>NW_026294562.1:94929179-96404179 GCF_007827085.1 Peromyscus californicus insignis
CTAGGACATACTGACAAATTGAAACAGTACTCTGAGGATGGTGTGTGAGATACAGAAATTGGAAGAGGAACAGGAAAAAACCGTTACAAAGATGAACAGGGGCATTCTGGTTGCCTTGCTCTGCAACACTCTAGCCACATTCTTTGTTGTTTTTCGAGACAGGCTTTCTCTATGTAGCTTTGCACCTTCCCTGGAACTCTGGCTGGCCTCGAACTCACAGAGATGTGCCTGCCTCTGTTTCCTGAGTACTGGGATTAAAGGCGTGTGCCACCACCTGCCAGCTCTAGCCACATTCTGACCTTAGGACCTTCCAGTGCTGCTCCCCTAGGGAACCCTCTTCCCCATTCCCCATAGGGTTCATTCTCTTGCTCCTGGCCACAGGTCTGCTGAAGAATCACTTGTGTACAGTCTGTGTACACTGTGGGGTGGGCCATTTCCCTCCCCCACTGCCCTTGCAGCCAGCCTCTGTCCTCCTTCCTTTCCTTCTCTGCACTTCCACATGGTTGGCATGATCCATTTCGAGTGTCTTCGTCCACGTCTATCTATCTCACTCCCACTAGTCAGCAGGAACTATGAGACGGGGCTCTGTTTTGGTTGCGGCGTTATTTCGTCTCTGGAACACTGCCTGCCATTAGTGCTAAAAAGTATTTAATGAATAGACTGATTTAAGAGACTGATACTATCTTTTGTAAATGGGGGTTGCACCACCTGTCACATAACCAGTATGTATGGTAGAGCTGGGCTTTTAAGCCAGATCATGTTGACTACAGAAAACCAGGGAGTTCTATGTAGTTATGTCTCTTTGACTTGGAGTCTAAGAGGCCAAACTGGTGAGTAGATTATCGTTGAAGAAAGCACTCAAAGTGATCTGCAAGAACAGAAAACAATTCATTTCTCTGCAGACAACTTGGCAATAGCCAGAGTCTAAAACTAGCAACCCTTCTTCAAGGTGCTTGTGCTAATCACATAATCAGATATGAGGGAAAGTTCTACACAAAATGGATGTTTATCATTTGTTTATAATAGCAAAAATAAAAATAAAAAGGAAACAACGAAAGTCCCCCAAATGGAGTGACTGGAATGGATTGGAAATGATGAAATCAGAGAGTGACGAGAGGTCATGCCTGGTGTGATTCTTGCACTACCACAAACATCAAGTCTTGAGCACGATGAAGTTTGAAGAGCTGTAATGGCCAATGGAAGTGAAGCTAACCATGGAGAAGTAAAAGAGATCGGCAGATGATGTAGGTGCCCCACCTGAGAACCCTTTTGTCATGATATAACAAGCCCAAGAAAGCATGTGGAGAAAGAGACAGCTGTTCTGGCTTTCCAGCGTGGGTACCAGTTGAGAAACAAGCCTGGTCCAGAAAAGCTGAGCCTGAGCCAAACCGTGAGAACTGTCCACTAAGTCCAGTTTACTTGTGGAGGTCAGGGTGAGACAGCTGAATCAGAATTCCCCACCCCCCTTTTCTGAGGGTCATATGTAACACAGGCCAGCCTAAAATTTGCTCTGTAGGACCATGAACTCTTGATCATCCTGTCTCCAGCTCCTGAGTGCTGGGATTACAGTTGTGTGCTACCATGCTTCGTTTATGCAACGCTGGGGATTGAACCTGGGACCTCCTGCACACTTGGTAAACACATAACAACTGAGCTACATCCTTAGCCCAGAGTTTAACTTTTAATATCTGTGTACCTTGTACACATGTTGTGTAATATTTTTCACAGCCTTTTGAGGTTGTGTGATCCTTTTGCATTTAATATTTGTTTTGAAAGCCAAAACAGAGGTGGTTGCTATCGACCAGTGCTCCAGAGAACAGTCCAACCAGTAGTTTCACACCTGGAAACTTCTCCGCAAACTGAGTCCAGCTTTCTAATACCCTTATTCAGTTAATTTGGATGTGGGCCAGGGATTCCGTTTTCTTTGCAAAAGTCCCAAGATATTGATGTCAGGAGAACAAGGAAAGACTCCTGGAGACAGGACCCCAGAAATATTTTCACTTCACGGCCTAAAAAGGAGAACAATGGTTTCCCACCCAGCTCCCGAAAGTCGGAGTTCTCAAAGACAATTACAATACTGACTAATCAAGGCGCAATGGTAGTGAATGCTGTGTCCCAGCGGCTTGCTCTGCCCTTGATAGCTATCACCTCACTTAATATTGCCAACACGACTCCATTTTACAAATGAAGAAACTGAGGCCCAGAAAAGGGGACGTTCTTTGAGGTTAGCTAGGGGGAGTCATGATTTGAATCCAGGTTGTCTAGGTCCAGAGTCTCTAGTTTGTATGTATAGGGGCAAAAAGCAAAAACAAAACACAAAACAAACCCTAGTTACTACTAAAAATTATCGTAACTTTAAACGTTTCTTCTACATTTCCATTAAGCATTTGGCATATGCTACTACCTGTCACTACCCGACTGTACACAGTGGAGCCCATTTGAAGCATGTACCTCTGTGTCCCCAGTGCTCAGCCTATAGTTTGCATTCCATGCATGTTTGTTCATGTATATAAATGTGTAAGTATATAAATGTGTAATTTGTGATCACACACAAGCTGGTAGGTTTTCTTCGTTTGAGTTTAATATGCCAGCCATTTTTTTTTCTCTAGACAGAACACTGCTGTTCAGAAGGGCAATTTCACTAGAATTGAGAGGCGGGGGGGGGGGGGGGGGGGGAGGGTCAGCAGATTGCTAGGGCTGTGCTGGGGAGGGTGAACCAGCTGACTCGAAGATTATCGCCCCAGAAGAGGCCTTGAATGCAAAGGAACAGATGCATCGGATGCAACCATCAAGAAGAGGGAGAGTGGACAAACCTGTGTGTCTGCCGGCTAAGAGGAGATAGATGGGATCGCAGCGAGGGGAGACCCTGGGAGAGTGAGGAGGAGTCCTCTGGGAATTAGCCTTGGGAAGGAGGGACACCTGTTCCTCTGAATCTTAGAAAAACAAGCACTACCAAAGATGCAGCCAGGGTTTCTCAGAGGGAAGCAAAGCAGGTAGAGGGAAGAGCAAGGGGGCGGGGAGATCAGTTAATGAAGTTTCTTTCAGCCTTCACTGCTGAAAGCCAGGGATCAGAAAATTCACTCCAGGATTTTGGAGATCTACACAGAGCTGAGAACTTAAAAAAAAAAAGAAGAAAACATCAACAAAACTATTATCCGAATGGTTTCCTTTTAAAATGTGAGACGGGAGTTAACACGCAAAAAAGAAAAAACAAACGGTAGAACGGATATAGAGTCTGAATAATCTACTCTGCTTTATCACTAACTCATTTTACCGTCCTTATTTTTTCTCATTTTGCCAGGAAGGATGATTCCTTCCTCCAGGACTAGTGCGTGGGGAGCGCGGCTCCAAGCCGCCCACGCTGGCAGCCTCTCGCCATCACCGCGGGGTGAACGCGGAGCCTGACACCCCCGCCAGAGCCCAGAGCTGCTCCTGCGCCCCGACACCCAGCCCCGGGCTGTGATGCCTCCAGCCAGGTGGAGCAGGCACCAACTCCAGGTGCAAGTCTGCCAGTCCGCTCCCGGACAAATCAGGTCCCCCACCGAGGGTCGGCTGGGAGCACCGCGGCAGTGCGGGGCAGGTGCGGCCTTTCCGGGGTTCCAGCGCACACCCGTACCGCGGGGTGACAGCCCGAGGAAATCGGTGCCCACGCACCCTCCTCCCATCGCTCTGGCCCGCAGGTGTGAGGATGCCGGCGAGCTTCGACTCTGGATATCCGAGGCCATGGGTACCCCGGGTCCTGGATGCCTGCGGATGCGGGTACCAGAATCCATGCTGGTAGCCCTAGGCGCTCACGGCAGCATCAGTCTCGAGCACGCGCGTCAGAGGCGCCCACGCGGGGCCACCCGGAGGGACCGGGAGGAGCTCTTCTTCCCCGAGCGCGCCCTACCTGTCATAGCTCCAGCGGCTGTAGGACAGGGTGCGGTGGCTGCTCACTCCCTCCATCGCTGTCCTGGACTGGGATTGGGGCTCCACGGTCAGCCGGTCAGCCGGTCAGCCGCAGCTCGCGGCTCGGGGTTCGGTGCTCGCTCACTCTCGGTGGGCCGGGCTAGGGCGCGGGCGGAGGACTGTACCATTCGCCCCCCCGGGGGTGACCCCCCCCCCCCCCGTCTCCACCAATGGCGAGGGCGCGCGGGCTGCGGGGGACCTGGACCCGAGGGGTCCCCTCCCTTGCGCGCCTGTCCCGCGGGGGCGCGGCTGCGGCAACTCGACTGCTTATTTATTTATTTCCGATGAGTGCTCCACGTTGCCGTGGCAACCGCTCCATCTTTTCCGGCGTCAGTAGAGCACCGCTGCTTTCAAACCTTGCCGGGACCGAGAGGGCTAAGAGGTTGCGCTTTCTGCTTGCGTGGGGAATCCCGGATGCGCTCTCCCTATTTAGGTCCCTTCTGCTGAGATGTCCCCGTCTTACCAACGCAGAAATGGTCTTCCACCCTCCACAGGGAAGGGGAATGCCCACCCCTCTGATTTCCTTGTATCTTGAGTTCTCCTGGTCCTTGCCTTCCCCTCAGGGAACTCATTCTTGCAGCTACGTTACCAATTCACAATGTCTCTTTCTTTGCTCACAGGGAATGGAAATCCATTCCTTCCGCTCTCTTCCCTCACTGTATTGCCCGGGGCCCACAATCTAGCATATTGTGGCTCTTGTGGTTCTCAGAGCTAGAGAACCAAGTTCTGTAAACACTCCCATTTCTAGGCCATCTCGTCCTGTTTATGTCCCTTTGTGCTTTTTCTTCATTACTACCACAAATCCTAAATATCCAGCTGTCTTGGCTCAATGGGACAGGTTCAAGCGGAGTTCGAACAGATCTTCCTTCTCAACAAGGGGGATATATGAGATTTTGCAACTTTGCTTCAAAACTGCCAGATTCCCTGCCTCCCCCTCCAGCCCCCCCCCCCCCCTCCAGAATGCTGGCACTAATAAGGATCAAATTGCCTTGCTAGGCAATTCCACTGGCCTAGCTGAGGACTCTAGTGCGTTTAGGATATAGTCTCCCCACAGCTTTCAGCTCTGGGTCAGAACTTTTGGCTTTAAACTTGTTTCCAAGATGTACCTGATTTGCACCTAGGGAATACTAAATGGACGGACCACCAAGATAGAGCAGGTGAAACAAGGAGGTGACTAGGGCCCTGCCTGTCTTCCAGGCCACTCTTCCCCTCCCCCCACCTTGGGCTGCTGGGGTTTACAGGTATAATCTTCTTGCAGAGGTCAGAGAGGCCTAAGAAGGACTTTTCAGTGCAGCTGTTGTGGGAAGTCTGAGATGACTTCCCATCCAGGTCAGGGTCGTGGAGTGGCCCATATTTATTCTCTGCAGGCAGAGTGCTGGAAGGCAGGGTTTGAGTTCTGCTAATGCTTAGAGACTCAATTAACCCTGTGCCTTACAGGGCACCTGTTGCACCCAGCCTGCAATATGTGCTTTTCTGGAACAGTGGTTTTTTATATATATATAAAATAATGTATTTTATTTTATGAGCATTGGTGTGAGGGTAGAAGATCCCCTGGAACTTGAGTTATAGACAATTGTGAGCTGCCATGTGGGAGCTGGGGGTTGAACCTGGGTCCTCTGGAAAAGCTTTTTTTAAAAGCCAGTGCTTTTAACCATTGGGCCATCTCTCCAGCCCCCCTGACAACACTTAAACATCTGGATAGGGTTGGGAGATAAAGCTGCCAGTCAAGTGTTTGCAGTGTAAGGACAGAGACTTGAGTTCGATCCTGAATGCAATGAGGACATGACCACTCCAAGGTATGGTTGAGGAGGAGGTTTTTGTTGTAGATATGAGGGAGAGTGCAGCCAGAGGCATCTGGAAGAGTCTGGACTGAACCAGAGAGAGGTGGGGAGTGAGAGGGGACTAAGATCCAAGTACAGAGGACCAAAAGAGCAAAGAGGGCAAAAGAGAGAGGGGAGCAAGTGGCCCAAGAGGAGAGAGCAGAGTGCTTGCCCATATGGTAGGGTTATGCAGGAACAAGAAGCATCGTGAAGGGAAGGGAGGCCCTGGGCAGGAGAGGCTTAGGGTGGGCGCAGGGTGAGAAGAGCTGAGAGGAGCCACAGGTTCTGAGTAACCTAGAGGCCAGCGCGGGCTTTGGTATGCTAATAAGCACCACAGTTAGCCATTTGTCCCAAGGACCTGACAGATCCCACATTAAAAAAAAAAAAAAAAAAAAGGCTACTAGTCAGTTTGCGAGGTCAGTTCTAGGCCAGTGAGAGACCCTGCCCTCAAAAACCAAGGTGGATGGCTCACAAGGAAGCACACTCGAGGCTGATCTCTGGCCTCCACATGCTTGCACGCATACACAAGCATGAGCACAAACACATTCCCACAGCTGGGAGAAACGACATGATTTCTCTCCATCCTCTCTAGAATACTAAGGGAAATGTGAGAAATCTGGGGCTGTTTCAGGGTAATAGAAGAGTAGAGAAGTGGCTGACCCTCACATTCTCCTACAGACCCAAGGCCACACTCAGCCAGCTTCTCTTACAACCAACTTACCTGGTCCTTGTTGCTTTTGAGTGTACCACCCCTGCCCAATTTAGTCATGTCTATAACCACTGAAGTTTCCCAGCTGGCTATCCAAGTTGCCAGAACCAGGGCTTACCAAGGGCTAGGCACTTAGCAACATGTTGCATATATCAGGCAGACAGTTACTGTTCCCTATGGAGTTCACAGACATTTGAGGACTGAGTCCTATACAGGATCCCTTTTCTGAACCACATCTTGACGGTGAGACCCTTGACAAGCCCATGACCTCAGAAACAGGATTACGATTCTAAAAATAATTCATTACCCCATGTGAGGTCTTGCCTCATTGTTTGGGCAGAAGTGGGGTCATCTATCTGGGAGTCTGTGAGCTCTTCAACATAAATTGAAGAAGCATTGCCTTTGCCCTCATGTGTTGCAAGACAAGTCCCAAAGAAGTCTCTTTCCCAAACAGCATGATGGAATGGTAACAGGACTGCAAAGAGATCTCCCTCAAGGGAGCGGTCCTGCCGCATACAGCAAGCATCACCCCACTGGAAACCAGACTGGGTCATAACCAGCAGACACAGAAGCTTACTGAAACTGACACTGCTCACTGTCTGCCAGGCCCCTTCTGCCTGCCTTGGTAAGACCACTGGGGTTACTTTCCCAGGAAACCAGCTAGTTGGCATTGAGTTCTATAGCTAGACTGAGTTCTATAGCTAGAGGGGCCGACAACAGGTGTACTGAGCTCCCACACCTGACACTCTAAGAAATAGAACCAAGCTCAAGGCCAGGTGTTCTGACCCAGAGTTGAAAGCTGTGGGAGAGGCTCTATCTTAGACATCACTGAGGGAAGTTCTGGACTAGGCTGGTGGGATTGTCTACCAAGGCCCCAGAGAAAGAATCTTTGACCTTTATCAGTGTCAGCAATCTGCAGGAAGGGAACGTGGCCGTTTTGAAGCACAGTTGCAAACCTTTGGCTATTTTCCTTGTTAAGAAGGAAGATCTATGTGAACGTCCCTTGAACCTGTAGACTACATGACTTTTAAGGTCAAGGAATACAAGGCCCTTGGGTATTCCTAGTGTTCGTTTGTTTGCCGGAGCCCTGAGCCACCATGTTAGAAGCCCAACCACTGTGACCTCTATTCTGTGAGGAAGTCGAAAACTACAAGGACAAGGAGAGGGACTATACACATGCTTCACTTGATAGAATCAGCTGAGCCCAGCCTTTGACCCACTACAGCCAGGCACTAGACATAGAGTGAAGAGGCTTTCATATGATTCCAGCCCCTAGGCCTTAAAATCATCCCAGCTGCCAAGTCTTCCCAGTTGAGCACCAGATATAGAAAGATATCAAAGTCATCGTTGCTTCAGGACATCTTGCCTGGCCTTGACCCCAACAATCTGTGAGCATTATGAAATGGTGGTGATTTTATGCCATAGACAGCTGGGCTAACAGTTCACCTCAGGGGAACTGATGGGCATACTGGCTATGGCAGTCTGTATAGAAAAAGCTGCCACAGGAAATGGACTGCTTTGTCTTACTAAGGCATTAGGAAGTCTGAAGTTGTTCTCTGGTAGCTGAATGATGAGTGGCGAGGCTAAAGCTGGAGGAGCATGAATGCAGGAGATGAAACAGCAGAAGATTCCATTCAAAGATGGAAAGTAGCTGGTGAGGCCTTGGGTAGCATTGCCCAAGGACCCTGATAAATGTCCATCATTGTATTTTAAGTTGGTTCTGCTCCTTGTCGCTGCCCTGTTATCTTGAAACCTTCCTCAACAGTCTGGTATGCAGACACTGTCTTCTATGGATGGTGCTGTGGGCAGTGTGGAAGGCAGGACTCCGGCTGTATGAGACAAGGTGCAGTGGGAGGAGGTTGGCAACCCTAGCAAGGTGTTGGAGACTGAGAATTGAGTTACAGCAGGACCACAAGGGCAAAGGAGTTCAGGAGACAGTATCATTTCCTGCAAGTCCTTGGATGGACTGGTAAAGGACTAGACTTCTTTAAACGGGGGGGAGGGGGGGGGGGGGGGGGGGGGCGCAGACTAGAGAATCTATGCAGATTTTAGGGGACAGTATATCCTGAGAAGGCCAGAGGTTGGGATAAATTTGGCATATGATCCCAGGGAAACTACAACCTATTTAATGTATAGCTTTTGGGGGGTTATTGGAGACTGAACCCAAGATTTTGTGCATGTTAGGAACATTCCCTACCACTGAGCTACATCCCCAGCCCTCTATTTTACTTCTATGGACTTAAGCAAGAAAATGATCTTCAGTAAATTCCAACTAAGGTGCCAGCTGCCCCAACTCTAAGTTAACAGTCTAATAGTGCCTGAGGGATCTGTATTAGAAAAGAATAGAATGGAGTCTCTGGAAAGCTATGTGGACCTCAGATTTGGAGGCCAGGCCTTACCGTCTGTAGGAAAGTACTCATATGTGGAAACAGAATTCATGTTTGAGTCACTGGACCCAGGAGAGCATGACACTGAGCTATCAAGACCCAGGACTAACACTGCCTGCTATAATTTGGGATATCACTCAAATATCCACTCCAGCTGTAAACTTGGTGATGTATGTTTTATCAGTTCATTGGTCGTAGACCACTAATTCACTGCATGATGACAAAGGTCATAGGTAAACTATATGAACAGGCAATTGAGGCTCCATGGCATGTACCCTGCTTCCTCACCTCAGACTGTCAACTTTATATATGTGAGGGTGTTTCCTACCACAATTGCTATAGGAAGAAAAAAAATCTGACTCTGGCATATTGGTGGTTTGTCTTGATATAGTGGTAAGAATCAAAACCAAACTGCAAGTACACTACACTCTCAATTGCAATTGGTTCTATAAGCTCTCAGGTGAGTGGAGAGGGACACCCCCCCCCCCAGGGGGTAGTACTCTTGGCCATCAACTTTACAAGTACAGAGCTAAGAATCCACGTGTTCCACTGGGCAATGGAGGAGTTGACTGGCTGATAGCGGCCTGCATGCAGCAAGGCCAGATAGATACAAGTCTGGGGAAAAGGAATGTGGGTGGACTAATGGGAGTGGTACCAGGTGCTATAGGTCTGTTTCTCAGGTCAGTGGCCACAGAAAGCATCTACTGTGAAAAATATACTCAATGACCCATTTGTAGATGCAAGCTTGTTGTGGCAACCCCGCCGATCTCTTTGAACATATACAACTTTGCTCAAGTCTGTTGCATGTGCTTTCAGTGGTCCCAAAGTATGTTCCCCACCCAGATGAATTACTATATCCAAACTGATGGCTTGTATTTTCGGCTAACTCTAACCTTAATCCCTTAGATTCCAAATATAGCAATTTTACCAAGATCTCTAGACACAGCCCGACTTCATACCTCCAATCTTCAGAATGTGGCAAAAGCCTAATATTTACTGCCCCAAACTCTAGTGCCATATAGAAGGGCCAGGTTCCTTAATAAGGGCCCCAAAGCCATATACTAGCTCTGCACTTCTCCTTGCCCAGGTATTTCTCACTGGCGTAGTCAAGACAATGCTGGAGCTACTCCTGGGCATATCAGCCTCATGCTTTCTGTACAGAGGGGCTTAGGTTGTAATATGCATTGTGGTCTGGTTGGAAGGGGAGTAGGCCCTAGATTTACTTTGTTTCCTATTCAAGTTTTGAAGTAGATTACATGTCTACCTGGAGTATTTTTGGATACTTTGGTGTCATCATTATGTGGCTCTCAGGTGGCTAAGGTGTGTCTCCTGAAGCCTTGGCCACTCATTTCACACTATCTTGGCATCTCCTAAACACAAAGCACTTTTCCTGGGCAACCTTAGAAAACTGCTTAGGCACTGAGAACTGGTAGTCATAGGCTTTTGAATTATGTAAACATGCCCTCTAGTGGTCACAACTATGAAAGTCCATTAAAACAATGCAACTGGTAAGCCCATCATAGGTAGGACTAATGCCATAGGATGGAGAGACCATGATGGAGCTGACAACTACCACCAGGGGACAGGACATAAGTATAGAGCTAGCAAATGCCAACAAGACAGAACAGATCATTTTGAGACATAGGGACCAAGATGAATCATACTAATCAAGGGACAAGCAGGTATAATTCATAGCCTAGATACTACCATAGCAACTGTTCTCCCTCCTGGGAGATAACATTGGGGTCAGAGCTTGCATTACTGAGTGTGCCCTGTCTAATACAAGACAGCCACTGAGAGCAGCAACTGCATATACTTCCACCAATATTCTGCGCATTACTATCATGATTTTAATGTATACCATGACAATCTATTACAGATACCACTTTAACTTTTTTTATTTTATCTTTTAGCCCTTCTATTATCAATATACAGGGCACGGTCTCATTCTTAACTACACAGTATTGCAAAAATTACTCATCTGCTGAGTAATTACTCATAAAACTACTCAATTGGGTTGATAAAAATCTTCATGCTAATAGAGCCAGATATAATTATTTATGTACTATATTATCAAAATCAAACCAGTCTATCTGCAGGATATATGAGTATATGCATACACATGAATTCCCAGATTAATTTGATAAATATAAATTCAAAATGCTGCAACATAGGCTATCCCTGCCAGAGATGCATGTCTATGTCATGCTTACCCTTCTCTGGCTATCAATTGCTAGCCATTCACAGAACAGAAAACATGATAGATTTTTGTAGGAGATCAAGCATCTTTCCTGTGTGTGAGTGTGTGTGTGTGTGTGTGTGTGTGTGTGTGTGTGTGTGTGTGTGTAGGAGTGTGAACTGTTTGTATCTTGACACCCAGCAGATAATTGGCCTTTGAAAAACTGGTTGTAGGGCTGGGTGTGATGGCATATACCTTTGATCTCAGCACTTGGGAGGCCAAGACAGGTGGGTCTCTGTGAGTTTGAGACCAGCCTGTTCTACACAATGAGTTCCGGGACAGTCAGAGCAAATAATTAAGTCCCCATCTCAAAAACCAAAACCAAAACAATGAACTGGTTGTGAGAATTCTGTGGCAAGAATATTAGGTCTTTGGTAGGAATTTCAAATATTTCTCCAGCTTTATACTTGCACTATTTATATATGTATTTTATCAGTTATTTTTAAGGGGCTATAGGATATCAATCTTTAAAAATAGCTTTGGATTATCAGTGCTTAGGAAGTTCTTCCTCATCGATCATTAAGAATACTCTACTGGAATGCCTGGTGTTTTTGAGTCAGTACATTCTGCTGTGGTCACAGTTCTGAGACAGTAGAAATTTCTCCGCAGAAACTGTTTTGGAAGACATTTTTATTTTTCCATATAAACGTTTAGAAACAGCTTGTCCAGTTCAAATTACCTTTGCATTTTACTGGAATTGTGACAAATAGTAATTTACCTCAGGGAAAACTTCCATTTTCATTTAAGAATATGCTGTCTTTATGTAGTTGCCTCTGAGTTTCTCATTAGCATTCTATTTGCTGTCTTGGGTTTTTTAATATTATCTGATGCAGTTCAGGCAGGTGTCAGAGGCATACACAGCTGAGGATAAGTTTCAACTTCTTCCCTGGTTTGGATTACAGGTGTACACCCAATTTTATGAAGTGCTGGGGATCAAACCCCCACCTTCCAGAGTTTCATGCACCCTAGGCATTCTACTGAGCTACAACCCCAGGCTTCTCATTAGCATTTTAGTTTTCTTCCACCTTATCAACTAGACAACATTAAAAAACAAAAACCCTCTTTCCCACATTATTTTCAATGTATTTTCTCTCATTTAAACATATTGTCTATTAGGTCTAGAACCAAGCTAGGCGATAATGAAAACACACTGACATCATCAGTTCGTATTTGGCTCTATTTAGAAGCATTAACCTGCTGCTAGCCTTCACACTAGACCAGCCACTAGCCTGCACTTGCTTCTACTTGCCCACCTCCCTCTACCTCTAATGTGACCAACCACTACTGTGATTTTTTTTTTTTAAGCTCATCATTCTTTGGCTTTTTGGTTTGTTTAGGTACATGCATATCATACATGTGTCTGTATGAGGACACTTTTCCAGATCAAATAGTCTGGTAAAGCAGATACTCCTCACCATGGAGATGGACTCATGGGTCCCAGGTCTCAAGTGTGTGCCATCCTTCGTCTTCTGTTCTGGCTCACTAGCATATCTCCAAGTCCTTCCATACTGTACACAAGGCAACCCCGTGGCCTGCCATCCAGGTAAGATGCTATGGAGGAAAAAAATGATAAACAAAAACACAAAACCACAGAAAAAAAACCAACAAAAAACTATAAAATTTTGGAGATTCCATTTGCTATGATTCTAAGAGTTAGAAAAAGAAAAAATATGACTGTAAAGCCATTGATTGTGCCAAAATGTCTAGTATGGTGCTGGGTGAAGCAAACAGCCTGGGCTGTGGGTGCACCTACTGCTGATGAGTCATGCCAACACATAACCAGCTTCTCCCTACAGTGCCCACTCCCTGGCTTCTGTATGAGCTCAAGAACACTTTTCTTTCTCCCAGTCAACAATAAAGTCACATCAGATAAAGTTCATTTACAAAAGGTAGGCTATGTTTATTAGGAGTCCCAAGTAGTTGACTGAGCCATTGTGACTCAAGACCACAAAGAAACCCTTTGCCTCCACTTCAGTCTGACCAGCACCAGTGTCTCTTGGGGGCTCATTCACAGGTTGACAAGTTTCTCATTGAGGGCAATCTGTGACTGGGTGAGATTGGCCAGGTAGGTCACCATCAGCAGGTCCTGAAAGACAAAGGAAAACAGTGAATGGAAAGGGGACAGAAAGGCTGGCACTGGCCAGCTCCACTGTGGACACTGGCTGTGCAGAGTCCAAATGACAGTTGGGCCAGACTCAGCATGGGTTGAAGGTGGAAACCAGGAAGGTAATGTGCTTGTGAACACTATCCTCTCTACTGATGCTTATAGAATGGGGACTGTAATGGAGACTTGTGGAGTATGGGGGTGTGTGTCCTGTGAACACAGATGGGAAAAATTAGAAATTGTCTTTGTTGCCTTGAATTTTAGTAGGTCTTCTACCTGAGTCTAGTTAACAAGTCATGGCAATACCAGTAGTACTTCAGACAAGCACTTAGAGGAGGAGATCCCCTGAACACACTATACTGCCTCCACCCTGGACTGTGTAGCAGCCTTCCTCTACCCAACTTCCAGGGTCCAGCCATGGCACTCACATTGATGTTGCTGTTGAGCATGGTCTCAAAGTCATCAGGAACTATCTTGGGTACTTGATTGACCAGGCTCATCAGGAAGCGGCCTACAGTGTTGTCAGCAGACACTTTTCCAGACTGAGCACAGAACAGACTCGGTGAGGCACTGTTAGGTATTGTCTCGTCAGCCCTCCCTCGCTTTCCCTCCCCGCTTCTCACCAGCACATCCTCAGCATACTGCAATACAGTGCTTAGAGCATCCTGGATGCGAGCTGAGGCTCCTCCCACTTGCTGTAGGTCACTTGAGAGTCCAATCACCCGGTTGGGGCTAAAACATGTCTTCATGATGAGGTCAACTGTGGGAGTGTGGGACAGGCAGTAAGAGACAACAGAGAAAACGTAGCCATGACAAGAGGTTATTAACCACCGACTAACTCCCTCCACCCTCTCTGGACGCAGCCAGCTCCCCAAATCCCTGCTCTCCACTCACTCTTTCTCTGGAGAGCTCAGTTCTTCCACCTGGCTTGTTAACTACTGGTTCTGGCATCGTATAGAGATTATGTGGCCTGTGAGACTGACAATTTTCTACCCTGAACAACCCTCAACTTCTAGTTAGCATGAACCTGGATCAGTGTTCTTTAAGCTACCTAAGCCCTTCGTCTTCGTCACAGAGAACCAGCTCCCTCCCCTGAATAAGCCTGGGGTCTCTAGGGGTGTAGAGCGGGGGAAGGAAACTCACCTCCAATGCGTTCAGTGTCATAATAAGCATACTTCACGGTGAGAGGTGTGAACATCACTCCCATGGTCCTCCCAGGGACACCCATTAAAGTGCTGGGGAAGGAGGAGAAAAAGGTAAAGAGATGCCTTGGGAGCAGTCTGCATGGCTAGATTAGGGTGGGAAAGCAGTCACAAAGGTAATACCTTCCACTAGAGAAGGCCAGGACTGCCCTAGAATTATCTTGAGAGAAAACTTTCCTGTTCCTCTTTGGCCTGGCCCCTTATAGGATGACTTCATACACCACAATGCCAGCAATGAAGACAGGACTCTGGATGTTCCTGGCTGCCTAGACATCCATCTTCAGGGAAAACAGGCACACCAGAGCAATCCTTTTCTGGGCCTGAGCCTCTTATCACCAAAGACCCAACTGACTTATGCCCCAAACCACTGGACTTGGTGCTAGAAGTAACGTCACTAAAATTGTGTTTACTATTTCAACTCCGTATTTTCATTTGAGTTTTAAAGAGGCTGAATTTGTAGAGACGAAGAAGGGGTGAAGGGGAAGGCTCTGCATATGGACAGGCTCAAGCTGTAGTACTAACTTCCCTCCTCAGCTGCTAAAGCCTTCCCTGCAAGCCCTGACGAATGGCGGTGGAGCTGTTGGCAAGCTCTGTGTGAACACTGCAATGTTAGCATCTAAAAGTCTACTTACTCCCAGCTTAAAAGACGTGTCCCAAACAAGGCTAGCATCCTCTACTTTATAAACACTGTGCAACTAAGTTCTAGGAATAATGAATGTGCTGGTTAGGGTTTTATTTTTATTTTTATTTTTGTCTATCTGACATAAGCTAGGGTTATCTGGAAAGAAGAACTTCAATTTTGTCACTAGACTGGCCTGTAGGCAAGTCTGTGGGGCATTTTCTTGATGGATGATTGATGTGGGTGGTGGTGGTCCTGGGTGATAGAAGAAAGCAGTCTCAACAAGCCAGGGAACAGGAAGTAGGCAACAATACTCTGGTTCTGCTTCAGGTTCCCGCCCTGTCTTCCCTCAATGACAGACTGTGACCTACAGGGTGAGATAAGCCCTTTTCTTCCCAAGTTGGTTTTGGTCAGTTTTATCACAGCAACAGAAAGCCAACGAAACAATGAAAAACTAAAGGTAATTCAGAAAAGCCATGAACAAGGCCACATTAGGACCATGATAAACACACCACGTGGGGACTGTCCCAGAAAGATGACAAATGAAACATGGTAGTTTGCTCATGCACCAAAGGCACTACCATTTGGAATGGTCACACGCAACAAGTCCTCCAGTTTAAGTAGGATCAGAGAGTGTAAATTATGGGGTCAAACTTGCTTCAGAAACTTCTCTAATGACAGCTGTCAAAAGAGGAATCAAGTTCCTGAAGAGACAATGTGTGCAGAATTAGACTTGAGTGGGATGTCATCCAGGCATTGGTCACCTTAAATGCCCCTATTGCCCAGGACTCACCTAACATAAGCCTTGATGCTCATGCGCCCATTCTGGAGACCTGTGTCCACAGTGAGGTGAATGGGGTTTGGGGCTTCTCGGCTGTAGTACTCATGGATCAGCACCGAATGTTCTGTGATGTCATGGCCTGTTGCATACCTGGAAAACAGAGCAGTTGTAGGTGCACAACGCCTGATGCCAATACCAAAGACAACAGTGGCGTGGGTGTCTCTGGGGTCCTGACACTATGTCGGCAGTAATTAACAGTGTTAACAAACTTTGCAATAACAAAAGCTATCAGTGAAAATAAATATTCTTGCCTTTATAGGATCAGAATTATCATCAAACTACCGAATTTATAGGCTCAAGCTTTGAATACTCTCTGAAAGGTGAGACAGGATCTAGTCTGAGGACAAACGAGGCTGGCCCTCAATGAAGACTTTCCATCCACCCACTCCCATCAACTTACCAGCCTAGGATGAGCTCATTTGGGGAGACTTTTTTGTGCAATTCATACATATTCTTAGCAAACTCCATGTCAACAGCCACCTAAGAGAGAAGGCAGGAGAGGAAGTTAAGAAGCTAGAAGTACACACTAAAACTGAATAGGAAGAAGGAGCACCCCCACCAGATGAAGAGGCCCAGGATGTGGGCAGGGAAAGCAGTGCTTTGCCTGCAGCTCTGGTCACAGACACAGCACAGGGGGCTGGGAGGGAAGCCAGCAGATGAATGGTCATGAACTGCACAGGGGCTGCTGAAGTCCACTCAACTCACTTCATCTTCTGACTCATTGTGTGGCACTGAAAAGCAGTTGGTGACTTCCACTGAGTGCTTGTCAACAGTTCCTGTTAAAGAGAGAATGGCCAGGTGTTACATAATCCTGGGATCCCACAGGCAATGACTACCTTTTTTTTTTTTTTTTTTTTTTTTGGAGTCAGTCCTTTGTAACTACAAATGAGCAAGAACTTCTGAGCCTCACGTCTCTACCACCCAAGTGCTGGGATTACAGATGTGCTAGGATTACAGATGTGCACCACCACACCTGGTCTATGTGGTGCTGGGGACTGAAATCAGTGCTTCGTGCACAGCAGGCAAGTACTCTGTCAACTGAGTGGTAGCTCCAGCTCCTAGTTTTGAAATGCTTTCGGAGGTCTCCTCAAGCCAACAAACATGAAGCCAACGCATTAGCCCCAAGTTCAGCATCAACAGAACCAGTATTTTCCAGAGAACTCAAACTCTGCAGTGACCCTCAACTCTTCCTTCTATCACCAAATAGGGTTGTCTTCCTTTACAATATTTTCTACTACCAGCCCTTCCCAATAATACCCACTCTTCACTCTCTAGAGCAGTGGTTCTCAACCTTCCTAATGCTGCGACCTTCATTCATGTTGTGGTGACCCCAGCCATAAAATTATTTTTGTTGCTACTTCACAACTGTCATTTTGCTACTGTTATGAACTACAATGTAAATATGTTTTTCAGTGGCTTTTGGTGACCCCTGTGAAAATGTCATTCAACCCCCAAAGGGTCCCTACGGCTCTAGAGTTTCTCCCTGTATGTTAACCTGCACAGCTTGCTGAAGACAGACTGCCCATAGAGCAGCCTAGTGTCACTGGATACAGTTGTCAGAGTTACCTGGACCTCCCTTTGGACCAGCCTATCTCACCTCTCTACCTGTGGATCAACATCATCATCAGTCTACCGCAAATTTGTGTTCTGATATCCTCACATTAGTTCCTGGATCTCACTGAGCCATGGGTCCCAACTTCAGTCTCTTATAATGTACTGGTACCTCCCCCCAAGCTCCCCCACCCCCTATTATAACACGTCCCTGCTGGTGGTTTAATGTGTCTGCGAGTGCTATGGTTCTGTTTTCTGAACCACGTTCTTTTTTTTTTTTTTTTTTTTTGGTTTTTCGAGACAGGGTTTCTCTGTGTAGCTTTGCGCCTTTCCTGGAACTCATTTGGTAGCCCAGGCTGGCCTCGAACTCACAGAGATCCGCCTGCCTCTGCCTCCCGAGTGCTGGGATTAAAGGCGTGCGCCACCACCGCCCGGCCCTGAACCACGTTCTTAAACCCACAGGCATACATTCTCACCTGACCACTCATCCCCATTTGATCAGCATGACTACTTCCTCCATTTCAGAGCCTTTTTGCCTCAGGGTCTCCACGGCAGCAGTCTCTTCTGGTTTTCTCCCTTCTCTTCCTAATCTGTTGGCTCTTCCTCTGACACCTCAGGTTTTCAGCATTCCTCGTGTTCCTAGTTTTTGCTCTATGTTCCTTTTCTAGGTCAAGTCCTGACCCAGAAACATTTCAGCTAATAAACGCTTACTTGCCCAATCTCTTATACATTATTTATGGCTTTTTTGCTACAAAGGCAGAGTTGAGTAGCTGGGACAGGCTGCACACAAAGCTGAAAATATTCCCTGACCTTTTTTTTAAACACAGCTGCCAATCCCTATGGTAGGTGATTTTTGTCCACTTTTATGATTTCAGTTACTTCTTATCTTCTGGTGGCTGACACATACTTGTCCACATCTCTTTACATTCTCTTCACTTATTGTTAAATTCTGTCTTTATTTTACATTGATTGACTGTGGGTGAGCATGTGCAACTGCTGACCTGTGGAGGTCAGAGGACAATCTGCACAAGTTCATTTTCTCCTTCCACCACAGGAGTTCCAGGAATGAAAAGAAGGTCAGGCTTGTGAACCACCTCGGCAGCCTTTCTCACTCAATTTCCCTAACTTGACAAGTCCACTGCCACACTCAATGGCATCTCAGAAGGAATATACACCAAGCCAAGTCAAACTCCATATTTCCCTTCTTTTATGCACAACTGAAGACCTAGAAAAAACTCTCTAATGCTGCTCTCCTGACCATGCCACGCCCTCCATCTCCACTTCCTACCTTTGAATTCTCCACCCCCTCTGTGCCCTGACTTCTCAAGTGCTTTTACTTTACTAGAACGCCCTCAACCTGTTGTCTAGGCCCAGCTCAGGTCTACTACTCTCCCAAAGCAGCCATATTCTCTAATTCCTCCTTGTCCCCCAGCTGCTCAAGAGCCTCCCACTGAGATGAGACTGCAACACTCTCAGCTAGCTCCCCGTGACTCCTGCCCCAGAGGCTGGTGCCCAGAACCACTGGGAGCTTCTCCCGCCACCCTCTCACAAGCTGGGAATGCTGACCTCTTCAGACAGTGGACTTGCCAAGAGCGTTCTTAAAATATGTTTACTTCTTAACAGTGATACAGTTTAGAATCATTACATAAAGTGAAAGCAAATTTCTCAGTTTTCAAATTCCTGGCACGTTATTTTTTTTTTGAAATTCAGGGATAAAAGATTAGCATTCCCAAGTATTCTCAGGAATTTCAAAATTATGGAATTTAAAGGATATCTTTATAAAGATGCTCTATAATTTGAATAGCTAAAGTTTTTGTTTAAAGGATAAAGGACACTAAGTTTAGTAGTGCTCACAAAGAATTATAACCCATGGGTATATTCATGGAAAACAATTTAAAAGTCAGGTCTTATTGTAAAATATAAAATTCTAAATTCAGGTCTTGCTCCTTTGGGAATCACATGTGGACACTGGCCATTTAAGGACTTACTCCACACTGAAAATGTTACACCTTACCATGATCTTTCATATCTCTTCTGTGACTCCTTCACAGTAGTGAAGTAGTTAAGTCTCTGTGTTTCCACAGGACACCCTGCTAGCAGAACAGGCATCACATCTACAGTACAGGGACCATGTTTCCATCTTGGGTTTAAGGTTACAACAGTGTTCCTTTGACTAATTTTGAATTCTAAGTACCTAACAGTTTTATGGTACATGAAAGTCACTAATGATTTCATTTAGCCAAACAAAATCTTTTACAAATTCATGTCAACCTATGAAAAGTCCAAGCTCCTACAAAGCACATACTGCTTCATTTGTTTTTCTATCAACAACTCAACTGTTTTGTAGCAGTGGGAGCACCGAGCAGAATTCTGTCTGATAGAGAATCTATAGACTACAGCTGCCTCCCTAGGATAAACAGCGTGAAACACAAATCTTGGGTAGACACGGATTCCTCTAGTTAAACAGCTCCAGAGACTGGAAATTAGACAGCCTAAGTATTTGTCAAGTGATGCAAACATTTGTAGCTATAGAAGCTCACAGTAGGGCAGTTACAGAATACTAACACACCGGGAGAGGTTAAAAATAAAGGGAAGTTAGGATTATCCTTGTGGAACCTGTGGAACTGAAATAAAATGGAGAGAATGGAAGATACTTGTGTCGAAGAAAATGCAAGTGTGTTTTGATGAGAGACAATGTATCAACTCTAAGTTTCTGTAAAGTGCTACACTGTCAAAGAAACGTATGGTGGGGCAGTGTGGTATATGTAGTAGAGGGTGACGGGGCGGTGTGGCCTCCTATGTAGTAGAGGGTGACCAATAGCTGCTGTACCTGAGGTGTGCCAGCCATTAGTTGCTTTCTGTAATAATTTCATTCTCATAAAAACTGTCTGCTAAAGAAGCCCCCAAAAGAACTAGATCTCTAGTGATTTGTCCCAAGACACAAAGCTAATAATTGCTGGAGTCTGACTACATATCCTGTCCTCTTTGTGTACTTGAATGGTCTTCCACAGTGCAAGAACTGCTACCAATAAGAGAGAAATGATGGATACAACTAGAGTGGACTGCCAGTGTTTAAAAGCTGTCACGAAGGCAGAGTGCAAGCAAGTCTGACAGGACCAGCAGTTCCCACAGAGAGAAATGTATTCAACAGTCTTCAGTGCTTTTCAGTTTTACAAACCAGTTTAACATCAACTACTTCCCCAAATCTGTAACACAGGCAAAGAAAAGACTACTTTTTTTTTTTTTTTTTTTGGTTTTTGGAGACAGGGTTTCTCTGTGTAGTTTTTGGTGCCTGTCCTGGATCTCGCTCTGTAGACCAAACTGGCCTCGAACTCACAGAGATCCGCCTGGCTCTGCCTCCTGAGTGCTGGGATTAAAGGTGTGCGCCACCGCAGCCGCCCGACGATTACTCTTCATTTTAAGGTTGCTTGTAAACAGGTAATATCATCGTTTGTGTCCAAATGGAATTGAGGTGGGGGCAGAAATTCGGACCTGAGCACACACAGGTTTTATTCCACTAGAAACTGGTATGAGGGAGGTTCTTGGGACTGAACGTCTGTCTTAAAAGTTCAGGAGAACAAAGTATTATATATCCGGAATAGGTTTTGAACAAACCTGGTTTACTTGTTGAATTGGGGAAAGCTTCTGACACATCCTCTTCCCCTACATGTGGTGGAAGTGGTGGTCAGTCAGTGGATAAGAGGGGAAATGTGGGTACTGTGATTAAAAGGCAAGAACTTTAAACTTCTTGCTGGCATTTGAGTTCATTTTTGGCAACATGCACTCTCCGTACTTCGCTGATAGGAATATAAAATAACTTGTAGATCAATTGCCACAAACTACTCCTTGCACATTTCTGTCGCTCAACATAACAGTAATTCAGCAGGATTCAAGTCACTTGGGAAAGCAAGCCACATCAAGAAGGTGCAAAAGAGAAACAGGTTAAGAGTTCAAAGGCGATGGAACGAGAGGAAATAGAGCAGGAGGGAGATGAACGGGAAGAAAACATTCTTTTCTCCAGCACTCACCCAGCAGGGTTCCGATAACCCGGGCAGCTCCCTCGTTGCGTCGCTCGTAGCTGTCCACGATGGAGGCCAAAATGACCGGGTGTAGCCTGACCACGCGGCCGCCGGGGAAAGGCCCCGGGAGGGCGGGCCCGGGCTGCGAGGGTGCCGGCGTCTGCGCAGGGGCTGGCGTGGAGGCCGGTGTCTGGCCCGGTGCGGCAGGCGTAGCTGCCGCAGGGTCGGAGGACGAGGCGGGCGCCAGGGCCGCAGCCGGAGCAGCAGCCGGCGCCGGAGCTGGCGTGGGCGCTGTCGGGGCTGAAGCCGGGGCTGCGGTGGCGGCCGGCGCCGGGGCTGTGGCCACAGTAGCGGGAGGGACACTTGGCGGTACGGCTGGGGATGCCATCTTGCCGAGAAAGAGGGAGCCCAGGACGGAAGGGCGTGAGTTGGGCAGTATTAGGAACTTGGTTGGTTGAATTTGTACCACGTGAATCAGCTCTTGATGACTATTGGGTACTGAAATATCCGGCTGGTGGTTTTAGTGAGCTGTGTGCGCTTTAATTTCCGTCCGATACGCACTCTGTGAGGAGCAGGCCAAAGTAGTTCCTAGTAACTTTGGGACCGCCTGTATGTGTGGCGGGGGAGAGAAACAACTAGCAATCTACACAATTGCCACCAGATGGCGGTACAGAGTAGGGTAAAGGTCTCAATTCTTGTTTTAGACTTAAATTGGATATTAAATGTCAAAGTGACTTTTAAAGGGGCTTCCCTTCCTTCCTTCCTTCCTTCCTTCCTTCCTTCCTTCCTTCCTTCCTTCCTTCCTTCCTCCCTCCCTCCCTCCCTCCCTCCCCTCCCTCCCTCCCTCCCTCCCTCCCTCCCTCTCCCCTCCCTCCCTCTCCCCTCCCTCCCTCCTTCCCTCCCTCCCCCCCTCCCTCCCTCTCTCTGCAGTCCGTGCTGGCTGGAGTTCACTATATAGGTCAAGTTGGCCCTGAATTCACCTCAACCTCCCTGCCTTAGCTTCCTGAATTATATTATAGGCATGAACCATCATGCCAGGCTAACAGTGCTTTCTTTGTGATGGCTTCATAAGGTGTCACTAGGGAGGTATATTCATTCAACAATTTAAATGCTTAATATACACCAGACACTCTGTAGGTGCTTGGGTAGATCAGTGAACCAAACAGCCATGGTTTGCATTTTAATGGGGAAAGAAAAGCACTAAGAAAATTTTATATTATGTCAGAAAGTGCTGTGATACATGGTAATCATTATTATTTAATTGTGCTATGAGAAAGACATGAGCAGTGGAGATGATGAGGGCATCAGGAGCTGTGAAGGGTCAGGGTAGGTCACAATGAGGATGTCAAGTTGGGAGAAAACTTGAAGATTTCAGGCAGGCAGCCGTATTTGGGACTTTGGGCAGAGGGAGCCCTTCTGGTAGAGTGAACAATTAATGTGAAGGACTTGAGGCAAGTGAGAGCTGGCCAAGTGCACTTAAGAAAATCGTTTGGTGGTTAGATTGTTAACAGCAGAAGAAAGGATAGATCTCTAAGCAGGGTCAGGAGCTGATTATTAAGACTCCTATATCATAAAAATTTGGGGGGTGATGGCAGTAGAGAGATGGCTCAGCAGTCAAGAGAGAGTACTGTTATTGCAGAGGATCTGATTGGGGTCCCAGAAAGGGGAGGTGGTGGTTGGTGGCTTGCAACTGCCTGTAACTAGTTCCAGGGGATCCTATGCCCTCTTCTGGCCTCCACAGGCACTTACATACACATGTATACACCCCACACAGACACACATGAATATACAATTAAAAATAAATTTTAAAAAAGCATTTGTGATTATAAAAATGAGACGTTTCATGATCTGCAGCCAGCAAGCTGAAGACTCAAGAGTGCTGGAGGTGTTGGTTCAATTCTGAAAGCCAGCAGGCTCAAACCCCATGAACCAATGTTTCAGTTTGAATCAGAAGGCCAGATGAGACCCATGGTCCTTCCTAGAGTAGGTAGGGTAGGAAGTTCTTTTTCTTTCTTTCTTTCTTTCTTTCTTTCTTTCTTTCTTTCTTTCTTTCTTTCTTTCTTTTTTTTGAGACAGGGTTTCTCTGTGTAACCTTGACTTTCCTGGAACTCTCTCTGTAGACCAGGCTGGACTCAAACTTAGAGATCTGCCTGCCTCTGCCTCCTGGGTGCTGGGATTAAAGGCATGCACCACCACAGCCAGCCTTCTTTTTCTTCTTCTTCTTCTTCTTCTTCTTCTTCTTCTTCTTCTTCTTCTTCTTCTTCTTCTTCTTCTTCTTCTTCTTTTCTTGTAAAAGATTTTATGTGTGTGGTATATGTATAGGCGCACATGCATGTGTATATATACTCATGAGTGTGACTATGAAGATCAGACATTGGGCGTCCTGCTTTGGCCTGCTCTATCACCCTCTGCCCTATTCCCTTGAGACCAGGCCCCTCCCTGAACCTGGAGCTAGGCTGGTAGTCAGCAAGCCCCAGTGACCCTTCTGTTTCTCTGCCCACAATGCTGTAATTACAGATTCCCAGGTTACCTCACCAGCTTTTTATGTGGGTGCTGGGGATTCTGCCTCAGGTCTTCATGTTTGCATGGCAGGTGCTCTTACCCACTGAGCCATCTCCCCAGCCCTTTAAGAATTTCTTCTTGTTGGCATAGATTCTTTGAACTTGGATGGTATTTACTCCCACCTGTTCCCTCCCTTTAGTCCTCCCCCCAATTATTCTTCCCGTTAGTCTTTTCCTCCTCCTGATCTTCTTTCTGCTTTCATGTCATATATATAATATATATTTATATATACAATAAAATTATGACATATAAAAATAAAATTCTAGAACCCACATGTGAGGGAAACATGGTCCATATACACACTAAGAGGAGACCCTTCTTGTTCATGAGAAGGCCAGGGCTTTTCTTTTACTCAGGCTTCATTTGATGGGATAAGAGGCACCCACATTAGTGAGCACAGCTGACTTTAGTCAGTTTCCGACTCAAATGATAGCCACATCCTAAGAACAGGATCACAGAAACTCTCAGTGATGTGTTGACCAAAGGTTGGGGTACACAAAATTAACCACCGCATGTCACTTTCTAGTTGCCTGGGGGGAATATATTTGAGAAGTCATGCCTGAAAAACAAAACAAAACAAAACAAAACAAAATGAAACAAGACAGGATTATCTCTACCAGGGAGTTATATGAAAGTGGGCCTGTAGGTGTTTACCTAGCCCATTTCAGAGATTGAAAGGACACATACATATACATATATATGTATGTATGTGTGTATGTATGTATGTATGTATGTATGTATGTATGTATGTATATGTATTCTAGCTAGCTCCCTGTTCTTGTCTCTCTCATCTCTGGTTTTCCTGCTCAATTTATGTATTTTATGTCTCCCTATTATCACTTCTCTCTCACTTTTCTATCTCTGTTTCTGTCCTTGGTCCTGCTTTCTCCATTTTAATCTTCTCTCTTTTGGGGACCCAGTTTCTCTAGTTATCATCTCTGCCCCTAGCCGGGACAGGGTTAACATGATTTCATCTCTTGCCTCCGCCCTCCA
Organism: Peromyscus californicus insignis; assembly: GCF_007827085.1. NCBI lineage: Eukaryota > Metazoa > Chordata > Mammalia > Rodentia > Cricetidae > Peromyscus > Peromyscus californicus. Next base: position 94,954,174 of record NW_026294562.1, read on the forward strand.
ATTAAACTCAGTTCCTGTTTCTATAAATACTTAGGTGTTGCTACGACTCTCTGGCCCAGTGACTTAGACCTTGGGAGCTGGCGTTGCTGCAGTAAGTGGCCTCTGCTCTTTGTCATCCTGTCTAGACAACTACGTCTCATTCTTTAATTTTCTCATCTTGGCTTCTTGATGTTAATCTCTGGTGCTCTGGTTTCTATTTCCAGCCTGATCTTGGCTAAGGCTTTGGGCAAGTCAGTTCCCATTCCTGCCATTTCTCATGAACTCCAGGGAGTACTCACAGAGCACATGACTCGATGACTCGGGGTTTGGAGAAGGGGTAAAGGTGGGGAGGTGAGAGGGCTGGCCGCGTTCACTGCCTGGCTTCCCCCCTCTCCTACCACCACTGCCTTCAAGCTCTTTGGAGGTTCTGTTAGCTGTACATCATGTAGAATATAGCTTCTGTCTGACATGCTCACATTCATCTTCTGATCATGAACCCCACACAGCTGCTCTCCTTCCCACAGCCTTTCTCATTGAAAAGCCAGAATTTTCCTCTGCTTAGGGTCCTAATCCAGTCTCTGTTCTCACCGCTCCTTCACCATTTGAGATTTCTAGTCTGATCCTTCCTTTGGATGCTTTTTGTTGACTTTAAAAATACCCCCTTTCCATATGAGAACAAAGGCCTTTCCTTAGCCTGCTGCTCCCAGCACTTTGCAGAATTTTCATAGCCAGGTGTCCTGGAAGACTTCTCTATACCTATTCCCTCCATGTCTTTGCTGCCTATCTTTTTCCTAGGATGATCTATGACCTATTGTTTCATCTCAGTGATGCATGTGTATGTATCAGAAATTCAGCTCATTACAAAGTCTGTGCCTTAAACAGTTTTCATCTTTCTCACCATCCCTATCCCTCTTCCCCAGGGCAACCACTTTAGATTTTTAACTCTCTTATGTCTTTGTGCACGCGTGCGTGCGCGCGCGCGCCACACACACACACACACACACACACACACACACACACACACACACACACAGGGACAGACAGACAGACAGACATATTTTTATGTGTTTTTTATATGCATATGTGTGCGAGTGTGTGTACTTTGTGTATGCATTGTCCAGAGGATGTCAGCTGTCCTGTTCTGTAACTCTCCACCTGTTCCTTTGAGACAGGGTCTCTCACTGAGCTTAAAGCTAGGCTAGCGGGCAACAAACCTCAGGCATTCTCCTGTACCCGCCCTCAGTGGTTTTACATGGGTGGTACAATATGAATTCAAGTCTTCCTGCTTGTTGCCCAGGAGTCATGCTTACACAGACAGTGCTCTTACACACTGAACCATCTCTTTAGTCCCATTGCATCTTTGTACTTCTAAATAGTGCACACATACAACTGCTTTTTGGCTCAAGGTTTTAGGCATCATCCATTGACCTTTTATCCTAATCATTCCATTACCATTCTTTCTAATTTAAAATTTTTTTACTTTATATGTATGGGTGTTTTGCCTGCATGTATATATCTATGTACCATGTGCATACCTGATGCCCTCAGAGGCCAGAAAAGGATATTGGATCCCCTGGGACTGGAGTTATAGATGGTTGTGAGCTGCCACGTAGTGCCAGGAATCAGAAGTCCTCTGGAGGAGCAGACAGAGCTCCTAGCCATGGAGTCAGCTTTCCAGCCTCTCCACCACCATCCTTTCATTGTGGTTATATTATAGATCTTAGCTATTCAGTGGTTATGCTATTATTTTATGCAAATACTGTTCACCAGAGTGCTTTAGTTTACTATGTTCTATGTCTTATTCTTTTCTAGTAACTTACTGTTGGTTTCTGCACCTTTGGTCATCTTTCCATAGCTTTTTCAGAAAGACAAAGACATCTGTTAAACTACCAATCCATTGTTCTTTCCACCTTGAAGGCCATCTTTTTGGAGAAACTGCTCCAAATTTAGGGAGATTTAGTGGAGTCCCTGCTCTTTAGGTCAACTGACCAGCTGCCTTTAAGGCACATTTAGAGATATGTTTGTACCTCTATTTCACAGAGCTCCTGTTTTGTTTCTGTTTTTCCCTTTTTCCTTTTGTCAGGGCACATCCTGCTGTGGCTTCACCAATGTGAAGAACAGGTACAGTGGTGGAGGACGCAGTGCTCCGCCTCCTTTGTCAAACCGCCCCTGTCCGGACTGGGGTCAAGTTGTAAACAGGACAAGTGGTTTCAGGGAGGAATGTGGGTCATCTTCTGTTCTGTCCTTCTTTTGGCAATATAATGGTTCATCCCTTTGGTCCCTCCCTTGTTGCCCAAGTTTAATGTTTGAAAAATGAGGTCAAGGTGGTTTTTTTTTTTTTTCCCTAGGCAGGGTTTCTCTCTGTATCCCTGAATGTCCTGGGAACTCACTCTGTAGACCAGACTGGCCTTGAACTCAGAGATCCACCTGCCTTTGCCTCCCAAGGGGTCAAGTTTTCCTCTGGTGAACAATTGCTCATGTCAGCAGACATGTGTGAGCATCTCCACTTCCCTGTTCACTGAGGTCCTTCATGGGTTCCAGCCCCACACACTGGGACTGTAGACAGACAGTATGTGTCTGAGAATTCACACCTTTGCTTTGAATTCTAACAGATAATAATTAACTGGTGGGTTTTGGATAAGAGGACTCAGGCTTGGCCTGCAGAGCTGAAAATGGACCTGTTGCATCTCTCCTGGACAGCTAGCTTTTTGTCCTCTTGCCCTAGGGAGCTGAGTCATCCTCCCACCTCCAGCTCCTCAAGCCTGAGCTTGACTGGTCCAGTGCTCTGCTGTTGTCTTCTTGTCCTTCTGGAATTAGCTCCTCCAGAATCAGAGCTTTGTAGGGAATCCCCAGTGTCCCTGTGTCCTAATGTGTTTCTGAGAGGTTTATTCCTTTCATTGGTATTCAGTCAAAATACTGATATCTGAGTCCCACCAAGTCCATTACCAAAGACTATTTTGAGCACCTCCAGACATCATACTTCCACAATGGACTCCTCATGACTTTGGAGAACAGGCATCTCCTGGAATCTGAAAGCTTCCTACTAATCCATGTTGTTCTCATTCCCTTTAGTAAATGCTGAGTTGAAGAAGTCACTTGTCACAAATTTAGCACTAATGATGTCTGTTCTTTTCTTATCCTTATTTGAACTTGACTCCTTACCTGGAGACCAGTTTTGGACCCCATGATGCTGGTGTGTGAAGCAGTGGACTGAGGGTGGAGATTTCCTATCTCCCCATTTCTGTGGTCTCAGCAGATAATTCACAAGTTCTGGAAACATTCACAATCAAGGGCAGGCTCACTTTTGAAATAAAAAACCTCAAACATTTGTTCTTAATACTAATTTAAGGAGGTACTGAGTCCAGTTTAAGAGTGCCTATGGGCATCTGGGGACATTGCTTAGTTGGTAGAGTGCTTACCTAACACATGTGAACCCCTAGGTTCAATCCCCTGCATCCCACAAAGCCAGGTGTAGTACTGCATGGCAGTAATCATGGTACTCAGGAGGCAGAGGCAGGAGGATCAGAACTTTAAAGGTCATTCTCAGCTACAAAAAGAGTTTGAGGCTGGCCTAGGAAACATGAGACCCTGTCACACACACAAAAACATGTATACAGGAAGGGAGGAAGGAAAGAAGGAAGGGAGGGAGGGAGGAAGTAAGGAAGGGGGGACCTTCTTGCCAGTTACCCACACAGTCACACATACTATCTGATAGAACAGGGATGATTAGACAGTTTTCCCTGCTGTCTCCCCCATTTTCCTTTCTCAGAGCTTTGCACATATCTGGTCTCCCCTGGGCCTCTGCTCTGCAGACTACAAGCACCCAGAAGGCAGTGTGGATGAAGAGTCTCCAGGCTGCTCCCCACTAGCATTGTCTCATTGCTTCTCACTTCCAGGTGGCTGGCTGAACTCTGACCACCATGTCGTTGGCACGAGCCAACAGCCCCCAGGAGGCATTGCTCTGGGCCTTGAATGACCTTGAGGAGAATAGTTTCAAGACGCTGAAGTTCCACTTACGGGATATGACCCAATTTCATCTGGCCCGAGGGGAACTGGAGGGATTGAGTCGTGTGGAAGTAGCATCAAAACTGATCTCAATGTACGGAGCACAGGAAGCTGTGAGAGTGGTGAGCAGGAGCTTGCGGGCCATGAACTTGATGGAGCTTGTAGACTACCTCAGCCGGGTTTGTCTGAATGGTGAGTGCAGCCCGAGAGAGGGAAGTGAGGGGGCACCAAAGACATCCCCAGGCCCCACAGACCTTTCCTTATACTGCCCTCTCCTTCTTGGGGATCCCCAGAGCCCCAGGGTCTTAGGTAGTCTCCAGACTAGGGACCTAGGAATGTTGGGTGCAGACCCTGAGCTGAAGGCAAGGGTTTGTGATATCTTATGACTAAAGCACCCCACCTCCTAATTGTAGTTGCTCTGCTGGAGAAGGGGAGGGGACGTAGAAAGGGCATGGAGATGGAGGACAGTGTTGGTGGAGTGACTTCCACTAACTAGGAACAACAGCATCAGAGTGTGTGGGTCACACCTCCCCAGCTTCATGACCGGCAGCCAGGCTGTGTTCATGGAGGAGTCAGTGGGCTAATGTGAACCTAGACAGCAAGGGGAACCTAGACAGCAATGGAGCCTAAATAGCTACCCGTTCTTTTTTTTTGGGGGGGGGGGGAAGTAGGTGTGGGGGAGGGGTGTAGGGGCTTTGTTGGTGCCTGTAATCTTTCCCAGTTTCCTTTCATTCCTGAGACCTCCTGCACTGCAGAAATGGGAGTGGATAAGCTGGGATGATTGCTCAGTCAGTAAGGAGCTTGTAATACAAGCATAAGAACCTTAGTTCAGATAGCAGAATCCGTGTTTGTTTGTTTGTTTGCTTGCTTGCTTGTTTTTGTTCAGCTGCTGAGTTAAGCTCTTACCCACCCTTTACCAGAAACAGACTTCAGTTCCTTCACCAGCTTTCAGCTTCCCTTCTCTCTCCTTTCTCTGTCCCCACCTGGTCCCATGAGGAAATTTCACAGGACTTCTCAGGAACTTACACATTGCCACACACACTGACATTGAGGTATGCACACCCCTTCCCCCACACAATGCACACACTATGTCAGTACATTTTCATGAGTGCGTGTAGATACAAATATATGCACATTCAAAACATGCCTAAACACATCACATACAAAACACCCCCCCCCACCCCCACACCCCCACACGTAGTAGTTTCACTTCATGAAGTCACAACCATAAACTTCAAAGCAACACAGGTTAGGATGAGACTAAAAAGCAAACTCAGGGTCTGAAGGGTCTTTTTTTGTCTTCTGTTGTTCTCATTCCGACACCCGAAACTCCATTTGTGTTTCAGATTACAGAGAAATCTACCGGGAGCATGTGCGCTGCTTGGAGGAGAGGCAAGATTGGAGTGTTAACAGCAGCCACAATGAGCTGCTCCTGGTGGCCATGTCCAGTCCAGCAAGTCCGGGATCGCCTTCCTGTCTGGACCTGGAACAGGAGTTGGGTCATGTCAGGGTGGAGTCTTTATTCGCTCCAGAGGCGGAGTCCTACTCAACCCCGCCCATAGTGGTGATGCAAGGATCTGCAGGCACCGGAAAGACAACCCTGGTCAAAAAACTGGTGCAGGACTGGGCCAAAGGGACCCTGTACCCTGGCCGTTTTGATTATGTTTTCTATGTGAGCTGCAGAGAAGTGGTCCTGCTGCCCAAGTGTGACCTGCCCAACCTCATCTGCTGGTGTTGTGGAGATGATCAAGCCCCAGTCACAGAGATTTTGAGGCAGCCCGAGCGGCTCCTGTTCATCCTGGATGGCTTTGACGAGTTACAGAAGTCCAGTCGTGCGGAGTGCGTACTACACATTCTAATTAGGAGAAGGGAGGTGCCGTGCTCCCTTCTCATCACCACTAGACCTCCGGCTTTGCAGAGTCTGGAGCCCATGCTGGGTGAAAGGCGACATGTCCATGTCTTAGGCTTCTCTGAGGAGGAGAGGAAGAATTATTTCAACTCCTATTTTACCGATAAGGAGCAATCGAGAAATGCCCTTGAGTTTGTGCAAAACAATGATGTTCTCTACAAAGCATGCCAGGTTCCGGGCATTTGCTGGGTGGTCTGCTCCTGGCTAAAGAGAAAGATGGTAAGAGGCCAGGAGCTCTCAGAGACACCTAGCAATAGTACAGACATCTTCACTGCTTATGTGTCTACCTTCCTGCCCACTGATGGCAATGGGGACAGCTCTGAGCTCACCCGGCACAGGGTCCTGAGGAGTCTGTGTTCCTTGGCAGCTGAGGGAATCCAGCACCAGAGGCTGCTATTCGAAGAAGATGACCTCAGAAAGTACAGCTTAGATGGCCCCAGCCTCACTGCCTTCCTAAACAGCATCGACTACCGGGAAGGGCTTGGCATCAAGAAACTCTACAGCTTTCGCCACATCAGCTTCCAGGAATTTTTCTATGCCATGTCTTTCCTTGTGAAGGAGGACCAGTGTCAGCTGGGGGAGGCAACGCGCAGAGAAGTGGAGAAGCTGGTGGGGCAGGAGAAAGATGAAGAGATGACTCTCAGTTTGCAGTTCTTGTTTGACATGTTGAAAACAGACAGCACCTTGGGCTTGGGGCTGAAGTTCTACTTCAAAATTGCTCCCTCGCTAAGGCAGGATCTGAATTATTTTAAGGAACAAATAGAAACCATAAAGCACAACAGGTCGTGGGATTTGGAATTCTCTCTCTATGATTCTAAAATAAAGAAAATCACACAAGGTATCCAGATAAAAGATGTCAGGTTCAATATGCAACATTCAGTCAAAAAGGAACCTGGTAAGGGGAAGCCATTTTCAGTGAAAAGCAGCCTTGGTAAGGGGCAGGTACAAAGTCCTCTCTTGAAAACCAATAACAGCACGAAGGAACCAAAGGGGGCCTCTAATGGGGAAAGCAGAGGGGCAGAGGAACCTGCCCAGAAGGTTAGAAACAGTAGGCTGGCAAGTACAGAAAAGGGGCATATGGAGATGAAGGGTCAGGAGGGTGGTGGGGTGGAGAGACAGGAGGACGGAGAAGGACAGGGAGTTAAAAAGGATGGAGAGATGAGAGATCAGATGAATGGGTACCAGAGACAGTGAAGGACACAGAGACAAATAGAAGAGAGAATTACATAATCAAGGACCAGGAGACTTAGCATGGTATGTGCAATGGCTCACTGGAAGGAACCATTCCTCACTACGGACATCTGAACGTTAAGTTAGCATCTTTCCCGCTAGGAGCTGTCAGTACCTCCTGGGTATGAAGTCACTTTGAGTAGCCCCTTCTATGCTTACATCAATGATTAAGACTTTAAATCTGACATTGGATTCTTTTTTTAAAAAAATAAAATAAAATGCTTACATTAGTAAAGTGAGAATCATATGCATTCTGTAAAATGTGGGTATATATGGAACACCCCTGTGCTGGGGCACAGTGGAAAACCCTGTTGACTCTGTATTTGCATTCAGCTGTTGCTTAAATAAAGAGTAGCTTCCAGTTATTTCTAGAAACTTCTACACTATTGTTAAAAGTGGGCCATGGGTTGTCACAGCCCTAAACACTGGTCTTGGATGTTTTACTGTGATTGACTTAATTCTGTACTAATATGATCACTGTTAGCACCAGTTATGCCCTCAACTGACTTTGCTTCATGAACAGATGATGCAGTTCCAAGAATGGGTGCATCATCCTTTTCTGCTTTGGGTCTCTATATAGAGTAGGAAAGAAGAAAAGGATTCTTGTTGTAGGTCTAATGAGCTGATTGACCTCATTTCATAGTTGAGGAACTTGAGGTATAGTCAGGAGCCCCACCTATTTTTAGATGCCTCAGATAGTTCTTTGCCCTCACACCACAGCTAGTCATGCAGAGGCCTGCAGAGACTGCCAGCATGGCACTTACTCCTTCTCAGTGGCTTTTGCTGGCTCTAGTGCAACTGAATATGGGTCCTTTAGCATGCCACAGAAAATCTACAGGCAGAACTTTTGCTAAACTCATTTTTTTTCCTCTATGAGTTGATCCCACAGACAAAAATTCCAGTCATCTGCCAGACTTGCCCAAATGTCTGAGTTCAAGGTACTTTATCTTGAGTGGTGAGCTTAGGACACTGAAGCCCCAACTATTAACTAGTTTCTGCATGGGAAATGTGGTGGCTTGATATTTGACAGTCACATCCATGGAAGTTATACCCACAGATGTGTGTATCTACAGAATATGTCTAAGAAGCAATCTGTGTGGTCATGAGCTTATGTAGAGAGCAATTGATAACTGGATTACTGACAGGTGGATGAAGCTTATAGGTACCCATTGAGATAGGCTGTGTTGTCTCCCCAAAGAAGTGATACTCCCAGAAGACCAACTCTTGGATGTCATGGATAATTTGGGAACAATGAAACAGGTGCACAGCCATATCCCTGCATGTTCTTGGTGCCAAGGACGCCTGTTTAAGCAATGTGAATCTAACACACAATTATGACTTTAGACAATGTTCAAAGATTTCACTTAGAAGTCACATTCGATTCAAACTGACTTGAGCAAAAAATTAAATGATCCAATACTTTTACAAAAAGCCAGAAAACCATGAAAAGAAACTCTACCTGATTTCTAGTTTTGAGCATTACTGGCTCTACTGTTTTTGTTTTGAAACAGGGTCTTAGGTAGCCAAGGCTGGTCTCAAGCTTCCTATGTAATCGAGGATGATGTTGAACTTCTGACCCTTGTGCCTGAATCTCCCAGGAGTGGGTATTATAGTATGCTTCTCATGATGGATATTTCCCTCCTCTATTGCTACCCCCCCCCCCTCAGGGTGTCTCTACATAACCCTGGCTGTCCTGAACTCACTACACAGACCAGACTGGCCTTGAACTCACAGAAATCAGCCCATTCTTACTTCCTGAGTGCCGGTATTAATCAGAAGTGTCACCACAACTGGTTTCCCTTGTTGCTACTTTGATCATTGCCTTTTGCTTTTATTTCAGAGAGTCACATTTATGAATTAGAAAAGATGGCAATAAAAAGCTCCATCTTAAATGATAATTATACCAAACCCACACTCTTCTAGCAGAGAAGGGAGAGGATTCTGACATGCTCTTAGAAATGTTCCAAGCTTCCAGCACTGTGGTCTTAGAAGATAGACATTTCTGCCTGGCCAGTCCTGGGTTAGATGGCCCTAATAAGATGACCACACCCTCCAGGTCAAATGCCTTCACTCCAGTGACTGCATGAATAAGGATTGTTTCCCCAAGGAGGGATTTAGACAGAAAGAATAGTGCGTCATACAAATCCAAGTACATCTAATGGATTAGGGTTCCTTAGAATATAGGGGAGACAAGAAGTAATGGGTCCCTATGCTGACTAGTCTGGAAAATGGTCCTGGTGGCTAGAGGAAGCAGTGGCTTCAGGTGGAGAAAGGCTGTGCCCACCCATTCCTTACTTATCCTTCTTTCCCTGTTCATGTTCCCATGACTTCCCTGTCTCTCTATCTTGCTATGTGGGGAACACCGGATTGAAACTTATAAGACCTAAAGTACAGGACAGATGACCAGGGCTATATATGTATCCCGTCCCAGGTACACACAGGTCATATTACATCTTGTCCTACACTTAGAATAGAGGGGAATTATTCCCCGCTTCCCATTGCTCCAGACCAGAGGCCAAGGTTTGTGTTGACCTCTCTGAAGTGGGTTTTCTCTTCCTCTTCCTCCTCCTCCTCCTCTTCCTCCTCCTCCTCCTCCTCCTCCTCCTCCTCCTCCTCCCCCTCCTCCTCTTCCTTTTTAATGTGCATAGGTGTTTTGCCTGCATGTCTGTCTGTCTATGCACCATAAGCAGGCAGAAGCCAGAAAAGGGAGTTGCATTTCCTGAAACTGGAGTTAAAAATGGTTGTGAGCCACCATGTGGGGTCTGAGAATTGAACCTGGGTCCTCTGGAAGAACAGCCAGTGCTTGTAACTACGGAGCCATCTCTCCAGCCCATCTCTTTGTTTCTCAAGGAAACATTTTAGGGCCATTTCTGAATGTTGTAAAGCATTTTAGAGCTACTTCCAGCTCTTATTGTCCAAGGTCTTGCCTATACCCCGGGAATCTCTGAGGCCAAATATCTTAAGCATCTCTGTGGAAAGCACTCAGGTTTTCCTTTCATTGGTGATGTTTCTTCTGAAACCACAGCAGGTCTAGGGGAAAATCTCTGTATGTTAGAGGTGGTCCAGGATTCCCGGAGAGTTAAACTATATAGCCTTGATGGTTCCTTATTTAATCTATTCATTTGTTTACTTATTTATTGAGACAAGGATCCCATGTAGCTCAAGCTGGCCTGGAACTTGCTGTGTAGTCAAGGCTGAACTTGGACTTCTGAGCCTTCTGCCTCCATTCCTGAGGTGATCCTCCTGCCTCCACTCCTGAGGTGCCAGGATTACAGATCTTCACTATAACACCTGGTTCATACAGTGCTGAGGATCAAACCCAGGGCTCAGTGCAGGCCAGGCAAGCCCTCTACCAACTGGGTTATATTTCTTGCCCTCAAGTTTTTTTTATTTATCTTCATATCCAGGCCAGTTTTAGCTATTTCTTTTAGGGAGGAATAATTGTAATAATCCCATAATTTGGATGATGTATACTAGAAAATTAGCTGAAATAATAGAATAAAAAATCTCAATCAACTACTTTAAGCTTTTTTCTTCAGAGAATATTTTCTATCCTATTTTGCAGTTTATTTTAGAGATGACTCCTGCAAATATTTGCAGATTTTTTTTCAACCTCAAGCTGTATGGTGCTGTTATGTAAGCAAGACAGGGACGGATTGTGCAGACTTTACCATGATGAACCTAGAACCTTGCAAAATCCTACATGGAATAAAAGCAGGACATAGGTTTACAAAGACAGAGGATGATATCCTTCTACCCTTTCTGCCAGAAGTTAACCCCTTCTATTAGAAAAATTAACCTCTGGAGAGGAGAACTCCCTTGAGCCTACAGATGGCTCCAGAGGGGTCTGCACTAACAGGCTTCTATAACCAGCTGCCCCCCAGTACAGTGGACTGAATCTAGAGCCTCACATGTGCTTGGCAAGTATATTATAGCCCCATCCCTCTTTCATTTCCACAGCTACCTTTTTGAGAGAGAGAGTTTCACTAAGTTGCCCAGGTTATCCTTGAACTCATTTTGTAGCCCCAAGAGGCTGTGAATTCATGATCTTCCTGCCTCAGTATCCCAAGACCAGGCTCATCTCTGAACTAACCTTTATTTGATGGGTGATGTCGCTCTGTATGCTGTGAATATGTTGCTCTGATTGGTTGATAAATATAATGCTGATTGACCAGTAGCCAGGCAGGAAGTATAGGCGGGATAAGCAGACAAGGAGAATTCTGGGAAGAGGAAGGCTGAATCAGGAGACACCAGCCCGCCATCCAGGGAGCAGCATGTAATGGCTCACAGGTAAAGCCACAGAACACATGGTGACATGTAGATTAACAGAAATGGGCTGAGTTTAAGTGTAAGAGCTAGTCAGTAGTAAGCCTGATGGCTGAGCAGTTTCAATTAATATAAGCCTCTGCGCGTTTACTTGGGTCTGAGTGGCTGTGGGACCATGGGCTGCAGGAGCTGGGTGGGACCAGGAAAACTTCAGCTACATTTACTGGATGTTCCTTTGCCTTTTATTTGTCACTCAGAGACTCAGAGTGCTTTGAGTTTTGCCATTTCTTTTATTTTTTTATGAAGTTTATTTAAAAATTTCATGTGCATAAATATTTGATCGAATGAATGTATGTGTATGTGTGTGTCTGGTACCTGAATAGGCCAGTAGAGGCACTGTATTCCCTGGAGCTAAAGTTACAGGTGGTTGTGAGTCACAGTGTGGATGGGTGCTGGGAACTGAACCTAGATCTTCTTGCAAGAGCAGGAATTAGTTCTTTTAAACACTAAGCCACCTCTCCAGTTCTGTTCTGTCATTTCTTTTAAACTTTATGTTTCATTATTGAAAACAGTTTATAAATTGGAATTAGGACCTACCTCATTCCTCAGGAGCCTCCTATATACACAAACTATACACATTAATAAGATGTTTGTCTTTCTCATTCACCCACATTTTGTTACATGGAGTTCATTCTGACTGAGAACCTACTGGGTTGATGAAAAAAATTTCTTTTTTTATACTATACTAGCAGTTTATAACTATGGGTAATATTTTCTGAAAAATAACAGTGGAAAACTAGAAGATTTGATAAGTGACAAAATCTTTTGTTTTCTTTCTTTCCTTCTCTCTCTTTCTTTCTCCTTTTTCCTTCCTTCTTTCTTTCTTTCTTTCTTTCTTTCTTTCTTTCTTTCTTTCTTTCTTTTTTTTCCTTCCTTATTTAGAGATAGGGTCTAATATAGTGCAGGTTGGCCTCCATCTAAATCACTCTGTAGTCAAGGCCAGCTTTGAACTTTTATTCTCCTGCCTCCAAGTCCCAGTGCTGGGACTACTGGTCTGTACCACCATACCTGGCTAAAATAAGACTCTCTTCTTAATCAAATTTTATTTTAGATTCTCTGAGTCCTACTTTCAATTTTTTTTTCTGCTGGACCAGACCTGCACAGTCCAGTTTCAGCAAGAATCTTATTAAGATGTGTTATAGAAACTCCTGCCTTTGAATCTGACTGCCCTGGATATCTGATCAGGCTCTTCACACTCTGGTCCTTCAGGTGATGTCTCATCATCCAGGTCTGCCTTCTGAAAGAATCTTGTCAGGTTGGTTGAGCTAGAATACGCACTACCCTGGGTATTTCCTTTTAGTGATTTCTGTGCACAGAAGCCACCTGCTCCATATGTAAACCGCTGGTGATCCATGATGAATTTGCTTCTATGTTGAGGTACTTTTCTTGGTACTGTGGTGGTTCCTAAATAAAATCCCTCTTTATCACCTGTTGTGTGGTTGTGTGGCTTCTCTACCACAGTTCATAATCTATCATTACCACTTGCTGTGTGGTTTGGTGGCCTCCCTACCACAATGCATGAGTCATATGAGGAGGTTAGGAGGCAGGGATTAGTGCCTGTTGCAACCAGGCTATGCCCACTGTAAGTACTCTAAAATAGAGCTTTTGGGCCTTACCTTGCCCCAGGTGACTTCATTTTATGGAGGGGTATTTGGCTCCACTTTTAGAATGAGAGCAGAGGTGGGGTGACCGCATGGCACTGTGTGTAAACACCACCTGTCTGGCCCCATCTCATGAGGCACAGACTGACAAACATGTTCTTAAGAGCAAAATAAGCATTGAGGCAGGATAGAATACAGGGATATTTGGGGCCATGAAAAGAGGAGTCCTCCCCCCGGAATTTAGTTGATGTCTCTTGCCCCTGAAAAAAGCAAGAATCCCAGCTCAGCTCAGTCCTCACTGCAGATACAGCCAGTTCCAACTGGTGTCTATCTGCTCACCCTTCTGAATCTGGTCTTACACATTGCTTCTATGGTCCTTTGGTTCCTCACCCCACCTTTAGGCCTCTGGAGTTCTGTATAGCTCACCTCTGCAGTTCCACTCAACACCAAGACCTGGGTCAACCCTGTGGCCCTGTGGCTCAGCTCTGCCTTGCCTCTAGCATTCTCCAACTGAGTTTCTTAATATCAATCTACCAGGTGCAGTGACTCTCTTTCCCCTTTAACATCTTTCTGCATTTACTAAGGCTTCTTTGAACTTCTTCAACACTTCCCGTGGCCTCTTTAACCCTTTGGTAGCTATTCTGTAACACACACACACACACACACACACACACACACACACACACGCACACGCACACGCACACGCACACACACACACACACACACACACACACACAAACTCAGACACACAGTGAGTGTGTGATCTCAGAGTTAATATTTGTATGTTGGTGCAAAAACACAGATATCATCTCAAGGGGGAAAACCATATGGTTTATTCTGAAGCCAAACACGAGAGGCGATAGCCCAGGAACACAGGTTCAGATTTTCCCAAATAGTATTCCAACATGGTAACAGTGCATGGTAACAGAACAAAGAACTTCATAAATCAAGATGCTTTCCAAATACAGCGGTGGAAACACGAGATAGGCGGCTTCTAGCAGGATGGGGAGATTTGTGCTCCAGGCCTCAGATGCACTCTGAGGGCTTTCTCAGTTTTTGGGTTGGTGGAAGCTGGTGCTCTGTTAAATTAATGTATCCCAGAAGGTTTCCTGTGATGGTCACGAGAACACGAGGTTACACATAGAGGATAACGTCTATCCAAGGGGCCAAGAGAGTCCCAGATTATTTTTAATTAGGCTCTAGACCTGCAAACTTTCAACCGCTTCATAGCCTCATAATCACTTAAGTTCTACTCAGTCAATCAGCCTTCATCATCACAGCTTTTGGGAAACTTTCCTCTATGAAAGCAAAGAGCAGAATAAAAGACCTTGTGTTTATCAACAGGCAGCTGTGGAGGGAAACCTGGGTGACTTGGCAAATTGTAGCCAACTAAACTTATATAACATATACATATATTGTTATTCAATAAATTCCAACATTGTAGAAAGGTACAAACATGTCAGTCTTTTTTTGGCATAGTACACTCATGATAGTGGCCTTATCTAAGAAACCCTGGAAAGGCCCCCCACTTCTTCAAAGGGATGATGACATCCACGAACCAGTTAGCGGCGCTATAATGTATACATTATGCTGCTAAGTTGTCATATACTCTTTGAGCTCACTGAGAAGCTGACTCGGAGAGTGGGAGTATGCTCATCCCTTTTCAGAGCCGAAGTCACTTGTCTAGAGATAGGCTGGTCATCCTAACTGTGAAACAGAGGTCCAAACAACCCAGTGTAGAAACACTGTGCCTGAGAACAGCTGGAAGCAAACTATTTCTAACTTGTTACTGCTTATCTCACGATAAGAGAGTCTCTACAGTGGGAAAGAGAGCTAGCAGTTCAGCCACGGGCGCTCAACCGGGAATTCCAGTCAGCTGGAGGCTGCCCCACCTGCCTCAAGCTGTTTTCTGCTGGATGCTGTCAACACCTTATCTAATCTCTCTTTCTCTCTCCACACCCTGCCCCTCAAACGGTGAGACTTTTCTCTTGTTTACAAGCCACTTGGTTCATGTTGTTTTATGATAGCACTCAAATGGACTTAGATACCATGTGAACGTCTATTAGTTTCTGTTTTTCTATAGATTAAGGAATTAGACTTAAAAAAAAGTAATTAACCTTGAACATATAGTCTCTTACTGATTTTTTTTTAGGTGGTTTGAGTATCAGGCAAACTGTAGCTTCATAAAAAGTTTGGCAATGTTCCTTCTGTTTCTATTGTTCCTAACAATTTCAGGAGTACTAGTATTAGCTCTTCTTTGAAGTTCTGGTAGAATTCTATGCTAAAACCATCTAGCCTTGGGATATTTTTGGTTGGGAGTCTTTTGATGACTGCTTCTATTTCCTTAGGGGTTATAGGTCTATATAAATTGTTTATCTGATCCTGATTTATTTTGGTATTGTGGTACCTATATTGTCCATTTCTTTTACATTTTCCCATTTTGTGGGGTATAGGTTTTCAATGTATAATCTGATGATTCTCTGTATTTCCTCAGTATCTGTTATTATTTCCCCCTTTTCATTTCTAATTTCATTATTTTGGATATTCTGTCTCTGTTTTTTGGTTAGTTTGGATAAGGGTTTGTCTATCTTGTTGATTTTTCTCAAAGAACCAACTCTTTGTTTCATTGATTCTTTGTATTATTTTCATTGTTTCTATTTTATTGATTTCAGCCCTCAATTTGATTATTTCCTGTTATCTACTCCTCTGGGGGTGAGTATGCTTCTCTTTGTTCTAGAGCTTTCAGTTGAGCTTTTAAGTCACTTGTCTGAAATTTCTCCAACTTTTTTATGTACGCAGTTCGTGCTATGAACTTTCATCTTAGCATTGCTTTCATAGTGTACCTTAAGTTTGGGTATGTTGTACATTTAAAAATACATCATTTCTGTGTGTTTATTCCTCTTCCTGTGATGGTATAATGGTGCATGATGTCTATAAGATGAGATACAGGGGATGCATGGCATTGGCATTGTGATGTAGTGTCAGGCTACTAAATGTTACTTGAACATAGTACTCTGCAACATTGGATCCTGGAGCTGGTGATGGAGCTGCCAAGTAAATGTCTGGCAGGTAGGTAAGGCATGCAGTATGGTTGTGCTAGATAATGGATGCCTCCTATTACTGGTAGATTGGATAGGGATTACATGAGATTTCATGGCAATACTTAGCACAGCATGCAATTTAAAACTTATGAATTTTTTCTTGGAGTTTTCTGGGCTTTATTGACTGTTGGTACAGAAACAATCAACAAGCAAAATCATTGTCAATGGGGGTATTACTCTGAATTTATTTTACAAAGCCTATTTTATTTATTTACTTTTTGAGACAGTCTTACTCGAAAGCCTAGGTTGTCCTGAAACTTATAATCTTCCTGTCTCAGCCTCCCAAGTAGTTGAAATTACAGGTGTGTGCTGCCATACTTAGCCTATAATTAAGATTTTTTTTATACAAGGACGCTGGAAATTGGGAGAGGGAAGATATAAACTCACAGTTACATATCAAGGCTCTGCTGGACACAAATAAATCCTAGGCATGGATTTTACCTATATTGGAGGCAAGGGTGATAAAGGGACCTTTGTTGATGCTAAGCATTTCTAAATCATGCCAGAGATGGTAGAATGTTTTTGATTTGTTAGAAATGATATAGGAAGCTTGAGATCAGCCTTGGCTATCTAAGACCCTGTTTCAAAACAAAAACAATAGAGCCAGTAATGCTCAAAACTAGAAATCAGGTAGAGTTTCTTCTTATGGTTTTCTGGCTTTTTGTAAAAGTATTGGATCATTTAATTTTTTGCTCAAGCCAGTTTGAATCGAATGTGACTTCTAAGTGAAACCTTTGAACATTGTCTAAATAGCTGGGTGGTGGTGGTGCACACCTTCAATCCTAGCACTCGGGAGGCAGAGGCAGGCGGATCTCTGTGAGTTCGAGGCCAGCCTGGTCTAAAAAAGTGAATTCCAGGAAAGGCGCAAATCTACACAGAGAAAACTTGTCTTGAAAAACCAAAAAAAAAAAAAAAAAAAAGATAAATAATATTACTTATGCTGTTATTATTGCTGAGTGTTCATAAAATATAATTGGTAAGAGGACCAGTGGGATTTATCAAAAATATTAGGGACACTCAATGGGGCTTGGATAATTCTTGTTCCACATATCTTTTTTAAAGTTATTTATTTAGTTGCTAGTGTGCATGTGTGTACATGTGTATGTGTTGAGACAATATTTCATTGTATTACCCAGGCTGGTCTAGAATTCCTGGGTGAAACGATCATTCTACATAAGCCTTCCAAATAGTTGAATGCTGCTGCACCCAATATTCTAATTTTGGTTTTAATTTGGATTTTTCCCCATGAATAACAACACCGAGTCTCTACACAGTTTAATTGGTAATTTTTATATCATTTATTCTGAATTAACTATTAAAATAAAAAAGTCTATTTAAAGATGTTATTAACAATACCCCTCATGGACAAATATTCAAAAATCTTAATAAAAATATTTCTTTGAAGCAAATTGAAAACAACAATGTATAAAATCATAATTGAGTGGGATTTTTTTCAAGGTATGGCATTTTCTTTTCTTTTCTTTTTTTTTTTTTTTTTGGTTTTTCGAGACAGGGTTTCATTATGTAGTTTTTGGTTCCTGTCCTGGATCTCACTCTGTAGACCAGACTGGCCTCAAACTCACAGAGAACAACCTGGCTCTGCCTCCCCAGTGGTGGGATTAAAGGCGTGCACACTGCCGCCAGGTGAGGTATGGCATTTTCAAGGCTGGCTCAATATTCAGAGTTTAATGAATACAAGCTATCATATCCAAAGACTGAAGAAGAAAAATTATGTGATCATATTAAAAAATGCAGAAAGGATACTATACAAAACCCAACATTCATTCACAGTAAAAACTCGCAGCAGCTGAGGCTATAGCTCAGAGGAACAGCACTTGCATAGCATGTGTGAAGCCCTGGGTTTGCTCCAAAGCACCATGTGAAAAACAAAACAAAACAAAACAAAACAAAACAAAACAAAACCTCCCGAGATATTAGGGGTAGAAGAAAATGCCCTCCATTTGATAAGAATATTTAGGAAAGCCTGTGGTTTGGATAAGATTGGCCCCTGTAGGTTTGCATATTTGAATGTTTGGTTTTCACTTGGTGGTATTATTTGGGAAGGATTAGGAGGTGTGACATTGCTGGAGGAAGTGTATCATTGGGTATGCGCTTTGATGTTTCAAAGAACACTCATCAGACCAAATCTTTCTCTTTTTGCCTCCATCTTGGGAATAAGATGTAAGCTCTCAGCTACTGCTCCAGGACCATGCCTGTCTGTCTTCTGCCATGCTTCCTGCCATGGTGTTCATGGGATAACCCTCTGAAACTGTAAGCAAACCCCTAATTAAATCCTTTCTTTTGTAAGGTACCTTGGTCATGGTGTCTTATCACAGCAATAGAATAGTAACTAAGACAATGCCCTATGGATTAAAGTGCTCTTATGAACACTAGTCATAGTTCTGAGACATGAAATGCCATAAGACCAGAAACAATACTCCTATCCAACACTGGATGGACATTCTAGTGAAGCAATAAGACAAGAAAAAGAAAAATGATCCCAGCTGAGAGGGAAGAAACGAAGCAAGAAATCCTTGTTCACAGAGGATATGATTGTCTATGCAGAAAATTCTAAAGAATTTCTTTTGAAATACTTCTCTGAAGTGACTAAGTGACTTATATATGCTAATTATATGTGATATTGTACAATAAATGACTAATAAGTAAAGCCAAAGGATACAAGCTTCATATGCAAGAGTCTATTGCTTTCTTCTATGTGCACTTGGAATTCGAAATAAAAAACACAAAAACAAGTCAGGTAAGATGTTGCATACCTGGAGTGCCAGCTGTGTGGGAGGCTGGTGTGGGAGGATCATCGGTGCCCAAGAGTATAAGGTCATCATGGTTGACACAGCAAGCCCTTGTCTCAAAAAACAAGAGAACTCCCACAGCAACATTTACCTGAACACTAAGAATAGAATCACCTAAGCATAAATCTAGTGAAATATATATGAGGTCTCTGAGATATAATCTACAAAATGCTGTTGAAATGAGAAGTCTACATAAATGAAGAGCTGTTCCATACTCACAATAGGAAGAGTAGATATTGTTATGATGTCAGTTTTCTCCAAATCAATCAATCAATTTAATGCAATCTCAATTAAGATACAGCCAAGTAATTTTGTAGACATTAAAAGACTGATTCTAAAATTCATATGGAAAATCAGAAAGTCCAGAATAGGCAGGAAAATACTTAAGAACAAAACTAGAGGACTGACTTCAAGGCTTGCTATAAAACCTTGGTAATCAGGATAGTGTGGTAGTAGCGAAATAATAAATTAATGGAGGAGAGTGGAGGAGATCTAGAAGTAAGCCTAGGAAACAAGTCATTTGATCATAGACAATGGATCCAAGGATATTTACTTGAGGAAGAATAGTATTTTCAACAGATGATGATGAAATGACTAGGCATCCACATGTCAAAGACATAAACCTAGATAATTATAATCTCAAAAATAAAGTAAATCATTAAAAAATGAACCTAGTTGTAAAATGCAAATGTGTAAAGCTGCTAGAAGACAGTGGAGGAGAAAATCTAGGTGACCTTGTGTTTGGCGATGACTTTTTAAATATATCACCAAAAACATGATCCATGAAAACCTGATTAGTCTTGGAGTCACCAGGTTCAGATTCCAACCATTCCGAGATCAGTGTGTAGTAGGGTGGCTGACAGGTGAGCAGACAGGTAAGGGAGAGGACAACTGGCTTTGGGTGTCTCTAACTGGGGTTCTGGATTGAGTTCTATGGCATCCCAGGAATCAGCAATGGGGAGGGTGGCTGATAATCTGTCTTGTTGGAGGACTGATTCTGGGAGTTACTCTCTAAGTTTCTGGTTTGGATTCTGAGTTTACATTCTAAGTTAAAGTTCTGGTTTGGATTTGGGGTTCAGACTCCAAGCAGTCCCAAATTAATGTGGTGGGTGGGGTGGTTGAGAGGTGAGCATGTGAGGAAGGGGATTGATTTTGGAAGTTTATAAGCAGGGTTCAGGGCCTGGTGCCATGTAGTCCCAGTCTCTGGGACCTAGTAGTTGATGGGGTGGCTGAATGTGGGGAGAGAGGGGTGGGGTAAGTGACTCAATACTAAGGAAAAAAACCCTCCTAATTAAAAAGCACATAAAATTCATGAGCACTGGGAAAAAAAGAAGGAAATTTAAATGGGCAAAAATATCTGAATAGACATTTTATTAAGGATGAAAGATGGCAAATAGACATTTGAGGATGCTCAATTGCATGTGTCATTGGAGAATTGCAAATTGAAACCACAATAAGATATCATGATGTGCCTGTAAGCATGACTAAAATTTAGAAGATGGACAACACGGAGTGAGGATGTGGGTCAACAGGAATCCCAACTAATTTCTGGTAGTGTTGCAAGATGGTACAATGCTCTGGAAGACAGTTTGACAGTTTTTTACAAAAGCAAGGTGTAGTCTTACCTTACATGTGACCCAGAAGCCACAACCCTAGATATTTAGCCAAGTGACTTGCAAACTTACATCCACACAGAAGTCTGTACACAAGTATTTGTAGTGACTTTATTCACAATTTCTAAAAAAGGTGGAGCAACTGAGATGCTGTTCAGTAGGCGAATGGATAAATAGTGCTACAAACAGTGGAGTGCTGTTCTGTGATGCAAAATAAAGAGCTACTGAAGCAAGAAAATATACAAGCAACCTTTAAATGAAATTACTAGGTGGAAAAGTCAGTTCAAAAGGCTGGCTTCTGGATCCTATAAACCCAAATTTGGATCCTATAAATCCAAATTCATGAGATTACCAAACAGGTAAAACTATGGGACAGTGAAAAGACCTTGGTTGGTAGAGATTCACAGACGGCAGGGAAGGGGCAGCTAGGAGCCTATTCCATATGCCACTGGAATGACAGTTCATGACATTACAAATCCTTCCAATGAAGGAAATCTAACAAAAGTTAGATAATTAATCTAATTATTTTAATTACATTAAAATAGTTAATTTAAGAGTGTTAACTTTTCTTTACTGGTGTATAAAATATTAGACAAGACTGAGCTACATAGAACGCATATCAAAAATAAAAAAGAAAAGGAGAAAAAATGTTCTAGATAACAAATCCCTTACAGCCACATTTGCACGTTCGTCACCTGTCTCCCATTCTCTTGTTTCCTCTCTTCCTTCTCCTCCTCTTCTTCCTCCCCTTTCCCCTTCTTCCTCCTCCCTTTTACTTTCCCTTCCTCTCCTTCTTCCTCTTCCTCCCTCCCTCTTTCTTCTGCCTCATCATGTGCATTACTTGTATATTTAAGGTATCAACCCCTTATTAGATATATGGTTTGTTAATAGTCTCAAACTGTACACTGATTTTTCACATTGTTGGTTGTTTTCTTTTGATGTATATTGTGTTATCAGTGTGGTGTCATTCCACTTGTCAGTTTTCGTTCTTGTAATGTGAACTCTTGATATTATATAAAAAGCAACACACATACACACACTGGAAACACACTTGCCAGCTTTCTTTTTGTTTTTGTCCTAGAAATTTTATGGTTTCAGGTCTTACATTTAAGTCTTCAATCCATTTTTCTTTTGGGGTTTTGGAGACAGGGTCTTACTCTGTAGCCTAGGAAGGCTTGAGGGCTCACTATGTAGCCAAGCTGGCCTTGAACATGTGTCAGTCCTCCTGCCTCAGCTTTCCACGTTCTGGGATTACAAGTGTGAGCTACTACATCTGGCTTTAGTTGGTTTTGAATGCTGTAGAAGATAAGGATCCATTTTCATCCCCTCACATAGGTATTCAGTTTCTCTACCTCCATTTATTGAAGAGACAGTCTCTTCTTAGAATTTATTTTTGGTGCTCTCAGTTGCTTTTATAAAATCTAATAAGATTTGGGTCATCTGGGTCATAATGTCAAGAGAAATCACTTCACCTAATATGGGAGAGTGGTACCCAGATAGTTTTAATTGCATACCTTTCCTTCCTAGTACTTTTAATCTTGGCCATGGAAGCTTGGGTTATTAAAATACTAGTAAGAGCTTGTTGAAATGAAGGCTTCAGCAAATAATTTTAGCATTCTTCTCTTTACTCTCACCTCTTAACCTTAGGGTGTCAAACATGAACACATGTCAGATTATAGTACTAAGATGACTTACATACATCTAGACCCCTCTGGCATTTCACCAGGAGTCTTTCTTTTTATTAAATTTTTTTTTCATACAGTTTATTTTGGTCATGTTTTTCTTTTCCCCCAACTTTTCCCTGGTCTTCCCTACCTCTGTATCCATCCAACTTTATGACTGATATTCCTCTAGACCCCTCTGGCATTGAACCAGGAATTGTCTATGCTTTTAGATATAGCCATTTATAATTACTAACAATATTCTCTTTTACACAAATTAAGATACTCCTCTCCTTTTATCTCATTGGCAGTAATGTAATTACATAATTTCTTGTGCCTCTTTTTGAACTCATTCTGTTGTTTCTCTTGTTAATTAGTAGAGACTCAAAAGGGAGTTGATGATTTCTGTACATCACACTTCTCTTTACTAACTGCAAGGGTCCCACAGACTTTCTTACTATGACTGAAGCAGGTTTGGCATCTTGTAGAGGTGATAGCAGTGCTATTGACAGTTGGGCTTTCAGTCTGTTTGTCAGAAAGGAGGTCAATTCAATAGAGACTCCTGAGTTAGGAGGGTTTATCTAGTCACCCTTGACTTCTTTCGAGACAGTTCCCTCTTACTCCTACTTTTATCACCAGCCTCGAAGGTGTGCACTGCTGTTGACATGACATACAGTGAAATCATTTGTCTCTGTTTCTAGTTATTTTCCATCTTCTGTCTCTCTTTATCACTGTCCTCCAGGACTGTCCATTCACTGTCTGTGTTATGGTATGGCCTCATTCATTCTACTCCATTTCTACTTCTTACCAGTCTGTCTAACAGAAACGAGTAATGCAAGTTTATTGGCTTTAGATATTTATCTTTCCTTTTGTAGTCACACAATGTTTGCAAGTATACAAAGTATTTTCTCACTAGGGTATTAGCATATTGAACCACAGCCATTGTTGAGCCTCTTTCCTTTAGGCACAATATTTCATTTTTTCCTAGGGAGGTATTTTTTTATTAAATATTTTCTAGTATTTATTGTTGGGATTGACACTATTCCAAGTTATGGAGCAGTTCTATGAAATTATGCACCTAGCATCATATTCCATCTCAGTGATGGCCATGCAGTGTGACTCACAAAGGGACAGATAACTACTCCACAGAGAAGTACAGAGTGCTTGGGTTAATTTTTAGGAGTGAAATCTCTTTTTCCTCAGGATGAGTGGTACATTTGCACTGGACACAGAATAGAGAGATATTGGCAGCCTTGAAGCTTCTAAGGGAGGAATGTTCCTTGACAATGGAGCCCACTCTAGAGAAAAGCAGAAGTATGATATAGAGAAAAAAATCCATGTCTCTTGACAATGGAAAAGCTCCTCAAAGAAAGCAGAGATGAGAGACTGAGAAAATAATTTATGCCCTGGCCACATCATCTGAGCTCTGGAGAAAGCTAAGTCTTGACTGATTCATCCCTATATCTGCTGAGGCTGAGACAATGGTCCCATTGATTGGTCAAGTCCTCTGACTCTTATGCAGAGCCTGTGAGAATAAATAAGACTATCTTATTTCACTAAAAATTTTATAGGAATAGAGAACTTACATCATTTGCTCAAGGTACTATACCTAGCATAGGTGTCTTAAATTTAAGTTAGTAAGATCCAACTATGAAAATAATCATAAACATTTTTTATCCACAAAATTTTCACTGTGAACTATTTTTAAATGTTCCGGGTTTTTGAGAATTTCATGTATATATGTATATATAAAATGAAATATGATCATATCTACCTCCATTTACCCCTTTAATGCTTTCCATATCCCCCCATGTTGCCCCATTCATGTTTGTTCTTCGTGTTTATTCTTTTGATCACTCACTAAGTTCAGCTAGTAATGCCCATATATGCATGGGTGTGGGACCATCCACTGGATCATGGAAGACCTAACAGTTGCCAGATTCTCAATAAAGAATGATTCTCTCTCCTCTAGCAATTATCCTGGTCTAAAGCCTGTGACTGGGGAGGTCATAGGCCCTACAGCAAAACCTGCTATTGTTATTTTGCTAAATGGTCATGCTGTGAACTTGCCTTTAAAACTTTTATGCTTGCATTTATAGGCCCGGGTTTCTCTCAGCTTGGCCAGTGAAGCTTCTTGCTCTGCAGTGGGCAGTGGTGGATGAAGAGATTCATAACTGGTCAGAGTACTGAGAATGAGGCTCAGTGTACAACCCAAATTTTTATGTTCCCAAAGTCTTTCTAGAAAATTTGAGGATGATAACCAGGCTTTCCATAAAGTAACTTCACTCATTTCATAACATCACCCAAGATGTCCACCTCTGGTCTGAACCTCCCATGGATCAGCTTGCTCTTACTCAGGCCTGCATCCCTCCCTCCCTTCTCAGTCCGACTTCTTAGCATTCATTCATTCTCCACTTTCATTTTCTTAATTGGGGATACAATGGTGAAATTAATCTCTAGTGTGAAGACATGTTTATTAATCCCTGTAGAAGCCTAGAGGAGGGGTGTGTCTAGTTTGTACCATGATGTTTTCTGCTCTCCACAGAGGCAAGTCTCTATAAATGGAGTGTAAGGTCTCCAGAGAGAAGGCTTCTCCCAGAGCACACAATGTTATAAAATCAGTGCGCTCATTTATCAAGTTGTACAAATGGCAATGCTTTTTAAATAACAGATCAAATATATGACCCAGTAGGGTGAACATTAGTTCATAGATTAGGAGCTAAAGGTTATAGTTGAGTTCCTGTCAGTGGCTTCCACCTTACCGCTCCTGCCAGTGGGATCCCATTTCAATTCAACTGGCACTTGGAGGTACTTGTTAAGTATGAAAACCAGTTGCTCTGGTTTTCTTCTTCACAAGAGGGTCTAGATAACAGTTGGAGTTCTAAGGTCAAGCATGTACAAGTCACCAGTTCACAGAGATGTGGGGCTGAGGGGTCAGAGTGAGGGTGGTCAAGGCCAGTTTTGTAGAAAGATGAAACCCTAAGGAGAGAGCTACGTGTTCAAGGTGAAGTTAATGATAAGCTAGTGAAACCTGCTGTGAGTTAGCCAAGTCAACGTCAGGCATTTCATTCTTATAGAACAATCATGAAGGTGTTAGATTTATTTCATAAATTTTCTTTATCAGCCCACTTAAGTTTGTCAATTTAAGTAAGATCCTCTCTGTATTATCTTATATTACAACTTAATTTGTTTTGTTCATTAGAAATGGAATCTATCACTTTGTCTTTTAGTAAATATTTTATTTTTCTGCCGAGATTGTTTTTCTTATTTTATAACATTTCTGACATCAATAACACACTATTTTAGTTAGTGTAGACATTTGGTATATTGGTGTGTGTGTGTGTGTGTGTGTGTGTGTGTTGTACATATGTACATATGCATTTGGAGGCCAGAAGTTGACATTGGGTGGCTTCCTATGGTTCTCCATCTCATTCATTTTCCTCTTTGAGACAGGGCTAACTGTGTAGCCTGAGTGGCGTAGAACTCACTATACAGTCCAGGCTGAGCTTGAACTCAGAGATTCACCTGCCTCTGCTTCCTGAATGCTGGGATTAAAGTCATGCACCACTGTGCCAAGACACCTGCCTTATTTTTTAAGAAAGGGTCGCATAGAATCCTGAACTTGCCGTTGCAGCTGTACTGACTGAGAAGTGAGCCTTGAGATCTGCCTGTCTCCCCACTGCTCCAGTGCTGGGTTACAGATGTGTAATGTTACATAGACCCAGCTATTTCAAGTGGGTCCTCATGCTTGAACAGGAAGCAAGTTACCCACTGGGTCATACTTAGTAAATCAACTAGTTTTTACTTTCTGTTAATGTCCTAATGATCTGAACCCACGCTACCATGTACCTTCAGTTTGTTGTACAGTTCTGTCCTCTGACTTTCCTATGTCATGTCCCATTCCATAGCTCTGCTTTTTTTCTAAAGTCTTATATAAAGGCCAGCGTCCTCTATTCTAGTACTTAGGTGACACGAGAGTGGCAGGCCTTCTTCACTATGCTTTATTTCTCTACCCACTGGCCCCATCCACCCCTTACATCCTGTGATGATTCGGTGATGACTAATCACCCTTACCTCCATGTGAAAGGAGCAGTCCCCTTATTTATGTTTCTAAAACAGTTATTTTCACTCTGGTTTCTTTACACGACTGCCAGAGAAGTGAACATTCTATTCTGTGAACCAGGGGAGGCCTGAAGGCTTTGCGAAGAAGCATGGGCTTGTTTTGATGGAGGTATGAAACAGAGATGGGAGGAGAAAGTGTAAGACTTGGGAAGTCATCAGGGCTTCACACACTGATGAGAAAGAACAGAGGAACTTGAATGGAAGCAGGAATCTGGGAAGTCTTGGTGGGTTTCTGGTTCTAAAGCTGCATGAATACTGAACAGTGGGGAGAAAGCTGGGAACAGGGGGAGCTGGTCTAGGCGGTGCAGGGAGAGTGCTGAGCCTTGTCTGCAGCACCTTGTCAAGGGGAGTTGGACAAGGAGGAAAACAGCTGTGCATGAGATTGGCTGACCGTAGAGAATCAGGAACTTCATGCTCATTTGATGCCTAACTGCTCCTATCCCACCACCCTCAGCCTCGGTCCCATCTGACTGGGATGGTGGCCCTGCAGTTTGCAGTTTTCTATTGATAAATAAGATGCCCAACTCAGAGCCAGAAGGGCTGTCCTGGGGGCATTTCTGACCATATGGACAGGGAAGCTCATGCAGGGAGGAGGAGCACAGGCTCAAGGGGGGGGGGGGGTTGTGACAGAGTCAGGACCTGCTCCTAAACCAGTGGTGCTCACACCCCGCAGCAGCCTCAAGCTTCTGGAAAAGTCAGACAGTAAATGCATCCTCTTCTTTGTTCTGTTGTTTTGATTATTTTTCCTTTCAGCACAGTAGTCATTGAGGGTAGTGTCTGGGTTTTCTTAATTTAAATATTTATTCCTCCATGGATTCATTAAATGTCAATTTAGCCATTTTTATCTATTATGCATGTGGTTACCTCTTTTCAGCTCTGAGAACAACACAAAGTCTGGAACAAAATTCTTGTCATCCTTCAGTTTATATTCTAGAGGGAAGAATTAGGCATGAAGCATAAAAATGCAAATAAATATGGATTATTTCCATTGATAGTGAGTGCTCTGGCAAAATGATAAACCAGGAGGTTGGAGTTAGAGATCTGGGTGGTAGGAATGCAGTGTGGCTCGGAATGTCTTCTATGTGGACTGTATGGCTCAGGTTTATCTGAAAGGGTGCAGACATTTCTCTGAGGTGGTTGCTCAGTCAGTGAGTGAGTGACACAAACTCCAAAGCATAGCTGTATTTTCTTTCAAAGGGCGCTAGTGAGTCACAGAATCAGAATGGCCCTATATGATATTTTCTATAGTCCTAAAAGTAACTTTCTGATCGCCAAGAATCAATGTTGGAAATTTGTTTCTAAAATTTCTCATTGAGGAAAATTTCAGTACATTAGGACCATCGGGACCAGAAACGAAACCAATATTCTAGAAGCCATTTGACTTATGTTCGTCTGAGGTCAATAAACCAACTTTTTTAGAATATTGAATTTTTAGAATATTTAGAAATTATAAATATATTTGTTCAGGTATATATGGTTTTATTTTTCATGTTTAACAAAGTAACATAAGTATGTTTTATACTTTTGCACTTATAATACATATTTACCAAATATATTTACATTTAAAATTATCATAGTTTTAATTTGTCTGTATTTTTTTTACTATTTGTCTAATTTGAAACTCTTTATTTAAAATTTATATACAAGCATACAATTAAAAACAACACAGATATGCATGCACCAGGTTAGTGGATAGTGGATTCTAAATAACACAAATCTTATGTATGTTCTAAAAATGGGTTTTGTTATTTTTCTGTTACATAGCAAAACGTTGCCAAAGACTATTATTCTGTTATTTCAGTTTTCAAGTTTGTTATTATTATTATTATTATAATTATGTCTGTGTGTGTATGTGTGTGTAAATATGGATGTACATATGCCATGGAGAGCTTGTGGAGGTCACAGGACTTTTAGGACTTTTCCTCTTTCCACCCTGTTATGGAAAGTTTATTTGGTTTCTGTTGCACTGTGCACTGAAGGCTAGCTGGCCCGCAGGCTTCTGGGTATTTTACTTGGCTTTGCCTTCCATCTTGTCATAGGGTCACTGCGATTACAGAGTGCTACCATATCAAGCTTTTTTTCTTATAAATGTGGGTCCAGAGATGGAACTGAAGTCAGGCTGTGTGGCAAGTGCTTTTTACCAGTGTAATCATTTCCCCAGATGTTCTACATTTGCTAAATGATTTCTGAGCCACAGTTTTGTAACTTGTTTATTTGCATTTTAAAGATTCATTGTTACAACTTATTGGCCATTCTTTAAAACTGCCAGTCTGAACCTCTGTCAAAATGAGCATGTCTTTACAACTTCTGCTAAGAAGTCCAAATTTGAACTCAGCTCCTGTTCTGTGACATCATCATTTATGTGCTGTCCTTAAGACCAACACAGGGCTCTACTGTTGCAATGAGGAGGCAAAATCACAGCTCTGCCGTTGAATTCATACTCTTGGGATTTTCTAACTATCCTGAACTCCAAGGGCAGATGTTTGGGGCTTTCTTGGTTATTTATCTGGTGACTCTAATGGGAAACGCCCTCATTATCACCATCATCTTCCTGGACCAGAGCCTGCACATCCCCATGTACCTGTTCCTGCAGAATCTATCTTTAGTGGACCTCTGTTTCAGCACAGTCATCACACCTGAAATGCTGGTGGTCCTGACCACCCAGAAAGCCACCATTTCCTTTGGGGGCTGTTTTGCACAGATGTATTTCATTCTTCTCTTTGGTGGGACTGAGTGTTTTCTCCTGGGGGCGATGGCTTATGACCGATTTGCTGCAATCTGCCATCCTCTGTCCTACCCGGTGATTATGAACAAGAGGGTCTTCGTGAAACTGGCTATGATCTCATGGGTCTCGGGTACTATGATGACTACTCTGCAGACCACATGGGTGTTTAGTTTCCCCTACTGTGGCCACAGGGAAATTAACCATCTCTTCTGTGAGACTCCTCCAGTGCTGGAGCTTGCATGTGCAGAAACGTTCCTGTTTGAAGTCTATGCCTTCACAGGCACCATTTTGATTGTCATGGTCCCCTTTCTGTTGATACTCATGTCTTATACTCGAATTCTCTTTACCATCCTGAGGATGCCATCCTCTACAGGGAGGCAGAAGGCCTTTTCTACGTGTGCCTCACATCTCACATCTGTCACCCTCTTCTATGGCACGGCCAGTATAACTTATCTACAGCCCAAATCCAGGTACTCACCAGACACCAAGAAACTGATGTCATTGGCATACACACTGCTTACCCCTCTGCTGAATCCACTTATCTACAGCCTGAGAAACAAGGAGATGAAAAGGGCTGTGGTGAAATTATGGGAAAGAAAAGTAGCTTTACACACAGCTTGGTTTGTGGAGGATCTTGTTGTTTTTCTATCATGCTATTGAACTCTATGGATTCTGGAGGTGGTGAAAAGAGAGTACATCTTTTGGTTAGAGAATGTTTTCTTTCTTGACATCTCCATGTTTGAAAACCTATCCCATTATCCTCTTTTAATAGTATAGCCAATAGTTTTTAAGAGGTATATGTTCCATAACACACAATTCACAGTTTATTGATCCACCTTCTGCTATCGATGTACAGATCATTGCTAGAGTGCTGCCATTAAGACAATGCTTCAGTAAACATCTAATTCCTTACGTGCATGTGCTTGTTGATTTTATTTTTATGTGATAGATTCCTCAAGGATGACCGAGGAGATTAATTATTTTGTATTTACATACTTTAATAGGTGTTATAGATGCCAACTGAAGTGATACATGCTTTTAATCCCAGTATTTGGAAGGTCAATGCAGGAAAACCCAGAATTCAAGATCAGCCTGGGGTACCTGTGTTCCTGAGTACTGTGAGCTATATAGACAGTGAGACTCATCTTGAGAATACAAAGGCTGGGGGCTGAGGATGTCACTCAATGATAGAATGCTTGCCTAACATGCACTAGGCCCTAGGCTTAATCCCCAGTACCACAAACCAAGCAAGAAAAATAGCACAATTGCTATTCACATATATCTGCTTACTTCAGGCTGATGTTGAGCCCTACTGAGCACCACTCCTATCTGGAGCAACAGGAGACCAATGACATGATATGATTTTTCTCGGGAGAAAATCTATTCCAAGAAAGAGTAAAGAATGCATTTATTTTGGGGTTCCCAAACTCATCTCATTTGAATTCATAGGTTCTCAGATTATAATAAAAAACTGGGTTACTTTTGGATATATATATATATGTTTGTATAGGCTGCCCCGTGGAAGCCACCCAGGCTGCCCGCCTTGCCAGGTGGGCAGCAGTAGCTGCCACTTCGATGAACAAATATGTGATGGAGAGGTGGAAATGGTGGAAAAATGGAGTGGTAGGTATGAGCACTGTGGATAGAGGTGGGACTGGAGAGGGGACGGTAGTGACAGTTGAGAAAGAGGGCTGGGGTTGATATTGAAACATGTCATTGCCCAGTAGGGCCAACAGGGTAGTGTGCAGCAGCCTGGAACTTATACAGATGCAGACTCAGCCCCTGAACACACAGACCAGCCATAGGATATCCCTGGGCAGCAATGGAGGATCAAGTTGAGGAAAGTTTCACTTTCTGGATTGAACCTCCTTGAAGGACCACCATGGCCCTAGATGCTGTCACAAGCCATGTTAGTGTTGGTGGTCCATGCTGATGACCCAAGCCGAGATGAAGCTTGAGAGCCATGTAAATGTTCAAGGTCTGTGCCTCTGACTGAACCCATGTTGATGTTCGTGGGCCATGCTGCTTCTGGAGGCCATACTGATTTAAGTAGGCCTTGCTGTCACTTGAGACAATGGTGATGGTCCTTGCTGCCACTGAGGGCCATGTCTAGGTCCATGATACTACTGTGGCCAGGTTCTAGATGTGTTGATCCCCATGGCCCATGTTATCACCGAAGGCTATGTTGATGTATGTGGTTCAGGCTGCTTGGAGGGCCTAGTCTGGATTCATGGTTCTACTGCAGCTGAGACCATGTTTGTGGTCTGTACTGTCACTAGAAACCATGTCCAAGTCCATGATCTGTGCTCCGACTGACTGAAGAGCAAGGAACCCACTTTTGCAGTGATACTGATGACTGCAGATGCACAGTTGAGAAAGAGGGACATGGAAGGCCTCTGTGACAACTCCTACCAACACCCCAACTTTTCCCCCAAAAGTAACAGCCTGAGCAGGAAGTATTGAAGAGAACTCTTAAAAAGCGTGATAAAGATGCTGAAATGAAGTTATTTGTACCTGATGGCTTCTGGTGGGAGTGCGAGAGGGGAACAACTCCTTTCTACTTAGGGAGCGGACCACTGAGAGTTTGACCATTCTCCAGTGAGCATATAGATAACACAAACTGGACTTGTTTTTTTCATTATTTTTCTATCTACAAAAAATTTTGGGGTGGAAGGTTACAACGGGGGCAGACATGGAAGGCCTGGGAAGTGAGTATGATGTGAAGTAACAAAAAAACCAATAAAAATATTATGTTAATAAAAATATTAACAGCTCCATTTCTTGCTGATAGTGTGAAGTTATGTCAAGTTATGTAGAAATCCCCTACTGTTTCAGAAGAACATTATCTTTTTAAAAACAAGAGGAGGAATCCCTCTGTCCATGGTGATATGTGTGTTGACAAGAATTCTAAAGGATGTGTAGAATTACAGATATTATAAATATATAAATATATATATATATATATACATATCTTAAATTTGTTCTTTAAGATTTAATACATCTATGAAATGCATTTTGATTGCATTTACCCCCTAATCCCTCTTCCAAGTCCTCTCAGATTCTCCCCACTATGTCCTCTTTCCAATTTCATGACCTTTTACTTATTTATTTTTTTAAGACTCTGCTGAGTCTAATTAGTGCTGCCCGTGTCCAGGTGGGTATAGGGCCATCCACTGGATGGCCACACTTCTGAAGAAAATGACTCTGTCTTCCTTAGCATCCATCAAACGTCAATAATTACTTAGCTAAGGTCTGAGTGGGGTTCTTGTGCCCTTCCCCCGTCCATGCAGGTATGCTGACTGGCTTGACCTTGTACAGGCAATCATAACTGTGGTGAGTTCATGCTTGCGGCAGTTGTTATGTCCAGAAGATAACTACTTTTCTAACCCTCCTGACTCCTGTCTCTTACAGTCTTTCTGCCTCCTCTTCTGTGATGTTCCTTAAGCCTTATGGGGGATGTTATATAAATACCCCATTTATGAATGGATAGTCCACAGACATTTATTTTCTGTGCTTTGGCCAGTTGTGAGTCTCTGTATTAACTGCTGTTCACTGAAAAAGAAGCTTCTCTGATGAGGAATAAGAGTTGAAGCCCTTATTGCTGGAGACACCACATACTTTGGTCACCATACATGGGAAAGTCAAGCTGTTAGTGTTCTAGAAGCTTTCTTCTTTCTAGCTTGTGTTCATAGTACCAGAAGATGCTCCATGGGCTGCTGGAGGATAAAAGTCACCTTTTTCACCCAGCTGTGAACCTTATGAGCATAATAATGATTGGCCTGGCAACATATGCTTATGGGTGCAGTAGTGTCCCAAAGGTTATGGGGGCAACCAAGCCCTTCCTGATTGGATTTAAGACCTGTGGTACAGAAGGAAATTCATGCCTGGTTCTTTAAATCTGTCTAAAAATCTAGGCTCTAGGAGAGATTATACTTCTATTTGTTCATTAAATAAATAAACTGCCTACTTTTGTACTCTTACAAATATTTATAAAATATTAATGGTCAAAAACTATGCAGGAAGTTCCTGAATTCTCACTTGGCAGTCAGTGTTGGTGTGGTTTCCACTTACAAAATACTGTTTTAAGAGACTTTTGTTACATGTTCACTGGTAGGACAAAATACCTCACACATGAATAATGAATTGTTCATTGAGTCAGGTTACCAACTGTGTGGACTTTTCAGACTGAATACCTCCACAGATTATGAAATTTGTAATATTTTCTGTTTACAGCCCTATGTCTCATTTCTTTGTTGCACTTAGAGAATATGAGATGTGTGTCTATTGAATCTGCACCACGTGAGTGCTTTTGCTCTTATATTCTTCTCCATGGATGGCATTTAGGGGTAAAGTGTTGTTTTGTTTCCAAGTTAAGTACTATGACCATTGAACTCTAAAACTGATCTTCTACTCATATTTCAATGGCTAGAGATGATGGCTGTGTGTGTGTGTGTATGTATGTATGTATGCGTATGTGTCTTTGTGTAGATAGTGCTGGTGCCCAAGGAGGTCTGAGGCATCAGATCCTCTGGAACTGTAGTTGCAGGGAGTTGTGAGCTGCCCAGTTTCAGGTGTTAGGAACCAAAATCAGGTCTTCTGAAGAGGCAGTATGTGGTCTTAGATAAGAGCATCTCTCTAGATGTTGAGCCATCTCTTCATCCTCACACTATTTATTGATTGATTTTGAAATAGGGTCTCCCTTGGAGCCTGGAGCTCAACAATTTGGTTAGACTAGTTGTCCACTGATCTCTAGTAGCCTCCCTCCCCAGCACTGGGAGTACAGATATGTGCCCCTGTTCACAGTCGTTACATGTATGCTGGCCATCCAAATGCTTGTACAGTAAGCACTTTACTTGGTCCTTGCTAGCCAGGTCTTTGTAATTATGCAGTGAGTCTTCCCTTGCAAAAGAATCTCAGTGCTGTATAGGCTTATTGTATTTTGTGTTTAGATTCTTTAAATTGGGAGAGAGAAACAGTGTGTTTGGAATGACATGTTGATGCTCTATCAGCTAGATGCAAATGTCACATAATGTGTCTTTGGACTCCAACTAGATGTTATAAATAAAACAGCTTCTTCTAGAATTGTATGATTGTAAACATCATTTACATGGGAAGTAATAGGAATTTCATGTGTTATAACTGTGAACTTACTTACATTATTCATTATTATACTATTCAACATTATTAATTGAACATAGATAAAGTACCATTATGGCACAGTTTAGTGAGAAATTCAGGAACCTACAGTAAAAATGAAAACATCCTAACTGGCTCTGGTGGTACATCCATCCCTTATTATTCCAGCATTTGAGAGGCTGAAGTAGGATCCTAAGTTCCAGGCCAGCCTGGGCTACATAAAGCAAAATAAAATCAATGAACAAACAAACAAAAACTCACAAACAAACATATAAAGGTTTAAAAAATATCAAAAGAAGCAAGGAAACAATAATTTTAAATGCTGGTTCTACCATCTTCAAGTTCTTTGACGTTTACCTCTCCTTGGTGGACTTCAGTTTCTTTGCATACAAAGGACAGAGTGCTGGTGATGGCAACCTTACTCGTCTTTAAGAGACACCATGAGGATCAGCTGTAACAGTTCAAGAGGGTCAGCACGATACTCTAAACCTCTTAGTTTAGGCTTCCTCAAGCTAAAAAGGGAGGCTTCGCTGGGTGGTGGTGCATGCCTTTAATTCCAGCACTTGGGAGGCAGAGGCAGGTGGATCTCTGTGAGTTTGAGGCCAGCCTGGGCTACAGAGTGAGTTCCAGGAAAGGAGCCAAAGCTACACAGAGAAACCCTGTCTCAAAAAAGGGGGAGGAGCCTTCCTTGAGCCCCAGAATTGGGGATATTTTGAGCCACTGTGCCTGAAAAAAAAAAGGAGAAAGAAAACAGGAAACACAATGTAATGATAGAAAACATCACAGGTTGAAATTCTCCTATGCTAGACGTTGTTTCAAAGTCTTCACCTTTCTCTCTCATCTTCCCCAAAACCCAACGAGAGATGCTACTCACACTCCAATATTGAATCTTTTTTCCATTTCACAGGTACATCAGCTGCACACATACTGGATCTTTTTGCACGTTCCTCAAGTCTGAGTCTCCCTTTTTCATTATCTTCCTTTTTCTCCCCCAATCCAGGGTCTCACATAGCTCTGATTGGCTTCAATGTTCTTATGTAGTCTCCTCTCCCATCTTCACTTGACTGAGTATTTCCCACTCTGTTTTAAGTTGTGTTCATTCTGATTTTATATTGCTTGCTGATTCTGTCCTTCCTTTAGGACTGTCTTTTCACGTGCCCACTCTCTTTGTGCTTTCAATACGGACTTGTGATTTCCTTACGTCCATCTCCTGTGAACACTGCAGATCAGGTTTTACCAATTTTGTTGTTCCAAAGCTCTACCCTCAGCATTCCTGTTTTTGTTTTGAGCTTTTCTTTAATAAAATTAGTTTCTTGTGAGTTTAAAAATTCTTAGTTTTATTTTCTGCTAACAATTTATTCCTGTTCCATGTTTCTTTCTTGGATATTCTTTATACATCCTATGCTTTTCTCATCTCTTTTGTCCTCCTGTTTGATTTTAGAATGTTGATACAGTGTGTGATCTCTTTGGGTCAGCTCCCATCTTTTCTCTTGACCATTCATCTGTGGTGTTTATTCGGACGAAGGGCCCCACATAGTCCCTGCCTGCAGGAATGACTCAGGATATGCAGAAACATTCCCCACAAACTCACCACTCTGTGTTGAGCCAGGCAGATTTCATGATTCCAATCTGCATTTCACTAAGCACTCAGGTGATGTGCACACGCTTTGAAGCTTGAAACCTGCTGCTCTATGATACAGATTACAGCTTCAGGCTGAAGATGAGGTTTTCCTTCTCTGGTCTCCTGCTGTTGGAACACTGGAGCTCATGGATCAAAAGGTCTCACTCAGGGTTTTCTGAAACTGAGTGGAGTTGAGTGATCTGTGGTCAGTCACACCCACTTTCTCCTGTCAAAACAGGCCCAGAGAAAGCTTTATTATCATCTTCCCATGCAGCTGTTCTTGCTGAAACAAGAGGACCATGGCTTTTGTGCTCCAGGGCATAGCACTGTGATGGTTTAGTGTGCATGAGATGTAGGAGTAGAAGGCTCTGCTGGCATACTCACAGGGACTTCCCAGACCTGAGAGTTAAATTGACACAAGATGGATTTCAGGGATAAGAATAAGGAAAGAAGAAACACAGCCAGTCACTTACATACTGGTTTGGACTAGTGATGTTGAGTTCTGAAGAAGCAAATGGGTTATGTGGAAAGCTTACAAAATGAGTGATTTTTTTTGTTACTTTTTAAATTAATTTTACATACCAACCACATTTTCCCCACCCTCCTCTCCTCCTGTTCCCTCCCCCCACTTCCTTTTTACTCTCCCCTTCACCCCCATTCACTCCTCAGAAAGGGTAAGGCCTTCCATGGGAGTCAACAAAGCGTGTCATACCAAGTTGAGGCAGGACCAACTGCATCAAGGCTGAGTGAGGCATCCCACCACAGGGAATAAGTTCCAAAAAGCCAGCTTGTGCGCCATGGGTCCCACAAACAGACCTAGCTATACAACTGTCACCCATGTGCAGAGGGCCTAGGTCAGTCCCATGCAGGCTCCCTAGTTGTCAGTCTAGAGTCAGTAAACTCCCACGAGCTCGGGTCAGCTGTCTCTGTGGGTTTCCCTGTCATAATCTGAATTCCCTTACTTATATAATCCCTCCTCTCTCTCTTCTACTGGACTCCTGGAGCTTGGTCCAGTGCTTGGCTGTGGACCTCTGCCTCTGCTTCCATCAGTTACTGGATGAAGATTCTATGATAACAGTTAGGCTACTCACCAATCTGATTACAAGAGAAGGCCAGTTCAGACACTCTCTCTGCTATTGCTAGAAGTCTTAGCTGGGGTCATCCTTGTGGATTCCTGGGAGTTTCCCTGGCACCAGGTTTCTCCCTAATCCTATAATGGTTCCCTCTATCAAGATATCAGAATGAGTGATTTTTAACAGGATGTGTGTGGAATCCTCACAGTGTCAATGTCGCATGGTTGAGAACAAGAATGCTGCTTATTTCCCATGAGGACTCCATCTCCTGATTTGAGGGTCAACAGAAAGGTCAGAGTGACCTTGTACCTGCTGTCTTTCCAGTGCCTTTAATCTCAATATTCTACAAGTGAAAACAGCTTATTTTAAGCCTTTTGAGAATTGCCTAGACTAACAGTAACACATATTTGTGTCACTCCTTGAAGGTGTGGATGTGGTAGATCTCTTGTGGGGTCTAGTAATGTCCTCCTGTGCATGCCCTCTGAGTCTCTGATGCTGATGACAGAGGAATAACACTTTGAGAACCTATATTGGAGACCAAAGCTCTTGTCTTGGTCTCAACTGCCCTTGGTGTATCCCTTCTAACTTCCCTCCCCACTCCTCACCACTTTCTTGGACCTCACTGTATCTCTCCTATATTGTAGGTTATGCCCTGAGATTTTAAAATATGAAGTTTAGATTCTTGTTCCTCATTACTTGAAGTAGTATCTAGTAGTCCAGTGCCATTTCCCCATGCCTTTTTTGTTTGTGTTTTTCAGATGAGGTATAGACCAGGGTGGCATTTTTCAGATAAGGTTTCACTGTGTAGGCCAGGCTGGACCTGAACTTGGTATTCTACTATCTCAGTCTTGGAAGTGCTGAGATTATACGTTTGTTCCTTTATGCTAGGGTTCCTTTCTCATTAAATAAGTCTAGATTTCACTTTTTAGCTTTTAAAAACTTTCCATGTATTTATTCCAAAAATAAAAAAAATTAGCAGGAGGTATATCAAATAAATACTGACTGTTTCTCAAATACTGTCCATTCTCATTTCTAATATCATTCCTAAAAACAGTCATTCTAAGTTCATTCATGACGTCCATTCCCTCTGACACTTTCTGTGGTCTAAAAACATGATGTGTATAACATAGAGTATTTCCAAGAAATGAGGATGGGCATTTACACCCTGTGCTTGGCTTGTTTTCTTTGCTTCCAGTTTGCCTTTTTGATTTTTGACTTTGTGCAGATTTAGTGAAATAATATTTCTTGCATAATTTCTGTGATTTTGAAACTTACTGGGTTTTCCTTTCTGTGGGAGGAATCAATTTTTATAGATATTGTAGAAACATTTTTGGGCTGAAAATATATAGTTAGGG
This sequence comes from Peromyscus californicus insignis, assembly GCF_007827085.1. Taxonomy (NCBI): domain Eukaryota; kingdom Metazoa; phylum Chordata; class Mammalia; order Rodentia; family Cricetidae; genus Peromyscus; species Peromyscus californicus. Next base: position 94,992,441 of record NW_026294562.1, read on the forward strand.
ATATACAATGTGTTCTTTTCATTTCCTATTTATTTTCATCGCCATATATTAATTTAAATATTATTATTTAAATCTCTCTGCACGTATTTCATGATGCTTATGTGCTCTCCTTGAAGAAGATGTGTGAATTTCTCCACACTTTGGCTATTGCCATATCAATGATATTTTTGTTTGATTAACAATTGATATTATTACCCACTGTATGTGCTTTATTGTGTGCCTAGAATTAGTTCATTTTCACTGAGGTATAACATACTTGTGGAAAGGGCACACACACCACAATTCTGCAGATTCACAACCTCCAGACATAGAGTGTACTGGGGAAGAGAAGTTCCCATGGCAAAATTGGGTGTAGGAATAACAAAAGTTTTAAAAATCATGTAGGCATGCTACATGCCTGGGCATGCCATCCTACCATAGTGAGTGATTTACGAAGGGGCCTGGATTGGACTCTGAAAATGAAAACCTCTTCCATTAGGACACATGGTCCACTTCACACTGAACATAGGTCAGGGAGAATATACCTGTAAGTGCCATCTCTAGCCTGTGAAGAACTTTTTGTAGGAGGAATTTTCTCTTAGAAATCTGTAGAAAAGGGCAGCCTTGGTGAGGACATCAGTAGATATCTGTAAAGACCATATCAGCAGGTCCATGGAACCTGAGCTCTCCTGGGCAGAGTGAATGATCTCTCACTGTTCTAGGCAGTATAGGCCAAACTCCGAGTCTGGGAATCACACACATGCTCTATGAGATTAATAACACCGTTTTCTGTTTACAGAGAAAGTGAGTGAAACAACGAAGTTAGCCCAGTGTCAGCAAACCCTTCAAACCTTTGCACCTCAGGACAAGAATTTCTGTGACTGAGATCAACTGTAATGATGCTCCTGTTTTAATTTCAATAATTCTATTTTCCTTCTAGAAAAAGGGAAGTTCTGGGCATGGGAGGCTGATAGCTTTCTATCCAGAGTCTTGAATTACCTGCCTTGTTTCCCACCATTGCCCAAACAGTTCTTTCATCTGATCAAACCCTCTTTCTCTAGAATGCACTCTCATTCACTGCTCCCTTCTTCCTGTTTATAATATCAGTCAGTCTTTGCTTTCATCTCTTTCTGAGAGTGCTACCGTGAAGTCAAATCTCTCGTGTAAGGCGAGGTTATCCCTCATGGACATTCAAAGGAGTGATGCTCCAATTTTGTTCTCTAGAATGTTCTTCTCCTAGGGGCCAGGTTATAGCCCCTTGAGTCATCATATCAAATATGAGGTTGATTCCAAGTTCTTCAGGGAGCGACTCTCTAGGGCACATAGCTGATGCCATCTAATGCTATAAAGTCAGCAAGGAATCGCTAAGTCAAACTGTGAGTAAGTGGGTTTGATCAGTGTTAAAACTGCTGATAATGTATGAAAATCGTAGAGACAGTCACGAGGTAAGAAAACACAGCCTCTGCTTCTGTTGTGTGCCCATAAGGGGGTTTCCTTCACAGTTCTGATCACAGATGGCCGGAGATGCTGTGGAAGAGACACCCCAGCGCTCAGGGGTTACAATGGAATGCTCAGTTTTTTAAAATCATCAGTAGAACTTTGTTTTGTTGTCTGTTCATGTCTTTTGTTTCTTTTCTGAGAGGTAAGTTGTAGCTGAAGTTTTCTCCAGTCCAGCCTGGCCCATGGTCAGGACAAATCTCTCTCACCCGCCAGTCCTGCAGCTGCTCAGACCCAACCAAGTAAACACACAGAGACTTATATTGCTTACAAACTATATGGCCGTGGCAGGCTTCTTGTTATCTAGTTCTTACATCTTAAATTAACCCATTTCCATAAATCTATACCTTGCCCCATGGCTCGTGGCTTACCAGTATCTTACATGTTGGTACTCATGACAGCATCTGGCAGCGTCTCCTGACTCAGCCTTCCTGTTCCCAGAATTCTCTTTTCTGCTTGTCCTGCCTATACTTCCTGCCTGGCTACTGGCCAATCAGCATTTTATTTATACAGAGGGATAGCCACAGCAGTGAGTAGAAAATGATTTCAGGAATAAGTACTTTGCACACATTAACCATCAAATCCTAGACATTTCTTTTTTTTTTTAAATCAATTTATTTATTTTACATCCCAGCCTCAGTTTTCCCTCCCTGCTCTCCTCCTGGTCCATCCCCCACCCACCTCCCTCTGTTACTACCTCCCAATCCACTCCTCCTCCGTTTCTGTTTAGGAAAGGGCAAGGATCCCATGGATATCAACAAAAGATGGCATATCAAGCTGCAGTAAGACTAAGCACCTCCCCATATATTAAGGCTGGGCAAAGCGACCCAGCATGCTGAGTAGGGTCCCAAAAGCCAGTAAAGGAGTTGGAGACAACTCCTGTTCCTGCTGTTAGGAGTCCCACAAGAGGACCAAGCTACACAGTTACATATGTGCAGGGTGCCTAGGTCAGTCCCATGTAGGCTTCCTGCTTGTCAGTTCAGTCTCTGTGAGCTCTGACTGGGTCATTTGGTCAGTTCCAACACCTACTTTTCTCAATGGGCGGGCTGAAATTTAAGGAAAGGACTGCCTGCCTCACACTACCTGTTGGAGTGTTATTTAAGACATTAGAGTCTTTTAATCATTGAATGGCCATTCATGATATTTTTCCCCATTAAGGACAGGTTTTTTTCCTTGTGAAATTTTAGGTTTTTAGTATGTATGTTTTTTTTTTCATTTGTCATAGTAATTTGACACTTATGTGGTCCAGAGTCACATTTCTGTAGTTGTATGCATTGCATAAGGATCAGGTTAGGACAGTTGGCATTTATGTTGCTTCAGATATTTATCTCTTTTTAGAAAAAGACTTATTTTTAATTGTGTGTGTGTGTGTGTGTGTGTGTGTGTGTGTGTCTCCACGTGCATGCATGAGCACATGAGTGCAGGTACCCATGGAGGCCAGAAGCCTTTTGATTCCTGGGAGTTGGAGTTATAGGTGGCTGGGAGTCTCTTGATGTGGACACTGGAAACTAAACTCAGGTCTTCTGTAAGAGTAGCAAGTACTCTTAACCACTGAGTCATCTCTCCAGCCCTCCAACACTTATTTTTGCTTTGCTCTGGGAACATTTCAAATCTTAGTAGTTGTTTTGAAATGTACAGTGAGTTGTCAGTTATAAGCTTCCTACTGTTATTAAAGATTATTTTATTCCATAAAATGTTTTTACTGAGTACCATAAAGATTTCCTATTATTTTTTTTTACTTTTTGAAATTATAATATGATCACATAATTTCTTTTTCCCCTTCCTCCCCATCTTCTTTTTCTTTTTAAAACCCATGGCCTCTTTTTTTAAATTGCTGTTACACACATTCACATACATGTGTGTTCCTAAATACACTAAATACAATTGCTCAATCTGTATAATGTTACAACATAGTGTTTCATATACTTAGAGCTGAGTACACATTGTTATATTTATGCTGTTGGAAGGGACTCTGAGGTCAGCAGAGTCTACTTTTCCCATTTGGGGAGACTTCGAAGCCGAGTATTTGTGAGATTTGGGGTTGCCTCAGGCATTTGGCTTAGATATTTGAACATGGTCCAAATCAAGAATGAATGAACTTACTCTTCACTTTGCTGATGCTCTCCAGATCTTCAGTGGAGATAATAGCATTGGCTGTGCTTATCTGTGCTCCTGGCTTCCTCATCTCTCTTGGTGAATTTGCTCTGGATTTCAGAACATCACACACAGGCCAGTAGGCTCCAGTCTATGGTATGATCCAGGACCTCCTTCTGAACCAGGCAAGGCAGTCTTCTTGCATCTTTCTCTTCCTGAATTAGGGATTCTTCCCCTGAAGCATCCTGAGGTTGGAGTCGTTACTCTCCTCCTACTCCCCTGTTTCATACCCTAAAACTTCCCAGTTGTTTTCCCATTGTGATATGATCTGGCTTCTCTTTAATACACACTATAGGCAAAGATAAAGTCCAGATGTTTCTAAGTTCTTTCTTCTCAAAATATTGTATTCATGTCTTTTATGAGCCAGGAGCTGATTGTAGGCATTGTGTACGCAGTAAACAAAACCGCTTGCTCTCTGTTCTGCGCTTAGAGGGGTTAGGCTTTTCTGTATGAAAATAAATGCCGGTTGGAATACCAGGGTAAAATAGAGGTAGAAGTACAAGGGAGAGTTATGGGCAGTGGGAGGGACTGCCTGATGTTGTATACTGGTCAAGGAGCATGTCAAGCATACCTAGCTGATCTCTGGGTTCTAATGTTTTTGTGGCCACACAGAACCTAGGGAATGGCAGTTAACCAGAACTTTCAGAGCAATTGATGTTTTTATGGACTTCTGCATGAGAAGGGGACTGGAGAGCGGGAAGAATGTGACAGAAAGAGTCGAGTAGAAATTTTCTAATCACAAGTTCATAGTCATTTGGTCTTAGAAAAAACCACTAGGGTCATAAGGAAGATACTTGAATATTTATCTCTAAAAATGCCACATCTGGGTTCAGTCTAATAGGACCTGGTACCTCCAAGTCTGGGCGGAGATCCAAAACCAATTTAAATATTATGTGAGTGACACCTAATAAGTGTAAAATTTAAAACACACCCCTTTGTGTGTTCCTATAAAATGTTGAAGAATTTTTAACTGTCAAAATTAGTCCATTAATTTTCATTTTGATTGTAATAAATAATTTCAATATATATATAATTTTATTTTATTTTTTGATTTCTTGATTGATTTTTTGGGTTTTTCGAGACAGGGTGTCTCTGTAGCTTTGGAGTCTGTCCTGGACTAGCTCTGTAGACCAGGCTGGCCTCGAACTCATAGAGATCCACCTGCCTCTGCCTCCCAAGTGCTGGGATTACTGGCGTGTGCCACCACTGCCCGGCTATAATTTTAAAATATGAGTATCAGGTTATAAGCATGTTGCTGCCAGCTTTTAAAACTCATTTGTTATGGTTTTAGGAGTCTTAAATTTTATATTTACCTATATTTAAGTAAAATAAATAATATCTATTGAAGGAAGAACTAGAGTCATGTAATTTATGTTTATTTAAAATTATATTTAGTTTTTGCACTATTGTGTAACTTGCAATAGAAAACTGACAGTATTTTATATATTTCAGAATGCATTTTTAATCCAGAATTCTTCATTTTTTTTTATATTTGGAAGATTGATTATTGCAAGTGTGTAGCTACTCTCCAAATGGACAATGGGCATTTTTGTGGGGATGGTTTCTTTTACTATAGTCTGGCAGAATTCCTGGGATGAATGCAGGCTGAAGCTGAGATGATGACTTTCTCCTTACATTTTACGCCCATAGGAACAATACAGGGCTTCGATACTGCAACAAGGGGACAGAACGACAGCTCTGCTGCTGAGTTCATCCTCTTGGGCTTTTCTGCCTTTCCTGAACTCCCAGGGCAGATGTTTGGAGTTTTCTTGGTTATTTATTTGGTGACTCTGATTGGAAATGCCCTCATTATCATCATCATGCTCCTGGACCAGAGCCTGCACATCCCCATGTACCTTTTCTTGCAGAATTTATCTGTGGTAGAAATGAGTTTCAGTGCAGCCATCACACCTGAAATGCTGGTGGTCCTGACCACCCAGAAAGCAAACAATTCCTTTGGGGGCTATTTTGCACAGATGTACTTTATTCTTCTCTTTGGTGGGACTGAGTGTTTTCTCCTGGGGGCGATGGCTTATGACCGATTTGCTGCAATCTGCCATCCTCTGTCCTACCCAGGGATTATGAACAAGAGGGTCTTTGTGAAATTGGTGATGTTCTCATGGATATCGGGGATCACGGTGGCTACTCTGCAGACCACATGGGTGTTTGGTTTCCCCTACTGTGGCCACAGGGAAATTAACCATCTCTTCTGTGAGACCCCTCCAGTGCTGGAGCTTGCATGTGCAGACACGTTCCTATTTGAAGTCTATGCCTTCACAGGCACCATTTTAATTGTCATGGTCCCCTTTCTGTTGATTCTCTTGTCTTATACTCAAATTCTCTTTACCATCTGGAAGATGCCATCAATCACAGGGAGGCAGAAGGCCTTTTCCACATGTGCCTCTCATCTCACATCTGTCACCCTCTTCTATGGCACGGCCAGTATAACTTATCTACAGCCCAAATCCAGGTACTCACCAGACACCAAGAAAATGATGTCATTGGCTTACTCTCTGCTTACTCCTCTACTGAATCCACTTATCTACAGTCTGAGAAACAAGGAGATGAAAAGGGCTGTGATGAAATTATGGGAAAGAAAAGTGGCTTTACACACAGCTTGATTTGTGGAGAACCTTGTTGTTTTTCTATCATGCTATTGAACTCTATGGATTCTGGAGGTGGTGAAAAGAGAGTACATTTTTTGGTTAGAGAATGTTTTCTTTCTTGATAGCTCCATTTGTGAAAACATGGCACATTAACCTTCTCTTTTAATACTGTAGTCAATTGTTTTTAATAAGTATATTCTTCTGTAACACATGATACACAGTTTATTGATTCACTTTCTATATTGACATACAAAACAGATCATTGCTAGAGTGTTGCTATTAAGACAGTTCTCCAATAAACATCTAGTTCTTTATGTTCATATGCTTGGTGATTTTATTTTTATGTGACAGATTCTTCAAAAAGTGGCTAATGGAATGAATCACATTGTTCTTACATATTTAAAGTTGTAATTATTTATTATTTGTGTGCACGAAGGCTTGTGGGCATGCCATGGTACATGTGAAGGCCACAGGCTCTTATCTAGGAAGCAGGTTTTACATATGATCATAAACGGAACACAGTGGGAAATCTTTCTCATCTTGTAAGAGTTCTATTTGGAGGTCCTAGCTATTTTAAAGCCAATGGTGTTGGTGTTGGTTTTGTTTGGCTTGTGCTCCATGGCATCCTGTCTGGTTTCCCAAAGCCTGATAGGCTTCCTATACACCATCAATATGGACATCTGCCATGCTAGGCCAGATGACCTGATGATCTTGTCAGATTGCAACCTCCTCTGCACTCCAGTGAATTATCAGATAAGATACTACTTCTATCAGAGCCTTTCCTGGTCCTAGCTCTCTTACAACCCTAAGGGTAAGGAAGGGGAGATTGTGGGTCACATCCTCACTGAAATGGAGGAGGACCCTGTTGATATACCCCATGGACAGACTGGTTGTGAAATGCTCATACCAAGACCTCAGCTTGACCAGGTTGACCAGGCTTAATGGGTCATTAATTGAGAACTTCAGTGCCAAGTGTTTGTCCCTGTATGGCAGAAAGATCAACCAGGTCACCTTGCACCTTTATTCTGACACCCTCAGCTTCTAGGTTGGTGAGGTAGAACCCAGCTAACTATGCAGATGGAAAGATGCACACGCTGTGACGTGGCATGTCTCTCAAAAGGTAAATGAGCTGAGATGGCAGCTGATGTGAGGAAGAGTAGATATGTGGTTCTGTGGTTCTGGACTTCAAGGAGAACTGGAAGGTCAGGGCAGCACATTTTTTGGTTCTGAAGAGGCTTGTCTGCAGGAGAATCTGGTTGGAAAGGACAGTGGCAGGGGCAGCAAGGGCAGCACCGATGTCCAGGACAGTACACAGGATCCAGATTCCACTTCCTAGAGCCTGCTTGAGCACCAGAGGTTTTGGCCACATTTACATTCAGGCTCCTGACTGTCTGCCTTGCAGTATCTGTCCTGAGGTCATCTCCTAATGATGTGAATGTCTTCCACTCTTAAGAGCCACCTTTCCCATGACCTATCATGATCACAAAAGCAAACTCAAACATAGCACCTGTTGTGAAGCAGCCAAGGAAGCTGGAGGCCTGCCATGATTAACTTTCCTTGGCTGACTTCTATGCTGGTTCTGTTTGCTGTATCCTGGGCTGGGTTGTGGTGATCCTGTGGGGTGTCTCCTAGAATGCCATACAGGAAGCATGGACAACTCTTAAGGCATTTACCATTTTACATGTTTTATCATCCTGGGAGAAATCAGGACCACCAAGTTAGACCTCATGCCCTCTTTCCTTCTTTTTCTGATGTGTAATCTGTTCATCCCTGCCTTCTCTCAAAACTGCCATGTCTTATCTTCTTTGTGTGTGTGAGCATGGGTTTCCTTTCCCAGTGGGAAAAGGTGATAACTATTGGATTTCTAATACAGAAGCACAATTTGTAGATTTTAAGAAAGGGAATAAATTGAAATTTCTAACTTGAAAAAATATGTAAAAATACACTAAAATAAATTAAACAAATGAATGAAATAAAACTAGCTGGCCACTGTGGAAGTTAATAATCCAGTCACTTGGAAGGCCAAAACAGGAGAACCATAAGTTCTAGGCTAACATGGACTACATAAATACCAAACACCTTTCTCAAGATCTTTCTCAAAACCAAATGCTCAGACCCCCAAACTCCCCAAAACATGTACAACTAAACACACACAATGTAAAAACAAGACAAAAGAAAATATAAACAAGAAAAGCCTAATTTCAATGCTGGTTCTGATGTCTTTGAGTTCTTTGGATTTTACTTGTCCTTAGTAAGAATGAGACTGTTCTGTAAAAAAGGATAGAGTGATGATGATGGTAGTGGTGGTGGAGATGTTACTTTAGAGACACAGTGAGGATCACTGATAATGACAGTATTAGTGGGTTAGTGCAGATGAGGAAGGAGGGCTCCTTGAGCTCAGGAGTTGGGGAGGGTGTGATGAGAGACATAAGGAGACACTGTTCTTGAGAGAGAAAAAGAAAAAGAAAAAGGAAAAGAAAAAGTTACAGCTCAGCTATCACAGTGTGCTCAATAAAAAGATGAATGAGTGTTAAGAACCCTTCTGTGCCAGGCACTCTCTCAGCATCTCTCCCTTTCTCTTTCGCACTCCCCGTACTATATGAGACACTACTCAGACCCCATTACGTGTCAGTCCTTTGATATTTTTCCCTTTCCTAGGTGTGTACTGGATCCTTTTTCTAGTTCTATAAGTCTGTAGTTTATAATTGCAACTTTATTATAAAGACTTTGCAAATAATATTACTTGGTGAAATTCACAAGACCCAACATCTATACAGCTCAATAAAGTTCTGCTTGGTTAGAACAGCCATTCTGAAGCTGCAGAGCTAGCTGCACATGGAATTTTACACTTCTAGTATCAATATATCTTTATATATTACCCACCACCCAAAACGAAAAATCCATGGCAGAGTTATAACTAGAACGTCTATCCTCTGAAGTCTGTATTTTCTCTTCATTTTCTTGTGGGGTCTCCTGTAGCCCTGGCTGTCCTCAAATGTGATCAGTAGCTGGTTCTGACCCCTCCTCCTTCACCTCCATCACTCTTGGCTGAGTGCATTTTTCACTTGGCTTATTTTAGGTTCTTTTGATTCTCATTTTACTTTGCCTGACTGTTCTGTTCTCACTATAGCTCCAACTTTCCACATCTATGCTCCTAATCTGTACTCTGGATACCGTATTTTGATTTTTAAAAGTTAATCTCCTTTGAACCCCATTAATTATTGTTTTATCCATTTTTATGTTCTGTGATATTGTCTATGAGCATTTATCATGTTTGGTTTTGTGATTTTATTTCATAAATTCTATTTTTAGAAATTCTTAGCTCTTGGGCCAGCAAGAGTGTTCAATGTATAAAAGGCACTGGCCACTAAGCCTGATAACCCGAGTTTGATCACCAGGACCCAGGAAAGAACTTATTCTAGCAAGTGGTCTCTCAGCTTCCATATGTACAAAGTGATACTATGTGCATACACACACACACACGCACACACACACACACACACACACACTCACATACAGACACAGTTGCATGCATGCATAGGCTTGTATGTGCACATACACATAAAAACATATACTTAGCTCTATTTTTTGGCTACAGCTATATCTGCTCCCTGTTCTTTCTTAAATACTCTTTGTACATCCTTTACCTTTCTCATGGCATTCATCATCTAGTGTTCAAATTACTGCAATGTGCAGTCTCTTTGGGTCAGCTCCCATCTTTTCTCTTGACCATTCATCTGTGGTGTTTGTTTGGACGAAGGGCCCCACATAGTCCCTGCCTGCAGGAATGACTCAGGATATGCAGAAACATTCCCCACAAACTCCCCACTCTGTGTTGAGCCAGGCAGATTTCATGATTCCAATCTGCATTTCACTAAGCACTCAGGTGATGTGCACATGCTTTGAAGCTTGAAACCTGCTGCTCTATGATACAGATTACAGCTTCAGGCTGAAGATGAGGTTTTCCTTCTCTGGTCTCCTGCTGTTGGAACACTGGAGCTCATGGATCAAAAGGTCTCACCCAGGGTTTTCTGAAACTGAGTGGAGTTGAGTGATCTGTGGTCAGTCACACCCACTTTCTCTCTCCTGCCAAAACAGGCCCAGAGAAAGCTTTATTATCATCTTCCCATGCAGCTGTTCTTGCTGAAACAAGAGGACCATGGCTTTTGTGCTCCAGGGCATAGCACTGTGATGGTTTAGTGTGCATGAGATGTAGGAGTAGAAGGCTCTGCTGGCATACTCACAGGGACTTCCCAGACCTGAGAGTTAAATTGACACAAGATGGATTTCAGGGATAAGAATAAGGAAATAGGAAACACAGCCAGTCACTTACATACTGGTTTGGACTGGCGATGGTGAGTTCTGAAGAAGCAAATAGATTATGTGGAAAGCTTACAGAATGAGTGATTTTTAACAGGATGTGTGTGGAATCCTCACAGTGTCAATGTCGCATGGTTGAGAACAAAGATGCTGTTTATTTCCCATGAGGACTCCATCTCCTGATTTGAGGGTCAACAGAAAGGTCAGAGTGACTTTGTTTCTGCTGTTTTTCCAGTGCCTTTAATTTCAATATTCTACAAGTGAGAACAGCTTATTTTAATCCTTTTGAGAATTGTGTAGATTAATAGTAACACATATTTGTGTCAATCCTTGAAGGTGTGGATGTGGTAGATCTGTTGTAGGGTCTAGTAATGTCCTCCTGTACATGCCCTCTGAGTCTCTGATGCTGATGACAGAGGAATGACACTTTGAGAACTCATATTAGAGACCAAGTCTCTTGTCTTGGTCTTAGGTGGCTATGATGCATCTTTCTGACTCCCTCCCCCCATTCTGTTTGACCTCACCATATCTCTCCCATATTGTAAACTATGACCTGGTTTTAAAATATGAAGTTTAGATTCTAGTTTCTCATTCATTTTTTTGTGTGATGTGTCCAGGAGGACAGATCTCTCTCCATCTTTCTCTCTCTCTCTCCTTTTTATTTCTTGTATATTTTTCAGATGGGTTTTTGTGTAGCCCAGGCTAACCTAGGACTTGGGATCCTTCTGCCTCTGAATGCTAGAATTACAGGTGTGTTCCTCCTTGCCCTTTCCATGAGAAACATCCAAACTTCATTTTCTTGCTCACAAACCTTGTTTTTATTTATCACAAAAGAAAAGCTAGCAGGAAATGCATTAAGTAAATACAAACCACTTCCCAAAACTCTCTCCACTATCATTCCTAGGAACAGTCCTTCTAAACTTATTCATGAATGTTCCCTCTGACATTGTCTGTGGTCTGAAAACACTGATATGTGTACATGTTGTTTTTTTTTCATACAATGAATTTTTATATTTTCTTTTTTTTTAATTTATTTTAATTTATTTTGCAATACAATTCAGTTCTACATATCAGCCACGGATTTCCTTGTTCTTCCCCCTCCCGTCCCCCTCACCTTCCCCCCAACCCTCCCCCCCCATTCCCATCTCCTCCAGGGCAAAGCCTTCCCCACAGACTGAGGTCAACCTGGTAGACTCAGTCCAGGTAGGTCTAGTCCCCTCCTCCCAGGCCGAGCCAAACAATCCTGCATAGGCCCCAGGTTTCAAACAGCCAACTCATGCAATGAGCACAAGATCTGGTCCCACTGCCTGGATGCCTCCCAAACAGATCAAGCCAATCAACTGTCTCACCCATTCGGAGGGCCTGATCCAGTGGGGACCCCTCAGCCATTGGTTCATAGTTCATGTGTTTCCATTCATTTGGCTATTTGTCCCTGTGCTTTATCCAACCTTGGTCTCAACAATTCTCGCTCATATAAACCCTCCTCATTCTCGCTAATTGGACTCCCAGAGATCCACCCAGGGCCTAGTCATGGATCTCTGCATCCAGATCCCTCAGTAGTTGGATGAGGTTTCTAGCACAACAATTAGGGTGTTTGGCCATCCCATCACCAGAGTAGGTCAGATCGGGCTGTCTCTCGACCATTGCCAGCAGTCTGTTGTGTGGGTATCTTTGTGGATTTCTGTGGGCCTCTCTAGCACTTTGCTTCTTCCTATTCTCATGTGGTCTTCATTTACCATGGTCTCCTATTCCTTGTTCTCCCTCTCTGTTGTTGATCCAGCTGGGATCTCCCGCTCCCCCAAGCTCTCTTTCCCTCAACCCTCGCCTTTCCTTACCCCCACTCATGTCCAGGCTGTTCATGTAGATCTCATTCCATTTCTCTGTCATTGGGCGATCCCTGTGTCTTTCTTGGGGTCCTGTTTTCCAGGTAGCCTCCCTGGTGATGTGAGTAGCAGACAAGTCATCCTTGTTTCATGTCTAGTATCCTGCTATGAGTGAGTACATACCATGTTTGTCTTTCTGAGTCTGGGTTACCTCACTCAGGATGATTTTTTCTAGATCCATCCATTTGTCTGCAAACCTCATGATGCCATTGTTTTTCTCTGCTGAGTAGTATTCCATTGTGTATATGTACCACATTTTGTTTATCCATTCTTCAGTTGAAGGGCATCTGGGTTGTTTCCATGTTCTGGCTATTACAAACAATGCTGATATGAACATAGCTGAGCAAGTGCTCTTATGGTGTGGTTGAGCATTTCTTGGGTATATGCCCAAGAGTGGTATAGCTGGATCTTGGGGGAGATTGATTCCCAATTTTCTAAGAAAGCGCCATATTAGGGTAAGTATTCACATCCTATGCTTAGATTTTTTCTTTTTCCCTTACAACTTTACTTTTTCTACTTTGAGTTTTGACTTGGTACAGTTTTCATGGCATAGTGTTCCATATAATTCCTAAGATTTTGGAATGTACTGCAATCACACAGCACATACCACACAGTAAATATATTTATATCTTTGTATATAGATAGGTTATAGAACAGCTTCAAAGGGTTACAAGGCCATAGCAGAGTTCAAAAAGTTTCACAAGTAGGCAGATAGAAATGTAAGTAGAGCCTGTGCTGATAAGATAAAGACTAAAACAGCTGCAGATAAGAACTTGAGGAAGTGGCAGAGGTCCTGAGCGTCACAGGCTTAGCACAGGACTTACGGAGTTGAGTTCAGCTACAGAGGGTGAAGAGGAAGAGAGGGATCAGAAGAAGAATGGGTAGGTGGGTGGATGGTGGGTCCATAGGAGTAAACAGGATGACTAGCATATAGCAGTTGAATAGATTCCTGCCACAGCACAAGCTGAGCTGAACAAATCCCTGGGAAAGTTGGGAATGGGTTCTCTGCCAGTGGGTTCCGTCAGATAACAGGTTAGCAGGGGACACCTCCACCACAGTTTTAATTGTCCATCTCATTGTGGGGTCCAGGTGAGAAGATTATTTCTTGGTCTTATATCTCTGATATCTATTGGGACTAATTTCCTTTTATGATCTTAATACACTCATGTAGTTCTACAATAGCAATTCCCCTAGATAAATTTATAGATTGGCATCTTTTCTACTCCCAGGAATGTCATTTATCAGTCTGTGCTGTGTGACTGGTACTGGACAGATGGTGCCACTTGCATGTGAACTCAGGTGAATAGTCATGCCCCATCCTCAAAATGGAATCAAATGCTGCTTGTAAAATGGAATCTTGGCCAGAACTCATTGGGATAAAGGCCTCTAAACGCAAGGCACAGTCTGAGAATCCATTGCTTTGTACAATATGGAGCAACTTAGAGCAGATTAGTTTGATTTCAACAGATATTCTGGGGTAGAAATAATGGAAGTCTATGTTTGGCTACTTCCTGTTCCTGAGGCATGTAACTGATGTATGCTTAGACATGTCATTCCACTACAGAGATTGATTTAGGAGTGTGTGTGTGTGTGTGTGTGTGTGTGTGTGTGTGTGTGTGTGTGTGTCTCCTTGGAGTGGATTCTGAGGATGAAAACCTCATTCTGCAAAACAAGTGGTCCATTTCACATGACACAGATCAAAAGAACTCATCTCTGAGTTTTATCCAGAGTCTCATTGATGCAGGAAGGGAAGGCTTTCTCAGAAAGAAAATTCCTCCCCCAAATCAGAGTTTCGAAATTGAAAAAGAGAACCTTGTGCGCATCTCTTGAATTCTGGCAAGGCCCCACTTGCAGGCCTATGCAACTAACTCTGTGTTCTCCTGGGGAGGAGTGAATGATCTTCCACTGCTCTAGCCAGTATGGACTGAATCCTGAGTTCCTGGTTTATATATGCCCTATGAGATTAATAACAGTATTTTTCTTTTATAGAGAAAGTGACAGAAGAAGAGAAGTTCAGCTCAAAGCCAGCCAAGTCAGTCAAGAGTTTGTGTTTGAGGTCAATTGTAATGATTTTTTCCCCTAAAGTACTTCAGTGATTCCATTATCTTCTAGACCGGGTGAAAGTTCTGGTTGTGGGGACATGGAGGCTTCCTACCAAGAGTCTTCCATTCATCTGCCTTGCTTCCCACCATTGTATAGACTGTGCATTCTGTCTAACCAAATCCTCTCTCTCTAGGCCACACTTTCACTCACCCCTCCCTTCTTCCATGTTATGCAGTATTCATTTAGGCTCTGATTATCAAATCCTATTGGGAGATGTCATGGTGAAGTCAAGTCTCCTGCATAAGAGTTATTTATTCCCCATGGACATTTCAAGAGTAAGTACTAAGCTTGTCTCTTGAGCTTTCTCACCTGAGAGGCCAAGTTATAGTCTCTTGAGTCACAATATCAAATATGAGAAGATCTATGCACAGTGATTCCAAGTTCTTCAAGGAGAGATTCACCAAGGCACATGACTCCATGTTACGTAATGTTATAAAACAGCACCGAGTCACTAAATCATATTATGAGTAAGTGACTTTTGATCAGTGTTAAAACTACTGATTATGTAGTATGAAAATCCTAGAGACAGTCATGAAATAAGAGACCACAGCCTCTACTTGTCTTGCTGTGTCTGTTAGAGGATTTCCTTCACAATTCTTGACTGGAGATGCTGTGGAAGTGAGATACCTCAGTGCTCAGGGATCACTAGGTGTGGCCGAGGAATCTGGATCAAGAGACGTTTTGGTTTGATGCCTGCTAATTTTTTCTTGTTTCTTTTTTGAGAGGAGAGCAGACAATGATTTCAGGAATAAGTACTTTGTATGTATTAACCATCAAATCCTAGATGGTTCTGACTGGTGTATTAGGTCAGTGAGTCCAACTCTTACCTTTCTTCATGTACAAGGTAAAGCTTGAAGAAAAGAGAGCCTGCCTAATACTACCTATTAGAGTTATTTAGAACAATGTAAGAGTGTTTTAATAATTGAGAAAGCATTTATGGTCAGTTCATTTTAACTCTCATGATAGTTCTTTTGCTTGTGGCTTTTAAATACGTTTGTTTTTCATTTTCTCATAGTCATTTCACACACTTATGAAGAACAGAGTCACGTGTCAGTACTTGTGTACAGTGTGTAATGATCACATCAGGACAGTTGCTGTTTATGTCATCTCAGACATTTATCTTTCCTTTTTGGTGGGGACATTGCAAATCTTTACTAGCTGTATTGGAATGCACAATGAATTGTCTGCTGTAGCCATCCTACCGTGCTGCTAAAGACAGTTTTATTCTATTGTACATTGTTAGTTGGTCCAATGAAAGTTTTAAAAATAAAATATTTAAAAAAACTTATAACCAATCACTTTTATACATTTAGAATTTAGTACACATGAATTTTGGATTTTCCCAGAGACTATACTACCTGTTGTATGAGGTGGGGTGTGTGTATGTGTGTGTGTGTGTGTGTGTGTGTGTGTGTGTGTGTGTGTGTGCATGCACACATTTGCCAGTGTGGTTGCATGCATGTGGAGGCCAAAGCTCAATGTTATATGTTCCTCAGGAGCTTGTTTTTTGATACAGGGCCTCCCACTGAGTCTTGGGGCTTGCAGATTAGAATCCTCTGATTAGCCAGTTCGTCCCAGGGAACTTCCTGTTTCTGCTTGCTCAGAATTGGGATTAGAAGTCTACACCACAATGCCAGGCTTTTTGTGTGGATTCTAGTGATTGAATCTCAGGTCCTCATGCTTTCAGAGCAAGCACATTACCAACGGAGCTATCACCTCAGCTCCAATTTTAAGAGATTTTTTTCTGACAGTCAAAAATTTTGATACAGGCAATTGGCTTGAATCTACGACCACAGGCCAACTCAAGAATAAACTTATCTTCTACTCTACTAATGTCCTAAAGACCTGCACTGAAGGTCATGTTATATATCTTCAAATGGCTGTGTCTCTTTGTGACCCTGGCTTCCTCATCTCCCTTGGTTAACTTCCTATGTGTTTCAGAATATCACACAGAGGCCAGAAGGCTCCATTCTAACCCTGTGGCACCACCCCAGGACCTTCTGAGTTGAGCACATCAGTCTTCATCCTTCTGTCTTTCTTCTCTCATCCTTCTACCATGACAACCTGTGGTTACTATTGTTATCTCTTCTTGCCATCTATACACAAAGGTTCCCTCATTTAATTTCCCAAGCCACATCTTATTACTTCTCAATTCTTCCCCAGTCTGTTATGACTGGTTTCCCCTTTCTTTTAGACACCCTTTTCATTAAAGATAGAGCCTAGATTTTTCCCCATTTCTTTTATTCTAGAAATATTGTCTTAATGTTCCTTATGATCCCGGGACTGTTGCAGGCATTGTGTATATATCCAAGAAGCCAACAAAAAACTTTGTTCTTCATAGTTGTGCTCTTACATGGGGTAGGATTTCTATATATGAAAATACTATGTCAGTTGGCAATAAGAGGAAAGGTAGAGGTAGAGATAAGAGATAGAGACCCGAGGTGTGTCAGAGATACATGCCATGCGTCTAGTAACTCATGCCTGTTTTATGCAGTGCTCTTAACTCTTACTGAATTTTAGAAGTTAACAGAACAGATGTGACTGTACTGTGCCTGGAAAATGGTAGCTACTTGATCAGGGCTTGCTGAGTAAGTCCTTAATGATTTCATGAACTTTCTGATGTAGAGGAAATTGGGAGAGGGACAAGAGGAGTAGAGTGAAAACTTTTAGATGAAAGTTTTGTAATGACCCCCAGATGAACATTTCCTTTTGTTATCATGGTCACAAGGAGGGACCCTAGCATTTAGTCCTAAAAAAATCACACTTAGGTAAACTCCAAGAGAATTGACTACGTCCATTCTAGGCTGAAACTACTAAGATTGAAACTCATTCAAACATGTTGGTGTCAACTAATATAGATAAGTTTAGTATACAGCTTTTCTATGAGTTTCTATGGAATATTGACCACAATCTGTCAAGAACACCCTAATTTTAAATGTAGTGAATATCTCAAACAGATGTGCATAACACTGTTATAGCTAAATGATTAATATATCTTTTCTACATGTTGTCCTCCATGGTTTAAAATTTTATATTTAATATAGTTAAGTAAAAGATACATCTCTAATAACAGTATGAGGCCAGAAATGGAATTATAAATTATTTGTATTTACTTTTGGGGTTTGATTAAATGCAAAGTATATAGTGTACAACTTTCAAAACATTTTATGATTTTCAGACTAGATTTCTAAGCCAGAATCTTTATTTTCCCTTCTTATGTATAAAAGATCCATTAATCCAAATGTTTAGCCATTCTCTAGAATTGAAATGGATAATTTTGTGAGGATAGTCTTCTCCTGTAGTGCTCTGACAGAATTCCTCCAGTGAATGGAAGCTGGAGCCAGAACTGTGATTCTATTTTTACACACTATGTTTCTAAAATGACCCAAGGCTCCACTACAGTGATGAGGGGGCAGAATGACAGCTTTGTGGCTGAGTTCATTCTTTTGGGATTTTCTAACTATCCTGAACTCCAAGGGCAGATGTTTGGGGCTTTCTTGGTTATTTATCTTGTGACTCTAATGGGAAACGCCCTCATTATCACCATCATCTTCCTGGACCAGAGCCTGCACATCCCCATGTATCTGTTCCTGCAGAACTTGTCAGTAGTGGAAACTGGATTCAGCACAGCCATCATGCCTGAAATGCTGGTGGTCCTGACCACCCAGAAAGCCACCATTTCCTTTGGGGGCTGTTTTGCACAGATGTATTTCATTCTTCTCTTTGGTGGGTCTGAGTGTTTTCTCCTGGGGGCGATGGCTTATGACCGATTTGCTGCAATCTGCCATCCTCTGTCCTACCCGGTGATTATGAACAAAAGGGTCTTTGTGAAACTGGTGATGTGCTCCTGGGTCTTGGGTACCATGATGACTACTCTGCAGACCACATGGGTGTTTAGTTTCCCCTACTGTGGCCCTAATGAAATCAATCACATCTCCTGTGAAACCCCAGCAGTGCTGGAGCTTGCATGTGCTGACATTTTTTTCTTTGAAATCTATGCCTTCACAGGTACTATTCTGATCATTTTGACTCCCTTCTTGTTGATTCTCTTGTCTTACATCCGAATTCTCTCCACCATCCTGAGGATGCCAGCCTCTACAGGGAGGCAGAAGGCCTTTTCTACGTGTGCCTCTCATCTCACATCTGTCACCCTCTTCTATGGCACAGCTAGTATGACCTATTTACAGCCCAAATCCAGGTACTCACCAGACACCAAGAAACTGATGTCATTGGCTTACTCTCTGCTTACTCCTCTACTGAATCCACTTATCTACAGCCTGAGAAACAAGGAGATGAAAAGGGCCGTGATGAAATTATGGGAAAGAAAAGTGGTTTTCAACACAACCTGATTTGTTGGGAAGTCATGTGATATTCAGATAGATCATAATTGAACTGTGTATGAATTAAGAGGATGAAAACACTAAATTCCTTGATGAGAATATGTTTAATTCTTTCTTTCTAAAACAACTCTTTACTTTTAATTTTTTAAAAGTCTATTTTGTTTTTAATATAGTATTTTTATAATCTAGTCTGAAAATTTAATATAAAAATTTTAATTCTTATAATTATTTTTAAAAATTTAAAATCCTTTAAATATATTTTAAAATTCTTTATAACATATTTTAATATATATATATAATTATCCCTCTCTTTTAACTCTGTAGTCTATTGCTTTTAAGATATACGTGTTTTCATAACACATGATACAGGAACAGTTTATTGATTTATTTCTGTACTGTTGATATAGACAGGTCATTGTAGAGTGTTGCCATTAAGACAATACTTCAATAAACATGTAGTTCCAAATGTTCATATGCTTGGTGATCTTACTATTTATTCTATGGCAGATTCCTGAAATGACAACTGATGGAATGAGGCCTGCTGTGGTTATATATTTTAACCATCATTGTGAGGTGGTATACACTTGTAATCCCAGCACATGGAAATTCATGGCAGGAAGATATGGAGTTCAGGGCTAGCTTACGCTCATAAGTTCAAGGACAACTTGAATTTCATAGTGAAACTCTGCCTCAATAAAATAAGAGCATTCTCTGCTTTGTGCTTGTGGTTGAGGATGTGCGCTCTCAGCTTCCTGCTGTCCTGACTGTGGCTTACCACCCTGCTTACTTGCCATGATGGACTGTTATCCCTCTGGATCTGTAAGCACAAATAAACTCTTCTGTAAGTTGCCTTGGCATTGTGTTTTGTCATAGCCACAGAAAAGTAACTAATATAGAAGTTGGTACTAGAGAGTGGGGTGTTGCTATGAAGAACTTGACCATATTGCTTTTTGAAGGAATGTAGAAGACTTTGGATCTTCGGGCTAGAAAAGTGGTTGAATTTTGCTGTCAGCAGAGCTTAAGGGGCCATCTTCTGGAAACAATGGTTTATGACTGATATGCTGTAATTTGCCGTTCTCTGTCCTACCTGGTGATCAGAAACAAAAGGGTCTTCGTGAAACTAGTGACGTTCTCATGGATACTGGGGATCATGGTGGCTATTGTGCACACCACGTGGGTGTTTATTTTCTCCTACTGTGGCCACAGGGAAATTAACCATCTCTTCTGTGAGACTCCTCCAGTGCTGGAGCTTGCATGTGCAGACCCGTTCCTGTTTGAAGTCTATGCCTTCACAGGCACCATTTTGATTGTCATGGTCCCCTTCTTGTTGTGTGATATTTTGATCACATTCTGACAATAAAGCTTGCTTTGAGACCAAAATTAATTACAGAGGTTTTGGAGGACTGAGGACAGATAGAGAGGCAAGAAGTAGTAGGACGGGGCTCAGGGCCTCAGCCCTTTTGGATGGAGGAACAACGGAGATAGGAGTTCACTGATTACTTCTCTGCCACTTCTCTGTTCATTCAAATTCTTACCCCAATATCTGACTCCTGAGTTTTTACTGATAAAGAATAAATAGATAAATGCAACACCTTATTATTGATTCTCTTGTCTTACATCCGAATTGTCTTCACCATCCTGAAGATGCCAGCTTCTACAGGGAGGCAGAAGGCCTTTTCTACGTGTGCCTCACATCTCACATCTGTTACTCTCTTTTATGGCATAGCCGGCATGACTAATCTACAGCCCAAATCTGGGTACTCACCAGACACTAAGAAACTGATGTCATTGGCATACACACTGCTTACCCTTCTGCTGAATCCACTTATCTACAGCCTGAGAAACAAGGAGATGAAAAGGGCTGTGGTGAAATTATGGGAAAGAAAAGTAGTTTTACATACCATCTGAGTTGCTGAGAAGCCATGTGATGTTGGAAATCACCCAAAGAAACTCTACCTTAGATTAGTAAATCATGGGAAAGAGATGCCTCTCTTAATACTTTAGTCATTTGTAGACACTTCAAGAAATATCTACATTTTTTTTGGCTCAGTAGATTTCAAAGGGAAGCAAATAATGTAATAGCAACTGTTATGGGAAGCCATTCTTGTGATATTTTGGCAAAGAATCTGGCCACCTTCTTAAGAACTTGCCAAAGGTTAAATTAAAAAGTAATAGATTAATTACTTTGGCAGAGGAACTATCAAGACAGTATAACACTGAGTCTCTAGTATGATTGTTATTGATAATGCTAATTTAGGTCCATGATGATAAAGAACAAGTGGGGCAGAAGGAAATACAAAGTGTACAGCTTGGAAAGAAAAAAAACACTAGGAAGCTTAATGTTACAGCCAAGGCATGTGTTGGAAGAGAGGTTGTAATGGTTAAGATTAGTTCCATTAAAATGAAACCTCTGTGAACTGAAATAAAAGGGAGGGTGCCGTGGGATGGTCTTTCTGTATGCTGTGAATATGTGTTGGTACCATTGGTTAATAACGAAGCTGCTCTGGCCTATGGCAAGACAGGTTATAGCCAGGTAGGAAATCCAAGCAAAGATACAGGGAGAAGAAGGTGGAGTTAGGGGAGCCGCTGGGAGCTGCTGGAGGAGCAAGATGTAATAGAACACAGGTAAAGCCATGAGACATGTGGTGATACATAAATTAATAGAAATGGGTTAATTTAAGATGTAAAAACTAGCTAATAATAAGCTTGAGCCATAGGCCAAATAGTTTGTAATTAATATTAAGCCTCTGAGTGATTATTTTATAAGTTGCTGCGGGACCAGATGGGACAGAGAAAAAGCTCTGGCTACAGAAGGATGCCCTCTGGGCAAGGCCCCATCCAACTAAGCTTCTAACTTGTGAGAGAAAGTCCAAGGGTTTTCTGCTCCAAGGAAGCAAAAACAAAAGCTGCTGCTAATGCGGTTCAAGGACTGGGGTCCATCTGAACTCATAGAGGAACTTGATAGTATTATCCATGTGGTGCTGGCTTTAGAGGTATGAAGGACTAGAGTCCATCTAACCTCATAGAGGAACTTGATAGTGTTATCCACGTGATGGTGGCTTTATAGGCATGAAGGATTTAGGGGTGAAGCAGTTGTGAATTATCCTTCCATAGTTTGCAAGAGCTCCTGAGGCCAGGCAGCATGTGTCAGGGGAGTCCCTACATGAAAGCCCTGAGAAGCCATTGTGTGAAGCTCTGAAAGTGAAACCTGAGCTGGAGTGGGGACTCCAAGATGTCAGAGATGCCATAGCCAGAATAAAGAGAATGGTACCAGCTCAAGAAAGAGATGTATGCCTCAGGCAGCAAAGCTGGAGTGGCCGGTCCATCTAAGCCCCTTGACATTGGACATGGAGCTATAGGAGTTGCTGTTTTCCCTGCTGGGTTCAGGTCTTGCTTTAGTTCTGTATTTCTTACTATGACTCATTCTTCCTTTTTGGAATGGAAATGTATATTCTGTATCATTATATGTTGGAAGTATGTGACATGCTTTTTGATTTTGAAGGGGTTACATTAGAAGAGACTTTAGACTTTTAAACAGTGCTGAGGCTGTGAAAGACTACAGGGACTTATGAATTTGTATTAAATTCATTTTGCATTATGATATAGACATAAGGCCTATGGGTCCCAGGGAGCAGAGTATGGTGGTTTAAATGAGAATTACTCCCCATAGTTTCCACTATTTGAATACTTCCCCTAGTTGGTGTAGCATGAATCTTCAAAGTTCTTATTAATAAAATCAAACCTGAAGCCAGTTATTGGGGTGAATGCTGGAAGATCAGAGAAGCAGAACAAACCACAGCTACCTCACCTCGCCAGTTCCTCAGCTGATCCTGTTTCCTCAGACTGGAAGCTTGTCAGTCCTCATCCAGAATGAATCTCAGCTGAACTGTGCTGCTCAAAGCCTAAAAGCTTAACCAGCCAAATGCTTCTAGTTTCTGGTCCTCACGCCTTATATATTTTTTCTGCTTTCTGCCATCACTCCCTGGGATTAAAGGCATGAGTCACCATGTCTGGCTGTTTCCAATGTGGCCTTGAACTCACAGAGATCTAGAGGGATTTCTGCCTCTGAAATGCTAGGATTAAAGGCGTGTGCTACCACTGACTATCCTCTATGTTTAATATTGTGGCTGTTCTCTTCTCTGACCCCAGATAAGTTTATTAGCATGCACAATATTTTGGGGAACACAATACCACCACAAGTTGGTGACACTGTTTGGGGGAAGTTCAGGAGATGCAGAATTGCTGAGGAGGTGTGTCACTGGGAGCAGGCTTTGAGAGTAAGAAGCCCCTGTCCATCACATTCAGTTCGCCAGCTTTGCTTTGTGCTTGTGGTTGAGGATGTGAGTGCTCAGCTTCCTGTTCCTGCTAGTATGCCAGCCGCTTGCTGCCATGCTTCCCCACCATGACAGACTCATCTCTCTGCAACTGTTAGCTCAAACAAGCTTTCTCCAAAACAAAACAAAACAAAAACACAAGGCAGAACATGGTGCTTAAATATAGAGAACTTGTTGGCATGCCCACTGGGCTTAATATCCAGCATCACAAAGCGATCAAACAACAAATAAAACTATTTCAGAATAGCGGTTGCTCTTTGCAGGTTACTATAGTGTCCTAGAACCTTGATAAGCTGTATGCCTGGGTAGAGTTTCAGGACACCAAATGTTGTGCCCGAGTCATAAGACTCTCCAGTAAGACCACCACAGAGCTGATATCTGATGCAAAACACTCAGGGGTTTATTAATTACAAACATGCCCAGGCTTGGTCTGTGTCCAACACTTTGACACAGCGGCTGGAGGAGGACGGCCCTGAGCTGTCAGAATGAGGGGTTTTTAAAGGGAAAAACCACAAGTAGGGTGTGTAATCTTTGATTTCACTGGTTGGATGGAGTCCAGAGGAATTTTTGGGCAGGCCTGGACAAGTCCCAAGCTCTGTCCTTGAGCTGCCATGGAGGCTGCATGGCCTAGCACGTACTGACTGTGGGGGCTGTCTCAGTGGCCCAGGCTCTGTCCCTGACTCATGCACATAGCTCTAAGTTGATGAGGGGTCCCAGAGAGTAAACAATTGGCTGAACCTTGAGTGGTCAGAGTACATGCAGAAAGGTAGCTACTGCAAGGACTATGTCTTTTGTTCATGGCCCTCCCAGAAACTGCTTGCTCAAGTCTTAGGAAACTGAAATTGAGGCCTGATCTCTGAAAGAAAACTGAGCAGCCTGTTATGGCATCTGCTTGGTCCTTTCACAACAGAGTGATTTTTATTTCTAGAGACATGATTTGTTTAGTTGAAAGATTTAAAAAAAATAGCATTTTTTTTTTTTTTTTTTTGGAGCAAAGTAGTGTTTCCCCATAGACAGACACAAGTAATTTTCCTCAGTGAAACACAATTCAAAATTACCTAATATGAGAAATCCATGGAGTCTGCTAAAAGGGCAAAGTGATTTATTAAGAAAGGAAAACTCACAAGACAGAACAGAGGAATTGTTGCAGGGTCCTGGGAAAGGTGAGGCACGGTCCCATGCTGTTCTTCTGCGCCTGAGACTGTCCCAGCATCCAAGTCCCACGAGAGAGCAAAGAAGGAAGAAGAACAGCTTAGAAGAACAGCTTACGTGCATCTCAGGTCCTAAGGGTAGCTGAGGGGTCACACCCCAGGGGCATGTACTTCAGGTCACAAGCAGGTAGTGCAGTTACCTGCTGTATTTCTAGGGCTGCACTTCTGGGTCACAGCACAGATATCCACTACTATTCTTGAAGGTTTTTTTTTTTTTTTTTTTTTTTAATCACTAACTATTCTGCCCTTCCAGGTGCTGAATTTACACTTCACTGGGATGAAATCCTTGTAACCAGCAGGACTGTAAATACCCCGGCTCCAAACCCCATTTCAGGCTCACTTCCATCAGCTCTTCTGAGCATCGCCTGTGCTAGTCAGAGTCTCCAGGAAGCAGACACAGAGGGACAATGAGGCATGCAAACACCTAGGGGGAAAAAGTGTCACCCTCAGGGCCCTAGACAGGAGGAGCCCTGTGAGGACCATGTAGGCCTGGCTCAGATATATATTGTGTGAGAAGATTTTAAGGGCCTCCCTGGCCACAATTTCCATAGAGGGGTAACCCACTCCTGGTACTAGACTTCTCATTTAGCAACCTATGGCTTCTGGGAGTACCTTTTGTCACTCAGGCAGGGTGTCTACTGTGTGTAAACTCTTAACTCTTTATATTTATGGGCACAGACTTTTAGTGTTTTCTCAATTCCTTTTTCAGGTACTGCTGTGGGGAAGAAGTATTAATTTTTTAACTATGAAATTAAGTTTTTAACAATTGTCAAAGTAAAAGGAGAGTGATTTTTATTAACAAGCTTACTTAGGAAACATTAAGTTACACAGGAATAAGAAATTAAGTAACTCTGATTCTACTATAAGACACAAACAAGGTAAGGTACTAGTAAGTTACACTTAGAGAATATAGAATTATATAGAAGTAATATAAGTCAAAGCTTTGCTTCTAAGATAGTTAAGTAATTGGTTTAAATATTTAAATAAAGTTCTTTAAACATTTTAACTGTTGAGCCCTGATTTTGTAAGCCTGCTTGCTTGAGCCCCTTCCTGTCTCCTGAAGAAGCAAACATCTGCTCTTCCTTCTCCCTTGAGCAATGACTGCCACTGATAACTGCTTAGTCAGAGCATTCTACGGGCTAAAGGTAAAACTGTCGTAACTGGAAACTACCGTCGCTGCTTCTGTTAGATCTGCTTGTCTCCAGAGAAAAATCCTGGGCAGGGACACAATGATCATTCTAGGATGGTCACACTGATAAGATTTTTGACAACGCTGCCCACCCTATGAAATACTTATAATCAAGGCTATACACCTTAAGCATTAACTAGGGCCCTGTTGCACACTAACAAAAAATTCTGTGGAAAGTCAACAACTCATTGATCTCCGGAAGTTACAAGATTCACAAGACCCCTCCCTAAGGTTATATAAGCAGGAACACTTGCTGGGGAGACTCTCTGACTGGTTAGTCACCTGTACACCACTGTTCCAGGAATCTCTAGGATTGCAGTTTTCTGTAGCATGAATCTTAAAGGTACTTATTAATAAAATCAAACCTGAGGCCAGCTGTTGGGGTGAATGCTGGAAGGTCAGAGAAGCAGAACAAGTCACAGCCACCTCACCTCGCCAACTCATCAGCTGATCCTGTTTCCTCAGACTGGATGCCTCTCAGCTGAACTGTGCTGCTCAAAACCTAAAAGCTTAACCAGCTCTAGTTCCTTGTCCTCACACCTTATATACCTTTCTGCTTCCTGCTATCACTTCCTGGGATTAAAGGCTCACTTCCTGGGATTAAAGGCGTGAGTCACAATGCCTGGCTGTTTCCAGTGTGGCTTTAAACTCACAGAGATCCGGATGGATCTCTGCCTCCCAAATGATAGGATTAAAGGTGTGTGTGTGCCACCATTTTCTGGCCTCTATGTTTATCTAGTGGCTGTTCTGTTCTCTGACCCCAGATAAGTTTATTAGGGTGCACAATATTTTGGGGAACATAATATCATCACATTTCGCCTTTTTTGTCTAAAATTTAAAAAAGCTTATAACTAATACATGAAAAACTATATCCAATAAGTACAATAACTATATTGTACAAGCAATATATACTTAAATACAATATATACAAGCAATAAATACTTAAACAATGTCTAGCCCATTGCATTTGACAAATTCAGAGAAAATAATTCCATTATCTATCCTATTTTGGTAAGTCCAAAATGTACCTGATTCACTTTCTATCCTAACTTATATTACTAACAGAACTATCTTATAATGTCTTTCAAATTTCTACACTTACACCTCTTTAGTGAGTTTCTTTTCTAAAAATGTCTAATACATTAACATTTGACAGATTCAGACAAAAAACTCCATTATATATATTAAGAATGTACAGTCCAGTAACATTTGATAAACTCAGACAAAAAATTTTCATTACTTATCCTATTTAAAATAAGTAGTACCTTTGTAAATGTATATTCAATAATTGACCTTTTTATCTTATCATATCCATATTATCTCTTTTTTCTTTTCATAACAGATTCAGTAATCTACCTTTTGTCATTTTTATATTTTCCCCTTTTTCTTTTTAGAGTAGTTTCAATTATCTACCCATTTATCCTATTATTTCTTTATCTTTTTCCTCAGAGTAGATTCAGTGATCTACCTCATATCTATATTCTCTTTTTTCTTCTTTTTTTTTCAAACAAAAACCCTGAATCTAATCTGCTTGTTCAGCTTTTTTCCTGACCATTAACAATTAACAACTTGTAACCAACCATCTTAATGACAATATCCATAACTCATTAAACAACCAAAACCTCCCACCCCACATCTTGGGAATGTGGGCATCGTTTTCTTAAAATTACTTCCTGCTTTCTGGGGGTGAAGGCATCTTTAGGGAATCTTGAAAAGAAAATTTTTGGGTAAATTGTCAAGTCCTCTATCATTTGTCCAGTCGCTGCATAATGAGAAAGTTCAGGGCTTGTTTCAAGTCCTTGTTCAAGTAGTCTGTCAGGCTGGATCATCTCAGCTAGCCATCTAGAAATTGTCCTGAGCAGTCCAAAGTCTATCTTTCCATGGTGTTAATCAGCTTAATGGTTTTACCATAGTCCATGTGGAATCATCATTGTGGAGTCCCATCATCTTTTTGAAGATTTTAAATTTGCTGTTAGTCATGATCATGGTTCCCTGCCTTTTTTTTTTTTTTTGTGCCTTGTTCGTGGTTTGGAGCAATCACAGTCTGACAAATGTCTGTCTCTCAGAACCACGGATGTTCTTCCCTAGAAGAGAATATCTTCACAGCAATTTCTCCCCACCATTTGTCTTGCCAAACTTTTCCAAACTGACCTTTGCCGATGCTTTCTTGTAACACGATGGTCCTGGCAATTCTTCTCTAAACAAGTAGCAGTAAACCCTTTGTCCCAGGTAGCATCATCATCACAGTCACCAACAGGATGAGAAGCAGCCAGAAACTCAGAGCAGCAGCCACTGCCTCCATGGTCCCACCGCCACCATTTGTGGCTCATCCCCAACCACAGCTTCTCCTTACCAAGGCTCCCAGGCTGGCCTCAAACTTGAGATCTTACTGCCTCTCCCTCCTTCAGCAAATCCTACCAGCGTGCTCCACCACAACCAGCTGAGGGTAGCTCAGATCTGACCTGGGCCCTGCAAGGCCACAGGCAAGCGGCTTTTTCATGAATTTGTACCACAAACGTTGGGCACCAGATGTAGTGTGTGTGCCACCATTTTCTGGCCTCTATGTCTATCTAGTGGCTGTTCTGTTCTCTGACCCCAGATAAGTTTATTAGGGTGCACAATATTTTGGGGAACATAATACCACCACAGATTTCATTGTTGTTATCCATTTTGCTGCATCTGCCTTTGAGTCATTCCTGCTCCTGTAAGCAACCCCTTACCAGGAAGAAACCTTAAGAAACTCATTGTTTTACTAAGTTGGACTTTATTTTGGCTTATTGTCAGTTCCCTATCTATGGTAGAAATTTGTTCATGTCTCACCAAGGAAAGTTAACAGAAGATAGATATAGAGGTGTGGATGAAGGACATGGAGTTATTCAGCTCTTTAGCATCTACAGTCATTTTCTATGAGCTATTTTACTTCTTCTTCCAATACCAGCCTAGAGCCCATCATTGCATATCGATGGGCTAAGAGGGCCTTGCTTGCACTCAAAATGGAGTCAAATGCTGTTTCAGCCGAGGCAAGGCACAGTCTGAAAAACCCTATTTTATATAATGTGAACTTGCAACTGTCCTGGCAAGAGTTAAGATTATTTTAAAGAGAGGCATGTTGCTCCTCTTTCTAGTTCTCAAGACTATCAAAAGACTATTCCAAGAAACTCGAATTTCTCCAAAAAATCTCATTCTGGGGGAATAAAAAGGGTAGTGGTAGCCAGAGAAGAAGCTTGTTTGACAGAAAGAAATTCTACTAATTCTTAGACTTTTTCAATTCATCTTGCAGAATAGACTGCGCCTGGACAATAATGATGATTATGGTCATGTCCTGGCCAGGACAGATTAGTTATGCATACCTCTTGCTCTCTATTTAACTCTAAACTTCAGGTAAAGACCCCAATGGTGGACTTGAGGTTCATTTGACTTCTTTTTCTTCTTCCCTGTGCCGCTATGTTGAATACATTTCCTTTCTCCGCTTTTCATCATTTAATTGGCCTGTTGAGGGTGAGTGGATGAGCCCAGTTTGTTAGGTTTGTCAAGATCCTGATTCTAACAACTCTGGTAACTGTTACATATAAAGAAGCAGTAGAGCTGTTCCTCTAGAAAGGAAGCTAACACATAATTCCCTGCAGGAACGAGGGTTATTGGAATCAACAGGCCTCAAGACCACGAATGGGAGTTGGCGGCTTGGGGTGGGGGAGAAGTGCATTAGATAGAAGTGGTGCACTGTATGGAGACATAAACATGATGGGGTCTTAAATGGAAAGAGAGGCTTAACTTTGAAAACCTTGAAAGGAAATTCATTAAGAGTGAAAATAAGATATAGAGATAGATAGATAGATGATAGGTAGATAGGCTCATCTGGTCTCTATAGAAATAAGTGTTCAGAGCACTTCCCCAAATAACCCCCAACCCTACCCCAAGGAGTCTCTAGGCCAGTGTTTCTCAATCTGTGGGTCATGACCCTTTGGGGTCAAATGATCCTTTCACAGGGGTTACATATTAGATATCATGCATATCGGACATTTATATTATGATTCATAACAGTAGCAAATTACAGTTACGAAGTAGCAACAAAACTATGATTGTGAGTCCCCACAATATGAGGAATTGTATTAAAGGGTCTCAGCTGGGAAGGTTGAGAGCCATTGCTCTAGACCAAGCTACAGAACAAAGGAAAAATCTGCCTTATGTAATGCTTTAGGGGTGGTGGGAAGTTTCACATCATGTGATTTAGTTCAACATAGCTTATATGACAAAGAGCATTGAGGAGCCAGGGACCATACACCAAGAGCTGTCAAGTCACATTACCGACTGCTCCTTAACTCTGTCCCAGAGAGAGCTGCAGGGGGACTAGACCTGATATGGTCTAAAGGTACAGGCCCATGTTCCAACAGTAACAACGTAACTTAGAATATTATGTAGCCCATTTCAAAACTACTGCTAAATAAATGATTTTTTGTCTCGATATTGTTGTTGTTTCCTTTTATCTGCTATTGCATGTGTTCAACATATGCACCCTTTCCTGAAATCTAATATATACACAGAGAAAGGGCATAAATCACTTTACATTTTGATGACTTCTCACAAATAAGTTTATACTTAGCAAACGTCATCAGTGACATGGTGACACAGTTTATAATGGTATGAAGACAAGCCCTTGGGAGATATGTTTGTTGTGGGAAATGAAAATTCATGTGTGGCAGCACATCCCATCTCTGAAGCATGCTATACTGCATGCCTGGGTATGCCATCCCATTAAAATGAGTGATTTAGAAGGTTTTTTTCGATTGAGTTCTGAGAATGAAAATCTCTTCCTTGAAGTTATGGGGTATAATTCCTGTTGGATGCAGATTAAATAGAATATGGTGATTATTTCTATTTTATAGAGAAAGTAAAGGAAGCATTGTTCAGTGAGCATCTCAAAGTCAAGCCAGGTGGTTTAGACTTCTGACTCCAGCCTCTATACACGAGATCAACCATAAGGGTATTTTTTCCCTCTAAACTTTTTGCATCTCCATTTTTATTTTGGAAAATGTAGAATTTCTTGGGTCAGGGGTGCCAAGGCTTTCTACTGCACAGGCTTGGACCTATTTGCATTAACATTGTTTCCCATCATTGCACAGACTGTATACTGTCTAATGAAATCCTCTATATCACATTCTCATCCCACACATCCCCCCTTACAATGTTCATTCTGCTTCTGTTTTAATTCTATAGGGAGATGTTATGGTGAGGTCTCTTGTGTAAAAGAGGGCTAGCCCCAGTGAGAACAGGGAGGAGTGATGCTCTGAGCTTCTTCCCCCAAGCTCTCTCACCTGAGGGACCAAGTGCAAGGTTGTTTAGTTTTCACAGAGTAGATGAATATCCACATGCAGCAATTTCAAGTTCTTTGCAGAGAGAATAACTAAGGCACACAATGGTCATGTAGCTTTACAAAACCAGTGCCCTAAATCATATTTGTGAACAGGTGGCTTCGGGGCATGGGAATTACCAAGACAGAGCCACGAGGTGAGGACGTGCAGCCTCTGTGTTCTGTGTTTGTCACTAGATTTTCCCTTTCATGTTCTCCTCACTGACTGCTGGAGACTATCTGCAAGAGACACCTCAGTGCTCAGGGATCATTAGGCACAGCTGAATCATTTGACTCTTTAGGTTTACGTCTGAAAATTTCATTTTTTTTTCAGAGAGAAGAACAGAT
This sequence comes from Peromyscus californicus insignis, assembly GCF_007827085.1. Lineage (NCBI taxonomy): Eukaryota > Metazoa > Chordata > Mammalia > Rodentia > Cricetidae > Peromyscus > Peromyscus californicus. Next base: position 95,023,752 of record NW_026294562.1, read on the forward strand.
ATAATTTCAAGGCTTAACACTTTGGTGCACTAATCATAGCTTAGTATTTCTGACTAGAACACTTGGTCACTGAGTTCAGCACTTATCATTTTCTGAAGTCTAAGGGATGAAGTGCCCACTATATTTGTCTGAATTATCTAAGGTATTAGCATCTTTAAGTTATTGAGAGAACAGTTGCTCCATTGTTCTTTATCACTCATGGTAGTATTCTTCTAATTTTTCTTTAGGTTTTAAATACATACATACATACATACATACATACATACATACATACATACATTATACACACATACACACATATCTGTATACATTCTTTCTCTATGTATATTCACACATAATAATTACATGTATTTATGAGCTATAGTGCTACACTTCAATTTATTTATAATGTGCACAATGGTCAGATAAAAACAACTAGCATTTCTATTACTTGAGGTGTCCATTTCTTTGTGTTGGGAATATTCTAAACTTTTGCTACCCTGTTTTGGAATGAACAGCAGGCTGTTGTGAGTAATGGCCCTCCTATTGTGCTAGGAATATTGTCTTAATATGTCTTACAGGCCAAGGACTGTTGTAGCCACTGTGTATATTTCCAAGAAGCAAATAAAAACTTTGTTTTTCATAGTTATGTTCTTATGATGGGTTACATTTTTGTATATGGAAATACATTTTGTAATAAGAAAAGAAGGTGTGAAAGCCAGAGTTTTGAAGTATGTTGGAGTAGCATCCTGTTAAAAAGCCATGGTTGCCTCTTGTAGCATGCTAAGTTTTTATTGGTTTCAAGACTCCAATGTGTTTGGGACCATACAGAGCCTAGAAAATTGTTGGTTGCTATCAGAATTTGTTGTGTAATTAATGGTTTCATGAACTTTTGGAATAGGAGGGGACTGGAGAAAGTGGAGAGAGACAAAGAGGGAAGAGTGGAAATTCTCAAATCACAGCTCTGTGATGACCCTCAGTGGGCTCTTTCTTAAGTCATCATGGTTACAAGGATGGACATTGCTATTTACTCCTCAAAAATGTCACATCTGGATAAATTCTAATAGAAGTGGCTAGTTGTGGAGGCCCACCAAAGTTTCCTAATGAGATCTGAGCTGCTTTACCCAGCAGAGCTGCGTTAGAGGATTGCTTGACCATATGCATGGTTTCTAGGTGATTGGAAGGGTCTACACTTAGCTGAGCTAGGGGGAGGTCTTTTGCTCTACCCTTTGGCATTCCTGTAAATAGCCCTTTAGAAGAGACAAGAGGGGCCGGTGGATAAGGATCCAGGCCTTCCCAAGGCTATCCTGTGTTTCTATCTGTTTCTCTCCCCTCTATCCTTCTATCTAAATCTCTTATCCCTCACACCTCAAGAGTACCCTGGAGTAAAATGTGGGAGCTGGTCTCCCAGCTGGCCTCCCACAGCTGGTTCCAGTCTACAAAGAATTTAGTAAGCTTGAAGCCAATTCACACAAACAAGTGTCACCCAATATAAGCACATTTAAAATAAACCTCCTATATGTGTTCATATACAGTGTTGTTACTTTTAACAGCTACATCCAATTCTGTCAATCTTGAATGCAATGGATTTTAAAAATATATCTAACATTGATGCAAGCGACATTATACAGACTGAGTAGGTTGTATTTAATAATAATATGTATATGCATGTACACATGTATGTAATGTATATCAATGAAAAAAGAGGTCATGAAGTAATTAAAAGGTATATAAAATATCCATAACTGAATTATTAGGTTACTATGAAATTTTTTGTTAGGCTCATAAATATTTATTTATGTACTTTATTTTCATGTTCTTAAGTTTTATATTTACCTAATACTGCATACAGAAAGTGATGCCTATAATGATGGTATGAAGTTAGAATAGGCTTTAGAAAACATTTTTTATTAAATTTAAAGCTCTTTAATTTTCAAACCACACAGCATACAACCTGCAATAGGAAATGGACAGTATTTTATGTTTCAGATTTCTTAGCAAGAATTGTCCATTTATATTTCAAGGACTCATTCATTCAAGTGGTTAGCCATCTTTCAAGTTGCTAACTGTGATGTTGGTCTCCTCTTTTCAGCTCTGCGCTGGGGACAAGGCAGGCTGTAGTTATCTGGCTGGGTCTTCATTTGTTGTACACTATGTTCCTGAGAAAATATAGGACTCCACTCCTGCAATGAAGAGGCAGAATGACAGCTCTGTGGTTGAGTTCATCCTCTTGGGCTTTTCTCACCTTCCTGAACTCCAAGCACACATCTTTGGAGCTTTCTTGGTCATTTATCTGATGACTCTGACAGGAAATGCTACCATTGTCACTGTCGTCTTCCTGGACCAGAGCCTGCACATCCCCATGTACCTGTTCCTGCAGAACCTGTCTGTGGTGGAAGCGAGCTTCAGCACAGCCATCATGCCTGAAATGCTGGTGGTCCTGATCACTGAGAAAGCCACCATTTCCTTTGGGGGCTGTTTTGCACAGATGTATTTCATTCTTCTCTTTGGTGGGACTGAGTGTTTTCTCCTGGGGGCGATGGCTTATGACCGATTTGCTGCAATCTGCCATCCTCTGTCCTACCCGGTGATTATGAACAAAAGGGTCTTTGTGAAACTGGTGATGTGCTCATGGGTCTTGGGCTTCATGGTGGCTACTGTGCAGACTACATGGGTGTTTAGCTTCCCCTTTTGTGGTCCTAGTAAAATTAATCATATATCTTGTGAAACCCCAGCAGTGCTGGAGCTTGCATGTGCAGACACGTTCTTGTTTGAAGTCTATGCCTTCACAGGCACCATTTTGATTGTCATGGTCCCCTTCCTGTTGATACTCTTGTCTTACATCCGAATTCTCTTCACCATCCTGAAGATGCCATCCTCTACAGGGAGGCAGAAGGCCTTTTCTACGTGTGCCTCACATCTCACATCTGTTACCCTCTTTTATGGCACAGCCTGCATGACTTATCTACAGCCCAAATCCGGGTACTCACAAGACACTAAGAAACTAATGTCATTGGCTTACTCTCTGCTTACCCCTCTGCTGAATCCACTTATCTACAGCCTGAGAAACAAGGAGATGAAAAAGGCTGTGTTGAAATTATGGGAAAGAAAAGTAGTTTTACATACCATCTGAGTTGCTGAGAAGCCATGTGGTATTGGAAATCACCCAAAGAAATTCTACCTTAGATTAGTAATTCTTGGAAAAAGAGATCCCTCTCTTAATACTTTAATCATTTGTTTTTTTACAAAATATATACATTTTATTAACAGTCTACATATATTTGTGAATTTTAGATATCCAGGTTATTTTTACAGTGTTGTCATTGAGACGATGCTTCAATAAAATCTAATTTCACATATTCATGTTTGATGCTTTATTTTCTGTGCATCTGATGGGATGAATGGTGTCTTTCTATGTATCACCTCTACTATCTATCTGTCTGTCTGTCTGTCTGTCTGTCTGTCTATCCATCCATCCATTCATCCATCCATCCATCCATCCATCCATCCATCCATCCATCCATCCATCCATCCTTCTATCTATCTATCTATCTATCTATCTATCTATCTATCTATCTATCTATCTAATCTACCTACTCATCATCTATTACTTACCATTTCATGTAGTTCGATCTGGTATGTGTCTCTGTGTTTGCTTGTCTGTCCATTTCTGTGAATTCAACTCACAGACATACTCTGGTTAAGCAGTTTCTCTATCTTTGTGCTACTACCCCAGCCAGAATTCATCAATTTGAATAACTATTGCAGATTTACTTTTTAAAATGATTACAAATACTTTAGACTGACCAGAAGGTCCATTGAGACTCACTAACACTCAGAACGTCAAGAAAATAACAGATGTGTTGATGACATTCGTTGTTTCTGGAATGAAAGTGTATGAGTTAAAAACCCACACATTTATTTGGGAGGCCCAGACTAGTCCTCATTTCTGTGATGGTCTCTATTTGCTTAAAGAGAGACTTCTTTGATGAGGGTTGCTGAGGGGTATAAGATAAGATTTAGAACGTAGAACGGGATTATGCTGCTCTAGCAAAGTGTCAGAGTAGATTCTTTTCTAAGGTCCGTGACCTCACTAGTCCCAGGAAGTTGGCTAGGTTTCCATTACCAGGCACGATTTCTATGCTGCTGATTGGGCCTTAAGTCCAATTAGACAGCTGTTGGTTGCCACTGACTTGTGAATGCCATAAAAGTATATTTTAATAGCACAGTAGAATATCATTGCTGACAACTCATTGTACCCTGCAAAATAAGTAGTAGATAAGAATTTTAATGCCCCGAACCTGAAATAACAAATGTCTAATGTAGCAGAGATGCTAATTGTCTTGTTATGGTCATTAACAATATATACACAATAAGAAATATCATGTACCACATAATCATAGGCTAATAATGCATGTCAATATATTTATGTATATATTGCTAAAGTAACAACAAAAATGTGCAAAGAGGCTAAGGAGATGTCTTAGTGGTTAAAAAAAACTTGTTGTTCTTCCAGAGAACCTGTCTTCAATTCTCAGCACCCACATGGCAGCTCACAACCATCTGTAAATACAGTTCTAGGGGATCTGCCACCCTCTTTTGGCCTCTGTGGCCATACACATGTGCACAGACAGCCATGCAGGCAAAACACTCATACATACGCAATCTGGTCACATTCATATATGTAGTGAAAGGGCCATACAGACACCATAACAGGCTGCTCAATTTTCTCTAAGAGATCAGGCCTCAATTTCAGTTTCCTGAGACTGGGTAGGCAGTTTCTGAGGAGCAGCCATGAACAAAAGACAATTAATCACTGATGCCCCTCTCAGCAGGGACAGGAGATAGAATATACCAAGCCTGGGCCACTGAGCCATCCTCCACAGTCAGTATGTGCTAGGCCAGCCAGCCTTCACAGCAGCTCAAGGACAAAGCCTGGGACTTGTCTAGGCCTGCCCCCAAATGGATAACGGTAGCCCTGACAAACCTCCAATTAACCCTAGCCAATTAAAAGTTACTAACCTGATTGTCACTTGCATAAACCAATCCTGAGCCTATTCCTATGTAGTCTGTAGACCCTAAGACATGCCCCCTTGCTTTACCCCCTATAAAAACCCTGCTCCATTGCTACTTGGCGTCCCTTCTGCTCTGCTGCTGTGTCAGACAGATCGGAAGGCTCGAGTTAACTCAAAACAATAAAAAGACTATTTGCTTTTGCATCGTATTTGGTCTCTTGGTAGTCCTTGGGGAACTCTGGACACAACATTTATAATGGAGTACACATTGTTTCTTTTTCTTCTAATTAGAAGCCAATTTGAATATTTAGTCCAATATGTGTGTGTGTGTGTGTGTGTGTGTGTGTGTGTGTGTGTGTGTGTGTGTATTTTTAACCTATTTGGGGAATAATTTTGCATCCTATGTGTGTGTGTATATATATATATATATTCATTAGAATAGACAAAGCCAATGGACCATGGTCCATAAGAACAATTCAACTCTGTCTGCTGTTTGTTAATTTTTATAGATCTGCACCATAGATAATACATATCTTCAGTTTGCTGTGTCTATGTGTCTACTTGGCTCCCTCATCTTCCCTGGTCAATTTCTTTTGCCTCTCTGAACATCACACAAAGACTAGTAGGTTCTGTTCTAGTCCCATGATGTCAAGAGTGACCTTCTGACTTGAGCTCATCTATTTTCCTTTCCATCCTTTAGTGATGACCAGGATTCTGTACAAGAGAACACCAGAAACATCTAAATCAGTAAACTATTTGGTGTCATGATTTTCTTTTTTAATTTTTATTTATTTATTCTTCTTTTATACATTATATCCCAACTGCAGCCTCCCCTCCCTCCCCTCCTCCTACCCTCACCCCCAGATCCACTGCTCCTCTGTTTCCCTTTAGAAAGGAGCAGGTCTCCTAGTGGTATCAACTGAACTTGGCATAACAAAATGCAATAAGACTAGGCATGTACCCTCATATCAAGGCTGGATGAGGCAACTCAGTAGGAGGAAATAGATCCTATGAGCAGGCAAGAGAGTCAGAGATAACCCCACTCCCATTGATAGAGTCCAGCAAAACTCCTAAGCTAAGCAAGCAAAGGGCCTGGTGCGGACCCATGAAGGCTCCACGGTTGCTGTTTCAGTCTCTGTGAGCCCTTGTGGGCCCTGCTTAGCTGATCCTGTGGGCCAAGTTCTCTTGGTTTTATGCTTTTTAATTTCTTGTGACTATGACTACAGGGATTTACGAAAAAGCCCAACTCTGGAGTCATTGTTGTCCCCTTTAATAGTCACATACCACTCTATTCATTTAGAATGTAACTAGTATTTTGAATAAAGGCATCTAAATGTCCCGATAGCTGTATTATCAGGCCATTGGGGTTATGAGTGTGGCTTCTGATGTTGTGAGGAGACACTCTCACAGCAAAAGTCTCTGACCCTCTGACTTTTGTTTTTGGAACCTGGTGAAATTATTCTTATAAAGAAAAATATATCCCTGTAGTGGTCAAAGAATGTGTAGGTCCCCAACCCCCACTGTGGGATACAAATATGATCATTTATTTATTTCTGTTTTCTTTTATTCTTGAACCATGGCTGCATACCTTTCCCGAAATGAACAACGTTTGAATTTCTAGCCTCCATAAAAGTAAAGCAAAAACTTCTTTTGTTTAAGTCATCCAGTCTGCAATGCATTAGCCCATGGAAACCAGAGTGCAGATATTTTTAGAGTTATTTAGTTCTATTCCTCATGATATATAATGTTTGTTAAAGAAGACTTATTGAAAAACCTATGACTTAAAGTCAACTGAACACTTGCTATTTTGTACCTGTAAATATATATATATTGAAAGTATGATATGCCTAGGTTTTAATTTCTACAGAGTTTCCTGAGAATACAAGCTCTTACAATTTTAAATTTTGATCCTTTTCTGTTAGGTGAAAAGTTTCCTTTTTTTCTTTATTATTAGAATATTTTCTATTCATTTTACATACCAATCACAGACCCCCTGCCGTCTCTCCTCCCACCCCCAGCCTTTCCCCCCATCCCAACCCCCATTCCCACCTCCTCCAAGGCAAGGCCTCCCATGGGGAGTCAGCAGAGCCTGATACATTCAGTTGAGGCAGGTCCAAGCACCCCCCCTAAGACCAAGGCTGTGTAAGGTGTCCCACCATAGGCAGTGGGCTCCAAAAAGCCCCCTCATGCCCTAGGGATGGATCCTGATCCCACTGCCAGGGGGACCCTTAAGCAGATCAAGCTACATAACTGCCTCGCCTATGCAGAGGGCCTTGTCCAGTCCCATGGAGGTTCCACAGCTATTCGTCCACAATTCATGAGTTCCCACTAGTTTGGTTTGGTTGTCTCTTTATGTTTCCCCATCATGATCTTGATGCCCCTTGCTGACAGAATTCCTCTTCTCTCTCTTCGACTGGACTTCTGGAGTTTGGCCTGGTGCTTGGCTGTGGATCTCTGCATCTGCTTCCATCAGTTACTGAGTGAAGTCTCTATGATGACTGACAGTTAGGGTATTCATTAATCTGATTACTGTGGTAGGCTAGTTCAGGTACCCTGTCCACTATAGCTAGTTGTCTAAGGTGGGATCATCCTGTGGTTTTCTGGGAACTTCCCTAGCACCTGGTTTCTCCCCATGGTGTCTCCCTCTATCATGGTATCTCTTTCATTGCTCTACTATTCTGTCCCTGTTCCAGCTTGACCATTCTCTTCCCTTATGTTCTCATCTCCATCTCCTACCCTCCATTGCTCCCTTCACCCCCCGTCTGCTCATGGAGATCCCATCCATTTTCCCTTCCCAGAGTGATCCATGTGTCTCTCTTGGGGTTTTCCTTGTTAGCTAGCCTCTCTGGAGCTGTGGGTTGTAGTCTGGTTCTCTTTTGCCTTTCATCTAGTATCTACTTGTGAGTGAGTACATGCTATGTTTGTCCTTCTGAGTCTGGATTACCTCATTCAGGATGATATTTTCTAGTTCCATCTATTTGCCTGCAAATTTCACGATGTCGTTGTTTTTTATGTGTGAGGAGTATTCCATTGTGTATATGTACCACATTTTCTTTATCCATTTTTTTGGTTGAAGGGCATCTAGGTTGTTTCCAGGTTCTGGCTATCATGAACAATGCTGCTATGAACATAGTTGAGCATGTGTCCTTGTGGTATAATTGAATGTTCCTTGGGTATATGCCCAAAAGTAGTATTTCTGGGTCCTGAGGTAGATTGACTCCCAAATTTTTGAGAAACCACTATACTGATTTCCAAAATGGCTGTACAAGTTTGCACTCCCACCAAGAGTGGAGGAGTGTTCCCTTTGCTCCACATCCTCTCCAACAAAAACTATTATCAGTGTTTTTGATCATAGCCATTCTGACAGGTGTAAGATGGTATCTCAGTGTTGTTTTGATTTATATTTCCCTGATGATTAAGGATGTTGAGCAATTCCTTAAATGTCTTTCGATTATTTGAGATTCCTCTGTTGAAAATTCTCTGTTTAGCTCTGTAGCCCATTTTTTAATTGGATTGTTCAGTATTTTGACGTCTAGTTTCTCGAGTTCTTTATGTATTTGGAGATCAGTCCTCTGTCAGATGTGGGGTTGGTGAAGATCTTTTCCCATTCTGTAGGCTGCCGTTTTGTCTTATTGACCATGTCCTTTGCCTTACAGAAGCTTCTCAGTTTCAGGAGGTCCCATTTATTAATTGTTGTTCTCAATGTCTGTGCTGCTGGTGTTATATTTAGGAAGTGGTCTCATGTGCCAATGTGTTCAAGATTACTTCCTACTTTCTCTTCTATCAAATTCAGTGTAACTGGATTTATGTTGAGGTCTTTGATCTACTTGGACTTGAGTTTTGTGCATGGAGATAGATAAGGATGTATTTGCTCTCTCTCTGCCTTTTGGTTAATTTGATTAAGGGCTTGTTTATCTTGTTGATTTTCTCAAAGAACCAACTCTTTGTGATTCTTTGTATTGTTCTCTTTGTTTCTATTTTATTGATTCCAGCCCTCAATTTGATTATTTCCTGGCATCTGTTCCTCCTGGATGAGTTTGCTTCTTTTTCTTCTAGAACTTTTAGATGTGCTGTTAAGTTGCTAGTGTGAAATTTCTCCAACTTCTTTTTGTGGGGATTTAGTGCTATGAATTTTCCTCTTAGCACTGCTTTCATGGTGTCCTATAAGTTTGGGTATGTTGTACATTCATTCTCACTGAATTCTAGGAAGTCTTTAATTTTTTTCTTTATTTCTTCCTTGACCCATTGGTGATTTAGTTAAGTAGTATTCAGTTTCCATGAGATTGTAGATTTTCTGTAATTTTTGTTGTTGTTGAAATCTAGCTTTAAGCCATGGTGGTCCGATAGAATACAGGAGGTTATTACAACTTTTTTTTGGTATTTGTTGAGATTTGTTTGGTGACTGAGTATGTGGTCAATTTCAGAGAAGGTTCCATGGGGTGCTGAGAAGAAAGTATATTCTTTTGTGTTAGGGTGGAATGTTCTGTAGATATCTATTAAGTGCATTTGAGTCATAACATCTGTTAGATCCCTTATTTCTCTAAGTTTCTGTCTGGCAGACCTATCCTTTGGTGAGAGTGGGGTGTTGAAGTCTCCCACTGCTAGCATGTAGGGTTTGACGTGCAGTTTAAGTTTTAGTAATGTTTCTTTTATAAATGTAGGTGCCCTTGTATTTGGGACATAAATGTTCAGAATTGAGACTTCATCTTGGTGGATTTTTCCTGTGATGAATATTTAATGTCCTTCTTGATCTCTTTCAATTGATTTTAGTTTGAAGTCTATTTTGTTAGATATTAGGATAGCTACACCAGCCTGCTTCTTGAGTCCATTCGATTGAAAAGTCTTTTCCCAGCCTTTTACTCTGAGGTAGTGTCTGTCTTTGAAGTTGAGGTGTGTTTTTTGTATGCAGCAGAAAGAAAGATTCTGTTTCTGTATTCACTCTGTTAGCCTGTGTCTTTTTTATAGGCGAATTGAGTTCATTGGTATTAAGGGATATTAATGACGAGTGATTGTTAATTTCTGTTATTTTTTGGTCGTAGTGTTGTGTGTTTCCCTTCTTTGGTATTTGTTGGTGTGGGATTATCTATTACCTGTGTTTTTGTGGGTGCATCTAGCTTCCTTAGGTTGTATTTTTCCTTCTAGTGCTTTCTGTAGGGCTGGATTTTGGATACATATTGTTTAAGTATGGTTTTATCTTGGAATATTTTGTTTACTCTGTCTATGATAATTGAGAGTTTTGCTGGGTATAGTAGTCTGGGTTGGCATCCATGGTTTCTTAGTGTCTGCATAACATCTGTCCAGGACAGATTCTCCATTGAGAAGTCAGGTGTTATTCTGACAAGCCTGCCTTTGTATGTTACTTGGCCTTTTTCCTTTGCAGCTCTTAATATTTTTTCTTTATTCTATGTTTAGTGGTTTGAATATATGGTGAATATTTTTTTTTTGATCTAGTCTATTTGGTGTTTGCAAGTTTCTTGTATCTTCATAGTCATTTATTCTTTAGGTTGGGAAAATTTTCTTCTATAATTTTGTGGAATATATTTTCTGTGCCTTTGAGCTGGTAATCTTCTCCTTCTTTTATCCCCATTATTCTTAGATTTGGTCTTTACATGGTGTCCCGAGTTTCCTGGACGTTTTGTGTTATGACTTTATTGGCTTTAATGTTTTCTTTGACTGACATTTCTATTTCCTCTATCATATCTTCAATGCCAGAGATTCTCTCTTCCATCTTTTGCATTCTCTTGGTTATCCTTGTATCTGTAGTTCCTGTTCTTTTACTCAGATTTTCCATTTCCAGCGTTCCCTCAGTTTGTGTCTTCTTTATTGTCTCTATTTCAGTTTTCAAATCTTGAACTGTTTCTTTAACCTGTTTAATTGCTTTTTCTTGGCTTTCTTTAAGGGATTTATTGATTTCTTCCAATTTTTTGTTTGTCTTTTTCTCTATTTCTGTAAGAGAATTTTTCATTTCCTCTTTGAAGGCCTCTATCATCTTCTTAAAGTCATTTTTAAGGTCAATTTCTTCTGCTTCTTCTGCATTGGTATGTTCAGGTCTTGCTGATGAAGAACTACTAGGTTCTGGTGGTGCCATATTGGTCTCTATGCTGCTGACTTTATTTTTGCACTGGCATCTACCCATCTCTTCCTCCACTCAGTGCAAGTGGTGTTTGTGTCTGAGGGGGCCTTTCTTGGTCCAATTGACACTCTTGATCCTCTTAGTCCAATCGGTGCTGGAGGGCTCTGTCTCAGGGAGCAGTGCGGTCTCGGAGGGTGGGTGGGTTTGGGGGGTGGGATGAGGGATGGTGGTAGTCTAGTCTGCCTGCAAGAGACCTGCCTGCTGACCTGAAACTGGGACTGCAATGGGTGGTGTGTGGGGGTATGGGGTTGTGCCCCTGGGCCCAAAGCCTAGAGGCTAGGTTGATTACATAGGAGAACAAAGACTCACCTCCAAAAAGTTTCTTTGAATGTATCTGTCATCATTCTTTCTGTCCTGACTATTCTGACATAATGGAATGCCTCTTAAAAATGTGGCTTCCTTCCTGCTCTAGAATGATGACAAGGTTCCCATCTTATCAGTGCCATTCTCGGGGAGGATCCCTCATCCACTGTGAGCTGGTTTTGCCACTGATCTTATCTCACTTTTATGCCATTACAGCTTATTAACCCAGTAGTAGAGGCCTGAAGCATTTTTTGGTGGTGTTCCATAAATAACATCCACAAAGTCATCCTGCTAAATGTTCCATCTCTAGATATCTGTTGAGTTGTAGTCACTATTAACTCACTGGGTTTAACAAATTAAGCACAATGGGGCTGTACTGTGAAGGGAAGATTTTAGTGTTTGTAAAATAATGCCTGTGGATAGGCATTTTGCTATGCATGGGAACAGCAAGAAAAGATAGTCTAATGAGAGAAACTTATTTAAGGCAAATTAAACAGGTGTTTAAACATTTTCACAACTATGATAACTGTTATAAAGGAAACAGAGAATACCATGATGCAATAACAAGAAGATCTTGTCTAGTCTGCTCCTGGGAAGGCATAGGGAGGAGAGAAGAGAGACTAACAAGAAAAGGGAAAGATTCATTGAGAAAGTGAGATTTTAAACCTTTGCATAGGGCCTTAAAGGCTGATGGAAAAGCTAGAAAGATGACTAGCATGTATAGACAGCAGAACAATCCAAGAGGAAGGGACAGAGCATTTAAAGGTCTTTATGTGAACCCTTCCAGAAAAGGAAGATCTGTAGAGGGCATAGGAGAGAGTGGGATGGAGAGCTGAGCAGAAGAGAACATATGAAATCTCAGGCACAGTGAGACGTCTGCATTTCACCTAGTAGCTGTAGTTGGATAGTGGAAGACTTCGTGCTAAGGAGAGACATGACCATATTTGCACTTTTGGAATATCATTCTGGCTGCTGAGTAACTGATAGGAAGAATGAAGAGGTGGGAATATACAAGGAAGAGGCAATGTTTGCCACCCAGGCAAGAATGATGTTGGCTCAGGCTAAGACAGTGGCCGAGGAAACAGAAATGAGAATGTTTCTGTGCATATTTAAGAAATCAAATTGACTGAACTTGGTTACGAATTGTATAGTGGGGACAGATAGAAGAGAAAACAGTGTCAGGGACCACTCTATATTTTAGGTTGGAGCACAGGTAGAGAGGCTCTAATTATTGAGATATGAAACATTAGCAGGAAAGACTATTTGTAGGGAATTGGGATCCAGTTTTGAGCGAGTAATACTTAAGAATTCTGTATGAAACCTGTGGTGGTATTGTGTTCCCCAAAATATTGTGTACCTTAATAAACTTATCTGGGGTCAGAGAACAGAACAGCCACTAGATACAGAGGCTAGAAAATGGTGGCGCTCACACCTTTAATCCCAGAAAGCCAGCCTTTAATCCCAGGGAGTGATGGCAAAACCAGAAAGATATATAAGGCATGGAGACCAGAAACTAGAGGCATTTGGCTGGTTAGGCATTTGGCTGGTTAGGCATTTGGCTGGTTAGGCATTTGGCTGGTTAGGCATTTGGCTGGTTAGGCATTTGGCTGGTTAGGCATTTGGCTAATTAAGCATTTGGCTGGTTAAGATTTCAGGCTTTGGAGCAACACAGTTCAGCTGAGATTTATTCTGGATGAGGACTCAGAGGCTTCCAGTCTGAGGAAACAGGACCAGCTGAGGAATTGGCAAGGTGAGATAGCTGTGGCTTGTTCTGTCTCTCTGACCATCCAGCATTTCACCCCAATACGTGCCCCGGGTTTGTTTTATTAATAAGAACTTTTTAAGATTCCTGCAACATCTGGCGCCCAACGTTAGAGGTATGAATTCTTGAAAAGACCTAGTTAGAGGTACGAATTCTTGAAAAGACCCGAGCTACACTCGGCCGGTTGTGGTGGTGCACGCCGGTTGGATTTGCTGAAGGAGGCAGAGGCAGGAGGATCCCAAGTTTGAGGCCAGCCTAGGAGGCTTGGGAGAAGCTTCGGCCCGGACTGAGCCACAAATAGTGGTGGGACCATGGAAGCAGTGGCTACTGCTCCACGTTGCCAGCTCCTTCTCATCGTGTTGGTGACTGTGGTGATGCTGCTACCTGGGACAAAGGGTTTACTGATGCTGGTTCAGAGAATTGCCAGGACCATCGTGTTACAAGAAAGCATCGGCAAAGGTCAGTCTGGAAAAGTTTGGCAAGACAAATGGTGGAAAGAAACTGCTGTGAAGATTTTCTGTTCTAGGGAAGAATGTTCATGGTTCCGAGAGACAGACATTTATCAGACTGTGATTACTCCAAACCACAGAGGAGGCACAAAAAAAAAAATGTCTTCAGGGAACCATGACCACATCTAACAGTGACTTTGAAATCTTCAAAAGGATGACAGGAGCCCACAATGATGATTCCCCATGGACTATGGTAAAGCCATTAAGCTGATTAACACCACGGAAAGATCTGCTCAGGACAATTTCGAGATGACTAGCTGAGATGATCCAACCTGACAGACTACTTGAACAAGAACTTGTGACAAATGAAACAGGACTTGACAATTAACCCAAAAATTTTCTTTTTAAGATTCCCTAAAGATATCTTCACCCCTAGAAAGCAAAAAGAAAAAGAGAATATAGATATGAGATAGATCATCGAATCTACTCTGAGAAAAAAGATAAAGAAATAATAGGATAAATAGGTAGATCACTGAATCTACACTGAAAAGAAAAGGGGGAAGATATAAAAATGACAAAAGGTAGACTACTGAATCTAATATGAAAAGAAAAAAGAGAGAATATGGATATGATAAGATAAAAAGGGAGATTATGGAATCTACTTTTAAAAAGGAACTACTTGTTTTAAATAAGATAAGTAATGACACTCGGGAGGCAGAGCCAGGCGGATCTCTGTGAGTTCGAGGCCAGCCTGGGCTACAGAGTGAGTTCCAAGAGTGGCGCAAAGCTACACAGAGAAACCCTGTCTCGAAAAACCAAAAAAAAAAAAAAAAAAAAAAAAAAGATAAGTAATGAAATTTTTTTTTGGTCTGAGTTTATCAGATGTTACTGGACTGGACATTGTTAATATATATAATGGAGTTTTTATCTGAATCTGTCAAATGTTAATGGACTAGACATCGTTAGTGTAATCTTGACTGTATATATTGTATATACTTATTGGATAGTTTTTCTTGTATTAGTTATAAGCCTTTTTTAATTTTAGACAAAAAGAGAGGACATGTGGTGGTATTGTGTTCCCCAAAATATTGTGTACCTTAATAAACTTATCTGGGGTCAGAGAACAGAACAGCCACTAGATACAGAGGCTAGAAAATGGTGGCACTCACGCCTTTAATCCTAGCATTCCAGAGACAGAAATCCCTCTGGATCTCTGTGAGTTCAAGGCCGCATTGGAAACAGCTAGGCATGGTGACTCACGCCTTTAATCCCAGGGAGTGAAGGCAGAAAGCAGAAAAAATATAAAAGGCGTGAGGACCAGAAACTAGAAGCATTTGGCTGGTTAAGCATTTGGCTGGTTAAGCTTTCAGGCTTTGGAGCAACACAGTTCAGCCGAGAGCCATTGGGATGAGGACACAGAAGCTTCCAGTCTGAGGAAACAAGATCAGCTGAGAAGATGGCCAGGTGAGGTTAGCTGTGGCTTGTTCTACCTCTCTGACCTTCCAGCATTCACCCCAATAACTGGCCTCAGGTTTGATTTTATTAATAAGAACTTTTAAGATACATGCTATAGAAACCAGTCAAGCAAGATAACTGAGATTTATAAGCCAGGCTCAGAGTGGTGATCTGAATTCTAGGGGTCAGAATTATAGGGCAAAATCTGGGAAGGGATGCTGGCTCCAGGAAGGTATTTTGAAAAATACAACAATATTGTTTATTATGTGAATTTTTTTTTACAATGAAAACAAGATGGATAGACCTAAATGCAGAATGGTGACTGTTTTTTTTCTTTCTTTCTTTAAGAGGTCATTAGTCCTATTTATAGCAAAATAAAGAAACTGACTACTGGTAGAAAGAGACTGGCCATTAGCTTCACAATTTGCCTAGAAATGATCCACAAACGCATGTTCTCTATGCTACTTATCATAAAGTATAAACTCGGAGTTAGAAGGAAAGTTTCCCTGTTAGTTCCTACCACATGATATATATGTATATATGATATATATATATGTATATGTGTATCATATATAAACACATAAAAGCTATTATTATAAGAAAGAGGTTATTATAAAAGCTGTAGGTACTCTGTAAGTATAGAGGTTTCTTTCTTACTTTTTTTGTGTGTACTTTTAAGTAATGGAAATGTTAAAAATAGAGTTCTTTATGTTAGACTAAATTTATGTATAGGCTGCTGAACGGAAGGATGTCTTTTTAAATTGGAGAGACTGCAGTGTGTTTGAAGTCCTTGGGAAAATCTAATACAGGAGAAAGAGTGAATTGGTTTAACACAAGGCTTGTGCAGATCTGCTTTCTGGACTTTCTGGACATGAATTGATAAACTGGTGCGTAAATAACGGGGACAAATAGAGTCCTGTAAGGTGTGCATTTTCTGGAGATTGGCCTCCTCAGAATGAGACCAGGGGACGCAGTAGAAAGAACTAAGGAAGCGAATCTAGGAAAACTGTCAGAAGGAAGCTTCTAGGCTCTGTGTTCAAGGTCAGCCTGGTCTACATAGGGAATTCCAGACTAGCCAAGACTACAAAGTAATCATCATCATCATCATCATCATCATCATCATCATCGTCGTCGTCATCGTCGTTGTCGTCATCATCATCATCATCATCATCATCATCAACAAACCGAAACCAAAAAAGTTTCAATCAAATCTGGTATGGCTTTTTACCATCCAGAAGACAGATTGAATTCTTACTGCCATCTAGTGGCTCAAGTGTGTAATTGATGTACTATTTTACATATATGTTGAAAGTCCAGAAAATTAAATCTGGATCTTGTGATCCAGATCTTGAGGCAAGAAGACAACATGGTTTTGATCCGGATCTTGAGGTGGGATGACACACACCTTTAATCTGGGCCACACGTTTTTCTGGAAGCCTATATAAGGACAGTGGAAGAATTCATTACATAAGTTCTGTGACTCTAGAGAACCCTGACTAATACAGCAGGTGAAAAATTCAGAGGCAAATTTTATGTCCCTAATAGGCATTAGGCTTAAGACTAGAATGGCTGAAGTAATCTTCACTTTGCTATCTCCTTTCCTAGTATTTCCTCTTTCATTACCATTATCACCATCACCATCACCATTAGTATCACTAACACCTGCTGAGAGCTTCTGGTAGCAATAGCTTTAGCAGAGGCGACAAGAAAATACAGCAGATGACAACTGATATTCAACAAGTCGACCTATCAGATGAATAATTCTCTGATGGGGAGCCTCCACTTGGCAAAGACTGTAGGGGTCACTGACTCTGAATCTGTTTGTTTCTGTCTGTAATTTTTCTCATATGCCACTACATTTCCCTAAAAACTGCTATGGGTGTTTTCCCACTGCTTGTGTGTTTATCTCATCTATATATTCCATATATTGGGTACACTTATCACTTAGCTGTGGATGGTCAGGAAGATGATTTCTGATTAAGCTGTATAATTCTGATGAATAGAAATAATACTAGGATATTTTCTTAAATCAGACCGACATAGGAAAATTTTCAGCTACAGAGACAACCTTTTACACATTTTGCTAAGACCTCAGAGCAAATCCAAAATAGACTAAGTTGCCCCTGGAGATGATTTGCTCAAGGACAAATTCCCAGGTGTCTGTTGAACCAAAGTCAGGCTGATAACATTGAGACATGGCTCACTGTACAGGTCTTCTCAGTGGTTGACTTTCTGTATGTACTCCTAACCTCAAGGTTCAGGCAACTAACTGTTTCTTGTTTAAGTCCTGAATTTCAATGTCACTTTATGTCTGGGAATCCTGACCACTAGAGCTACATGCATAGCCAAGTGTTACTCACTGGCCATTCAGCACAACCTCCCTAGCCTGAGAGAAACTGTGTGATTTATCATGTGTTATAAGAATGGATCGGACCCTGTATATGTAACTTATAATTGTCTAGAGTTTGGCTGTTGGAGTGTGTGTGTGCTGAAACAGGAATGTAGCTGAATGTGCAGAGGGAGAAGTGTGGGGAGATGTAGCTGAGTGTGTAGGGAGAGAAGTGTGAGAGATGTAAGAAGTGACAGAGATGTATATGAAGGGCAGAAATGTGTGTGTAGAGGACAGCAAGTGAGTAAAGAGTGAGTGAATGATGTAGTAATGTATGAAGGAATGTAGCAGAGTAGAGAGAAAAAATGTGTATAGAAGAGAGATGTGGAGCTATATAAAAAGAGATGTAACTGTATATAGAAATATGTGGCTGTGCATGATAGAGATGCATGTATATAAAGAGAGATATATACCTGTATGTAAAGAATGTAGCATGTGGAGATAGATTTTTCAGAAAGAGATTTTTTTTAAAGATGAAGTAAAAGAGAAAGTTACCATCAGAAAGTGTGTGCTTCCTTATTACCCCTCAGATGGCATCCAACGTGGTGGCAAGAGTTTCCACCTAAAACCTGAGAAAAGATTCTAAAATGGAGCTAAACACAGCTTCCTAATTGTCTCTCTCAAATGAGCGGCAGCTGCCAGTTTGAGCTACTGGTGGGTTCCTGGAGTGTGCGCTCAACCTGCAGTATGGCGGGAATAAGACCTCTGCAAGTGGCACATTAAGCTGCATGGTGGATTTAGACTTTGCTAGTACAAAACAAAAAAAGAGGTTTCTGGGCTACACGCTGCTTGGCTAAAAGCATAGACCCACGATAGCTCCCAGAGCTGGTGGTAAACCACCGCCATGTTGGGAAGCTGAGGTGGGCGAAGCCAGCAGCCACATCTGCTGCAGTTTAAGGCAATAGATTCACAATAAGACAGATTCAGATGTAATAGTTTACAATGTGTGTAAAAGATACGTAGGCTTGGGGCTGGAGAGACGGCTCAGCGGTTAAGAGCACTGGCTGCTCTTCCAGAGGTCCTGAGTTCAATTCCCAGCAACCACATGGTGGCTCACAGCCACCTATGATGAGATCTGGTGCCCTCTTCTGGCCTGCAGGGAGAACACTGTATACATAATAAATGTTTAAAAAAAATACGTAGGCTTGAAAGAGACAAAAAAGGTGATATATAGAGTTATAGAAAAAAATACATAGTTTTAAAAAAATAAAGTCTTTAAAGAGACAGTAAAATTAATATAGAAAATAAGCCATGTAAAGATGAATATTACACAGAGAATCTGGATTGTGTTGTCTTTGGGATTTTTAACTGCAGAAAAACATTTGATTGTAAAAGCTGTTGAGTTATGCCGAAATGTATATTTTAAAGGTACCTTGACTTCAAAATTTGGATATAAGGATATGTTGTTTTGGAAAAGAGTCTCTACTTTTGTTCCCACAGAAAGCCAAAGGCTATGGATTTGTTCCAGATTAAGATACATCAGGTTTGACCAGCCAAGACCCCCTGAAAGGTCTCCGATGACACCATGGCCCAGATGACCCAACATCCAGAATGGTTTCAAGGCAACTGGCTCAGACGATACACCCTCATGGACTATTCCATAATCCTAAAATTTTCTTTATGTCCCCATAAGATACAGCGCCCCCCTCCAGCAGGAAGTAGTAAGAGAAGCTACGCCCAAATTCCCAAATTACATGTAATTTTACTTTGTTAAGGTTAAAACTTTCCTTTTTGAAAAAAAAAATGGGGGAAGTGCTGTGGGATGTTCTGTATGGCAAATGTGTTGCTGATTAGTCAATAAATAAAATACTGATTGGCCATTGGCTAGGCAGGAAGTGTAGGCGGGACAAGGAGGAGAATAAAGCTGGGAAGTGGAAGGCTGAGTCAGAGAGACACTGCCAGCCGCCATCAGGACAAGGAAGATGTAAAGTACCGGTAAGCCACAAGCCACGTGGCAAGGTATAGATTAATAGAAATGGATTAATTTAAGCTGTAAGAACAGTTAGCAAGAAGCCTGCCACGGCCATACAGTTTGTAACCAATATAAGTCTCTGTGTTTACTTGGTTGGGTTTGAGTGGCTGTGGGGCTGGCAGGTGAGAGAGATTTATCCTGACTGTGGGCCAGGCAGGAAAACTCTAGCAACACTCAGACAGAAAAAGTCTAGCCCTTGCTGCATTCATGAATTTTCTGCATACCTGGGAGGCAGCCTTGGAGCAGGTGCTCCCAAAGGCCACCAGTAAACACCATGCTCAGCATCATCAGCGTCACCACATCTATTATCACCACAGACGTCACCTCACCATCAGCATCATCATAATATCACCATATTGTGTTGAAAGCTCCATTCCTGAATGATGGCACTAATTTTGGAGATTATGGAAATCTTGGGAAGTGGGACCTAACAGGAGGAGATGGATCACTGGAGGTGTATCTGGGCATATTTTCCTTTTTATCTATCTATCTATCTATCTATCTATCTATCTATCTATCTATCTATCTATCTATCTATCTATCTATTTGCGTTCTACCTACAATGTGTGGTCTTCTCTGCCATACCCTCCTAATCATGGATTGAAATCTCAGAAACTGTGAGGTAAAATAAACCCCTTTCCTTTGAGTTGTTTCCCTTAATGTTTTGTGTGAAGAGTGTGGGGATATTTGGAGCTGTGATCTAGAGAAGCCCTGGGACGTTGTAAGCAGAGACTAATGGGCCATTCTGCTTGGCGTTCAGAAAGCCAGAATGCCAATAAAAGTGCAGTCAGTGAAGACGAGGCCTGTGATGGCTCAGAGGGCAGAAACAATGCTTTTGGGAATGGCTAGAGGACATAACATGTGATATTCTGGCAAAGAATCTGGCTGTGTCCTGCCAATGTTCTGAAAATCTGAGTGAGACTGGCTGACCTCAACAGTAATGGACTAATTTATTTGGTGGAGTAAATTTCAAAAACAGCATAACATTTACGGTGTGATATGGTTATTATTTACTGAACTTGTCCAGAGTTATAGTGAGAATTCTGAGCGAAAATGGGGCAAAAAGTTCTTCTAAATGTACAGTTTGGTGATGGAAGAAGCTTGGATCCCTTTAACATTAGAGATGAAACAGATGCAGACAAAGTGGCCGCTATGGTTAAAGAGATCAGCGCCATTAAAGAGAATCCACTCACCTCACTCACTTTACACTGGAATAATAGGGAAAACATCTTCTGTCTTGAGGCCAAGAACCCCTCCCATAGAAGAATCTGGGGTATGAAACTGAAAATCCATTTGAAAGCATTTCCTTTAAAAAGAGACTGCCTAGCCGGGCAGTGGTAGCGGCACGCCCTTAATCCCAGCCCTCAGGAGGCGGAGGCAAGCGGATCTCAGCCTGGTCTACAAAGTGAGTTCCAGGAAAGGCGCAAACCCTGTCTCAAAAAACCCAAAAAAAAAAAAAAAAAAAAAAAGAAGAGAGTGCCTAAGAAGACAAAGCTTATAGAATGCCCTACTCTAGACACATAGGCACTGTAAGGCTACTGCAGATGTGGTAAAAGGAGACCCAGATACATTTCAAACCAGCATTTTGTCATTAAATGGTGCTGTTATGCATGCACAAAGAACGCAAGAGCTATTGAGACTTACACCAAGATTCCAGAAAACAAAACAAAACAAAACAAAACCCCCCAAAACTGATGAGGCCAGGCAACGTGCAGCAAGGTTGAAGTCCCCGAAGAGAAGCCCTTGAGAGGCCAGTGTGTGGAGCTGTAAAGGTGAGTCCCAAGTTGAAATGGAGATTCCAGGATGTTGGAGATATCATGGATGTGGCACATCTGTATGGGGAAGTTGTAGGCAGCATATGGAGCTTGCTTAATAGAGAAGCAATGCTACTTCAGGTGACAGGGCCACAGGAGTAGGGCTACTTCAACCCCTAAGAACACAGATGATGTCACCATGAGCTCCAGCTTCTGGACATAGACCTGAAGGGTTTGACCTTTACCCTTTTAGATCGCGTTCTTCCTTTGGTCTGGCATTTCCTTGTCATTCTCTCATGCTTTCCCTTTTGGAAAGTGAATGTTTACTCTGAATCACTCTATATTAGGACTATGCAACTTCAAAATGTTTATTTTACTGGGTTTCACAGTTAAGAGTTTGCCTTGAATCCTGGAAAAGTCTTTGGGTTTTTACTTAGATTATGGGATTTTTGAAGTCTGATGAAGTCTGACTGACTGAATCGGGCATTATAAGATGGCCATGAGCCTATGGGCACCACAGACTGAAGTGTATGATTTAAATGTGGAAAATACCACCTGGGCTCTTGTGTTTTCAACACCTAGTTTCTAACTGGTGGTGGCTCTTCTTTCAAGGCTGTGGAAGCTTTAGGACTACGAACTTCCTGGTTGTCTTAGGCCACTAGGGTCGAGCCCCCAAAGTTATAATCCAGCTCTGCTTCTTGCCTGAGCTCTCCATTTGCTGGTGGTGCCGTGTTAGAATCCACGGCAGAAAGCTCTCACTGCCACTGACCAAGCTGCTTTAACCACCATGCTTTCTCTACTATGACATTATTAGCTAAGCACAGCTCCATTCCCTTACGCTGTTTCTTTATTTTTGCAAAGTGATGATAAAAGTAGCTAATACATTGGGAAATTCTTGTGGGAACTCAGGAGATCATAATATTTGTGGGAATGTGGACAGTGAAAAGGTTTCTGATGGGAATAAGCAATCTATTTGTATTACAGTCAAGAACCTGCCTACATTTTGTCTATACCTGAGATTTCGTGGGAGGGCTATTTTAGAGGTGTGAGACTAATTAATCTGACAGAGGAATTCCAATGCAGTCCACCTTTCAACACATGGCATGGTTATTGGTATTTACTTTAAGACAGATTTGCAGTGAGAATCAAGAGCAGAAGGAGAGAAAAGAGAGTTGAAAAGTGCAATTTATCCAGAAAAGATACAACAAAGGTTGTAGAAAAAGAAGGTGATTAGGGTTACTAAAATTAAACCAAGTATATTCCACTGGGACAATATGAAAGTTTATAAACTTCTTAGTTTTATTTTTGATAATTTCATACATCAGCACTGCATCTACATCTTTACATCATTCCTGCCCTCCTCTCTCCTCCTCTAACTCCTGTGTCATCCCTCCCAAATTCATGATCTCTTTTTTAACTGTTGCTGCATGTATATACATATATGCATACACATATATATGAATATGTAATCTACTGAGTCCACTTAGCTTTGCTTATATGTGCATGTGACTTGGAATTGGACAACCTATGTGGGTGTTTGTCCTTGGAGACAACCAATTATCTCTCTTTCAACAGCCATTAGCCACCTGGAGCTCTTTATCTAGGGGTGAAATCATGTAGGATTTCCCCTGCCTGCACTGTCGTGTCAAATGGTGTCATTTTTGATGGTCTTGTTTAAATAACCAACAGATGGAGACTGTTACAGAAATACACAATTGGTTAAAATGCAAAATACAATTGACTGTGGGGTTCCCAGCTCCAACTGATACATATGCCATGCAACTCCTACATCTAAGGTTCAGGAAAAATCACGGAAGAATGGGTGGAAAGATTACAAGAGCCAGACTCTCAGGATGACTGTTGGTTTACCATGTCTTCTAGACACTACATGGAAAACGCACCCATAAACTTTCAACAATAAGGAAACATTTTTTGAATGAATCTTAGAAACTGGCATACTTCATCCAACCCAGAATCAAGAATGTAAAGGTTTTAATTCTTTTAAAATATTTTACTTAGAGAAGAGAGCTTTGGGGGCACCCTGTTTATACAAGGCCACTTAGGGAGATGTTTTACTGTGTTTGGCTATCTGGGCTCTCAGGCTGTTATAGCTAAGGGAACTAGGATACTTCTCAAGCTACTGGCAGATCTTGATATTGTCCATATAGTGCTATTGTGCAGGGCATGCATACAGGCTTCCTTTAAGATTTAGGCCAGGCGGTGGTGGTGCATGCCTTTAATCCCAGCACTTGGGAGGCAGAGCCAGGTGGATCCGCCAGCTGTCTCTATCATTTCTATAGTTTTCAAAGTTGTTTGCTCTACACTTCCTGTTTACTCGGGTAATATTATATCTGTCTAGAGTCTTTGATGGGGTTAAAGACTAGATAGTTATAATTTTACAGTTTTCCTTGTTACTAAATTCAAAAACAACTTACATAAGAGATGTAAAGTTTGTAAGGTTAAGAAACATAAAACTTAAGTTGTTTATCTAAGAAGATGTTTTAAGGTCTAAAAAGATATTTTTAGGATAGTAATATAGTTATGATAGAAAAATGGCTTTTGTATAAAACTTTGAACTCTTCAAGATAAGATAGATAACAGAGTAATTTCTCCAAATCTGACAAATACAAATGGACTAGACATTGTGAGTGTAATTCATACTTGACAATTGTTCTTATTGCATATAGTTTTTACTGTGTTAGAGTTAAAATCTTTCCTTTTTATGTAGAGAAAAAGGAGGAAATAGTGTGGGATATTTCTATACTGTGATTGGTTTAATAAAGAGCTGAACAGCCAATATCTAGGCAGGAGATATAGGTGGGACTTCCAGACAGAGAGAGGAAGTAGTAGAAGATAATTGAGGTGCAGAGGAAATGCCAACAAGACATGGAGAAAGTCAAACATATAGAATGAAAGAAAAGTTTAAAAGCCACATGGTAAAACATAGATTAATAAAAGCAGGTTAATTGAAGTTATAAAAGCTAGTAGGACAAGCCTAAGCTAAGACTGAGCTTTCACAATTAATAATAAGTCTCTGTGTCATATTTTGGGAGCTGGCTGGCAGAACAGAGAAAGAGTCTTTACACACAGACATTCTATTTTGTTTCTCCCCCTGTCATATAACTCACCTAAGTTTCCTCTGTAACACTGGGGCATCCATCTTCAGTCTTCAGGCCTAAAATATCTGACAGACTTTTATGTGGAGCAGGAATTTTGAAGGACTGTCCTATCTCGTCTTGACAAAGTTTGGCAGTTGCTTTCTTTTGTGCCCTGCTTGTCCAGTTTGGACAGCATACTGTCAGCAGTCGAGGCAAGGGAAGTTTCATGTCCAAATGGCTAGCTTTGGCACATTGAAAGCAAACTCCATATGGAGGTTTTTTTCTATGCCATCATTCTTTTTTGAAGTAAATTCATGCTTCCAGGAGCTGACATGTCTCATTATCATGAAAAGCCTTATGTTATTAGAACATTCTAATTACCATATTCTGTAGGTCTTTGTAGTGTTTGAGGACCACTCATCTATCTAAAATATACCTCTGTTTTATCTTGAAAATATATCTAACATGACTACAAGTTTGATTATTACAGATGACTAACTACTAACCTGTATTTCTATATTTATTTTTTTTAAATTCTTTTTTTAATTAAGGAACTTTTTTATTCATTTTACATGCCAATCACAGATCCTCTCTTCCCTCCTCCCACTCCTCCAGCCTTCCCCCCAAACCCATGCCCCATCCCCTCC
Source organism: Peromyscus californicus insignis (assembly GCF_007827085.1). Taxonomy (NCBI): domain Eukaryota; kingdom Metazoa; phylum Chordata; class Mammalia; order Rodentia; family Cricetidae; genus Peromyscus; species Peromyscus californicus. The sequence continues at coordinate 95,048,708 of NW_026294562.1, forward strand.
TACAAGAAGGTAAGGCCTCCCATGGGGAGTCAGCAGAGCCTGGTACATTCAGTAGAGGCAGGTCCAAGCCCCTCTCTCTGCCTCAGGGCTGTGCTAGGTGTCCCACCATAGGTAGTGGGTTCCAAAAAGCCAGTTCACGCACCAGAGATGGATCCTGATCCTTCTGCCAGGGGGCACCTTAAGCAGATCAAACTACACAACTGTCTCACTTATGCAGAGGAAAAGTGTTGGTCTAAATTTCATGAGTTCTCACTAGTTTGGTTTGGTTGTCTCTGTAGGTTTTTCCATCATGATCTTGATGCCCCTTGCTCATAGAATCCCTCTTCTCTCTCTTTGACTGAACTCCTGGAGCTTGGCCTGGTGTTTGGCTGTGGATCTCTGCATCTGCTTCCATCAGTTACTGGAGAAAGGCTCTATGATGACAGTTAGGGTATTCACTGATCTGATTACTGGGGTAAGCCAGTTTAGGCACCCTTTCCACTATTGCTAGTAGTCATAGCTGGGGTCATTCATGGATTCCTGGGAACTTCCCTAGCACCTGGTTTCTCCCTATCCCCATGATATCTCCCTCTATCATGGTATCTCTTTCATTGTTTTTCCACTCCATCCCTGTTCCAGCTCGACCATCCCGTTCCCTTATATTCTCATTCCCCATCCACTAACCTCCACTGACCCCCTCATTCCCAGTTTACTCCTAATCTGTATTTCTTAATTATCCAAAATAGCTTCCAAGGACTAGAGCTTTACATTACATTTTTAAATGAGCTGCATAAGTACAGTACTTTAAACAAGAATAGAAACATATATACAGTATAATAAAAATAACCTTAAATTTGTATCAATATACAAACATATATTAAACAAGAATAGAAACATATTTAGAGTATGTTCTAATGAAAATAACCTTAAATTTGTATCAGTATACAAAAATCCATACCAATGTAAACATTTGAGATTAATAGTTGCTTTTTAGTTAAAAATAGATTCAATAATCTACCCTTTTATCCTACTATTCCTGTATCCTCCCATTTCTTTTCAGAAAGAGAGCCTTGAATCCAGTCTCCCTTGCTTAGTTTCCTCCCTTACCATGGCCAGTAACAACTTTTAACCAAACCCCCTAAAGGATGACAAACATCTATAACCCACTGGATGACCAAAATCACCCACCCCATCTCTTGAGAATGTGGGCATCATGTTTTCTAGACTGCTTCCTATTGTTTGGAGTGACAGCATCCTTGGGAGACCCTGAGAAAATTGGGATAAAGGTCAAGTCCTGGGAGAGCTAGCAGTATTTTTTTTTTGTTGTTGTTGTTTAATCTCTGTGTGATGGGAAAGTGTAGAGCTTATCTGAAGTCCTGGCTAGAGTAGTCTTCGAGGCTGAATCATCTCAGCTAGCAGCTTTGAAATTGTTCTAGTTGTAAAATTTTGAGGAAACTGCAATAGAGGCATTCTGAGAGGCTGGATTACCTGGGCTACTTGTCTTTATTGGTGTCTAGTTCTTTTTTTCTGAAAACACACAAACTTTAAAGGTAACATACATATCTGTACTAACACAAGTATGGAATGTGTGGTGTGAACAAGTCAACTAAAGATGAATTTTTCCCCTGTGTTTGGGCAGGTAAAAGGCATCTGCCAACAAGTCCGTTTGGACTGTATAACAAAACTGTAACATAAGTCTCTATCCATGCCATATGAAAGGATAATAAGTCATGAGGATTTTGTAGCCATCAAGATTTAGCATGTCTCCTCCAGTCTGAAAACTGTTCCCATAGTAGAGGGATCAGTATATACGTCACCTGTCCTGTAGTCTTTCTTGACTTTTCTCTTTTATGTCTATAGCCAGGATTTTCAGGAGGTCTCCCCCAATCAAATCTGATCTTTATTAATTTTAAGGGAACCCATAGCTTTTCATTTCTTCTGGAAGTAAAAACACAATCTCTTCCCCAACACAACATTTTCTGACTTCCATTTTGAAGTTAAGACATTTTAAAAATATATAGGTTGGTTTAATTTAGAAGTTTTTATAATCTAATGTCTCTGAGCAGCTATTGCTTTTTGTTTATTAGCATTTAAAAAATTCAAAGCCAACAAAGCACCATTCAGGACCCAGATGCCCTGTGTATTTTTCATCTTTACATGGCTTATTTACTTTTTTGTATTACTTTACTCTCTCTTTAAAAACTTCATTATTTTTTAAACATTTTTCTATGACTGTCTATACCCATTTTTTTCTTTATTATCTAAACATATTTTAAAGCATACTCTACCTGTTCAGAGGTTATGATGAGATAAACCTTAAATGGGCATGCCAGCAACCAGGCAGCTCTGCTTAGTGCAGGGCACTGGCACATGGCTCTGGCTGGCTCGAGCTCACAGACAGCAGTCATGTATCTCTGTGCACTGAGCATCAGCCTGCCTGAGAGACTGCAGGACTAGGAATCCACATCTGGCTCTTTGTCCAGAACTTTTTTTTTTAGCTTTCTCAGGTCCTATGTTTGGATATTCAAGGCTTCACATTGGATGCCATATGTAATGAGTCTTTCTCTGTCCCACCAGCCAGCTCCCAAATAATGTCATGGAGATTTATTGTTAATATGAAAGCTTGGCCTTAGCTTAAGCTTGTCCTACTAGCTCTTATAACTTAAATCAACCCATATTTTTTAACCCATGTTTTGCCATGTGGCATTATCTCTCGTCCATCTTTGCATCTTCTGCCTCCTCTCTGTGTCTGACTAGTAACTTCTTCCCAGAGTCCTCTCTGTTTTCAGAAGTCCCGCCTCAACTCTTCTTGCCTAGCTATTGTCCATTCAGCCCTTTATTTAACCAATCAGAAGATGCCTTCACAGTGTAAACAAATATTCTGCAACATCTACATTAACAGCAGTTTATATTTTTTGAACCTATAGACCTTGCAAAACTCCTTACACAGATGAGATAATATTAATCTTCATACCATCTCACAGAGGCATAGTTTATCCCTGTGAGCACCTCATATCCTTATGTACCTCTCCTGGCATCTTGAGCATCTGCCAATGTATGCAGTTTGAACATAAGGCAGAGTTGCTTCTGGAAAACCAATAAGCATAATCCCTCTAATAAAGGGAAAGGAAAACAGACACTACAAGTGAAAATTCATTCTGTATCTGGTGTTACTGTTGTCAAATTTGACTTACTTTTTTTTTAATATTAAACTCTTTGCCAATAAATTCTGTGGACTTTGATTTTTGGCAATTTACAGAGTTCTAAATCACTGTTTCAAAATAAAACTGTAGTAGGTCTGGCTCTAAGCCCTCCAGATATGCTATTTCTGCTTTTCTATTATTATTATGATATTTTTGAGACACGTTCTCACTAAATAGGCCTGGCTGGCCTGGAACTCACTATGTAAGACCAGGCTGGCCTTGAACTTACAGAGATCTGCCTTCCTCGGTCTCCCAAGTGTTGGGATTAAAGGTGTATGCCACCATGTTTAGCTTGTTTTTCTAACTTTTAATCAGTAGTAGGGTAGACCATTCCTGATGTCATTACAATATGTTTTTGTAGAAGACTGGAGCTTTTTGTCAGTCAGGATGCCTTAATGCAGTTGACATTTGAAGTTCAGAGCACAGACACTCTCCTAATATTTGCAAACCTTTCTCTTAGTATATGGCACTATTTCTTGTTTCATTCAGATTAAATTATTTGTTATTTAATGGTTAGCTTTTATCACTGTTGTGTTTTGAGTAATTGTTCTCAAAATTAGTTTGGTAACCCCATTGGAGACCCTGAGTCTCTTTCGAGGTTCTATAATATCAACATTACTTTTATAATATCAAAATATTATTTGCTTTATGTATTGCATTCTTTCAGGAATGTACAGTAAAATTTCCCAGAAACTACATGATACCTTATGTCGTAAGAGATTGAATTCAGAAGTGGAGATGAGAATTTAGTTATGTACTAAGCCAGATATTAAAGAAATTCATGGAAATATGACAAACACACTATTCTAAGCTTTTAAAAAATATAACAAATTTCCACTAAAATGGTTATTTCTATTAACAAATAATCATGTTACTCTTATTTTCACATGAATTATATAAATGGCTTACAAAAGTACTGATTTAAATTCCTAACATAGCAATTATTAATTAATATAATCTGCATAAAAAAGCTTCTTTGGGTTTCTTAGAAATGATTAGAATGTAATGGAGTCTTGAAGCTAACACTCTTGAGAATGGTGGTTTAGACAATTTCCTGTTCTCAATGAATTTAAGGGGAGGGATACATGTCTTGATTTGCCTGTGTCCCTGGTCGTATTTGTCCAAAGAAAAAAGGGAAAAGAAAACAGGTACACTAGAAATGCGTATGAGGTCCCTGGTCTCCTGGTGTTGAGTACCGCTCTTGCACATCTGTTTCCTTGGTAACTAAACTTAGCTGACACCTGTGGCCTATTAACAACCTTCCTGTGCTCTAGCGATTCCTCAGGGCAATGAGCATCTGGGAACAATTAGGGAAGTTGGTAAGGAAGTTTCCTTAAGCAGGAAATTGGTTCCTCTGGAACTTGTTAAACATTAACTTCACAGTCCAGATCGTGAAAACACTTACTGGAATTAGCAATAGTGTTCAAGTCTTCAGGGGGCACTTACCAAGAGCAAATAGTGTCAGGAATTAGGGACTTGGAGTTTATTCTTAAAGGTTTAGACATCATCTTTAAGTTATGGTGAGGGATCAATTAGCTTAAAACGATGCCTGACTCTAACAAAGACACACTCTTAAATTTCTCCCTGGGGCTAACACTGGTCTAGAATAAGAGTGAGAGGTGTAATTAAGGTCCATGTGAAATCCAGATGTTCTCCTTCACTGAGTCTCTTTGACCATAGTAATATTTACAAAGGCTTGCCAAGCCTGAAAAAGTGGGCCAGACTTACCATAGTCTCAGCCAGTTGGGAATGTCTAACACCTTGATCAGTCTCAATTCAGTAAAAACAGTAGATTTTGCTCTAAGACTTGACCAATATAAGCATGTGAATCCAAAGTAAAACAAAACAAAACAAATCTATAATCAAGCACATCATATATCATTTTTTTCCTGAAAATAGAAAAGCCGAGGACTTAGAGAATAAGGAAAGAGTGAGTGGTCAAGTCAGAAGTCTCCACCACGCCGTTGACATCCACACAGGCCACAGGTGGCCTCTCTGTCCAGGACCACAGTCTGTGGACCCCAGCTCTACAGCAGGATAAGCCCAGCCCTTGCAAAGTGGTCTGTCAAAAAGGGTGGCAATGCCACCACCTCCTATGCACTTCAAATGGCAAACAGCTTCAATTCTATCCAAAGGGCAAACAGTTTATAACCAGAAGAGCACAGACAGGTGCAGGAAATGCTTAAGTATGAAAATTCTGTAAGAAAAAGAGAAAAATGCAAAAGCACGGGAATAAAATAACTGGGCATCTGAGCACCTGGCATGGGGGAGCACTTGGCTGAGCACATTGTGCCCCCCACTTGGTGCTTGTTTAAGTGTTATAGTCTGGGCCCTGTTCATTTTACTCATGAGGAAGCCTATGAGGTGAAATGGTACAAATGGATTTAGGGCCATTTTCCTTTTAACTCCAAGGTTTTTGTCCCCACCACCAAGACCCCACAGCCAATGTCAACCAGGTCTCATTTTCTTCTTCAGTCAGCTAACATATATGAAGATGTCACTTCATGTTAGACCCTAAAAGAAGGGTCCCAGAATCAACATTGTTCTTACCTATATGGATTTTATGGTAAAGAGCAAAAGCATAAATAACCATGTAAGCAAGAACTCAAGGCAGCATAAGTGTTTGAAGGTATATCAGAAATCAGTGGCTATGCCTATGTACCTATATATCTACATACCATTTGTCTATATGCCTATCTATCTATCTATCTATCTATCTATCTATCTATCTATCTTCATCATCATCATCATCTATCCATCGAATCTATCCAATCTAGATTGACTAGGCTTGATAGGTTAAGAAAGGTTTCTCTAAGAAAGTGATATTTATATTAATACCTGAAGTATGAATAGAGTGTTCATGGAGAGTAGGTAGCAGAGTTCTGGAAAAAAGCAAATGATTTCATGAAGAAAAGAAAGAAATCCCAGGCAAAGAACTTGATAGGTATGGGGCACCAGAGAAATGTTAGAACCAGATGCATCAGATCCTAGTCTGTCACTAAGGGGACTACACAAAAAGGATCCACCGAGAGCCTAGATAGTGATTAAGAGCACATATTGCTCTTGCAGGTGACTGGGGTTTAATTCTCAGCACTCAGCTCCAGGGCTCTAATGCCTAATGCCTACTTTTCACACACACACACACACACACACACACACACACACACACACACACACACGCAAATATGCACACACTGCTAAAATCTTTTAAAAAGGACTCAATTGCTGTATTTTCTGTAATTTATTTAATTCACAATTTCTACATGTTAATCTATTTCTACCCTATACAATGCCTTGTTATTGGCAGTATTTTTGCACTTTTTGATTAAATGTTTAATTACATAAATAATTCTCAATTAAAAATAAATATCAAGGCAACAAATTTTTAATTTACCTCTTCAGACAAATATCAACTTGATATGCCTTTTTTGATAACTTGACTCATTTCTTTTTTTTTTACTTGACTCATTTCTAATTATATCATGAAAGGAAGTTATATTAAAAAGTCAAGATATTTATAAGAAACATTGCTTTTCTATTGATATTTTAGAAATACTGATTTTCAACTTTTTTGATAAGAAGTTTTTCTTTCTACTTTCTGTTATTTTAATTTACAATTTTATTTACTTAGGTGAAAAACTACTCTATGCAATTTTAACTTTTTTAAGTTCGGTTATTTCTTTTTGGGCAAGTGTGTATATTCTGTCTCCCCTTCATTTGAAAGTTTGAAAATAAGTTGTCTTTCTTTCTTCTTTTTCAAGGTCTGATTATTTATTTGTTACTCTTTAAAATAGTTTTGACTGGACCCAGACTTAGAATTGGAAGAACGCAGTGAGGACAGCTGACATCTTTAGGCAATCCACTCCTGGCATTTTTTCTTTGGCTTCCTTCAGTCTCTTGGACCAAAGATCAGCATACTATGCAGCCTCTGCTTTTCTTTTTTCTTTTCTTTTCTTTTCTCTCTTTTTAAAATTTATTTTAAAAGAAATTTTTTTCCCCATTTTACATACCAATCATGGTTCCTCTTCCCACCCTTTCTCCCCACCACCCATTCCACCCCCGTCCACTCCTCAGAGAGGGTAAGGCCTCCCTTGGGGAGTCAACAAAGTCTGGAATACTAAATTGAGGCAGGACCAAGCCACCACCCCACCCAGCCCAGCCCCACCGTCAAGGCTGAGCAATGTATTCCATCCTAGGGAATGTGTTCCAAAAAGCCATTTCATGCACCTGGGATAAGTTCTGGTCCCACTGCCAGGAGCTCCCCAAACAGATCTAGCCACATAACTGTCACCCACATTCAGAGGGACTAGTTTGGTCCCATGCATGTTCCCCAGCTGACAGGCCAGAGTCCATGAGCTCCCACCAGCTTGGGTGAGCTGTCTCTGGTTTTCCCCATCATGACCTCACTTGTTCCTATGATCCCTCCTCCCTCTCTTCAACTGAAGTCTAGGAGCTCAGCCCAGTTTTTGGCTGTGGGCCTCTGCATCTGCTTCCATCGGTTACTGGATGTAGGTTCTATGATGGCAATTAGGGTAGTCACTAATCTGATTATAGAGGAAGATAAGTTCAGGCACCCTCTCCATTATTGCTAGGAGTCTCAGCTGGTGTCATCCTTGTGGATTCCTGGGGATTTCCCTGGCACCAGATTTTCCCCTAACCTCCTAATGATTCCCTCTACCAAGATATCTCTTTCATTGCTCTCCCTCTCCATCCCTCCCTCCACTTGGCCACCTCAGCGCCTTGTTTTTCTTAGTTCATTGTTTCTTCAGAGCAACTCCTTGGCATTTGTGTTGCAGGACACGTGGAGTAACGTGGTGCTGAAACTCGGGTGTATTGCTTCTGGGCTTCTTTCCTTTTCTGTTTAAAGGCTTTCTGACAACATACTGGCAGACATCAGCTTCTTTAGAGATTGAAAAACTTTTAGATTCTGCCACTTCTTCTGGACTCCAACTGCTGAGGCACAGTAGTATCTGTCAGTCCAAGACTATACTCTCTCTCTCTCTTTTTTCAATAACCAGTTGATTGGCAGCTTTCAGATTGGCAGCCACAGTGGATCCTCACACAGATTTGCGCTTCCCCTCTCTCAGCGGTTCTTCTTGGTGTCTTACTCAGCAGCAGGCACAGTAGGCCGTAGCTCAAGACACTTGGCTTTGTGGGAAAATCTTGCTTGTCATTCCCATCACTGATTTGGACCACATAATCCTTCCATTCCTCACCCAGAGCATCAGCAGCTCATAGAAAGTAGGAAGCTTGCATTAATTGTTCAATTTTATGAGTTTTTGACCGTTGGTGACTGGGAAGGAGGTACTCAGCTTCATCTTGACATGGCTGACCACCTAGAAGGTACCACGAAAAAAAGTGAGGTGTTTTTCTTTTGCTCTTTCTCTACCTGGGATGCTTCTCAGGTTTGGTCCCTAATAGACTTCCTTTTGGGCAGCATTGAATGTTCAGCTTAGGACCACTGGGTGGGGTTTCTTCTTTAAACTGGTAACATGTCACAGAAACACAGGATATTTCATAAATGTTCCTGTCAATCTTTGTGCTGTAGAGGTCCACTAACCTCTGGCAGCTCAAAAAGCACTGATTGCTGTTATCTGAAATTACTCTCATCTCCTCTGTAGTCCAATGTGTGATCTATTTCTGCAGGTGTGGTACCTAAAGCTGAGCACATGCACATATAGAGGCATTCATGCACTCATCTCCTTTCTGCTTTATCACAGTGTCCACCAATCAATGCATTTGACCATCTGATTGGACAGTAGTTCAGCTTCTGCTGGCTGTTGACCTCCAGTCTGTCTGCTCCTCTTGGCTCATTCCGGGAAGGCATCTTTGGCCACTTCCACCTCAGAGAGGTCTACTTGTTGCTGGGACCTGGATATTTTGGGTGATTGGTCATTCAAAACAAACAAATAAATATCACATAGAAATATTCAAACACTGTTGAAATTGCTAAAACTTAGTACTTGATAGGCTATGGAACTTTCAGAAAAGGGGGAAGAATAAAAGATAATACATAATTTATGACCATTATGGAGCCTGACAGCTCATGAAAATATTATTTCTAAAAGTCCTCTTAAAGTTGATTTTCATGAGCATTATAGCTCTTCTGTGTCCTCAAGTTTCTTGTCAACTGGGACTATGGAGAAATACAATAGTTCATATAATTCACATATGGCTAGTGTACAGGGGCCACTTCTAAAGGAGATGAAAATGGGGGTCAGACAGGTGCCTCCCAGAAAGATCTCTCTGGATAGGCAGGATTTCTTACTAAGCTTCCTGGGAGGGCACAGTCTCTTCTCAATGTTTGTTAGCTTCCAGTTTCTCCATTCTCTTCTCAGCCAGGAACTGCAGGAAACAGAAGGCACACTGGCAGGAATTTTGGAGACAATATTTAAGAGTCTTTTCTACCAAGCACAGGTATCTCCATCATCTGTGGGGGAGCCATATGGGAGACTGAGGTACTCAGAAACTAGGAACGTCATTAACCAAAAGTGAATGCTAATCCAATTGCTCTGACATGGAGGAGGGGAACAAGTGCTACCAGAGCCATAGGATTACAGCAGGGGGGTTGCCTTACAGGATCAGCAGTGGTAGAGGAGCCAGCCTCTGGCACAACCATGGTGCAAGGGCAAGAAGGAAGCCAGAGAACACCTACCTTGACCTAGGCTTTGCCTCCCTCTAATCTCCTGTAAGTACCATAAGTGTGATGGATACAACCAGCAGGCAGAGGCTTAGGAGCTTAGGTGACACTCTGTGTGTGTGCATGTGTGTATGAGTGTCTGTGCTTGGGTTTCCCATAAACCACTGAGACACAGAATAGAGTTGGTTAGAGGAGGGCAGAATGGTGAAGAAAACTTTATTTGAGTTCAGGAGAATAAGGAGCTCATACTCAAAGTCTATTCTAAACAACTGAAGCCAGGTGTAAGGTGAGTTTTAAAATCAAAGCAGTAGAATCAACCATGGATAGCTGGTCTGATGGGGTTTGTGGGTATGAATGACACTGGCCAATGGAGATATAATCACAGTTGTACTTTCATTTTGTGAGGACTCTGTGTTTTGAGGGCATTTACACTTTTCATTCCTTAGCATACAGAATGTTTTTTTAATTGTTCCATGAAATCTGTAATATTTTACTTTCTTGATTCTGCCCTTGAAGCCATGATCAGAAAACATTTTCTTGCCCTTAATAAGTTTTCACCCATGATCTAGTATTACATGCCTTTTCTAAGAAAACATTTATTGCACTGTTTGTTGAAATATTAATATATTTCTGTGTGTGTATACACAACAAACATTCTAAGGAAATAGAAGCCCAGGTGTCCCTCTGGCCTTCTGATGTCCTTAAGGCAAGAAACTAAGAAAAAATAAGTGTTAGAAAGTGTAATTGATCCAGATTACCAAGGGGAGATTGGATTGCTTCTCCACAATGAAGGTAAGAAAGATTATGTCTGGAGGGCAGGAGATCCTCTAGGGCATCTCTTGGTGCTTCCCCTTCTGTAATTAAAGTTAATGGGAAACTATAACAACCTAATTCAGATGGGCCACTCCTCCAGGAAAACAACTCCTCCAGGAAAAGCACCTGCTGAGGTCCTTGCTGAGCATGGAGGAAATACAGATTGGGGAGTAGAGGAAGGTAGTTATAAATACCAGCTAAAGCCATGCGATGAGCTGCAGAAACTTGGATTATAATTGACATGAATGTTTCTGTCATATTTTAAGAATGTGTTTGTGTAGCTATTTGTATTTTCTTTTCTCAATTACTTTATCAGGTAATTTAACATCAACTTGGAGAAGAACATCACTGATTTCCACATTTAAGTTCTGAGACACTAAAAGAATCTCCCTCAAAGGACATTGCTATCCTAAAATTTATAGTGTTTGCAGTAGTACATGGGATAGTTTTATCATGTTAGGGTAATTATGACTTGGTTATTGTTCTCATTCTGAAATTAAGCATGGCATAAAGAGATTTGCTTGTGCGAAGTTGGGGTGAATAAGGAGTGGACTTTTGATGGTTATTCTTTGTTGTCAACTTGTCAACTTGGCTACTAAAACCCAAATGGCTGTGTATACTTATACCTGTGAGGGAATTTTCTTTTTTTTTTTTTTTTTTTTTTTTTTTGGTTTTTCGAGACAGGGTTTCTCTGTGTAGCTTTGCGCCTTTCCTGGAACTCACTTGGTAGCCCAGGCTGGCCTCGAACTCACAGAGATCCGCCTGGCTCTGCCTCCCAAGTGCTGGGATTAAAGGCGTGCGCCACCACCGCCCGGCGGGAATTTTCTTAATTAAATCATTTGAAGTCAGGAGACCTACTTTTTTATCCAGATTTTCAGAGGTGGGAAGATCCACCATTCGTCTGGGTCACACTTTATGGTGATAGCCTACATAAAGGACATGAAAGGAAGCTTTTGCTTTTTACCTGCTTGCTCTCACTCTTAATGACAAATTCATTCCTTCACTGGTATTAGAGCTTACTTTAGGATTCTGGCATATTCTGAAGACCAGCTGAGACATCCAGGCTCATGGACTGAACATCTCCGGATTATTGGACTTTCCATTGGTAGACAGCCATTGTTGGACTAGCTGGACCACAGCCTGTAAGTCACTCTAATATATCCCCTTTCTACATACATACAACATAATACATATGTGTGTGTGTGTGTGTGTGTGTGTGTGTGTGTGCGCGCGCGCGCGTGTGTGTGTGTGTGTGTGTGTGCATTGATACATATGTATTCATTTTATCAGTTCTGTTCCTCTAGAGAACTGACTAATACAGCCATATAAGTTTACATATAGAACATAGATTTATATTTTTCACTTACTTAGTATCATTCCAATATGTTATTTTAACTGCCTCATTGCTATTATGATACCTTATTCCATTGGCCCTCTTTCTGCTTAAAATTGTATCTTGTAAAGTTAACAGAGATATATGTATAAATTATTTCCAAAAGCTATGATGTGAAGACTAGTAATAAACACAGTGGTAATACCCATATTTCCCTCAACCTAGACAAGTGGTGACTATGTCTATTTTGTCTATATCATTAAATTTTATGCACATTTTTTTGGTTGCATAAATTCTCTCATGTATGCTATTCTGAATCCTTTCTTTATACTTTAATAAAAAAACAAACCATGAACACCTTTTCATGCACATACAGAGAATATTCCTGTATATGATGTCCCTGCACTTATTTATATACCTTTCTTTTGATGAACAATTAGTGGTTTTTAGTTTTTCCCCATTGTTTAGTGGAATAGTGAAATGAATATCCTTTCAATTGTATAATTCATTTCCTCAGAAACAGAAGTTCATTTTTGTGTCAAAAGAAATAATATTTTAACTTTGATAAAAGTTGTCGGATAACCCTTCAGAAAATTTGTATCCTTCTGTGTCTGACACCATCTTTCCTGTTACCATCTACAGCTCCCATGGATTTCCATTCTTAAATTTCAATATTGGCTAACTTGAATGGTGAAAATAACACCTCACTATGATTTTGTTTGCATTGTGTTGGTTATGAGTAAAGATGAGTCCCTTATCACATATGTTTTCTATTTTTGTCTTTATGCATATATACAGTACATAAATGTAGTATATTTACACATATCTACATTTTATGTAAGATATATATATATATATATACACACACACAGTTGGATGTCTATTTTGTGTGTTTGTAAGTACTTTAATGAAAAATTAATGCAGTTACATAGATTTAAAGTACTTCTTTTTTTTTTTTACATGTTTTTAGTGTTTTTCTCAACATCTCACATATTTGAACTATATATGTCATTGTGTTCCCATGTGAACTTAGTCTTGGCATCATTTTAAGAGAAATATTTGTAACATAGTTTCTAATGTTCTCTATAGACTCATTTATATTTGGCTATAATACGAGATAGAGATTTATTTTTCCCAAATGAACACTCACTTGTCTTGTGCTACTTTAAACAACATCTATTTTCTGTGATAGTGTCAAGAATGTTCTTCACTCACATTCATTTCCCAATTATGCATTGGTTTGTAGATTGGCTCTATTTTGTTTTTTTTAAACTATTTTTTTCTGTATCTAGGATAATACCATGCATTTGGATAATGCTTGTTCATTATTATATATTTAGTTGTAAATTACATAAGGTATTATTAGTTGAGATGTAAATACCCAACTGCCTGCTACATATATGTTCTTTCAATAAATATTGTAGATTGCATCATTAGGATTCCTTTCAATTGGAATATAATTTACATGCCACAACAGTATCCTTTTATGGTCTACAATTCAGTGATTTCTTTTAGTATATCCACAAGGTACCAACCATACTCCAATCAATTCTGGAATATTATTTATTTCTTATATATTTTATATACAAGAAAGCCAACTCTTCATCTGTTCCTCTTCCCAACCCCTGATAATCACAAAGTCCACTTTCTGCTTCTATGAATTTTCATATAAATGGAATCATACAATAAATTTTGTTTATTTGTTTTGAGACAAGATCTTGCTGTGTAGTCCAGGCTGTCTTCAAACTTGTGATCTCCCTGCCTTAGCTTTTTGAGTAGTAAGATTAGAGGCAGGTACCATCAGGCCAGTATATGGGTTTAGTTTTTGTTTCTTTTTACATTTAGTGTAGTGTTTTCAATGGTTACTCATATTGTGGCAGTATTTCACATTGTTTTACATCTGAATAACTCATTGTATGGACACACTGAATTGTTCTTATGTGTTGTTCAACTGATGTACATTTGGGTTTTAAAATACACATTATACTGTACTTCGCCCACTGTAATATATTTGAACTATCAGACTTAAATAAATGACTAGATGATACTTTGAAGAGAAAAACTTACCCACATCCTGGTGAAATACTTCTTAAATATTCATCTAGGGTTGGCACAATACTTAAGAACTCTTGCTGTTCTTGTAGAGGACCTGTAACCTAGTAACCAAATATGGTGGATCACAACAGACAGTAACTCCAGCTCCAGGGGTCTTCTTGTCTTCACAGGCACCTTCATTCTGACATGCAAATTCACACACACACAGACACACACAGACACACAGACACAGACACACACAGACACACACACAGACACACACACAGACACACACACACACACACACACACACACACACACACACACACACATGGGGTTGGGGAGAGTCAGAGAAAGAGAGACAGAGAGACACACAGAGAGAGACAGAGAACACTAGCACAGAAAGGATAGAAATGGATGGGAGAGATGCAGATGGGAAAGTGTTTTGAAGTCATTTGATGTCTGCATCTTAAAGGATGCTGCTGCTTTATAATAAAACCCTCACTCGAATCTCAAGATTTTGAGACTTACTTGACTTTTTCTGGAAGAGACTGAACAAGTAGTCAGCTTAAACAGGCCACTTGTGGTAGACCAAAGGTGTGAGGCTAGCCTTGCAAATGAATGAGTTTATTGGGGTTAATTACTGGACAGTGGGTAAGAGGTTACTTATAGGTGCGTAAGTGAACCAAAGGCAGCTGTAACACTGAAAAGCCCAACCCAGCATGGGTGAGGACTCACAAAAGATGCATCCTGGAGCTGTCTGCCCAACAGGCATGAAACTCTACCATTGAGCTCCATGATTTACAGTCAGAGCAGGAAGCCTGGTTCAGCCTTCATTCTCATACCCAGAATACAGCAGCTCTCATTTGCAGCTAAAGCACTAGGCCCAGTGGCTAGGTTCAATAATGCTTCAGAGGCTCTTCGCTTTGTGTTTCAGGCAATACACATGACACTTGCCTACGGAACCAACATGACCTCCTCTGCATTTTTTCTTTTAGTTTTTTAGAAGTTTTCATGTGAAGTAATAGGTTTCATTATGGGGTTTCCCAACGTACTTTAATCTTATTTGTGTCCCTTCTCCACTCCCTCAACCAGTCCTACTGCCCCCTTCCTTCTGGTCCCCTGCCTCCCCTCAAACAATGTATTGTTTCTCCCTCCCATACCTTCGGAGTCCTTCTGCTCCTCACAGAGAACATGCAATATTTGTCTTTCTTTCTTTCTTTCTTTCTTTCTTTCTTTCTTTCTTTCTTTCTTTCTTTCTTTCTTTCTTTCTTTCTTTTTCTTTCTTTCTTTCAATTTATTTATTTATCTATTTATTTATTTATTTAATGTATGTGCTGGATGGTTTTATATCAACTCACACAAGCTAGAGTTATCTGAAAGGAGGGAACCCCAATGGAGTACATGCCTCTGTAAGATCTGATTGTAAGGTATTTTCTTAATTAGTGTTTTAGTTAGGGTTTCTATTGCAGTGAAGAGACACCATGACCACGACAACTCATATAAGGGAAACATTTAATTAGGGTGGCTCACTTACAGTTCAGAGGTGTATCCATTATCATAAGGGCAGGGAGCACGGTGATGTGCAGGAAGGCATGGTACTCACTACATCTTGATTAGAAGGCAGCAGGAAGTGGACTGAAGCACTGGATGTGGTTTGGGCATATATGAGACCTCAAAGTCCACCCCCACAGTGATATATGTCCTCCAACAAGGCCAAACCTACTCCAACAAAGCCTCACCTCCTAATAGTGCCACTCCTTATGAGTTTATGGGGGCCAGTTATATTCAAACTACCACAATTAGTGATTGATGGGACAAGGCCCTACCCATTGTGGGTGGTGCCATTCCTCGGATGGTAGTCCTGGGTCTATAAGAAAGCAGCTTGTGCAAGCCATGGGAAGCCAACCAGTAATCAGCACTCTTCTATGGCCAATGCATCAGCTCCTGCCTCCAGGAGGAGGCCTCCTGCCTTCCTTTGAAGATGGGTAGTGATATGGAAATGTAAGTCAAATATACACTTTCCTCCTCAAGTTGCTTTGGTCATGGTGTTTCATTACAGCAACAGTAACCCTAACTAAGATGATGTGTGTGGGTGTTTTATCTTCACATCAGAAGAGGGCATTGGATCCATGGGACTATGGTTATAGACAGTTGTGAGCTCCCATGTGTGTGCTGAAAATTGAACTGGGGTCCTCTGGAAGAGAAGCCAGTATTCTTAACACCTGAGCCATCCATCCAGGCCCAAAAAACTATGATATTTTAAAGAAAATTAAAACAATACATTTTATATATTTTCATTGTACTTTGAGGCAGGAACTGAAAATGAGTCTCCTGTCTCAACCTCTTGAGTACTGTCACCACAAGTCAGAGGAAAAAGTTATTTGTAGAAGTTGAAGAGCAGTGTGCCTGGTCTCACTTTTCTAACGTTTCTCTTTCCCCAGGGATGATCATGTTCAGGTTTTTTAGTTGGAAACTCTGGTGCTTTTTACATTTTTTAAAAGCTGAACTTGCATTGGTGTTTCTCGATGCTTCCATTGAACTCTTTTGTGGAAAGTATTTGCCCCTCTTCTCACCTTCCACTATACGCATGCCCTCATTTTCTGTTACTCCATACTCCCACTAGTGCTACTCTTTATTATAGGTAAAATCAATATTTAGCCTTTATGGCAATATATGCAATCAGAACTGAAATGTATAGCTTTTCACCTGAGTCAAGTTAACAGAGCAACTCTTTATATTTGCATACACATATATGTACATAGTACATAGACATCTATCTGCATGTATGTACACACACAGTTAATTGTAGGAAATGACACCACTAGTTTGATTTGCAGATTCTCTTCTAGTTCACTAAAAATTTTCACAAGACATTGTTCACACCAGCTACTCTATAAGCTTCATTATTTTGGAGAAGTTCCTTTGGGTGCTTTCTTCTCTTTACATCTTCATTTGTCTGGCTTGGAACTGCCTGTTGTGGAATAGTCTTTTTGTACACTATGAAAAATGTGTCTTTGCTAAGGTGCCTTCTGATTGGTTTAATAAAGAGTTGAATAACCAATAGCTACATAGGAAGAGGTTAGGTGGGACTTCCAGGCAGAGAGAAAAGAACAGGAAATAAATCTAGGCACAGGGGAGAAGCCAGAGGAGGTCGAGAGGAAGCAGGACATGCAGGAGGAGAGGTAAAAACCACAAGCCATGTGACAGCATGTAGATCAATAGAAATGGGTTGATTTAAGTTGTAAGAGTTATTTAGAAGCAAGCCTAAGTGAGGGCCAAGCTGTCATAATTAAGTCTCTGTGTTATGATTTGGGGGCTGGTGGTCTAAGAAAGCCTACTATACCCGACATTTTAGAATCTTCTTTGTATTCATCTTGGGACTCCACCATTAGAGTCCATGTTTCCTTCTGCCTTTATCTTTGTGCTTTACTGCCCCTTTTTAATGGGCATTTTAATTAGGCTTCCTGAAAAAGGTTGAGTGAAGAGTAGAAGATTCCAAGTATTGATTGTTTGAAACTGTCTGCATTCTACCTTGGGTTTTGGATAATTATGAAACTTTAATGTTGGATATAGCTACTGTTTTGAATTATTCCTTGTTTTCTATGGATTTATTGAGAGGTGTGAAATAATTATAATTACTAATGAATCTGGTTCTTATTACTTCTTGTCTCTAGAATTTTGCAAGATCTATATTCTGTCCTTTATATTGGAAGGAACAGCATGATAAACCTTGATATACTTCTGTTTTTGTCTATCATATTGAGCACATCCTCGCCTTTTCAGCATGATTTGTCACCTTGGGTATATTTCAGAGAGATATTTTGAGAATAGATTTTGGCTTTTGTGTGGCAGAAAATGGATTATAAAGCATATATACTGCTTTTCTATCTTTCATAACTGAGAGACAATAGCTGGGGCCTTAGATCAATAAATCAGGGAGATAATTAATGTTAGAGGTCTTGTGGTGGGCAGTAGAAATGTTAAAGGGGACGCTTACAATTTTTTCCTCTGTTGTATTTTTGCAACTTCTTTAAACAAGTGCATGCTTGAGTGTGGAATTAAAGTATGTAATGTGCAGTTGGAGATAGCTCAAAGGTAGCGTATTTGTTTAGCATGTGCCTTCTAGCCCTGGGTTCAATTTCCAGAAAACTGCACACACATACACACACATACGCGCGCACACACACACACACACACACACACACACACACACACACACACACACACAAGAGGGTGAAGAGAAGAAAGAAAGAAACAAGCAAGCAATATGCAAAATAAAACTATACACACTCTTTGACCTAGTAATTGTACTTTTATTTCAGTAGCGTTCTTTTTGTTTGCTGCTGCAGCATTTCCAATGAAAGTGTTGCCATCTGGGAATGTTTAGACAATGTGGCCTTTCATGCTCTGTCTGATGTCTCTTGAGGTTGGAATTATTCTCTCTCTCTCTCTCTCTCTCTCTCTCTCTCTCTCTCTCTCTCTCTCTCTCTCTCCATTTTCCTTTTGGGAACAAGGAACAGAAATACTCACCCTTTCAGAAGCACAAGAAAGCCAGGAAAGCAGCTTTAGTAGTAGATTGCTTGTATAGAATGCATGAGGTTCTTGGTTTGATCCTCAGTATCACAGAAACAAGCAAATAAGAAGTATTGGGAAAAGTTTCTATACTTCACTCCATCTTCCAATGAAATGTGTGGATATGACAGGACAGAAGTCATGACTGACCTGATTGGTGAGTGCTGAAAAGGCTGATCTCATCTTTTATCCTGTCTTTAATCAAAGGATGTCTTCTGGGTCTATGCAGTCAGTTGTCTAGGGAAAGAGCTTCAATGATGGGAAGACTTGCAAGGATCTTCTGGCTCAGTAACATTATCTCTAGCCCAGTCTTATCAGCAATTTAGATTCAAACTTAATTTGAAAAAGGCAAATCATGTCTTTGCTCCTCCCCATTCCAGAGACAGCCACATTTTCTCATGCTGTGCCAACTTTGTCTCTAAGACACAGTGGTGAAGGTTGGAGTGAACAAATTTGGCTGTATTTGGTACCGGGACTTCTGTCAACTCTGGCAAAGTGGCTATTGTTGCCACTGGTGACTCCTTCATTGACCTCAACTACATGGTCTACATGTTTCAGTATGACTCTACCTGTAGCAAGTTCCATAGCACGGTCAAGGCTGAGAACTGGAAGCTTGTCACCAATGGGAAGGCTATCATTATCTTCCAGGAGTGAGATGAGATGCTGGTGCTGAGTATGTTGTGAAGTCTATGGGGTCTTTACCACCATGAAGAAGACTGAGACCCAGCAAGAACACAAGAGCAAAAGACCCTTGGCTGCTGAGAAGTCCCTGTCCCAACTCAGCCCCTGACACTGAGCATTTCCCCTAGACCCTCAGAAGAAGGGGAGGGGCTTAGGGAGCCCTACTCTACTGAACACATCAATAGAGCTCACTGCACAGCCCTCCTTGCAGAAAAAGAAAATGGTAGTCATAAGCCCAGTTCCTGAGGCTCAGGGAACATCTTTGAATATGGGGCAAGAAGACCCTAAGAGCCAGAGGCTGTCTTCTGTGAGACAGTGTCATCTATACATGATGGGGAGCTGCACCCAGGAAACTCAACAATGTGGCTGCCTAAATAAGACCTGAAAAATCAATTGGCATTGAAATATCAGTGTTTGTTATTTCTTGGATGTGACATTTTATGACTCTGTATTGTATTTATTTACTTTTCATATTTAAAGCAATAATTTTGTATGTCTTGTTATAACTCCCCCAAACATGGAAAAAGTTCCTTTTCTCATGCCAGGCAATAACTGGCCTCACCTGAGCTGAGCTGACTGACAGCCTTTCCTGTTTTTTAGACTTTGAGAATAATTGTAGCATTTCAATTCTAAAATTATCGTGTTTTCTATTTCCTTAATTAATCAGGTATATGAACACTCTTATGCATAAGGTATTATTTGGTATGGATTGGGCTGTTTAATAATTACTGAATTCAAATGGCCCAAAGCAAATTGAGAACTTTTGTCTCTATGTTCATGACTGAGGTTGGAAATCAAGATTATGCAAGCATCAAGCGATACGTTTGGAAAATACACTACTAAAACTTCACTTCTTAGGACTGCCGCTCTTCACAGGTGATGTGGTCTGGATATCTCCAGTGCAAGTTCACTGCCTATTGAATCTCTTTCCTATGTCTAACATTAGGCTTTTAGATGCAAAGTTTTTCTCCATTAGATATTTTTGGTAAATTTTGTATTTATTGAATTAAACACATCAAAGGCTTATGATTATTTACATGTTCCACCATTTCCTACTTTCCAGCTAGTTATTCTCTTGCACTTTAACCTAGTATGTCTATTTTTCTCCTTCAAGACTGAGTTTTTCTGGGTGTCTCTGTCATTTGTTACTCCATGTGTAGCTCAATCAAGCCTTGAACTCATGAAAGTTCTCCCTCAGTCTCCTAAGTGCTAGGCTTACAGGTATGCACCACACCTGGTTATAATATCCCATGTTTAATTGTGTTTTATAAATTTCTGGTGGAATGTATAGGTTTTTTTTTTATAGGTTTTAAAATAAATGTGTATGACAATAATAGCATTAACAATCATGAAGTTTTCCTGATGACACTTCTGGTCAGAAGTGTTTGTTTGTTTTCTATCTCTATAATATGGCTGTCTTTGCTCCAGTAGGGACTAGCAAGGGGAGAAATGTTCAGATGCAACTTGTTTGACTTCTGTATTCATGGTGGAATTATTCTATGTGCAGTCACATCCCATTTTGAAAATCAGCAGTAGGCATGGAGGAAGAGGTATGGGAGTTGTGTATATTTCTCAAACATATTCTTTGAGCTTCCCTCTCTTCTTATATGCTTCTACCTGGAACACCTTGAATATATGGTGGCTGCCACTAACTAGGATTATTGTAGCCTTACCTACCTCATAGCCTGCTCATCTGTTCCCAGGGGTTTTCATAGGAAGTCTGTATTGGACAGTAATATTTAGCATGACCCACGGAGTAGAGTTGCAAGAACAGATGCAGATTCACACAGTCTATTTTTGGGTTGGAGTCTGTGTTCACCATTGAAGATGCAGTAACATGAATGCTGTTTTTTTTTGTAAGAAAATAAAAATTCCACCAGCAAAATGTGACATTTAGTCTAAAAAACTGAAAAAAATCTGCTAAGTCAACTACAAAAAACAAATAGAAAAATGTCATATGAGAACATGAAAGCTGAAATAATAAGATTGAAACAGAGAAAAAATTAAAATAATCTAAAAATTAAACATTTATTTTGTATGCAAGAAAGTAAAGGATAAGGAGTGCTGGCTATGCATATGGGTGAGGCTCTTCCCCAACACTGAATGTAACAAGCAAGTAAAAGTAATGAGAGACAGAGATGAGGAAAGATGAGGAGCACAGAGTCCTGAGACCCAGTACACTCATGAGTGGCTCCGAGGAAGCGGTCATCTTCTGAGACATCTGAACCCTGTCTTAGAGATTAAGGAAAATCCTGAGGGCTGGTACAGAGCAATGGAGCACTTGGGGCGCTAGGTTCAATCCTTAGCATGACAAACAAACAAACAAACAAAAACAATCCCCCACAAATAGCTAAAGACAGCAACAAAAAGCAAGATAGAAAAATCTATGAACTGAAAAAAACATGATTACACAGAAAAGACTGTTTCCTGCACTCCAGAAAATTCATGAGAAGAAACTCACATGGAAACACACTGTGAACTTATACAATATCACAAGAGATAAAAGTCAAGTTGTTTCTAGAAGTTTAGAGAACTTTCTAGGAAGTGTTCATGAGCCAAGATCTATGTGATAAGAGGAGAGATATGTTCTCATATATACTTTCATTAAAAATTATGCAAAGCAGGGCCAGCTAGATGGCTCAGTGGGAAAAGATGCTTGCTGTCAAGGCTTATACTAAAGTTCAATCCTTGTAACCCACATGGTGGACGGGGAGAGCCTACTGCTAGGGTTGTCCTCTGACCCATATGCTTTCTATGAGATGCATGGCTTCTCAGTAAATAAACAAATAGAAAAGTTATCCAAAGCATATTTCTTTTGACGAAGAACAGAATCTGATATTAACAGCTTAACCATATAGGAATTAGTTGGAAAAACTGAATTTGAATCCTGGTATCTAAGAATCTCATGCTGTACTGATTGAGTTAGTCAGATGTTCCATGGACTTTAGTATTTAAATATACTGTGATCCCCTAGACTGTAAGTATCTGTACAAATACATTATAGTTATTGGGACTTGAAAACCATACATATCTATTTTCCCACAACACTTACTTTTCATAAGTACAAAGAAACTAGACAAAGAATAACAAATAAATAAAACTTTGATGTAGGCCAGAGTGCCTGGGAACTCAGGGTTCTCCCGTCTCAGCCTCCTGAATACAGCATTACAGGTACACATCACTACATCCTCCAAAGACAAATCCTTTACCTCAGTTCCTCACCACAAGTTTCATTGGATTCACGGCCCCCAGATTAGCAATGCATAATAACTGCCTGGTGCTCACCTTCAGGTAATGCAGGAAAACTTCATGAATATCTTTCTTATTGGTCAAGAGGTCCTCTAACTTAACAAAGTGCTGGATGAGAATCTACATTCATCAGTTCTCTTTTCTAAAGAGATTTATGTTTAGAGAAGACAAGATTGAGATGAGAAACACACACACACACACACACACACACACACACACACACACACACACACACACACACACACACTGCATTTGATCATATTTATCCCATTACCCTTTCTTGTTCCTCTCGCACTCATGTTGATCCCCTTCCTCTTCCTTCTTCTATTTTATGATGACCAATTAATTTCATTAATGTTACTTAGGGGAACATGGGTAACAGTCTGTTTACAGGAGTGTAGGCATCTTACTAGTAGCTACACCACTGAAGAAAATGTCTCTTCCTTCCCTGTTAACTATTGACTGCTTATAAATCCTTAGGAAAGTGTGGGGTCCTATTTCCCTTCCCCCTGCTTCATGACAAGATGTTGATGGTCTCAATCTTGTAGAGGTCTTGTGCATATAATCAGAGATGCTGACTGAGAGTTCAAGAGTGTAGTAGCCTTGTTATGCCTTGAAGAACATAGTCCACACTACACATCTCCTTCCTCCAGTGCTTACCTGCTTTCCACTTCTTCCATAATATGTCCTTTGGTGGTTTGAATGGAAACAGATCATATAGGCTTGTATGTTTGAATGCTTGGCCCCCAGTTAGTAGAACTATTTGGAAAGGATTAGGAGGTGTGACCTTGTTAGAGTTGATGTGGCCTTGTTGGAGGAGGTGTGTCACTCAGGGTGGGCTTTGAGGTCTCAAAAGTCCATGCCAGGACCAGTCTCTCACTCTGTCTGTCTCTGTCTCTCTCTGCCTACAATTTACAGATCAGATGTGAGCTGCCCAGAATTGCTCCAGTGTCATACTTCTTTGGTGTCATATTTTCCACTATGATGGTCATGGACTAACTCTCTGAAACTGTAAACAAGACCAAAATTAAATGCTTTCTTTGTTATGGTGTTTTGTCACAGTAATAGAACAGTAACTAAGACATGTTCTGAGCCTTGGAGATGCATGCGCACGCGCGCGCGTGTGTGTGTGTGTATGTGTGTGTATGTGTATGTGTGTGTGTGTGTATGTGTGTGTGTGTGTATGTGTGTGTATGTGTATGTGTGTGTGTGTATGTGTGTGTGTGTGTGTGTGTGTGTGTGTGTGTGTGTGAGAGAGAGAGAGAGAGAGAGAGAGAGAGAGAGAGAGAGAGAGAGAGAGAGAGAGAGAGAATAGGATATATGTGGGGCATGCATGCTACAGCATATGAAGGTCAGAGGACAACTTTGTGGAGTTGGTCCTCTCCTTCCATTTTATATGGGTTCTGCAGGTCAAACTTAGTTCATCTGGCTTGCATCACCAGGTAGCTGAGCCACCTTGCCACCCCTATTTATTATTTACTTATTGTGTGTGTTTGTAATTTGATCACTAGTGCAAAATAATGGAAAAGAAAAAGAAAAAAAATGTGAAATTATGAAAATGAAAACACACCACCAGAAAAATACAATGTTGACCAAATGCTGTAGTTATCAAAGCATATGGGGATGATTTGCATTATTAAAGCTAAATATTCTATAATCTTACCAAAAGCAAAATGTAAGCATAAGCTGTTTACTAAGGGACCCAATTCAAACAAATGTTAGAAATGAACTGATGGTGAGGGCATACTAGGTACATGTCTTTACAAGTTAAAAGAAAAAACAGAAATACCTTTGTAGATTAGATATATCACTTTACAATAAAATCATAAAACTTCAGTACACAAAAGGTAGAAAAAATCTTGAGTTTATAGACAGGAAAAAATTAAAAACCATCTCTTAAAAGAGCATGCGTTGCCTGGTGTAGTACTTCACACCTGTGATCGTAGCACTCTGGAGGCTGACACAGACTAGCCATGAGATTGAAGCCATCCTGGGCCACAAGTGAGCCCCTGTCTCAAAAGCAAATAAACAGTGCTGGAGAGATGGATCAGTGGCTAAGAGTAGCATTCCACTGTTGCAGAGGACCTCAGATTGGTTCACTACATCCAATCGAGTGGCTCACAATCATTTGTAATCCCAGTTCCAGGTGATCCCACATCCTCTTTCATCCTTTGCAGGCATTGCACTCATGGCCACAGAGTTACATACACACACACACACACACACACACACACAGACAGAGAGAGAGAGAGAGAGAGAGAGAGGGAGGGAGAGAGAGGGAGAGAGAGAGTTAAAAATAAAAATAATAAAATCAAAGAAACAAACAAACCAAAACAATGAAACAGTGGTCTCTGGAACATCGCAGTATAATGTTTTCACATTTCTGAGGGAAGATAATTTTTTTATCTGTAACTGATTTTTCCCCTAAACTGTCAATAAAGAATAACATTATAGTAATGTCACTTTAAGATGTACAAGAACTCATGAGCATGGAGCTTTCATTATATTCAAGGAAACTAAAGAAGTGCTAGAGCAAAATGGTAGAAAACATGAAGAACAAGGGGGAAATTGGACCTACACATGAGTACATTGATTATCTTTCATAGAAAATAGGATTTGCTTATTCTCCTTTAAGAGTCTTGAAGTCACAAACCTAATTCAACCGTATTTATTGATTATCTAATCAGGAGCTATGGAAAGGGCAAAAGAGAACACTGTGAGTTCATCAGTGTCTACTGATCTAGTCTTCAGTCTTCCATACAGAGACAGTTTAGTCTTGGCATCAGAGCTGTTGATTCAGGCATTCTTAGTTGCCCTGATAAAGCTCACAACTGACTAATAGTTAAGGCCTGACATCTCTTAGACAATTACAATATGAAATATTAGAAGTTTAGGTTCAAATGACCTTGAAACTCCTACCCACTCAGTCAGTGAGGCTGTTCAGCAGTGATGTAATGCTGAATGGCAGCTGGTTCTTGCATCTTGGTGTATTCCTTCTCCATGTCAATGGAGAGGGTTTGCATGTCTGGGTGGGACTCAGGATCCCTTTCCCATGAAGAATTCCAGGTGATACTGAGTGCTACCTCTGCTGACCTTCCTACGTTCTCTGCTGACATGTTTCTGGTCTGAATAATACTCAGATTCTGAAGATAGTATCTTCTGGGTACCAGGGATATAGCATGTGAGCAGAGGAAGAACTCAACACCAAGAAAAACAGCAAAGTGGAGCATCCAGAGGATGAAGGTTCCCCTCTGCTCTCAAGGAACTTAGCACATAAACAACTGCTATCAACACAGGCTGTGGGGACAGTGGGGGAGGCCTGTGGAGGACACTGTAACTTCCTTTTCTCTTGGCTTAACATCTTGATTTTGTGATTTTTTTTCTACTGCGTTTGTCCTTTTTTTTTTACTGTGATTGCATTTAGAACTAAGAAAGATGTGCAAATGAAACTATTGGTTAGAATAAAAAGAACGTGCAAATCATGCAGAGTTTGCATAGGAGAGGAAGGCTGAACTATATGTGCTCCTGTTTTGTAGGGGCTGCATATTCTGTAACTTTCCTAATAATATCCTTCTAATTTTCTCAATAGCAGGATTAGTATTAAGCCCCGGGGGAAGGTCGCAAGAACCCATTTTCTCAAGTTATTTAAAACCCAGACTCAACAAACTCCCCTCATTTATAGCATGGTGTAAACCTGGTAATAGACATTCAAGATAGCAAGGACATGAAAGTAAGTGACTTCCAGCACAATCTCTCTCTTTTTTTTTAAAGTTATGTTGAAAGTAACTCACAGGTATTGCATTCAATTTTAGCAAATTAAAAAAAATGAGATTCAAATTTATCAGCATATGGCTGGCAGTTTAGTTCAACTTGACTCTTTAATTGAATATTTTCCTATAATGTGCCTGAATTGTGCCAAACTTTCAATGGTATAATAACTTAGAACTTAAATGATGTTTTGAAGGATCTTGATGAAAATGCTCCTTCTGAATCATGATGATATGATGGGTTTTTATGTTGTTTACATCTCCTTTACTAAAACACTTAAAGGTTTGTAAGTCTGAGAGGCCTTTCTTCTCTCTTTTTTATTTATATTTTATAATTTAAGCAATTATTAGGCCCTCATATATCACATCTCAAAACTTAGTTTTCACTGCAAAACTGAGAGATTCAGATGGGATTTAAATTGTCAAAAAAATCGGGCCCACTCTAGTGCCTTTTAAACCATGACAGTAACTTGATCCTGTGGCTTAAGAATGTTGAGATGGAAATAAAAGAACTGGAGGGTTCAGACGTCCACTCTGAAATGAATTATTCCACAGAATGGCCCATGGGAAGCAAGTTACCATTTATCATAAAGAGCCTCGGTGTGTGTTCTTTGGAGAAAAATCTAGGAAGGCACAGAAATCTATGGAAGAACTTTCTTTAGTTCTTTCTTATATTTTTATGGCTGAGAGCACCTTGGATAAAAGGAAGCCAGGCTTCCAGGTGCATGGGCAGGCTGTGTGTGAGAGACTCTGCTGTGTTGTGACAACTCAGAGCAGCTGACATCCAGGCCAGCTGTGCTTTCTCATGATAAAAACAGCAGGAAATCCGTTCCAACCCAATGGGCACAGGAGCCCACCACCCTGCACAGATAAGTGGTTTGCAACCTCCAACTACCCCCATCACAGACGTACAGCTGGAAACTGAGGACTTGCACACTATCAAGCTTCTACTCTAGCAAACATGCCATCCAGGTCAATGTGTTTCTTATTTTTTCTTTTGGATTTCTTAAATATTTAGTTGAAACATAAGGATTTTAATGTAGTTGAGATGTGGCATGTTGATGTGAGAATGTGTATACCATACAGTGAGGGAAAGGGAACAGTTCAAGTGAAACTGTATATCTTTATGTAGTTTCTTCACCTCTGTAAAGAAAGGCAGCAAGGCAATTCCCCCTTCTCCTTAGGTTTGAATCTGTCCTCTCCACCTTTGCAGTGCGTGGTTTAGGATATGTCACTTTAGTCTAAGTTCCAATATGCTCACATGTTTTAGAGTTAGTAATAACAGTGTTTACTACTGTAATGATGAAGACAGATACACCCGAGTGTAAGGCTCTAGGGCTGAGCACAGCACTGGAAGGTCTGGAGAGCCCAGAGCAGGCAAAGTACAGAGCCTAAGACTGTTTAGGAAAGCCCATACTGCATTTATATATCTGGGGATATTGTGAACAGATTCCTTTCTATATTCTGTATGCCAAGCAAAATTAAAACACAACAAAAATGTAAAATATGTCTGTGGCAATTTCAGACAAGGGCAGTGATCTGTGGACTCCTAGGTACTAGCTGGGCAATCAGGACAGTGAAAACATTAGGTTTCTACTTCCCTCTTTTCTTGAGGCTGGAAGTCAGTGAAGACTTCTCTGAGAAAGTGATAGTCCTTGTGCAGAGAATAAGGGGACTCCTCGACAGAGTCTGAACCCACCTTGATTCTGGACTTCTCTTTATTGCTTCAGATTGCTTCTGTTGGGGCCTTCTTGGAATCTGTCAAACACATTTTTGGTAAAGCATGGGTACAACTCACCTTACAGATCTTGTAGAACTCCACCTTCTGTTAAAAATTACCAAGTATGCCTGTTTTCAACGTGGTAAGTGGGTGTTTAAAGATCTAGCTAGGATCCTTCTGTTAACGCCTTCTTTCTTTTGGGTTTCCAGGGAGAGGTAGGAAATACCAACCCAGCCATAAGTCCTCTGCTGTCTTTTTCCTTCCTTCTCTTCCCACAGTATTTACTCTTTATATATCTAGGTAGGATTGCATTTGTTTGTTTGTTTGTTTTTTACTTGATTCCTGCTCCCAAGTATGGCACTGCATACTGGGAAGATAACTTGGAGTTGAGAGTGTATGGTAACATCTTGACACCATTTTGGGGTTGACTTCTTAGTTTTTAACTTCTAAAAACATCTGGGATACAGTCATCTAGAAATAATAATATTGTCTATTACCATCAATCTATAATATTTCACACATGTAATTAAAAATAACATGGTGTCATGAGAGCAAAGTTAGAAATCCTTTGCACATATATTCTGAGAATTTTCAGGAAAAAAAGATGTCTACAGCATCATTTTATCTGTGACATTATATTCTGCTAAATCATAAAAATACTTTATGTAATTAATCCTTTGTTGGTACATATTTATTACTGCTGCTTTTTACTATTATTAAAAACTATTGCAATAAATTATTAAACACATAGATATTGTGACTTTTTTGGAGTATTCTCATGAAATAAACCCTTAGAAAGGAAATTACTGGGTCAAATGATGCTGTATTATAAGGCTTTAGTGATAATCATCAAATTAATTTTTTAGAAATTTTGTGCCAGTGAATACTCCCAAAGCTTATCCATATATGCCTCTTCTGTTCTGGTACTATCATCCCCCTGATAAGCAATAACTTTCAATATATTTACCATTAAAACATGAAAAGTGGTCTTATTATTGAATTAATTTGTACTGTCTTGATTACTAACAGTGTTGAACATGTTGCACATTTTAGGCCACTCATATCTCTTATTTTGTACATTTGTACCCTTACATCTTGTTTCTATACTTCTATTGATATGTCTTTTTGTGAATATTAATTCTGTTGAGTACATGGTATTTTCCCAGTGAATATTTGTCTGGGTTTACAATAGAAACATAAACTTTTGAGTTTGTCAGATCTGTCACACTTTCACTTTGCAGTTTGTGGCCTTGATGCTTCTCAAAATAGGCCAGCACATATTCACCTATATTCTTTTCAGCTTCCTTAAAGTTTCAGTAATTACATTAAAATATGATCACTCTTGGATTCATGTCGATGTGAGGTGTAAGATGTGTATATGTTTATGTTAATATTTGTTGTTTAGTTAATTGTTAAATCCATCTTTAAATGATCTGAAATGCTGACATTATTATACAGTATACTAGTGCAGATGTAACTGTACCAAGCATCTTTGTTTTATGAGATTAAAAGCAGAGATGCTAGGGAGGGCCAGGCACAAAGTAACCATAACACCATAGTAAGGAAAGGGAAAAGGATTAATGTAAGCACACATTAATATATAGGTGAATAATTGAATAAATCTTGTCTTCTTTTTTTAAATGCCAGAGATATAAAAAGAGGTGACTGGGGAAGGTGCCCTCTATGAAGATGGAGAAAGAAAAGCAGACTACAAAGTAAGTGATGATCAATTTCAAACACTTTAATTTTTTAAAATTTTGAATTTTTTTAAAAAGGGGGAGCTAGATGGTTCAGCCAGTAAAAGCAACTGTCTCCAAGCTTGATGATCTGAGCTCGGTCCTCAGAATCTACATGATGGAAGGGGAGGACTGACTCCCACATTGCTCTCTGACCTCCACATGAACTGTGCGGAGAGTGGGTCATCCAAATCCTCTCTCTCTCTCTCTCTCTCTCTCTCTCTCTCTCTCTCTCTCTCTCTCTCTCTCTCTCTCACACACACACACACACACACACAAATACATGCAAAATGAATCAATCAAGAAGTACAGATCTGAGTGTTTGGTTCCAGTAGAACATTGATGTAGTGATGTGTATGAGGCAGGAAGGAGAAAGTGGAGATGGGATACTATTTGGCAATTTAGTTATTTTTTTCTTAGATATCTTCTATATTTAAAAGGGAACACTGCATTTTCCTGTATGGCTCATCAACATGCGAAAGGGTTTACTCCTTCTCACAGAGTGAAGTAGTGGCCAGTGCCTTGGTGGAGAGTTAGCAGGCCTGTCAGACCTTCCCTGGCCCTCTCCCTGCCCTCTTACCTATCCTCTTGCCCAGCCTTGGATCCCCACACCAGGGGGATCCAGTGTTAGTCTCCTCCTAGCATCAGAATGGGGCTTCCATTATAGCCTTCTTGTGGACGGATGAAGGACAGCACTGGAAGTCGGGAAAGGAGGTGGTGGAGGAAGGGGCATCATTGACTCTTGTCAACGCTTCCAAACTTATTGCCAGTCCCAGCAGAGAGCAAAGGAAGGAAGCAGGAGAAGGTGAGATGCTCTTTCTATTGCTGGCCTTCAAAACACCTGGATCCAGCGCATGGCTCACCTCTTACTGTTCTCTCATAGGCTGGGGTGAAGCCAGCAGCTCAGAACAGTCACAGATCGGGAGGTGAATGCTGCCCTCCACAACTGTAGCTGTCACGTGTACAGACGAGCTCCTAGTGACCCACTCTGGAACTTCAGAACTTTGTCCGCTGGGAACATGTAGAGTCTTCATGATTCAGGGTCAAAGAAAGGTCGGTGGAAATGTATTATTGATTCATTGAGTCAAGAAAACAATGGTGTTTCCAGAGCACAGGGTCTGTGTTGGAAATCGTTGACTTACAAACAGACTTTGGGAGAGGAGCTCCTGTGGGGGTGATAATGGACTGCACTTCTTTCCCTAGACCCATAGGGATAAAGAAAGTTCATTAGTTGAGACATATACACCTTCCATGTTTTGTCCTACAGATAGATATAAACTCTTTTTTACAGACAGGGATTTTTCTGAACAGTAGCCTCGAATTAGAGAACCTGAGGGTGGACCAGAATCTAGCAGTCTGATTATCTAAAATGAAATTTTGTTCTATTACAATGCTTGGAATATAGTTTAATGCTCTGTACCAGATTGTTCTTATCATAACTCTGTGAGGTATTATTGGCCTTGCTTTTCAGATGAGAACAGCAAGTCTCAGAGGGGTCAAGCAGCTTGGCTGATGTGGTTCAGAGCAAACTCAACTCAGCTCTGACCCGGAGGCTCCTGTACAGTTCCCTTCTTATCGTTCCATCACTGCTTCCCTAGG
Organism: Peromyscus californicus insignis; assembly: GCF_007827085.1. Classification (NCBI taxonomy): domain Eukaryota; kingdom Metazoa; phylum Chordata; class Mammalia; order Rodentia; family Cricetidae; genus Peromyscus; species Peromyscus californicus. The sequence continues at coordinate 95,080,037 of NW_026294562.1, forward strand.
CCTGCTTTGTAAAAGGCATTTTTTGCCAAGAAAAGTATTAATCTCCTCAGCCATGCGTGATTTGCAGATCCACAGTAATTTATTTTGGTTGTTTGGCCTGCAGGTGTCTATCAATTTACTGTTACACACACTTCTCAAATACAGGTTTGTAGCACTATCAGGAACCAGGGAGAGTTCAGGTCAGATAGACACTCGATAAAGATAATGGTTGAATGTACAGGAAAATGTGTATAGGAAGCAAAAATCTACCAGACAGTGTTTTGACAATTAATTCAAACAGAGCAAAGAACAGTACCCCTAGACTAAAGTTGATAGAGTTGCTAGCTTGTGCCTGTGGCCACTTCTGGACCCATTTGTGATTTGTAGTAAATGTAAGAAGGAAAGATAACCTCACATTTTAAAAAGTGAATTTCAACCTTTTTCCATATAAATGACTGCTCTTCCATGAACAAATACCATTAACCATTTTCCTAATTGATGCATTATTGTAATCGACATTCACTTAAACTTTACATCTGAAAGGTTTCTACAGAAAGCTAGCTGCTAGCTTTGGCAGGGAAAATGATAAATAAAACATTGTTTATTATAACAACTCTCAAATAAAACAGAATGATAGAAACAAGAGAAAAGACAGCCAGAGCAAAACAAAAGGCTTCTATGGGGATTAGGAGATGGGCTGGGCTCTCCCAGCCCTTTCCAGAGCTGAGACAGTTGAGGTCACGGAACATCTTGAGCTTAGGTTTGCATGAGGTTTGCAAACCACTTGAGCCTGCCTGCGTCAGAACACCCAGTGCATCGTCTGCAGTGAGGAGTGGAAACTGCAAGCTGATTGGTGTCCAGGGCCAGTGGTTAACACACTCAAACAAGGAAGCTTGTGGGAACAAAATTTTATTTTTTCAGATCAGGGAGAAAATCTTTGGGAAACGAGCTGCTTCAAAGGCATAAAACAACTCGTGTTATACAAATCCTTTCTCCAATTTGACCTATCTTATATGAGATAGAAATTCTGATCATTCATAAAATGTTCACATTTTTTTTTATAGCAACCTGGATGGAAGAGTAGGATAAGTCTGTCACTGTCCCAGGAACCTGAGCTCCCTAAGTTCTGAGCTCCTTGACTTCCTATCTCTGGTGGATGCACTGCTTAATTGCAGGCAGAGCCAATTGTCAGCATCAAGCTGCTGGTCCTTTCTTGCTCTGCCAGAGATGTACAACCAGAGCCCAGATGATAATATGGGCAGAGAACTTGAACATGTAAGCATGTTAGAACATGCACAGGTCAACTAATGTGAAGGGAAGCAGAAAAGAGAAGTTGTTGGCATTCTTGTGTTTCTTTTCTGTGCTTAACTTAAAAAAATAGTTTTGATATATTTCCAGGCATGGCAAATCAATGGAGAAGTAAATGCTGATAAATAAGAAAAACTACCTTTACTGAAAAGTTTAGTGATTTACGCGCGAAGGAGTAAGCATTCATATTTACACGAGCAGATGTAACACATCGGTTATAGGTTAGACCAGTCGGGGAAAGATGCTTATGTGGTAAAAGGTGACAAATAAAAGCCATTTCATGAGAAAAAAAATGAACTTACACTTTGTTTATGTATATGAGAACATTTTTATTTTCACTTTCAAGGAAATATTACACTCTTAAAAGTCTAGGCAATTTCCATCACCTTGGTCACATTTCTACTTTCAGAAGATATTTAATGGGGGCTTAGTGCAGTCTGGAGAGGTTTCATGACATATCTGCAGTTTTCTGAGAACTTGTTCACACAGGATATTGCTTTGAAAAGCTGAGGGTAATTAATTTTCTGAGAGGCATGTATTAAAACATGTAATAAGTACTTTTTTGCAGGTTAAGTTGATTTGAAGATAGTTGGAAGGGAAAAAAATAACGTAGGAAATAAATGTAGCTTTTGATTGAAAATACAAGTTTCCACCCAGCATTGGTAGCTGTTCATCTTTATCCCCACGAGTCAGGTCTTTCTTCAGCAAAGGGTCCTTGTGTGTCAAGGTCCATTACTAGAAGCATCTCCTGGACCATGGTCCCATCATCAGCTTCTCGAGTGCTTCCTTCTCTGTGTTCAAGTTGTGTTGTTAACCGTTTATGTCTTACTGTCTTTCAGACATTAGTCTCTCTGGGGATATTGAAGACCAGTCTTCTGGACCGAACTCCAATAACCCCCTCTTCCATCTCAGTTCCTGGCCATGGACCTTTCTTTGGAATTAGGAAGATGTGCAGAACAGCTCAGGTGTAGCTGTTCCTAGCCAGGAGCTGTGGTAGGTTTGGGGGTGAAAAGTGAAGACTGCCCACCGCCTGTCTTCCAGGAGCTGCTGGCCTTCCACCCAGGCTCCCGCCACATTTGAGAACCACCAGGTGAGCCTTCTTACTCCCTCCTTGTCGGCCTCTGTGCATCCTCTCCTGCCTGGTTGTTTGTGTCCTGCCCTTTCTCCTTGTGTCCTGTTGTCATGCCAGTGTTTTTCCTCGTAACTAGCCAACACATTCTCTACACTGAGGAATACAATGTGTAACTCAATTCTTCAAGTAGACTTCTGAATTAAAGAAAAGCAATTTAAAATATTCAATTTTATTTTCTTAAATTACTCAGTCACAAGTAACAGTGAAACAGAGATCACATATACATATTATTATGTGAGTGGTTAATTTGGGCACAACTAGGACCCCTTAGTTGCTTGGTTAATTAAAAAAATCACTTATAATTAATTGGTGAGTTATTTTTAACCTTGAAACTTATGTAATCACAATCATCTTTGAAAACAGCACAGGGGACCATCTAAAGGTTTGTGACAGATTTATGTGCTTAAGAATTGTTTTGGAACAAGTATTAGAGTTGAAACTTAGAACAATCATATTCTTGCCTAAGAAAAAAACAACAAAAAAGTTTTTTCGCCTACCCCTAGAAACACCAAGATTTCTTACAGCTTATCTGTAAAAAATTGGAATTTCAGATCTGTGGAAAGAAAGAATACAGAAAATGTCATAAAACTAATAAAATATTTTTCTCGATCAATACAATGATTTTATTTCTCAGAAACATGCACACCATAATGTAGTTTCATCAGAGAACTCTGCTTTTCTCTTTTTCCATAATCCCTGACTCCCAAAGAAGGAAAGAATTCTAGAAAGAAAGTAAGGAAGAAGGAATGATAAAAGGAAAGAAAAAGCCACTGTAGATGTGCTTTCAAGAGACAAGGAAAATTAATCATTGATTGTTAAATAATGACTACTTTTAATATCTTAAAAAGTACCTCATTCCCCACCCTTATCTGCTCCATCTAAACTGCTTTTGCCAAACACATTCCACACTCGGCTGAGCCCCATCTTTCCTTTCCTTAGTACTACACTGATATTTTCATTGCTTGTTTAAAGCACAGAGGATTGCAACTACATTTGGATTAAATAAGATTTTTTCTGAGATGTTCTTTGTAATTTAAGCACCACCTATAGCAGCGTGTTACGAAAGAATGTTTTTTAAGACTAACAGATAGCTTGCTCGGATACAGACTGCATTAAACTGGAAAATGCTTAATAACCAGATGCTCATGTGGGGAGTTTACATCTGTCATCATCAATGTACAGTTTTACTCAGAATATGAGCTTTGAGGACTTTTGTGACTGTAGAGCTCAATTCGTTCTGAAGTGTTAGTCAGCCCTTTCATCTTTAACGCATGAAGGACATACGTAATTATTGACATAATTATTCTAGCTGGCAAATAAATTCTATTTAATTCATGACTACTGCTTAGATTAAATATGACTTATGTCCATTAAGTGGTTCATTATTTTGGGCCATGAAAGTCCTCAATTCAATTAACTAGTTTCTTACTGGATAGCAGTTGACCTGCTCCATTTCCATCTGCTTGGTGTATACCGCTGTCCTCAGTGCTACATCCTAATATCCCACTCACTGTGAAGCTTTGCCCTCTAACATTTTTTTCAGGGTCTCCTTTACCTCTGTGTTTCTCAGGCTATAGATGAGAGGGTTAAGCATGGGAATTACAAGACTATAAAACACAGAGATCACGTTGCTATACCTCCATGAATTCCCTGTTTTTGGTTGCTGCAGGTACATAAAAAATAACGTTCCATAGAAGATGGTGACCACAGTGAGGTGGGAGGCACAGGTGGAGAATGCTTTACATTTGCCCTGAGAAGACTGAATTTTTATAATAGAGACCAGGATGCAGATATAAGAGATGAGGATGGTCATGAGGGATCCAGTGAGATTCACTGCCGAGAAGATCAGGAGCTGCCTCTCTTTGTTGTGGGTATCAGAGCAGGAGAGTGCGAGGAGAGGGGGGTCGGCACAATAGAAGTGGTGGATCACATTGGAGTTGCAGAAAGACAGCTGGAAAGTCAGTACTGTCTGTATCACAGAGTTCAGGAAGCCATAGGTGTAGACTCCTACCACCAACTCCTTACAGACCCGTTGTGTCATGATGGCTGTGTAGATCAGGGGGTTGCAGATGGCCATGTAGCGGTCATAGGCCATGGTAGCCAAGAGGAAGCATTCAGTAGTGGAAAAAGCACTGGAAAAGTACAGCTGAGCAAAACAGCCTGAAAAGGAGATGGTTTTTTTCTTCACTAATAAATTTTGCAGCATTTTGGGCCCAATAGAAGATGAATAACAGAGATCTATGAAAGCCAGGTGACTGAGGAAATAGTACATGGGTGTGTGAAGCCGTGAGTCTGCCTTGATGAGCAGGATCATGCCAAGGTTTCCCACCAGGGTGATGAGATAAATCACCAGGAATACCACAAAAAGGGGGAGCTGAAGCTCAGGGCGATCTGTGAATCCCATGAGGACAAATTCTGTCACGGTGGTGCGATTGCCTCTTGCCATTTTGTTCTTTTACCTGGTGAGAAGAAATATGACTTAAAATGATCAGATAATTAAAAATATAAGCTCATTGTGTCTCCATCCTAGCATCAGATGATAAAAATTAGGCACTTCATAAAGACCCAAACAGTTGGAACCGATTTCTTTTTGGAACCATGTCATGAGTCTCCTTGGCTCAATTTTCAAGTTTACGGTCATGTTTTCAGTTTAATTCTGGACTCCACCTAAGGCCAGACAGCATACCAGATTCTGGGATGGAAAGTGGGTACCACATTGCTCTTGCTTTTGTGGGTCTGCTGGAAGGACTCACAAAGAAGAATGACCTATGGATGATTAGAGATGCACTAAGTACTTTGGACACTTGTGGGAGAGACTGAATGTGGAAGGTGGCAGGAGATGATGTATTTATTAATTTTTACCCGTGAGCCAAATGCCCACTGCCCATCTTTGTTGTGTTAGACACTATGGAAAATGAAGACAAAGAAAAGTATGTTTGCTGAGAGGGTGCTCAGAGGCTGGTAGGATAAACATGTATGTAAATAATTAGTTACAATTCAGTATGGATAGTGCTTTTCTTCATTAGGGTTTCTCTTGCTATGATAAAACACTACGACCAAAGGAAGGGGAGCAAAGAGTTTATTTCATCTTACAGCCTGCAATTCATCACCAAGGGAGGTAAGGGCAGGAACTCAAGGCAGGAACTCATGTAGAGGCCATGGAATAGTGTTGGTTACTGGCTTGCCCTCCATGGCTTGCTCAATTTGCTTTCTTATACCACCCAGGATCACCAGTCCAGGGATGGCACTTCCCCGAGTGGTCTGGGCCCTCCACATTAATCATTAATCAAGAAAATGTCCCATAGTACCATAAAGAGAATAATGTCTGACATCAACCTGCCTACTGGAAGAGTGTTGTGCATGGAGGGAGAATCAACAGTCAAAATATCAGGCTGAATATTAACACAATATAATATTGACACATTGGTGAACTCTTCATAGCAGAGAGGGCTATAAATGAAAAAAAAACCCAAACAAACAAGCAAAAAACCAGGCTGTTTTCTTCTCTGGTGTTAATATAACTGCTTAATGATGTTTATGTGTGGATATGAACACAGACTCATCTCTTTCTGCATAAATGAGATCACAGTTTGATATTTTGCTTCTTTACAAACTCAGCAATTATGCCATCCTGTTCCTTTTCATAGCTATGTTGTGGTTTATTAATTCCTTCTTATTGGAAACATTTTCTACCCAATTCAGTAAATATATGCTCCTGGGCTCCACTTAGGGTCATGTACATGCCTGGAGCTGGGGTGAAGATGTTTAAAATTTGTAATTTACAAGTTCTATCTATCTATTGATAAATATATATATATTCCTTAGTTTTCAACATTGTGCTTGTACATTTAAAGTTGCTACATTATTTTTTTTCTGTGTGATAAACAGTAAGTTTTAAATAGTTTTATGCCAAATCCTTTCCTTTTTGAATTCTGATTTTTGTGACATGATTTATAAGCACTTCTAAATTTAAAATCACTGAATTTATGTCTTGCTTTATTTCATGTTTATTTCATTTTCACATTACAATCTTCGATATGCTTAGAACTAAATTTTGATACGAGGAATGGGGTAATAAGTCTCTTCTTTATTTCTTGAAATGGCTGACTCAGGGTTCTAATACAGCTGGTTGGCTAAGTCATTTTACTGCTGATTCTGTTAGTTTGAAGCTCAAGCCTATGGCATAACAAAACACCCGTTCAGTGCTTGTAGCTGTTCCCAATATTTTTTTTTTTTGCAGTATCTTCTAGAGCTAAGACCAAATATAAAATAAAATGGAGTTCATTTTAGTGTCTGGTAGCACACTTTCTGGCTTGCTCACACATAAATCATTTTAACATGGTTTTAATCAGTTGAAAAATCTTGTTTGCACTGAGCTGTAAACTTTTGACTGAGCGGACATGTTAATTTTGGGAGAGTGGGCATATTTATGAGAGGATCTTCTTTCTTTAAGCAGACTATGTATTGCATTCATCAAAGATTTTGATAATAAGTCTTTAATGATTCAGACTTTCCAAATACATACTGTATACATTTCTTTCAATTCTGTTCTTAAGTGTTTTATCTTTTTTGCCACAATTGTAAATGAAATAATATATTTTATTCTGTGGCTGTTTAATTATTGTCCACATACAGGAAATTTATTGAATTTTGTGAATTAATTTTATAGCTATCCTCTTTAACATATCATTTACAAATCAATTTTTGTTGATTCTTATGGGTTTTTCAAATACACATTCACATATTATGAAACAGATGTTGTTTCCACCTAGCTTTCTGTGGAGTATCTCTCCTTTCCTGTGTCTACTTGTAAAGGCTTGTACTTCCACAATGATGTTAAACTATAGGGACAATTGTAGCAATTTCCATCCTCTTCAAGAGTGATTCAGAATTACAAAGGAGACTCCTTGGTACTGTAGACAGAGGGAATAACAGACACAGAATTACTGTGGTAATTAATGTGGACCGCACATTAAACAACTTCAAAGACATGTGACTGAAAGCAGGCCTTCTGGAAGCAAGCTAGCCTTTGCCTTTTGCAGGGTTAGGGCAAGCATAACAACAAATGCAGGCCCATGTATCTTCATATAAGACACATCTGAAAGTTAAAAAGCAATACAACAAATTATAAAATCTGTTCTATTATTTCTCTTTAGCAACTATACATTTATAATGTTCTAGAAAACAGAATTCTTGGGATGCTTGGTGTACTGGGTTAAGATGCAGAGGTCTCCAGAGAACTTGTTTTCAGTCCCCACACATAGCTGCACAGTTGACAAGTAAGGTTCTTTCCACACCCCTACTACCCTCAGCTCTCCATAAGTCCTGTCATGACAACACTAGTAGCATGGCTCACACTAATAAAGGTGCTCTGGAAGAGCCTGGAAACATGCTGGGAGTCATGCAAGAGTCCTGTTGCTAGGAAGATAGTCTACAAGAAATAAATAGCATGGGTTTCTTGTCCCAGAGGATATGGTGCCGAATGAAGTACCTTAAAATAACTCTAAAACTAAGGATAAAGCAGTGTTCTGTTATGTTTGGATCTCAGTACTGTCTAGGGTAGGTGATAGGAAATGTGGCTAAAATTGCATGTGTAAGATAGATAATTGAAGGCCTAGTAATCTCATTTTAAAAAGATTTAATTATTTATTTTAAATTTATCTTTGTGTGGGTATGTGTACATGAGTTTAGGTGTCTGCAGAGGCCAGAGGTTTTGGATCCCCCGGAACTGGAGGTACAGGTGGTTGTGAGCTACTTGAATGGGTCCTGGGGCTGAACTCTGGTCATCTGCAAGAGCAGTATGTTCTGTTAACCCCCAAGCCATCATTCTAGCCACAAAATATCCAATTTTAAAGAGTTTGGTTTATAACCTGTAGATAGCAAGCAGATTTTAAAATTAAATGAGGTATTGACAGGAAGATACAAAGAACCCTAGAGAGGGAAGGATGGATTAAAGAGGGAGTGTATTTAGTAGAGGAAAGCTCCTGAACATATTTAGGAGACAGTGAACATCCTTTTGGAAAGAATAAATAAATATTGATGAGATAATGGGAGGCAAACTGGGTGGTTAGGAGTGTGCCATGTTTTGAAGAGCTGTGAAAGCCAAGGAAAGTCAATGACTCAGTCAGTAGTGAGTATGGACTAATTCAACACTTGAATTCTGGACATTACTTGTCCATCACTCTGCTCTCAGTGATTCTGTCATTGCATGAATGGATTGAAGAGGAAGGAAGAGTACCATCAGCAGGACACAGCCAGGACACTTTCCATGTAACAGAGAGGATTTAAAATGGGGGAATGATAGAAATGGAGAAAGAAGGAATGAGGAACAGTCCACATAGAATCTGGGTCACTTGGCAATTGACTTATTGACAGTTTATTTTCACCATGTCTGCTTCCTAAGGAGATCTAATACATTGAAGCACATGTGAACACACACACACACACACACACACACACACACACACACACACACACACACACACACTGCTGTATACACAAATTCACCAACAATAACAACATTTAATTCAAAAGTAGAATATGCAATTGAGAGATGAAAGAAAGCAGACATCCCAGTGTATTGTCTAATCATGTGGAATAGTTTTAGTAGAGACAGAAAGTCTGTGCTAGCAGTGAATTCAGAGGAAATGATGTTGTATGCAGTGTGAGGAAATGGAGGATGACATTGTAGTCAGAGCTGATGATGATGGCATGGGAGTCACTGAGGTTTGGGTGATGGGTTGAGATGTGATGGTTAAAATCATGCAGGGAGAGAGAAATGGGTGAAAACAAGGGGTTGATGATTGGTTTTATTTTTAAAAGCTGACCAGAAGAGTCAGCAGGGGAAAAAGTTGCCCTAAGATCTTCAGGCTAGCTCCTTTCAGGGAATAGTGGAGAGCCCTTAAACACAGGTATTCCTGACCTCCCTGATTTATGGTAGATGTGACTTATCTTTGTGTGGTCACAGTGCTTTCAATTATAGCTTAACTTGAGATAAAATTAACCTTGGGATTGTTAGGTATCACACTTAAACTATATTACTGTTGCTGATAAAATGCTTATTGTTGAGAATTCTGTGCAGTAACAAAAATTTGTTTGGATTCATTTCTGGAGTTGATCAAGCCTTCCCACTGGGGTCCAAACTATGACAGCACCTACTCCAAACAGACATAGGGAGGTTTAGCACTCCCAGAAGGTCCTGAGAGCTGGTGTGCAGACCACAGCTTTATTTAACAGCTCTTGCTTGATCAAAGATTTTTACTATTAACTGCAATGGAAGTGATATCCTGTTTGCCTGTAAAGTTTCACAAACATGGTTAACTTGAAAGTTTAAAAAGTTCTATTAGCTAAGTATTTATTAATCATTTATTATATTGAAATATTGTTCTCCATTCCTATGAACTTCTACTTGAATTAATCTTTAAGTTTTGTAATTGCTGATAGTACCAGTTTTTAATGTTTAGATTATAAATTTTAGGAATAAAAAAATAACGAATCTCTAATAATAAGTACTTGACCTTTAATTTCTTTTTTTTTTTTGTTTTGTTTTGTTTTTGGAGACAGGGTTTCTCTGTGTAGCTTTGCGCCTTTCCTGGAACTCACTTGGCAGTCCAGGCTGGCCTTGAACTCACAGAGATCCACCTGCCTCTGCCTCCCGAGTGCTGGGATTAAAGGCGTGAGCCACCACCGCCCGGCGACCTTTAATTTCTTATCTAAGAGAATATTTGTAGGAAATGTTAATGAGATTTAATTAATTCTCAAACTTGATAATAATTAGTGGTTATTTGAAAAGTTTTGATCCATAAAGATTCATATTTCGTTTTAGTTCAATATTTTAAATTGTGTGTCTGTGGAGTGTGTGTGTGTGTGTGTGTGTGTGTGTATGTGTGTGTTCACACATGCATATTATGGCACATATGTGGAGATCAGAGGACAACTTGCTGTGGCTGGTTACTTCTACCATGCGAGTCCCATAAACTGGACTGAACTCGGGTTGACAGGCTTGTTGGCAAGCACCAGTACCCCCTTAGCCGTCTCACTGCCTCAGGTGCAGCTTGTATCATTCTATTTAATAGAAACTTGTTATCACTCCAGTTTCCCAACAAGGAAACAGATATAGCAATGCTCAGTCGTTTGCCAAGTTCGCAAAGTGGTAGTGCCAGGATTTAAAGCCAAGTTCCATCACCATTTGCCCAAAGGATACTGTTTCTCTATTTGTGATTCCCAGTGTTTATTTATTTCAGTAAGTTTTTTTTGTAAAGTTAGCTTCCTATGATAATATTTTAGGCATGCTGGGATGGCTCAACTACACTTTCTAAAAGTTTATTCAGATTTAACTGTTGTGTTTCTACAAATAATCAACATCTGGTCATTTGGAAGGTTGTTTTACTCCTTGTGATTATTCTTTATGTATGACCAAATGAAACAGCTGTCTTGATTAACTCAGGAGATATTCTTAGCCTCCTGGGAGGGAGGGGCAGGTGAAACACTCTGTGACTCTGTCATAGCTAAACTTTCTCTGCTGAGGAATTTTGGGATGTAATTTGGGAGGCTCCTTGAGTTTGTCAGATCCCTGCCATGGTCTCCTCATAAAATAATACACTAATCAAATGAGTAAGTAAGTGAATAAGTAAGTGAGGGAGGGAGGGAGGGACGGAGGGAGGGAGGGAGTAAGTACATTAAGAGTCCACCAATCTTTCCTACTCCATTTCTGGCAGGAACCAAGCACTTGTCTTCCCCACAGTCCCAGCACCACCAACACCCTTTCCTAGGCTGCTTCATGTTTTCTCCTATGTCAGTCTTAGCAGTAAGTACAACTTACCAAGCACCCAGTGGACAGTTAGGATTCCCAACACTCTGGAAGTGTCCACTGAATATATTTCCAGCCCAACAAATGCCTCTTCATGTCTGTCTGCTTCTACTCCTTGGTGTCTGTATTCCACACCCAGGAAGCTGTGAGTGTTTATAAAGTGCAGTGAGTCCATTATCTCTTGTTATTCTGGTGCTTCCAATGTCTCAAGGGACAGTTTCTGTGATGTATTTTGCATATGACTAAATCACCTTTGGGAATGAAAATCCCTGAATCATTCTGGTGGCTAATGATGACTCAGGTTGCCATGCATTGGTGCTTACCATGTATTGATGCTTGCTCTCAGGATGACTCCCAAGCCCAGAACCTTTGATGTGATGCTGAGATGAAGCCTTCTTTCCCTTGCTAGGATGTCCGAAGTAGGAGTCCTTGAAGTTGCAGCTGCAGTGAGGTCCAGTGAATGCTTTGTGGAGAGGTAGTTAAGAGTATAAAAATGTTACATAGTTAAGATGGGTGCATACCCTAGACACTTCTGGCTATCAGGACAGTCTTGGTTTTTATATTTATCATAAGAGATAATTTAGGAGAAAAGCAATATCTTCTTTTATTGTTATGCATTTCCCATTGAATCAAATTAGGGAATAATCATTAAGGAATAGAATCATATCAAAAACCATCACACAGGTAGATCTGGTTAAACCCAGTGGGCCACAAAATAAAACAAAAAGGCATCAATGTAGGAGAGAGGGCTTTACAGGAAGTTGTGAGAGTTGGGGGAGGATTAAAGAGAGTAATCAGAATGTATTCTATACACATATGAAATTTTCAAAGAACAAATTTAAAATAAAGACTTTTAATAGAAAAATTCTAATAATTTTAGCAGCTATGTTTCCCTTCAGTCTCAGAAGGCATTGGAATATTCTAAAGAAAGGGAAGGTGTTTTTAACCATTCATTGATTGTGAATTTTAATTTCAGTTTGTAGGAAGGAGTTATGCTAAAGGAAGATGCATACATGGTTCACAGAGGCAGCTATGGTTCCTCATTGAGAAAGAGCATTCTCCAGAGCCCGAGGATCTGGGTGTCGTTGGCTTCTTGTGATGGAGACCACTGGAAGTGCCAGACTTTACTTTGCCACCACCATGAAGCCACATGGAGCTGATGGTTCTTGCACAGGGCCATGGCTTGCTGGGTTTGCCCTGGAGTAGCTGAAGGGCTGTTGCTTTTGGTTTTCATGTGTGAGTATTTTACTATAAAATAAGAAGCAAGTGATTCTGATTTTTTTGGTCAGGAGCTATTTCTACAGAGACTCTTTAAAAATGAGGTTAAAAATAATTTCTTTATGGGGATAGGGAGATGGTTCAGCTGTTAAGAGCACTTATTACTCTTGCGGAGGACCAACTTTCAATTCCCAGCATCTACGTGATGGCTCATAACTACATGTAACTCCACTCCAGGGAAACCCAGTGTCTTCTTCTGGCCTCTATTTGCACTGCATGTAGTGCTGCACATCCAGATATACATATACACATACAAAACACTCATATGCAAAACAAAAAATACTTAATTGTCTTATTCATAGTATTCTGGTTTCACAACTAATGAATCCGTATCTGTTTGCTAGAAACCTGTCTCCACCACTTCAAGAATCTTCCAGATTTCTCACATTTGCTCAGAATGTGGATGAACTTATCTCAAGCCTGACATTTATTTATGAATGAAACTATATGTCTTTTTCAGAGGTAAGATAAGCTATAGATTCAGATGATATCCACAAGTCATCCATAAAGACTCAGCAGAGAGTTTAGAAAAGTAATAATGTAAGATTTGTTCAGTTTATAAGAGGCATGTAGTTCAGGCCTCCAAAGGTGGAAGATTCTTATCTTAAAAGTTTATAATTTATGTGTGTGTCTGTGTGTGTGTGTGTGTGCATGTTTGTCTGCATATGTATTGTGTAGTTCATTTCCTTCTTGTTTTAATTTTGCATCCATGAATTTAATCAATTATAAATTGAATTTTTTGGTAGCACTGCGTAGTGAACCCAAGGCCTTGTGCATGCTAGGAAAGCACTCCACCATTGTTCTAATTCTCCCATCTTAATGAATTTAAATAACACTTGTATTTGTATTGTTCAAGTATGGACTTTTTTCTTATCATTCTCTAAACAATAATTTATACAATATTTACATTGTATTAGGTATTATGAGTAGTATAGTGCTGATTTAAAGTGCACGGAAGGGTATTTATAGATAACATGCAAATACTACATGGTTTTATATAAGGTACATGAGAGTCCATAGTTTTTGGTATTCATGGTGGATCATGGAATCAACCAAATAGATACCAAGGGGTGACTATCTCTATCTATCTATCTATCTATCTATCTATCTATCTATCTATCTATCTACCTATCTATCTACCTATCTATATGTCTGCAAGAGCCTGACTTCTGGAAGAGAAGTGTAGAGATAACATCTCACCTATGAGCCCTCTGGGGCTTTGTCTCCAATTCTCTTTCTTTCTCAGTTCTAAATACAGGCAATATAAATTCAAGGCCTAATTCTTTTTTCTTTTCCTTTAGGTATAGCTTCCTTCCATTTATTTTTCTGAAATTAGTGAAGCTTCAAGTGGACCAAGACTTGTAAGTAAGTTACACACACACACACACACACACACACACACACACACTTTCACACACCTATTCTCACAAATCAGTGTACTGTTCTTGTGTTTGAGAAGAGTCAGTCTTCCCTCCTTTCATTTCTCCCACATCATTATTTTGACCCTGATTTCTTCCAGCTCTACCTACAGTATAGACTATTCCTGGCCATGTTAGCAATTGCATAGGCGTTCCATGATTCACTCATACAGGGCTGATTGGTCCTTAGGGTGAGTCCCCAAGTCCCTGGTGACAGAGTAGGACCCAGGATTATCAAATCCAGGGAGGAACCTGAGGACTTTCCATGACTATCCCTAAAATATATTTGCTATAATCGCAAGGCCTAATTTTTAAACCCAGTATCCTCTCTAAAACTGACTATGAGCAAACGCTGCTGTTCCCTGAGGAGCCATTAAGGCATCTACTCTGAGCCAAACAATGCAAGCTCAAAGGCTAGTTTCAGATAAAAAAAACATTCAGGTCAAAGAGAAGTAATGAACCTGGTATGCTTGAAAACATATTTGTTATGGTTGCATTGTAAGCCCCTTTAAGATCAGAGTCAGCATGCTGGTAAAACTGAATAGCAATGTTAAAAAAAAAGAGCAGCAGTAATAGGTACCAGGAAATAATAATAAATTAGCTTGAGTATTGTGGTTAGAGGTGAAAATGAATCCACAACCACTAGGCTTGGGATGAAGGTTCATGCATACTTCTCAGTGGTTTGTCAGATACATTAAATTAATTAAAACATCAAGATATTCTTGTTTTCTTTTTTCATGATACTGTTATCTAATATATAATGAGAATTTTCCGTGTGTTAGACATTATTCTAAGTTCTTCATACATTATTTCATTCAATCAGCAATATTCCTCTAGTCTACATTTATATGGACTAGGGACTTGACTAATTTGACCATGGTAACAAGGTGAGTAAGTGAGTGATGAAATGGGATTTGAAACAGGCAGCCTGAGTCCAGAGCTCATCTACCTTAATACTGTTGTGCCTCTTAGCAACTACAAGATGCTTTTGAATCATGCCATTTTCAGTATGCTTACTTATGCTATCATACTTAAATATTTCACCATCTAATAAATAAATATATGTCTATATAAATAAATGTGTAAATGAATGAGAGCCACTTAAATAAAATATATCATCCACATGGTGTTCCTCCCTCCATAGAACAATTTGCTATTCTGTGTGCCTTGTTGACTTTTTAAATTGTTAATAAGAACGTATACATTTCAGTGAGTAAGAGTCTTCAGTTACAAGCAAAAAGAAGAGATTTTGGGACATTTTCCGAGGACCAAGAGTCAATGTGAAGACCGTAAAACCATGCGTAAGGCTCTTCCTTGCTTAGAGGAACTGGTTAGATAAGAATCCCATTGCAGATGATGCTGAGGACCAGTGGCCATAGATTATTACCTCAAGGGCTACATGATAGACACTGAAGATACTCAGATCAGCCCTAAAGTCTCTACTACAAAAATGCTGCTATAGTCTTGAATTGTGGCTCTGATGAGTTGACATAAATATCTACATATATGAGATTTTTACTTATTCTTTGAGAATCTCGTACATGCATACAATGTATTTTGATCTTATTCACCCCCTCTCCTCTCTAACTCCTCTTAGATTCCCCTCACATTACCCTTCCAGTTTTTTATTTTTTTTAAAATGTAACATACTGAGTCCAATAGTGCTGACCATATGTGCACAGGTGTGGAATCATCTGATGGATATATTTAATTTGTACTTCCCCAAAGGAAACAGTATTTCTTTGATTTTACATATTGGCTAGGAGTACATGTAATTATTTTATTTCAAGGATAAGGGACTCAAGAGAGGGTAATTCTGGTGGTTGTTGACCAACTTTATTTCAATTGCCTATTTGAATGCTGTTGGGCCCATTGAAAGGTAAAATTCTGCTTACAACCAGATTCCTGTAAGCTCCATCTCTTTTTGGTGTGTGGCAGTGGAGTAGTCTCCCAAAGGTTAGGGGAGCCCAGAACAAGTGTATAATAATCCCTAAATGTTCTGAGCCGTTTCCAATCAATAATTGCTTAAAAATGGCCTTCTATGCATTTGAAAAATATGAGGATTGCAAATATATAAGAGAATATATCTCTCATATGATTGTAAAACTTTTCCTCAATTTTACAATCTTGCCTTAATCTAAAAAAACTCTGGGTCTCCAAAACTGACTCAGGTAAGGGAGTGGGATGAGGAGTTATCAGTCCATTGCACATGTTTCACATCAAGCCTTTGATCTTTGACTTCACAGCTCACAGATATCACAGATGTCAAGCACAACCTTACAGGTTTCCCATCAGTGTTTCTGAGGAACCCTATAGATTCCTCTGGGTCACACATTTTTAAATACTGTGATGATTGTCAACCTGATTTGGATTTGAAACTACCTAGGAGATACACCTCTGGACATGTCTGTGAAGACTTTTCCAGAGAGGTTTGAGTGAGAAGGGAAGACCACCCTGAGTGTGGGTCATGCCATCTTGTGGAATGAGGTCCTGGACTTAAAAAAAACACAAAAAGGAACAAGTAAGCTGAGTACCTGTGTTTATCTCCCTCTGTTTCCTGACTGCAGTCACCTCATGTCCTGCCACCATGATGAGCTTTATCTCTTCTTAAACCATTATACAAAGTAAACCATTCACTCCTTAAGTAAATTTTGTTGAGTATTTGGTTACAGAAATGAGAAAAATAATCAAGACATATTCCATGTTATGATAACCATGCCAATCTCAATGTGGTGTATTTAAGCATACATATGATCTTTAACCCACTTTAGGGTTTTAGTATCATTCAAATCAGACCCAGTTTTAGATGTGGTGTGTCTTGTTCATATCCTTAGGCTACCTACTATAGATACTTCAGTACTTCTTAGAACAGTTATGTTCATTTACCAGTTAATCTCTCAATACCATTGACTAGAAGATGCTGTGAGCCCTCTTCAGAATGTATATTTGGGCATATACTTGAAATGTGCACAGTGAACCTAAAAAGATTCGTTGATTTTATTTCTTCCCAAAAATGGCAACCTTTAGTTATATTGATCATTCATATTTTTCTATGATTTTTTTTTTGAATTTGTTTTGTACTGCTTCTTTGACATGAATCTGTGTTCCTGTAGTTTGCTGAGCTTTAAGAATTCATAAGTGTCCATTTCTTTGGGATCAACTCTGGAAAATTATTATGTACCTTTAGTGATTCCCAATTTCCAGACTTAGTCCATGTTTCATATCCTGTGTTTTGGTCCAGTCTGGTAAGTTTTCTAAACCCTAGGGCACCTGAACTGAGCACTCTCCCAATTTCCAGACTTAGCCTGGCTTCCATGTCCTATGCTCAGGCCCACTCCGATGAATCTGCTTGAACCTGCTACATTCCCAGTGTCCTGGGTAGTTTTTGTCAACTTGATATAAACTAGAATTGTCTGAAAGGAGAGAATTCAATTGAGAAAAATGCCCCTGTAAGATTCAGCTGTAGAGCATTTTCTTAATTAGTTATTGATGGGGAGGAATGCAGCCCATTGTGGGAGGGGCCACCCTGAGCTGTTGGTTCTGGGTTCTATAAGAAAGCAGGCTGAGCAAACCAAGAGGAGCAAACTAGTAAGCAGCATTCCTCCCTGGCCTTTGTACCAGCTCCTGGCTCCAGGTTTCTGCCCTGCTTGAGTTCCTGTCATAACTTCCTTTGATGATGAATTGTAAAGTGGAAGCATGAGCTGAACAAACACTTTCTCCCCAAGTTGCTTTGGTCATGGTGTTTATCACAATAATAGTAACCGTATCAAAGATACCTGATGTCTGAGGTTAGTCTCAGTTACACTTTATGTGTGTCATCCCAGTCTAGTGTCTCATCTATATCTAACCTCCCAGCCTAGCCCAGGTCACACATTCTTTGTTCTAGTAACTTTGTTCTAGTGAGTTCCCTGGTTGCTAGGCTCTCTGTACCCTTCTCAATAGCTATCTCAGCCTTGAGATATTGATAGCTACCTCAAATGCTACTCAGGGGTAACCTAGGTTAGACAACCTATATGCTGGCCTAGCCTATTGAGTGCCCAAGACCCTAGCCACCCACGTCATTCTCACATTCCCAGATATAATTCAGTTAGCATAGCTTGTACATGCATATCAACCCAAGGATGCCCAACTATGTCTTGGAATTGTGTGTGTGTGTATGTGTGAGTGTGTATGTGGTGTAGAGTTTAGGGAACTCACCATACTGGGCTGGTGCACATTATATATGACTGGGCCAAATCTGGAGGTTGGTGATGGTGAAGGTGGGACTCACTAGTCTGGTCCTACTTCACTATTCTGCATCATCAGTCTAGTGAGGACATAAACATGTAAATAAGTCTCTGACACAGGAGACAAACATATTTAGGTAACAGCAAGAGGACAACATCAGTGTCAGCGAAGGTCTTAATGGTGGCTTTTGTGTAATTCATGAAAATATGCATCATCTGCTTTGGGGCATTAAAATACATAAAAATGGCTTCTGACTGACCCACATACTTTATTATTTATTATCCACCAAGCCCACCAAGGAGTATTTTACAATTTTAGTCCCTGTTTGTCGACATCTTTGTGGAAGCTTCCCATCTCCAAAGTCAGCTGATCCTAGGTCTACCCCAGTGATTCTTTCATTCATTAGAATGAAAAGGTCATAGCTCTCTTGAAATGACTAGAAATAAAATTCATAGTTATTTTCCAAGATGAACCTTATACTTATGTGTTTTGAAGAGATGTAGAGAAAATGATATTTCTGTTACTCTGAACTGACATTGTTGTAACTTTCAGAGAATGGTTGTTTCAACATTTGAATTTTCACTTAAATGCACCTAACTACAATATACTTCAATGTCTTACTGAAATTTTTGTACATAGTGGTATAGTGAATAAAAGTAGTGTTAAAAATAGAGGGCATGGTGTTGTAGAGAGTGGATCTGGGAGAAGTTAGGGGAAGGAATAGGGAGGTGAATATGATCAAGATACATTATATTGGGCATATACGCAAAGAACACTTCATCTACCATAAACACACTTGCTCAAACATGCTCATCGCTATCCTACTCAAAATAGTGAGGAATTGAAAATAATCCAGATGTCCCGCAGCAGATGAATGGTTAAAGAAAGTGTGGTACTTTTACATACTAGAATATTACTCAGCCATTAAAAAGGGAAATTATGAAATTTGGAGGTAAATGGATGGAGCTAGAAAAATTATCCTGAGTGAGGTAACCCAGGCCTAGAAAGACAAATATGGTATGTATTCATTTATATGTGGATACTAGCTATTGAGTCAATGATAACCAAGCTACAATCTGTGGAAGAACAGAGGTCAGGTGTAGTGTAAGGGACTAGCTGGGGCACAGGGACAAATAGATCTCCCTAGGAGAGGGAAATAGAATAAATATAAATGGAGGGAACCTGAAATGGATCAAGTCAGGAGAGGAAGAGACGGGGAGGATGAGGATGATGAGGAAGGAAATACAGGGAAAAAGAGCTAAAATTAAGGACCATTTGAGGAGTAGTATGGAAACCTAATACAGCAAAACTATATATATATATATACATATGTATATATATATATATGAAGGCAATTTAAGTGAAATTACCAAATAATGGGGGAGGCAGAACCCCAATTCATCATCTTCTGTCACCAAATGATCTTCTAGTATTGGGATTTGTTTACCACTAATTGAGTTTTTGTCCTTAGGGGTCCCATGGGAACCCCCAAATAATCCAGGCTGTTACTAAGACTGTGGGCTGCTCTCCACAAACTGAGGCAAGGCACAATTGCTGAAGATAACACCTACACAACTCATTGAAGATGAAGAAGTAATGCTGGTACTTACATAAAATCTTCACCCCTACATGCTAGGGTCATTGGTATGGGAAGGTACTCTACATGCTACCAAAGGAGAACTGTAAACACAAACCCTTTGATTTACAATGGTATCCTCCTGGCAAAATATTTTAGTGCAATGGTAGCACAAAGCTTGTGGGAGCAACCAACCAATATCTGATTTTACTTAAGCCATTCTACAGGTTGGAACTCATACCTGATGCTGCTGGGGTGACCAACAACCTGAGACTAGATAGCCCAGGACCTAGGGTAAAACCAGATACTACTGGTCTATAAAACAACAACAACAGCAACAACCAATAACCACCACCACCACCAAAACCTCAACAAACAAATCAAAAAACCATACCAATAAAAATGACTCCTAATGACAGTCTGCTATACTCATAGGTCTGTGCCTTGTTCGGTCATTATCAGAAAAACTTTCTCCTGCAGAAGATGGGAATAGATACACAGCCAGACAATATGCAGAGAGCAAGGGACCTTGGAACACTCAGCCCTAAACTAGCTATCTCTATCAAATTCCTCCCCTTAGGGCTCGGGCAACACCACAGAAGAGGAGGCAGAAAGAGTGTAAGCATCAGAAGGGATGGAAGACTCCAAGAAAACAAGGCTCTCTAAATTATCCGAATGGATGTACATATGATCTCACAGACCCTGAGGCTTAATACATAGGGCCATCATGGGTCTGCACTAGATGGGGTTCTAGAGCTGAAAGGAGAAGTGGACACATGCCCCCAACCCTAACCCAGAAGCAATTTCCAATTGCTAACCACTGGAAAAGGAAAATTGAGTTTTCTTAAACGGAGTCTCATTGGGAAAGAAACTACTTTTAAGGGTAGGCTGAATGCCCAGCAGTAGATGGCCAACAGAAAATGAACTCAAAGGCGTCTTTGGAGGTTTCTTGTCTAATAATGCTCAGTCAGGGCTTTTCATTTTTTTTAAAAAAATAATCTTATTTTTTAATTTTTATTATACTATATATATTGTTTTCTCTCTCATTTTTAGGTCCTTTTCATATGTATGATGGTTTCAGTTTATTATTTGATGGGATTCCTGGGGGTGGGAATTAGTGGATCTCTTTTTCTATATCTGTTTCTGATGTGTTCTCTTGGTCTCTTTTCCTTCTTTTTATTTGTTTTGTCCTAATCTGATGTGTTAGCTTTTGTTTTATCTTATTATATTATATTTTATTATTGTCCCTTAGAAACCTGTTTTCTTTCTTTCTTTTTTTTTTTTTTTTTTGGTTTTTCGAGACAGGGTTTCTCTGTGTAGCTTTGCGCCTTTCCTGGAACTCGCTTTGGAGACCAGGCTGGCCTCGAACTCATAGAGATCCGCCTGGCTCTGCCTCCCGAGTACTGGGATTAAAGGCGTCTTTCTTTTTTTTATTAAGAAATTTTTTATTCATTTTACATACCAGTCACAGATCCCTCTCTTCCCTCGTCCCACCCCTCCAGCTTTTCCCCACTCACCTACCCCCACCCATTCCCTCCTACAAGAAGGTAAGCCTCCCATGGGAAGTCAGCAGATCCTGGTACATTTAGTAGAGGCAGGTCCAAGCCCTTCCCCCTGCCTCGAGGCTGTGCTAGGTGTCCCACCATAGATAATGGGCTCCAAAAAGCCAGCTCATGCACCAAGATGGATTCTGATCCTACTGCCAGAGGGCCCCTTAAGCAGATCAAGTTACACAACTGTCTTGCTATGCAGAGGGCCTAGTTTAGTCCCATGGAGGCTCCACAGGTGTTGGTCTAAATTTCATGAGTTCTCACTAGTTTGGTTTGGTTGTCTCTGTAGGTTTCTCCTTCATGATCTTGATGCCCCTTGCTCATAGAATCCCTCTTCTTTCTCTTTGACTGGACTCCTGGAACTTGGCCTGGTGATTGGCTGTGGATCTCTGCATCTGCTTCAATTAGTTACTGTAGAAAGGCTCTATGATGACAGTTAGGGTGTTCACAGATCTGATTAGTGGGGTAAGCCAGTTCAGCCCCCTCTTCATTATTGCTAGCGGTCTAAGCTGGGGTCATCCTTGTGGATTCCTGGGAACTTCCCTAGCACCTGATTTCTTCCTATGCCATGATGTCTCCTCTATCATGGTATCTCTTTCATTACTCTCCCACTCCATCCCTGTTCCAGCTCGACCATCCTGTTTTCCTAAGTTCTCATTCCCCACCCCCTACCCTCCATTGGACTCCCTCATCCCCAGTTTACTTATGGAGATCTCATCTATTTCCTTGTCCCAGGGCAATCCATGTGTCCCTCTTTGTGTCCTCCTTGTTAGCTAGCCTCTCTGAAGCTGTGGGTTGTAGTCTGGTTATCCTATCTAGTATCCACTTATGAGTGAGTACATACCATGTTTGTCCTTCTGAGTCTGGGTTACCTCACTCAGGATGATATTTTCTAGTTCCACCTATTTGCCTGCAAATTTCATGATATTATTGTTTTTTACTGCTGAGTAGTACTCCATTGTGTATATGTACCACATTTTCTTAATTCATTCTTCAGTTGAGGGGCATCTAGGTTGTTTCCAGGTTCTGGCTGTTATGAATAATACGGCTATGAACATAGTTGAGCATGTATCCTTGAAGTATGATTGAGCATTCTATGGGTATATGCCCAAGAAAGGTATAGGTGGGTCTTGAGGAAGATTGATTTCCAATATTCTGAGAAACCACCATACTGATTTCCAAAGTGGCTGTACAAGTTTGCACTCCCACCAGCAGTGGAGGAGTGTTCCCCTTGCTCCATATCCTCTTCAACTTAAGCTGTCTTCAGTGTTTTTGATCTTAGCCATTCTGACCGGTGTAAGATGGTATTTCAGAGTCATTTTGATTTGCATTTCCCTGATGACTAAGGATGTTGAGCAATTCCTTAGATGTCTTTTGGCCATTTGAGATTCTTCCTTTGAGAATTCTCTGTTTAGCTCTGAAGCCCATTTTTAAAATTGGATTGTTTGGTATTTTGATGTCTAGTTTCTTGAATTCTTTATATATTTTGGAGATCAGCCCTCTGTCAGATGTGGGGTTGGTGAAGATCTTTTCCCATTCTGTAGGCTATCATTTTGTCTTATTTACTGTGTACTTTGCTTTACAGAAGCTTCTCAGTTTCAGGAGGTCCCATTTATTAATTGTTGCTCTCAGTGTCTGTGCTACTGGTGTTATATTTAGGAAATGGTCTCCCGTGCCAGTGCATTCAAGACTACTTCCTACTTTCTCTTCTGTCAAGTTCAGTGTAACTGGTTTCATACTGAGGTCTTTGATCCACTTGGACTTGAGTTTTGTGCATGGCAATAGATACAGATCTGTTTGCAATCTTCTGCATGTTGATATCCAGTTATGCCAGCACCATTTGTTGAAGATGCTTTCTTTTTTCCATTGTTCAGTTTTGGCTTCTTTGTCAAAAATCGTATGTTCATAGGTGTGTAGGTCAATGTCAGGGTCTTCAGTTCCAATCCATTGGTCCACATGTTGGTTTTTATGCCAATACTAAGTTGTTTTTATTACTATAGCTCTATAGTAGAGCCTGAGGCAGGAATGATGATGCCTCCAGAGGTGGCTTTATTGTACAGGATTTTTTCTTTTTTTTAGCAATCCTGGGTTTTTTGTTTTTCCATATGAAGTTGATTATTGTTCCAGGTCTGTGAATAATTGTGTTGGGGTTTTGATGGGGATTGCATTGACTGTAGACTGCTTTTGGTAAGATTGACGTTTTTACTATGTTAATCCTACCTATCTGTGAGCATGGGAGATATTTCCATTTTCCGATATCTTCTTTGATTTCTTTCTTCAGAGACTTATAGTTCTTGTCATACAGGTCTGTCACTTGCTTAGTTAGAGTTACCCCCAAGGCATTTTTACATTATCTATGGCTATTGTAAAGGATGATGTTTTTCTGATTTCTTTCTCAGCCCATTTATCATTTGTATATAGGAGAGCTACTGATTTTTTTGAGTTAATCTTGTATGCTGCCACATTACTAAGGGTTTTTTTTCAGCTGTAGGAGTTCCCTGATAGAATTTTTGGGTCACTTACGTATACTATCATATTGTTTGCAAATAGCAAGTTTTGATTTCTTCCTTTCCAATTTGTATCCCCTTGATCTCCTTTTGTTATCTTATTGTTCTAGCTAGAACTTTGAGTACTATATTGAATAGATATGGGGAGAGTGGGCAGCTTTGTCTTGTTCCTGATTTTAGTGGAATCACTTTGAGTTTCTCTCCATTTAATTTGATGTTGGCTGTTGGTTTGTCGTAAATTGCCTTTACTATGTTTAGGTATGTTCCTTGTATTTCTGATCTCTTCAATACCTTTATCATGATGGGGTGTTAGATTTTGTCGAAGGCTTGGATTTGGTTTGCCAGTATTTTATTGAGTATTTTTGCATCAATATTCATGAGGGAGATTGGTCTGTAACTCTCTTTCTTTGTCGCATTTTTGTGTCATTTGAGTATCAGGGTAACAGAAGCCTCATAAAAAGAATTTGGTAATGTTTCTTCTGTTTCTACTGTATGGAACAATTTGAGGAGTATGGTTGTAGCAGGAATTTTAAAGAGTCTTTATTAATAAAACAAACCTGAGTCAGGTATTGGAGTGAACTGAAAGATCAGAGAACCAGAACAAGCCACAGCTAACCTCACCTGGCCAATTTCTCAGCTGATCTCATTTCCTCAGACTGGAAGCCACTGTGTCCTCATATCCGAATGGCCCTCAGCTGAACTGTGCTGCTAGAAGTCTGAAAGCTTAACCAGCCAAATGCTTCTAGTTTCTGGTCCTCACACCTCATATACCTTTCTGCCTTCTACCACCACTCCCTGGGATTAAAGGCTTGCTTTCTGGGATTAAAGGCGTGTGTCACCATGCCTGGCCGTTTCCAATGTGGCCTTGAACTCACAGAGATCCAGAGGGATTTCTACCTCTGTAGTGCTAGGATTAAAGATGTGAGTGCCACATTTTCTAGCCTTTGTATCTAGTGGCTGTTCTGTCTCTGACCCCAGATAAGTTTATTAGGGTGCACAATATTTTGGGGAACACAATACCACCACATATGGTATTAGCTCTTCTTTGAAATTCTGGTAGAATTCTACACTAAAATGATCTGGTCCTGGGCTTTTTTTGGTTGGGAGACTTTTAATGACTGTTTCTATTTCCTTAGGGCTTATAGGTCTATTTAAATTGTTTATCTGGTCTTGATTTAATTTTGGTTTGTGTTACCATTCCAGAAAATTGTCCATTTCTTTTAGATTTTCCAATTTTGTGGAGTACAGGTTTTTGAAGCATGACCTGATGATTCTCGGATTTCCTCATTGTCTGTTGTTATGTCTCCCTTTTCATTTCTGATTTTGTTAATTTGGATATTCTCTTTCTGCCTTTTGGTTAGTTAGGGTAAGGGCTTGTCTATCTTGTTTATTTTCTCAATGAATCAACTCTCTATTTCATTGATTCTTTGTATTGTTCTCTTTGTTTCTATTTTATTGATTTCACCTCTCAATTTGACTATTTCCTGGCATCTATTCCTCCTGGGTGACTTTGCATCTTTTTGTTCTAGAGCTTTTAGGTGTGCTGTTACATTGCTATTGTGAGATTTCTCCAACTTCTTTATGTGGGCATTTAGTGCTCTGAATTTTCCCCTTAGCACTGCTTTCATAGTGTCCCACAAGTTTGGGTATTTTGTGAATTCCTTTTCATTGAATTCTAGGAAGTCTTTAATTTTTTTCTTTATTTTTTCCTTGTCCTATTGGTGAGTCAGTTGAGCATTATTCAATTTCCATGAGACTGTAGGCTTTCTGTAATTTTTATTGTTGTTCAAATGTTACTTGAAGCCATGGTGGTCTAATAAAATGCAGGAATATAGGAAATTATTCTGTCTTTGTTTTTTATCTGTTGAGGTCTGCTTTGTGACCCAGTATGTGGGCAATTTTAGAGTAGGTTCCATGAGGTGCTGAGTAGAAGGTATATTCTTTTTTGTTATGGTGGAATGTTCTGTAGATGTCTATTAAGTCCATTTGAGTCATAATATCTGCTAGATCCCTTATTTCTTTGTTAAGTTTCTGTCTAGCAAACCTGTCCAGTGGTGAGTGTGGCATGTTGAAGTCTCCCACTATTAATGTGTGGTGTTTGATGTATGATTTAAGCTTTAGTAGTGTTTCTCCTACATATGTGGGTGCACTTGTATTTGGGATGTAAATGTTTAGAATTGAGGCTTTATCTTGGTGGATTTTTTTCCTGTGATGAATATGTAATGTCCTTCCCGATCTCTTCTGACTGATTTTAGTTTGAAGTCTATTTTGTTAGATATTAGGATAGCCACACCAGCTTGCTTCTTAAATGCATTTGATTAGAAAGTCTTTTCCCAGCCTTTTACTCTAAGGTAATGTCTGTCTTTGAAGTTGAGGTGTGTTTCTTGTATGCAGCAGCAGGATGGATCCCCTTTTTGTATCCATTCTGTTAGTCTGTGTCTTTTTAAAGATGAATTGAGTCCATTGATATTAAGGGATATTAATGACCAGTGATTGTTAATTCCTGTTATCTTTTGGTGGTAGTGTGTGTGTGTGTGTGTGTGTGTGTGTGTGTGTGTGTGTGTGTGTGTATTTCACTTCTTTGGGATTTACTGCTGTGGGGTTATCTATTGCTTGTGTTTTCGTGGATGCATCTGACTTCCTTAGGTTAGAGTTTTCCTTCTAGTGCTTTCTGTAGGGCTAGATTTGTGAATTGGTGTTGTTTAAATCTGGTTTTGTCTTGGAATGTCTTACTGTCTATGGTGATTGAAAGTTTTGCTGGGTATAGTAGTCTGACTGGCATCTGTGGTCTCTTAGTGTCTACATTACATCAGTCCAGGACCTTCTGGCTTTCAGAGTCTCCCTTGAGAAGTTGGGTATTATAAAGTCACTTGATCTTTCTTCTTTGCTGCTCTTAATATTCTTTCTTTATTCTGTATGTTTAGTGGTTTAATTATTATGTGCAAGGGGACTTTTTTTGGGGTCTAGTTTATTTGGTGTTCTATAAGCTTCTTGTATGAGCTTTTTTCATAGGTATTTCCTCCTTTAAGTTGGGAAAGTTTTCTTCCACGATTTTGTTGAATACATTTTCTGTACCTTTGAGTTGATATTCTTCTCCTTCTTCTATCCCATTACTTAGGTTTGGCCTTTTTGTGGTGTCCCAGATTTCCTGGACATTTTGTGTTGTGACTTTTTTGGTTTTGTTGTTTTCTTTGACTGATGAATCTATTTCCTCAATTGTATTCTCTATGCCAGAGATTCTCTTGTCCATCTCTTGTATTCTGTTGGTTATGCTTGCATCTGTAGTTCTTGTTCATTTACTCAGATTTTCTATTTCCAGCATTCCCTTGGTTTGTGTGCCAGAGATTCTCTTGTCCATCTCTTGTATTCTGTTGGTTATGCTTGTATCTGTAGTTCTTGTTCATTTACTCAGATTTTCTATTTCCAGCATTCCCTTGGTTTGTGTCTTCCTCATTTTTTCAGATTCAGTTTTCAGTTCTTGAACTGTTTTCTTCACCTGTTTAATTGCCTTTTCATGGTTTTCTTAGCTTTCTTTAAGGAATTTATTGATTGATTTTTTATTTGTCATTTCCCAATTTTTTAAAGGGAATTTTTCATTTCCTCTTTAAAAGCCTCTATCATCTTTATAAAGTTATTTTAAAGTCATTTTTTTTTCTGCTTCTTCTATGTTGTGCTGTTCAGGTCTTGCTGTTGTAGAACCACTAGGTTCTGTTGATGCCATATTGCTCTTTATATTATTGTATGTATTTTTGCATGGGTGTCTACTCATCTCTTCCTCCAATTGGTGCAAAATGTGCCTGTGTGTAAGTGAGCTGCTCTTGGTCCAATCTGTGCTTGCTGTGTCTGTGTCTCAGGTAGCTGCTCTTGGTCATTTCAGGGCTCTTGGTCCAACAAGAGTTGGCAGATTCTGTGTCTCAGGAAGCTGCTCTTGGTTCAATCAGAGCTGGTTGATTCTGTGTCCCTGGAAGCCACTAGTGTCGCAGGGGGATGGATAGGTTTGGGGTAGGGCATGGGGCTTGTAGACTGATTGCAGGGTCCAATAGGGGATTTTAGTGGGGGAGCCTGCCTGCAGGAGTCTTCCCTGATGGCTGGCAACTGGGGTAGTGATGGGTGGAGGCTCCCAGGGACTTGTTGTGTCCCAGGGCCTAGATTCTAGAGGCAGGACTCTCTGGGTGAGAGAAATATCTCTCACTTCTTGGTCCAATCAGAGCTGGCAGATTCTGTGACCTGTTTGTTTTCTAATGAGGGAAAGAAATGTGAGTGGATCTGGAGGGGGGATGATGTGGGGAGGACCTGGGAGGAGTAGAGGGATGGGAAACTATAATCAGGATATATTTTATGAGGAAAAAAAAATCTATTTTCAATGAAAGGATAAAAAGAAATTCTCAAAGGATTAATAAAATATCTTTTAAAATGGAAAATAGTTGTGTTCCAGTGCATAACTCTGAACTTTCCATTTTAGTAGAAGCCTCTTTATTTTATTTTTTTTTATTTTTGTTTTTATTTTTTTTTTTTTGGTTTTTCGAGACAGGGTTTCTCTGTGTAGCTTTGCGCCTTTCCTGGAACTCACTTGGTAGCCCAGGCTGGCCTCGAACTCACAGAGATCCACCTGCCTCTGCCTCCCGAGTGCTGGGATTAAAGGCGTGAGCCACTACCGCCTGGCTAGGAGCCTCTTTAAAGCAATGAAAAATCAGAGTGCTACCAAGGATTTGTGTTCTTCATAGCTCTGTTTACTTAAGTTCTTAAGAGATGGGTTATTGTAGTTAGGGTTTCTATGCTTTGATGAAACATCATGATCAAAAGCAGCTCAGGGAGGAAAAAGTGTCTTTCAGCTTACAACTCTCAGGTCATACATACTCCATCATCAAAGGGAGGAAGTCAGGACAGGAAGAAAGCTGGAGGCAGGAACTGAAGCAAAAGCTGTTGGAGGAGCTTTGCTTACTGTCTTGCTCCCCATGGCTTGCTCAGCCATTTTTCTTACATCACCCAGAACTACCAGCCCAGGACTAGCACCATCCACAGTGAGCTGGATTTTCCCACATCTATCATAAATTAAGAGAATGCCCCACAGGCTTTCTGCAGAATGATCGTAGGAAAGCATTTTCTCAATTGAGAGTTCTTCCTCTCAGATCAGATGACTCTGGCTGTGTCAACTTGACCAAAAAAAAAAAAAAAAACCCAATAAAAACAAAAACAAACACCTAAACCAAAACAAAACATAAAAAAAAAAACAAAGAAAAAATGAACCAGCACATATATTTATTGTGTAGATAAAAAGAGAACTTGGTAGACTTCAAACTGAGCCTTAATAATTAATCATCATATGAAAAAGCTAAAAAGTTATAACATGGGGGAGCATACACTCTAACACTTAAGAGGGAGTATTCAAGAAAATAGAATGTGAAATGGTTGGACAGAGAGAGAATCTGCAGCAGATTGTGATCCATTGTTGAGTTAAACATGAGATCTCTAGTTCCTGCAGACTCTGACACTCTTCATGCTTAGGTCCCAACCTCTGGTCCTCACAAACTCCTCTTACTGAACTTCTCTGTCCAGGGCCAGCCCTGGACTACTTCTCTTTAGATATTTTCTTCTTTCCTTGGCTCTTCCCCCAAATTCTTTAATTTGTTCTGGAATTTTTTCCTCTATCATAGTAACTATTCCTTGACTCAAATCTTAGTTAAATTTGGGTATCTGAGGAAAGTACACTGTCCTCAAAGCTCTGTTGAAGAGACACCACTCACTTCCTACTCTATAGGCACCAGTACCCACTGTTGACATTCTCTTGGGTTCTCATTCCACTTATACATCAGTTACTGGCCATCTTCATGATAAAGCATTGATGCCATTAGTACCATTGTCCTGAGAGTGGTAGTAAACTACAATTTTCTTCTTCTCACTTATTAAAGACTTTGCTCAGGTCCCAATCTTTTACCCTACTCAATGAGCAATGGGTAATTAATGGCAGAGAGCCATAATGTGACCTGAAAAAGCTTAGAATTGTAGTCCTCCTCATAGCATCTATTTCTTTCCACAATTCACCTGAGAACCTCACTACAATATTTTCAGTGAGATTGTAGTTACCAATGCAGCAATCCAAAGTATTCTATTGTCTATATCAATTTTAACAATAGGATTATTATTTTTCTAATGCTTGGGATTGAACCTTGGGCCTTCTTGCATGCAAAACAAGTGCTCTACCATTGAGCTATATCCCTAGCACAAAACACTTGTTTGAAGACAGGAAGAAGTCACTTTTGAACCATCTAATCTAATACTTTGTAGAGGAGTGGAAAACATAGGTTTTGGCAGAGTTGTCTATAGCTTTTATAGAATCTGGTATATTAAAATTTCTCTCTCTCTGTCTATCTATCTGTCTCTCTCTCATCCTGGTACCCTGTACTCCACCATCTTGGCACCCCAGGAACTCTGTGTCTTTAATTTCCCAAACTCTGTGGTCCTCTGGAGCACTGGACTCTGCAGATATACAGGTTCTAGAAGTCCTGGGAGTTTCTGGACCTTGCAAGAAAGGTTTTGCCTCAGAGTCCTAGGCAAGCAGCTTCTCTCTGGCTTCAGGAGGAACAATAGGATTCTTCAAAGTTATGGTGTTCCTGCCTCATCCTCCTGAGTGCTATGGGTACAGAAGTGTGTCATCATGTCAAGCATTTTATTATCACATTTAGTCAGTATGTGCTTTCAAAAATTTTTTTATTCATTGCAGTCTCATTTTCATAACTTACTGGAATCAAGGTAAACCAAAAGGTTTCTTAAAATACTTTGAAATTCTTCTGTGTGGTGGTCATTTCCTCTTTTGAATTCTACATTTATATGTGATAATATACATATATATTAATAATTGTGATCTTTCTATTTTTCCTCTCCTCTCTTCTCCTCTCCTCACTCCTTCCTCCTCTTTCTTTCTTCCTCTCTCCCTCTTTCCCTTCCTCTACTTCTTCTATTTGTCCTCAGTGTTTTTCAGTTAAATGTCCTTTTTTCTTCCAAATTCAATAACATGAAAATATGGCATTACAAAATGTATTTTGTATGTTTAACACGTGCCACGGACTGGCCCATCGGGGTACCACAACCGTAGGGGGACCAGAGCTTGGGCAATCAGGAAGGCAAGGATTCAGCAAATGACAGACAGACAACACACTCAGAAGTGGTTTGAATCTGCTGCAATTTTACTTCTGCAAATCAGTAGTTTATATACAGAAAAGAAAACTATCAAGTCATACAAGGAACAACAAGAGCTTGGCAATAATTCAATTACATCATCTTTAAAAAAACAGCAAGCACACAATTATTAATCGGCGCTAGACATATCCCTTCACCCACAAGAACTTTATGATCCAAAGAGCAGTCTGTGTTTTTTAAACTTAGTACGGTCCATAGACTTGTATAGGCTTCTTGTAGCTGTGTCCTTCATCTTTATCTCAGCCGCTTGCTAGTTTATTATGCATTTCTACTTTGCTGGTTCTCATGACCCATTTAGCCAATTTGGATGCTGCAGATCCTCCCTAAGTCTTTCTTTAGTTCTTTTATCACATATCTCTTTAATATAAAACCTTTTTACCTGCTGAAATATGGACTCTTACACTTTTACACCTGTAAGGAGAAGGGGTTCTGCTGTAGTCCTTAAGTTTCTCATATTGAACTTCCTCAATGGAGGGGCCCACCATCTGCCTCCTATGAGATAACTTTTTTTTTTGTCATAAATCACTTTAGTTGGGATTCCTAAAGGATTCCTAGTAGGTGAGTGTTCATTCCCTAGAAGTGTCTGAATTATTATATATATATTTTTTTATCTAGAGGCTTGGGGTCTTTAAGGAATAGCTCATTCTGCTATATCTAAATAAGGTCCATGTCTAGCTTCCCCTTTCCCCTTTCCTCCATAGTTCAAAACCCAAGCATTCATTAATTTTGGCTGTGCTTCATAGATTAATTAGAACATTATCAGAAAAGCAGTTATACAGAACCCAAAGCCCAGGGAGCTCATGATCCGTGA
The DNA here is from genome assembly GCF_007827085.1 of Peromyscus californicus insignis. Lineage (NCBI taxonomy): Eukaryota > Metazoa > Chordata > Mammalia > Rodentia > Cricetidae > Peromyscus > Peromyscus californicus. Next base: position 95,111,829 of record NW_026294562.1, read on the forward strand.
AGCATGTCTCCTTCAAGAAGGAGGCATAACACGGGTACTCTGCCAGGGACCTCCAGGGAGCTTAGTCCTGTGGGACACATATCTCCCATCCGCTATTATTGACATAATTGTTCATGTCACACGGACGTCACTGGAGTTGGTGTGGCAAGCACGTGTATGTATGTGAGTTTCTACATATACAATATATACACACATGTAAATATGTGGGTTTTTTAGCATTTCATTGAGTTTTGTAGTAAGAAGAGTGAGAATTGATTAGATCTGACATTAGAAAATAATGGATAAAATCTGGATGTGATGGTTCAGGACTTTAACCCTAGCAATACTAGACAATCTCTGTGTATTCAAGGTCAGCCTGGTCTACACAGTGAGTTCCAGGCCAGCTGGAGCTACATAGTGAAACACTGTCTCAAAAACAAAAACAAAAAAAATAATGAAATAGAAAACAATTGCTTTTTTTTCACTAAATAACCATTTTAACCAGCAAGTACCCCATTTCCCCCCTAACATCATATACATTTTCAAGCCTTTTAGGATCTTTTATTTATCATTTTAGGGAAAAAGTTGATTATATTGCCTAGGTCTTTTCTTAGAGCTATCTGCATGTCTTTATTCCTTAGACTGTAAATGATGGGGTTGAGCAGAGGTGTCAGAACAGTGTAAGTCACTGCTAGCAGTGTGTCATCCCTGAAAGAGTCACTGTTCTTGGGCCTCAGATAGACAAAACAAGCAAACCCATAATGTATGAACACCACAGTGAAATGGGAGGAGCAAGTTGAAAAGGTCTTATACCTTCCCTTGGCAGAGGGCAACTTCACAACCACTGTCACGATGAAGACATAAGATACCATGATCAAAATAAAGCTGCCCACCAACACAAAGGCAGTGAATGCAAGAAGAATCATTTTCTGATAAAAGGTGTAATTACAGGCAAGGGAGACCACAGGCTCAATATCACAAAAAAAGTGCTGAATGACGTTGGAGTTACAAAAGGACAAGTTGAATATTATGATGACAATGCACAGAGAAACTGAGAAGCCAAGCACAGCAGAGGCCATGATGAGCTGAAAGCAGATCTTTTGAGTCATCAGGATTGGATAATGCAGGGGGTTGTGGATGGCAGTGTAACGGTCATAGGACATGGCAGATAAGATGAAGCAGTTATTACCTCCCAATCCAAAGAAGAAAAACATCTGTGTGGCACACTCGGGAAGAGAAATGGTCTTGCTCTCTGATAGCAAGTCCACTAACATTCGTGGTAGGATCACCATAGTGGTGCAGGTTTCTGAAAAGGACAGGGCAAAGAGGAAAAAGTACATGGGGGTGTGAAGGTTGTGGTTGAGCTTGATGGCCACCATGATGGATGCATTTGCTAGGAGGATGGTCACATGGGAGAGGAGAATCACAACAAAGAGTAGATTCTGCAGTTCTGGGAAGCTGGAAAATCCCCACAGAAGGAATGTGGTCACTGTGGTATGATTGCCCATCCTCATGGCATCACAATTTTGACCAGGGCAGAATGTGCACTTAAGGTGACGACTCAGACATGATTGTGAAGAGATTCTACACTGATGTCACCAGATTTTAATCAAGATCACCTGGGTTAATGAATTCAATAACCGCAAGGAGAGACCTGGATGCCTGCGACTGAGGGCAAAATTAGGAGTCTAAGTGGTAAGAATATTTCTAGTATGTAAATCTGTTCCAATTCCATAGGTTAGGGCTAAGGCTTGTTGTCTGTGGTCCATCTAGTCCAACAGTGGCTGCCTGATGTTATGTTGGAAAGTTCAAGAATCTGGGAGTTGTTCAGTCTGTGAGGTTGGATGACTCAGCTGGTCATCAGTCTACATTGGAATTCCAGAGAAGCGGGTTCTAACACCAGTGAAATAATGCCTCAGCAGCAGGATAGATGAACTCGTTGGTGAGAATGAGGACAAGTAGACAAAGCTTCCTTCTCCCATGTCCTTTCACATAGCCTGCCACCAGAAGGTATAGTCAAGATTAAGGATGTGTTTTCCCATCTCAAATGATCCAATCAAGAAAAATCCTCTCAAGTGTGCCCAGCTGCTTGGGTGTTAGTTGATGCCAGTTGTAATCAAGTTGACAACCAACATTACCCATCACAGTGACAATGTTGAAAGGAACCAGATAAACAATTTACCAGGTAATTTCAGCCTGTTTCAAATACACAATAATGCCACTATTAGTACTTCTTAGTGAGATAGTTCTTAGAACAAATCAATGACTTTGAAGTTGTTCAGAATGCCACATTGAATTTACCTGGAGTTGAAGTGAGTTCTGAAAACAGTGTCATTTCAGACTGTCAAATTTGGTCATAATTGTTTGATCAACATTTTCCCCCAGCTGGTATATTCCTTCAGTAGAGACCTGAAGGAATCACTTTAAATTTCTAAGATCAATTTTCACATCATATTTTTAATTCACTTATTAATTTTCCATCCATACAGAAATTTATGGGCAAGAATGACATGAGGACTGTGCATATTATTTTGATTTTAATTTCAGTCACTGTTAAATCATAGAAGGTAGGGATTGAAAAGGAAGTTGTGGTTTGGCTAACAAAGGGCTTTCTGTGAGCAACAGAAGTTCTGCAGCAATCTTCACTGAAACTCTATGTTTCATCTTTAAGATCAGTTTTTTTTCCTCTGAAGGTTTCTCAGTCTAGTTATCTCTAAAGAAGAGTTTTTTTCCATGAAAATTCCTTCAACTACTGGTTACCTTTCGTGATTATAAGTCTTCAGTTTCCTTTGGAACATGATTCAGCACCTTCCAAGTATTGAAAGCAGAATTTTGAGGGTTAATCTGGCCCCATCATGCTTCTTGTATTTATTTTTAAAGTTATTTATAGACATTAGAGAGATATAATGAGACCATTTTAAACTTGTTTATCATCTTTACACCCAACAAGCTATTTTCTGCATTCCAAATTCTGTATTGCATTTTAAATACAAGGTCTGCTGTTAATTAATTGCATTGGCTATTTCCTATGGAGTAAAATTGCATCTTTTAGGCTTATTAATCTCTCTCTGTCCCACCCCTCCCCTCTCTCTCCCTCTCCCTCTCTCTCCTCCCCCCACTTCATTCATCACACTGTGACTAGATGTTAGATTTCTAAGGACAGGATATATTAATCAAGCCATTTATAGTGTCAAAAATAGTGTACATACCCACTGTTCATAGAAGAAAACACAAATATCCCAGCATGAATTTCAATATTGTTTACAAACAAATAGAAAAGTTTCTTGGTTCTCTTCCTACTCTATTCCTACCTATCGTACACTTAAACCAGATGATGCACTCTGCTTTATAAATGCAACCAAATCTTGTTTCTTTGCATATGGTATTGTTTTTGCTCAACTTTCCCTTCTTTATTAGAATTTTACACATTTTCAATTCATTTCCTTTTTACTCATTTGACATTCTCTGGACTCTGGAATCCTAGCTAAAAATGCCTCCTCCATTTTACTTTATCACTCACTTCTATTTTTGCAGTAGTCTCTGGTCTCTGTTTCCCTGTTCCTACACTCTTCCATATCAAATCTTCCATCATGGTATTTCTCTTCTTTGTAGAAACTGTTGCATCCACGATTTCTGTGTTAGTTATCTTTTCATAACTGGGACCTGAATACCAAAGGGAACTCTTAAAGGGAGGACTGTTTATTTGGGTCATAGTTTCAGTGTACGGTTGTCTGATTCCATTGCTTAGGGCCTGAGGGGATGGTGACATGGGAGCTCACTCGAGAGGAGGCTGCTTGCCTCATGGAAACAGAGAATGCCTTTGCTTTCTAGGTTCTCCTCACTGTGTCCCTCTTATTCCATCTGTGCTTGTCCAGCCTGGGATGATCCCACACAGTCAGGTCATGTTCCTCCACCTTATTCAGTCCTCTCTGGACAGCCTTCACAGATACACCCAGTGGTGTGCTTTACTAGTTTCTTAGTTTCTTCCAACTTTTATTGGCTGTTTCTGTTGTCCTGTACTCTATATCCTCACAGCTACTATAAGAGGTAAGTTCTACAGCATTGGTCCTCCCTGTGCTATGGAAACTATGGCTCAGAGAGGTATTTGTTCCACAGGTAGTTAGTGCACCTGTGTGGCATATTTATAGCCAGGCAATGGGAGTTTGGAGAACCTCTGCTTGTCTAACTGTAAAGTTTCCCAAGTGCAAGGGTTCAAGGTCTTACCTGTCCATCCTCATTTCCTGCTGCCAAACTCCCCTATGTGAGAAACCATCCCCAGTTGTAGCAACTTGTTTCTTGATCTTCTACTGTGTGTGTTGTTGCTATCACCTGCAATGCCCTTTCTGACAGAATGTTCAAATGTTACTTGCCTGGGAAGACTTCCTAAATCTCTCTGCCTGTGTTAATCACTTCTTTTGGGTTTATACACCACTTAAATTTTTTTAAAGGTGTGTGTGTGTGTGTGTGTGTGTGTGTGTGTGTGTGTGTGTGTGTGTCTGAGAGAGAGAGAGAGAGAGAGAGAGAGAGAGAGAGAGAGAGAGAGAGAGAGAGAGAGAACTTAAAACAAGCTTAACTTTATCATTGGCAGGAAAGTGACTCATTTTAAAATGCTATCCCCCATCCTAGAGTGTCAGTCTAGTGAATATATGTTTTTGATCATGGCTAGCTCGCTAGCTGTAGGAAAAAACTCTTGTGCTCTCCAGACACTTTTCCGTAACTAACGTTTATGTGCATGTGCTAATTCCTTTACAGTGCAGTTTTTTAAAAATAGATTTGTATTTGCTTCCTTTTGGCAGTCGACAGTTCCAAAGTGATCTCAGGACTCTGCACACTCAGCACTGTGAATGAATGTGTAGGTGTTTTACTCTTTCTTGTTTAACTGCATATATGAATAATGAACAAGCTAACAAGGTAATAAAAATCTCCGGAGTGGTTTCTTAGAGCCTGGGCGAAAGAAATTATCTCTACATTCCTAGCCACTACCCTTACTTGATGCAGTACAAATCACACCTGATATACACAAGTCATCTTCTATTAAGGGAATGTCAAAATTTCTAGAATTTGTGAAAAAAACCCCAAACCCCAAACCCTTTACCCTCATACTAACTTCAAGCTCTTGGTGTTTTCAAGAGGGTAATATCAGGGTATCAGGGTATGTCTAGTTTCTACAGACTTCAACAATGACTTTGGCTGATGGTCTCACAATGATTTTTTTTTGATACTTTTCATGTATGTGAATCATGTGTTCCCCAATCTATTGAAATAGAGTGGAACAAGGTCAGTGTGAGGCCATTTCAATCCTCCCTTATCCTTGGCTGCCACTGGACAACAAGATACTTACAATATTGTCACAACTGATATTTTCCCCTCTGGACCTTATCCAGACCTACATCTGGGTTTTCCCATTATGTTCTCTACTATTAGTCCATCACTTCCTTGTGCATTTTTTTCTTGGCTTCATCTCTACGAGGAACAAGAAAATAGCAACATTATTAATTTCCAGGTCATCGGTGCCCACATTTCCCCTAATACCTTCTACAGGGCAATAAACAGTCATTGGCTCTTGCTTATGAAAAAAACAAACAAATGTTCAGTGCAAGGAACAAATTAAGAAGAAACAACAACAACCCACAAACCCCCACCTTCTCAAGGAGGAGAGTCACCTTCCACTCTCTTAAAACCAAGAAGAAACAAGAGCATTTGAAGAATTTCATCTCTCACTTCAGTGGTGGCTTTCTGCAGTTCTTTCTGGAATTTTATACATCTCATAATGCAGAGACAAGCAATGAAGCCACTTCTGCGAGTTGGATGTCTGTGACAAGTCTCAGAAACTGTCTCATAATTTAAGGAGTTATCTTCTGCATTCCTTAAGGGTGGGGCTTAGAACACTCATGGTTTTAATGAGAGTCCTGGGGCCACTGGAGATGATTGTCTTGAGACTGCTTCAGATACTAGAAATTATGTGTTTATGGGACTCTAATCCAATATCCTATCCACCCAGGGTGTTCTAATTCCTAAGATGTGATGGGGACTTCTTTTGTTTATTATTATCTCTACGAATATCTGGAAATGGCTGAATATGAACTTGTTAAAAATATCTTGGGGTGCAATGGATTCTGTGGAGCAAAATTTTTACCTTTTACATAACACATTTTATGACTTTGGAACTTTGCCAAGTCCTTCAGTCTTCTGCTACTGTATTTACATAGTAAAAAATGAGTGTTATGAGATTATTGCCTAGGAAAACAGAAGAAGCCAGACATGAAAACAAGAAACAAGTAATATAATCTGTGTCATTAATTTCTCATAAGACAACTTTGTTGAGAAGATATTGTTTACAGGAAACATTCACTTTCATACAAATCCCTGCTTACTGCCCTGATTTATTTTTCCTGTAAATGGCTTTTTTTTTTTGGATTTTTCGAGACAGGGTTTCTCTGTGTAGCTTTGCGCCTTTCCTGGAACTCACTTGGTAGTCCAGGCTGGCCTCGAACTCATAGAGATCCTCCTGGCTCTGCCTCCCGAGTGCTGGGATTAAAGGCGTGCGCCACCACCGCCCGGCGTAAATGGCTTTAAATGCCCATTTCAGTATCAAATTCTTTACCACTTATGGTACCGTAAATCACATCTTATTTTCAATATTTATTCCCATAACTTCAGATCTTACAGTCAATGCATTTCTCTGCCCTACCTCAATACTCTTCTCAATCTCTAGTAGTCCCTTTTCTATTTTCAGGCCACTTTTAAAAATAGTTTCTGAACCTCATCCAACTACTGAGGGATCTGGATGCAGAGATCCATGACTAGGCCCCGGGTGGATCTCTGGGAGTCCAATTAGCGAGAATGAGGAGGGTTTATATGAGCGAGAATTGTTGAGACCAAGGTTGGATAAAGCACAGGGACAAATAGCCAAATGAATGGAAACACATGAACTATGAACCAATGGCTGAGGGGTCCCCACTGGATCAGGCCCTCTGAATGGATGAGACAGTTGATTGGCTTGATCTGTTTGGGAGGCACCCAGGCAGTGGGACCAGATCTTGTGCTCATTGCATGAGTTGGCTGTTTGAAACCTGGGGCCTATGCAGGATTGTTTGGCTCGGCCTGGGAGGAGGGGACTAGACCTACCTGGACTGAGGCTACCAGGTTGACCTCAGTCTGTGGGGAAGGCTTTGCCCTGGAGGAGATGGGAATGGGGGGGGGGTGTTGGGGGTAAGGTGAGGGGGACGGGAGGGGGGAGAACAAGGGAATCCGTGGCTGATATGTAGAACTGAATTGTATTGCAAAATAAATTAATAAAAAAAAAAAAAAAGAAATGAAAGTTAGTAGTTAGACATTACAATAGAAGTTGTAGTCATATTAGATATGTTTTAAAAATTGAGCAGATATATTTTAGACAGGTCATCTTCAAACCCTTCGGAGATCTACAGAATATGGCATTTAAAATGTTTTAATAACTTAGAAAATTTTTCTTTTTTGTTATGATTATGAGACATGTCGGCTCCTGGCAGTACCAATCTACTTCAGAGAAAATATGGGCATTGAAGAAACTGCATATGGAGTTAACTTTCATTGTGGCAAAAGTTAGCCACTGGACAACAAAGTATCCTTGAATCAACTGCTGACAAAATGGACAGACAGGACATGAAACAAAGGACTACTGATTCTTGCCAAAACGAGTGTGGTTATGGCTTTATCAAAAGGCATCTTCTGAGGCCAGGACAATATGGCACCATCCCTGAAGTGGCCTTCGCAATTTGGAAAAGGTACAGTGCCCTTTTCTTCGAAGGCAGCTGAATAGGCAGTGGGCCGATGGCTTCTGATGTGCAATGGAACAGCAGCTGAAACAGTTATTCTTGAAGAGTAACTAAGCTCACGCCTCGCAATAGTAAACTGGCATTTGACAGAGGGATGTGGAGAAGAACGGGATGTTAAGATGAAGCCATATATACACAGCCAAGAATGGACAGCTGAATTAAAAAATCAACAATTTCCAGAATTTAAAATCCTGAATCATGACATGACACTAGTGGAATTCAGGTGTTTCTGGTACATGGACTGCTCTCACCCAATGTGAGGTTGAACTGTCGACCTTGTGTACATCCTACTTCACAAATGAGTCTGTCAGATATGCTAAGCCTATAGGCTGAAGATGATGCCCCAACACTGTGGAGAAACCTCAGGTGACTGTCCAGGCAGCTGGCTGTTTCTGTCAACTCACAAATTTTTTGGAAGTTGCTTGCATGCACTTTCTGTTTTTATTTTTGTTAGCTAATATTATTTCCTTCTTGGGTCTCTGAGGGAGTTGAAGATTAGTTAGTTATAGTTGAAGGTTAGTTAGTTATAGTTGAAGATTAATTAGGATAGAAAGTGAATTAGATACATTTTGGACTTAACAAAATAGGATAGATAATGAAATTATTTTCTCTGAATTTGTCAAATACAATTGGACTAGACATTGTTTAGACATTTATTACTTGTATATATTGTATATAGTCATTGTACTTTTGTATATAGTTTTTCTTTTGTTAGTTATAAAAAAAAAAAAAATAGTTTCTGAATACGAAAGAGAACATTGGATGTTTTAAATGATATATTTGGCTCATTAAGATTTTTCTTGCTGCATATATTTTTCCTTTACACCACAGGTGTTTTAAAGACAGATGTATGTCCCACATCTTTTCTTTATTCATTTTTCTGCTAATGAGTACCTAGGCTGAAGATGTATTTTGGCTAGGTAATGGTACAATAAAGGTACTTATGCAAATGGCTCTTATGTGATGACTTTATTACTTTTGGATGTGTGTCTTGAAGTGGTATAGCTAGAGCATACAGTAGTTCAGCAAATATCAAGAACTGCACATTAATTTCTTTAATGGTTATGCAAGCTTACATTCCTACCAACAGTATTAAGGGTTTCTTTTTCGGCACAGCCTCACCAGCTCTTGTTACTATTATTAATTTTGATAATAGACATCCAAGTTTGGTGAGATGAAGTGTTGATTTCCATTTCCTGATGGTTACACATAGGAAGCATTCCATACATATATTCCATATATATATATATATATATATATTCCTTTATCCTTTTATCCTTTAATTTATATATCCATGTATCCTTTTCTTTGAGAAAAGGTATTTTTGTGTGGCCTAAGCTAGTCTCAAAGTTGCTGTGAGGCTCAGCCTGGCCTTGGATTTATAATCTTCTTGCCTCAACCTCCTGAGTGCTGGTATTACAGGTGTAAAATACAATGACTGTCTCTGTACTTCTTTCCATGATTATATTTTCATTATTTTTAAGTTAATATATAACTTCATTATGACATTTTTATACATATATATCCTTATATTTTGTTCTATATGGCATGAAATATAGTCAAATATATATATTTCTAGGTATAGGATAAAACATGTTTTTTTGAGTAGTTTATTTTACTGAATACAATGTTCTTAAATTCCATCCATTTTCTAATAAATTAATTAATTTCTTTCTTCTTTACAGAGGAATAAAATTCTACTGTGTATATATATCACACTTTCATAATTAGCTTACCTATTAATAAACCTCCAAGCTGCTCCATGTCTAGGCTACTGTGCATAGTTCAACAATAAACATGAGCATGCAAATATCTCTGTAGCCATCTGATTTAGAATCCTTCAGTTTGTACTGGAGAGTAGTATGGACGAATCATATGGTAGTTCCATTTTTTTCAAATTTGTGTGTGTGTGATAGAGAGACAGAGAGGCAGAGACACCTACAAAGTGTTTAATAATTCCTTTTCCCACATTCTCTCCAATATTTATTTCCTTCATAATGGACCCCCAATATCATTTTAATTTTTATTTCCCTAATGGCTAAGTCTAGTGAACACATTTTTTCCTTTGTTTTACACATGTGTTTGTAGTTTTTATTATTATTTCAAGATTGTTAATGCATTAATGCGTGGAGTCTGTTTTGTGTTTGCATTTGTTTTGGTTTGTTTTCAGTTCTTTATAGACATGAAAGATATGAATCCACTGTTAGATGTATAGGGGTCAGAATCACAGTACACAAATTCTTTGAACTCCAGTCTCTGCTCTATCTAATGAAAAATGATAATAATAAAATCATCTACACCCTAACATATTGTGAACATTCACTATGTGTAAAATGCTTAGCAAAGTTATTAGTATAAAGGGATGTTGATAGGAATATTGGCTGTAGTTATTGCAGTGGTTGTCAACCCAACCCTGCAATAACAGGGCTACAAGGGGTTCTGAAGTTAGAGTTAGCAAGAGAACTAAAGGACCACTGAGTCTTCGGGCTGAAGAGTTGGTGTTCTGCTGAGATCTAACTACCCCAAGGGAATGAGTCAAGAGGTGATACTTTGCCTCTATTTCCATTCTTCAAGGCACCCAGGTCATTTAACAATTCTAATTGTTCATACAATTTTAAGACTTTCATGCTCTGTCTTCTTATACAATATTGGAAATGTGTAAAACTTTTTTGTTATTTAAAATTCAACTTTGCCGGGCGGTGGTGGTGCATACCTTTAATCCCAGCACTTGGGAGGCAGAGGCAGGAGGATCTCTGTGAGTTCCAGGCCAGCCTGGGCTACAGAGTGAGTTTCAGGAAAGGTGCAAAGCTACACAGAGAAACCCTGTCTCAAAAAAAACCCCAAAAAACAAAAAACAAAAAACCCCAAAAACCATAAATAAATAAATAAATAAATAAATAAATAAATAAATAAATAAATAAATAAATAAATAAAATTCAACTTCATATGAAATCCCACCTCATGTTCCCCTGGGGTACTTGATGGCATATGTTAAAGATGGCAATTCAAAAGACTTAGTGATAAAGATATTGAATGGATGAAACTAGGTTTAGTTTTTATATTTGAAGTTTAGCATTATTTACTTCTTACAAATATCCAAGTAAACTTGGAACTAATTGTTCATAAGAAAATTTGTTATATTATGATGTAGTAAATAAGAAACAAATCCTACATGACTATACATGAACACCTAGAGAGAACAAAATAATGAATTGACCACTTGAGAATTGACAGGATTTTGGAAACTTAATTGTTTTTGCCCATGAATTGACTCAGTGTCCACAACAGAAAATAATGTTCCATGATACTTCCGAATTCACAGTTGAATTTTCAGCATCTTCAGAGATTTATCCCCAAAGGAGGCAAAAGTTAAAAGATGACTACATAACCACCACAAATTTGACTTTTTACTGAAAGATGAATGTGTTCTCACTTCAAGAGGTAGGACTTTGGCTTTTGGTAATGAATCTGGCTCACTGGTTTTCATTTATCATCTGAGAAAAAACGTTTATGTACTCAGTCACAGTGCTAAAAAAGCAGGTGTAATCAAGTAGTCAGTCCATGAGTCATCTTGGCTGGCTCTGTTTCTATCATAAGTTTAATGAGATCAAGCAGTCAGAGTACCAGGATCCCCGTTTACCTACACACAAAACAGTAAGTCATATTTTTCAACATTACCTAAATGTGTCACTGTTAAAAGAGTTGAGTGACTTTGGGTCTTTACTGAAATTTAAGGATTCAAGTATAATATTTAAAAGTTGTTAAAAATTGTGCACAAAGACTTAACTCTGCTTGGAAAAAGCATACTATATTGTGGAAAACAACATTATTTCATGTTATAAAAGCCCAATTAGAAACTAGTGTTATAGCAGGAGGAAGTCATTCGATTTGAATAAGCCTGTTTTAGTTATGTGTGGAGTATCTAGTGTGGTTTTTCATAGTGATTGCATAGATATTTCAAATTACTTGTTAAAACATTTTCTGTTTCAAATATATAAAAAATCTAACAAATTTACAGTAGATAATTTTATTGATAATTTGAAATTTCTGTTTAGTAGGTGTGTGAGCAATAATTTAATTTATGTAGGGAACTCATACATTATCTATTAACAACCTTAAAAAACAGCCTTTCATCAATTCTGGTATATAGGAGTCAAAGATTTTTATTAATTGACTTATTTAGGTGTTAAGTAGGGGGTTCAGACAGCTTGGGGGTCTAACTCTGATTTTACTGGCTGTTATGTACCACATTTAAATAAAAGAATCTCTTTCAAAGTTATTAAAATAATATTTTGTGAAAATGTAATACTTTATGTAAAACCAAAACATATTTATGAAAATATCAAAATTTCATAAATTACCTCTTTGCATTTATGTATAATTATTAGATTAACGCTTGTTTTTTAAAGAAGCATATAAAATATTAGCTGCTATCTGAGTATTTCCTCCAAAGCTCTTTGCATTTATCTTCATTAATATACCCATAATTTATTTGTTATTCTCATCTATCTTCTATTTTTATATTTTGCTTTAAGGTGTACTTGGTTAAACAACATAACATGTAAAGAAAAGGGCATATTATGTGAGGGAAAGTTTTTAGGTAATTGGGCTAAAGAACTTAAAAATTATAGAAAGATTCATCCCTGCAGGAAAATAAAAATGGATGCTTGGACATCTTTAAACATAATTGTATTGTATTTTAATGAAAGTGAAACTACCCATTTACAAATCCCTTCTTATAATGTCTCCATCACAGCCTTGATCTGGCAGCAGCTACACTGTCCCATGGCTTTACTGGAGGACGGGAACCACACTGCAGTGACAGAGTTCATTTTATTGGGCTTAACTGATGACCCAGTCCTTAGAGTCATCCTCTTCACCATCATCCTGTGCATCTACCTGGTGACCTTGTCTGGGAACGTCAGCACCATCCTTCTCATCAGAGTCTCTTCCCAGCTCCATCATCCCATGTACTTTTTTCTCAGTCACTTGGCTTCTGCTGACATAGGGTACTCATCTTCTGTCACTCCCAATATGCTTGTCAATTTCCTGGTGGAGAGAAATACTATCTCCTACCTTGGATGTGCCATCCAGCTTGGTTCAGCTGTTTTCTTTGGGACAGTTGAGTGTTTCCTTCTGGCTGCCATGGCTTATGATCGCTTTATAGCAATCTGCAACCCACTGCTTTACTCAACCAAAATGTCCACACAAATTTGTGTCCAGTTGCTTGTAGGATCATATATTGGTGGTTTTCTTAATGCTTCCTTCTTTACCATTTCCTTCTTTTCTTTCCTCTTCTGTGGACCAAATAGAATCAATCACTTTTTCTGTGATTTTACTCCATTAGTTGAACTCTCCTGTTCTGATAATAGCATCCTTACAGTTCTAGATTCATTTTTTGCTGGCTCCATCATTTTGATCACAGTACTTGTCATTGCTGTCTCCTACATCTACATCCTTATCACCATCTTGAAGATGCACTCCTCTGAGGGCCGCCACAAGGCCTTCTCCACCTGCACCTCCCACCTCACTGCAGTCACTCTCTTCTATGGCACCATCACATTCATCTATGTGATGCCCAAGTCCAGCTACTCCACAGATCAGAACAAGGTGGTGTCTGTGTTCTACATGGTGGTGATACCCATGTTGAATCCCCTCATCTACAGCCTCAGGAACAATGAGATTAAGGGTGCTCTGAAGAGACAACTTGGTAGGAAAATACTTTCTTAGAGACATACGTTATTTTGAAAGACTTGATATAGTAATAATACCTAATTGATACAATATTAATGTGAGTGTCCTGAATGAAAAAGCTGATGACAGTGTTAGCATGTGAGGAGCTTTTCAACAAATATGGGCTTTCAAATTTCATGTTGCATAGAAAATTAAAAATTTCTTTAATAAAAATCAAATTAATTTTTAAAATTGAATGCATAAATTAATCATACTAATATAAATTGCTAAACATACTTTTGAAGTTACATAAATATTTTTCAAACTTGTTCACCATTAATCATGTTACAGATTGGATCTTAATTGCTCCCAAAGTCTCATGTCATTGGCAAAAACCTGTTCCGTATTGTGGTGCTCCTGGGGAATGCTAGAAACATTTAGAAATTGAGACTAGTTGTGATATTTACTTTACTCAAGGCATTCCATAAACACGATATATCACTCAGAACTTTTTCTATTTTCCTTATTGGCCAGGAGGTGAGTGTCTTTGTTCAATCACCCATTTCTACCATGAAGTGCAAATACACACCATATCAATGGCCTCAACTCACCACAGACCTCTAAAATTCTGTTCCAGGAATAACACTTTGCTTTTTGTAAGTTGATTATCTTAGCTATTTGTTATAGTAACAGAAAGCTGGTTAATACAGAGTTCAATCTTCTGGGCTGTTTTCTTTGACATTAAGCTATCTTGAGATACATTGTTAACTATATCCATCCTATTACATGATAAGAAGCAACAAGAAACTAAAATTCCTAGAAATATTATAGAAAGGTTATCTGTAAGGTTAAACTGTGTAGACACATAAAACTTCTGATATGTGGTCCTGGCCTTTGGTCATAGCCTAATTGTGGGGGTCTGTAGAGAAGAATATGGAATCCACCTCTAATAATCTGTAAATTTCTATTTTTAATAATTTTTTCTATTTTGAAAGTTTCATATATTATAGTATGTATATTGATCATATCCACTATCTTTCCCAAACTTCATATGGTGCCCTCAGTCAATGTATCCTTAATTTAATATCCTTTTATAAATATTTTGAATTATTTGGGGGATTATAATAGGATTATATTCCCCTTTTTTTACTCCAAACCCTCCCATATGCCCCTCCTTGCTCTTTCGAATTCATAGCTTCTATTTTTCACTTTTATTAATAACTCCTGAGTCCAATTAGTCTGCACATATGTACATGGGTGTGTGGATATCCACAGGGTATGTAACATACCAGCAGCTGTGTTCACAAAAGAGAGTGACTCTCCATCCTCAAGAACTATCAATTGCCAGTAGCTCCTTTGACAGCGTTGAGACAGAGCTCTTCTTCAAATTCTGCTAGAATTTTTATAGCCTTGATCTTGCACAAGTAACTGTATTAACTGGGCAACAGCCACACTCTATATAGAAGTCAGAATTGCATAGCACTTCTCTCCATCAGCCAGCTCTTACATTCTTCCCAATACCCTTCTGCAATGTTCTCTGGGACTATTAAGGTGGATATTGGTATTGATGACCCATGTTCAGATGAGCACACAGAGTACTTTGACCAGCTATAGGCCTCTTCATTAATCACTACACTCTGCATAAAGAAGCATGTCTCAATAAGGTTAAAAGCCACAGCTTCTTCCTTGGGTTCATGATTTCTGCCTCCATGAACTCCTGACCTTTGTGTCCCTGCCAAGCTCTGGCCTCTTGCCTGGGCTAATGTGTGTTGTTTATATACCAGGTCCAAAGTGTGAGTTCTTGTGCTGGAATGAACAGGTTCCCAAGTTTCTAAGAACTAAGAGAAACAAACCAAAACAGGTTCCCAGAAGAATCAAGCTTCTAACTTCAACCATGAGACTAAGAAAAGGAAAGTTTTAGAAAGACTTCATGGCCAGAGACACATCCAGCTCTGCATGCTGGGGCTGCCCTGGCTGTCTTTCCCTTGAAACTGTGGTTACCTTCAGTGGAGATTCAGGCAGTCTTCAGATGATGATGGCTATCACACTCGTTCTTTTTCTTTTCCGATCTCTGCCTGATTGCTTCAGAAAAATTCCATCTTTGAATATATTTTAGAATTACCGCTTTTGATTCCGACAGGTAAGGGCTCTATTCTACGTCACTAGGTTTATGATAGAGAATAAGTCAAAATAGAATTTATCTTCTATGATAGGATTCCAAGAATGAAAATTAAAAGTAAGTGATATGGACTATGAGTTTTGGTTGAGTACTTTGAGGGAACAAGACAAAACAAAACAAAAACAAACAAAAAAGAAAACCACCTGAGTATAGGAAGTTGATGTGCTAGGGCACAGAGTGTTCAATATAGTCATCTCTTAGAACTCAATACCCCAGCAAGGACTGCAGAATGTTCTTCCATTCATCTTGGATGGGATGCTCTCTCTGTACAGTTAGTTGTGTGAATTCAGTATTCACACATGTGAATGAGATTTCCTTTTGAATTTTCAGTTGCAGAATTGGTCATTTTAATCAACCTCATAGGACCACAAGTAGAACAAGTAATAAGTGATATGTTATATATCGAATTAGTGTTCATAGGGTAACAATTCTGTAAACATCTCTAGAAAGCATAAGAACATGGGTAGGTGACCTTACATTCAAATATTCTCTCTTAACCTTAGGGATTTGATAATTTAGAAGAAAGTATTACCAACATGCACTGTAGGTTTAATGTTCTTTGGTAATGGGTGGGGCAAAAGCTAAAACTAGGTTATATCCCTAGGAAATATGCTATTGATAGACATCACACATACTCTCAGGAGAACAGAAAATGTAAGCAAGCAAACCATTCACAGATAGAAGCCACAGAGCTCTGGGTTTAAACTTCTGTGCAATGTGGTCAAAAACAAGAGATATCTCACGGTAAATTGAATAAATCAACAAACAACTTGAAGCTCAAGTTTTCCTATCAAGTGCAGAGAAAGACTGCTAAGCAAATAGGAACACAGGAATACTAAATGTGGAAGTTAATGAAAGCAATATATAAAAGAAATGAAACATTTGGTTGATATTGGGAAAAATAAATACAGGTCATAATATATTAATTTTATTAAAATTATCACAGATACTTCAAATGTATATAATTACAGAAAATAAAAAATAGTGTGAAGATGATATAAAAAATGTTCAGGGTGGCATGGCCATATAATAACAGCCAAGAAAATATGTCCTTACTGGAGTCCAGCAATGCTACTACCGTAGGTCCTGAGAAATGTAATGTAGCTGATGCATGTGACAAAGACCTTAAAATACTCTTTGTGAACATCATAGTGACCCTTAAAGAAGAAATTAATAAATCCCTTAAAGAAATTTATGAAAAACAAACAGTTGTGGTGGTATTTTACTTGTACTGAAATGTGATTTTAATTGTATGTTAATAAAGTTGCCTGGGGGTCAGAGCTATTAAAGCCATAGCAAGTGTGTGGCGGCGGTGGCGCACGCCTTTAAGGACCTGGAGGGCGGTACATTGCTGTGGGATGTTTTGTATGGCAAATGTGTTGCTGATTAGTTAATAAATAAAACACTGATTGGCCATTGGCTAGGCAGGAAGTGTAGGCGGGACAAGGAGGAGAATAAAGCTGGGAAGTGGAAGGCTGAGTCAGAGAGACACTGCCAGCCGCCATGATGACAAACAGCATGTGAAGATGCCGGTAAGCCACGAGCCACGTGGCAAGGTATAGATTTATAGAAATGGATTAATTTAAGCTGTAAGAACAGTTAGCAAGAAGCCTGCCACGGCCATACAGTTTGTAAGCAATATAAGTCTCTGTGTTTACTTGGTCGGGTCTGAGTGGCTGTGGGACTGGCAGGTGAGAGAGATTTGTCCTGACTGGGCCAGGCAGGAAAACTCTAGCTACAAATGGCATCCAATGTGGTGGCAAGAGTTTCCACCTAAAACCTGAGAAAAAAGATTCTAAAACGGAGCTAAAAACAGCTTCCTAATTGTCTCTCTCAAATGAGCAGCAGCCTGCCGGTTTGAGCTACTGGTGGGTTCCTAGTGTGCGTGCTCAACCTGCAGTATGGCGGGAATGAGGCCTCTGCAAGTGGCACATTAAGCTGCATGGTGGATTTAGACTTTGCTAGTACAAAACAAAAAAAAAGAGGTTTCTGGGCTACACGCTGCTTGGATAAAAGCATAGACCCACGATAGTTCCCAGAGCTGGTGGTAAACTAACACCACCATGATGGGAAGCTTAGGTGGGCAGAGCCAGCAGCCACAGCTGCTGCAGTTTAAAGCAATAGATTCACAATAAGACAGATTCAGATGTAATAGTTTACAATGTGTGGAAAATATATGTAGGCTTGAAAGAGACAAAAAAGGTAATATATAGTTATATAAACAAATGCATAGTTTTAAAAAATAAAGTCTTTAAAGAGACAGTAAAATTAATATAAAAAATAAGCCATGTAAAGATGGATATCACACAGAGAATCTGGATTGTGTTGTCTTTGGGATTCTTAACTGCAGAGAGATATTTGATTGCAAAGGAAGCTGAGTTAAACCAATTTGTATATTTTAAAGATATCTTGACTTCAAAATTTGGATATAAGGATATGTTGCTTTGGAAAGGAGACTCTGCTTTTGTTCCCACAGAAAGCCAAAGGCTATGGATTTGTTCCAGATTAAGATACATCAGGTTTGACCAGCCAAGACCCCCTGAAAGGTTTCCGATGACACCATTGCCCAGATGATCCAACATCCAGAACGATTTGAAGGCAACTGGCTCAAACAATATACCCTCATGGACTATTCCATAATTCTAAAATTTTCTTTGTATCCCCATAAGATACAGCGCCCCCCTCCAGCAGGAAGTAGTAAGAGAAGCTACGCCCAAATTCCCAAATTATATGTAATTTTACTTTGTTAAGGTTAAAACCTTCCTTTTTGAAAAAAAAAAAGGGGGGGGGGAAGTGCTGTGGGATGTTTTGTATGGCAAATGTGTTGCTGATTAGTTAATAAATAAAACACTGATTGGCCATTGGCTAGGCAGGAAGTGTAGGCAGGACAAGGAGGAGAATAAAGCTGGGAAGTGGAAGGCTGAGTCAGAGAGACACTGCCAGCCGCCATGATGACAAACAGCATGTGAAGATGCCGGTAAGCCACGAGCCACGTGGCAAGGTATAGATTTATAGAAATGGATTAATTTAAGCTGTAAGAACAGTTAGCAAGAAGCCTGCCACAGCCATACAGTTTGTAAGCAATATAAGTCTCTGTGTTTACTTGGTCGGGTCTGAGTGGCTGTGGGACTGGCAGGTGAGAGAGATTTGTCCTGACTGGGCCAGGCAGGAAAACTCTAGCTACAGTACATGCAGGCAGTGATGAGGCAATCACGTGTCTGGGTTTACAACCAATGAGAAGGCAGAACAGCTAGACTATATAAAGACATACACATAGGAAGTAGGTCTCTTTTGGAGAGCTCTCTTGGCTGAAGAGGATCGCTGAATCAGGAAGGGTGAGGCTCTTAGCTCTGACCTCTTGGCTTTCTTCTCTGAATCGGCTCTGTGTTTCTTATTTAATAAGACGGTTGGTTACATCTACAAACAGTGGAAGGAAGTGAACAAAACAATCCAAGATCCAAAAAATAGAAATAGAATCAATAAAGAAAAGCACAACTGAGAGAAATTTGCAAATGAAAAATTTAAGCATTTGAACCAGAACCTCAGAGACAAATTTTACCAACAAAGTACAAAAGATGAAAGGGAGAATTTCAGGCATTGAAGACCTGATAGAAAAAAATGGATACCTCAGTCAAAGAAAATGTTTGATTTAAAAATCTTCCAGCAGAAAACATCCAGGAAATCTGGGACACTATGTAAAGACAAAACCTAAGATTAATAATAAGCATAAATAAAGAAGAAGAAAACAGCTCAATATTTTCAACAAAATCATAGAAGACAATTTCTCAAGCATACAGAACATCAAACAGACTAGACCAGGAAAGAAAGGCCCTTGGGCACATAATAATCAAAACACTAAATATACAGAACAAAGAAAAAATATTAAAAGCTTAAAGGGAAAAAGACAAAGTAACATATTGTAATGGCTTGTTTTGTGTGTCAACTTGACACAAATTAGAGTCATCAGAGAGGAAGGAGCCTCAGTTGAGGAAATACCTCCATGAGATTAGCTGTAAGGCATTTTCTCAATTACTGATCAATGGGGGAGGACCCAGCCCATGGTGGGCTGGTGGTCCTGGGTTCTATAAGAAAGCAGGCTGAGCAAGCCATGAGAAGCAAGACAGTAAACAGCACCCTTCCATGGCCTCTGCATCAGTTCTTGCCTCCAAGATCCTTCCTTTAATATGAACAGCAAGATGTGAGTGTAAGCCAAATAAACCTGGCACAGTCATATCTGAATGAAATGGCAGAAGTCATAAGGCTTGCACAGCCACTTGACAATGATCCAGCAAAGCTGAACCACATGATGGCTGCCATGCCACATATGGTTTTCACCTCCACCTGTTGCATACTTGGGACAACCTTTAATATTTATACAGTTTGGGGATATTGGATTGATGGAAAATTTTGTATGAATCATTTAAACCTTTTCCCAGGAGTATTGTTTCTAAGCTTCCCCAGGAAAGTCCTGAACACACTAACCCCCCCTCACTTTTAGGGAGATATTCTTATCTACTTGAAGGTCTTCCTTATGCCTTGGAGGTTGTGATACATAAAGAAGCCAGAGGTCTCTTCATGAGGCTATGAGACATTCTTAAAACATCTGTTCCTGTACTTACTCAGGAATAAGATAATCAAAACAAAGTAAACTTAAAAAGTTCAACAAGACTCAGTGGGCTAGAAGAGTTGTCCACAGTTCAGATTACAAGCCTCTTCCCACTCTACACTCGGACAATTATTTGGCACATACTTCTGCCTTACATAGAGACATGTTGATGAGCCAAGTGTGGAGTGGAAAGATGATAAAATAATGAGATGTCAAGACCTCCCTTTCTTAGAAAAGTTAGCACATGCAGAGCCACTGTGGTGTCATATGACCAAGGAACAACAGAATGCCAAGATTAGACATATAGACAAATTCTATAAACATATAAATGTGAATATTGTGTTATGCCAGAATTTGAATAATAACTGCAGCAGCTTTAGCCTGAGGATTTTTCCTGGGCACTCTGACTATTAAGAGTTAATACACTGCTTGGAACATGGCAAAATGTCCAGAGTGGCTTGAAGATTTTTGTTTTCGTCTAGTGTCCTTGAAGCAACCAAAGCAACCAGCCTGAGAATAGGTGGTCACATGCCCATGCCTCTCAATTCTTTTTTTTTTTTTTTTTTTTTTTTCGAGACAGGGTTTCTCTGTATAGTTTTGGTTCCTGTCCTGGATCTCGCTCTGTAGACAAGACTGGCCTCAAACTCACAGAGATCCACCTGGCTCTGCCTCCCAAGTGCTGGGGTTAAAGGCATATGCCACCACTGCTCGGCTGCCTCTCAATTCTTAAAAATTGGGTTTTGGCTTAATGAGTAAGTATGATAACTCTGTTTATTAATGATGTCAAAACTTGAGGGAAAATGATTGGAAATGATAACTCTGTTCTGTCTTAGTTTATTAATGATTACTAAAAGATGAGCAAAAAGAAGTGAAACACATGTCCAAAACCAAAAATGATATGATCTATGTTTTGGAGCATCATGAATGTATCCCTGCTTATTAAATTCTGTATAAATAAAGAAGCACTCTGGCTGCTAGTCAGTCAGGCTGCAAAATTCTCCTAACCACCATGGTCTGGCTCACTTCCTTCCCTCACCAACTCCCTATACCCTCTGCTGGGACCAGTACACTGCTGGGGATGGCTCCTGGCATAAACCCTTTCATCCCTAACTTGCTTTTTGTTCATGGTGTTTGGCCATAGCAATAGAAATCATAATTAAGACACATATACAGGCAGATTTTTTAGAATAACACCTGATTTCTTAGTAGAGACTCTAAAAATCAGAAAGGCCTGGACAGACATTCTACAGATTCTAAGAAAGCCCAGCTATCAGCCAAGACTACTATACCCAACAAAACTTTTAGTCACAGTTGATGGATAAAAATAAGACATTCTGTGATAAAACTGAATTTAAGCAATTATGTATCTAGAAATCCATCCTCACAAAATGTGCTAGGAAAACTCCAACCAAAAGAGGTCAATCACTCCCAAGAAAACACAAGGAAGAAAAAAATCCCAGACCAGCTAATCAAAAGAGGGGAAACACACACACACACACACACACACACACACACACACACACACACCACCATCACCATCGCTGTCACCACCACCACCACCACCACCACCACCACCACCACCACCACCACCACCACCACCACAAGAACAACAATGAAATAACAGGAATCAACAAACTCTCCTCACTGATAACTCTCAACACCAATGGTATCAAATCCCCAGTAAAAAGACACAGACTATCAGGTTGGTTTTGAAAACAGAATCCATCCTTCTGCTGCATCTAAGAAGCACACCTTACCATCAAAGATAGACATTACTTCAGGGTAAAAGGATGAAAAGAAAATACCTATGATGGGACACCTTGTGCAGCCTTGAGGCAGGGGGAAGTGATTGGACTTGCCTTTACTGGATGTGCCTTCCGATGAGAGGCCTTGCCTTCTTGTGGGGGGGGAGTGGGGAATGGGTTGGGGAGAGGCTGGGGGGCAGGAGGAAGGAATAGGGGGATCTTTGGTGTGTAAAATGAATGAAAAAATTTTCTTAGTTAAAAAAAACACTATTCATTTACTAAGAAAAATATTCCAAGTAAATATACCTTATAAGCAAGTTAGTGTAGCCAACTTAATATTTGAGAAAGTAGAGTTCAAACCAAAACTAGTCAGAAGAGATAGGAGAGGGCTGTAGGGTTAAAGAGCCAGCCAAAGAAATACACCCTGACCCTGAGACCAAAGCCAATTCACTGGCCCTGAAATCAGAACCAAAATGTTAAAAAGGGCCAGTGAAACACACTTTGGCCTGAAACACAATAAAACACATTTTGGCCTGAAACCAGAACCAAAGTAACACACCCTGTCCCTGAACAACTCAGCATGAAAATGAATCAATCCCAGAGTATGAAACCAACCAATCCCTGAGTATGAAATCCAGCCAATCTCTGAGCTTGTCCAAACTCAGGGATTGAAATCTGGCTAATTCCCACCCTGAAAATCTTTACCTTGGAAAAACTCCATCCCTAAGAAACCCTATATAAGCCTTATGCCTGTTCAGTTTGGGGTTGCCATTTCCCATCCTGGAGGCAGCCACTCTCCTGGATTCCTCCCTCCCAATAAATCTCTTGAATGAGGTTTGGGTAACAACCTTCTTTTGCTGGAGTCGAGCAGGACAGAGAAATAATAACTTTTGCCAGAGCAGAGCTGTAATGGCTCTCACCAGAGCAGGAGCAGATACTCACTCTGAAAGTGGGAGACTTCAATACCCCATTCTCACCAATAGAAGATCATTCAGACAAAAATAAACAGAGAAATACTGGAGCTAATAGACATCATAAACCAAATGGACTTAATAGATATCTGAAGAACATTTCACTCAAACATAAAAGACTATATCTTTTTCTCAGCATCTTTAGGAACTTTCTCCAAAATTGACTACAAAGTTGGATGCAAAAGGCAAGGTTCAACAGACACAAGAAATTTAAAATAATACCCTGTATCCTATCTGAGCACCACAGACTAAAGAACAGAAACAACAGAAAGCATACAAACTCATGGAAAATGAACAATTCACTACTGAATGAAAAATGGGTCAAGACAGAATAAAAAAAGACTTTCTAGACTTGAACGAAAATGAACACACAAAATACTGAAACTCACCGGTTACAAGTAAGGCAGTTCTAAGAGGCAAGTTCATAGCATTAACTGCCTTCATTAAAAAATTGGGGAGATCTCATACTTGTAACTTGACAGCACACTTGAAAGCTCTAAACCAAAAAGAAGAAATCACATCCAAAATGAGAAGATGGAAAAAAATAATCAATTGAGGTCTGGAATCAATAAAATATATAAAAAGATACTGCTTCTCTTTATAAGTTTTTATTATTTTCATCATATTTCATCACTTCTTATGAATTACTTGAATTTAATTTTTCTATTGTCATTTTAAGCAAAAAAATCTTTGCATTGTTTTTAAAATGATGTTATCAGTATTATAATATGCATTAAGAGAACTTCATGCTTATCTCTGAAGTAATTTTGACAAAATATAAAAATACTCAAGACTTTATATGTTTAATATCCTAACACTACATTAATATTATATTAGTCTGCATCATATATATATATATATATATAGTCATATGAAGGCACCATGAGGTAACTTTAAATTTTTTATTTAGTGTGATTTATGGATTCCAAAATATAATGAATACATATTTATATTAAACTAGGTATTTACAAGTTAAATTCCCTTTCTATGTTCCTGCAAAGAATATATTCCAGTTTTGTGGAGTAGAGGTTTTTGAAGTATGACCTGATGATTCTCTGGATTTCCTCAATGTCTGTTGTTATGTCCCCCTTTTCATTTCTGATTTTGTTGATTTGGATGCTCTCTCTCTGTCTTTTGGTTAGTTTGGATGGTAAATGAAGACCACATGAGAATAGGAAGAAGCAAAGTGCTAGAGAGGCCCACAGAAATCCACAAAGATACCCCCACAACAGACTGCTGGCAATGGTCGAGATACAGCCCAAACTGATCTACTCTGGTGATGGGATGGTCAAACACCCTAATTGTCGTGCTAGAAACCCCATCCAACTACTGAGGGATCTGGATGCAGAGATCCATGGCTAGGCCCGGGGTGGATCTCTGGGAGTCCAGTTAGCGAGAATGAAGAGGGTTTATATGAGCGAGAATTGTTGAGACCAAGGTTGGATAAAGCACAGGGACAAATAGCCAAACGAATGGAAACACATGAACTATGAACCAATAGCTGAGGGGTCACCAGCTGGATCAGGCCCTCTGAATGGGTGAGACAGTTGATTGGCTTGATCTGTTTGGGAGGCATCCAGGCAGTGGGACCAGGTCCTGTGCTCATTGCATGAGTTGGCTGTTTGAAACCTGGGGCCTATGCAGGATCGCTTGGCTCGGCCTGGGAGGAGGGGACTGGACCTACCTGGACTGAGCCTACCAGGTTGATCTCAGTCTGTGGGGGAGACTTTGCCCTGAAGGAGTTGGGAATGGGGGGTGGTCTGGGGGGAAGGTGAGGGGGGCCGGAGGGGGGAGAACAAGGGAATCCGTGGCTGATATGTAGAACTGAATTGTATAGCAAAATAAAAATAAAAATTAAAAAAAAGAATATATTCCCCTTGTTCCCATAAAGTCCATATTTCTGATGGTATAATCCAGGTCACTGCTGGAACAAGAGCAACCACTGGGACATGTAGGAATCTCAGAGAGTACATTCTGGAATTTTCCATCTGGAAGTTAAGAGAATAATGAGTATACGCTGAATTCCAGCTTCACTTATTTGAGGCTGCTTCCCTGTGCTTGTACATGGAGTGAGCAAGCATGGGCTCCCAGAGGACCTTTATTTTCAGAGAAAGAGATTCAACATTAATGTGGTGACTTTAGTGGGTGGCACTGGAAGTGGGAAAGTCACTGTTCTCTCATGTGAAAATGAAGACGATAAAAGCAACTGCATTCTAAAATTACATTGAAGTTTCAATATGTGTAAAATGCTCTGCATAATTTTGAGTGTGAAGGAGGTCTGAAGGGATATTACTTCTAACTACTGTAGTGGTTCTTAGCATATTCCCTTATATGTGGGTCTACAAGGGCTTCTGAAGTTAGGATTAGCAAGAGAAACAGAGTAAGACTGAGCCTTTGGGCTGTAGAGTTGACATTCTGCTGTGATCTACCTGCATCAACACACTGCTTGAGAGATGGCACTGGCACTATTACCATTCTAGAAGACACGCAAACTTCTGTAAATTTTTTTACATGTGTAAAGTAAATTATTTTACTTTCAAGGCATTGATGTTCTTCCTTCTGAGATGTGATAAAAGTTTTGTTATATAACACGACTTTGCATACAGATCCCCCTCATGTTTTTCCAAGGTACTTAATGGTGTACATTACAGATAGCAATACAAAGTATTTATTCTCAAATACATATTGGAGGGTTGAAACTAGATTCAGTGTAAACTTGGAACTAATTTTTCTTTTTTTTTCATTTTTGAATCTTGATACTCTATTTTTTTATTTTATAATTTAATTTAATTTTACATATCAGTCACGGATTCCTTTGTTCTCCCCCATCCCGCCCCCACCTCCCGCCTTTCCCCCAGCCCACCCCTCATTCCCATCTCCTCCAGGGCAAAGACTACCCTGAGGATTGAGTTCAACCTGGTAGATTCAGTTCAGGCAGGTCCAGTCCCCTCCTCCCAGGCTGAGCCAAGTGTCCCTGTATAAGCCATAGGTTCCAAACAGTCAGCTCTTGCACTGAGGACAGGACCTGGTCCCACTGCCTGGATGCCTCCCAAACAGATCAAGCTAATCAACTGTCTCACTTATCCAGAGGGCCTGATCCAGTTGGGGGCTCTTTAGCTATTGGTTCATAGTTCATGTGTTTCCATTCATTTGGCTATTTGTCCCTGTGCTTTATCCAACCTTGGTCTCAACAATTCGCTCATACAAACCCTCCTCTTTCTGGCCAATTGGACTCCTGGAGCTTCAAAGGATACGATCAACAAGGCAAAGCGACAGCCTACAGAATGGGAAAAGGTCTTCACCATCCCCACATCTGACAGAGGACTGATATCCACAATATATAAAGAACTCAAGAAATTAGAAATCAAAATGCCCAACAGTCCAATTAAGAAATGGGCTATAGAACTAAACAGAGAATTCTCAACAGAGGAAACTCAAATGGCTGAAAGACATTTAAGGAATTGCTCAACATCTCTAATCATCACGGAAATGCAAATCAAAATGACTCTCAGATACCACCTTACGCCTGTCAGAATGGCTAAGATCAAAAACAGTGAAGACAGCTTATGCTGGAGAGGATGTGGAGCTAGGGGAACTCTCCTCCACTGCTGGTGGGAATGCAAGCTTGTACAACCACTTTGGAAATCAATATGGCGCTTTCTTAGAAAATTGAGAATCAATCTCCCCCAAGATCCGGAACTAATTTTTCTTAAGAAAAGTTATTACATTTTGCTGTAGTAAATATTAAACAGGTCTTAGAGAGAAACCTTAAAGAGCCATCTGGTTCTGTAAGTCATTCATGTACAAGCCCATGGATTTTATCTCAAAGGGACAAATATCAGTAGCTTCAGAGTATTTGTCACGTTGACATTTGCCTTTTCCTCTCCCCCACCATCATACAAGCTCCTGACATCATCCTCACCACATGGTGTAAGTATGTTACTAAACAAGCTGGTGCAGTCTGTGGTTCCTAGTGTGGTTTTCAACTGTAAGAATAAATGGGATGCATCTACTTTATAGAGTCTTCTTTCAAATTGAGCATCAATAATTCTGCTTCTAATAGGTAACTGTGACATTCATATACCTTAAGATGAATTTTTTTCCAAGACAAGGTTTCTCTGTGTAGCTTTGCCTGTCCTGGAACTTGCTCTGTAGACTAGGCTGGCCTTGGACTCACAGAGATCCACTTGCCTCTGCCTCCCTAGTGTTGGGATTAAAGGTGTGTGCCATACCACCTAGCCTTAAAATTAACTGTTATTAGTGCAAGAAGAATTTTAAAGTAACAGAACTGCTTCGGTAGTTTTAGCTCTTGACTCCTGTGGACAGCTTGTTTTCACAAGAAAGTCACTGCAATGGCCATCCTGTTTAGTTGGACCACTCTTCCTAGGGTGCCCAGAGTAATGTGAATGGTCAGTGCCAAAACTATTGCTAAGTTTCAGCAGAAGAGTCTATGAAAAGTAAATCAGAGGAAAAAGTCAAGTATTTAGACAGATGAAGCACTCACTTCTATACCCACTATTTATCTAAAGAAGTGGCTAATAGATCCAGGGAAAAGATAGAGGGTCACTGGCCTGTGTCAACCAGCAAGTGTGCCAATGAGAGCTCTAGACTTTCCATGTCCAGTGGAGAGTAAAAGAGGGGCAAAACACAGTACATGCAAAGGAATAGTTTAGTCAAGAATGGAGAAAACATCAAATTCTGTTCTTCCTGTTTTCCTTTAGATTTATGGTGAAAATTCCCAGAAATGTTGAATGAATAAAATAATATATCTCATCAAAACAGTGAATAAGTAAAAGCCCAGGAATATTTTATTCCTATTTAATTTGTTTTGAGACAGGGTCTCACTGTGTAGCTCTGACTGTCTTTGAACTCATTAGGCAGACTAGACTGACCTCGAACTCACAGAGATCCACTTACCCCTGTCCTGAGTGCTGGGATTAAAGGTGAGTGCCACCACACATGGCTATTCCTATTTAATTTTAAAAGTTACTTAATTCTGGCATGTGACCAAATACCTCTGGGAATTCTAGAGATAGTATTTCTTTTAATTTTATAAAACATTTCTTTTAATTTCACAACATAATTACCTTGTATGGGTAACAATCCCACTGTACGAATACAAAACCTAAGAGCCAAAATAAAATACAGTGATGTGTCCAGCATCTGCCTTGTCTGACTACAGTTCCTTAGTTTTTGGTATTTTGCATATTCATTTTCATTCAATTCTAGAAAGTCTTTAATTTTTTTCTTGACACATTTTTCATTCAGTAGTGAGTTGTTAATTTTCCATGAGTTTTTAGGCATTCTGTTGTTTCTATTGTTGTTGATATCCAGCTTTAGTCTGTGGTGCTCAGATAGGATGCAGGGTGTTGTTTTAATTTTCTTGTATCTGTTGAATCTTGCTTTTTGCAACTGAGTATGTGGTCAATTTTTGAGAAAGTTTCATGATATGCTGAGAAAAAGATATAGTCTTTTGTGTTTGGGTCAATATTTGGCAAATATCTGTTAGATCTGTTTGGTTTATAGCATCTGTTAGCTCCAGCATTTCTCTATTTACTTTTGTCTGGATGACCTTCTATTGGTGAGAGTGGGGTGTTGAAGTCTCCCCTATCAGTGTGTGATGGTCAGTATGTGATTTACACTATAGTAGTGTTTCTTTTACAAACTTAGGTGCTCTTGTTGGGGCATAGATGTTAAGAATTGAAATGTCCTCTTGGTGTATTTTTCTCCCTGTGATGAGTATGTAGTGTCCTTCCCTATCTCTTCTGACTAGTTTTGGTTTGAACTATATTTTGTCAAACATTGACTTGGCTACACCTGCTTGCTTCTAAGGTACATTTGCTTGGAATATTCTTTTCATCCTTTTACCTTGAAGCAATGTCTATCCTTGATGATAAGGTGAGCTTCTTGGATGCAGCTGAAGGATGGATCCTGTTTTAGAAACCAACCTGTTAGTCTGTGTCTTTTTACTGGGGACTTGATACTATTGATGTTGAGAGTTATCAATAGCAGTATTTGTTGATTCCTGTTATTTTGTTGTTGTTGTTGTTGTTATTGTTGTTGTGGTGGTAGTGGCAGTGGTGGTGACGGTGGTGTGTGTGTGTGTGTGTGTGTGTGTGTGTGTGTGTGTGTGTGTGTGTGTGTGTATTTCCCCTCTTTTGATTTGCTGATCTGGGATTTTTTTCTTTCTTCCTTGTGTTTTCTTGCTTGTAGTTAACCTCTTTTGGTTGGGGTTTTCCAAGCACCTTTTGTTTAGCTAGATTTGTAGTTAGATAATTGCTTAAATTTTTTTTTTAATCACAGAATGTCTTATTTTTCTCCATTGATTGTGACAGAAAGTTTTGCCTGGTGTCTGTGCTTTCTTAGAATCTGTAGAATATATGTACAGGGCCTTCTAGCTCTTAGAGACTCCACTGAGATATTGTGTGTTATTCTAATAAGTCTGCCTTTGTGTGTTACTTTGTCTCTTTCCCTTGCAGCTTTTAATATTCTTTCTTTGGTTTGTATGTTTAGTACTTTGATTTTATGTACTGAGGGTCCTTTCTTTTCTGGTCTAGTCTATTTGGTGTTCTGTATGCTTGGGAAATTGTCTTCTATGATGTTGTTGAAAATATTGAGCTGTTTTTTTTCTCCTTCCTCTATGCTTATTATTCTTAGATTTTATCTTTTCATAGTGTCACAGATTTCCTGGATGGTTTGTGCTGGGAAGTTTTTAGATTTAACATTTTCTGAGGTATCCATTTCTTCTATCAGGTCAACAATGCCTGAGATTCTCTCTTCCATCTCTTGGACTTTGTTGGTGAGACTTGCCTCTGAGGTTTCTCTTGAAGTTCCTAAATTTTTCATTTATAGATTTCCCTCAGTTTTGATTTTCTTTATTGATTCTATTTCTATTTTCAGCTCTTAGATTGTTTCATTTACTTCCTACCACTGTTTGTTTTTCATAGATTTCTTTAAGAGATGTCTATGGGTTTCTATTGCTGCGAAGAGACACCATGACTATGGCAACTCTTACAAAGGAAAAACATTTAATTGGGGTGACTTATATTTTTAGAGGTTTAGTCCATTACTATCATGGTGTGACATGGTGGAATGCAGGCAGACATGGTGATATTCCTACATCTTGACCCACAGGCAACAGAAAATGCACTGAATGTCACACTGAGTGAAGTTTGAGCAAAGTTGTCAAAGCCTACTCCCAAAGTGAAACACTTCCTTCACGAGGCCATACTTACTCCAACAAGGCCACACCCTCTAATAGTGTTACTAACTCTGGGCACCATTTTCTTTCAAACCATCACATTTCCCTCCCTGGCCAACAAAGGCTTACAGCCATATTACAATGCAAAAATGCATCCAATCCAACTTCAAAAATCCACATAGTCTATAACAGTCTGAAACTTATTTAAAAGTCTAAAGTTCAAAGTCTCTTCTGAGATTCATGCAATTCTTAACTGTATTCCCCTGTAGAGTGAAAATAAAAAAACAGATAACATGATTCCAACATAATGGCACAGGATATACATTACCATTCCAAAACATAGGGAAGGGTCATAGTGAGGAAATACTGGACCAAAACAAGACTGAAAACCAGCTGGGCAAACTCCAAACATTGCTGCATCTCTGTGTCTGATGTCAAAGGGCTCCTCAGATTTCACTCTTTCCAGCTTCGTTAACTGCAACCCTTCTCTCTCTTGGGCTGGTTTCACTTCCTGTTAGCAACTCTCCTCAGCAGGTATCCCATGGCTCTGGCATCTCCAAAATCTTTGGGTCTCCAAGGCAATCCAGGCTTCACCTTCACAGCTTCACACAGTGGCCTTTCTAGACCTCCATTCAGGGACACCCTTGACACATGCCTAGCCTTGCTGGCTTTTCTTAGTCAAGGAGGAATATTCCATAACCCCTTTTGTCTGTTCTTGACTCTATAGACTGAATCACATTGACAAAGCTGCCAAGTTCTGTTGCTTGCTGGAGGTGAACATGGCCTCTTCAATTACATCTTCACCATCTTTATGTGTTTGGTAGTTTCCTTCAGTGTCTAAGTTTGACTGTCCTGAAATGGATCTGTAGACCAGGCTGGCCTCAAACTAAGAGATCCACCAGCCTCTGCCTCTGGAGTGCTGTGATTAAAGGCATGTGTCACCTCACTTGGCTCTAAGCTTTTCTTTAGTTCTTTTTCACAAGTTGGAAACTTAGCTGGGTGGGATTTTGCCCTGAGATAACCACTCCCTTTATTCCATTTCATGATCTGTTTATCTCCTTGAAAACAGGACATAGTTTTGGTGCACTTTTTCTCCTCAAATTTTACATTTCATATTTTTCCTTGCTCAGCTTATTCCTTTTCCTTATATATCTTTATAAGCATGAGCACTGGTCACCACACAACAGAGTCTATACTAGGCTGTTTTGAGATTTCCACAGCCAATGGAATTAATCCAATTAATCTTCACTTTAGTCTCAAGCATACTCTCTGGACAAGGACAAAAAGCAGCCATATTCTTTACCAAAATATCACAAGAATGATATCAAGGCCACATTTTAATATTCCTCTCCTCTGAAACCTTTTGAGCCAGGCCCACACAGTTCATAAAACCACACTTAGCACCATAGTCTTCCATGTTCCTATTAGGATGGCCCATTAAGCAGCACTTAAAGTGTTCAACTGCTTTTCTAATCCACAGTCCCAAGGTCCATATTAATTCAAACAAAAGCATGGTTAGGCCTATCACAACAATACCCCAGTCACTGTTACCAACTTCTGTCTTAGGGTTTCTTTTGCTGTGGATAGACACCATGACCACAGCAATTCTTATAAAGGAAACATATTATATTGGGATGGCTTACATCTTCAGAGGTTTAGTACATTATCATCATGGTGTGTAGCTATAAGTTTTTCTGGTCCCACTCAGCCCCACGGCCCTGAAGCTGTTTATAAAATAATCATCCAGAGGCTTAATATTAATTGTAAGTTATATGAACTATGGGTCAGCTTCTTGCTATCTAGCTCTTATAAATTAACTCAACCCATTTCTATTAATTTATATGTTGCCATGTGCCATGGCATTGCTGGTCTGCTGACATCTTCTTGCTCCTTGGGTGGTGGGCTGGTGTGTCCTCTGACTCCACCCTTCTTCATCTCATCTTTAGTTTGAATGTACTGCCTAATCTTATCCTGTTCTACCGTAGGCCAATGCAGCTTTATCTATCAATAAATCAGAGCAACACATATTCACAGCATACAGAAAGATATCCCACAGCAATGGTGTATAGGCAGACATGGTGCTGGAGGAGATAAGAGTCCTACATCTTGGCCTGAAGGCAACAGGAAGTGGTCTGAGTACCACTTTGAGTGAAGATTGAGAAAAGGAGACCTCAAAGTCCATGCCCACAAATGACACACTTCCTTCAACAAGGTCACACCTACTTTAACAAGGTCACACCTAATAGTGCCATATCCTCTGAGAGCTATTTTCTTTCAAACCACCATAAAAGATTTTTAAGGACCCCTATCATACTCATAAAGGCTATTTTAAGGTTTTTGTCATATGCTTCAGCTATATTGCAATTCTCAGGACCTGCAGTAGTAGGGTTACTGGGCTCTAGTAGAGACATATCATCCTCAATGTTATTATATGGCCATGTCACCCTGAACACTCCTGATGTTGTCTGCACATTACTTTTTATTTTCTGTGATTATGTATATAAATATTCTAAGTAGCTCTGATATTTTTTTAATAAAAATAATGTATTATGGTCTGTGTTGATTCATCCCAGTATCAATCAAATGTTACTGGTTTCATTTCTTTCATATATTGCTTTCACTGACTTTCATACATAGTATTCCTGGATTCCTTTTGGCTTGGCAATCTTTCTGTGCACTTGATAGAAAAACTTGGGCCTCGAGTTGTTTGTTCATTTATTCCATTTACCTTGAGATGTCTCTTGTTTTTGACCATATTGAATACAAGTTTAAGGCTAGAGCTCTGTGACTGCTATCTGTGCATGGCTTGCTTATTTATATTTCTTGTTTTCATGAGAATATATGTGATGTCTATCAATAACAAGTCTCCTAGGGACATACTCTAGTTTTGGCTTTGCCACCAACCATCCCTAAAGAACATTAAACATACAGTGCGTGTTGATAGTACTTTCTTCTGAATTATCAAATCATTTATGTTGGGAGAGAATATTTGAATCTTAGATTTCCCCTGCTCTTGGTTCTCATAATTTCTAGGAATGTTCACAGAATTCTTATCCTGTAAACCTTATTTTGATATTGAACTCAACATTTATACCTGTTCTATTTGTGGTCCCCATGGGTTAGATTAAAATGACCAACGCTGCCATTGTTGCAACTGAAAACTCAAAAGTAAATTGCATTCACATGTGTGAGCATTGAACTAACTGCATAAAAATAGCACCCCATCTAAGATGAATGGGAGATCATTCTGCCATCCTTGTGAGGGTATTGGGTTCCCAGTGATGACTGTGTTGAACACTCTGTGCCAAAGCACATCAACCTCCTGTACTCAGTTGGTTTTCTTTTTTTGGTTGTTTATATTTATCTTGTTTTGTCTATTTCCCCTCAAAGTACTCAACCCAAACTCATAGTCCATATCACTTACTTTTAATTTTCATTCTTGGAATCCTGTCATAGAAGACAAATTCTATTTTGACTCTTTCTCATTTGCAACCCTAGTGATGTAGAATAGAGCCCTTACCTGTAAGAATTGCAAACTGTAATTCTAAAATATATTCAGAGATGGAATTTTTTTCTGAAGCAATCAGGCAGAGATCGGAAAAGAGAAAGAACGAGTGTGATAGCCATCATCATCTGAAGACTGCCTGAATCTCCACTGAAGGTAACCATAGTTTCAAGGGAAAGATAACCAGGGCAGCCCCAGCATGCAGAGCAGGATGTGTCTCTGGCCATGAAGTCTTTCTAAAACTTTCCTCTTTTCAGTCTCATGGTTGAAGTTAGAAGCTTGATTCTTCTGGGAATCTGTTTTGATTTATTTCTCTTAGTTCTTGGAAACTTGGGAACCTGCTCATTCCAGCATAAGAACTCACACTTTGGATCTGGCATTGAAACACACACAAAAGCCTAGGCAAGAGGCCAGAGCTTGGCAGGGACACAAAGGTCAGGAGTTCATGGAGGCAGGAATCATGAACCCAGGGAAGAAGTTGTACTGCTCTCAAACTTGGTGAGACATGCTTCTTTATGCAGAGGATGGTAGTTAAAGAAGAGGCCTATAGCTGGTCAAAGTACTCTGTGTGCTCATCTGAACATGGGTCATCAATACCAATATCCACCTTAATAGTCCCAGAAAACTTCCCAGAAGGGGAGTTGGGAAGAATGTAAAAGCTGGCCAGTGGAGAGAAGTGCTATGAAATGCTGACTTCTAGATATAACATGGCTGTTGCACAATTAATACAGTGACCTGCACAAGACCAAGCCAATCAAAATTCCAGCAGAATTTGAAGAAGAGCTCGGTCTCACCCTTGTGAAAGGAGCTACTGGCAGCTGATGGTTCTTGAGGATGAAGAGTCACTCTCTTTTGTGAACACAGCTGCTTGTATGTTACTTACCCTGTGGATGTCCACACACCCATGTGCATATGTGCAGACTAATTGGACTCAGGAGTTATTAATAAAAGTGAAAAATAGAAGCTATGAATTTGAAAGAGCAAGGAGGGCCATATGGGAGGATTTGGAGTGAAGAAAGGGGAGTGTAATTATATTATAATCTCCCAAATAAAGGAAATAATTTAAAATATTTAAAAGAGGATATGAAGTTGGGGGTGCATGGAGCGGGGACACTATGTGAAGTTAGGGGAAATAGCAGTGGGTAGATATGATCATTATACATACTATAATATATGAAACTTTCAAAATAGAAAAAACTATTAGAAATAGAAATTCACATATTAATTAGAGTTGGATTCCTTACTCTTCTCTACAGACCCCCACAATTAGGCTATGACCAGAGGCTGAGACTAGAGATCAGAAGTTTTATGAGTCTACATAAACAGATAACCTATCTATAATATTCCTAGGAATTTTAGTTTCTTGTTGCTTTTTATCATGTAATAGGATGGATATAGTTAACAGATTCATCTCAAGAGAATGTAGTGTTAAAAAAAGAAAAACACAGCCCAAAAGATTGAACTCTGTATTAAACAGCTTTCTGCTAATATAACAAATAACTAAGATAATCAACTTACAAAAAGAAAAGTGTTATTCCTGGAACAGAATTTTAGAGGTCTCAGGCGCTAGTGAGTTGAGGCCATTGGTGTGGTCTGTGTTTGCACCTCATAGTAGGGATGGGTGGTTGAACAAAGACTCTCACCTCCTGGCCAATAAAGAAGATAGACAAAGCTCTGAGTGACATGTCATGTTTATTGCATGCCTTGAGTAAAGTAAATATCACAACTAGTCTCAATTTCTAAATGTTTCTAGCGTTCTCCAAAAGCACCATATTAAGGAACAGGTTTTTACCAATGACAGGAGACTTTGGGGACAATTAAGATCCAATCTGTATCTTGGTTAATGATGAACAAGTTTGGAAAATATTTATGTAATTTCAAAAGTATGTTTAGCAATTTGTGTTTGTCTGATTAGATTTATGCCCTCAATTTTAAAAATATTTGATTTTATTAAATAAATATCTAGTTTCCTATGCAGTATGAAATTTGAATGCCCATATTTATTGAAAAGCTCCTTACATGCTAACACTGTTATCAAGTTCTTTCAAACAGGACACTCACTGTAATATTTTATCAATTAGGCATTATTTCTATATGAAGTCTTTAAAACTAATGTATGTCTCTAAGAAAGTATTTTCCTACCAAGTTGTCTCTTCAGAGCACCCTTAATCTCATTATTCCTGAGGCTGTAGATGAGGGGGTTCAACATGGGTATCACCACCATGTAGAACACAGACACCACCTTGTTCTGATCTGTGGAGTAGCTGGACTTGGGCATCACATAGATGAATGTGATGGTGCCATAGAAGAGAGTGACTGCAGTGAGGTGGGAGGTGCAGGTGGAGAAGGCCTTGTGGCGGCCCTCAGTAGAGCGCATCTTCAGGATGGTGATGAGGATGTAGATGTAGGAGACAGCTATGACAAACACTGTCACCACAATGATGGATCCAGCTGTGAATGAGGGAACAACTGCAGGGACACTGACATCAGAACAGGAGAGTTTTACTAATGGAGCAAAGTCACAGAAAAAGTGATTGATTCTATTTGGTCCACAGAAGAGAAGTGAAAAGAAGGAAAGGGTGAAGGAGGAAGCATTAAGAAAACCACCAATATAGGCTCCTACAAGCCACTGGACAC
Organism: Peromyscus californicus insignis; assembly: GCF_007827085.1. Classification (NCBI taxonomy): domain Eukaryota; kingdom Metazoa; phylum Chordata; class Mammalia; order Rodentia; family Cricetidae; genus Peromyscus; species Peromyscus californicus. The sequence continues at coordinate 95,148,142 of NW_026294562.1, forward strand.
AAACTTGTGTGGACATTTTGGATGAATAAAGCAGTGGGTTACAGATTGCTATAAAGCGATCATAAGCCATGGCAGCCAGAACAAAACACTCAACTGTCCCAAAGAAAACAGCTGAACCAAGCTGGATGGCACATCCAAGGTAGGAGATAGTGTTTCTCTCCACCAGGAAGTTGACAAGCATATTGGGAGTGACAGAAGATGAGTACCCTATGTCAGCAGAAGCCAAGTGACTGAGAAAAAAGTACATGGGATGATGGAGCTGGGAAGAGACTCTGATGAGAAGGATGGTGCTGACGTTCCCAGACACTGTCACCAGGTAGATGCACAGGATGATGATGAAGAGGACGACTTTAAGGACTGGGTCATCAGTTAAGCCCAGTAAAATGAACTCTGTCACCGCAGTGTGGTTCCCGTCCTCCAGTAAAGCCATGGGTCAGCGTAGCTGCTGCCAGAACACAGCTATGATGGAGACATTACAGGAAGAGATTTGTAAATGGGTAGTTTCACTTTCATTAATACACAAAAAATACAATTATGTTTAAAGATGTCCAAGCATCCACGTTTATTTTCCTGCAGGGATGAATCATTCTATAATTTTTAAGTTCTTTAGCACAATCACCTAAAAACTTTCCCTCACGTAATATGCCCCTTTCTTTACATGTTATGTTGTTTAACTAAGTACACCTTAAAGCAAAACATAAAAATAGAAGATAGATGAGTTTAACAGAAATAAATCCTGGGTATATTAATAAAGATGAATGCAAAGAGCTTTGGAGGAAATACTCTGATAGCGGCTTATATTTTATATGTTTTTTAAAAAACAAGCATTAATCTAAGAATTGTGCATAGATGCAAATAGGTAATTTATGAAATTGTGATATTTTCATAAATATGTTTTGGTTTTACATAAATTATTACAATTTCACAATATATTATTTTAATAACTTTATATTTTAAGAACTTTGAAAGAGATTCTTTAACTTGAACGTGGTACATAATAGCCAGTCAAATTAGAATTAGAGCCCCAAGCTGTCTGAACCCCCCTATATAACATCTGCATAATATTATAATGAAATAATAAAAACCTTAGATTCCTATATACCAGAAGTAATGGGAAGGCAGGTTTTTAATGGCTTTTAAATAGATATTGTATAAGAGTTTCTTACATAAATAAAATTAATATTCACTCACCAAATAGACAGGAATTTTAAATTATCAATAAAATTATGTAGTGTAAATTTGTTAGTTTTTTTATATATATGAAACAGAACATGTTTTAAGAAATAATTTGGGATATATATGCAATCATGAAAAAAACCATACTAGATACTCAACACATAACTGAAACAGGCTTATTCAAATAAATGACTTCTTGCTATAACACTGGTTTCTATTTGGGCTTTTATCAGATGAAATAATCTTATATTCAACATACTTTGTATGTATACAATATAATAAACTTTCTCTAAGCAAAGGTAAATCTTTGTGCACAATTTTTAATAACTTTTAAATCTTTTACTCGAGTCCTTAAATATCAGTAAATTCCCAAAGCCACTCAACCCTTTTAACAGTGACACATTTAGATGATGTCAAAAAATTATGACTTGCTGTGTTGTGTGTAGGTAAACAGGGATCCTGGTACTCTGATTATGACTGCTTGATCTCATTAAACTTATGGTAGATACAGCCAGCCAAGGTGGCTCACAGGCTGACTGCTTGATTACACTTGCCATTTTAGCACTGTGACTGAGTACATAAATGTTTTTCTCAGATGATAAATGAAAATCAGTCATCCAGATTCATTACCACAAGCAAAGTCTTACCTCTTGAAGTGAGAATGCATTCATCTTTTAGTGAAAAGTCAAAGTTTTGGTGGTTAGGGAGTCATCTTTTAACTTTTTCCTCCTTTGGGGATAAATCTCTGAAGACGCTAAAAATTCAAATATGAATTCTGAAGTAGCATTATTTTCTGTGGTGGATACTGAGTGACTCAATTCACAGGCCAAAACAACTAAACTCCCAAGATCCTGACAATTCTCAAGTGGTCAATTCATTATTTTGTTCTCTCTAGGTGTTCATGCATAGTCATGTAGGATTTGCTCAGCCTTGGTGCAGGGAGGAGGGGACTTGACCTGTCTCAACTGAATCTGACTCCCCAGGGGAGACTTTGCCTTGGAGAAAGTGGGAATGGGGGGGGGTGGATTGGGGGAGAAGGCTGGGGGGTGGGAGGAGGGAGGACAGGGGAATCCGTGGTTGATATGTAAAATTAAATTAATTATAAAATAAAAATATTTATAAAAAAAGATTTAAAGGATTAAAAAGTTGAAGTAAAAGGATTTGTTTCTTATTTATTACATCATAATATAACAAATTTTCTTATGAACAATTAGTTCCAAGTTTACTTGGATATTTGTAAGAAGTAAATAATGCTAAACTTCAAATATAAAAGCTAAACCTAGTTTCATCCATTCAATATCTTTATCACTAAGTCTTTTGAATTGCCATCTTTAACATATGCCATCAAGTACCCCAGGGGAACATAAAGTGGAACTTCATATGAAGTTGAATTTTAAATAACAAAAAAAGTTTTACACATTTCCAATATTGTATAAGAAGACAGAGCATGAAAGTCTTAAAATTGCATGAACAATTAGAATTGTTAAATGACCTGGGTGCCTCGAAGAATGGAAATAGAGGCAATGTATCACCTCTTGGCTAGTTCCCTTGGGGTAGTTAGATCTTGGCAGAACACCAACTCTTCAGCCCAAAGACTCAGTGGTCCTTTAGTTCTCTTGCTAACCCTAACTTCAGAATCCCTTGTAGTCCTGTTATTGCAGGGTTGGGTTGACAAACACTACAATAACTACAGCCAATATTCCTATCAACATCCCTTTATACTAATAACTTTGCTAAGCATTTTACACATAGTGAATGTTCACAATATGTTAGGGTGTAGATGATTTTATTATTATCATTTTTCATTAGATAGAGCAGAGACTGGAGTTCAAAGAATTTGTGTACTGTGATTCTTACCCCTATAAAATATAGTAGTGGATTGACATCTACAATCCATAAAGAACTAAAAAACCAAAACAAACACAAACACAAAACAGATGATCTACATATTAATGAATTAAGCATTTCTCAAAATTATAATAAAAATCACAAGCAAGAATGTGAAAAATGTATGTTCAGTAGTATTAGCCATTAGGGAAATAGGAATTAAAATGATATTGGGGGTCCACTATGAAGGAAGTAAATGACCACAGTTGTTGAAGAGGATGTGGGAAAAGGAATTATTATACTCTTTGTATGTCTCTCTCTCTCTCTACCCCCCTCTTTCACACACACACACACACACACACACACACATACACACACACACACACACACACATACACACACTACTTATAAAAATAGAACTACCAGCTGGGTTGTGGTGGCACACGCCTTTAATCCCAGTACTCAGGAGGCAGAGCCAGAAGGACCTCTGTGAGATAAAGGTCAGCCTGGTCTGCAGAGCAAGATTCAGGACAGGCACCAAAACTACACAGAGAAACCCTGTCTCAAAAGACCAAAAAAAAAAAAAAGAAAAGAAAAGAAAAGAAAAATACAACTACCATATGATCCATCATACCACTCTCTAGTATAAACTGAAGGGATCCTAAGTCAGAAGGCCACAGAGATACTTGTATGCTCATGTTTATTGTTGAACTATGCACAGTAGCCTAAGCATGGAACAGCCTGGAGGTTTATCAACAGATAAGTAAATTAAGAAAGCATGATACATTTGCACAGTAGAACTTTATTCATCTGTAAAGAAGAAAGAAATTAGTTAATTTATAGGAAAATGGATGGAACCTAAGATCATTGTGTTAAGGAAAATAAGCCACTTAGAAAAACATACTCCTATATCTATATATATCTGATACATATTTCATGTCATATAAGAAGAAAATACATGGGTATATATATGTATGAAAATGTCACCAAGAAGTTATATATTAACATAAAAGTAATGAAAATATAAACATAGAAAAGAAGTACAGAGGCAGCCATAGGACTATACACCTGTAATACTAGCACTCAGAAAGCTGAGGCAAGAAGATTGTAAATCCAAGAACAGGCTGAGCCACACAGCAAGTTTGAGGCCAGCTTAGGTCACACAATAATACCATATCTCAAAGAAAAGAATAATTAGTCCATATATATAAGGGAATGCTTCCTGTGTGCAACTATCAGGAAATGAAAATTAAAACTTCATCCCACCAAACTTGGATGTCTATTATCAAAAATAATAATAGTAACAAATGCGGTGAGGATGTGTAGAAAAAACTCCTTAATAATGTTGGTAGGAATGTAAGTTTGTATAACCATTACAGGAAATAATATGGAGTTCTCTATATTTGGTGATCTATCTATACCACTTCAAGATATTTATTCAGAGAGAATGAAGTCATCATGTAACAGCCATTTACATAAGTACCTTTATTGTACCACTATTCAGCAAAAATGCATCTTCAGCCTAGGTGCTCATCAACAAAAAGTGGATAAAGAAAAGATGCTCTACATACACCTCGGGTTGTTATTCAGTCATTAAAAATTTTGTCATCACTTCTTGGCCTTTTGGCTAAGGTCAAGAGTAGTATCTGTCCTTATCAGAAACTACAAAAATGTAGCTTGAAAATTGAAGAGGGACTATTAGGTATTGAGAAGAGCATTGAGGTAGGGCAGAGAGAAGAGGGGCACCACAGAGAGAAGGCATGATGGATATGACCAAGCATGAAATGTGTTTATATAGAAATGCCACCATGATGGACATTAACTTATTTCAGTTGATAACTACCTTTGGAAAAGACATGATGTGTGTTTGAGGCACTATCTATGTTTAAATTACTGTATACTGCAGACATTATGTATTTGTACCAAAAGATCATATAATACTCCATAGTCACGTACCATTTTGCTTTTTTGTATTAGTTAAAAATAAATTCAATTTAAATAAAAATAAATTTATATGCTGTTTGTTGGTTTAAAAAATGAACATAGCTTAGTTGCATGTGTGTGTGTGTGTGTGTGTGTGTGCATGTGTGTGTGTGTGTGTGTGTGTGTGTATGTGTGTGTGTGCATTTGTGTAAAAAAAAGGACAACCTAGGGCACTGTTTCTAAGGAGCAATCCACTTTGGGGGAGGGTGTTATTATCTCTCACTGTCTTGGAACTCTCCAAATAGGCTTGGCTATCTGGCGAATGAACTCCAGGGGGTTCTCCTGCCTCTGCCTCCTCAGTGCTAGAATTACAAGCAGGGCCCACCACATGGTTCTTCTCACACATGCTGGAGATCAAACTCAGGTCCTGAAGCTTAAGCATCAAGCACCTTGCAGTCTGAGCTATCTTCTCAGCCCTTTGCTTCAGTTTTTAGAGTAATGCATTGACTGTTTTGCTGTAAGATCTGAAGTTATGAGAATAAATATTGAAGATAAGATGTGATTGATAGTGAAGAACCAGGGCCCCTCCATCTTGTAAGACTCTCCAATTTTTGCAACAGACCTTAGGTTTTGAGTTCTCAGTATTGCTGACATAAATTTCAGGAACCAGAAAGTACAAAGTCAGGATGTCAGGAATGGCCATCTGGCCATCTGGTGGCAACTGATTAACCACAGAATGTCCCAAACTGGAGACAGCTCAGGAAAAGGGCTTAACAAAAGACCAGAGTTAAATGGGACATGCGATAACAGCAGAATTCTGGAAAGACCCTAAGCACAAGCCAATGAGGCTTATGCCCATACTGAATCCCCCCTGATATGGTAACCTTGTGGTTTTTGCCTTTAAAAACTGTGCATACTCAGGGAGAAACACCTCCTTTAGCCCCCCACTATGTCGGTGTGCTTGACGAGGTCCCTGCCATGGCTTGAACTGCTCCAGTAAGTTGCTTTTGCATTTCGGTGAGTTTGTGTCCCTGGTGGTCTCTTCAGGGGTCTCGCAACTTGGGCACAACATTTGGGAGCTTGTTTGGGATCCCCAGAAGACAACTCCCCAGATGACAACCCTCCCAGACCCCTGAACCCCAAAGTTTACACCGGCTGATTGGGTGAGTCTGTTTTGCCTGTTTGTTGTTTCTGTTTTGTTTCTCCTTTCTATTTCTGATTGCTGCTAGCAGGTGCATATTTCTGAGAGGTTCTGCTTTGGCAGACAAGTGAACCTGGAAGAGTCGGGAGACGTCCCCTCTCCTTATCTGGGCAGGGTTCTTGAGTCTGAGGCCACTTTGCCAGGGACCCATGAGGGTCCCCTCTGTGTATCTCAGAACTCTAGGGATTAGGAGACTCTGTTGACTTGTCCCCAACCCATCCATTGGGCCTTTGGCATAATCAAAGCTCCCTCTCTGGGTGCCTGTCTGTCTGGACCACCTGTCAACTGCAGAACTTTGTTAATGGCCCTTGTTCTTCCTTTTTGTCTGAATGTCTTGTAAATGGTGTTATTTCTCTGATTTCTTTCTCAGCCCATTTATCATTTGTATATAGAAGACCTACTGATTTTTTTTTAGCTAATCTTGTATCCTGCCTTATTACAGAAGGTGTTTATCAGCTTTAGGAGTTTATTGGTAGAATTTTTGGGGTCACTTGTGTATACTATCATATCATTTGCAAGTAGCAAAAGTTTGATTTCTTCCTTTTCAATTTGTATCCCCTTGACCTCCTTTTGTTGTCTTATTGTTCTATCATGTACTATATTGAATGGATTTATGGAGAGGGTAGACAGCTTTGTCTTGTTCCTGATTTTAGTGGAATTGTTTTGAGTTTCTTTACATTTAATTTGATGCTGCCAGTCAGCTTGCTGTATATTGCTTATTATATGTTTAGGCATGTTCCTTGTATCCCTGATCTCTTCAAGATCTTTATCATGGAGGGTTATTGGATTTTGTTAAAGTCTTTTTCAGCATCTAATAAGATGAATGTATGTTTTTTTCCAGTTTGCTTATATGGCACATTATATTGGCAAATTTTTTGTATATTGAACCATCCCTGCATCTCTGAGATGAAGCCTATTTGATCATGGTGGGTGATTTTTTTTTATGTGTTCTTGGATTTGGTTTGCCATTATTTAATTGAGTATTTTTGCATCAATGTTTATGAGGGAGATTGGTCTGTAATTCTTTTTCTTTATTGAATATTTGTGTGGTTTGGATATCTGTAGCCTCTTAAAAAGAATTTGGCAATGTTCCTTCTGTTTCTTTTGTGTGGAACAATTTGTTTAGTGTTTTGATTATTATGTGGCAAGGGGACTTTTTTCCTGGTCCAATCTATTTGGTGTTCTGTATGCTTCTTGTACCTTCATAGGCATGCTCTATTTTTAAGATAGAAAAGTTTTCTTTTATGATTCTGTTGAATGCATTTTCTGTGTCTTTGGGCTGGAATTCTTCTCCTTTTTCTATCCCTATTATTCTTAGATTTGGTCTTTTCATGGTGTCCCCGGTTTCCTGGATGCTTTATGTTAAGAATTTTATGGATTTAACGTTTTGTTTGACCCATAAATCTATTTCGTCTATTGTATCTTCAATGCCTGATATTCTCTCTTCCATCTCTTGTATTCTGTTGGTGATGCTTGCATCTGTAGTTCCTGTTCTCTTATCCAGATTTTCCACTTCCAGAATCCCCTCAGTTTGTGTTTTCTTTATTGCCTCTATTTTCAAGTCTTGAACTGCTTCCATCACCTGTTTGATTGTTTTTTCTTGGCTGTCTTTAAGGGACTTAGTGATTTCTTCCAATTTTTGTTTGTCTTTTCCTTGATTTCTTTAAGGGAAATTTTCATTTCCCCTTTAAGGTCCTCTATTATCTTCATAAAGTTATTTTTAAGGTCATTTTCTTCTGTTTCATCTTCATTGGGATGTTCTGGTCTAGCTGTTGTAGGACCACTCAATTCTAGTGGTGCCATATTGCCCTTTATGTTGTTTAACGTATTCTTATACTGGTATTTACCCATCTGGCTTTGGGATAATTATAGGTACAGGTATTGATTCTTGAGATGTCTTTGTTGGTTAGGTCTTTTGTTCCTTTATTATCTGTTTCCTTTATTACCCTTTGGCCCAAATGGCCAAGGATTCTGGTGATTGGATGGTCATCAGGTACAGTAGGGTTGTCCCAGGTGAGGTTTGTGGGGGTTTGAGTACCTAAATCCAGTGTATCACCAGTTCTTCTGGCTGGTATGGTCTTTACTTGTGCTTATGGAGCCTTTTCCTGCTACTGGTATGGGTTGTGCCTGTGCCTATGGAGTCTCTTCTTCTAACTGGTGTGGGTGGTGCTTGTGCCTATAGGGTCTGCTGATGTGGGGGAGGGCTGTCCATGGGGATGATGATGGTGTTGGGGGGTTTGGGCAGCAGAATGGGTCATAGAGTGTATAGAGTCCAGTGGGTGGTGGTAGCAGTGGTGCTGTGGCCTGCCCACAGATCTCTCACCTACTATCTGGCTTTTGGGGACTATCCCAATACAGTGGATTTCCACCAGAGTTGGGGGCAGGGCCCAGCTGCTTTGCTGGTACTGAGATGGGAGGGGGAGGGGTGTTCTGATGTTCCCTGAGACTTAGAGCCTAAAAATTGGGCTAGTTTAGCTGTGAGATCAGTCACTCACCTGTTTTTCCAATTGGTGTAGGTGGTGCATGTGCCTATAGGGGCTACTGATGTTGTGGTGGATGTTTGGCCAGCGGGGAGGATGATGGGATAGGTAGGGTTGGGAGGCAGAGTGGGTCATGGGGGAACAGATTCCAGTGGATGGTGTGGGTGGTGTTCTCTCACCTGCTGGCTGAATGCCCTCTTTTTGTAAAAATTGCTTTTATTCACTTTATCACTGTATAGAGAAATTTCAGTAAGACATTGAAGTGTGTTGTAGTTAGGTACATTGAAGTGAAAATTCAAATATTGAAACAATCATTCTCTGGAAGTTACAACAATGTAATTTCAGAGTAACAGAAACATCATTTTCTCTACATCTTCAAAAAACTTAAGTCTAAAGTTTGTCTTGGAAAATTGCTGTGTAATAATCCTTTTGTACACTGTGAAGATTTGTCACTTATATTGGTTTAATAGAAAGCTAACTGGTAGGTAGCTAGACAGGAAGTATAGGTGGGACAGCCAGACACAGAGGAGGCTGGGAAGAAGGACGGTGGAGTTAGAGGAGTCACCATCTAGATACAGAGGAGCAAGACTGTGGTGATTCCCCTGCTGGCTTTACAGCAGTCAGGGGAAGAAGTGATCCATGAAGAGATAAAAATGAAACTCAGCTCAGCCTGATTTAATTGTAGTTGGTGCTGGACCAAGACTTCTAGAGTCTGACCCAGATCATTTTACTTTAGCCATATTTAAGCATAGAACAATTTTGGAAAAAAGTATTCAGGTAACAATTAACTCAGTTTCAAGTGTACAACAATTTAAGACATGTTTACATTGAAATTTCTACAAAGTACAACTGGCTTCTTTCACAAGAATAGGTACTGTTGACTCAGAGATAGTGCCCAAGACTTAGGGTCTAGGGAGTTTGACTGAGGTAAACATAATCCTTGTGGGTGTCAGGATTGGCATGGTACTAGGAAAACCCAGAAGTCACTTAGGCTGTTGTAAAGTGCAAGTGACATCACTCATAAGAGTGGGTTTTATGGTATAAAAGCAGTGCTCAAGATTTGGGGAAAAAGGTGTTAGATGAGTAAAAACATAATTTCTGGGAGATAAAGGAATGCCTATCCCATCACACAGCAAAGGATAACCAGGTTGTAAAACAACATCATTCCTAGCATTCCAGGAAGAGCAGCCTTGCACCTCATTCCATTGAATAGGTAAGCTGTGTGTTAAACTTTCCTGGCTTTTTCAGTGCTTATCTGTGTGTACAAGGCTCTTTGTTCTCTACACAGGACATGTACAAAATGAGGTAACAAGCCATGAGCCATGTGGCAACACATAGATGAAAAGAAATGGATTAATTTAACTTGTAAGAGTTAGTTAGTTAGTAATAAGCCTGAGTTTTCAGCCAAGCATTTATAATTAATATTAAGTCTCTGTGTGGTAATTTGGGAATGGGCTGATGGGACAGGAAAACTCTGATTACAAATGATGTCCCAACATGGCCCAAAATTTCCACTAAGACCTGACAAAGCTTAAAAAAGGATTCACACAAACACAGAGCCAAGCATGGTTCCTAGTCTCACTTCTCTCCTCCTGGCCACAGTACAAAGACACATCTCCCAGCCACTACCTGTAGGCTTGAGCTGCCAGCATGAGCCCTGCCATCACACCATGAGCTAAGCTGCATGGCAGGTTCCCACAGTCACTCACATGGGCCATGATACAGAAAGGCATCCCCTGGCTACTGCCTGTAGAATGAAGCCAACTGCCTTGTGCTAGTGTTGGCATTTATATATATATATATATATATATATATATATATATATATATATGTGTGTGTGTGTGTGTGTGTGTGTGTGTGTGTGTGTATGTGTGTGTGTGTGTGTGTGTGTGTTTGTGTGTGTGTGTGTAAAGATGGGAAATACATAGAGTCTGGATTCTGTATGTTACTGTGTTGTCTTTAGATTTTCTGATTGCTAATAAAGAAATGAAAGCTGCTAAGACACATTGGATTTTGAAAACTGCTGGATTAAGCCACCCTATATATTTTAAAAATGTGTTGACTTCAAAATGGAAGTCAAAAGATAGGTTACTTTGGGGAAGAGGTTATGCTTTTATTTCCACAGGAGATAAGAGACTGTGAATTCATTCCAGGTTGTTATGGATCAGGCTTGATTGGGGAAGACTCCCTGAAATCCTGGCTATAGACATAAAGAAATAAACCTAGAAAAACTATAAAGCATGTATATTTTAACTGCTCAAACATAAAAAAAGCTTTAACTGACTTGTACATACCACATATTCCCTACTTGTATGTTACCTTTAAAAATTTATATAATTTCAGAACAAGGGGACAAGACACCAATAAAAATGGATGGCCCAGGTGATCCAACATCTCAGAATGCTACCATTACAGTTTGTGAATTCTGCATCTTAAACAGCTTCAAGGCTTCTGGCTGAGATGGTCCAGCCTCACAAAATACTCCAGCCAAGACTTAACAATTATCTTGATTTTCTGAAGGTTCCTCTCAAAGATACCAGTGACCACAAACAACAGGAAGTAGTCTAGAGAACGATGCCCACATTCTGAAGAGATGGGTATGGGTGGGTTTCGGTCATTCAGTGGGTTATGGATATTTGTCATCATTTAAGGGAGTTGGTTACAAGTTGTTATTGGTAATGGTGAGGAAAAAAGCTGAACAAAGGAGATTAGATTAGTTATCTCATTCTGAAAAGAAAAAAGGGGCATGTAGAAATAAAAGAATAAAAGGGTAGATTATTGAATCTACTTTTAAACCAAAAAAGCAACTACTAGTCTTATATATTTTACATGGGTATGGACTTTTATATATTGATACAAATTTGAGGTTATTTTTGCTATACTATATGTATGTTTCTACTCTTTGTTGGTATATTGTGTTTATGCAGCTCATTAATATGTATTGTATAATTAAGAAATACAGATTAATAGTCATCTATAATAGTCAAACTTATAGTCATGTTAGGCATGTTTTTAAGGTCATACACAGATATATTTAGATAGATAGATAGATGATCTTCAAACCTACAGAATAGAGCATTTAATATGCTTAATAACCTAGGGCTTTTCATGACACTGATACATGTCTGCTCCTGACAGCACCCATTTATGTCAAAAGAAGATGATGGGCATCGAACAATGTCCTTATGGATTTTGCTTTTTTATGGAAAAAGCTAGCCATTTGGGCAATTAAATTGCTCTTGCCTCAATTGGTGACAGTATATTGTCCAAACTGGATGAGCAGGATGCAAAAGGAAGTGACTACCAAACTTTGCCAAGACAAGGTAGGACAGTCCTTCAAAATTTCCTGCTTCTCAGAAATGTCTGTCAGATATACCAGGCCTGTAGGCCAAAATTGGATGCCCTAATGTTACAAAAGAACCTAGGGTCCAGGCAGCAAGATGTCCCTGTTGTTAGATAACATTTTACCCTTCTGGGGTCTTTGTTGGAGTTAAAGATTAAATACTTAGACTTAAAATTTTCTTTAGTTATGATAAAAAGGTAAATTAGATATGAAACTTTAGACTTAAAAAGATAAGATATATAATAGAATATTTTCTCTAATTTTGCCAAATACAAATGGACTGGACATTGTAACTGTAATTCTTCCCTAATAACTGTTTTGTTATATATAATTTTACTTTGTTAAAGTTAAAAACTTCCTTTTTAATTAGACAAAAGAGGGAAATGCTGTGGAATAATCCTTTTGTACACTGTGAAGATTTATAACTCAGATTGGTTTAATAAAATGCTGACTGGCTGGTAGCTAGACAGGAAGTATATGTGTGTCAGCCAGACACAGAAGAGGCAAGGAAGAAGGAGGCCGAGTAAGAGGAGTTGCAGCCAGACACAGAGGAGCAGGACATATAAAAATGAGGTAACAAGTATGAACTTGTGGCAACATATAGATTAAAAGAAATCAGTTAAATTAAGTTGTAAGAGCTAGATAGAAATAAGCCTAAGCTATGGGCTGAGCATTTGTAATTAATATTAAGTCTCTGTGTGGTCATTTGGGAGCAGGCTGGTAGAATAGGGAGACTCTACCTACAGAAAATAACTATAAATTTTATTTCTAGCCATGTCAAAAGAACCTATGACCTCCCATGTTTGAAAAAGTCAACTGTGTTAGACCTAGAAAGCAGCTGGCATTGGAGATGGGAAGCTTCCACAAAGATGTGCACAAAAAGGAACTAAAATTGGAGAATGCTCCTTGGTGGGCTTAGGGGATAATAAATAATAAAGTTTATGGGTCAGTCAGTAGCCATTTTTATGTTTTTTAATGCCCCAAAGCAAATTACATATATTTTCATGAATGACACAAAAGTCACCATTAAGACTTCACCAACACTGATCTTGTCCTGTTACCTAAATAGTTTGTCTTCTGTGTCATAGGCTTCTTTATGTTTATGTCCTTGCTAGACTGATGTCTCAGAATAGTGAAGTAGGACCAGACTGGTAAGTCTCATCTTCAGTCACATATCATGTGTACCAGCCCAGTCTGGTGAGTTCCCTATGTCCCAGACCACCTGCATGTGCATACATACATACCCTCACACACACACTTCCCAGACATAGCTGGATATCCCTGGGCTGGTGTGCTGATGTGCAAGCTGTACTAACTGAGCTATACCTGGAGGTGTGAGGATGACATGGGTGGCTAGGGTCTTGGGCACTCAATAGACTAGGCCAGTATACAGGTTTTCCAGCCTAGGCTACCCCTGAGTGTTGGGGATAGCCTAGGGAGTCAAGGCACTAGGGGCTCAAGAGGCTAGGCCAGCTATGTCTGGGTATTGAGGCAGGTGTAGGCAGACTAGGGTCGAGGGAACTCACTAGACTAGACAAGAGCAAAGGATATGAGACCTGGGCTAGGCCTGGAGGTTAGATATAGAAGAGGCAAATTAGAGTCATGTGGATTCACTGGACTGGTATAGTGCACAAAATGTGTGACTGAGACTAAGCCCAGAGATTGGGTATCTTAGGGTTACTGTTGTTGTGATAAACACATGACTCAAGCAACTTGGGGAGAAATGGTTTGTTCAGCTCATGCTTCCACTTCACAGTTCATCATCAAAGAAAGTTATGACAGGAACTCAAGCAGGGCAGAAATCTGGAGCTAGGAGTTGATGAAGAGGCCATGGAGGAGAGCTGCTTACTGGTTTGCTTCTCCTGGTTTGCTCAACCTGCTTTCTTACAGAACCCAGGACCACCAGCTCAGGAATGGCCCCATCCACAATAGGCTGAGCCATCCCACACCAATAACTAATTAAGAAAATGCCTCACACCTGGTTCTTACTGAGGCTTTTTCTGAAATGAAGTACCCTCCTTTCAGATAACTATAGCCTGTGTCAAACTGACATAAAACTAGCCAGAACACTGGGGATACATCAGGCTCAAGCAGATTCATCTAACTGGGCCTGACCAGAGGATGTGTGACCCAGGCTAGGTATGGGAATTGGGGAGAGGGCTCAGTTCGGGTGCTCTACAACAAATCTTTCTAGGTTCATTGTTCACATTCCATGTATATGCCCAAGTATGCATTCTAAAGAGGGCTCACAGAATCTTCTAGTCCATGCCATTGAGAGACTGATTGGTGAAGGGACATAAATATTTTAAGAAGTACTGAAGTAGCTATAATATGTAGCCTAGGGATATGAACAAGACACACTATATCTAAAATTAGATCTAATTTGAATGATACTAAAATCCTAGAGTGGGTCAAAGATTGCATGTGTGCTTAAACATACCACATTGAGATTGGCTATCATAACATGGAATATGTATTTATTACTTTTCTCATTCCTGTGACCAAATAATCAACAAAATTTACTTAGGGAGGGAAGGGTTTACTTTGTATAATGGTTTAAGAAGAGATAAAGCTCATCATGGTGGCAGGACATGAGGTGACTTCAGTCAGAAAGCAGAGGGAGATAAACACAGGTACTCAGCTCATTTGTTCCTTCTTGTGTTTTTTTTTTTTTTTTTTATTAAGTCCAGGACCTCATTCCATGGGATGTCACTACCCATACTCAGGGTGGTCTTCCCTTCTCATTTAAACCTCTCTGGAAAAGTCTTCACAGACATGTCCAGAGGTATATCTCCTAGGTAGTTTCAAATCCAATCAGTTGACAATGGCTAATCATCACACTATTTAAAAATGTGTGACCCAGAGGAATCTCTAGGTGTTCCTTAGGAACACAGATGGGCAGCCTGCAAGGCTGTGCTTGATAACTGTGATATCAGTGAAGTGTGAAGTCAGAGATCACAGGCCTGAACTGAAACATGTGCAATGTACTCATACCTCCTCATCCCATTCCTATTCCTGAATCAGTTTCGAAGACCCAGAGTTTTTTAGATGAAGGCAAGATTATAAAATTGAGGAAAAGCTTTATAATCATATCAGAAAAGCATTCTCTGATTCTTAATCCTCATATTTTTCAAATGCATCTAAGGCCATTTTTAGGCAGTTAGTGATGGGAAATAACTCAGAGCATTTAGGGAGTATTATACACTTGTTCTGGGCCACCCTAACCTTTGGGATACTACTGTACTGCCACACACCAAAAAGAGATGAGTATTTATAGGTCTAGGTGCCCATTTCTGGGTTTGTATTTGTTGGATGGGTGTTTTCTGTCCTCTCTATTTTTTTTAGCTAGAGTGGCCTGCAGTTGAGTAGAGGGTCTCTGCTTGAGTTGGTTTGGATGGCCTCTCATCCAGTGTTGCCACCCAAGTTGAGGGTTGGAGTTCTGACAATGTGTATGTGACCTCATAAAACTCCTCCACTCACTCAGTACCTCCTTCCAAACACTATCCCCAATGCCCTGTGCCCTCCTCATCACCGAGTCCCAGCCCTGAATTCAGGTGAAGACCCCTGCTTGACAAAGAGTCAACACTGACAGCCAGAAGGCCACCCTGCAACTCAGGTGAAGACCCTTTGCTCAACCACAGGCCACACAGGATGCATGGCCTGAAAGGAAACAAAAACAAAGGAACAAAACACCCATTCAACAAAGACAAACTCAGAAATCCACTTTTAGACCTATAACCACTCCAAATTCAGACTTCTAGACACCAGCATAAGAACATAGTTAATGAGGATCATAGTGGTCCAGACCCTTGAAAGCCTTCTCCCAGGGTCTGGGAAGAATCTACAACCAGCTGATAATATAATTTTTGATGCTATTAAATGAATATATGTAAACAAAACTCTTTAGTTTATTTGCTTCATTTTTCTGAGTCAGTTCTCTCTCTAAATGGCTTCAGCTCTGTTCTCATACTCAGCTCTTCTCTGTCCCTTCTCCTCCTGTCCTCTCATAACTCTAACTCCTTTCTGTCTCTGTCCTCATCTTCATCCTTTTTATTCTTCTTCATCTTTGTTCCTTCCCCTTCCTCTTCCAGAGTCCAGTCTTTGTACTACCAGCAGACTGATTCTTACAATATCATGCCAAGCTTCCAAGGTCCCTATAAGAGTAGTGATAGCCAGCTTCATTTGCAACCCAAAAGAGGAGTAAATAGAGGAGGTGGGGCCAGATAAGGCCTGGAATAAGTCAGAAAGGGAACTTATGTGCTCAAATATATTCTTATAAGTGATTAGGTGGAATGTTATGAGTCTATCATCAATGTGCTCAAACTACAATCTTACACATGGTTAGGTGAAAGAATCTATAAATTACTAAAATGTAACTGCCTCTCTATTTCTATGTTGCCATATACTGGCAGGGTGGGGTAACTCTGCTTGGAGCTAGGAAACCTGCCTCATAGCTACACTGTACCTCGTATGCAAAAAGTCCTTTGTTCTGGGCCAAATGCTCTGGAACACCACTTGGACTGTAAGAGAAAGGAGGGTCTGAGCTTCTTCTGCACAAGAAACAAAGCTATGCACCTCGCTTTGCCTGTTTCCTAGGCGATATCTCAAGAAGGATGTTTACCTTAATTCAGGAGACTGTTTGCTGTTTTGGCCTAGGATGCTTGAGAAGAATTTCAGGTAAAGTATACTGTTAAAAGTTCTTGGGAAAGTTATGAGTACACGTGAAATTTATAGCAGGAGACAGCTGATATATTAAAAGCTGAATAACACCAAATACTCCTTGAGATTTGGGTTTCTGTAAAAGAATACCTTGATTTTTCTAGGTTTAGCTTTACCATATTCCCCTGAATTGTTACTACATTCCTGTGGTTCAAAGCACATTGCCAACAACAGTCAGAGCAATATGTCACCACCAGAGCCCAGACATCCCACTATAGCAAGCCCTGACTATTCCAACACAGCTGAAGCACAAGAAAAAGATCTTAAAACCAACTTTATGAAGATGATAGAGGTGAGGAAGGAAGTGAATAATTCTCTTAAAGAAAGCAAGGAAAATCAAACAAAAATTGGAGGAAATTTATAAATCTCTTTGTAGTGATATTGTGTTCTCCAAAATATTGTGCACTCTAATAAACTTATCTAGGGTCAGAGAACAGAACAGCCACTAGATATTGTAGCTAGTGTTTTCCTGCCTGGCCCACAGTCAGGACAAATCTCTCACACCCACCAGTCCCACAGCCTCTCAGACCCAACCAAGTAAACACAGAGACTTATATTGCTTACAAACTGTATGGCCGTGGCAGGCTTCTTGCTAGCTGTTCTTATAGCTTAAATTAATCCATTTACATAAATCTATGCCTTGCCACGTGGATCATGGCTTGCTGGCATCTTCACATGCTGCTTGTCATGGCGGTGGCTGGCAGTGTCTCTCCCTGTCTTCCTGTTCCCTCAATTCTCCTCTCTGTTAGTCCTGCCTATACTTCCTCCCTGGCCACTGGCCAATCAGTGTTTTATTTATTGACCAATCAGAGCAATTTAACATACAGACCATCCCACAGCAAGATATAGAGGCCAGAAAATGCTGGCACACACACCTTTAATCCTAGCATTCCAGAGGCGGAGATCCGTCTGGATCTCTGTAAGTTCAAAGCCACACTGGAAACAGCTAGGCATGGTAACAAGAGCCTTTAGTCCCAGGAAGTGATGGCAGGAAGCAGAAAGGTATTTAAGGTGTGAGGACAAGAATAAGAATGGATAAGAAAATAAGCTTTTAGGCTTCTAGCAGCAGTTCAGCTGAGATCCATTCTGGATGAGGACTCACAGGCTTCCAGTCTGAGGAAACAGGATCAGCTGAGGAATTGGCAAGGTGAAGTAGCTGTGGCTTGTTCTTCTTCTCTGATCTTCCAGCATTCACCCCGATAACTGGCACTGGGTTTGTTTTTATGAATAAGAAGACCTTTTTTTAAGATTTGTGCTACATCTCTTAAAGAAAGCCAAGATAGAACAAACAGTTGAAGAAAATGAATAAAACTGTTCGAGACCCAAAAATGAAAATAGCAACAATGAAGAAAATACAAACCAAGGGAATTCTGGAAATGAAAATCTAGGTAAGCAAACAGGAACTACAGAGACAAGCTTCACCAACAGAATACAAGAGAAGGAAGCTTAGGCATTGAAGACACAATTGAAGAAGTAGATATATCAGTCAAAAATGTTAAATCTAAAAAATTCCTGACACAAAACATTTGGGAAATCTAGAACAGTGTGAAAAGACCAAACCTAAGAATAATAGGAATAGAAGAAGAAAAAGGAAAAGAAGAAGAAGAAGAAGAAGAAGAAGAAGAAGAAGAAGAAGAAGAAGAATCTCAGTTCAAAGCCAAAAAAATATTTTTAACAACATCAGAGAAGAAAATTTTCCTAACTTAAAAAAAAAAGACATGTCTATGAGGTTACACAAAGCTTACAGAATACCAAGTAGATTTGACCAGAAAAGAAAGACCCCTCACCACATAATAATCAAAATATTAAACACACAGAACAAAGAAAGACTATTGAAAACTACAAGAGAAAAAGGCCATGTAACATATAAAAGCAGACCTATTAGAATTACACTTGACTTTTCAATGTAGACTCTAAAAGCCAGAAGTGCCTGAACACACAGAGACTTACCTAGCTCTGCCTACCAAGTGCTGGGATTACAAGCGTACACCACCACTGCCCTGCTTTCCTATGGCTTGCTAATAGCTCTGACCCCCGGGCAACTTTATTTATTAATATACAAATAACATTTTAATACAAATCAAATATCACCATAATCAAGACTTAATTGGAACAGTCTAGAGACAGGGAATGAAGTAGAATCAGAGAAACCCACAGTTTGCCCATTTCTAACAACTGAGCCAATACCCCAAGAACTTAATGGAGTAGGACATGAGAACAAGAGATAAATAGTGCCAACTATTAAGAGTAAGTTTCCAAGTTATGTTGCCTATAGGATAAATAGAAAAACTTAATATATCCCTAGAGGAGATAGAGCAGTACAGAATGTGGGATGGATTGATCCAGCTTTGGCTGGTGAGTTGATCATGAGAACCCAGGCCCTACCAGGTGTATATATTAACTACTAGAGACAAAACTGTCTCTCACCCTGCATGACCCTGTAATCACATATGCTGTCAACTGGGCACACTGTTCTACCTGTAGGTGTGCCTAGTTAGAAAACTTCCTTTGTCACTTGCAACACAGCTTACGCTTTTAACAGTAGAGCTATAGATCAAATAGGTAATGGTTACCAGTGGGAAAGTTGAGGGACAGAAGGGGAAAGAAGCAAGGAATAAACTGGCAATTATTGTAACCATTTTTAGAAACTTAGGAAGTAAAAACTAATTGTAAAGCTGTTCATGCAAACCATTAAAACTGTATAAATAAAGAAAGAAAGCCCAGGCTACCTGGGTCACTTGTTTGAACAACAGGTGGTCACAGTCTCTTCTTAGTGATGACTTTACACATCAGTCCCAGGTCATTGAACCCATTTGGAGCAAAGCTTCCAGCACTATACTGAATGATCACTTGATCAAGGCAGAAATAAAGAAGGAAATTAAAGCTTTCCTAGAATTCAATGAAAATGAATGCATAACATACCCAAAATTATGGAACAGGATGAAAGCTATGTGTGCTAACAGGTTAAGTTAACTTTGTGAAGTGCCTTCACAAAGAATTTGGAGAGATCTCATACTAGCAACTTAACAGCACACTTGGAAGCTCTAGAACAAAAAGAGTCAAACCCATTCAAGAGGAGTAGATGGCACAGAATAATCAACTGAGGGCTAAAATCAATAAAATAGAAACAGAACTTTCTTTTTTTAGAAAATCAACAAGAGCAAATACTTATTTAAGCTAACTATAAGGCAGAGAGAATATTCAGTATCTAAATTAATAAAATCAGAAACAAAAAGAGGTTCCTATACTGTGTAATAAAGCTGAGCTAATTCATTGAAGTCATCTTCCAGAGGGCTTTCTCCATCATACCTACAGCCCTCCAAACCACGTTCCCTGCTTCTGCTCCCTCCACCTTGTGGACCAATGTAGCCCACAATACCGAGGAAGAAGCAGAGCCACAAGATTACAGATGTGTGCCATCACATCCCTTTTAGGTAGTATTGGCTATTGAGCCCAAGGCTTCCAGCTTGCTAGGCAAGTGCTCTGCCAACTAAGCTAAATCCCCATCTCTTTGAAGGTTTAAAGAAATATTATATATATATATATATAATATATATATATAATGTATATATAATATACATATATGAGTGTCTTGTGCTAATGGATGTTTGTGGATCACACGAATTAATGGTACCTGTAGAGACTGGAAGAGGCATCAGATCCCTTGAAACTGGATGACTCTGGGCTATTTAGTCTCTGGTTCTTGGTAACTAAAGCAGTGTCATGTGTGCACTCCATCTCATGGAGTGGGTGTTAAGTCAAATCAGTCATTGGTTGGTTACTCCCGCAGACTTTATTTGTATAATTGTTTTCATTTAAGACAAGTAAGTGGGTTTAGGAGTCTTTGGGTCTAGGAGTTCAGGAGATTCTTGGACTGCCAAAGAAACAATTCAACTCACAGACCACAAAGGCAAGAATTATTGCAACAATAAAAGCAAAAGTTTACTCCAAAGATTCACTACCGTGTGGGAAAGTGAGTAAGTTCCAGAGGCACCCAGAGGTGGCAAATCAAAAAGTGGAACCAAGATTGTTCAGAGAGATCAAGAAAATACCTCAGTCCAAGTGAAGTGGTCCAAGGTTATGGGCACCACACTTAGAACCCATTTTCTGGTTAAGAAGGGAGACTGAGGTAGGTTTTAATGAAATTAAAATAAGAAAGTAAATTACACTTCAAGGATGCAGGAACAGGCTTACTAGACAAGTGGATACCAAATGAAGCTAGAGTTTGACACTTTTAAAGAGGTTTTTATGAATATTTATGAATTGAATGGCATATTCAAGAGAGTACTGTAAGTCAATTTGTCTTCCAAATCATGGCAGATCAGCTTTCTTCTTTAATGTATTTCTTTCCATGGACTTCTTGAAAAGCCTACAAATGAGATCAAATGCACAATGTTAATGATATTGCAGAGAATTTGAGTCTTTTGAAGATGCATTTCTTTTGAATTATATATGTGTTATGGCTATATAGACATCCCTGCACAATGACAGGTCTTTGTTTCTGATGTGGCATGAAGAAACTAACCGTTGCTTCAAGGATGTTTAGCCACAAAGGTGCATCTTCAATTGTTGTGAAATTAAACAAAAATTTCCATAATTGCCCCATGTCTAACTCCTTCAGTGACCCATCTCAAGTCACATCCTTTTCATGTCTGATTATTTAAATTTGCCTTTTACTTTCTACTGGTCAATCTGACTTATTACTTACAATGTTCACTTTGAACAGAGAACTTGAGGTTTCACTGATTTTACTGAACTTTATTTTTTATTGAAAATAGATTTTTCTCACACAACACAGTTTTCCCTCTCTCCGCCCCTCCCAGCTCCTCCCACCTTCCCCTTCCCCAGGTCCACACCTCCTCTGTTTCCTCTTCAGAAACGATCAGGCCTCCAAGAAAAGACAACCAATCCTTAGAGGGAGGGTGAATTTCAATTATTTTTAAAAACAAATTTCTATTCTGCCAGCTTTATTTTTAATAACAAAATGGAAATAACTCAGGTTTCCATTCATAGAGAAAGGATCATATGCTATAGTATATTACAGACACACACACACATGTACTATTATATATATAGCATATACAGAAAAATACAATTTTGTAACAAATGATAGCGAATTACTCATACAGAGTAATTTATTATGGATAAATTTGACAAATATGCTAACTGAAAAGGGCACAATGTTTGGCTCCATTTGTATGAACATTTGTGATTAAGCACAGTGAAAAATAAACAGACATGATGGATGCCTCATATAGGGTAGGATTGAAGCCCAACTAGGGAAGATGGTAGGGGAACATTTAAGGCTTATGATAATGCTCTGTATTATGATGCATGCTTGACTTATACAGTTTATACACTTGTTAGTAACTAACAACTACTCAATTAGAGTTTCACGTTTTAGTTTTTGTAAATTGTACATAGAATATTAAAATTTTTTAATTTTAGATATTAATTATGTGGCAGCAATAATTAGAAAGTTTCTGATGACCACAAGTTCTCTAGAGCAAAATGTCTCTTACTACTGAATGTAGAAGGCATTCTAAGTATTTTCAAAGATGAATGTCTTAGTTATGGCTTCTCCTGCTGTGATAAATACCATGACCAAAAGCAAATTGGGAAGGAAAGGTTTTATCTCATCTTACAGCTTGTAATCCATCATCCAGAGAAGTCAGGACAGAAACTCAAGGCAGGTACTTACAGGCAGGAACTGATGCAAAGGCCATGGAGGAGTGCTACTTACTGGCTTTCTCCCTAATGCCTACTTTTTTTTTTTTCGAGAGAGGGTTTCTCTGTGTAGCTTTGCGCCTTTTCCTGGAACTCACTTGGTAGCCCAGGCTGGCCTCGAACTCACAGAGATCTGCCTGACTCTGCCTCCCGAGTGCTGGGATTAAAGGCGTGCGCCACCACCGCCTGGCTGTAATGCCTACTTTCTTATACACCCTAGAACAAGAGCCCAAGGGTGGAACCACCCACAGTGGCCTGGGCCCTCCCACATCAATCGCTAATTAAGAAAATATACCACAGGCTTGCCCACAGACCAGTCCAGTGGGACATTTTCTAAATTAGCCATCATAATGATGAAGAACAAATGTCATTAACCAGCAATATGCTAGATTAATTGGAAAGCAGGCATTGCTGTAAAGATGAGATTAAGATAGCTATTCAAGTGACAAAATATGTTATCCAAATGAATCCAGTATAATTACAAGTGTCTTGGCAGCTGAAAACTGGATGAAAAGGATTGCAAGGGAAATTATGGCTTAAAAAGATACAAAACCTTGCTGATTTTGAACCGGGGAAGAAGGCTAGAAACCAAGAAACATGATACCTTCTAGAATCTCAAAAAACAAGCAAATGGATTCCTTCCTAAAGCCCCCAGAAGAAGCAGAGCCCTACTAATTTCTTGATTAAATCTAAAAAAAAAGTCTTGTTCTTATGACATTCGAAATTAATTATTCAAATGGCGCAAAGCCACAAACATGCATAACAGAACAAATAGAGTGGGTTATTTTTAGTGTAGGAATCCCTCCCTAAACCCTTGGAAACTAATTCTATGCATTGTGGCTTGCACTTTTGCTTAAGACATATTGATACAAGACAACAATCTAAACTGTGGGTGAGAGCTTTCAGTTGGCATTATGACCTAATCTTCCCCAGTCTGGATCTACTTGCCATCAGATGACCAAGCAGGTTTGTGCTAGGCTGGAATGTAACTGAAATCTTAGGTTGGTATTCAGATTTATGTTTGTGAGAAGTCCAGAGAAAAGTTAATCTGGAGATATACAGTAAAACACTCCATCCAGGATCTTTGTAGAATACTGCCTTCCCAGAAAAGCTCATTTCTCTTTTTGTGCCTGTATAGAGTATTCTAAATATTTGCATTTTTTAACCTAGTTAACAATTTAACTTAATTCTTTGAGTCTATCTCTCCTAAGTCTTTGTTCTCATGTTGAGGAACAAGGTTGGGTCTTTACTTCCTTGATATTATACCTTAATAGCACTATGTGCTTAACTAGTATACATTACATGGATAGGTTGGTACATGGAAGGATGACTGGGTAGAAAACCTTTTTATCACAGGGGCCATAGACACTGATAATCTGCACCCCCACAACCTAAGAGACTAAGGGCAGTAGGATATTACAGAGGGCTTGCATAGGATGTGTACATCATGATACATTAAATTTGAGGAATCTTTAGGAACCTGAATTCACAGCTTAATAACCACATTTAATAAAAATCCTTAATCACACTAAGAAATCTTATCTCTTGATCTCAGAGTGATTTCACCACTCTCTTCATCTTCCCATGTCCGTTCATGTGAGACTAGATCCATACTCCACCACAATCATCATTTCCTTAGATATACTTCTAAATATCTGATCTTTCCTGTCATCATCTTCTGCTGGTAAATTCTTAATCACATAAGCACATCTCTCTGCCTTCTCTACAACCAGGTAAGCAGTAAAATATGAAGATAATACACAGTCACCTTAAAGGGGCTTACATAATTCTAATTAAGAAATATAGGGAGAGTTGATGTTGTTTAGGAATACAATAAAATTTTTGATAGATGATGGGGAAAACATAAGTCATAATTTTGTGGTTTGGATACTTAATATGCATAATTTATTGCACACTGTTGCCTTCAAACTACTACATGAAAGCTATCTTAGATGCTATCTTCATACCATTGTGTTTTGAATGACAGAGGACAAAGGCTTCAAACTGCATACTAAGGGCATTAAGCCAATGTTGAATTCTGGAAATTACACATATGGAGTGTATCCTCTTCTGAACATATTTATGACAGACCCCTAAAACTAAACATTCAAATTGATTTTCATACTTTCTTATAGAACCTAGGACCACCAGCCTACTGGTGGTACCACCCACAGTGGGCTGGGCCTGCCTCAACTAATCACTAATTAAGAACATACCCTAGAGGCTGGCCTACAGTCTGATCTTATGAAGCAATGTGGAGGTATCATCTTATGTCATTGTGTTTTGTGTGATGGGAGGATAAAAGTTTCAAGGCCACATATGGAATTCATCCTCTTAAAAACACATTTACAACACCACCAAAATAAACATTTAAGTTGATTTCCTTTCTTTCTTGTTGATTTGTAAACTCCAGTAAAAATAAAAAAAATGTATGCTGTAAACTCATAAAAGTAAGTCAGTAAATTTCTCTGAGTACTAGATAAACCTCCAGCCACAGTATATCATTTTATCCTCTTTCTTTCTTTTGATACAGTGAGGTGGTCTTCTGACCACATCATGGTATTCATGAGGCATTTATTTATGTAGTGCTTAGTCCTCAATAAGCATCTCACATACCTCATTCAAGGGGTTATTTAAGTAAAGACTAAAAGCTCCTAGTTATTTTGAGCAAAAAATAATTTAATTCGTGTAATTAGATATTGAAATATTATTGGAAATCCCAGAGAAATAGAATTTAAGAGACTTCAGCCAAGCTCTCAATTACTTGACTGCTACAGAAGTGAAGCAATGTGGGTGCTGTGTAATCTAATGCTTAAGGTATTCAAACTAGGTCTTGAAGATTGAAGAAACACTGCTGGAAATTGAATAGTCTCATCCCAGTTTGGTCTTTTGGCTAAAGTCAAATATAGTATCAATTCTTATCAGTCAAAAAAATCTTGTAATATAATATGCATTAGGATTAATCTGATGCTTACATTTTTATTAAAGACAAAAATATTTTTTTAAAATGTTATGCTTTTTGATGAAAATGTATTCGCACAAAAGACAACTGGTATGCAAACACCAACTTGGTAAATTAAAGCACAAAATTAAAAACTGATCTGTTTCAGGAAAATTATTTCTAATATTGTGACTATATCAGAATTAGGTGTAAAATGCTATGAATTTCCAGTTTCAAGGGCATCAAAGAAACACATTGTTCAAAAGATACAGCAGAAGTCATTATATCCCAAGACTGAAACAATCCAAGAGAACTGAATCCCTACATCTTCATCTCTCCAGGAGTGAGATTACCCCAATTATCCCCAGTAAGATGTCCTTAAGGGGCTCCTTTAGACACTGAGTTCAACAAATTGTTAAAATGGAAGGGTCAACAGATACAGGAGAATTTGAGCAACCTCTTGAGTTGGCTAGATAAGGCAGCACAAGAGGAATTCTGCCGATAACACACATTTTCTACCACCTACATCTCTGCCTTCAACATTTAGATTTCTGTAAACTAGGAGATCATTTCTTTCAGGTTAAGATCTTGTATGGCAATACTATTCTTATTCAAAGGATTCCAGATGAGTCTACAATTTCAAATCTAAAGGCTTCATTAAAAGAAAACAGAACTTATGTGAGAGACTTGTGTATATAGATGCAGAAAATGGTGGCCAATGAAAGGATTAAAAAAAGAAAATTGCTAAATGTGGCTATATTAATGAATCCACTGTTTTGATGATGAAGAAGTTCTTAATAGTAAGATGATAAAATTTATGTCTAAAATATTGATATAATTATAAATTTCCATAGTATACTGTCCATTCATTTGAAAGTTTAGAGTGCATTACACTGTTTAAAATTCCAGATATTTGTAGCTACCAGTGAGTGTTAGCCATCAGTTTTTTCATGGCCTCTTTAACATCCTTGTTTCTGAGGCTATAGATGATGGGGTTCAACATAGGAATCACCACTGTATAGAATACAGACACCACTTTGTTTTGATCTGTGGAGTAGCTGGATTTTGGCATGACATAAATGAATGTGATGGTCCCATAGAACAAAGTGACTGCAGTGAGGTGGGAGGTGCAGGTGGAGAAGGCCTTGTGGCGGCCCTCAGGGGAGCGCATCTTCAAGATTGAGACAAGGATGTAGACATAAGACAGAGCAATGATAAACACAGTGACCACAATGATGGAGCCTGAAGAGATTGCTGGAATGACTTCAGAAGAAAAGTCATGAGCACAAGAAAGCTTCAAAAGTGGTGAATAGTCACAGAAAAAGTGATTAACTTTATTTGGTCCACAAAAGGACAGATTTAATAAACAGCCAGTGAATGTCCAAGCATTCACACATCCCCCCAGGTAGGAAGTTCCCACTAGGAGGATGCAAACTTTGGAGGACATCTGTGTGGCGTAGAGTAGAGGTGAGCAGATGGCTACATAGCGGTCATAGGCCATGGCAGCCAGCAGGAAGCACTCAGCAGACCCAAATGTCACTACAGAACAGAGTTGAGCCACACAGCCAGCCACAATGATAAATGTTTCTTTCCTGAGAAATCCCTTCAGCATGATGGGTGTGACTGAGCTGGAGTACCCAATGTCTACAAAAGCCAAATGGCTGAGGAAAAGGTACATGGGGGTGTGAAGCTGAGGGCTGCTTCTGATTAGCATGATTATGATCACATTGCCCATTAAGGTGACAGAGTAAATTATTAAAAACACGACAAATAAAATGGCACGGATTGTAGCATCTTCTGTTAGCCCCACAAGAATGAACTCTGTTACAACTGTGTAGTTCTCAGGTCCCATCTATGTTAGGAATACTGCCACTGAGAGAAAAATAGCTATTAGAATTGAATACAACATTGCAACCTACTATTTTCATAGCAGCTATATAATATAAATGACAGAAATGCATATATTATGTATAATTTTAGGAGAAATATTTTCATGTACTACTTTACATAAATATTAAAACAGTAAATATCAATTGATTCATGGACAGTAAAAGTTAGCATTTCTTTTTTTCTTTGTAACACTCACATCGTTTGTGCCTCAAGTTGTTAGTTTGCATTCACATGAGGAATGAAAAATAACTGGAATGGAACCACTCATTTTATTTTTTTAAGAATTCAATGTCAGTGAGATGCATGTGGATACTCATGCACGTGCGCACACACACACTAAAAACATACACACAGATACAGACACACAGGTACATACACACAGACACATGAACACAGACATACACACAGACACACATCACACACACACACACACACACACACACACGCACAACACTGGCCTTTTAAAACTGTGCTCAGATACCATTACTTTTTCAGTTTATTTAAAAATGATTACTTCATATTCACTGTACAAAGCCATAGGTTCATGGCAGTTTTATTCAAGCATCTCATCTGCTTTGACCATATGCACGTCAGGTACCCTCTCCTTGTCTTTATTCTTCTTCACATTATTCCCCTTCCTCTTCCTAAATAGTCCAATGTCTATATCCATGTCATATATGTGTGCTTCTATGTTAGTACTTGTTAAAAATGGTATATGTGAATTGACTGGCAAGATCAAGCACTATTAACAGTGTACTTTCATATGTCTGAACTCCATTGTATCACTCTTCTTGTACAGGGCAGAGGTATAAAATTTGTTAATGAAATTTAACCTTTTATAGAAAATATATGAATATAACAGTATCAAAACTGAAACGAGTATTGTATGGCATGGATGAAACACATTATACAGAAATGCCATGACTGGTTTAGCCACACAAACCAGTGACAAGAGTCTGACTTTGTCACCAACAATTTATGAAACCCTAGAAAAGTGACATGTACTATACAGCACTCACCATTGCTTTATTTTAAAACATGCCACCTCATGATATTCTTAATTT
The DNA here is from genome assembly GCF_007827085.1 of Peromyscus californicus insignis. Classification (NCBI taxonomy): domain Eukaryota; kingdom Metazoa; phylum Chordata; class Mammalia; order Rodentia; family Cricetidae; genus Peromyscus; species Peromyscus californicus. Next base: position 95,176,433 of record NW_026294562.1, read on the forward strand.
GAATAATATACTATACATAATGCCATATGTTGATCATAGAAATGAGCAAATATGAAACTAATTTATTAATATCTTTTAAAATATCTTTATGATTTCTATTATAAAAATGAGAAATAAACATTCCTATATCAATAGAAAAGGAAAGTTACTACCTGTCAGTGTCTGTTCCTCAAGGACAAACAATAGAGAACTGCCAATGTAAAGCAAGGCTATGTTTTATGAGAAATGGTGTCTTATGGGAAATGACCCCTTGAGTACCTGACTTGCTTGTTAAAATTCCACTGAAACCCCATCAGGACTGAAAATTGCCAAAACTTATGTTCATATAAATATGTTATCTACTATCACCTACCAACTAAGCTTTGCGTGCATCAACTTTTTAGATGAAAACTTCATGGATTGATAAACATTCCTCTAACAGTATTGGAAATGTCAGGAGCAAACAAGGCTACAGCGCAGTGGAAAGACTTTTAGCTCAAACTCGAACGCTTTCTGGAAACAAAGTGCTTTTTATACATCTCTAAATGGTACCATCTTTATTTTTAAATTTAGTTTTATATTTTTAATTAGTAGGAAGTTTACATGCAATAGTGGGAGATAATCCCATAGTGACCCTATGTGTACTTTGTTGCTTTTCTCCACACCTTAGTACAATGTCACAACCAGTATAGTGACAGAATTGAGATACAGTCAAGACACAGACCATGTCCATGACCATAAGGATTGCTCATGCTGTCAATTATAACCACATGAATATCCCTTTCTTCTAAATTCTCTCCTTCATCTCTGACAACATACAATGTCTTCCCCATCCCTTAGTTTTGTCATTCAAAAGCTTCATCATTATATAACACCCTTCTATGTATATACCTAGTCATCTTTGTTCTGAGCTGTCAAATTTTCATGTGGCAACTCCCATTTTTCTTTAATTAATGTTTAGAATGATATTGTTTCTTTTTTAGATTCTACCCTATGTCATTATACTTGTATATTTGATGTATCTTTTAGACATTATAGAGCTCAGTCATTTGTTTTTCAAAATCTACACCAAATGAGCCATATCTCCAGTCTGCCGTACTGGATTAGAAAGAATGGGGAGAAAAGAATACTAAAATGATGATATTCTACTTTAAGAAAGCTTACCCTGGAGAGAAAAACCATTGTATGACCATACAACTTTTCACTAGTATTGAAGAGATTGGGGCTGATGTGATGACTCAGTGGATAAAAGTGCTTGCCACTCAAACCAGAAGACCTGATTTCACTCTTCCAAACACCCATCAAAGGCTTGCTGGGATAGTGTGCATCTTTATTCCAAGTACTTCTATAATAAGATGAGAGTAGAGACAAAAGAATCTTCTGGAGGGGCAAACACACCATGATGCAGTGTGGCAGTGGGTAGAAGACAACCACAGCACTACTATGATGAGCAAGTACGTGGTGGACAGATGGGAGAAAAAGAGAAGCAGTGTGGTTTGTGTGGTATGAAGAGAAGGGGAACTGGAGATTCCCGGGTGGCAAGGATCAGCCTGATCTGAGAGGCCTGTGCTACCATCTGAGGCCATGGTGATGTCCAGTCCCATGCTGCTACTGAGGGCCATGTCTGGGTCCTTGGTCCTACTGTAGCAGGGGACTGTGTTGATGTCTGTGGCCTGTGTTACCACCAAAGGCCATATGGATATCCATGGTCTGTACTGCAGCCTGAAGCCATGTTCATGTCTGAGGGCTGCACTGAGCTGGCTCTGCCCCTCACCAGCCACCACATTGTATTGCTAACAGAGATATGGGCCCAGGAAAGCTGGCCCTACCCATCTGATAGGGTGAGAGCTGGCTCCCATGTGGCATGGGCACAGTAGAGTTGGAGGATTGACCAACTCAACTACCACCCAGGCCCAGATCCAGGGCTTTGAGTTGACCCACCCCAACATCTACTCCATCTATGAACTGCTGGACAGCATGAAGGGGCATGAAGTGGCTGGTCCTGTGGATCCATAGCTACAGGATCTCCATGACTCAGGGCAACAGCAGGATTCTAAAAGGAGTCTTGGTGAGTGTCCAGTATTGATGGTGCAGCAGAAGCCAGAGGCCTTGAACCAGATCAATGACTATTGCAATGAACATTTGCAAGTAAAACTGTTTGGGCAAAAGGGTATATTTCATGACAAACTGCAACTCCAAAGTGGCTATGATGAACGAATATGTGATAGAGAGGCAGGAAAGACAGAGGAGTGGGATGGTAAATGCACAGATGGCTGCAGTTGATAGAGGAGAAAGTCATTGCCCAGATGGGTTGGTGAGATTTTTTTCCTTTCCTTTTGTAAATTTTATTTTTTTATTTATTTTTGAGGGGAGGGAAATTACAAAAAGGAGGGCAGATATGGAAGGACTGGGAAAGGATTGGGGTTCATGATGTGAAATTCCCAAAGACTCAATAAAAATTATGCTAACTGAAAAAAATGTTGAAAAAAGAATCTTCTGGAAGCTTGATGCTGGCTAACCTAGAATACACAGTGGGACAGAAATTAAAAAAAATGGTGCTTCAAAACAAGTTAGAAGGAGATAACAGACTCCTGGAATGTTGTCCTCTAACAGCTACATGTACTCTACATCCATCCCTACACACACACACACACACACACACACACACACACACACCCGAAATAGAAAAAACAAAGCAACAACAGTTTAACAGAGGAATGCAAAATGCAAAGCACAGCTTCCTAAATCTGTAACTACTAGGACCTGAAGGTTCATCTCAGGGTTGGTCTCTGTTTTTTTTTTCTGTTAGTTTTCAGTAGAAGGTTATTAATTGTACTGCTCCTACTGTCCACTGTGGAACTGGATATGATTTTTCATTTTTCCACCTGTACTGAGATGTTTTCACACTCTATTCCTTTGACTACTGTCATTGTTCTGTCTTTCTGTAGCAACACTTGCTCTGGTAAAACATGGACCAAAAAACAATTTGAAGAGGAAAAGTTTTCTTTGGATTACCCTTCAATGTCATAGTCTTTGAGGCAGGATCTCAAAGATGGCATCTGGAGAGAGGATCTGAAGCAGAGACCATGGAGTGCTTTCTGGCTTGCTCCCTTGCTCTCCATGGCTTGCTCAGCCTGCTTTCTTATACTAGATAGGACCATCCACAGTGAGCAGGGCCTTTCATTAAGAAAGAAATGCCTTAGAGAAGCACTCACAGGCTAGTTCATTGGAGGCAGTTTCTTTCTTTCTTTCTTTCTTTCTTTCTTTCTTTCTTTCTTTCTTTCTTTCTTTCTTTCTTTCTTTCTTTCTTTCTTTCTTTCTTTCTTTCTTTTATTTTTTTTATTTATTTTATTTATTTTTATTTTTATTTTGCAATATAATTCAGTTCTACATATCAGCCACGGATTCCCTTGTTCTCCCCACTATGGCCCCCTCACCTTCCCCCCCCCCCCCATTCCCACCTCCTCCAGGGCAAAGCCTTCCCCGAGGACTGAGATCAACCTGGTAGACTCAGTCCAGGTAGGTCCAGTCCCCTCCTCCCAGGCTGAGCCAAGCGATCCTGCATAGGCCCCAGGTTTCAAACAGTCAACTCATGCAATGAGCACAGGACCTGGTCTCACTGCCTGGAAGCCTCCCAAACAGATCAAGCCAATCAACTGTCTCACCCATTCAGAGGGCCTGATCCAGTTGGTGACCCCTCAGCCATTGGTTCATAGTTCATGTGTTTCCATTCGTTTGACTATTTGTCCCTGTGCTTTATCCAACCTTGGTCTCAACAATTCTCGCTCATATAAACCCTCCTCATTCTTGCTAATTGGACTCCCAGAGATCCACCTGGGGACTAGCCATGGATCTCTGCATCCAGATCCCTCAGTAGTTGGATGGGGTTTCTAGCACGACAATTAGGGTGTTGGGTCATCCCATCACCAGAGTAGGTCAGTTTGGGCTGTCTCTCGACCATTGCCAGCAGTCTGTTGTGGGGGTATCTTTGTGGATTTCTGTGGGTCTCTCTAGCACTTTGCTTCTTCCTATTCTCATGTGGTCTTCATTTACCATGGCCTCCTATTCCTTGTTCTCCTTCTCTGTTGTTGATCCAGCTGGGATCTCCCGCTCCCCCAAGCTCTCTTTCACTCGACCCTCGCCCTTCATTACCCCCACTCATGTCCAGGCTGTTCATGTAGATCTCTTCCATTTCTCCGTCATTGGGCAATCCCCGTGTCTTTCTTGGTGTCCTGTTTTCCAGGTAGCCTCCCTGGTGATGTGAGTAGCAGTCCAGTCATCCTTGTTCCACATCTAATATCCTCCTATGAGTGAGTACATACCATGTTTGTCTTTCTGAGTCTGGGTTACCTCACTCAGGATGATTTTTTTTCTAGATCCATCCTTTTGTCTGCAAACCTCATGATGTCACTGTTTTTCTCTGCTGAGTAGTATTCCATTGTGTATATGTACCACATTTTATTTATCCATTCTTCAGTTGAAGGGCATCTAGGTTGTTTCCAGGTTCTGGCTATTACAAACAATGCTGATATGAACATAGCTGAACAAGTGCTCTTGTGGTGTGGTTGATCATTCCTTGGGTATATGCCCAAGAGTGTTATAGCTGGATCTTGGGGGAGATGGATTCCCAATTTTCTAAGAAAGTGCCATATTGATTTCCAAAGTGGTTGCACAAGCTTGCATTTCCACCAGCAGTGGAGGAGAGTTCCCCTAGCTCCACATCCTCTCCAGCATAAGGTGTCTTCAGTGTTTTTGATCTTAGCCATTCTGACAGGCATAAGGTGGTATCTCAGAGTTGTTTTGATTTGCATTTCCCTGATGATTAGGGATGTTGAGCAATTCCTTAAATGTCTTTCAGCCATTTGAGTTTCCTCTGTTGAGAATTCTCTGTTTAGTTCTATAGCCCATTTCTTAATTGGACTGTTGGGCATTTTGATGTCTAATTTCTTGAGTTCCTTATATATTCTGGATATCAGTCCTCTGTCAGATGTGGGGTTGGTGAAGATCTTTTCCCATTCTGTAGGCTGTTGCTTTGCCTTGTTGACCATATCCTTTGCTCTACAAAAGCTTCTCAGTTTCAAGAGGTCCCATTGATTGATTGTTTCTCTCAGTGTCTGTGCTACTGGTGTTATATTTAGGAAGTGATCTCCTATGCCAATGCATTCAAGACTACTTTCTACTTTCTCTTCTAGCAGGTTCAGAGTAGCTGGGTTTATGTTGAGGTCCTTGATCCACTTGGACTTAAGTTTTGTGCACGGTGATAGATATGGATCTATTTGCAGTCTTCTATACGTTGATATCCAATTAGGCCAGCACCATTTGTTGAAGATGCTTTCTTTTTTCCATTGTGCACTTTTGGCTTCTTTGTCAAAAATTGTATGTACATAGGTGTGTGGATTAATATCAGGGTCTTCAATTCGATTCCATTGGTCCACATGTCAGTTTTTATGCCAGTACCAAGCTGTTTTTATTACTGTAGCTCTATAGTAGAGCTTGAAGTCAGGGATCGTGATGCCTCCAGATGTTGTATTATTGTACAGAATTCTTTTGGCTATCCTAGGTTTTTTGTTTTTCCATATGAAGTTGAGTATTATTCTTTCCAGGTCTGTGAAGAATTGTGTTGATATTTTGATGGTGATTGCATTGAATCTGTAGATTGCTTTTGGTAAGATTGCCATTTTTACTATGTTAGCCCTGCCTATCCATGAGCATGGGAGATCTTTCCATTTTCTGACATCTTCTTCAATTTCTTTTTTCAGGGACTTAAAGTTCTTGTCATATAGGTCCTTCACTTGCTTGGTTAGTGTTACCCCAAGGTATTTTATGTCATTTGTGGCTATTCTAAAGGGTGATGTATCTCTGATTTCCTTCTCAGCTTCTTTGTCCGTTGTATATAGGAGAGCTACTGATTTTTTTGAGTTAATCTTGTATCCTGCTATGTTGCTGAAGGTGTTTATAAGCTGTATCAGTTCCTTGGTGGAATCTTTGGGGTCGCTCAAGTATACTATCATGTCATCTGCAAATAGGGAAAGCTTGACTTCTTCCTTTCCAATTTGTATCCCCTTAATCTCCTTATGTTGTCTTATTGCTCTGGCTAGAACTTCAAGTACTATATTGAATAAGTATGGGGAGAGCGGACAGCCTTGCCTCATTCCTGATTTTAGTGGAATTGCTTTGAGTTTCTCTCCATTTAATTTGATGTTGGCTGTTGGCTTGCTGTAAATTGCCTTTATTATGTTTAGGTATGTTCCCTGTATTCCTGATCGCTCCAAGACCTTTATCATGAAGGGGTGTTGGATTTTGTCAAATGCCTTTTCTGCATCTAGTGAGATGATCATGTGGTTTTTTCCTTTGAGTTTGTTTATATGGTGTATTACATTGACGGACTTTCATATGTTGAACCACCCTTGCATCCCTGGAATGAAGCCTACTTGATCATGGTGGATAATTGTTTTGATGTGTTCTTGGAGTCTGTTTGCCAGTATTTTATTGAGTATTTTTGCATCAATGTTCATGAGGGAGATCGGTCTGTAGTTCTCTTTCTTTGTTGTATCCTTGTTTGGTTTAGGAATCAGGGTAATTGTAGCCTCGTAGAAGGAGTTTGGTAATGTTCCTTCTGTTTCTATTGTGTGGAACAATTTAGAGAGTATTGGTGTTAACTCTTCTTTGAAGATCTGGTAGAATTCTGTGCTGAAACCATCTGGTCCTGGGCTTTTTTGGTTGGGAGTCTTTTAATGACTGTTTCTATTTCGTTAGGGGTTATTGGACTATTTAAATAGTTTATCTGGTCTTGATTTAACTTAAGTATGTGGTACCTATCCAGAAAGTTATCCATTTCTTTTAGGTTTTCCAGTTTTGTGGAGTAGAGGTTTTTGAAGTATGACCTGATGATTCTCTGGATTTCCTCAATGTCTGTTGTTATGTGCCCCTTTTCATTTCTGACTTTGTTGATTTGGATGCTCTCTCTCTGTCTTTTGGTTAGTTTGGATAAGGGCTTTCTATCTTGTTGATTTTCTCAAAGAACCAACTCTTTGTTTCATTGATTTTTTTGTATTGTTCTCTTTGTTTCTATTTTATTGATTTCAGCTCTCACTTTGATAATTTCCTGGCGTCTATTTTTCCTGGGAGACTTTGCTTCTTCTTGCTCTACAGCTTTCAGGTGTGCTGTTAAGTCACTAGTGTGAGATTTCTCCAACTTATTTATGTGGGCATTTAGTGCTATGAATTTCCCCTTAGTACTGCTTTCATAGTGTCCCATAGATTTGGATATGTGGTGTCTTCATTTTCGTTGATCTCTAGGAAGTCTTTAATTTCTTTCTTTATTTCTTCCTTAACCCATTGGTGATTCAGTTGAGTATTATTCAGTTTCCATGAGATTGTAGGTTTTCTGTAGTTTTTGTTGTTGTTGAAATCCAACTTTAGACCATGGTGGTCTGATAGAACACAGGAGGTTATTCCAATTGCTTTGTATCTGTTGAGATTTGTTTTGTGGCCAAGTATGTGGTTGATTTTAGAGAAGGTTCCATGGGGTGCTTAGAAGAAGGTATATTCTTTTTTGTTAGGATGGAATGTTCTGTAGATATCAATTAAATCCATTTGAGTCATGACATCAGTTAAGTCCTTTATTTCTCTGTTAAGTTTTGATTTGGGAGATCTGTCCAGTGGTGAAAGTGGGGTGTTGAGGTCTCCCATTATTAATGTGTGGGGTTTTATATGTGATTTAAGCTTTAGTAATGTTTCTTTTACATATGTGGGTGCCCTTGTGTTTGGGGCATAAATGTTCAGAATTGAGACTTCATCTTGGTGGATCTTTCCTGTGATGAGTATGTAATGCCCTTCTTGATCTCTTTTGATTGATTTTAGTTTGAAGTCTATTTTGTTGGATATCAGGATGGCTACACCCACTTGTTTCTTAAGACCATTTGATTGGAAAGTCTTTTCCCAGCCTTTTATTTTTAGGTAGTGTCTATCTTTGAATTTGAGATGTGTTTCTTGTATGCAACAGAAAGATGGGTCCTGCTTTTGTATCCATTCTGTAAGCCTTTGTCTTTTTATAAGTGAATTAAGTCCATTGATATAGAGGGATATTAATAACAAGTGATTGTTCATTCCTGTTATTTTTTGGTGGTGATGAGTGTGTGTACTTCTCTTCGTTGGGGTTTACTGCTATGGCTTTATCTATTGCCTGTGTTTTCGAGGGTGTATCTGACTTCCTTAGGTTGGAATTTTCCTTCTAGTGCTTTCTGTAGGGCTGGGTTTGTGGATAAGTATTGTTTAAATCTGGCTTTGTCTTGGAATGTCTTGTTTGCTCCATCTATGACGATTGAAAGTTTTGCTGGGTATATTAGTCTAGGCTGGCATCCATGGTCTCTTAGTGTCTGCATTACATCTGTCCAGGTTCTTCTGGCTTTCAAAGTCTCCATTGAGAAATCGAGTGTTATTCTGATGGATTTGCCTTTATAAGTCACTTGGCCTTTTTCCTTTGCTGCTCTTAATATTCTTTCTTTATTCTGTACGTTTAGTTATTTAATTATTATGTGGCGAGGGGACTTTTTTGGGGGGGTCTAGTCTGTTTGGTGTTCTATAGGCTTCTTGTATCTTCATAGGCATTTCCTTCTTTAAGTTGGGAAAGTTTTCTTCTATGATCTTGTTGAATATATTTTCTGTGCCCTTGAGTTGGTATTCTTCTCCTTCTTCTACCCCTATTATTCATAGGTTTGGTCTTTTCATGGTGTCCCAAATTTCTTGGACATTTTGGTTCATGACTTTGTTGGCTTTAGTGTTTTCTTTGACTGATGAATCTATTTCTTCTACTGTATCTTCAACGCCAGAGATCCTCTCTTCCATCTCTTGCATTCTGTTGGTTATACTTGCATCTGAAGTTCCCGATCATTTACTCAGATTTTCTATTTCCAGCATTCCCTCTGTTTGTGTCTTCTTCATTTTTTCTATTTCCCTTTTCAGGTCTTGGACTGTTTCCTTCATTTGTTTCATTGCTTTTTCTTGATTTTCTTTCAGTACTTTATTGTTTTCTTGCAGGACTTTATTGATTTCTTCTAATTTGTTTGCCCTTTCTTCTAATTATTTACAGCGTTCTTCCCAATTTTTTGTCTTTTCCTCTACACAAGCCTCTAGCTTCTTCATGATGTTATTCATAAGGCTGTTTTCTTCTGCTTCTTCCAATTTCTGATGTTCAGGTCTAGGTGTTGGAGGAGGGCTAGGTTCTGGTGATGCTGTATTGCTATTCATTTTGTTGTATGTATTTCTGCCTTGATGTCTGCCCATCTCCTTGTGGTTCGTTCTTGGCCTTATCAGCACACTTGGTTCAGACAGAACTGACAGATTCAGGAAGTCTCTCTCTCTTGTCCAGATGGGAGCTCTCTTGTCCAATTGGGAACCCAGGGCAGGATGGAAACCCTTGTCCAGAAGGAAAGTCCAGGGCAGGATGGGAGCTCTTGTCCAGACAGGAAGTCCGGGGCAGATTGGGCGCTCTTGTCCAGAAGGGAAGTCCAGGGCAGGATGGGCACTCTTGTCCAGAAGGGAAGTCCAGGGCAGGATGGGAGCTCTTCTCTCTCTCTCTCTGTCTGTCTCTCTCTGTCTGTCTCTCTCTGTCTCTGTCTGTCTCTCTGTCTCTCTGTCTCTCTGTCTCTCTGTCTCTCTGTCTCTCTCTGTCTCTCTCTCTCTCTCTCTCTCTCTCTCTCTCTCTCTCTCCTCCAGAAGGGAAGTCAGGGGCAGGATGGGAGCTGGGGGCTGGCCTCTAAGTCTCAGGAAGTGGCTGGGGTCTCAGGCGGATGGGCGTGGGGGCATGACGTGGAGATTGCAGGGTCTGCCGGGGGTCTTGGAGAAGGGGATTCTTCCTGGTGGGGTAGAAGAGAACCTGCCCAGTGGCCAGAACCTGGGGCCAAGTTGGGTAGGTCTTCCCAGGAGTGGCTGGTGCCCAGGGATGGGGTCCCAGCCCAGCTAGGGCACTCACCTGTGCTCCAGAAGGGAAGTCTGGGGCAAGATGGGAGCTGGGGACCAGCCTCTAAGTCTCAGGAAGAGGCTGGGGTCTCCGGCGGATGGGCGTGGGGGAAGGGCATGGAGATTGCAGGGTCTGCTGGGGATCTTCGAGAAGTGGATCCTTCCTGGTGGGGCTAGAAGGGAGCCTGCCCAGTGGCCAGAACCTGGGACCAAGTTGGGCAGGTCTTCCCAGGAGTGGCTGGTGCCCAGGGATGGGGTCCAGGCCCAGCTAGGGCACTCACCTGTGCTCCAGAAGGGAAGTCCGGGGCAAGATGGGCAGAGGCAGTTTCTTAACTGCTGTCCTCTGTTCCCAGATAACTCTAGCTCATATCAAATTGAAAAAAAAATTCTAACCCTCACATCATCTCACTAGGCTGCAGGATGTCAGGAGGCTCATTCCCCCAGTATAAATGCTGACCCAGGTAGAGAGAGCAGAAAGGAGGATAGGGTGAATTAGCTCTCGACCCCATTTGTAGTGGGTAGCCATTCCAGCTTTGATCTGGAAGTTCCAACCCCCATTGAGACTTCGGCAACTGTCACGCCTACAAGGCGGGGCGAAAGGAGGTGCCTGGGGACCTGAGATCTGGATCGGCGGGTTCTCTCTCTGTTGCGGGACCCCGGACTGGAGAGGTGTACCAAGCAGAGCTCCAGAGAACACCGCTGGACTGCGATACACCTTCCCCAGACTCCGCGACCTACATATCCCTTAATTTGTAAGTTACGCCATTAAATAAATCTCCTTTTAACTACGTGGAGTGGCCTTAATAATTTCACCAATATCTGGCGCCCAACGTGGGGCACGAACCCACGACCCTGAGATTAAGAGTCTCATGCTCTACCGACTGAGCTACATCTTACTGGAAATATACGACCTTCCTAAGGTATATCTGGCCTGTACCATTTTGGCATTCATTGTAATAATCCACACAGTGTTCAAACACTGGTTTAATAACAAGAACAAAGATGAGTCATTATTGGGACTGATACAGGCTTTAAGCGAGAGCAATGAAGGCTTACAGAAAAAGATTCTATCTCTGGAATCTGCTTTAAGGGATAGCAATGAGACCTTAGAGAAAAAGATTCTTTCTCTGGAATCTGCTGATCAGGATTTACAAAACAGGCTTGTACCAAAAATTGATCTTATTGATAATAAATGTGAATATTTAATGGACAGAACACTAACTCTCCAGACACTATATAAGGAAGAAAGATTATCATTAATTGATAAAATAAGGTCCATGGAATCATGTGTTTCTGAGGAACATAAAAACTTCTATGATTCCATGAGGAATCTGGAGTCCCTTGCCAGAGAGGAGGCTCACTCCATAGAACAGACCCTAGGTGCTCGTTTGCAGGCCTTAGAAGAAACTCTCAGTAAACATGACAAGGGACCTAATAAGCAGAAGGGCAAGACCATAGAGGTTGTAACATCTCCAAATGGCTCTCACACAATGGCTTATCCTGTTATCATCCATGAGAAGCCAGCGGATGACACACACCCCGAGCCATATAATACATATACATTACAACCAATTTCAACAAGGGACTTTAAAAATATAAAGGAAGCAGTAGTTACATATGGGATACACTCCACGTACGTAAAACAGATGTTAAATTCGTGGTCTACCTCACATAGAATCATCCCAGATGACTGGCATCAGTTAATTTCAGCTGTTCTAGAATATAGCCAGCAGCTACAGTGGAAAAGCTGGTTGAGAGAAGAGGCAAAAATTTTAGAACAACAAGGTAAACTCAGAGGTTTCGTGATCTCCCAAGATCAAATACTTGGTGAGGGATGTTTTGCTGACAGGAATGTACAAGCCATTTATGATGAGCATACAATATCCCTATGCCGTACAGCAGCTCTAAACGCTTGGGAAAAAATTCCAGAACCTGGAAAACCAACTGAGGTATACACAAAGATATTTCAGGGACCACACGAACCCTTCACTGATTTTTTACAAAGACTGAACACAGCTATAACAAGAGCTGTATCAGATAAAGAATTAAGAAAAGTATTAACTGAGTCCTTGGCATTCAACAATGCTAATGCAGAATGCAGAAGAATACTTACACCATTAAAGATCAGATCAACTCCTTTGGAAGAATGGATTCAGTATACTAATGGTGTTGAGTCTCGTAACTACAGTAATGAGGCTTGGATTGGAGAGACAAATCCCAGAGGTGAAAGAAGGCCCCGTGTTACCAAATGTTTTACATGTGGTACACCAGGTCATATAAGTAAAAACTGTACGTGGGGTACTCCTAGGAGTAATATTCCTTTTAGGAATAGCCTAAACAGGAGACCCCAACCACCTCCCGGATTATGTAGAAGGTGTGGCAAAGGCCGATATTGGACCAGTGAGTGCAGATCGAAAATAGATATACGAGGTAACCCTTTACTGGTGGGAAACGCCTCAGGGGGCCTCTTGCAGGCCCCCAAATCCAATGTAGTACGAACATTCCCAGCCACTGTGGAAGAAATTCCTCTCCAAGACAACTGAATAAACCAATGCCTAATGTAAAAACCGATACTGCAATGGATGATAAAACAGCTCTGATGGATGGATCACAGTTTACAAAGAACACTATAAAACAAATATTTTGGCAGACTTCCATAAATGATCAAAGACCAAAGCTTAGAATTCGAATTAATGGCCTGGTTATGGAGGGACTGGTAGACACAGGTGCAGATGTGACTATAATTACACCAAAATCATGGCATCCAAATTGGCCTCTTCAAGAGGTAGATGTCCAACTTTTAGGGATTGGCACCCTATCTCAGATAAAACAGAGTTCGAGATGGGTTGAATGCATAGGGCCAGAAGGATAGAGAGGAAGGCTGAAGCCATATGTAGCAAATGTAGCAGTAAATCTTTGGGGCCGAGATCTGTTACAACAGTGGAATACCCAGATTAAAATTCCTACACTTTCAGAAAAAGAATACAGACAAATGCATGTTTCTAGGAATAATATCATCACATGCTATAAAAATCAGGCACCAACCATTCAGGCTGTTCACAAACAGAGCACAACTGCTGTTGAACCCTCAGAAGTACCAACTGCCTTACCTTTAAAATGGCTAACTAATAAACCTGTCTGGGTTGGACAATGGCCTTTGACAAAAGACAAGCTACAAGCTTTAGAACAGCTGGTTCAAGAGCAGTTAAATGCTCAACACATTGAAGAATCTACCAGCCCTTGGAATTCTCCTGTATTTGTTATTAAAAAAAAGTCTGGTAATTGGAGAATGCTGACAGATCTGAGAGCTATTAATAAAGTAATTCAGCCAATGGGCTCCCTACAGAGTGGGATGCCCTTGCCCTCTCTGCTACCTAAAGAATGGCCTATAATAGTTATTGACTTAAAAGACTGTTTCTTTACCATACCCTTACAAGAAAATGATAGAGAAAAATTTGCCTTCACAGTACCTAATTATAACAATTCTCAGCCAGTCAAGAGATATCAATGGAAGGTCCTCCCACAGGGAATGTTAAACAGCCCTACTTTGTGCCAATACTTTGTGCAGAAACCATTGGAGATAATTCGTGTAAAGTTTCCACAATCCATAATTTATCACTATATGGATGATTTCCTATTAGCTGATCCAAAGTTAGATACATTAGAAAGCATGTTTGAAGAAGTAAAAAAAGTTTTGCCTCGCTGGGGACTGCAAATTGCTCCTGAAAAAATACAAAGAGGAGATTCTATTAACTACTTAGGATATAAGATAGAGCTACAAAAAATTAGACCCCAAAAGGTACAGCTAAGGAGAGATCGGTTGAAGACTCTTAATGATTTTCAAAAGTTATTAGGAAGCATTTCCAACTTACTGGGCATCATGGGAATACCCAAAGATGGACTACAAAATTTGGCTAATACTCTAGAAGGGGACAAAGAATTAAATAGTCCAAGAGAATTATCAGCCGAAGCTGAGAAGGAATTGGCTCTAGTAGAAAAGACAATTCGAGAAGCACATGTGGATCATGTGGATCCAGAACTTAAATGCATTCTTGTCATATTCCCCTCCAGACATTCCCCAACAGGTATTTTGATGCAGAGGGAAGATATTATATTGGAATGGATATTCCTACCACGTAAACCAAATAAGAAATTAAAGACTTATATAGAAAAGATCTCTGATTTGATTCAAAAAGGTAAACTAAGACTTCGCCAGTTGACAGGAATGGACCCAGCAGAAATTGTAGTACCTTTAACTAATGAAGAAATTTCATCACTATGGAAAGATAATGAATACTGGCAGAGAGCCTGCAGTAACTTTTTGGGAGAGATTAACAACCACTATCCCAAAAGCAAGAGAATAGAATTCATAAAGAAGACTGAATGGGTCCTTCCTCACATTGTACGACAAAAGCCAATTTCTGGAGTCCTCACATTCTATACTGATGCAAATAAATCAGGGAAAGCAGGATATAAATCAGGAGACTTAAGTAAAGTGGTACAAAGTCCATACAGCTCTGTACAAAAGGCAGAACTGTATGCCATTCTTATGGTACTGATGGACTTCACAGAACCCCTCAATATAGTCACTGACTCTCAATATGCAGAGAGAGTTGTTTTACATATTAAACTGCTGAATTTATTCCTGATAATACAGAATTAACTTCATTATTCATACAATTGCAGGAAATCATCAGAAAAAGGGAACATCCTATATATATAACACATATCAGATCCCATACAGGTCTGCCAGGACCTCTAGCACAAGGTAATGATGAGATTGATCAGTTACTAATAGGTAATGTGCTAGAAGCTTCAGAATTTCATAAGAAATGCCATGTAAATAGCAAAGGTTTGAAGAAGGATTTCTCCATCACTTGGCAACAGGCTAAGGATATTGTGAAAAAATGTCCTACTTGTTCCATCTATAACCAACTTCCATTACCTGCAGGGAGCAATCCAAAAGGTATACAAAGAAATGAAATTTGGCAGATGGATGTGTTTCATTTTGCAGAATTTGGAAGATTAAAGTATGTACATCATACCATTGACACCTATTCAGGATTTCAGTGGGCAACTCCTATGAGTTCTGAAAAGGCTGATTCTGTGATTACACACCTATTAGAAGTTATGGCCATCATGGGAATACCTGTACAAATCAAGACAGACAATGCCCCAGCATATGTCTCCAATAAAATGAGACAATTCTTTGCTTATTACAATATAAAGCATGTTACAGGTATACCACACAATCCCACAGGCCAAGCAGTCATAGAAAGATCCAATCGAACTTTAAAAGATATGCTAAATAAACAGCAACGGGTAACAATGACTCCTAGAAATAGATTGCATAGTGCTTTATTAATCTTGAATTTTCTCAATGCTGATGAGAAAGGAACAACAGCTGCAGAGAGACATTGGACGACAGACAAAACTCCTGAGCTAAACCAACCAGTTTATTTCAAGGATGTGCTGACCTCAGAATGGAAACCTGGATATGTTCTACGTTGGGGAAGGGGTTTTGTCTTTGTTTCTGCAGGAGAAGAAAAGCTATGGATACCAACAAAATTAATAAAAATTCGATTCGAACAGGAAAAACCCCTTGATGAGGAGAAGTAAAAGATCATCCACCAATGTGACATCTCTACAAGTTGTAAGAAAAATTTAACAATCAAAGGTTGGGGTAGGGTTCTGTTTTTGTCTTTCCAGGATGATGGAAATACCCATCTTACAGAAGTCATAAGGCCTTGGATATCCGGATGTTTACAGCAGAAAGAAAGAATCTATTGGTACCAATCTACACACGGTAAAATCTCACTGTCTAATATCTATCTCTCTATCAATCTAGAAAAGTTGTGGTTCCAATTCAATTATAAGCCAAGCTGACTTTGGAGATGGAATTGGCTCACTCCTTCTCTAAACCCAAGCATATTGCTAAAAGGAAGTTTGAGAGATTCTTCAGTCCCATATCCGAAGAGCCCTCTGGTGTGGGACAGAAGGAAACCAATAAAAAGGGACCATTGTCTTCTAGATTCTAACTCTCTCCATGCTTACTCTTGATTTCTCAGAATCCTTTCTTACATGCTATGTCCTCTTTAAATCCAAACCTTCCATTTTGATAACAAATAAGTTTTTCTAATAGCAATCTCAGAAGTCTCCAGAAGGAAGATGGGGCCCCAACAACAACTCTACCCAATCCAGAATGATGCCATGGTAATCATCATCATACTACACTTCTTACCAGAATTTCAGACAATCTTACCCATTACTCTAAGACTTGCTGCAGAACCTACAGTTAGTCTAACTGAGATTTAACTATCTGAGCTTTCTCACAGTACCCAACAGAGATAACGTCACCCCCTAAACAGCAGGAAGTAATTCTAAGAAAACGATGCCCCTTCTCCCTTAGGTTTCATAATTCTCAGGGTTATGGATGATGGTTATAGGGTTGGGGGTGGAAGGAAATATTAAACTCAGTATTCTAAAAAAAAAAATGAAAAGAAGAAATGGAATGGATAGGTATAAGGTATTATGGTAGATTATTATGTATACTAGTAAACAAATTTAGTAAAACATCAGCCTTAAATAATTTGCACTGTAATTTGCACTGTTATGGATTCTTATATGTTGATACAAATGTAAACTATTTTTATATTCCTGTTTAAGATAATTTGTATATTGATACAAATACAGAACTATATTTGTTATAATGTACATATATTTCTACTCTTATTTGAAATATTTGTATATTGAAACAAATGTAAATTTATATCTGTCATACTTTATGTAGGTTCTACTTCTGTTTAGGATATTCGGTATATTGATATATATTTAAGATTATTGTCATATTGCATATCACACTACATACTCCTACCTCTGTTATAAATATCGATATATATTTAAGATTATTGTCATATTGCAATCGCACTATATACTCCTACCTCTGTTATAACATCTTGTGTATTGTCACAATTTTAAAGTCATCGTTCTTTACCATACACTTGCTTATAGACTGTTTACCTTGTTTACGTGAAGCCTTAGTCCTTAGGTTATTTCGGTAGATAAGACTTACAGATTTATAGTCACCTATGCTGGTCATCTCTATAGTTACGTTAGTTAGGTTATCCAGATTTACAGATACATAGGTCAGATGGACAGGTAATCTTCAAACACTTCATAGACCTAGAGAATATGGCATTTAAATAACTTAGAATTCTGTTGATGTGAGACACAATTGCTCCTGGCTGCACCAATTTGATCCCGAGAGAATGTTGGGCTTCTAAGACATTTCCATTTGGAAGTTTGTCTTCTTGGCACAAAATGGCCTACTGGGCAAAGAATTGCCCTTGCCTCGACGGCTGACAGTACAAATGCAATGCTATCCTTTCTGGACAAGCGGGACACAAGGAAAGCGACCACTGTACTCTGCCAAGACAGGGTAAGATGGTCTTTCAGAGTTCCTGCTTCTAAAAATGGTCTGTCAGATACTTTAGGCCTGTAGCCAATTTGAATGCACCAACAATGCTGAGAAACATTAGGTGACTGTCCAGGCTGCCAGCTGTCTTGGTCTACTCTCGCAAGATTCCCGAAAGTTGCTTGCATCCATCTACCATTCCTCAGGTACCATTATATTCCTTCTCAGGTCTTTGATGGGATTGAAGACTAGCAGTTATAGTTACAACTTAGTAGATAGAACATATTAAGTATTAGATTCAGGTTCTTTAGGATAGGACACCTTTTGGAATGATCTTTGTAACATGCCATTTACCTATGCTCTATACTTCTCTGGATTATAGTATGTGTTTCTTGCTTGATATTGTTTGCATTGGTTGTAGTTCCATCTTATCTAGGTCATTATCCCTCATTATTCCTGGACTATATTTGATAACCATTCCTTTGTATATAGTCTTGTATTAGGTTAGAACTTTCTTATTTAGACAAAAAGGGGGAGATGTAGTGGGTAGCTATTCCAGCTTTGATCTGGAAGTTCCAACCCCCATTGAGACTTCGGCAACTGTCACGCCTACAAGGCGGGGCGAAAGGAGGTGCCTGGGGACCTGAGATCTGGATCGGCGGGTTCTCTCTCTGTTGCGGGACCCCGGACTGGAGAGGTGTACCAAGCAGAGCTCCAGAGAACACCGCTGGACTGCGATACACCTTCCCCAGACTCCGCGACCTACATATCCCTTAATTTGTAAGTTACGTCATTAAATAAATCTCCTTTTAACTACGTGGAGTGGCCTTAATAATTTCACCAATACCCATTGAGCCACTGAAACTGGGAGCATGGGAGGGTGTTACTTCTTCAGTTGTGTTTGTAAGATTTATGGCAAGTGTTGCCCAAGGAGCTTCTGTTGGACCAAGGCCAGTGTTTAACTTTACTTCATTAGGAAGTTCAGGCTTACAGCTGCTTGTCTGTGCCTGTCTGGAGTTCTGGTGGAAGCTCCACATTATCTTCAGTAAATGAAAACATGAAACTCATGAGACTTATTGCTGTGTTATTCCTCAGGTCCTGAGGTACCCAAGAAGTTCATCACCTTTACTTTTGTAAGAGTCTCCATATTTTTTTAAAATAATGAACACCAAAAGTATTTATCCCAACCTTCATTCATTTTTAAAAAAGCTTAGCCTAATATAATCCAGCATGTCAGTTCAGAGGTTTAGGCTTCCATATTTAGTATGGAAGGAGCTTACTAAGGGCAATGTGTCAAAAACAGTCTCCTAGTGGAAGAGACTTCTACAAAGCTGACCACTTGCCTTCTCAAGGAGTGGGCCTTAAAGGATGGAAAATGTCTGTGATCATGACCTTTCCTTGGTCTGTAGAGACTGTTTACATGCTCTACAGCATATCCACAACCAGAAAAATCAATGATTTCAGACAGAGAAAGTATCTTTTGTCCTTAATTAACCTTTTTCATTCATTGAGGCTTTTTGTTTATTTAAGTTTACTAAGAACCTAGAAGTATGTGGAATATAGAGTCCAGAGAAAGATAAAGACATTTTGACCACCTAAATGAAACATATAGTGTTGTGAGGAAACAAGCCATAAATATATAAAAATCAGTACACTATGAATTAAGATATACTAAATTCCTGTAGTCAACTTAGTGTGGGCTGTGGGATAGTGTCTCATACTTAGATTGGGTCTTCCTATCTCAATTTATGCAATCTAGAAACTCACTCACAGACATGCCCAGAAGTTTACCTCACCGGTGATTCTAGATCCTGTCCAGCTGACAGTTAATATGGACCACCATGGTGACCATTTCAAAAATTCTAAGACATAGTAAGTGATGTAGATCTTTCAAGATGTAATGTAGGCTTTGAGAAAGGAAATACTTTCTTTAGGTTAATAGCTATGGCTGATGCATGGGGAAGCAATGAGAATAGAGTAAGTACAGATGAGGGAAGCTGTTTAGGGTTGTAGTAGGCTTTCCTATAAAAATAGAGTGCACAGACACACACCACACCCCCCCCCCACAACACATGTAAGTATTACTCATATATGCACACATTCAATAACTTGTCTCAAGAGAGATTTGACATAATTGTGCCTGAAATTTACATACACAGATAAATAAAGAGAGGGAGACTGGAAGGTGGAAAGAAGTGGCAGTAAAGACAAACAAATAGAGAAGGGAGGAGAGAGAGATTATATTATATTAGAGTCAGAAGTTCTCTTGAAGACTTCAATCATAAAGGCCTTTAGATGATTGGACTAGGACCATCCAGATGGTGAAGAATTATCTGTTTCAGTCAATGAGTACTAAATACTAATTGCATCTAAGATACTATCAGAGGCTCATGTTGAACCAATCATGTGGTCACTACATCCTAGTCAGGTCCACAAATACTATTAAACCTCTTAATGGCTCAATTTATTGTAAAGCAAATATGAAAAAGTTTGGCTTGGATTCTTGGTCAGTGAAGATGCAGAAGAGTGGTAGATTCATAGTGACAAGAATGTGCAAAGCTTTTTTTTTCTACTGTAAGAGTGCAGACAGAAGAAAAAGAGACAAATTACCTTCATGTTTCTGAGTCAACACGATGAGTAGATGATGTGGTTTATTAATGGAAAAGAATGAATTGATAGTAAAAGAGAGTGCAGAAAAGTGTAAATAAACACACTGTTAAATATTCAGAGCCTACTGAATCTGTGCTTTAGACAGTGTTTTAGTTAGGGTTGATATTGCTGTGAAGAGACACCATGACCATGGCAACTTTTTTTTTCTTTCATTTTTCTTTATTAAGAAATTTTCTACTCACTCCACATACTATCCACAGATTCCCCCCTTCCCTTCTCCCACCCAAAACCCTCTTTCCCAAGCCACCCCGCACCCCCACATTCCCCAAATCTAGGTCTCCCATGGGGAGTCAGCAGAGCCCAGCACACTGAGCCTAGGCAGGTCCAAGCCCCTTCCCACTGCATTGGTACTACAGATCATTTCCTAAATATAACACCAGTAGCACAGACACTGAGAGCAACAATTAATAAATGGGACCTTTTGAAACTGAGAAGCTTTTGTAGAGCAAAGGACACAGTAAATAAGACAAAACGACAGCCCACAGAATGGTAAAAGATCTTCATCAACCCCACATCTGTCAGAGCTCTAATCTCCAGAATATATAAAGAACTCAAGAAACTAGATATCAAAATACCTAACAATCCAATTAAAAAATGGGCTACAGAGCTAAAACGAGAATTCTCAACAGAAGAATCTTAAATGGCCAAAAGACATTTAAGGAATCGCTCAACATCCTTAGTCATTAGGGAAATGCAAATCAAAATGACTCTGAGATACTATCTTATACCCATCAGAAGGGCTAAGATCAAAAACACTGAAGACAGCTTATGTTGGAGAGGATGTGGAGCAAGGGGAACACTCCTACACTTTTGGTGGGAATACAAACTTGTACAGCCACTTTGGAAATCAGTATGGCATTTTCTCAGAAAATTGGGAATCATTCTTCCTCAAGACCCAGCTATACCATTCTTTGCATATACCCAAGGAATGCTCAATCATACCACAAGGACACATGCTCAACTATATTCATATCAGCATTATTCATAATAACAAGAACCTGGAAACAACCTAGATGCCCCTCAACTGAAGAATGGATTAAGAAAATGTGGTACATATACACAATGGAGTACTGCTCAGCAGAGACATCATTAAGTTTGCAGGCAAATGGATGGAACTAGAAAATATCTTGAGTGAGGTAACCCAAACTTAGAAGGACAAACATGGTATGGACTCACTCATAAGTGGATACTAGATGTAAAGCAAAGGATAACCAACCACACTGCAACCCATAGGTCCAGGGAGGCTAGCTAGCAGGGAGGACACTAAGAAGGATGAATGGATCACCCAGAAGAGGAGAAATAGATGAGATCTACATGAGCAAACTGGAGGTAAGGGGAGTAATGGAGGAAAAAGAATGGGGGATGAGGACACAGGGGAACAGGAGGTTTGAGCTGGAACAGGGACAGAGTGGGAGAGCAAGGAAAGCTATACCATGATAAATGAAGACATCATGGGAATAGGGAGAAACAGAGTGCTAATAGTTCCCAGTAATCCACAAGGATGATTCCACCATAGACTACTGGCAATAGTTAGTAGGGTGCCTGAGGTGGCCGACTCTGGTGATTAGATGGCTGAATACCCTAACTGTCATCATAGAGCCCTCATCCAGTGACTGATGGAAGCAGATGCAGAGATCCATGGCCACATGCCAGGCCAAGCTCCAGGAGTCCAATCGATGAGAGAGAGGAGGGATTGTATGAGCAAGTGACATTGAGACCATGATGGGAAAAAGTACAGAGACAACTATCCAAACTAGTGGAAACGCATGTATTGTGGAACAATAGCTGAGGAGTCCCCATGGGACTGGACGAGGCCCTCTGGATAGGTGAGACAGTTGTTTAGCTTGAACTGTTTAGGAGGCCCCAGGCAGTGGGATGGGGACCCATCCCTGGTGCATGAGCCGGCTTTTTGGAGCCTAGTGCCTGTGGTGAGATACTTTTCACAGCCTTGGTACATGGAGGAGGGGCTTGGACCTGCCTCAACTGAATGTACCAGGCTCTGCTGACTCCCCATGGGAGATGTTGCCTTAGAGGAGGTGGGGATGGGGGGTGGGTTGGAGGGAATGCTGGGAGACAGGAGGAGGGAAGAGAGGGAAATATGTGGTTGGTATATAAAATGAATAGAAAATCTCTCAATAATAATTATAAGTAATAATAAAAAAGAAATACAAATTAGTAGTTAGTCATCTAGCAATCAAATTTATGGCCATGTTAAGTGTGTTTTCAAGGTCAAACATATGTATTTTAGATAGACCGATGGTCTTCAGACACTTCAGAAATCTACAGAATATGGCATTTAAGGTGTTTTAATGACATAAGGCTTTTCATGACAGTGAGACACATCTGCTCTTAGCAGCACCAATTTATTTAAAAAAGAGATGATGGGCATCAAAGAACCTACATACGGAGTTTGCTTTCAATGTGGCAAAGCTAAGCATTTGTGCACAAAACTGCCCTTGCTTTGAATGGTACCAGTGTACAGTCCAAATTGGACAAGCAGGACCCAAAAGAAGCTGACTGCTGAACATTACCAAGACAAGGTAAGACAAGTTTTCAAAATTTCCTACATCACAAAAATGTCTGTCAGATATTCTAGGCCCGAAGATCAAAGATGGATGCCCCATCATTACGGAGGGACCTTGATGACTGTCCCAGCAGCCAGATGTCTCTGTCATTTCCATAGTTTTAGAGGTTGATTGCTCAGCAATTCCTGTTTACTCAGGTAACATTATATTTTTCTCAGGTGTCTGATGGGGTTGAAGACTAGATAGTTATATTACAGTTTTCCTTGTTACCAAATCTGAAAAAGAAACTCACAAAAGTGGTGCAAAATGTAGAAGGTTGAGGGACATAAAACCTTAAGTTGTTTATCTAAGAAAATGTTTTGAGATTTAAAAAGATATTTTTAGGATGATAATACGAGTTATGATAGAAAATGGTTTAGGTACAAAACTTTGAACTCATCAAGATAAGATAGATAATAGAGTAATTTCTCCAAATTTTCGAAATACAAATGGACTGGACAATATGAGTATAATTCCTACTTCATAATTATTCTTATTGTATATAATATTCCTGCATTATAGTTAAAACCTTTCCTTTTTATTTTGGCAAAAGGGATAAATGTTGTGGGATATTTGTACACTGTGTGAAGATGTATTGCTGTGACTGGTTTAATAAAAAGCTGAATGGCCAATAGTGAGGCAGGAGGTATAGGCAAGACTTCCACTTGGAGAGAGAACTCTGGGAAGAAGAAAGGTGGAGTTGTCAGCCAGGCTTGGAGGAAGCAGTATAGGCAGTATGGAGATGAGGAAATGAATCACGTGCCAGAGTATAGATTTAAAAATATGGGTTAATTTAAGTTATAGAAACTAGTTAGGAACAAGTCTAAACCAAGGCCAAGTTTTCATAATTAGTAATAAGTTTCCATGTCATTATTTGGGGCTGGTAGAGGTAAAGAAAGTTTTACTACCCTGAAAGGCTTTATGCAAGGTAATAGAGGTTAGATGTTTTTAGATAACTTTAACACCTATCATTAGAGGATAATGACTAGGAAGTGAACTCTAGGTCTCTAGAAGACAGAGACCATGTAAATCAGTTATATAAATAAATAGAAAATAAGGACACCATGGATTGAAGAATATTAGGACATAGAACTTTATTACTGTTAGATGGGGATCAATCAAAGAGGAGGGGATGCCTTGACTCCCATGGCCCAGATGTGTTGAATGCATTTTGTAATTCACAGTATTCTGTTGAGGTTCCAAAATTAAGTAAGAAAGTAGAGGCTAATATATGTAGCAGTAAAATCTGTTACTAATACTGTGGCCACTGCTATCATAGGAATAGACATTGTAAGATTCAAGACCCAGGTAAATGAGAGAGATTTCTTTAGTTCACATAGATAAGCTCTCTCCAATATCATTTTTTCTTTTGAAAAAGTTAATTTTCTATTATTTTTATGTATATGTGTGATTTGCCAGCATGGATATACACCATGCACATGCCTATTCCCTACAGAAGGCAAAAGAGTGGGTTGAATCTACTAGAATTGGAATTATAGATGGTTGTGTGCCACAATGTGAATTCTGGAAAGTAGTATGTACTCTTAATCACTAAGCCATCTCTCTATTCCATCCAGTGTCCTCTTAATTCTAATCTGTATCTCCTTGTCTTGTAGTATTTTTGTCTGTCTAGCCTGCTTCTTTATTTCTCTCTCTCTCTCTCTCTCTCTCTCTCTCTCTCTCTCTCTCTCTCTGTGTTTAAGAGCACAAATTATGAGAATTGGTTCTTTCTTCCCACCATTTAGATCCTTGGGATCAAAGCCATATTATCAGGCATGGTGGCAATGATTTTATCTGCTAAACATTTGCTTTTTCATCTTAACAACTCTCATGTTGGGAGCTTTATAGCAACCTTTCCTGACAATTTGTTCCTAGTTTTATCACTCCACAGTCATCTCAAAATATCTGGTGAAAATTTAAGCATCTGACTACACGATTCCTTAGAACTTTAGTCATGTAAACCCCAAATTCCTGAACATAAAGTTTGACCTCCCCATAAACACTGAATCCACATCTCTGAGGTCAGAATATCCAACTGTTTTCTGAATTTTGCATTAGGCATTAACTGAGCATGGATATCTGAGAAATAATAAATTAATGACCAGTAAGATACATTAAATTACATATCAATGAAGATTTCAGGCTTATTCTTTACATATTTGAAGACAGCTGAGAGAAGGCATCAAAAATCAGTAGTGTCTTTCTTTATGAGTTAAAATTATTTCTGGAACATTGTATCAGCTTTGGAATTATTTTACAGGTAGATACAGGAAAACCATTGAGGTATTAATTCCATCTAGATGTATTTTTTGAGTATTTATTGTATTGTAGCACCAAGTAGACATTAAAGATATATTTCTGAATAAAACAGTTCTCATGAAATTGATACCTCAGTGGTGAGTAGACTAGAAAAGAATTAACCTTTGAGACTTAGAAGTTGGTGGAGAAGAATAACTGGAGCTTGTATGAATGGTAAAGGTAGCTGTGGCAGGGCTGGATGGTATTAGCTGAGGGCTGGTTGGTGTTAGCTGTGGCAGGACTGTGTGGCATTAGCTTGTGTAGGTTAGGAATGAAATCCCCATGGGGCAAATGACATTTGAGCAGGAAACTAAGAAGGGCTTGTAGGTATGGAGAGTGGGCAAATAGCTTCCAGATGGAAAATTGCAAGTTCACTCATCCTTATAACCTCAAGAAACAAAAAGTAAGTCAGGACAATCCAAGGAAAGATTCACAGTAAGAATCTGGAGTCTCTTCTAAAGTGAATGGAAAGAATTAAAATTTTAAAATAGAAGTAGCCTAATATAACTATATTTTTAAAGTGTTGTGCAGACAACTTGTCTTGTGAACACTTCAAGTACAATAACCATCAGTCTGGAAAGACATGACTACTGGTGCTATAGTGGCAAATATCATGGAAATAAACATCACTTTTCTTACTGGATCTAAGTCTAACTCCACAAGATGAAGTTCACAACTAACATGACTCTCAGGGCCAAAAACCTGTACTAGACAGGTCATAGGCCATAGGGAAGAACCCACCATCATTATTCCCCTAAATGGACATAATATTAAGCTAATTTGCAATGACTTATCATCATACCTAGAGATCATCTCCCAACCCTCATCAGCACAGCTTCTTTTTGCAGTAGATGGTGATTAACATACAACTTATGAACATGCAGAGAATTAGAGACTGTGGAAGACTCAGCACTATATCTGTATCATATCCCTGGTTCTCCAAGGTCAGGAATCTTTGTGAAAGAGTGTGTGGAAAGATTGTAAAAGCCAGAGCTGATAGATGGCTACAAATAAACAATGCTTTCATATTGGTAGGCTTGGATTGCAGCTCTGTAAGGCCACCTCCAGGGTTCTGGTCAGAAGCCACAGTGAAGCAAAGGGAACTTAGGATATTTAAAACTCACATGTGTGCTGTTCCAGTCATATCTCTTTATTTTTCTGTGTCAAGTTTCAAATGTTTCCAGTTTATATACACATACAACACATTTCTTTAGCAATAGAAAGGTTACAAGGCTTTTTTTTTAACCTCAGGGTCATAAAGCAGATAAGAGTTATGTAAAGAGATGACTTGTCACCTCTTTTTTTATGGCTGGTGGCAGGTGTGGCTGTAAGAAGTTCTGTTTAACTCTTAAAGGGGAAGGGATCATAAAGGGGAAAAATTAAACCAATATAGAAATCTAAGAAGGAAAAGGGGAATTCGTGTATTATTCTACATTCCTTAAATGTGACTAGATAGATAAGCTAAAAGTTTGTGACTGATAAAACACGAAAAAGGCAAAATGCAGCAGATGATGCTTCTCTCCTGGTATGCAGGGAATGCAGCTGTGCCCAGGGGGCTGTGTCAGTGTAACCATGCAACCCATGTAAACCACAGGGGAAGTGTGCAGTGTTTGATTTGCATCAGCATATTAACCAAATGTTAACTGGCAGTGAAGAGCCTTTTAGATCTAAAAAATGCATCTTTTACCCTAACTGGTTAGAACAAAGAGAGGACCTATAACTATTTTGTACAAAATCTGGACCTGACACCTCCCAGCTGCTCTGGCCATCTGTTGCCACAGTGACTGTGTGAGAAGATTACCTCTCTCTGGAGCTGCTCAATTCAGTTAACAACCTCTTTCAGTTAATCACACAAATCTCAGGGCTAAAACATAAACAGTTAGTCTCCTAAGCTAAAATCTTGCATCAATGTACCGAGGTGAAAGTGTTAATAGCCTTCTGAGGTCAAAGCAGGGATACCTGAGTTGTACTTCCTGTTATTGGTAGGTGAGTGACTTTATGGTGCTCTGTTCTTCTTATCTCTGAGGGGCTTTGATTCAACAAATGCTGTAATTCTATCCTTGAGCCTATCTGTGAAAGTCCCATTTGTGATCTTTTCACATAAACACCTTGTCTGGCCAAGTTGTCCTGTCATAAAGATAATTGCAAAGAACAGACCTCTAAGTTTTTATTGGAATGTGGAATAATGATTTGACTGTGTGACTTATTTTTCTCACCAGAATTACACAGTGTGGGTGGAAGTTATCCTTCTATTAGTAAACAGGAATAATTGTACCCAACAAATGAGAAATACACTGCTAAGATTGTGGAACAAGTTCCAAAGCTGTTACGGGGAGAAGGCCAGGGCATCACACAAGAAATTTACAGTAAGAAGCCGTCATCAATTTAAAAGGTGGCAATTCTCATTGCCCTGTGTATGAGTTTGCCCTCCATCAGATATGTATATTTCTGCTCGGTGAACCTTCTAAATACCAGCTGTAATCTACTGTATAATTTAGTGGACTCCATCCTTTTTGGAAAAAACAGAATGATTGCAGATATGAACTCTTGTTACCTGTGTCAGTATGCAGAAGATAAAATCATACAAAGCCCCAGTATGGAGAGGGGACATGAGCATGAAGTTCATCTGTAGCTGAGGAGTTGACAATTGATACCTTCCAGGAGGTGGGTCAGTTTTTTTAAGGGTGTGGACCTACATGCTTCAGTGGAAGAATGTACACTTAAGGATGTACAGGTAGCACAAGTTGGTTTTGATAAAAAGAATAGTTGGGTGTGTAGGAAAGGGAGCTGTAATGAAAGGAGTTGGGAGAGGGTATGAACATGATCAAAATACATTGTACAATATTTTCAAAGACACATTAAAATATAAAAAAGAGAAATGCAATAAATACAGAATCTATACATACTGGGAGAAAAAGGAGGTGAAGACAAAAGGTATAACAAGAAGCCTAATAACCAAACCTGAGATAATGGTCCCATTGGTCTTGGGTAATTATCATTATTATATTAAGTTTTATGAAACAATAGATTGCCCTAAGAAAATATTTTCTTACCAAGCTGTCTCTTCAGAGCACTCTTAATTTCATTGTTCCTGAGGCTGTAGATGAGGGGGTTCAACATGGGGATCACCACCAGGTAGAACACAGACACCACCTTGTTCTGGTCTGTGGAGTAGCTGGACTTGGGCATCACATAAATGAATGTGATGGTCCCATAGAACAGAGTGACTGCAGTGAGGTGGGAGGTGCAGGTGGAGAAGGCCTTTTGGCGGCTCTCGGTGGAGCGCATCTTCAGGATGGTGATGAGGATGTAGGTATAGGAGATAGCAATGACAAACACTGTGATCATGGTTACTGATCCAGTAGAAAAAGAGGTAACAACTGCAGAGACACTGACATCAGAACAGGAGAGTTCAACTAAAGGAGCAAAATCACAGAAAAAGTGATTGATTCTGTTTGGTCCACAAAAGAGAAAAGAAAAGAAGGAAATGGTGAAGGAGGAAGCATTAAGAAAACCCCCTATGTAAGATCCTACAACTAGCTGGATACAGACTTGTGTAGACATTTTGTTTGAATAAAGCAATGGGTTACAAATTGCTACAAAGCGATCATAAGCCATGGCAGCCAGAAGGAAGCATTCAATTGTCCCAAAAAAGGCACCAGAGCCAAGCTGTATAGAACATCCAAGGTATGAGATGGTATTTTGATTTACCAAGAAATTGACAAGCATATTGGGTGTGACAGAAGATGAATAGCCTATGTCAGTAGAAGCCAAGTGACTGAGAAAAAAGTACATGGGGTGATGAAGCTGGGAAGAGACTCTGATGAGAAGGATAGTGCTGAGGTTCCCACACACAGTCACCAGGTAGATGCACAGGATGATGATGAAGAGGATGACTCTAAGGACCGGGTCATCTGTTAAGCCCAATAAAATGAATTCTGTCACTGCAGTGTGGTTCCCATCCTCCAGGAAAGCCATGGGACAGTGTAGCTGCTGCCAGAGCAAGGCTGTGATGGAGACATAATAGTAAGGGATTTATAAATAAGTCACTTCATTTTATTTGATGTATACATGGGAGAGAATTACTGACTAATATATTTTTTTAAAAAATTAGACCAATAATGAACATTTTACTAGGGTTATCATTATTTATACATTGTGTACAATAGTTCCTTTCAAATAATTTAAGCAGAAATGCTAGAAATTTAGTAAATAACTTTTATTTATATTTATTTATAGTAAAGCATATCTGTTACCTGCACCACTCCCTCACAGAAATAAATAAATATAAAATAATGTGATTCTTAAGAAAATAACAATATTCTTATTATAAGTGTAACAAAAGACCAAAATGTAAAAGCAGAGAGTTATGTTTAAAGAGTTAAATAATTGCTAAATACTTACTACATCACCAGCACAGCATTTTTAGAAACTTGTATATTTTTCTATTTTTCTTTCCATTAAACAGCATTTTTTATCATTTCCATTACAGCAGAAAAATGTTTTAAGCTATGTAACACATACACATAGATATGTATAAATATGTATGCATGTACATATAATAAGTAACAAAATTATGGGGCTTCAGAGATTATTCAGTAGTTAAGAGAGCTTGCTGCACTTGCAAAGGACCAGGGTTTGATTCCCCAGCACCCATATGATTTTTCATAGCAATCTGAGGTTCTCGTTCTGTGGATCCAATGATCTTTTCTGGTCTTCACAGGCACAAGGCATGTATGTGGTGTATACATATGTATATGCAGGCAACATTCATAAATATAAAATAAAAATAATAAATCTTTTAAAAAATGAATAGATCTGAACACCAGGTGGGTTGACCTAACTCAGAGAATTCTATACTATAAATAATGTGTGGCCATGCAATTGATGGCACATACAAATTAGTGACAGACATCAGGGTGGATTTTCAGCTTTCTTATAGTTAATACATTGAGGGGTCCTTTGTAAATGATACTGGTCACAACAGCTATCATTTCTTTAAGTAAGGTTATGTCTTGATCAACTTCTAAAAAGAATATAAATTTTCTTGTTACAACTGAGAAGAAATAGAAGAGAGGTCACACTAAATTTACAAATGCAACTTCCTGTTATAAGCTCATTAAATATTTTAAATACTTCTAAATAGATCATCACTCTTTAAAGTACCTTGAAATATTAATTTCATCATGTAAAATATGAATAATAATAATTTAGCACAGTATTACTTATTTTTTATTAAAGCACACCAAATCTTTTCCCAATGCCACAGTGTTTTGTAACAGGAGTGTGATAGAAAAAGTTCACATAATTTTTAACAGAGGAAACTTATCTATAAGTATTCAAATAGGTTTATGAAGGTTCTGCTAGCATGGCACAGAATGACTCTCATCCTTCACATTCTGCATTTACATCCTCATTTGTCCACAGTGATGCCTGTGATGCTGGAACATTCAGTCCATAAACAAAGATTGTCTTTGCACATGATATTCCCTGATAGTAAGCCACCACAGTATTTCAAAGCTAGTGAACTTGTTAGCCTTTTGGCTGAATGCTATGTGTATACAAATTTGAAGGTCATGTTAGTTTCTGGTCTTACCAATGCATAGATAAATAAGGAATCTTTGAAAACTTGGGGGTAGCTGGGAAGAGTGTAGTGAGTGGAAACTGGTCAGGATATAGTGTATGAGAGAAGAATCAATTTTCAATAAAATAAAATAGAAGCCGGGCGGTGGTGGCGCACGCCTTTAATCCCAGCACTCGGGAGGCAGAGCCAGGCGGATCTCTGTGAGTTCGAGGCCAGCCTGGACTACCAAGCGAATTCCAGGAAAGGCGCAAAGCTACACAGAGAAACCCTGTCTCGAAAAACCAAAAAAAATAAAAAATAAAATAAAAATAAAAAAGAAAACTTAGTTTTATGCCCAGTCATTCTGAATAATTTGTCTATGGAAGCATATGGTGATTTCTACAAAGTCTGTTTATTTCCCTTCTGGTACATGATTACCTGACTCCATTTGACTTGTTTCTCCACCATGCTTCATAGATACAGTACATTTTCCAAGAATAAATATCTCCATTTACCAATAAATCACAATCTTACCTCTTGAAATAAGAATTCATTTCAAAGTAAGAAGTTCAAAGTCACTATGACTATGATTTTATAGCTACAAAGCTGTCCCCATTGTCATTGTCTGTCACTGAGGATAAGTCCCTGGTGAGGATCTGGATTCCAGTGCAAATTTAAATCACCAGGGATCATTACTTTGTTCCCAGTGAATGCTGAGCAGTTCACTTCACACAAACACAATTTTCAAGGGGTCTGTCAATCTCCAGTGAACTCTTGTTTCCCTGTTTATGTGAGTATTGGTGCTCTTTCACTTGGTAATTAATGGGAAGTGCATGATAATCCATTATCTTAGATAAATATTCCTGCAAGTTGATTCAGTTTAGTTCACATTAGAAGATTTTAAATTAATCAGTAAAATGCACTATTTTTTGCTTCTTTCACTAATGTGAATTAATTTTCCTTTTATTATTTTAGTAGTTGATGTAACATTCTCTATTAGGTACTTCAGTCAATACAGGGAGGGATGAGATTCAAAGTTGAATAATTATTTGAGGCACACACAATTTTTATAGTCAAGGGTATAAAATAACATTGTTACTTAGAAAATAATGCATGAAAAGAGGTATGTATGATTTCCAGAAAGAACTTTCATTCCACAATTCACATACCTCAAACAAGAGACAGCTGGTTTCAGTTTATATGCTGTACTTGAGGGTAGAATGCACAGTGATCCTCTACCCAAAGAGTCAGCTCAACTCTCTTGCTAATCTTACTTTCATTAAGTTGTACAATGTATCCATGACATAGCCTTGATAAAAGTGGTTGACCACTGAACATCAGTCAGCTTTCATGCAAAGAGTTTCCTGTCCCTACTGGCAAATGAGAGGTAGAGACGGATTATCTCTGAATGCTCCCTTGGTCAGTATCCTAGAGTATGGAGCAGTGAATGGCAGAAAAGACCCTGTTTCAAAAATGGTGGAAGATCAGAACACATTGTCTTCTGACCTTTTATATACATACTATTGTATGCATGTACCTGGACTCATGCAAACACATGCACACATCATGTATGCACACATCACACAATATACATAAATAGCAGTCAAAGCTTTCTTTAATAAGCTGTATATTTAATGCTTGATGTAAATTATCTCTCTCTCTTTTTTAAGATGGTCTCATGTAATCCAGATTGACTTTGAATTTGCTAGGAAGACCTTGATCCTCCTGTTTCCATCTCCCAAGTTCTTAACAGGCACCCCACACTCAGTCTATGTGGTATTAGGGATATAGCATCGGACTTCATGCATGCCAGGCAAGGATTCCACCAACTGGGCTTTATTCACAGGCCATTATATTAGTTAAGTTTAATGATTTGTGCACGCGCGCGCGCGCGCGCACACACACACACACACACACACACACACACACACACACACACACACAAAATCTTCTATTTTACAGATGAGAATAAGCAGAGATTGAGCTTAAACTCCTTTTCTAAATATATTCATGGGTCAAGTCAGAATTAATTTAGGATTATGACTTATGTCAGATTGGATGCTAGAATGTATAGTTTGGATGGCTGTCACCAATAAGGATTCACTGCTCTCACAAGGCTCTACTCCAACTGTCAACACTTCCTGCTGGATGAGGGCAGTGACAATCTAAAGGGGATCCTGAGAAAATTAAGAAATATAGTCAAGTCCTGACTGGAGTAGTCTGTGACACTGTATTCTCTGAACCAGTTGCCTTGAAGCTGGTTTTAGATGTTGGATCATCTGGGCCATGGTGTCATCAGAGACCTTTCAGGGGTCTTGGCTGGTCAAACCATATTAGCCTGGAAGCAATCCACAGGTTCTCATCTTCTGTGGAAACAAAAGCAGAGCCACAACTGACAGTCTTGAATCCCTCCAGTGATAGATGACCTCTCCCACCCCCAAATGAAGGTTTCCTGCTTTCTACCTAGCCTTATCTGGAGGATGTCTCTAGGCCCAGATGCCCGACTTTTCTCACGGATGACCCTTGACATAGTTCTCTGCAAACATTCTTCCCTGCTGACCACAGGGTAATTAGGCAAATGGTCTAGCCATTTTGATAGGGCTGTGCTTCCACTAATCCAGCTATATGATAGGAGCATGCCACTTAATGCAAATCAGGGTTTTTCCCCTGGTTTCCTAATCCTATATATTTTCTCTACTCTGGAATAAAGTTGAGTTGATTCACTGAAATCATCTCCTGGAGCGCTAACTCCATCATATCCATAGCCATCCAAACACTGTTTCCTGCTTCTGCTCCCTCCCCACTTGTGGACCAGCAACTGATGATCCAAGGGAAGAAGAAGAACCACAGAAAGCTCACTCTGGTGGTGAAGATCTGGTGAGCTGACCAACCCTGTAACTACCCATGCCAGAACCAGGGTTACTAATTGGCCCACCCCAACATTCATCCCATCTATGATCTGGTAGAGCATGTGAGGGGGACAGTCCTGCAGACCCAAAGCTGCAGGATTTCCAAGACACAGGGCAACAATAGGCTATCCAAGAGGAGTTCCAGAGAGGGCCCAGCATTGATAGGGTAGAAAAAACCAGAGGCCTCAAATCAAACCAATGTCTCTTTGCAATGAACACTTGCATGTAGAGATATATGGATAAAAGGGTTTATTGTGTGACTTGCTATGTCAAACTACAGTTTCCATGATGAGATTTCCTTTTTTTCTTTTTCTCTTGAAGCTATGTCAAACTACAGTTTCCATGATGAGATTTCCTTTTTTTCTTTTTTTGGGGGGGAGGAGGGGTTGCAAATGCAGAGGGAGAATATGAACAGATGGGAAATGAATTGGATTGAGATGCATGATGTGAAAGACACAAAGAACAAATAAAAACAAAGTTTAATTAAAAAAAAACAACACCCCTTCATGATAAAAGTCTGGGAGAGAGCAGCGATACAAGGAACATACCTAAACATAATAAAAGCAATTTACAGCAAACCAATAGCAAGCATCAAAATAAATAGAGAGAAACTCAAAGCAATTCTACTAAAATCGGGAACAAGACAAGGCAGTCCACTTTTTCCATATCTATTCAAATATAGTAATTGAAGTTCTAGTTAGAACAATAAGACAACTAAAGGATGTCAAGGGGTATGACACAAATTGGAAAGGAAGAAGTCAAGTATTGCTATTTACAGATGACATGAGAGTATACATAAGTGATCCCAAAATTTTACTAGGAAATTTCTACAGCTGATAAAGACTTTAAGTCAACTGACTGAATACAAGGTAAACTGAAAAAAAATATCAATAGTCCTCCTATATATAAATGACAAATGGGCAGAGACAGAAATCAGGGTAACAATACCTTTCACAATAGCTACAAATGCTAAAAAAATATCTTGGCATAAATCTAACCAAGCAAGTGAAAGATGTATGATAAAAAAAAATTCAAGTCTTTGAAGAAGGAAATTGAAGAAGGTATCAGAAGATGGAAAGACCTCCTATGTAGCTAGAAGTCCTGTGTTCCATCTGGCCCACAGACAGGATGAATCTCTCTCACCCAGTCCTGCAGTTGCTTGGACCCAAGTATACACACAGAGTCTTATATTAATTATAGCTGCATGGCCATGGCTCAAGCTTTTTGCTAGCTAGC
This sequence comes from Peromyscus californicus insignis, assembly GCF_007827085.1. NCBI lineage: Eukaryota > Metazoa > Chordata > Mammalia > Rodentia > Cricetidae > Peromyscus > Peromyscus californicus. The sequence goes on from NW_026294562.1 coordinate 95,211,026, forward strand.
TCTTATATCTTAAAGTAGCCCATAACTATTAATCTATGTATCGCCACATGTTCCATGGCTTTACCTGTATCCCATTACATGTTGCTCCTTGGAGGGCTCACTGGCGTCTCCCCTGCCTCTTCCTGTCTCTCTCTTTAAATTTCCCGTTTGCCTCTAAGCTGTCTTGCCATAAGCTAAACAGCTTTATTTATCAACCAACCAGAGCAACACATATTTGCAGCATACAGAAAGACATTCCCCTATCACTTCCTCTTTTCTGTCTAAACAAAACAAAAATTTTAACATTAACCTATTAAAATTACAAATAACAAAACAGTTATCAAGCAAGAATTATAGTTACAATATCTAGTCTATTTGTATTTGGCAAAATTAATGAAGATATGCTATCTATCCTATATTTATGAGTCTAAGGTTTCATATCTACCTTATCTCTTATCAGAACCAAGGAAAATCATAATTATAACTATCTAGTCTTCAACTACATCAAAGACCCCAGAATATATTACCTAAGTAAGCAGGAAGCACATTGTAAGCAACTTCCAAAAATCTAGAATGACAGAGAAATCTGACTACTTGGACAATTACCCAAAGTTCTTCTGCAATGTTGGGGCATCCATTCTTTAGCCTACAAGCCTAGAGTCTCTCAGTTGCTTCTCTCTGTGTCCTTAGAATATCTGTAGAGTGTCTGACAGTTTCTTCTGCAAAGCAGGAACCTGAAGGACCATCTCATCTTGCAAAGTTCATTGTTCACCTTCCAATGGGTCCTGCATGCCCAGTTTTTACAACATTTTATCAGCAGTCCAGGCAGGAACAGTTTCTTGCCCAAATGGCTATTTTTGACAAGAAGAAGATAAACTCCTTATGGAGTGTCTTTCATGCCCATCCTCTTCTCTGAAGTAAATCAGTGCTGCCAGGAGCAGATATGTCTCATTGTCCAGAAAGTCTAAGTTTTTAAAACATTGTAAATGCCATATTCTGTAGGTCTTTGAAGTATTTGAAGATGATCTATCTAAAATATATCTCTGCTTGACCTTGGAAACATACCTAATATGACTATAAGTTTGATTATCATGGATGACTACTTATTAATCTGTATTTCTTAATTATACATTATAATTTCAAATGAGATGGACAAACATAATACCTTAAACAAGATTAGAAATATATATAAATTTTAACAAAATTAACTTTAAATTTGTATCAATAAACTAAAATCTATATCAATGTAAAACATTTTAAACAAGTTGCTCTTTAAAAGTAGGTTCAACAATCTACCCTTTTATCCTATCATATCTATATCCTATATTTTTATATCATATTCGCCTTTCTTCTTTTAGAAAGATATTGACTATGACCAATAACAATTTGTAACTAACAACCTAAACAAAGACAAACATCCATAATCCATTTTTTTTGGAATGTGGATATAGTTTTCTAGGCTACTTCCTGCTGATAAAGGGCATGGTATTCTTAGTGATACAAAGAAAATTTTAGGATTATGGTCAATTCCTGACTAGAGTAGTCTGTGAGGCTGTATAATCTGAGACAGTTGCCTTGAAGTTGATTTTGGATGTTGGATGATCTGGGCCATGGTGTCATTGGAGACCTTTCAGAGGATCTTGGAAGGTCAAACCATATTAGCCTGGAAGCAATCCACAGGTTCTCATGTTCTGTGGAAATAAAAACAGAACCTCTTTTCCAAAGCATTGTATCCTTAGACATAGATTTTGAAATCAAGATATCTTTAAAATATACATATTGATTTAACTTAGCAGTTTTTACAATCAAAAGTCTCTCTGCAGTTAAAAATCTCGAAGACAACATAATCCAGACTCTCTGTGTGATTTCCATCTTTATGTGGCTTATTTTTATATTACTTTTATTTTTCTTTAAAGACTTTATTTTTAAAACTTTCTATTTTTTTATATAACTGTCTTTATTCCTTTTCCTCTCTCTTCTAAATCTCTCTCTATATATTTTTACACATATTGTAAACTGTTTATAGGTTTCTTTTATCTGAATCTGTTTTTCTGTGAATCTATTGCTTTAAACTGCAGCATTACTAGGACTAAAATAGCAGCTTTAACTGCTGGCTCTGCCCATCTCAGCTTCCTAACATGGTGAACTATGTTTACCACCAGCTTTGGGGAACCATGCTCACCACCAGACTCTGGGAGGTAGTGGATCTATGTCTCCATCCAGCAGCTTATAGCCCCCAAACCTTTTTTTTGTATTAGCAAAAGCTAAATCCACAATGAATCATAGTGTGTGGCTTGGAGATGCCTCTGTGAACCATGGCAGAAATCTGAAATACTGCTTGGCTCAAGCCTGCATGCCATGAACCCACCATACTGTATCTCAAGCCTGCAGGAAGCTGTTTTTAGCTCCATTTTTGGACTCTCCTTTTTTTTTTTTAAAAAAAAGTTTTTTCAGGTTTTGGGTGGAAACTGTTGCCACCACATCTGGGTGCCAATTGTAGCTAGAAGTTTTCCTGTGTCCCGCCTGGCCCACAGACAGGACAAATCTCTCTCACCCACCAGTCCTGCAGCTGCTCAGACCCAAGTAAACACACAGAGGTTTATATTAATTGTAACTGCAGGGCCATGGCTCAAGCTTTTTGCTAGCTAGCTCTTATATCTTAAATTAGCCCATAACTATTAATCTATGTATCACTATATGTTCTGTGACTTTACCTGCATCCCATTACATGTTGCTCCTTGGGTGGCTTGCTGGCATATCCCCCACCTTCCTGTCTCTCTCTTTGAATTTCCCACCTGCCTCTAGGCTGCCTTGCCATAGGCCAAATGGTTTTATTTATCAACCAATCAGAGCAACACATATTTGCAGCATACAGAAAGACGTTACTCCACCACTCCCAAGCTCATGAATTACTAGGATTAACATAGTAAAAATGGTCATCTTACCAAAAGCAATCTACAGCTTAAATGCAATCCACATAAAAACTCCAACACAATTCTTTACAGACCTTGAAAGAACAATACTCAACTTCTTATAGGAAAACAAAACCCCAAAAATAGCTAAAACAATTCTATACAATAAAAGAACTTCTGAAGGTATCAGCATCCCTGATTTTAGGCTCCACTACAAAGCAGTATTAATAAAAGCTACATGGTATTGGCCTAAAAATAGACAGGTGGATTGATGGAATTGAATCAAAGACCCAGACATAAATCCACACACCTATTGACACCTCATTTTTGACAAAGAAGCCAAAATTATACAGTGGGAAAAAAGCATCTTAAAAAATGGTACTGGTCTAACTGGATGTCAGCATGTAGAAGAATGCAAATAGTTCTATATCTGTCACCCTGCATAAAACTCAAGTAAGAGTGAATAAAAGACCTCAACATAAAACCAGATACACTGAACCTAATAGAAGAAAAATTGGGGAATAATCTTTGAACTTATTGGCACAGGAGATAACTTCCTGAACAGAATATCAATAGTGCAGACACTAGGATCCACAATTAATAAATGGAACCTCATGAAACTGAAAAGCTTCTGTAATGTCAATGTTCTGTCCACTGGCAGGCTACAGAATGGGAAAAGATCTTCACCAACCCCACATCACACAGAGGGCTGATTCCCAAAATGTATAAAGAATTCAAGAAACCAGGTATCAAAAAAAATGCCAAAAAACCCAAAGAATCCAATTTAAAATTAGAGTACAGATCTAAACAGAGAATTTTCAATAGAGGAATATCAAATGGCCAAGAAACACTTAAAGAAATGTTCTGCATCCTTAGCCAGATGGGAAAAGCAAATTTAAACTACTTTGAGATTACACCTTACCCCTGTCAGTATGGTTAAGATAAAAAACACAAGTGACAGCTCATACTGTCAAGGATGTGGAGCAAATGGACCATTCCTCTATTTCTGTTGCGAGTGCAAACTTGTACAGCTATTTTGGAAATAAATATGACAGTATCTTAGAAAATTGGGGATTGATCTACCTCAAGCCTCCACTGTAACACAAATCCTAATTGGTCTTAACAATAAAAACTTGGAGCCAAATATTGGGGTAAATGCTGAAAGATCAGTGAAGCAGAGCAGCCAGCCACTAGAGAGACTTCTTACCTCTACTGAATCTTCAGCCTGAAAGGGTCTAGCACCTGTTTTCATCTCAGCTTATCACTTCCTCTCTCCTCCCAGCCATATCACTTCCTATTTCCTCCTCCCAAGTGCTAGGATTAAAGGTATGTGCCATCACTACTTCCTCTCTCCTACCAGTCATATCACTTCCTATTTCCTCCTCCCAAGTGTTGGGATTAAAGGTATGTGCCATCACTGCCTAGCCTCTAGTGGCTAGCTCCACACTCTGATCTTCAAGCAAGATTTATTTGTTAAAGCACAAGCAAAATATCACCACATTTCCCCCTTTTTGTTTAAAATAAAAAAGCTTATAACTAATATAAGAGAAACTATATACAATAAGTACAATAACTATATACAATATATACAGGCAACAAATACATCAACAGTGTCTAGTCCATTAACATTTGACAAATTCAGAGAAAATACTCCATTATTTATCCTATCTTGGTGAGTCCAAAATGTTGTACCTAATTCATTTTCTATTCTAACTTGCATTACCAAAACTATCTTTTAATGTCTCTCAACCTTATATACTTTACACCTCCTTAGTGAATTTCTTTTCTGAATCTGGTAACAAGGAAAACTGTAGCTATAAAGACACAAGAAGGAAATATTACCTGAGTAAGCAGGAAGTGCAAGCAAGCAACTTCCAAAAAATGGGAAAAATGACAGAAACATCTGGCTGCCTGGACAGTCAGCCAAGGTTCCTTTATAACATTGGGGCATCCATCTTTGTCCTACAGGCTTAGAATATCTGACAGATTTATCTGTGAGGCAGGGTTTTCTGAGGGGCAGTCCTACTTTGTCTTAGCAAAGTTCAGCAGTTCTTTCTTTTGTGTTCTGCTTGTCCCATTTGGATAGCATACTGTCAGCAGTCAAGACAATGGCATTTTCTTGCCCAGTGGGCCAACTTTTACCACAAATAAAGTAAATTCCATATGGAATTTCTTTGATACTCATCATCTTCTCTGAAGTAGATTGGTGCTGCCAGGGGCAGACATGTCTCATTGTCATAAAAAGTAACCTATGTTATTAAAACATCTTAAATGTCATATTTTATAGATCTCTGAAGTGTTTGAAGACAACCTGTCTATCTAAAATATATCTCTGTTTGACCTAAAAACATAGCTTATATGTCTACAAGTTTGATTGTAATGACTAACTACTAACTTGCATTTCTTTATATTCTCATTAGTTTGTAATAATAACTTTCAAGGACTAGCAATTTGCATTACATTGTTAAATGAGCTGTATAGGTACAATACCTTGAATAAAATTAGAAATGTAGGTAGAATATGTTCTAAAAATGATCTCAACTTTGTATTAATATACAAATATCCATATCAATGTAAAATATTTTAAACTAGTAGTTGCTTTTTTGGTTTAAAAGTAGATTCAATAATCTACCTTTTTATTCTATTTCTATATCCCCCTTTTTTTCAGAGTAGGTTCAATAATCTACTCTTATATCCTACCATATCTATATCCCCTTTTTTTTCCAAAACAAGAACCCTGAATCTAAACTCCTTTGTTCATCTTTTTTCCTGACCATTACCAATAACAAATTGTAAACAACTACCCTAAATGATGACAAATACCCATAACCCATTGAAAGACAAAAAACCCACCCACCCCACCTCTTAGGAATGTGGGAATCATGTTCTTTAATTTTAGGTTTTATTATGGCATTTTCTTTTTTTTTTTTCATTTTTCTTTATTAAGAAATGTTCTACTCACTCCATATACTACCCACAGATCTCCCCTTCTCCCTTCTCCCACCCCCAGCCCTCTTTCCCAAGCCACCTTGCATCCCCACAGGCCCCAAATTGAGGTCTCCCATGGGGAGTCAGCAGAGCCCAGCATACTGAGCCTAGGCAGGTCCAAGCCCCTTTCCACTGCACCAAGGTGCCATACCACAGGCACCAGACTCCCAAAAGCCTGCCCATTCACCAGGAACAGATCCTGATCCTCCTGCCTGGGTACTCCTCAAACAATTTGAGCCAAACAACCATCTTCTGTATCCAGAGGCCCTAGTCCAGTACCATGGGGGCTCCACAGCCACTATTCTACAGTTCATGGTCTTCCACTAGTGTGGCTGGTCATCTCTGCAGATCTTTCCATCATGATCTTGGCATCCCCTGCCTGCAGAATTCCTCCTGTCTCTCATCGATTGGATTCCCAGAGCTCAGCCTGGTGCCTGGCCGTGGATCTCTGCATCTGCCTGCTGTGGGATGTTCTGTATGTTAAATGTGTTGCTCTGATTGGTTAATAAATAAAACACTGATTGGCCAGTAGCCAGGCAGGAAGTATAGGTGGGACAAGGAGAGAAGAGAATTCTGGGAAGTGGAAGGCTGAGGCAGAGAGACGCTGCCAGCCACCGCCATGACAAGCGAGATGTAAGGTACTGGTAAGCCACAAACCACGTGGCAAGTTATAGACTAATAGAAATGGGTTAATTTAAGATATAAGCATTAGATTACAAGATGCTTGCTGTGGCCATACAGTTTGTAAGCAATGTCTCTGTGTGTTTACTCGGTTGGGTCTGAGTGGCTGTGGGACTGGCGGGTGAGAGAGATTTGTCCTGACTGTGGGCCAGGCAGGACTGAAGAAATCTCCAGCTACATCTGTCTACATCAGTCACTGAACAAAGGCTCTATGATGACAGTTAGGGTATTCACTAGACTGGTCACTAGAGTAGACCAGTCCAGGTACCCTCTGGACCACTGTCAGAAGTCCAAGGTGGAGTCTTCCTTGTGGATTCCTGAGAGCTTCCCCAGCACTCTGCTTCTTCGTATTCCCATGTTGTCCTGATCTATCATGGTATCTCCCTCCCTGCCCTGTCCAGCTTGACCCTCCCATTTCCCTATGTTCTCATCCCCCACTCCTCGCCACCCACCTCCCCCACTCCCAGTCCACTCATATAGATCTCATCCACTTAGTCTTTGCTGGGCCATACATGTGTCCCTCCTACGGTCTTTCCCTGTTAGCAAGCCTCTCTGGATCTGTGGGTTGCAGTCTGGCCATCCCTTCCCTCACATCTAGTATCCACTTATGAGTGAATACATACTATGTTTGTCCTTCTGAGTCTGCGTTACCTCACTCAGGATGATATTTTCTAGTTTCTTCCATTTGCCTGCAAATTTCATGATATCATTGTTTTTTACTGTGGAGTAGTACTCCATTGTGTATATGTGCCACATTTTCTTTATCCATTCTTCAGTTGAGGGGCATCTAGGTTATTTCCATATTCTTGCTATTATGAATAATGCTGATATAAACATAGTTGAGCATGTGTCCTTGTGGTAAGATTGAGCATTCCTTGGGTATATGCCCAAGAGTGGTATGGCTGGGTATTGAGGAAGACTTACCCCCAATTTTCTGAGAAACTACCATACTGATTTCCAGAGTGGCTATACAAGTTTGCATTCCTACCAACAGTGTAGGAGTGTTCTCCTTGCTCCACATCCTCTCCAACATAAGCTGTCTTCAGTGTTTTTGATCTTAGCCTTTCTGACTGGTGTAAGATGATATCTCAGAGTTGTTTTGATTTGCATTTCCCTGATGACTAAGGATATTGAACAATTCCTTAAATGTCTTTTATCCATTTGAGCTTCTTCTGTTGTGAATTCTCTGTTAGGCTCTGTAACCCATTTTTAAATTGGATTGTTTAATATTTTGATATCTAGCTTTTTAATTTCTTTATATACTTTGGAGATCAGCCCTCTGTCAGATGTGGGGTTGGTGAAGATGTTTTCCCATTCTGTAGGCTGTTGTTTTGTCTTATTGACCATGTGTGTCCTTTGCTCAACAAAAGCTTCTCAGTTTCAGGAGGTCCCATTTATTAATTGTTTCTCTCAATGTCTGTGCTACTGGTGTTATACTTAGGAAGTGGTCTCCTGTGCCAATGCATTCAAGACTACTTCCTATTTTCTCTTCTATCAAGTTCAGTGTGACTGGATTTATGTTCAGGTCTTTGGTCCACTAGGACTTGAGTTTTGTGCATGGTGACAGATATATATTTATTTGTAATCTTCTGCATGTTAACATACAGTTATACCAGCACCATTTGTTGAGGATGCTTTCTTTCTCCCATGGTACAATTTTGGCTTCTTTGTCGAAAAATCATATGTTCATAGGTGTGTGGATTTATGTCAGGGTCTTCAATTCGATTCCATTGGTCCATGTGTCAGTTTTTATGCCAGTACCAAGCTGTTATTATTACTATAGCTCTATAATAGAGCTAGAGGTCAGGGATTATAATGCTTCCAGAGTTTGCTTTATTATACTTGATTCTTTTAGCTATCCTCATTTTTTTTCATATAAAGTTAAGTATTCTTCTTTCCAAGTCTGTGAAGAATAGTGTTGGGATTTTGATGGGGATTACATTGAATCTGTAGATTGCTTTTGTTAAGATTGCCATTTTTACTAAGTTATTTCTACCTATCAATGAGCATGGAAGATCTTTCCATTTTCTGATATCTTCTTTGATTTCTTCCTTCAAAGACTTAAAGTTTTTATTGTACAGGTCCTTCACTTGCTTAGTTAGAGTTACCCCAGAGTATTTTATATTATTTGTGCTATTGTAAAGGGTGATGTTTCTCTGATTTCTTTCTCAGCCCATTTATAATTTTTATATAGGAGGGCTACTGATTTTTTTGAGTTAATCTTATATCCTGCTACCTTACTGAAGGAGTTTATCAGCTGTAGGAGTTCCCTGGTAGAATTTTTGGGGTCACTTATATATACTATCATATCGTCTGCAAATAGTGAAAGTTTGACTTCTTCCTTTCCAATTTGTATCCCTTTGGTCTCCTTTTGTTGTCTTATTGCTCTAGCTAGAACTTCAAGCACTGTGTTGAATAAGTATGAGGAGAGTGGACAGCCTTGTCTTGTTCCTGATTTTAGTAGAATTGCTTTGAGTTTCTCTCCATTTACTTTGATGTTGGCTGTCGGCTTGCTGTAAATTACCCTCATTATGTTTAGGTATGTTCCTTGTGTTCCTGATCTCTCTAAAACCTTTATCATGAAGGGGTGTTGGATTTTGTCAAATGCCTTTTAAGCATCTAATGAGATGATCATGTGGTTTTTTTCTTTCAATTTGTTTATATGGTGTATTACATTGCCAGATTTTCATTGTTTGAACCATCGTTGCATCCCTGGGACAAAGCCTACTTGGTCACGGTGAATAATTTTTTTTTATGTGTTCCTGGATTTGGTTAACCAGTATTTTATTGAGTATTTTCATATCAGTATTCATGAGGGAGATTGGTCTGTAATTCTTTTTCTTTGTTGCATCTTTGTGTGGTTTGGGTATTAGGGTAACTGTAGTCTCATAAAAAGAATTTGGTAATGTCCTTCTGTTTCTATTGTGTGGAACAATGTGAAGAGTATTGGTATTAGCTCTTCTTTGAAAATCTGGTAGAATTTTGTGCTGAAACCATCTGGTCCTGGGCTTTCTTTGGTTGGGAGACTTTTAATGACCATTTCTATTTCCTTAGGTGTTATGGGTCTATTTAAATAGTTTATCTGGTTTTGATTTAACTTTGGTATGGGTACCTATCCAGAAAATTTTCCATTTCTTTCAGATTTTCCAATTGTGTGGAGTACAAATTTTTGAAGTATGACCTGATGATTCTCTGGATTTCCTCATTGTCTATTGTTATGTCTCCCTTTTCATTTCTGATTTTGTTAATTTGGATGCTCTCTCTCTCTGTCTTTTGGTTAATTTGGATAAGGGCTTTTCTATCTTGCTGATTTTCTCAAAGAACCAGCTCTTTGTTTCATTGATTCTTTGTATTGTTCTCTTTGTTTCTATTGTATTGATTTCAGCCCTCAATTTGATTATTTCCTGGCATCTGTTTCTCCTGGATGAGTTTGCTTCTTCTTGTTCTAGAGCTTTCAGTTGTGATGTTAAGTCACTAGTGTGAGATTTCTCCAACTTCTTTATGTGAGCATTTAGAGCTATGAATTTTCCTCTTAGCATTGCTTTCATAGTGTCCCATAAGTTTGGGTATGTTGTACTTTCATTTTCATTGAATTCTAGGAAACTTTAATTTCTTTCTTTATTTCTTCCTTGACCCATTGGTGATTCAATTGGGCATTATTCAGTTTCCATGAGATTGTAGGCTTTCTGTAATTTTTGTTGTTGTTGAAATCTAACTTTAAGCCATGGTGATCTGATAAAATACAGGAGATTTTTTCAATTTTTTTTGTATCTGTTGAGATTTGCTTGGTGACCAAGCTTATGGTCAATTTTGGAGAAGGTTCCATGGGGTGCTGAAAAGGAGTTATATTCTTTTGTGTTAGGGTGGAATATTCTGTAGATATCTATTAAGTCCATTTGAGTCACAATTTCTGTTAGTTCCCTTATTTATCTGTTAATTTTCTGTCTGGCAGACCTGTCCATTGGTGAGAGTGGGGTGTTGAAGTCTCCCACTTCTATTGTATGGGGTTTGAAGTGTGATTTAAGCTTTAGTAATGTTTCTTTTACAAATGTCGGTGCCCTTGTATTTGGGGCATAAATATTCAGAATTGAGACTTCACCTTGTCAGATTTTCCCCGTGATAAATATGTAATATCCTTCCAGATCTCTTTTGATTGATTTTAGTTTGAAGTCTATTTTATTAGAGATTAAGATCGCTACACCAGCGTGCTTCTTAAATCCATTTGATTGCAAAGTCTTTTCCCAGCCTTATTCTGAGGTAGTGTCTGTCTTTGAAGCTGAGGGGTGTTCCTTATATGCAACAAATGGATGGATCTTGTTTTCATATCCATTCTGTTAGCCTGTGTCTTTTTATAGGTGAATTGAGACCATTGATATTAATGGATATTAATGACCAATTATTGTTAATTTCTGTTATTTTTTGATGGTAGTGTTGTATGTTTCCCTTCTTTGATATTTGTTGGTGTGGGACTATCTATTGTCTGTCTTTTCATGGGTGTATCTAACTTCCTTAGGTTGGATTTTTCCTTCTAGTGCTTTCTGTAGGGCTGGATTTGTAGAAAAATATTGTTTAAATCTGGTTTTATTATGGAATGTTTTGTTTACTCCATCTGTGTTGACTGAGAATTTTGCTAGGTATAATAGTCTGTGTTGGCATCCATGGTCTCTTAGTGTCTGCATAATGTCTGTCCAGGACCTTCTGGCTTTTAGAGTCTCCATTGAGAAGTCAGGTGTTATTCTTATGGGTCTGCCTTTATATGTTACTTGTCCTTTTTCCTTTGCAGCTCTTAATACTTTTTCTTTATTCTATATGTTTAGTGGTTTGATTATCATGTGGTGAGGGGACTTTTTTTTGATCCAGTCTATTTGGTGTTCTGTAACCTTTTGTATCTTTATAGGCATTTCCTTCTCTAGGTTGGGAAAGTTTTCTTCTATGATTTTGTTGAATATATTTTCTGTGCCTTTGAGTTGGTATTCTTCTTCTTCTATCCCTATTATTCTTAGGTTTGGTCTTTTCATGGTGTCCCAAACTTCCTGGTTTGAGTCATGATTTTGTTGGCTTTAGCGTTTTCTTTGACTGATGAATCTACTTCCTCTATTGTATCTTCAACGCCAGAGATCCGCTCTTCCATCTCTTGTATTCTCTTGGTTATTTTTGCATCTGTAGTTCCTGTTCATTTACTCAGATTTTCCACTTCCAACATTCCCTCAGTTTGTGTCTTCTTTATTGTCTCGATTTCATTTTTCAAATCTTGAACTGTTTCCCACACTTGTTTAATTGCTTTCTCTGACTTTCTTTAAGGGATTTACTGATTTCTCCAATTTTTAGTTTGACTTTTTCTTGATTTCTGATTTCTTTAAGGAAATTTTTTATTTCCTCTTTAAAGACTCTATCATCTTCTTAAGGTCATTTTAAAGGTTGATTTCTTCTGTTTCTTCTGTGTTGGGATGTTCAGGTCTTGCTGATGTAGGTTCTGATGGGACCAATTTGGTTTTTATGTTGTTGACTGTATTTTTGCACTGGTGTCTACCCATCTCTTTCTCCACTTGGTGCAAGCTGTGTCTGTGTCTGAGGGAGGCTCTCTTGGTCTGATTGATGCTCTTGGTTCAGTGGGAGCTCTTGGTCTAGTTGGTGCTAATGGACTCTTTGTCTCAGGGAGCAGCTCTTAGTCCAATTGGCACTCGTGGACTCTGTCTCAGGGAGTAGCTCCAATCTCCATGTGTGGGTGGGTTGGGTGGGATGGGGCTTGTGGGTTACAAGGTCTGGTTGGGGATGGTGGTAGTCTGACCTGTCTGCAGTAGATCTGCCTCCGGACTGGCCTGAAACTGGGACTGCAATGGGTGGTGTTGTAGGGGCACAGGGTTGTGCCCCTGGGCCCAAAGCCTAGGGCCTGGGGTGTTCAGGTATGAGGATAAAGACTCACCTCCTAGTCCAATCGGGTGCTGGTGAGCTCTGTCTCAGGGAACAGTTGCAGACTGGGAGGGTGGGTGGGATTTGGGGGAGGTGGGGTTTTTGGGTTACAGGGTCTGGTAGGGGATGGTGGTAGTCCGACCTGTCTGCAGGAGGCCTGCCTATTGGCTTGAGACTGGGACTGCAATGGGTGGTGGTGTGGGGGTTCAAGGTTGTGCTCCTGGGCCCCACCTAGACAAAGACTCACCTCTTAGTTCAATCAGGTGCTGGCAGGCTCTTAATAAGTTTTTCTGAAACTTTTATCTTGGCACTCATATAAACCAACTTTTTAAATGATAAAAATTGATTAAACAGATAAAATTTATAATTGACATTACATAGATTCCATTTAAATTAATTATCCTGTCATTTAATTGCTCCATTTTCAAACCATCCAGGGTATTATCATACAGAAACCTAACTTCCTCCATTGTAATAGTGTTTCCCATTTTTTAATGTGGACAAAACTCTCTCTTTTAACTAATTCCTCCCTTTAAGAATTCCCAATGTTCAGCTATGTTCATATCAGCATTGTTTGTAATAGCCAGAACATGGAAACAACCTAGATGCCCTTCAACTGAAGAATGGATAAACAAAATGTGGTACATATACATAATGGAATACTACTCAGCAGAAAAAAACAATGACATCATGAGGTTTGCAGACAAAAGGATGGATCTAGAAAAAAATCATCCTGAGTGAGGTAACCCAGACTCAGAAAGACAAACATGGTATGTACTCACTCATAGGAGGATACTAGATGTGGAACAAGGATGACTGGACTGCTACTCACATCACCAGGGAGGTTACCTGGAAAACAGGACCCCAAGAAAGACACGAGGATCGCCCAGTGACAGAGAAATGGAATGAGATCTACATGAACAGCCTGGACATGAGTGGGGGTAGTGAAGGGTGAGGGTCGAGGGAAAGAGAGCTTGGGGGAGCGGGAGATCCCAGCTGGATCAACAACAGAGAGGGAGAACAAGGAATAGGAGGCCATGGTAAATGAAGACCACATGAGAATTGCTGTGGGATGTTCTGTATGGCAAATGTGTTGCTAATTAGTCAATAAATAAAAACACTGATTGGCCATTGGCTAGGCAGGAAGTGTAGGCGGGACAAGGAGGAGAATAAAGCTGGGAAGTGGAAGGCTGAGTCAGAGAGACACTGCCAGCTGCCACGATGACTAACAGCATGTGAAGATGCTGGTAAGCCACGAGCCATGTGGCAAGGTATAGATTAATGGAAATGGATTGATTTAAGCTGTAAGAACAGTTAGCAAGAAGCCTGCCATGGCCATACAGTTTGTAAGCAAAATAAGTCTCTGTGTTTACTTGGTCGGGTTTGAGTGGCTGTGGGACTGGCAAGTGAGAGAGATTTGTCCTGACTGTGGGCCAGGCAGGAAAACTCTAGCTACAGAGAATAGGAAGAAGCAAAGTGCTAGAGAGGCCCACAGAAATCCACAAAGATACCCCCACAACAGACTGCTGGCAATGGTCGAGAGACAGCCCGAACTGACCTACTCTGGTGATGGGATGACCAAACACCCTAATTGTGCTAGAAACCTCATCCAACTACTGAGGGATCTGGATGCAGAGATCCATGGCTAGGCCCCGGGTGGATCTCTGGGAGTCCAATTAGCGAGAATGAGGAGGGTTTATATGAGTGAGAATTGTTGAGACCAAGGTTGGATAAAGCACAGGGACAAATAGCCAAACGAATGGAAACACATGAACTATGAACCAATGGCTGTGGGGTCACCAACTGGATCAGGCCCTCTGAATGGGTGAGACAGTTGATTGGCTTGATCTGTTTGGGAGGCATCCAGGCAGTGGGACCGGGTCCTGTGTTCATTGCATGAGTTGGCTGTTTGAAACCTGGGGCCTATGCAGGATCGCTTGGCTCGGCCTGGGAGGAGGGGACTGGACCTATCTGGACTGAGTCTACCAGGTTGATCTCAGTCCTTGGGGGAGGCTTTGCCCTAGAGGAGGTGGGAATGGGGGGTGGGCTGGAGGGAAGGTGAGGGGGGCGGGAGGGGGAGAACAAGGGAATCCGTGGCTGATATGTAGAACTGAATTGTATTGCAAAATAAAAATTAAAAAATTAAAAAAAAAGGTAAAATAGATATGAAACTTTAGAATCACAAAGATAGGATAGATGATAGAGTATTTTCTTTAATTCTGCCAAATACAAATAAACTAGATATTGCACCTGTAAAAAAAAAAAAAAAAAAAAGAATTCCCAATGTCTCACCAAATCTGCCAAGGATGGCAATTCAGATGTGAGGCTGACTGTTTCTGTGTAGAACAATAAAAACCTGAGCAGGTTTCAAGGCAGCTACTTAGTGTGGTAGCAGCCAAAGGAGGGAGTACCAGGAAAGCCCACAACGCATCAGAAGAGAAGAAGCCAAAGAGCCAGACATCTGCATGGGGGAATGTGTGAAATCAGCTAACTTTTGTGGGTTTTGGAGCCCAAAAGCCTGTGGAATTTGCTGCAGGTAGATTGCAACAGAAACTTAATCAGTGGGATAGTGATTCTGGCTGTGTACAGCTCTGGCCTGTGCTGGTAGCTATAAAGCCTCAGGCAAATGGCTTTTTTTTTTTTTTTGTAAATTCATGCCCCACAAGTTGGACATCAGATATAGTATGAATCCTAATTGATCTTAATAATAAAAATCTGAGGCCAGATATTGGGGTAAATGCTGAAAGATCAGTGAAGCAGAGCAGTCAGCCACTAGAGAGACTTCTTACCACTACCTCCTCAGTCTGAAAATGCTGAACACCTGTTTCCACCTCGCCTTACCATCTCCTCTCTCTGCCCAGCCATATCACTTCCTGTTTCCTCTTTCCAAGTGCTGAGATTAAAGGTGTGTGCCATCACTGCCTAGCCTCTAGTGGCTAGCTCCATACTCTTACCTTTAGGCAAGACTTAGTTAAAGCACAAACAAAATATTACCATACCCAGCTTTGCCACTCTTGGGCATATACCCAAAGGATGCTCCACCATACCACAAGGACTCTTGCTCAACTATGCTTAAAGTAGCTTTATTCATAACAGCCAGAAATTGGAAACAACCTAGATGTCCCTCAACTGAAGAATTGGTAAAAACTTGGTACATTTACTCAAAGGAATATTATTCAGCTGTTAATAAAATAATGTTTTGAAACTTGAAGGCAAATGGATGGAACTGTAAAACATCTTCCTGAGTGAGGTAACCCAGACCCAGAAAGACATTTTATGTACTCACTTATAAGTGGATATTAGCTGCAAAGTAAAAGAGAACCATGCTACAACCCATAGATCCAGAGAAGCTAAGTGAAAAGGAGGACTCTAAGGAAATACCTGAATCTCCCTGGGAAGAGAAAATAGAACATTGTGGGTGAATGGATGGGATGGGGTGGGGGTGGGATGGGGATGGGAATGGGAGAGAGTCATGTTGGGGGAGAATAGGGGAAGACAGTATTGGGAGAAACAAGTGGAATTGAGGAGCAACTCAGGGATGAGCTAGAAGCCTAATATAGTGGAAACTCCAGGAATCTATGAGGGTAACCCTAAATAAGACTCCTAGAAATGGGTGATACAGAACCTGAACTGGTCATCTCTTATAATCCAGTGGAGGGATTAGGACACCAACCCAACCACATAACTTTTGATCTACAATTTGTCTTACCTACAAGATATGTTGTGTTAATGGTGGAGCAGAAATTATGGCCAACCAATGACTGGTCCAGCTTGAGATCCATAGCACCCATGAGGCTAGAGGTCACACCTTTAATCTGGGGTACACCTTCTGTTTTGGGGGTGGGCTTTGAGATCTTTTTCTCAAGCTTCCCTCAGTGTGACAGTCAGTCAATTTCCTATTGCCTCTGAGCCAAGATGTAAACACTCTCAGCTCTAGCACCACATCTGTCTGCATGCATGCTGCCATGCTCCCCACCATGATGGACTGAACATCTGAAGTATAAGTGAGCCACCACAATTAAATGTTTTCTTTATAAGAGTTACTGTGATCATGATGTCTCTTCACAACATTAGTAAACCCTAACTAAGACACTCAAGTAATAGCATATCCTTCTCAGGTATTTCTGGTATTGAAGACTAGATAGTTATAGTTACAGATCTCTTTAATCATGGTAGAAAGTAAATTAGGTACTAAACTTAGGACTCACCAGGAGAGGACAGCTAATGGAGTAAGTTCTCTAAATTTTACAATTACAAATGGACTGGATATTGTAAATGTATTTCTTACTTAATAATTGTTCTTGTATATAGTTTCATTTTTCTTGAGGTTAATACCCTTTCTTTCTATTTAGATATTATCTGATAGTCATTCTTCTTTTTTTTTTTTTTGGAGCTGAGGATCGAACCCAGGGCCTTGCGCTTGCTAGGCAAGCGCTCTACCACTGAGCTAAATCCCCAACCCTGATAATCATTCTTATTGTATATAGTTTTACTATGTTAGAGTTAGAACCTTTCCTTTTTAATTAGACACAAAAAAGATAATGTTATAGGAATTTTGTCTGTGTTGTTCAATGTCCAAAGGAGCAGGATTTTGGTTCAAGAGGTGGGGTTCACATTCATCTGGCAGGGAAGGAGCATGGAGTTCCTTGGAGGACTTAGGAGAAGGGAAAGAGAGGTCCTCAGAAGAGGAAGAGGCAAGGTCAGGAGGTCGTGTGGTTGGCCCTTTTGAGCCAGAAAGAGAATGGTGGCAGTGTATCATGGTCACTTGTGGTTATTTCAGGTTTTTATCCTTAATATTTATCCCCAAGTTTTATTTTATAATAAATGGTAAAAGAAATCACTATACCCCAGGACAACCAGCTCAGGAGTGGAACTATCCACAATGAGCTGTGCCCTCCCACATCAATCACTAATTAAGAAAATGCACCACAGGCTGGTCATGTGGGGACATCTTCTAAATCAGCCAACACAATGACAAAGAACAAGTGCCATCAACTAGCAGTATGATAGGTATCCTGGAAGCAAGGATGATGTTAGAGAAGAGATTAAATGGCTAGTCAGTAAAAGTAGGTAATATCTGCCATTGTAAACAAGCAAAAGCTTGTTTGCAGTTTGCAATGGTAAAGTGTTTCAAACAGGGATACTTAGAATGACAGAGAACTTCCTTTCTATAGCATTTACTGTATTTGTCACCCATTATATTCTGTGCATATCCTTCAATGTTTGTCTTTATCTACCTGTAATGGTATTATACTTCTTTAAAGAAAATAAAAACCTTTGGGAAGCAACTGATAAAATTCTGTTTTTTTTTTAAGATTTATTCATTTATTATGTATACAGTATTCTGCTTGCATGTATGCCTGCAGGCCGGAAGAGGACACCAGATCTCATTACAGATGGTGGTAAGCCATCATGTTGTTGCTAGAAATTGAACTCAGGACCTATGGAAAAGCAGTCAGTGCTCTTAACCACTGAGCCATCTCTCCAGCCCCCAACTGATAAAATTCTTTAAGATAGAATTTGTGCCATTTATATGAATGCAGTAGTGACAAGATATTTTAATGATGATAGTAGCTGTTTGTAGAAACCATGATTAATAAATCAAATAAAAGGCCACTGTGCATGGAAGACACCCTACCAAGGCAGAAGTGCAAGACTGTATTTAAGGAAAGGGTACACAACAGTAGAACCCTACTATGCAGAAGATGTTAATTATCACAGTATTTATTGAATTCAGTGGAAACTAGGATTCCTTTCATACTCTGTTTGATGTCATGTATTTGTTGAGGATATAGCCATTACTTTCACATCCTTTATGCTTACTTTCAAACATTTTCCTATTATGTTTGTCATCAGAAGTTACCCCATTATTCTATCTTTTAATTTTCCCCTTTATTGTTATATATTTATTAAGCAAAATTATTGGTTTCATTCATGTATATCATGTACTTTCACCATATTTATATTCTTATTACATTCTCTTTCTCTTTCTTTATTTTTTTTAAAGTTTTCAATGTTTAAGTTATTTTACTAGTTTCAGCTACCATATATTTGTAGCTTCACCCAAAATACGTGTGTTATTGGTATTATTGTAACTTCCCCCCATTGTGTCTCAAAATAGATATCCTGCAATTTATAGTCATTCTGCTCTTGCTACATTGGTAGTCACATAGTGTACAATATCACAAGTAATAATTCTTATCACCTAACAGTACAGACCTAAGAAATGAAATCCATCGTCTTAATCAAGCACTACTTCTCAGGCAGCTCATGAACAATTGAATATTCTTCTTGCTTAATGCTCCTACCGTTAGTTGCTAAATTAGTCCATTCACATAACAGAGAATTACTCAGCAGCTAAAAAAAAGTGATATCATGAAATTGCAGGCAGTTAGATGGATCTAGAAAAAAAATTATCCAGAGTGAGGTATCTCATTCTCTGAAAGATAAACATTGTATGTATTCACTTACATGTGGACATTATCTGTTAAATGAATGATAATCAAGCTACAATCAATAGAACCCAGAGTATAGAGTAATGGACTAAAGGAAACAGGTAGATCTTGTTAAGAAAGGGGAAAAATAGATACATATGGATGGATGGAAGGGGTGGAACAGAAGGGTCAAGTGGGGAGAAGGCACTATGGGAGGGAATACTTGGAAAGAATGCTAAAATTGAGGGACATTTGAGGAGCAGTATGTAAACCTGATATAGTAGAAACTTTCTAGGATATATACATATATGAAGGTGGTCTAAAGGAAGTCACCAAATAGGGGAGACAAAATTTCAACTAGCCATCTTTTGTCATGCAAAGAAGCTCCAAGTACCAGAATTAGGTTATATCTATCTAATTGAGTTGTTAGCCAAAGGGGCCCCATGGGAATCCCTAAAGAACCCAGGCTGTTGACAAGACTATAAGTTGCTCTCTACAAACTGACAGCAAGGCCCCATTGCTGATGACAACATCTATATTGTACATGGAGATGTCGAGCTGGTTTCCTCATGGAGTCTTCACACCTGTGCTCTAACATTTGGTACAAAGGTACTCTGCATGCTACCAAAAACTAATGTAAATACCAAGCCAGCCACAAACCCTTTCTCTACAATGTTGTACTACTTGCAAGAAATGCTAGGGCAATGGTGACACAAAGCTTGTGGGAGTAACTAACCAATGTCTGATTTGTCTTAAGTTCTACTCTATGAGATGTATCCCATACACGACACTGCTTAGGTGACCAAGAAACTGAGAGTAGATACCCCAGGGACCTAGTGGGGAAACAAATAACATTGGTTTAAAAATAGAAAAAAATGTAGTGATAAAATGACTCTTAATCATATTCTGTTTTACATGTAAATCAGTGCCTTGTGCAGCTATTATCAGAGAAGCTTCCTCCTGCAGCAGATGGGAATAATAACAAATAGAGACATCCAGTCATAAATTATGCAGAGTGACAGACCTTGGAATACTGAGATGGGAATGGAATATTATTGCTAGAGTTTTCCTGCCTGGCCCACAGTCAGGACAAATCTCTCTCACCCGCCAGTCCCAAGCCGCTTAAACCCGATCAAATAAACACAGAGACTTATATTGGTTTCAAACTGTATGGCCGTGGCAGGCTTCTTGCTAACTGTTCTTACAGCTTAAATTAATCCATTTCTATTAATCTATACCTTGCCACGTGGCTTGTGGCTTACCGATACTTTACATCTTCCTTATCCTGATGGCGGCTGGCAGTGTCTCCCTCTCCAGCTTCCTGTTCTCTCAATTTTCCTCTCTGTTAGTCCCGCCTATACTTCCTGCCTGGCCACTGCCAATCAGTGATTTATTCATTGACCAATCAGCAACACATTTGACATACAGACCATCCCACAGCACCTCCCCTTTTCTTTTCTTAAAAAGGAAGGTTTTAACCTTTACACATCTCCAAAGTCAGCTTGGTATATTTGGGAATTTGGGCGTAGCTTCTCTTACTACTTCCTGCTGGAGGGGGGCGCTGTATCTTCTGGGGAAACAAAGAAAATTTTAGGATCATGGAGTAGTCCGTGAGGCTGTATCATCTGAGCCAGTTGTCTTGAAACGGTTCTGGATGTTGGATCATCTGGGCCATGGTGTCATCGGAGACCTTTCAGGGGGTCTTGGCTGGTCAAACCTGATGTATCTTACTCTGGAACAAATCCATAGCCTCTTGCTTTCTGTGGAAACAAAAGAGACTCTTTTCCAAAGCAACATATCCTTACATCCAAATTTTGAAATCAAAGTATCTTTAAAATATACATACTGGTTTAACTCAGCTTCCTTTACAATCAAACATCTCTCTGTAGTTAAGAATCCCAAAGACAACACAATCCAGACTCTCTGTGTAATAGTCATCTCTACGTGGCTTATTTTTTATATTAATTTTACTGTCTCTTTAAAGACTTTATTTTTTAAAACCATGTATTTGTTTCTATACTGTATATATCACCTTTTTTTGTCTCTTTCAAGCCTACGTATATTTTACACACATTCTAAACTATTACATCTGAATCTGTCTTATTGTGAATCTATTGCTTTAAGCTGCAGCAGCTGTGGCTGCTGGCTCCGCCCACCGCAGCTTCCCAACATGGCGTGGTACTTTACCACCAGCTCTGGGAGCTATCGTGCGTCTATGCTTTTATCCAAGCAGCGTGTAGCCCAGAAACCTCTCTTTTTGTTTTGTACTAGCAAAGGCTAAATCCACAATGTAGCTTAATGTGCCACTTGCAGAGGCCTCATTCCCGCCATACTGCAGGTCGAGCGCGCACGCCAGCAACCCGCCAGTAGCTCAAACCGGCAGCTGCCGCTCATTTGAGAGAGACAATTAGGAAGCTGTTTTTAGCTCTGTTTTAGAATCTTTTTTCTCAGGTTTTAGGTGGAAACTCTTGCCCCATGTTGGGCGCCATTTGTTGCTAGAGTTTTCCTGCCTGGCCCACAGTCAGGACAAATCTCTCTCACCCGCCAGTCCCAAGCCGCTTAAACCCGATCAAATAAACACAGAGACTTATATTGGTTTCAAACTGTATGGCCGTGGCAGGCTTCTTGCTAACTGTTCTTACAGCTTAAATTAATCCATTTCTATTAATCTATACCTTGCCACGTGGCTTGTGGCTTACCGATACTTTACATCTTCCTTATCCTGATGGCGGCTGGCAGTGTCTCCCTCTCCAGCTTCCTGTTCTCTCAATTTTCCTCTCTGTTAGTCCCACCTATACTTTCTGCCTGGCCACTGCCAATCAGTGATTTATTCATTGACCAATCAGCAACACATTTGACATACAGACCATCCCACAGCAGAATATCTCCATCAAATCCCTCCCCTTGGGGCTCAAGAAACCCCACAGAAGAGGAGGCAGATAGAGCATAAGAGTCAGAGGGGAAGGAGGACACCAAGAAAACAAGACCCTGTAGACAAATTTTTAAAGTCTTATTAAATAAAAAAACATGGAGCCAAATATAGGGGTGAAAGCCTTAGAGATCAGGGAAATAGTGAGAGCCACCAACCTTACCTCACCAGCTTTGCAGCTCCCCCCAAAATTAGCTACTTCCTGTTTCTCCCTACCTTTATTGCCTTGCTGTTCTGCCCTTTAATTGGCTCTTAGCCCAGCTACCTCACTTCCATGTCACTGCCTGTCTGTACAGACCTCCAGGTCTCTATGGTTGGTATTGAGATTAAACATATGTTTCACCATGCTTGGCTCTCCTTAGTGTGGCCTTGAACATACAGAGACCCTGCCTGCCAAGTGATTGGATTAATGGTGTGTGGTACCACTGCCTGACTTTTGTGTTAATGGCTTGCTATTACCTCTGATCTCTAGGCAAACTTTATTTATTAACATACAAATAAAATATCACCACATTTCCCCTTTTGTCTAATAAAAATAAAAAATAATAAAAAATTATAACTAATATAAGAAAAACTATATACAACAAGTACAATAACTATATACAATATATACAAGCAATAAATACATCAACAATGTCTAGACCATTTGACAATTTCAGAGAAAATATTCCATAATCTATCATATTTTGGTGAGTCTAAAATGTACCTAATTCACTTTCTATCCTAATTTCTATTATCAACAGAAAACTATCCTACGATATCTTTCAAATTCATACACTTTATACCACTTAGTGAGTTTCTTTTCTGAAATTTCTTAACAAGGAAAACTATAGCTACAACTATCTAATCTTCAACTCTCTCAGAGACTCAAGAAGGAAATAATATTACCTAGTAAAACAGGAAGTGCAAACAAGTGACTTCCAAAAAAATGTGAGTTGACAGAAACAGCCAGCTGCCTGGACAGTCATCAGAGGTTTCTCTGCAACATTAGGGCATCATCTTCAGCCTATAGGCTTAGCATATTTGACAGACTCATTTGTGAAGTAGGATGTACACAAGGCCTACAGTTCGACCTCACGTTTGGTACAACTATTCCATGTACCAGATGAACTTGAATTCCATCAGTGTCCTGTCATGATTCAGGATTTTAAATTCTGGAAATTGCTGGTGTTTTTGGAATTTGACTGCCTGTTCTTCTCAGCTTGTGGATGCCTTCATCTTGGCATCCCATTCTTCTCCACATTCCATTCTTCTCGGCTTGTGGGTGGCTTCATCTCTTTTATTAAATGCCAGTCAACCATTGAATGGTTTGACTCTGCCAGCCTAGTTACTCTTTCAAGAATAACTGCTTCAGCTACTGTTCCACTGCACACCAGAAGCCATCAGTCCATTGTTTAGCTGCCTTTGAAGAAAGGGACACTACCTTTTCCAGATTGCAAAGCCACGTCAGCGGTGATGCCATATTATCCTGGCCTCAGAGGACACCTGTTGCTAAAGCCACAACCACACTTGTCTTGGCAAGAATTGGTAGTCCTTTGTTTTGTGTCCTGTCTGTCTATTTTGTCCTGTTAATTAGCAGTCGATGAGAGGGTATTTTGTCGCCCAGTGACTAACTTTTGCCACAATGAAAGTTAACTCCATTTGGAGTTTTCTTCAATGCCCATATCTTCTCTGTAGTAGATTGGTGCTGCTAGGAGTCGACATGTCTCATAGTCATAAAAAAGGAAACAATTCTAAGTTGTTAAAACATTTTAAATGCTATATTCTGTAGATCTCTGAAGGGTTTGAAGATGACCTATCTATCTAAAATATATCTCTGCTTGACCTTGAAAACACCTAATGTGACTACAAGTTCGATTGTAATGTCTAACTACTAACTTTCATTTCTTTATAACCTAATAGTTGATAATAATAACATTCAAGGATTAGCAAATTGCATTACATTGTTAAATGAACTGTATAAGTACAATGTTCAGAACAAGATTAGAAATATACATACAGCATTTTCTAACAATATCAATCTCAATATATATAATTTGTATACAATATATAAAAATTCAATCTGATGCAAAGCATTTAAAACTAGTAGTTGTCCAAAAAAAAAACAAAAAAAAAAACAAAAAAAAAACTAGTAGTTGTCTTTGAAAAGTAGATTCAATAGTCTACCTTTTTATTTATATCATATCTATATCTTCTCTTTTATTTTCAGAGTAGATTCAACAATCTACCCTCTATTCTATCATTTCTATATATCTTTTTTTTTTTTTTTTGGTTTTTTGAGACAGAGTTTCTCTGTGTAGCTTTGCACCTTTCCTGTATCTTTTTTTTCCCAAACAGGAACTTTAAATCTTTGTTTAGCCCTTTTCCTGATCATTAACAACAACAACTTGTAGCCAACCCTTTTAAACAATGAAAATTATCCCAAACCCAAAACCCATTGAAAGACCAAAACCACCCCCCACCAATACCAACTATAACAATAAAGTAAGAGCTATAAAAATCATTGGTTTTTAATATCCAATATCAATTCCCCAATAAAAAAGACACAGAGTCACAGAATGGATTTGAAAACAGGATTCATCCTTCTGCTGCATCTAAGAAACATACCTTAACATTAAGGATAAACATTACCTTAGGGTAAAGGGTTGAAAAAGATGTTACAAGCAAATGTACCTAAGAAGGAAGTGGTGTATACATTTTAACATCTGATAAAATAGACCTCAAAACAAAGCTAATCGGAAGAGATAGGGAAGGACACTGCATACTAATCAAAGGAAAAATCTAAGATGACATTTTGATTCTTATCATCTATGCTGAAAACATGAGGGCACTCAAGTTTGTAAAATAAACACTACTACAGCTTAAGTTACATATTCACCCTCATACACTGTGGTATTTTAAATGTAATTGGCCCCCATAATCTCACAGAGTGGCACTACTAGGAGCTGTAGCTTTGCTGGAGTGGGTATGGCATAGTTGGAGGAAGTGTGTCACTGTGGGTGTGGGCTTTGAGATTCATATGCTCGGGATTCTACCCACTGTGTCAGTCGACTGACTTCCTATTGCCTGCAAGATGTAAGACTTTCAGTTATTCTTCCAGCACCATGTCTGTCTGCATGCTGCCATGCTCCCCATCATGCTGATAAGAAGCTGAACCTCTGAATCTGTCAGCAAGCCCCCTCAATTAAATGTTTTCCTTATAAGAGTTGCCCTGTTCATAGTGTCTCTCCACAGCAATGAAAACCAAATCTAGGAAACACACTTATATAATGGGAGTCCTCAATACACAACTCTCACCAAATTCCTGAACAAATAGATTAGCCTTCCCATAAACACTGAATCTACATCACTGAGGTCAGAATGTTCAATTGTTTCTTGTATTTTACATCAAGTATTATCTGAGCTTTAGCAATTGAGAAATAAAACGTTAATGACCAGTATGGAACATTAATTTACATAGCTGTGAAGATTTATAGCTCCTTTTTTTTCACAATTTGAGGACAGTTTAGGAAGAAGACAGGGAAAAGGCGTCCAAAAATCAATGATGTCTGCCTACATGACCTCAAATTCTTTATGGAATATTGTTTCAGAAATTGGAATTGTTTTACAGGTAGACAGGATAACCATTGAGCAAACCATTACATCCAAATATTGAGTATTTATTGTGTTGTAGGACCAAGTAGACACTAAAGAAATGCTACTGAATGAAACAATTCTCATGAAATTGTTAATTCTAGTGTACATGAAAAGTACACTAGAGATGAGCCAACTTTTTAAAACTTAGAACATGGTGGAGAAGAATAAATGGAAATGCTATGAGTGGTAGCTGTGGTAGGGGTGGGTGCATTTATCTTGGGTAGGATAGCAATGAAATTCTCATAGGGCAAGTGATACTTGATCAGGAAACTGAAAAGGGATTATAGTATGGAATGTGGGCTAAAATCTACTAAATAGAAAATAGCAAGTACTGATCCTGATAATCTCTAGAAATAAAAAGAAGTCTGGTTAATACAAGAAGAGAATCATGGAAGATAGAGGAGTATCTGAATTCTATCTTGAATTTCTATTTTAAATTCCATTTAAAATTTGTGAATAGTAATAGCATAATATGACCATTTTTATAAATATAATATGTGATTTATAGACAATTTGTCTTGTGAAACTTACAAGTGCAACTAATCATCAGCCTAGCAAGACATGCCTACTATTGCTATATTGGCACAAATGTCATGGGGGTAACCAAACCCTTACTGACTGGGTCTAAGCTTAGGTCTACAAAATGAATCCTACAATTAACAGCAGTATCAGGGCCCAAAACTAAGCTAGACATGTCATAGGCTGTAGGGAATAACCTGCCACAATTAATTATCCTGCTAAAAAGACACAGTACCAAACCAATTTGCAGTGGCTTGTCACTGTATCAATAGACTAGTTCATCTCCCAACCATTATCAGAGCAGCTTCTTTTTACAATAGATGGTGATTAACATACAACTTGACAACATGCAGAGAATTAGAGATTGTGGAATACTCAGCTTTAAGTGGAATATCTTTATCACATCCCCTTCTCTCCAAGCTCAGAATCATTGTGAAAGAGTGAATGGAAAGATTGTTAAGAGCAAGAGGTAGCAAGAGGTAGTGGATGACTACATAAAAACATTGTTTACAGGACACACACACACACACACACACACACACACACACACACACACACACACAAATGGTTCTAGATATGAATTCATGGTAGCTGTGTTAGCACCTACAATTTCAAACCAGACAAAATTCCAGCATGGAGAGGAATCAAGGGCAAGAAGTCTACCCCGAGCTAAGGTAATATTGACTGCTGTGGATATTGCTTTGTATGCTGTGAACGTGTTGCTGGGATTGGTTAATAAATAAAGTACTGATTGGCCAGTAGCCAGGCAGGAAGTATAGGCAGGACAAAGAGAGAGAATTCTGGGAACAGGAAGGCTGAACCAGGAGTTGCCATCCAGACACAGAGGAAGCAAGATGTGAAGGCAGAACTGGGAAAAGATACTGGTAAGCCACAAGCCACATGGCAAGGTATAGATTTATAGAAATGGGTTAATTTAAGTGTAAGATCTAGCTATCAAGAAGCCTGAGCCATTAGGCCAAACAGTTTTAATTAATATAAGCATCTGTATGTTTACTTGGGTCTGAGTGGCTGGTGGCCCAGGCAGGACTGGAGAATACTCCAGCAACAATTGGCAATTGATATCTTCAAGGAAAAGGAGAGTCAATATTCTTTAAGAGTGTGGCCCAAGTAGGCTAACCCTGTGTCACTAGATGTCTATATACCTACATGTATACAAAGAGTCCAAGTTGGATTTGACAAAAAAGTACATCGTGTTGGGTGTGTAGGAGATGGAGTTATAGGACTGAGAAGAGTCAGGGTGAACATTATCAAAATACATTGTGTAAAATTCTCAAAGACACATTAAACTATATGAAAGAGAAATGCAAAAAAATATAATAGCTATAAATACTGGGAGAGATAGGAGAATAAGGCAAAAGGAGTAATGAGAATGCTAATAGCCAAACCTGAGATGATGGTCACATTAGTCTTGCTGATTGCCATTACTAGATTAAGTTTTACAAAACAACTGATTATTCTTTAAAAATGTTTGCTTATAAATTTGTCTTTTCAGAGCACCCTTAATCTCGTTATTCCTGAGGCTGTAGATGAGGGGGTTTAACATGGGGATCACCACCATGTAGAACAAAGACACCACCTTGTTCTGGTCTGTGGAGTAGCTGGACTTGGGCATCACATAGATGAATGCGACAGTCCCATAGTACAGAGTGACTGCAGTGAGGTGGGAGGTGCAGGTGGAGAAGGCTTTCTGGCGACCCTCAGTGGAGTGCATCTTCAGGATGGTGATGAAGATATAGAAATATGATATGGCTATAACAAACAGTGTAGTTATAGTGACTGAGCCAGCAGAAAATGAGATAACAACTCCAGAGACACTGACATCAGAACAGGAGAGTTCCATCAAAGGAGCAAAATCACAGAAAAAGTGATTGATTTTGTTTGGTCCACAAAAGAGAAAAGAAAAGAAGGAAATGGTGAAGAAGGAAGCATTAAGAAAACTCCCTATATAAGATCCTACAACCAACTGAATACAGACTTGAGTGGACATTTTGGTTGAATAAAGCAGTGGGTTGCAGATTGCTATGAAGCGGTCATAAGCCATGGCAGCTAGAAAGAAGCATTCAACAGATCCAAAGAATGCAGCTGAGCTGAGCTGGATGCCACATCCAAGGTAAGAGATAGTCTTTTGACTTACCAGGAAGTTGACAAGCATATTGGGTGTGACAGAAGATGAGATGCCTATGTCAACAGAAGCCAAGTGACTGAGAAAAAAGTACATGGGATGATGGAGCTGAGAAGTGACTCTGATGAGGAGGATAGTGCTGAGGTTCCCAGACACAGTCACCAGGTAGATGCACAGGATGATGATGAAGAGGATGAATCTAAGGACTGGGTCATCTGTCAAGCCCAACAAAATGAACTCTGTCACTGCAGTGTGGTTCCCATCCTCCAGGAAAGCCATGGTACAATGTAGCTGCTGCTGGAACCAGACTGTGATGGAAATACTACAGGAAGGGATTTATTAATAGATCACTTTATTTCATTTAATACAAACATGGAGAACTTTACACATTAATTTATTATTCAGAACATTGTACCAACAATGTATGTTTTACTCAGGGTTTTCATTGTTCATACATTTCTGTGCAGTATGTACTTCAAATTATTTAATCAGAAATTCTAGATACGTGATACAAATAATAGATAACTTTAATTTACATTCATTCATAATAAAACATTTCTAATTTTCATTAAAGCTAAAGATTTAGAACCACAAGACAGCCTGGTGAGATGGCTTGGCAAGTAAATGTTCTTGCCACGAAGCCTGGCATCTGATGACCAGAGTTTGATTCTTGATATTCATATGGTGGAAGGAGAGCACCAAATCCTACATGTTTTTTTTTTTTTTTTTGGTTTTTCGAGACAGGGTTTCTCTGTGTAGCTTTGCACCTTTCCTGGTACTCGCTTTGGAGACCAGGCTGGCCTCGAACTCACAGAGATCCGCCTGGCTCTGCCTCCCGAGTGCTGGGATTAAAGGCGTGCGCCACCACCGCCCGGCCCTACATGTTTTTTGACATCCACACCTATGCTATGTTGCCTGCACTATTCCCTTCACTCAAATAAATACATATTAAATAATATGTGTCTTTTGAAAATAACAAAGTATTTATTATAAGTATAATAAAGAATTAAAATGTAAAATAATACAGTTATGCAATGAAGACTTAAATCATTGCTAAATTTATTGAATATTTCCTAGATCACCAGCACAAAATTTTTAAAAATTGTATGTATTTCTATTTTTTCATGAAATAGCATTTAGTTTTTTATAATTTTTATTGTATAGTAGAAAAATATTATATATATATATATGGAATAAAAGAATCATGGGGTTTGAGAGATTGCCCCATGATTAAGTGCACTGGCTGCATTACAGAGGACTGGGGTTTCATTCCCAGTACCCACATGTTTTCTCACAGCAGTCTCTTTTTACAGGTCTGTGGACCGAATGCCTCTTCTGGTCCTCACAGGCACCAAGTATGCACACGGTGCACATACTTGCAGACAAGCAACACTCATATACACAAAGTAAAAATAAAACAAGCTATGAACACCAGGCAAATTGAACTTAATCTATTACTTTTAGTAACCACATCATAAATGAATGCTGGAAATGCCGTTATGAGCATACACAAATTAGGGACAGGTAGAAGGATAGCATTTCAGCTTTCCTATGATTAGTACATAGAAAGTTACTTTGTTGGTGATATTATACACAAAGTCTGTAAAACTAAATAAAGATCACACTAAATTTACAAATGAAACTTCCTGGCGTAAGCTCCTTAAATATTTTAAATACTTCAAAATAGATAATTGCTATTTAAAATAATTTAAAATATCAGTTTTATCATCATGTAAAATGTGAATAATATTTAGCACACTATTATTAAATTTTTATTAGACACATCAAATCCTTTCCCAATGTCACAGTGTTTTCTAACTGGAGTGCGATGGGATGAGTTCACATGATTTTCGACAGAGGACACCAATTAATAAATATTCAAGCTAAGAAGTTAAGAGGTTCATCAAGGTTCACACAGCATGGCACCAAGTGACTCTCATCCCTCAAATTCTATATTTACATCCTCATTTGTCCACAGTGATTCCTGTGATGCTGGAACATTTGGGCCACAACAAAGAAGGTCTTCCAACATGCTATTCCCTGACAGTAAGCCACCAAAGCATTTCAAAGCTAGTGAACATGTTAGCCTTTTGACTGAATGCTATTTGTGTACACCTTTGAAGGTCATATTGTGTCTGGTCTTATCAATGCATGGATAAATAAGGAATCTCTGAAAACTTGTTTTATGCCTGGTCATTCTGAATAATTTATGTATAGAATTATAAGGTGATTTTATGAAATTTGGTTCTTTTTTGCAATTCTGTTACATAATTGCTTGATTCCATCTGAGTTATTTCTTCACCATGATTTATAAATATAGTACATTTCAAAGAATAAAATATCTCCATTTACCAGCAAAGTCAAAATCTTACCTCTTGGTATAAGAATTCATTTCAGAGTAAGAAATTCAATGTTATTATGAATTTATAGCTGCAAAGCTGTCTCCACTATCATTGTTTGCCACTGGGGATAAGTCCCCTTGAGGCTCTGGATTCAGGTGTGGATTCAAGTCACCAAAGATCATTGCCTCATTCCCAATGAATATTGAGCAGTTCATTTTACACAAACACAATTAATTTTCAAGGAGTCTGTCAATTTCAAGTGATCTCCTGTTTTCCTCTTTATGTGAGTATGAGATTATGGGAGGTACATAATAACCAACTACCTTAGTTAAATCATTCAAGTTGGTATTTGATTCAGGTTATTTTATGTTTGGATACATTAAACCAATCATTAAATAGACTATTTGTGTTTTTTTTTTCATTCATATGTACCAGTTTTTCTTTTAGCATTTCAGTGATTGATGTTACATGGTCTATTAGGTACTTTGGTAGACATAGGCATGGATGAGATGCAAAGTTGAATGAGTATTTGAGGCACACACAAATTTTATAAGCAGGAATAGAAAATATTATTGTTACTTAGAAAATAGTGAGTAGAGTAGACTGCACTCTTTCCCTTGTTTCCATACCCTAGGCAACAACTTCAGAAGAAGACATTGGCTTTATCAGAGGCCGGGCCAAATCTATTGTCCCCAGGTAAGATATTGCCCACTGCCTGCAAATACTCCATAAAGCCAGGCCAACAACCCCAGTTTGCTCCTCCTTCCTGGGCTCCATATTCTGGCCCACAATTTTGGAAGAAGACTTTGGATAAATGAGAGGCCAGGCTGGATCTAGGCACCCTAGGCCCAACAGAAAAATCCTGCTGCACTGGAGGCCATGCTGTACTAGAAATTCCAGAGGGCAAGAAGGTACTCAGAACCTCAGAAGCACACATTTACTCGGCAACATTGCTACAGGTTTGGTGGCTACCCCAAACCCCAGCAGAGACACTCTACTGGACCTGAAGACTTCTTAGTCAGCAGAACCCTTGACTACTTAGATCAGAAGACCAGAGAAGAAACAGAAGCCAAATAATAAAACACTCATCCAAAAAGACAAACACAGGAATCAACACCTAGACCTATAATCATCCCAAACCCAGATGCCTAAATGCTAGTGTAAAAACACAATCAAGAATAGAAAGAGTAATAGGATACCACCAGAACCCAGCTATTCTATGACAGCAAGACTTGAACAAGCCAATGCAGCAAAGCACATTAAAAGACCTTAAAAATGACTTTATGAAGATGATATAGGTCCTTAAAGAAGAAATGAAAAAAATCGCTTAAAGAAATTGGGAAAAAGACAAGCAAAACATTGGAGAAAATCAATAAATCCCCTAAAGAATGACGAGAAAGCCAAGAAAAAAAGCAAACAGGTGAAGGAAACAGTTCAAGACCTTAAAATGGAAACAGAAGAAATAAAAAAAACATAAAGTGAGAGAATTATGGAAGTAGAAAATATGGGTAAGCATATAGGAACAGATGCAGGCATCACCAACGGAGATGGAATACAAGAGATGGAAAAGAGAATCTCAGACATTGAAGATAAGATAGAGAAAATAGATTCAACCATCAAAGAAAATGTTAAATCTAAAAATTTCCTAACACAAAACATCCAGGAAATCTAGGACATTATGATAGGTCCAAACCTAAGAATAATAGGAAGGAGAAGAATCCCAGCTCAAAAAACTAGAAAATATATTTAACAAAATAATAGAAGAAAAATTTACCAACCTAAAAGTGGCCATGCCTATAAAAGTATAAGAAGCTCACAGAACAACAATTAGATTGGATAAGAAAAGAAAATCCCTGTACCACAGAATTATCAAAGTGCTAAACATACAGAACAAAGAAAGAATATTAAAAGTGGCAAAGGATAAAAGCCAAGGAACATATAAAGGCAGACCTCTTAAAATCACACCTGACTTGTCAATAGAGTCCCTAAAATAAAAAAGAGCTCAGACTGATGTCTTCCAGTCCTAAGAGACCACAGATGCCAGCCCACACTACTATACTCAGCAAAACTTTCAATCACCATAGAAAAGGAAAACAAGATATTTCATTATGAAGTCAAATTTAAACTATCTATCCACAAGTCTTGCCATACAGAAGGTACTAGAAGGAAAACTCCAACCCAAGGAAGTTAACTACACCAATGAAAACACAGGCAATATATAATCTCATACCAGCAAAACCCAAAGAAGGAAAACACACACACGCACACAAACACTACCAATAAGAATAACAATAACAACAACAACAACAAAAACAAGAATTAACAATCAAGGGTCATTAATATACTTTAATATCAATGGTCTCAATTAGCCAATAAAAAGACACAGGCTAACAGAATGGATATGAAAGCAGGATCTATCTGTATGCTGCATACAGGAAAAACATCTCAACATCAAAGATAGGTATTACTTTAGGGTAAAGGGTTGGAACAGATTTTCCAATCAAACAAACCTATGAAGCAAGCTATTGTAGCTATTCTAATGTCTAATAAAGTAGAATTCAAACAAAAATTAACCAAAAGAGATGGGTAAGGCTACTTCATACTCATCAAAGGAAAAATAAAAGTGCATTCATATTAGTATTTAGTAAGAAACATTACTGAAACTTAAATGCAAAGCCACTCACATTTGTATTTAGTAAGAAACATCACTAAAGCTTAAATCACATATCAGACCCCAAACATTGATAGTGGGATACTTCAACACCCCACTCTCACCAATGGACAGGTCATTCAGACAGAAATTAAACACGGAAATAACAGAAGCTATGACTCAAATGGACCTAGCACATATCTACAGAACATTTCACCCAAACACTAAAGAATATACCTTCTACTCAGCACCTCATGGAATCCTCTCCAAAATTGAACACATACTAGGCCACAAAATAAGTTTCAACAGATACAAGAAAATTAAAATAACCTCCTACATCCTGTTAGACCACCACAGATTAAAGCTAGATTTCAACAACAATAGAAACAACAGAAAGTCTAAAACTCATGGAAATGAAACAATTCAACTGAATTACCACTGGGTTGGGGAAGAAATAAAGAAAAAAGTAAAGACTTTCTAGGATTCAATGAAAATGAGTTCACAACACACCCATACTCATGGGACACAGGGAAAGTGAGCAAAGAGGAAAGTGTTAGCAACAGCAATAAGTGCTTTCATAAAGAGTTTGGAGAGATGTCATACTAGTGACTTAACAGCGCATCTGAAAACTCTAGAACAAAATAAGCAAACGTACCCAAGAGGAGCAGACAGCAGAGAATAATCAAACTGAGGACTGAAATCAATAAAATAGAAACAAAGAGAATATAAAAAAAATCAATGAAATAAAGAGTTTATTCTTTGAGAAAATCAACAAGTTAGATAAACCCTTATTGAAAGTAACTAAAAAGCAGAGAATATCCACAAAATTGAAAGAGAAGGAACTTCGCCAAATTCTTTTTATGAGACCAAGTCACCCTGATACCAAAACCACAGAAAGATTCAACAAAGAAAGAGAATTACAGATCAGTTTCCATCAGGAACATTGATGCAAAAAATACTCAATAAAATACTTGCAAACCAAAACCAAGAATACATCAGAAAAATCATAAACACTTTCAGTGAAGTGGCTGGATACAAGATTAACTCAAAACATTCTGTAACTCACTTATATACAAACAATAAATGGACAGAGAAAGAAATCAGGGGGAAAAGCCCTTTAAAATTATCCCAATATTTTTAAATATCTTGGGGTAACTCTAACAAAGAAGGTGTAAAGAACTGTATGATAAAATCTTCAAGTATTTCACAAAGGAAATTGGAGAAGTTACCAGAAAATGGAGAGATTTCCCATGTGCATGCATTAGTAGGATTAA
The DNA here is from genome assembly GCF_007827085.1 of Peromyscus californicus insignis. Lineage (NCBI taxonomy): Eukaryota > Metazoa > Chordata > Mammalia > Rodentia > Cricetidae > Peromyscus > Peromyscus californicus. Next base: position 95,245,423 of record NW_026294562.1, read on the forward strand.
CATAGCAAAAATGGCCATCTTACAAAAAACGATCTACAGGTTCAATGAAATACCCATCAAAATCCCAACAAAATTTTTTACAGACCTAGAAAGAACAATACCCAACTTCATATGGAGAAACAAAAAAATCCAGGATAGCTAAAACAATCCTGGACCATAAAGAATTTCCAGAGGTATCGCCATTCCTGATTTTAAGCTGTACTACAGAGCAGTATTAATAAAAACTGCATGGTATTGGCATAAAAACAGTGGGTTAACAGAAGCAAATCAAAGACAAGATGTAAATCCACACACCTATGGACACCTGATTTTTGACAAAGTAGCCAATATTATACGATGGAAAAAGAATGCATCTTCAACAAATGGTGCCGACATAACTGGATGTTGGTATGTAGAAGAATGCAAATAAATCTACATCTATCACCCTGCACAAAACTTAAATCCAAGTGGATCAAAGATCTCAACATAAATCCAAGTACACTGAACCTGATAGAAGAGAAAGTAGGAAATAGCCTTGAACACATTGGTACAGGAGACAACTTCCTGAATAGAATATTAATAGCACAGACACTAAGATTGACAGTTAATAAATGGGACCTCCTGAAACTGAAAAGCTTCTGTAAGGTCAAGGACACTATCAGTAGTACAAAATGACAGCCTACAAATGGGAAAAGATCTTCACTAACTCTACATCTGACAGAGGGTTAATGACCAAAATATATAAAGAACTCAAGAAACTAGATATCAAAAAACCAAATAAACCAATTAAAAATGGGTTACAGATCTAAGTAGAGAATTCTCAACAGAAGAATCTCAAATAGCAGAGATACACTTAAAGAAATGTTCAACATCCTTAGCCATCAGGGAAATGCAAACCAAAATAACTCTGAGCATTCATCTTACACTTGTCAGAATGGCTAAGATCAAAAACACAAGTGACAACTCCTGCTGTAGAGGATGTCTAACAAAGGGAACACTCTTCCACTGCTGGTGAGAGTGCAACATTGTACAGTTACTTTGGAAATCAATATGTTGGTGTCTCAGAAAATTGAGAATCAATCTAACTCAAGATCCAGCTATAGCATTCTTGGACATATATCCAAAATATGCTCCATCATTCCACAAGGTCACTTGTTCATCTATTTTGACCTTTTCTGAACAGAAACTGAGGAGGAGTAGATTTAGGGAGAGAGGTGAGGTAGGGAGATGGAATGGGAGGAAAAGAAGGAGGAGAAACTGTGGTCCAGGTGTAAAACAAACTATGTGTGTGTGTGTGTGTGTGTGTGTGTGTGTGTGTGTGTGTGTGTGTGTGTGTGTGTGTATGTATGCATGTGTATGTATATATGTATGTATGTGTATGTATATATGTATATGTATGTGTATATATATAAAAGATCTTGGGTGGCAATCCTCAAAGGATTATAAATGACTATATGGTTCAAAATCTAAAGGCTACTTTCAAAGAATACAGAATTTATGAGAGAGATTTGTGTTCAGAAATGCAGATTCTGGTGGCTGATGAAAGGATAAAGCAAAGGGAAAATTGGTAAGTTTTGCCATTTTAGTAAAGCTATTTTCTTGCAATGAGGATATTATTGTTAGACTATAAAGTTTATGTCTAAAATATCATAAATATAACTGTATAGTTGCATATTGTATTGTCCATTCACCTGGAATATCAGGGCTCATGACACTATTTAAAATGCCAGATATTTATGGCTACCAGTGAATGGTAGCCATAAGTTTTTCATGGCCTCTTTAACACCCTTGTTTCTGAGGCTATAGAGGAGGGGATTTAACATAGGGATCATCATTGTTTAGAACACAGACACCATCTCTTTCTGGTCTGTGGAGTAAATGGACTTGGGCTTCACATATGCCAGGCCCTGCCCGACCTGCTGAACATTCCTGAATAGGGGAGTGAGGATTGAGAAAAAACAGATATGAAAAATAGAGACATGAAAGAAAAGACAGGGACACAGAATAGCTTCAGGAGGCCTCTCAGTCAGTACTGCAGAAGCCCTGAGTTTATTTCTCACAGCCTTTTTATACCCAAAACAGGGAAGGCAAAAAGAACTCCCCCTCTCAAGGACACCATGGTTCAAGGTACAGATAAGCATAAACACCTCCTTAATTCTCAAAACATCTAGTAATCATGCCTTACAGAAAAGCATCTTGTTATACAGCCTTGGGGAGCAAGACATCTAGTAACCACACCTTTGACCGATCATCTTGTTATTCAGTCCTAAAGAGCAAAGGCCAGCTTGAACTCTCTGACCTTGAGTCAAGAGGAAAACAAACCACTAGCTAGAGTCATTGTGGGTTCCAATTACCCCCTCTTTATTTATTTTTAAAAAGGTCCTCTGGACCCCTCAGATGACTATGCCTCCAACCCATTCCAGAGCAAAGAGCTACCTTTGTTCCATGGGACCCATTCTCCAAAAGGCTTTCTGTTGAAGGGAATTTCCCACACACCCCAGTTTTTTGACTCAAGATCTACCACAGTAGATGCATTGTGCTAGACTTTGGGTCTCTGGTATAGACTTGTGAAAGGGACACTTCCCATTAAAAAGCCTGATCCCCAAATGCCCCTGCAATGTCTTTTGCAAAATCTGTTCAAATTGGAGTCATCTGATACCATCTGTCCTAATAGCTTGATTTCTCTGAGTAATAAGGCCTGGCCACAGTACACTCTCGATAACCAGTCAAGGTGGCCTCCTGAGAAAACCTTATAATTTTCCATCCTCTGCTATCTTAAAAATTTTTGTTGGTGGTTTTTGAGTTCTTCATTCCCACCCTCCCTACAGAAGCCAATGTCCCACAACACTGGTCTTGTTGGCTAGGGTCATGGTGCCTCCAGATTTCTGCCCATCTGGGAACTGGGATCCTGACAATTCCACTCTGACCATGCTGCCAGGGACACTGGCCCCTCCCCCACTTCCCCCAAACTCTAACTACCCAACCCCCTCCAATGGGGCCACAAATCAAAGACAAAATCCCTCCTCCTTACCCTCCTTCCTGTTCTCCCCTCCCCCCACTTCTTCCCCCTATCTCCCAATGCCTCAACCTACATCCCAGTTCCCTCTTACATACTGGCCTAATGCCCCTGAATTTTCCCAGTTTCTTCTCATACTAAGTTTTGCCAGTCTCCTGCCCTCCTCTGCCCTCTCTGAGCGGAAGCTGGAGCTGATGTAATTGTTCAAGTCTCCGGAGAAGAGACTTTCTGGTTTGTTGACTCCTCCAAGGTATGAAAATGGTCTCAAACAAAGCTGTTAAATTTGATAAGTCCTGAGCGATTACACACCTAGCTGGTGAAAACCTGGCCATTCATCTAAACTGGTTACAAGAGACGATGGTTCAATATACTCGCCTTGACCCAGCCTCCCCAGCGGGAGCCATGGTCCTTGCAAGCAGTTTCATATCTCAGTCAGTGCCAGATATTAGAAAAATTTTAAAAAGGCTGAGGAGGATGCCCAAACTCCCCTACAGGAATTGATGAAAATGGCTTTTAAAGTTTTTGATGACAGCTGAGTCATCCCAATAGACAAGGCTACAACAAAATATGCTCCAAGCCCAAGCCTTAACAGCTGCCCTTAGGCCACCAGGGCCCCCACAAGGGGGAAAAGGGAAGTCGACCATGAGACTCCATCCTGCCGGAGCTCAGCCCAAGTTAACTCTGGTAAAAACCTGCTTCAAACACAGCAAGCAGGGCCACTGGTCATGATATTGCCCTGACCCCAAGCTGCCCAAGAGGCCATGCCCTGTCTGCTGATGCCTGGGCACTAGAGATTGGAATACCCCCATGTGGGCTCCTACTCTATGCCATGCCACAGAAGTCCACCCTCACCAACATTAGCATCTGAGACTCTTCCGGCCTTTGAACTCCTAAGCCTGGTGGAGGACTGATGCAGCCTAGACTTGGTGACTCCCATTGCCCTCTTTGAGCCTAGGATGTTGCTGCAGGTAGCAAGTAAGTCCACTGACTTTCTTTTGGACATGGGAACTACATATTCTGTTTTGACATCTCACTCAGTCCTATAGTTCCCTCACCAATTTTTGTCACAGGGGTGGACAGGACCCCTTCCTTCCCACTTAACATCCTGACACTTCCCTGCATTCTTGCAGGGAGATTTTTCTCACACCTTTTTCTAGTCATATTTGCTTGCCCTGCACCTCTGCTTGGTCATGATATTCTCAGCTGCTTTGGGGCCACACTCACCTTGGCCACCACACTCTCCTGAGTATTTCACAGGTCCATTCACAGGGGGCCCTCCAGATATGATAGCCTCTGCACCAGCTTTGAGGACACCAACCTGACAAGGATTGGCAATGTCACGGAGCTCCTATCAGACATCTCCTGAAAGCTTCACATTCCCTATCACCCACAATCCTTGGGAAAGGTTTAAAGGCCAATGGACTCATCAAACAGCTCACCAAGCTCTCCAATGAATTCAGGTTATCTTGAACCTCTCTTCTCCCCATTACCCTTACCTGCCTCTGGGCCATCCCACACTCTACTACAGGCCTGAGCTCCTTTACGAAAGGCCCTTCCTCCTCAATCACCACCTTTTGGCCCAAACTCCCCCACTTGCTGGGTACCTCCCCTACTTCTCTCTTCTGAGATCCCTTCTCAGTTCACATGATGACATCTATCTCCCTGCCCCCACACCAATGGACCCAACTGCCCCTGAGCCTGCCCCACTCTCCCCAGGGGACAGAGTACTCCTCAAACAGCTAGCTCCTAAGTCTCTTGAGCCCTGATGAACAGGACTTTATACTATGATCCTCACCACCACCTTGGCTGCCAAGCTCCTGGGACATCCATGCTGGGTATCTCTCTAGGCTCAAGTGGGTACCTATTCATGATACATGGTCTGCCCAGCAGCTGGGACCCTCCACCCTCCAGTTTTTTAAGATGTCCCAATGAAGGGCCTATCTGCTCTTTTGCCATATGCATTCATCTTTACAGTACAACTAGGGTAGATGCTAATAATCTATTTTTTTCTAGAAACTTGCCTTCTCTGCTTCCTCAAGAAACAGATGCTTGAGGTCTCCAGGATGACAACCAGATGCTCCTCCACTCACACCTTCTGCTGAATGTGAAACCACCAACTCACAACTCCCCACTTCCCCATGTCATTCTATGCCTGCAGGAAGTAACCAGACTTGAACTGGCACCCCTACACCCAAAGAGTCTGGAATGTTTGGATGGGAGATTCACCTCAGCCCCTGGCACCCTAGCATCCATATACCCAAAGAGTCTGGAATGTTCTGGTGGAAGATCCACCTCAACTCCCCTCCCCATCTCTTTCCCCAAACCCACCCCTTCAAAGCCCACCAAACACAGTTCCTACCTCAGAGAGACTTAAGAGCACTCCCACAGGCTATTTAAGCTGCATCACAGAAAACAGACTCATGTTTTTCCAGTCTCTTGTTCCTCTGGGGGAGGGGGGGCGTGGAGAATCACCAGGGAATGCTTTACCCATTAAACCTGGGCTTTTTCAATTCTATCTAATTCCATCTGATTTGGATTGCTGCATTGGTGGAGAGGCCTATTGGGGTGCAAAAAAACTTATCCCTAACAACCATACTACCATACTACTTCAAATAAAGCATTAATATCTTCCTGATTTCCAGGGTCACAGATACATTTTGAGACACTCAATTCACATACCCTGCAGTCTGCATAGATTGACAATACTACTGCAGCAGTAGTGGTGGTAACTATCAAGGAAATTAGGGCACCAATTCTGGCAATTACCAACCCAGCCATTCTGTGATGTCTACTCAAGGCCTTTCAAATTTCCTGCAGAACCTGCAACCCTTTGTCATCATAGCATGGTTCACTAACATTAATTGGTTAACACCATAATTCTAGTATGATTATTAACAATGGACACACAATGGGTTAAATTATAATTCTCACAAACTTACATCCAATCCAAAGCTATGTTTGAATTGCTCTAGTCCTTGAGTAACAGATGCCAGCAGCAAAACCTTTATCTTACTCCTACTCATCAGTACATTTAAAAATTTTAAAATAAAGAGCATTTGATGTGGTGCCTGAGGATAAGCACCCCCTGTTTTTGAAGCTGGGTAGAAAAGCAGACCTCTCCATTCTTACACAGAATAATTCCTGAGTCACCACAGTTGATAAAGAAGATCTATGTAGGTGAAATCAAAATGCCTATTGCCATTGAACCCCTCCTGTCCATCCCATTTCTGAGGTCTGAAAAGTTACACATATATTTTCAAAAAGCCTGTTCTGATACCAGTCCTAATGTTTTTCACTGAAAGCTCAAGATCAGGGTCTGGTTTGCCAGCTGCCCTACAGTCCTTGTATGCTGCTCAAGCCATAATGCAAACCATTCTCAGTACCATGAGCATTGTGGTTTTCAGTTTTGGGTTTATCCAAAAATGCATGTATGTTTAGTAATGAATCTGAGGTGAAGTGGGGAGGTGAGTGCTGTGGGATGTTCTGTATGGCAAATGTGTTGCTCTGATTGGTCAATAAATAAAACACTGATTGGCCATTGGCTAGACAGGAAGTATAGGCAGGACAAGGAGGAGAATAAAGCTGGGAAGTGGAAGGCTGAGTCAGAGACACTGCCAGCTGCCATGATGACAAGCAGCATGTGAAGATGCCGGTAAGCCACGAGCTATGTGGCAAGGTATAGATTTATATAAATGGATTAATTTAAGCTGTAAGAACAGTTAGCAAGAAGCCTGCCATGGCCATACAGTTTGTAACCAATATAAGTCTCTGTGTTTACTTGGTTGGGTCTGAGTGGCTGTGGGACTGGCAGGTGAGAGAGATTTGCCCTGACTGTGGGCCAGGCAGGAAAACTCTAGCTACAGAGGTGAGCTCTGCTACCTGCTTCCAATGCCAGCTTGCCTACCCAGGGCCCAGGTGTCCTGGGGACTGAAGGCTCTCAACTGTCCTCTCTAGCAGCTGAGGCTCAAGTGGCTGCCCCACTGTTATGAGCTGCAGCTTGGCATCACCTCGGTCCTCTCCATTCAGGACCCCAGGTTCCAGAAGAAATGCAGCTGCAGCTGCCACATCCAGGTTCCATTACCTGTTGTATCCATGGCCCTGCATCCTCTGCATACTCATCTGCTGCTCCATGGATGAATACAGGCAGCCTCTCAGGCCTGTTGGCCTCGCCCAGAGCAGCTGCTAGAATCATGCTCTGCCATTGCTACCGTCTCCTGTCCCTGGCCTTCTCCAGCTACAGGGCTCCTCAAGATTGCAGAGCACAACCTCCAGCCAAGCTAGTGCAGCTCTCACAAACACCCCAGCTGTCTGCATTCTCTCTGCCATGGCTCCTTCATGGCAGAAGGTGTGTACAGACCCCTGCTATTTGACCTGGCTCTCTTGGCACCGGCTGCTGGTGACTCGATGATGCCTGTTGGGTCTCAGCAATGCTAGGCCGAGGTAGCTGCTGTTGCTGCTGCTGGTGGATTCTGAAGCAGCTACTCATTCTCAGACTGCTAGGTTCGAGGTGGGTGCTTGGCCCCGATGCTGCTTTTTTTTTTTTTTTTGTTTTGGTTTTTTTCGAGACAGGGTTTCTCTGTAGTTTTTTGCGCCTTTCCTGGAACTCACTTTGTAGACCAGGCTGCCCTCGAACTCACAGAGATCCTCCTGCCTCTGCCTCCCGAGTGCTGGGATTAAAGGCATGTGCCACCACCGCCCGGCCGGATGCTGCTTTCTTGTTTCTTGTTCTCCTCCTTGTGTCTGCGTCCGAGGTACCATGCTCAGGGAAACAGAGAGTACACCTGATCTACCCTAAGTTACTTTCTTTTAAGCCTTCACACATTCTTATACCTTAAGCCTATTTTTCCTCAGACCTCACAAAACCTTTATGACTTACTTATATTACAACTTTAGACCTAACTTAGGCCTGCATCCTTAGTATATCTAGATCACTCACTCAGATTCACTCCATCACTCATTTAAACCCACACAACATACCCAGACATTTACATTTTCAAACTATTTCTCAGACCTAAAAAAAAATCACAAATTCAAATCTTCACAAATTAGTTACCTGCTGCTGCCCTAACTTTTGCTCCTCTGGCTTTTAAACTATCTTTAAACAGCTGTCTACTATTACCCTGCTCTATATTTGCAATTTACTCCCAAGTTAATCACCACACTTCCACTTTTGACATTAATCCGAGCACTCCCTTCAACTTGCAGTGGCCTTCATTGGATCCCCTGTATCTAGGTTCACTGTTCAGGAGCCAACTATCTGGTCCTGCCAACCTATCAACAGTCCTGAATAGGGGAGTGAGGATTAAGAAAAAAATAGATAAACACAAAATAAAAGACAGAGACACAGAATAGCTTCGGGAGGGCTCTCAGTCAGTACCACAGAAACCCTGAGTTTATTACTCACAGCCTTTTTATACCAAAAGCAGGGAAGGCAAAAAGACCTCCCCCTCTCAAGGACACCATGGTTTAAAGTATAGACAAGCAAAAACACCTCCTTAATTCTCAAAACATCCAGTAATCATGCCTTAAGGCAAAGCATCCTGTTAGATAACCTTGGGGAGCAAGAGATCTGGTAACCATGACTTTGGCCAGCTATCCTGTTATTCAGGCAAAGGCAAGCTTGAACTCTGACCTTGAGTCAAGATGGAAACAAGCTACAAGCTGGAGTACTTGTGGGCTCCCACACACAGAAATGAATGTGGTGGTCCCATAGAACAGAGTGGCTACAGTGAGATGGAAGGTACAGGTGGAGAAGGCCTTCTGGTAGCCCTCAGTTGAATGCATCTTCAGAATGGTGATGAGGATGTAGACATAAGACAGAGCAATGATAAACACAGTGACCACAATGATGGAGCCTGAAGTGATTGCTTGAACGACTTCAGAAGAGAAGTTGTAAGAAAAAGAAAGCTTTGAAAACGGTGAATAGTCACAGAAAATATGACTAACTTTATTTGGTCCACAAAAGGACAGATTTATGGAACAACCAGTAAATATCCAAGCATTCACACACCCACTTAGGTAGAAAGATCCCATTAGAAGGATTCGGACTATGTAGGACATCTATGTGGAGTAGATCAGAGGTGAGCAGATGGCTATATAGCAGTCATAAGCCATGGCATCCAGCAGGAAGTACTTGGCTGACCCAAATGTCACAAGACAGAGTTAGGTCACACATCCAGACACAATGATGATTATTTCCTTCCTGAGAAAGCCCCTGCGCATGATAGTTGTGTCTGATGAGGAGTAACCAATGTCTACAATGTTTGAGGAAAAGGTGCATGGGGGAGTGAAGTTGAGGATTGCTTCTGCTCAGCATGATTACGCGATTATGCTCACATTGACCAGTAAGATGACAGAGTAGATTATTAGAAACAGAAAAAATAAAGTGACACAGACTGTAGTATCCTCTGTTACTCCAAAAGAAAGAACTCTGTTATGTATTCACCAGGTCCTGTATATGTCAAGAACACTGCCTTGAAAGAAAACTTGACAGCTGTTAGAATAGAATACAGTATTACAATCTATTATTTATACAGTAGCTATATTATATAAATGACAGAAATGCATATACTATGTATAATTTTCAGGAGAAATACTTTCATGTACTACCTCACATAAATCCAAAGTAATAAATATCAATTAATGCATTGACACTAAAAATTAGTACTTATTTTTGTAACAAATATATCATTTGTGCTTCATATTAGTTTATATTCCAATGAGGAATAAAGAACAACTGAAATAGAACAAGGTAGTTGTTATTTTTTTTTACTCTTTACTCTTTGGGGGGCCCCTCACCCAGCTCCCAAATAACCATAAAGACACTTATTTTTTATGAATGCCCAGCCTTAGCTTGGGTTATTTCTAGACAGCTTTTCTTAAATTATCCTGTCTATCTTTCTCTGGGCTTTTACCTTTCTATGTCCCTTTCCTTACTTCTTATTCTGTGTCTGGGTGGCTGGCCGCTGGAGTCCTCCTCTTCTTCTCCTTTCACTCCACCATCTTCTCTTCCCAGATTTCTTCTATTTATTTTCCCTGCCTGCCAGCCCTGCCTATCTTTTCTCCTGCCTTGCTATTGGCTGTTCAGCTCTTTATTTGACCAATCAGGTGTTTTAGACAGCCAAAATAACACAGCTTTGCAGAGTTAAACAAATGCAGCATAAAAGAATGCAACACAACTTTGCATCATTAAACAAATATTTCATTACATAACACATCTTCAACTAATATTCTACAACAGAACAACTAATTTTTCCCCAAGAATTCAGTGTCAGGAAGACTGCATGTTTACATGCGCGCGTGTGTGCGCACACACAGAACAACACTGGCCTGGAAAATTGTCTGTTCAGTCATTTACAGCATTAAATTTTCAATTTGTTTAAGAATGATCAGTTTATAATCACTGCAAAAAGCCACAAGTTTCATGGTAGTTTTATTTAAGTATCTCATCTACTTTGATCACATTCATCTCCAAACCTCTCCCATGTCTTTATTCTTTTTCACTTTAGTCCCCTTATTCTACCTAAATATTCCTCTTTCTAAATCCATGTCATATGTATGTGCACATATGTTACTACTTATTAATAACAGTATATGTGAACTTACTGAGCAATAGCAAGCATTATTAACAGTGTACTTTCATATGTCTGAACTCCATTGTATTGTTTTTCTTGTACAGGGCAGAGTTGTGAAATTTACTAGTGAAATTTAACCTTTTATGGAAAATGTATGACTATAACAGTATCAAAGCTAAACTGAGCATTGGATGAAACATATTATACAGAAATACCATGACTGGTTTAGCCAAGCAAGCCAGGGATAAGGGTCTGACTTTGTCACCGACAATTTATGAAACCCTAGATAAGTGACATGCACTATACAACACTCATAATTACTTTATTTTAAAACATGCCACCACATGATATTCTTAATTTGACTAAGATAGTGTACATAATGTTATGAGTTTGTAAAATAAACAAGCAAATGTGGAACTAATTATCAATGTCTTTTAAAAACGTGTTTATAATTTCTATCATAAAAATGAGAAATAAACATCCCTATATTAACAGAAAAAGAAAGTTATTTCCTGTTAGTGTCTGTTCCTTAAGGACAAACAACAGAGAACTGCCAATGTAAAGCAAGGCTGTGTTTTATGAGAAATGGTGTCTTATGGGAAATGACCACTTGAGTAGCTATCTTGCTTGTTAAAATTCTACTGAAAACCCATCAGGACCCAAAATTGCAGACACACAGGTTCATATAAATACGTGTTATCTACTAGCACCTATCAACTAAGCTTTGCGTGCATCAACTTTCTAGATGAAAACTTCATGGATTGATAAACATTCCTCTAACAGTATTGGAAATGTCAGGAGCAAACAAGCCTACAGCGCAGTGGAAAGACTTTTATCTCAAACTCGAATGCTTTCTGGGGAAAAAAGTGCTTTTCATGTCTCTACATGATACCACCTTTATTTTTTAATTTAGTTTCACATTTTTAATTAGTAGGAAGTTTACATGCAATAGTGGGAGATAATATCACAGAGATCTTATGTGTACTTGGTTGCATTTCTCCACACCTAGGACAATGTCACAACCAGTATAGTGACACAGAATAGAGGTACTGTCTAGACACAGATCATGCCCACCACCATGAGGATTGCTCATGCTGTCAGTTATAATGATAGGGATCTCCCTCCCTTCCCAATTCTTTCCTTCATCTTTGGTAACATATAATGTCTTCTCCATCTCTTAGTTTTGCCATTCAAAAGCTTTATCATTATATAACACTTCTATATACACACCTATTCTTTGTTCTGAGCTCTACATTGTCAAATATTCATTTGGCAACTCCTATTTTTTCTTTAATTAATGTTTACAGTGACATTGTTTCCTTTTTTACCTATAACCCATGTCATTACACTTGTATATCTGATGTATATTTGTGACAGTACTGGGCTGAATCATTAATGTTTACAGTGACATTGTTTCCTTTTTTACCTATAACCCATGTCATTACACTTGTATATCTGATGTATATTTGTGACAGTACTGGGCTGAATCATTTGTTTTTCAAAAATGTACACATAGTGAACCATCTCTCCAGTCCCTCTTACTGAGCTAGGAAGAATGGGGAGAAAAAGATATTAAAATGAGGATATTCAACTTTGGGGAAAGGTTGCCCTGGAGAGAAAATCCATGGCGTGACAATACAACTTTTTACTAGTACTGAAGAGATCATGGATCCTAAGTTGGCTCAGTAGGTAAAAGTACTTGCCACTCAAATCTGAGAACCCAATCTCACTCCTCCAAACCCACATCAAAGGCTTATTGTGATAGTGTACATCTGTATTTCCAGTGGTTCTGTGATGAAATGAGAGCAGAGAGTAGAGAATTTCCTGGAAGTTTGATTCCAGCTAACCTGGATGATATATACAATGGGCAAAAAAATAAGAGAAACTGTGACTCAAAACAAGTTGGAAAGAGAACAGTCTCCTGGAATGTTGTCCTCTGACATCTACATGTGTTGTACATTCAACCCTATATAGACACAGACACAGACACAGACACAGACTCACGCACAGAAAGAGAGAGGGAGAGGGAGAGGGAGAGGGAGAGGGAGAGGGAGAGGGAGAGGGAGAGGGAGAGGGAGAGAGAGAGAGAGAGAGAGAGAGAGAGAGAGAGAGAGAGAGAGAGAGAGAGAGAGACGAAGATCTATAATAGAATAAAACAACTAAAGAGTAACAAAGGAAAGGAAAATGCTATACCCCTCACTTTGACTTCATGGTTATCAGATTAGAAACCATCTTCTTTATTTTTAAAAGAATCATTTTACATCCCAGCTGTAGTTTCTCCTTCCTCCTGTCTTGCCAATTCCCTCCCCCCACCCCCTTGTCCAAGAGAAACCACATTTTAGAATAATTTTACTCTCTAAACGATAAGTCCTTTGTCTTTGGCTACCTCAGTATATCTTTGTCTTTAATTTCAAAAGTTTAACCTGAATATGGCTTGCTTTGGGTTTCATTAATCAAAAGTTATACACAGCCTCCGTAACTACAAGGACCTGGAGGTTAATCACAGGGTTGGCCTCTGTTTTATCTTAGTTTTCTATTGAATGTTATTAACTGTACTGCTCCACCTGTTCACTGTGTTACAGATTATTGGTTTTCATTTTTCCCATCAATGTTGGGATGTTTCACACAGAATTTCTTTTACTGCTGGTTCATCATCATGCTGTCATTGTTCTCTCTTTTTGTAGCAACAGTTGCTGTGGTAACACACTGACCAAAAACTAACTTGGATAGGAAAGGATTTATTTGGTTTATTCTTTCATGTCACAGTTAATCACTGAAGTAGGAACTCAAAGATGGAACCTGGGAGCTGAACTGAAGCAAGGTCATGGATGAATAGAGCTTACTGGATTACTTTTCAATCTTGCTCAGCCTGCCTTCTTATACTACACTTGACCACCTGTCCTGGAGTGGCATCAACCACAGTGAGCTGGGCTTTTCCACATCAATTGTTAAGCAAGAAATGCCTTACAGAAATACCCACAGGCCATTTTGATGGAAGCATTTTTTCAACTGCTGTCTCTTCTTCCAAGATAACTCTAACTGGTTTCATGTTGCCAAAAAAATAAAAAATAAAAAAATCTAAACAACATGCCATCGTACTAGGATTCAGGATGACAGGGGCACTCATTTCCCCAGTATAACTGCAGGCCCAGGCAGAGAAAGCAGAAAGAATAGGGTGTAGCCAGTTGTTTTTTACTCCTTTTGCTTTTTGGGGGGCTCGCCACCTAGCTCCCTAATAAATCACACATGGAATCTTACTCTTACTTTTGGGTGCTCAGCCTTAGCTTGGCTTGTGTCTAGCCAGATTTTAACTTAAATTATCTAGATTGGCTTATTTCTAGCCAGTTTATTTTACCTTTCTCTATTTCTGTGTTTCTTTTCTTTCCTTCTTATTCTGTGTTTGGCTGGGTAGCTGAGTGGCTGGCCCCTTCTTTCCTCACTTCTTCATCTCCTTCCAGATTTTTCCTCCTATTTATTCTCTCTGCCTTCCAGCCCTGTCTATCTTTTCTTCTGCTTCACTATTGGCTGTTCAGCTCTTTATTAGACTATCAGATGTTTAGACAGGCAAAGTAGCACAGCTTCACAGAGTTAAACAAATGCAACATAAAAGAATGCAACACATCTTTGTATCATTGAACAAGTGTTACACAGCATAAAAAATGGAACACGTCTTAAAATAATTGTAGATGTAACCAACCATCTTATTAAATAAGAAACACAGAGCCGATTCAGAGAAGAAAGCCAAGAGGTCAGAGCTAAGAGCCTTACCCTTCCTGCTTCAGCGATCCTCTTCAGCCAAGAGAGCTCTCCGAAAAAGGGGCTACTTCCTGTGTGTTTGTCTTTATAGCCTTTCTGTTCTGCCTTCTCATTGGTTGTAAGCCCAAACACATGACTGCCTCTGTAGAGACTTCCAGGTCTTCTATGGTTGGGATTGAGATTAAAGGTGTGTGTCTCCAGTGCTGGCTGTATCTTTTTACACACAGAGATCTACCTAGCTCTGTCTACCAAGTGCTGGGATTAAAGGCGTGCGCCACCACCGCCACGATCTTGCTATGGCTCTAATAGCTCTGACCCCTGGGCAACTTTATTTATTAACATACAATTAAAATCACATTTCAGTACAAGTAAAATACCACCACAAATAATACCTACAACAATAGGGTGAATCAGCTCTCCACCCCATAGAACCACTGAAAGTGGAGAGAGTGGGAGGGTGTTACTTCTTCAGTTGTGTTTGTATGATTTATCGCAAGTGTTGCCTAAGGAGCTTCTGTTGGACCAAGGCCAATGTTCAACTGTTACTTCATTAGGAAGCTCAGGCTTACAGCTGCTTGTCTGTAACTGTCTGGAGTTCTGGTGGAAGCTCCACATTATCTTTAGTAAATGAAAACATGAAACTCAAGAGACTCACTGCTGTGTTATCCCTCTAGTCCTGAGGTACCCAAGAAGTTCATCAACTTCCCTTTGTAATAGTCCTAATAGTTTTAAAAAAAAATAATGAGCACCAAAAGTGTTTATCCCAACTTTCCTATTCATTTATACAGATTAGCCAAGTACAGTCGAGCATGGCAGTTCAGAGGTGGAAGTCTCCATATTTAGGATGGAAGAAACTTACTAAGAGAAATGGGTTAAAACGGTCTCCTTGGGTTGGAGATTTCTACAAATCTAGTCATTCCCCTTCTCGAGGAGCAAGCCTTAAAAGATAGCAAACGTTCATGACCATGACATTTTCTTTAGTCTGTAGAGACTGTTTACATGCTCAGTAACATATCCACAACCAGCAAAATCAATGATTTCAGAGAGAGAAAGTGTCTTTTCTCTTGAATTAACTTTTTTCATTCATTGAGGCTTATTATTTATTTAAATTTACAGAATTCCTATAAGTATGTGGAAATTAAAGTCCAGAGAAACAGAAAGACATTTTAAGGACCCAAACAAAACAGCTAGTGTTGTGGGAAAATAAGCCATGATATGTGACAAGCAGTAGACTATGTATTAAGACACACTATGTTACTGTAGTCAACTTAGTGTGGGCCCTGGAGTAGTGTCTAATATTTAGATTGTGTCTTCCATCTCAACTTACCCAATCTAGAAACTCCTTCATAGATATGCTCAGAAGTTTACCTCATAGAAGGTTCTAGGTCCTGTCTAGCTGATGATTGGCATAAACACCAATATGGCAGTTAAGCAATTTAAAAGAAATAGCACACATGTAGATCATTGGAGGCTTTGAGAGAGAAAATAATTTCTTTAGGCTTATGACTATGACTGATGCATGGAGAATAAATTGGAAGAAAGTAATGACAGAAGAGGAAAGCTTTTTAGGTTAGCAGTAGGCTTTCCCATATAAAGAGAACATACACACACACACACACACACACACACACACACACACACACACACACACACACACACATGAACACACATAAGTACACTCAAATTACACACATTCAAAAAAATGTCTCAAGAAATATTTGACATAATTGTGCCTGAAATTTACATACATAGACAAATAAAGAGATGTAGAATGGGAGCTGTAAAGATGTAGCACCAAAAATACATGAGAGAGACAGAGGAGAGAGAGAGAGAGAGAGAGAGAGAGAGAGAGAGAGAGAGAGAGAGAGAGAGAGAGTATATTATCTTAGGGCCTAAAGACAAAGTAGGGTCAAAAGTCCTCTTGAAGACCTCAGTCATAAAGGCCTTTGGAAGATTGGACCAGGCTCATCAAGATTGTGATGAATTCCATGTTTTAGTCAATGAATAGTAAATGCTCATGTTGAACCAATCATGTGGTCACCACATCCTAGTCAGGTCCACAGATAATATTAAAACTCTTAATGGCATAATTTATTATAAAGTAAACGTGTAAAGGGTCAGTTTGAATATTTGGTCAGTGAAGATGCAGAGGAGTGGTAGGATCAGGCTGACCAGAATGTGCAAAGCCTTTGTTCTACTGTAGAAGTGAAGACAGAAGAGAGAGATAAGTTACTCTCAGGCTTCTGAATCAACACAATCAACAGATGATGTAGTTTATTACAGGAAGGGAATGAATTGGGAGTAAAAGAGAGTGCAGAGAAGTATAAATAAAAGTGTTAATTATTAGCATATATACATAAATTGACATTCTGTGGGAAGGATATAACACATGTGCACAACAAGCACTATGCTCAATCTGTACCATTCAGAATAAATTTTTTACTGGGCATCACAGACCTCAGGTGAATCTCAATGTGGAACACACCCCTAAACAAGTAGCTAATATGAGAGTCAGAGAACAGGACAATAATCCAACTCCTGTGGTTGTATAAATGTCCTTCCAATAGATGATCTTATTTAATAAAAACTCTCTGGCAATTTATTTTTATATTCATAAAATCTGTATCCTGCTTCTCTTTTATTTTCTTTCATAAAGTTAGTCTAATACAAAGCAGCCTACTACATGCAGTGTTGAAGTCCTGCATTTTCCCCGAAACAGGGAGTTACCTGAAAGAACTATCAGGAAACCAAGCTACATAGTGGCAAAATATCTCAACTATTTTCTCCTTTTACTCATCTTCAAAGAATGTGCCTTAAGGATGGAAGATATTAAGAGGACTTCCTTGACCCTGAACTTTCCCTTACATTGCAATGCTTTTTTATACCTTCTGTTAAGTATTCAGACCGTACTGAGTCTGTGCATTGGACATAGCAAAATTTCATTTCTTCATTTAGATATTTAATTTTTTTCATTTACTTCACCTAAAGTGCATTAAAGCGTACTAGGATCCTAGAATTATGTGAAATTTGGAGAGTAGGGGAAGAGGACATTATTTTAACTATCAATACAAAATTTCACTGTGCAAAAACAAGACATGAGTATGCAAAAGCAAGCACACTGAGGATTAGGAGGGTTTATCATCATGTAATGGTAACCTTGGTTTAGTGTGGAGTTTGAATCAGGCTTCCTAGAAATACTCAGCAATGGACAGGTTGGTAGATATGAAATAATCAGAGTGTCACAAATATGAAAGGAAAAGTGCACTGTGGGTAGTAGTACTGTGTGTGAGAGGGGAAAGTCTTAAGGTAGCAAAGAATATGGAGAAATTTAAGGTTTTGAAATAATAGCAAATGATTAATTACTATAGTTCATGTGTATGTGTTTGCATATTCAGAAAAAGAATCATGAGGGAAAAAAAAGCAACCTGGACATAAGAATTAATGTAGAACTTTGACAAAGCTGCCAAAACACACACTGGAGAAAAGACAGAATCTTCAACAAATGGTGCTGGGAAAAATGAATGTCCACATGCAGAGCAATGAAATTAGACCAATATCTACCACTCATGCAAAAATAAACTCTAAATGAACCAAAAACCTGAATGTAAGACCTAAAACTCTGAAACTAGAAGAAAATAAGGACAGTCCTCTGCAAGACATAGGTACAGGTAATGACTTTCCAGATAGGACTCCATTCTCCTATGAATTAATTGAATTCATATTCATTAGATATAGTATGGCATCAGAGGACTGGAACACATACCCAATACCTATGAGTGTGAAAGTCCCATCAAAATACATGATTCTACTGCAAAAAAACACCTCTAACAATTTTACTGTTTGCTGTACCTTGTCATTTTCTCTCTAAATGTGTTTATTCTAACTATATTTACTATATGTAATGAATATGAATTCATTTAATCTATAGCCAGTAATTGAAAGTAGGACATTATAAAGCTAAAAAGATTCTACACAGCATAGAAAACCAACAGTCATGTGCAGAGGGAGCCCAGTAGGAAAAAAACTTTGTTAACTATACATTTGATAGAGGATTAATAACGAGAATATACAAAGAATTAAAAATACAACAATCAGGAAAATAAATAGCCCAATCCAACAGTTTGGAAGCTTACAAAATAACATAGTTTATTTAACTCCATGGTTGTTGATAATATACATAAACTGATTTAGAGTTTGAGGAATAAAAATCCAAAGTTAGTGAGCAGTGGTATCAGTTAGACTTCCCCAAAGAAACAAGCCTATACATGCATATAGACACATATATGTGCATGTATATACAGATGTGTGCACAGATACACTCACACACAGCATTTTTCCTGACAGATTTTTTATGGGATTGCCTCATAAAATTCACATACACAAGGAGAAGCATGGAGATGGAAAGGGAGAGGAGTGTGTGTGTGTGTGTGTGTGTGTGTGTGTGTGTGTGTGTGTGTAATTTTGTCATGAAATTACATGACTGATCATTGAAAATCCATAAGTAAGGTGAAGAGCTGGAATATACCAGCAGGATTTAGTGCTACATGTTGGAGACCGAAGCCATGCTGGAGGCAGAAGACTCTTCTCTAGAGGCCCTCTTATTTAAGCCTTGCACTGATCAGAAAAAGCTGTTCACATTGAGAAATAACCTTCTTCATTCAGTGAGTAGTAGATACTAATTACCTCCCCATGCAATCAAAATTGCACATACACTGTTATTGTGGCAAACATCTGGGCACCACAACACAATCAAGGTGACACAGTAAATTAGACATCTTATTGGCACCCTTTGTTGTAAAAGAGTTCAGCCTGAAGTAGAGACACTGGTCATGAATAGTAGCAGATCAATGTTGGTGCTAAGTCTACAAACTTTCTGGTAATGCAGAACAACAGAGAAGGGGAGAGAGAAGATACTCTTACGTTCCTACAGAAATTAACTGATTCAGTAATGGGGTCCTTAAGTGCAAGGAAATAAGTTGGGAGAGAAAAATAAATATGGTCGTTATTATCTTATAGAGATGAAGAAAGATTCTCAGGGAAGCTAGTGCTATGGTTTACAGTTAGATCACATTGATTCCGCCAGTCTATGGATTCAACTTTCATAATTTAAAAAAATGTTTCTTAGGCCAGCTTATTAGTCAGGAATATCTCACTCCCCCCATGGGACACTCCTCTTAATTTTGGCATCAGAGGACTGGAACACATACCCAATACCTATGAGTGTGAAAGTTCCATCAAAATATATGATTCTACTGCAATAAAAACACCTCTAACAATTTTACTGTTTGCTGTACCTTGTCATTTCTCTCTAAATGTGTTTATTCTAACTATATTTACTATATACAATTAAGGGTAACTGTTATTGAAAATAGAAACAGACTTAAAAAATTATGGACTCAGCAATTTCTATGTAACATGGAATTACTTTAAAATATGAATACAATTGAAAAATAATTTCAACATCTAATTTTTTGGAAATATTTTTGATTATACATGAAATGTGTAACTTATTATGAACATGTGATTTACCTTCTGATGTATGAATACTTAACCTGTACATTTACTACCAAACTTCAAGTCTGGTTATATTCCATAACACGTATTTCAACTATTAATACCCAGTTTCCTTTTAATACTATATCTATAGTTTATCATTACAACATAGCATGTGACAAAATAACAGATTAGAGACATCTCTAGGAAAATGTTTTCTTACCAAGCTGTCTCTTCAGAGCACCCTTAATCTCATTATTCCTGAGGTTGTAGATGAGGGGGTTCAACATGGGTATCAACACCATGTAAAACACAGATAACACCTTGTTCTGGTCTGTGGAGTAGCTGGATTTGGGCATCACATAAATGAATGTGACAGTCCCATAGAAGAGAGTGACTGCAGTGAGGTGGGAGGTGCAGGTGGAGAAGGCTTTCTGGCGACCCTCAGTGGAGTGCATCTTCAGGATGGTGATGAGGATGTAGGTGTAGGAAATGACTATGACAAACACTGTGATCACAATGATGGAGCCAGCAGAAAATGAATCAAGAACTATGAGGACACTGTCGTTAGAACAGGAGAGTTCAACTAAAGGAGCAAAATCACAGAAAAAGTGATTGATTCTATTTGGTCCACAGAAGAGAAAAGAAAAGAAGGAAAGGGTGAAGGAGGAAGCATTAAGAAAACCACCAACATAGGATCCTACAAGCAACTGGACGCAGACTTGTGTGGACATTTTGGTTGAATAAAGCAGTGGGTTGCAGATTGCCGTAAAACGATCATAAGCCATGGTGGCCAGAATGAAGGACTCAGTTGATCCAAAGAAAGCAGCTGAGCCAAGCTGAATGGCACATCCAAGGTAGGAGATAGTATTTCTCTCCACCAGGAAGTTGACAAGCATATTGGGAGTGACAGAAGATGAGATGCCGATGTCAACAGAAGCCAAGTGGCTGAGAAAAAAGTACATGGGATGATGGAGCTGGGAAGAGACTCTGATGAGAAGGATGGTGCTGAGGTTCCCACACACAGTCACCAGGTAGAGGCACAGGATGATGGTGAAGAGGATGATTCTAAGGACCGGGTCATCTGTTAAGCCCAATAAAATGAACTCTGTCACTGCAGTGTGGTTCCCATCCTCTGAGAAAGCCATGGGACAGTGTAGCTGCTGCCAGATCAAGACTGTGATAGAGACATTACAGGAAGGGATTTATAAATATGTGGCTGTATTTTCATTAACAATAGATACTACAACAGATATGTCCTTCAAAACATATATTTGAAGTATTTTCTTGGACTCCCAGTGTTTGTATATTCATGTACATCGATTATTTAATAAATTTCAAAATTAAATGCTAGAAAATTCCTTCAAACAAAGTGACTTTAACTTACATTTATGTATATAATAAAGCATACCTAAGTGTATTTAAAACTAGGGGTTGGAGATTTAGCTCAGTGGTAGAGCACTTGCCTAGCAAGCACAAGGCCCTGAGTTCGGTCCTCAGCTCCGAAAAAAAAAGAAAGAAAGAAAACTAAACGTGTAAACCATGAGACTTTTGAAAATAACAAATCAGGATCATATTTACAAGAAAGAATTAAGCTTTACAAACACAATATTATGTAATGAAGTCTTCAGTAATTTCTGACCTTTAAGTATCCTTTCCAAATCACATAATACATTATATAGTACTCTACTGTCATTTCCGTAGAACAGTGATTCAATGTTATGGTTGATAAGATGTGTGAATTGAAAATGTTAAGTAACTTAACATTCCATAAGAAGCACTAGAATGAGGACATGAGCTCCAGGCAGAGTGAACTCCGTCTGCTCTCATTAGCCTGTGTGTGAAGAGTGACAATAAAGTGAGGAGCACGTGATAATTTGGAAAGAGATAGCAAGTCAGTTTTTCAAACAGAAGGTCCATGGTTAGGGACGTGGGTCATCAAGTCTGTCTGCTACCTAATTACCTTAAGGCCAGTTTTTATAGTGAGAGATAACATTTCTTACAAGAACTGGGAAGAACTAAAATTATAATAGGAGGACCTACTATAAATTTATTATATTCTTCAATTACTTTCCAATTAAACCATTGCATTATTGTCATTTTCACTTTCAGTCTAATCATTCACTTATATATGAATACCTTTTCTAATAATATTAGCAAGTCTTATTCACACACTCACCAAATCCTCTCCTAACATAATGATGTTTTCTAGCTGAACAACAATGGAGTGAAATAATGAGGTTGCTTACAAAGTACACAGGTAAATATTAAACCTGGAATATTCAGTTTACCCAGGTTTCCTAGCTAGGAGCAGGCTGACTCTCTTGTTCTGAGATTTTTTTTCAGCCTTATATTCTTGTGTTTGTCCCCAGTGCCTGGATGGAGCCTGTGACCCTAGAGCAGTCAGTCAGTAAACAAAGTCTGTCTTTCCATGAAGTACTGGTCAGGAAATCACAAACCTATGTTAAAGCTAGTGAATTTATTAGCATTTTTTTCTTGAGTTTTAAGCTTACATGCTATTAGAGACCATGTGGGTTTCCAGTCTTCTAAGTGTATAGATAAATAAGAAAGCTATGAAAACTAAATTCTATGTCTAATTATTCACAGGAATTTGACTATGAAAATATAAGTTGATTTAGTTAATTTTTTTCTTTATTATATCTAAACTTGTTTCTTGACTACAACTTATCAAAATGTACATATTTTCAAAGAATAAAGTATTCTTACCTTTTGAAATAAGGATTCATTCTAAAGTAGAAAGTCAAGACAATTATACCATGATTTTATAGTGTTCTAACTGTCTCCCACAATCATTGTTTACCATTGAGAGTAAGTTTCTGAAGAGTCTGGGGATTCAACCATGAATCCAAATCCCCATGGACCATTTTCTCAGGTGAAAATAGTTCGTTCAACATGAACACGATTTTCAAGGAGTCAATCTGATCTTTCTTTTTGTGTGTGTGTGTGAAAATTAGTGCACCTTCATTTGATAATTATTAGAAGTATATGATACCAAATTACTTCAAATAAATGCTGGTTCTAGGTTCCTTTTACGTTTCATGTTAGTGGATTCTGAGATTAAAAATAGACAACATTGTCTTCTTTCATTTAAAACCTTTTCATCTGTGTAAGTGTTTTGTACTGAGTTATGTAATACACTTCATTAGGTAGCTTGAGGAATATGTAAAGGGAGGAGATGTAAAATTTTTAAAAAACAATTATTTAAGAAAGACATAATTTTCATTGCCAAAGATACAAATTATTATTATATAGAAAACTGGAGAATGAAAACACGTGGCTCATCCTCAAATAAGAATTGGTATCTCATAATTCACACCTCAAACAGGAATTTTAGCTTTTATTTTGTAATGGAGGATGTTAGAAACAGTGTTCTTCAGTTTGAAGACCCATTAGAACTCCCACTAATCTTAATTTTATGGAGTCCAACACTACATCTTTTATTCCCCCTTGCTGAAGTGGCTGACCACTGAGCACTAATCAACTTTCTTCACCGCCCAAGCTCTCTTTTTCACCGTCCAATCCCCTGAGTACAGTGATTCTTAAAACTCTGAACATCCTTGCAGGGACCATGAAAAAATATCTGACACTATTAACATATCCTTCTTCCAGAGAGCCATGGGGGCTATTAGCCAGACTGCTCTTCTGTTTTATGGCCACAGAAATACAGTCTGAAAACCAAAGAGGAAATTGCTATTGAAAGAGAAATGTCTACTGTAAGTGTTGGCATGGTGAACATCCCAGTTATGAAGCGCTATATTGATTCATCTTTCATTTTCTGTTATTGCATACATTTCAGCTGACCATTACCTGCTTAGTGAATGTTGTGTATGTTAAGTTTTATATCTTAAATCCTAGAGTTTTATTTCTCTTATACACTGCCATTTGCTTCCCTGTTTACTATCCTGTGTTTCCATTCAGTGGATAAATATTTTTCTTTGTGTTTGACAGGGATAATTGAGGCTTGACTAGTCATTTACTCAATTAGTCCTGATATACTACTTTTTCTTGACTATATTAGATCCAAGTTCAAAGACTGAGTTCCCTATGGCTGCAATCTGTGCAATGGTTGTTTGCCTGTAGTTTATCTACTTTTGAGGATATATGTGATGTCTATTGATTATATCTCTCCCAAGGACATGCCTAAGTTTATGATTCTTGCCGCTCTCACACCCATCTCATCTTAAATTTAATTTAAGTTTATAACAGTTTCTTCTGAATGTCTAATTCTCTCATTGAAAACAAAAGTGTATTACTTACTGTAGGGAAATTGACTCAGGGGATTTTCTCTCTCCTTATACTCTTATGTGGGTTCCAGGAAATGAATTCAAGTCATCAGAGTTTGGTCATGGGGCTTCAACCTGCAAACCCATCTCACTGACACCCCCCCACCCCCTATATATATATAACTTTAGGTCTATTTCCCTGATTTGTCACTTTCTGGGGATGCTTACAGAATACTTAGTTTGTAAGCTATAATTTAATGTTGAATATATACTTAACATTTTGTCATTTGTTCCTCTCGTATGTACCACAGGACTAATTAAAGTAGACAAACAGCTCTGCCATTATTTGAACAGAAGCCTCTATGTACATGAATGCAATATTGCATTCACACAACTTACTTACATAGGTACTACCGTATTTGCCTCATTCCTCACATCCTGCAGTCCTTTCTCAGCTTTTAGGTTCTCAGTGATACCTGCACCATCAAACCCTTGCCTGTGCCACATCAACCCCTCACACACGACTTTGACTTTGTTGTTGAATTTCATTTTATCAACAATTCTCAACATCTTCTAATAGTCTAAATCACTTACCTTTTAGTTTTATTGTCAAGATCCTATATTAGAGGATATACTCCACCCTTGCCAGTATTCATTTGTAACCCCATGCAATGGGCTAGACTAACATTGGAAATGTATCACTAGACACCCTTCTAGATTGTTTGAAAATGCAAATGAATGAACAAAAACATCAATGCCTTTTGTTTTATAAGCAAGAAAATGGAATCTGTTTCTGAAACACTAAAGTGGAGGGGAAAAGAAGAGTAAATGTGACCATATGAGAATATTGATTGCATCTCTCCTAAAGGTAGTCAAAGTGTTTCAAAGAAGATGTGGCCATATCTGCTCCCATTTGAACATGAGGATGAGGGTCTTGACCATGATGTCTTTTGTCTCACTGTTGGACTTGTAAACTCGGTTCTTTTGTAGGAAACTATTTCTGTTGTTGTTCCTGTTTTGTTTTTCTTTTTTTGATTTCCTTGTTCCTTGCAAGCTTAAGAATATGATATATGATTCAACCTGAAGTAGGAATTTAACATTTGAAGTTGACAGGAATTCAGGTTAACCAGAGAAGTATTTCCTGTTCTTTTCTGTGGACCTCACAGTACCACAAGCATAAACTACACATCAGATTTTTATTGATATATATATATATATATATATATATATATATATATATATATATCTCAGAGACAACATTTTTATGAAAACATTTCCACCAATTTAGTTGCCCCCTATCATTTCTTTTGCAAGGTGCAGAGATAACCATAGTTATTAGGTTTATCTCATGATAAGCTGGTGTTGAACCAGCCACATTATGAAGTCTTGTGATAGGCATTAGTAAGCTTTCTATTGTCATAACAAGTAGTGGAACTAATCAATTGGCATTGAAGAGAAAGGCTTATTGTTAACATGAAGTTTTTGAATTCTTGGTCCCTTATGAATTGACTCCATTGACGTGTATCTGTAGTTGTACATCACCAAAGGAACACATAGTAGAACAAAACTCTCCATTTTATAGTCAATAAGAGAAAAAAAACATTGTGAGTGTCAAATCTCCTTTATGTCATGCCTCTCGTAACCTAAGGATTGCCCACTAAGCTCAACCTCTCTGATTCTAGCCCTTCTCAACAGCACCAGAGAAGATATATTTCATCAACACATAAGACCTTGGGGACAGGTAAGATGCAGTCTGTAACAAAGTTGACTATCAAATACTTAAAAAATATGAAAATAACTTCAAAATATTGCAGAATTTTATGTTTTATATGAATCACTTTTTCTGTTAAATAAAAACTTTGATTTTTTAAAGTTATTAAAGGTAACTTGCTATGACTTTTATTTCTTCTGTAATCTGAAAATTGAATTATGATATTTATTGCAATGTCCCTTATTTACTAATAGTATATCAACACACATTTTTCAACCACAGACACTCAACTTGTATTGCTATATCCATAAGGCATCATTGCAATATCAAGTCCTACAATGTAACAAATGTTTCTAAGAAAATATTTTCCTGCCAAATTGTCTCTTCAGAGCACCCTTAATCTCGTTATTCCTGAGGCTGTAGATAAGGGGGTTCAACATGGGGATCACCACCATGTAGAACACAGACAACACCTTGTTCTGGTCTGTGGAGTAGCTGGATTTGGGCATCACATAAATAAATGTGACAGTCCCATAGAAGAGAGTGACTGCAGTGAGGTGGGAGGTGCAGGTGGAGAAGGCTTTCTGGCGACCCTCAGTGGAGCGCATCTTCAGGATGGTGATGAGGATGTAGGTGTAGGAGACAACAATGACAAGCACTGTGAACACAATGACAGTGCCAACAGAAATAGTGGCAAGAACAACAGAGACAGTGTCATCAGAACAGGAGAGTTCAACTAAAGGAGCAAAATCACAGAAAAAGTGATTGATTCTGTTTGGTCCACAGAAGAAAAAAGAAAAGAAGGAAAGGGTGAAGGAGGAAGCATTAAGGAAACCACTTATGTATGCTACTATAAGCAACTGGACACAGACTTGTGTGGACATCTTCATGGAATAAAGCAATGGGCTACAGATTGCCATGAAGCGATCGTAAGCCATAGCAGCCAGAACAAAGCACTCAACTGTTCCAAAGAAAGCACCTGAGCCAAGCTGAATGGCACATCCAAGGTAGGTAATGGTACTTCTCTTCACCAGGAAGTTGACAAGCATATTGGGAGTGACAGAAGAGGAGTACCCTATGTCAGCAGAAGCCAAGTGGCTGAGAAAAAAGTACATGGGGTGATGGAGCTGGGAAGAGACTCTGAAGAGAAGGATGGTGCTCAGGTTCCCAGACACAGTCACCAGGTAGAGGCACAGGATGATGATGAAGAGGATGACTCTAAGGACCGGGTCATCTGTTAAGCCCAATAAAATGAACTCTGTCACTTCAGTGTGGTTCCCATCCTCCAGGAAAGCCATGAGACCGTGTAGCTGCTGCCAGAGCAAGGCTGTAATGGAGATATTACAGGAAGGGATTTATAAAAATGACTTTATTTTCAGCAACTCAATCTTGGGGTATCACAAATAAATAGATCATTCAAAATAACTGACAGTTTTATTTGACAAAATTTTAGTCAGGACTCTGGGTGTACATATATTTTTGTTCATTTAATGTAACTTAAAATTTTAAAACAAATGTTAGCAACCTTCCTTCAAATAATGTATCTCTTGTCTTTTTAGGTATATATAGTAAAATACACCTATGTGGTTTTATAACTAAAGTTTTAAAATATGAGACTTATATAAAAAGACAAAAATTATAAATACCACAAGACAGAAAATATGCAAGCACAGAATTGTGTGATGAAGTCTTAAATAATGTTAATCTTAATGCATGCTTACTAAGTACCAGAACATGACATAGAATTTTAGTTTCTTTAGTTTCCAACAGTTAGTATTAAGCAATATTATTATTTCTATCTTATCAAGACTATTTAATTCGAAAATGGCAAGTAGTTTATGACTACACGAAGTCTAGAATCAGCATATGAACCACCAGCAGCCTGAAATTCATTTAAACCTTTAAGAACTATTATTTATGAAAGAGTCACAATGAAGTTTAGAGCACATACACATTTTGGATGTACAACAGAGTAGTTTTGCAGCTATGTGCTTAGTACAATGTTCATATAGTCTATTAGTGAAGCAAGACTACATCAAGTTAAATTTTCTTACTTGAACTTGGAAAACTAGAAAGGAATCAGTGTTTTCTAATTGGAGTGTGATGGAATGAAATCACATGATTTTCTACATAGTACAATGGCAAGTAAATATTCAACCTAAGAAATTAAGAATTTTACCCAGGTTTATCCAGCCCAAGGCTACATGCACTCTTATCTCATGATTCTTGACATTATATCTTCTGTTTGGCTAACATATTGAGTGTTATGATACTAG
Source organism: Peromyscus californicus insignis (assembly GCF_007827085.1). Taxonomy (NCBI): domain Eukaryota; kingdom Metazoa; phylum Chordata; class Mammalia; order Rodentia; family Cricetidae; genus Peromyscus; species Peromyscus californicus. The sequence goes on from NW_026294562.1 coordinate 95,273,472, forward strand.
AATATTCTGTCAATAAGTAAAGCAGGCATTTCCACAAGAGGTTACCAACAGTTAGCCATCAAAGTATTTAAAGATAACGACTTCATTTGCCTGAATAGTAACTTTCTGTATGCTTAAAGATCATGCTAGCTTCTGCTTTTATCAGTGGCCAGATAAATAAGAAATCTTTAACAATGAAGGTTATCTGAATTTTCAAAGGAGTCTGTGTATGGAAATAGAAATTGATTCAGCTATTTTTTTGTTCTAGTTTCTTGCCTCATTTCACCTGATTTGTAAATACACTAAATCTTACATATTTGGATACATTTCTAAAGAATAAAATATTTTCCAAAGATAAATTTCAAACCAGTAAACCAAATTTACCCCAAAATCTCCAAACTTACCTCTTCCAACAAGAATTCATTGCAAAGTAACAAGGTCAAGGTCACTTTGCATTTATTGCTGCCCAGCTGTCTCTTACTGCCATTGTTTGTCATCAAGGATGTGTCCCTGCTGAGCATCTGGATTCAAATGTGAATTCAAATCACTGGGGATTATTATCTCATTTCACACACACACAAAACTACTCTTCAAGGAGTTTGTCAATCTCAAGTGGTATTTTCTTCTTTTGTAAGAATTAACATGCTTCCATTTGATAGTTATTCAAAGAATATGGTAAATTTATCTCAGGTGAATATTGGTTTTAAGTTTATTTTATAGTTCAAGTTATAGTAGGCTAAACCAAAAACACAAATGTATCACTTTTGCTTCTTTCATTCAATTTTTGTTCAATTTTTTTTCTCTTTTTTTAAAATTTATTTTAATTTATTTTGCAATACAATTCAGTTCTACATATCAGCCACGGATTCCCTTGTTCTCCCCCTCCCGCCCCCCTCACCTTCCCCCCAAACCACCCCCCCCCATTCCCATCTCCTCCAGGGCAAAGCCTTCCCCACAGACTGAGGTGAACCTGGTAGACTCAGTCCAGGTAGGTCTAGTCCCCTCCTCCCAGGCCGAGCCAAACAATCCTGCATAGGCCCCAGGTTTCAAACAGCCAACTCATGCAATGAGCACAAGATCTGGTCCCACTGCCTGGATGCTTCCCAAACAGATCAAGCCAATCAACTGTCTCACCCATTCAGAGGGCCTGATCCAGTGGGGACCCCTCAGCCATTGGTTCATAGTTCATGTGTTTCCATTCATTTGGCTATTTGTCCCTGTGCTTTATCCAACCTTGGTCTCAACAATTCTCGCTCATATGAACCCTCCTCATTCTCGCTAATTGGACTCCCAGAGATCCACCCGGGGCCTAGTCGTGGATCTCTGCATCCAGATCCCTCAGTAGTTGGATGAGGTTTCTAGCACAACAATTAGGGTGTTTGGCCATCCCATCACCAGAGTAGGTCAGTTCGGGCTGTCTCTCGACCATTGCCAGCAGTCTGTTGTGTGGGTATCTTTGTGGATTTCTGTGGGCCTCTCTAGCACTTTGCTTCTTCCTATTCTCATGTGGTCTTCATTTACCATGGTCTCCTATTCCTTGTTCTCCCTCTCTGTTCTTGATCCAGCTGGGATCTCCCGCTCCCCCAAGCTCTCTTTCCCTCAACCCTCGCCTTTCATTACCCCCACTCACGTCCAGGCTGTTCATGTAGATCTCCTTCCATTTCTCCGACATTGGGCGATCCCTGTGTCTTTCTTGGGGTCCTGTTTTCCAGGTAGCCTCCCTGGTGATGTGAGTAGCAGACAAGTCATCCTTGTTTCATGTCTAGTATCCTGCTATGAGTGAGTACATACCATGTTTGTCTTTCTGAGTCTGGGTTACCTCACTCAGGATGATTTTTTCTAGATCCATCCATTTGTCTGCAAACCTCATGATGCCATTGTTTTTCTCTGCTGAGTAGTATTCCATTGTGTATATGTACCACATTTTGTTTATCCATTCTTCAGTTTAAGGGCATCTGGGTTGTTTCCATGTTCTGGCTATTACAAACAATGCTGATATGAACATAGCTGAACAAGTGCTCTTATGGTGTGGTTGAGCATTTCTTGGGTATATGCCCAAGAGTGGTATAGCTGGATCTTGGGGGAGATTGATTCCCAATTTTCTAAGAAAGCGCCATATTGATTTCCAAAGTGGTTGTACAAGCTTGCATTCCCACCAGCAGTGGAGGAGAGTTCCCCTAGCTCCACATCCTCTCCAGCATAAGGTGTCTTCAGTGTTTTTGATCTTAGCCATTCTGACAGGTGTAAGGTGGTATCTCAGAGTTGTTTTGATTTGCATTTCCCTGATGATTAGGGATGTTGAGCAATTCCTTAAATGTCTTTCAGCCATTTGAGTTTCCTCTGTTGAGAATTCTCTGTTTAGTTCTATAGCCCATTTCTTAATTGGACTGTTGGGCATTTTGATGTCTAATATCTTTTTTTTTTTTTTTTTGTTTTTTCGAGACAGGGTTTCTCTGTGTAGCTTTGCGCCTTTTTCCTGGAACTCACTTGGTAGCCCAGGCTGGCCTCGAACTCACAGAGATCCGCCTGGCTCTGCCTCCCGAGTGCTGGGATTAAAGGCGTGCGCCACCACCGCCCGGCAAATTGACATGCTCTAATTTCTTGAATTCCTTATATATTCTGGATATCAATCCTCTGTCAGATGTGGGGTTGGTGAAGATCTTTTCCCATTCTGTAGGCTGTCGCTTTGCCTTGTTGACCGTATCCTTTGCTCTACAAAAGCTTCTCAGTTTCAAGAGGTCCCACTGATTGATTGTTTCTCTCAGAGTCTGTGCTACTGGTGTTCTATTTAGGAAGTAGTCTCCTATGCCAATGCGTTCAAGACTACTTCCTACTTTCTCTTCTAGCAGGTTCAGAGTAGCTGGATTTATGTTGAGGTCCTTGATCCACTTGGACTTAAGTTTTGTGCACAGTGATAGATATGGGTCTATTTGCAGCCTTCTACATGTTGATATCCAGTTTTGCCAGCACCATTTGTTGAAGATGCTTTCTTTTTTCCATTGTGCACTTTTGGCTTCTTTGTCAAAAATTATATGTTCATAGGTGTGCGGATTAATGTCAGGGTCTTCAATTCGATTCCATTGGTCCACACGTCAGTTTTTATGCCAGTACCAAGCTGTTTTTATTACTGTAGCTCTATAGTAGAGCTTGAAGTCAGGGATCGTGATGCCTCCAGAAGTTGTGTTATTGTACAGGATTCCTTTGGCTATCCTGGGTTTTTTGTTTTTCCATATGAAGTTGAGTATTATTCTTTCCAGGTCTGTGAAGAATTGTGTTGGTATTTTGATGGTGATTGCATTGAATCTGTAGATTGCTTTTGGTAAGATTGCCATTTTTACTATGTTAGTCCTGCCTATCCATGAGCATGGGAGATCTTTCCATTTTCTGACATCTTCTTCAATTTCGTTTTTCAGGGACTTAAAGTTCTTGTCATATAGGTCCTTCACTTGCTTGGTTAGTGTTACCCCAAGGTATTTTATGTCATTTGTGGCTATAGTAAAGGGTGATGTATCTCTGATTTCCTTCTCTGCTTCTTTGTCCATTGTATATAGGAGGGCTACTGATTTTTTTGAGTTGATCTTGTATCCTGCTATGTTGCTGATGGTGTTTATAAGCTGTATCAGTTCCTTGGTGGAATCTTTGGGGTCGCTCAAGTATACTATCATGTCATCTGCAAATAGGGAAAGCTTGACTTCTTCCGTTCCGATTTGTATCCCCTTAATCTCCTTATGTTGTCTTATTGCTCTGGCTAGAACTTCAAGTACTATATTGAATAAGTATGGGGAGAGTGGACAGCCTTGCCTCATTCCTGATTTTAGTGGAATTGCTTTGAGTTTCTCTCCATTTAATTTGATGTTGGCTGTTGGCTTGATGTAAATTGCCTTTATTATGTTTAGGTATGTTCCCTGTATTCCTGATCGCTCCAATACCTTTATCATGAAGGGGTGTTGGATTTTGTCAAATGCCTTTTCTGCATCCAGTGAGATGATCATATGGTTTTTTTCTTTGAGTTTGTTTATATGGTGTATTACATTGACGGACTTTCATATGTTGAACCACCCTTGCATCCCTGGAATGAATCCTACTTGATCATGGTGGATAATTGTTTTGATGTGTTCTTGGAGTCTGTTTGCCAGTATTTTATTGAGTATTTTTGCATCAATGTTCATGAGGGAGATCGGTCTGTAGTTCTCTTTCTTTGTTGTATCCTTGTTTGGTGTTTGGTTTAGGAATCAGGGTAATTATAGCCTCGTAGAAGGAGTTTGGTAATGTTCCTTCTGTTTCTATTGTGTGGAACAATTTAGAGAGTATTGATTGGTGTTAACTCTTCTTTGAAGATCTGGTAGAATTCTGCGCTGAAACCATCTGGTCCTGGGCTTTTTTTGGTTGGGAGACTTTTAATGACTGTTTCTATTTCGTTAGGGGTTATTGGACTATTTAAATAGTTTATCTGGTCTTGATTTAACTTAGGTATGTGGTGCCTATCCAGAAAGTTATCCATTTCTTTTAGGTTTTCCAGTTTTGTCGAATAGAGGCTTTTGAAGTATGACCTGATGATTCTCTGAATTTCCTCAATGTCTGTTGTTATGTCCCCCTTTTCATTTCTGATTTTGTTGATTTGGATGCTCTCTCTCTGTCTTTTGGTTAGTTTGGATAAGGGCTTGTCTATCTTGTTGATTTTCTCAAAGAACCAACTCTTTGTTTCATTAATTTTTTGTATTGTTCTCTTTGTTTCTATTTTATTGATTTCAGCTCTCACTTTGATAATTTCCTGGCGTCTATTTTTCCTGGGAGACTGTGCTTCTTCTTGTTCTAGAGCTTTCAGGTATGCTGTTAAGTCTCTAGTGTGAGATTTCTCCAACTTATTTATGTGGGCATTTAGTGCTATGAATTTCCCTCTTAGTCCTGCTTTCATAGTGTCCCATAAATTTGGATATGTGGTGTCTTCATTTTCATTGATCTCTAGGAAGTCTTTAATTTCTTTCTTTATTTCTTCCTTAACCCATTGGTGATTCAGTTGGGCATTATTCAGTTTCCATGAGATTGCAGGTTTTCTGTAGTTTTTGTTGTTGTTGAAATCCAACTTTAGACCATGGTGGTCTGATAGAACACAGGAGGTTATTCCAATTGTTCTGTATCTGTTTAGATTTGTTTTGTGGCCAAGTATGTGGTCAATTTTAGAGAAGGTTCCATGGGGTGCTGAGAAGAAGGTATATTCTTTTTTGTTAGGATGGAATGTTCTGTAGATATCGATTAAGTCCATTTGAGTCATGACATCAGTTAAGTCCTTTATTTCTCTGTTAAGTTTCAATTTGGGAGATCTGTCCAGTGGTGAAAGTGGGGTGTTGAGGGGTTTAATATGTGTGTGGGGTTTTATATGTGATTTAAGCTTTAGTAATGTTTCTTTTACATATGTGGGTGCCCTTGTGTTTGGGGCATAAATATTCAGAATTGAGACTTCATCTTGGTGGATCTTTCCTGTGATGAGTATGTAATGCCCTTCTTGATCTCTTTTGATTGATTTTAGTTTGAAGTCTATTTTGCTGGATATCAGGATGGCTATACCCGCTTGTTTCTTAAGACCGTTTGATTGGAAAGTCTTTTCCCAGCCTTTTATTTTTAGGTAGTGTCTATCTTTGAATTTGAGATATGTTTCTTGTATGCAGCAGAAAGATGGGTCCTGCTTTCGTATCCATTCTGTAAGCCTATGTCTTTTTATAGGTGAATTAAGTCCATTGATATTGAGGGAAATTAATGACCAGTGATTGTTCATTCCTGTTATTTTTTGGTGGTGATGTGTGTGTACTTCTATACGTTCGGGTTTACTGCTGTGGCTTTATCTGTTGCCTGTGTTTTCGAGGGTGTATCTGACTTCCTTAGGTTGGAATTTTCCTTCTAGTGCTTTCTGTAGGGCTGGGTTTGTGGATAAGTATTGTTTAAATCTGGCTTTGTCATGGAATGTCTTGTTCATTCCATCTATGGTGATTGAAAGTTTTGCTGGGTATATTAGTCTAGGCTGACATCCATGGTCTCTTAGTGTCTGCATTACATCTGTCCAGGTTCTTCTGGCTTTCAACGTCTCCATTGAGAAATCGGGTGTTATTCTGATGGGTTTGCCTTTATATGTCACTTGGCCTTTTTCCTTTGCTGCTCTTAATATTCTTTCTTTATTCTGTACGTTTAGTTGTTTAACTATTATGTGGCGAGGGGACTTTTTTGGGGGGTCTAGTCTGTTTGGTGTTCTATAAGCTTCTTGTATCTTCATAGGCATTTCCTTCTTTAAGTTGGGAAAGTTTTCTTCTATGATCTTGTTGAATATATTTTCTGTGCCCTTGAGTTGGTATTCTTCTCCTTTTCAACCCCTATTATTCTTAGGTTTGGTCTTTTCATGGTGTCCCAAATTTCTTGGACATTTTGGTTCATGACTTTGTTGGCTTTAGTGTTTTCTTTGACTGATGAATGTATTTCTTCTACTGCATCTTCAACGCTAGAGATCCTCTCTTCCATCTCTTGCATTCTGTTGATTATACTTGCATCTGAAGTTCCCAATCGTTTTCTCAGATTTTCTATTTCCAGCATTCTCTCTGTTTCTGTCTTCTTCATTTTTTCTATTTCCCTTTTCAGGTCTTGGACTGTTTCCTTCATTTGTTTCATTGATTTTTCTTGCTTTTCTCTCAGTATTTTATTGTTTTCTTCCAGGACTTTATTGATTTCTTCTAATTTGTTTGCCCTTTCCTCTAGTTGTTTACAGCGTTCTTCACATTTTTTTGTCTTTTCCTCTACACAAGCCTCTAGCTTCTTCATGATGTCATTCATAAGGCTGTTTTCTTCTGCTTCTTCCAATTTCTGATATTCAGGTCTAGGTGTTGGAGGAGGGCTAGGGCCTGGTGATGCTGTATTGCTATTCATTTTGTTGTATATGTTTCTGCCTTGACGTCTGCCCATCTCCTTGTGGTTCGTTCTTGGCCTTATCCGCACACTTGGTTCAGACAGACCAGTGTTCCAAAAGGGAAGTCCGGATCAAGATGGGAGCTGGGGGCCGGCCTCTAAGTCTCAGGAAGAGGCTTGGGGCTCAGGCGGATGGGCGTGGGGGCAGGGCGTGGAGACTACAGGGTCTGCCAGGGATCTTGGAGAAGGGGATTCTTCCTGGTGGGGCTAGCAGGGAACCTGCCCGGTGGCCAGAACCTGGGGCCAAGTTGGGCAGGTCTTCCCTGGAGTGGCTGGTGCCCAGGGATGGGGTCTGGGGCAAGGAAGGGCACTCACCAGTGTTCCAAAAGGGAAGTCTGGAGCAAGATGGGAGCTGGGGGCCGGCCTCTAAGTCTCAGGAAGAGGCTTGGGGCTCAGGCGGATGGGCGTGGGGGCAGGGCGTGGAGACTGCAGGGTCTGCCAGGGGTCTTGGAGAAGGGGATCCTTCCCAGTGGGGCTAGCAGGGAACCTGCCCGATGGCCAGAACCTGGGGCCAAGTTGGGCAGGTCTTCCCTGGAGTGGCTGGTGCCCAGGGATGGGGTCTGGGGCAAGGAAGGGTACTTACCAGTGTTCCAAAAGGGAAGTCTGGCCAATTTTTGTTCAATTTATAACTACTTTGTTATGAATGAAATAACACCGTCTTCTGCAATTTTTTTGAACCTTCTAGGATATAAAATAGATACCTGGTTTTATTTCCATGTGTATCTAAGGATTATTCTACTATGCTATAGAAACAATCAACTATTCTCATGATCTGGCTGGTTGTCAACATCTGTAGTACACTTCCCATTTGAAAGGAGAATTTTCTTTTCATGTTCAACTGTGAGTGAGAGCATTTATAATCTTGGACATGATAACATATGTTTAGAAGGCAATTTGACAATCATATCATATGTGCTTAACAGAACAATAGCAGTTGCCTCTCCACTGGAGTCTACGGACACACTGCTGTGGTCTTTTGACTTGGCTTACAGTAAATATCAGATGTTAGAAAGCAGTTGTTTCCATACATGGCTTTCATGCTTTATTGAACCAGTGTGCACATATTGCCTAGCATAGAGTTACTAGAGTAGCATGCAAAGACCACACCCAACCAGGACAATTAGTGACACTTTCTCCCAGTACCCTTTATGGCATCTTCCAGCAGTATGAAATCCAATCAGAAAGGAGAGATCATCCAGTTTGCTACCAGCCTAAATTTCTCTATGTCATGCTGCTAAGTAAGTGGTGTCCTCAGTGATAGAGACTTACCATCTAGCTCTCATAGGCAACTCAATGCAGTAGCCATAGCGTTTATAGTTTGTAGTGCCTTGGGGGATCTTCACGGGCCATGACTTTTAGAGAGGTAGTCCAGTCCTTTACTGATATTTTCACCAAATAACCTTTTGGCTTCTGGGATTGCCCTGTTGCACTCATGCATAGTGTCTTTGTAAAATCCTCTTAAGTCATGTCTTCACTTTTTTTCCAGACAAACTTATAAATCTGTAAGAAACTAACCTTATGGAGTTAACCTTATAGAGTAGACTTATTAGTGTTAGGGTTCACAAGAAGTCATATAAAAGACCACTAGACACATATTTAATCAACAAGATCATTTGATTTCTCGAGAATAGAAATTCCGTCACCCTGGGGTCAAACCATCTGACAAAGTGGCTAAATAGTGAACCTGAGAGAAGTTTACAGGCTTCTTTTAAGCAAGATTAGGGGAATTCCAGGGAGAGCAGGTTAGTCTGGGGCTGAGTGGGGGGTTTAAATAAAAATGTTTATAGGTTGTTAGAGGATTGGTAGGTGGCTCTAGTGGGTAGGGACTTTCCAGTGTCTGGGTGTGGGAGAGCTCTTTAGCTAGCAGAAGGCTGTAGGGTGCCGGCTGCTTGGTTGCCACTGAGTTGTTCTTTTCCTGAGAACTACTCGCTCAGTTCCAGTAAACCAAAACTGAGGAATGGCCTCTGGCAGGGCTACTAGGAGCCTGTCATGGTTCTTGTTTGTCTGTCTCCCTGTCCCTCTCATTCCTATTGAGTAGTGTACCATCTCAAATCCTGAAGATGTATCCTCCAGATATAGGCTTATATTATTGTTTTAGAACCATCAGTTGGACCATGGAGATCTGCTCCTTTACAAAACTGACTATGACATTAATGATGCAAAGTCCACAAGTTAAGACCAATAGTAAGAGGAAAAAGAGCCCAGCCAAGGCTGATAGGAGAGTAGTTAACCAGGGTCACAAGTTGAATAGAAATTCATACCATCCTTCATTTTGTTGTTTTTCTAGTTTTCTATCAGTTTTTTTATGTTTAGATTCATGGAGTCCTTTATAATTCCGTGAATGGTTAGCATAAAAACAGCATTGTTCTCCCAGAGCCAAATATAAGCCCCCCTTATGAAGGAACAATAAGTCTAATCCTCTTCTATTATGGAGGACTACTTCAGCTAAAGAGGAAAGTGATTTCTCTAGATAGGTGATAGATTTTCTAGGGTGGCTATGTCTTCATCTGTGGCCATGCTCAGAATCCTGTAATGTTGGTCTTGGAGGATGAAGGCTGAGGTTCCAGTGCCTATGTTCTGGTTACGCCTAAGCCTATGAGGGAGGATATTAGGCTGGCTTTGAAAACCTCCTCTTTGGCCCATCCTAGTGGTTTTAAACAAGGGAGAATATCTTCCTCAGGGAAATAGGCTATCCTAGGGACCAGCCGTACCAAGGCACAGAAGCCCTGAATGTCCCTTAAAATTTGGGCATGTACACAGGGGGTTAAGCCTATGGTAAAGGCCTACCAGACATCATCACAGAAAATTACATATCCCATTGGACTCTGAGTTTTATTGCAGAGGTTGACATAATTAGGTGGGGATTGGCCCATGCAGAGACCATTTCCCATCACAGATTGTAAGATAAGATTTCCTCTGCCTGAGTGTTGCCATCTGCATGACTGGTATAACTGGGAGCTGGTTATAACTTCCCATTATTGCAATCCCCTTGTAATAGGAGGGTTTTGTGTCCAAGCAGAGCCAACAGGTCTTGATGAGGCTTGGCTTGAGGTGTTTGGAACCAAATAAGTAGCTCTCAGTAGGTTAAAGAGGCCTGGATTGGAGGGTAGGTTCATGGAGGCAGCCTTGGAGGTCAAAGAAAACGTTTTAATTTTCTTAGGCCTTGTTTTCTTAGGCTTTGGGATGCCCATTACCTTATTGTGACCCCGGGGCTTTTGTGGCTGTTGGGGCTGGATGTCTAACTGGAGGATGAATAATGCCCCTAGGTCTTTTCCTATTGGTCCTCTGATCTGGCCATATAGCCTTAAACCTCAGTTTTTTTCCTGACATCCAGCCAGATGTCTTTTTTATCAGCATCAATGAGTTGGGTTAATATAGGGTTACATGCTCCTTCTCCAGCAAATTTAGACCACGAAGCACCCAGACATTTTGGTTGATTTTCCATCTTTATCTTGATAAAGTCTCCATCCTTTGGGGCCTTCCACCAGGTGTGACCCATGGACACAGCTCCATGAAGTATGGAAATAGTCACTGACTCCCTCACAGGTCTTTATCTAGGCCTTATCTTTATCATGTCCAGAGAAAACATAAAAATGGATAATCTCTTGAAACATAGCAGCATCAGGTACCTTAGTCCAACCATAAAGTATTTCCAAGTCAAAGTATAGATCAGGAAACCAGGTCTGTAAAGGGAACCTTGGGATGATTTCTTCTAGCTGCTTCTTGGCTGCATTGCAGCCATCTTGTAAAAGTTGGGAAAGCATCAGTATATCCTGAGAAGGTATCTATAAAAACCAGCAAATATTTATAGCCATATAGTCATGGTTTTACCTTTTAAGTGAATCTCCCAGTTGGCACTGGGCCAGATTCCCTCTTCCCTCTGTCTGTTTCTTATGACTTCACTTTTTGTATAAGGAGACAGCATGTGAGTCATCAGTCTACAGCTTCTGTCGTTTTAGACTTAAGGTCAAAAACCTTAAGATGTTCTCTTCTCATAAGGTCTTATATTTTTCTTTCTCCCATGTTGGTGCTCTGATGTATTTGTCAAACTAGTTGAGTGGCAAAGTCTGATGGGTGGATAAGACATTCATTGGGGGTCTTGAACCATCCTTTCTCATTTAGACATTTTTGCATGAATGGATTCTCAAGAGCTCTTGGTCAGTGTAAGATGGAAATTCTGGCAGCCTGTGTGTTTCCTGTCATCTTTGGTAGTGTGACCAGCGGGATGGCCACCATCTGGAAGGTGGCTTCCTTTGTTGTCACATCTGCTCAATTGTTTCCCTTCAAAATTGGGTCCTCTCCTTTCTGGTGCCTGGGGCAGTACATGACAGCTATCCCTTGGGGCAGCCATTTGGCCTATAAGAGGTCTAAAATCTCCTATTTGTTTTAATAGTCTTTCCTTCTGCAGTTAACAATTCCCTCCCCTTTTAGATGGCACCATGGACATGAATAATGGTGAATGTATACTGGCTATCAGTATAGATACTTAGTCTCTTTCTCTTTCCCAGCTGTAGTGCCTTTGTTAGAGCTATCAGCTCAACCCTCTGGGCTGATGTTCTAGGAGGTAGGAGCCTCTGTTCATATAATTTCTTCTTCATTTGTTACTGCTGCCCCCATATCTGATACCATTTTTGATTAAACTGCTGCCATCTGTATACCTTGTTACTCAGGCCCTTGACAGAGGGACATCCTTGAGATCTGGTCTGATATCATGAAGATGGATCAGGTTGTCCAGACAATCATGGAGAGGTTAGTCCAGGTGTGGGTATGGAAGTAGGGTAACAGGGTACAAAGCACTGCTGTGGGTGTATTGGATTCTGGGTGATTTTAAGAGCAAAGCCTGATAATGAGTCAGCCAAGTGTTAGTAAGCCATCTATTGGGAGGATGTTTAAGAACTCTCTTGATAGCATGGGGATTTGATCACTTTAAGAGTTTGTCCCAAAGTAATTTGAAATTATTTTGTCTGAGTCTAGTAAAACTGTTGCTGTAATTATGAAGGGGCAAGGAGGCCATCCAGTAGCTACTGGGTCTAATCTTTTGGACAAGTAGGCCACTGGCCTTTACCATAGACTCTGGGTTTCTATCAATACCCCTTTTGCAACTCCTTTTTTCTCATCCACATATAGATGGAAGGGTTTGCTGATGTCTGGTAGTGTCAAAGCAGGTGCATTCATTGAAAGCCTTTTCCATTTCTGGGGTCCATTCAAGAGGAGCCTTTTCTACCCTTGTGGCTTTGTACAAAGCCCAGCCTAATTCAACAAACCCAGAGATCCAGAGCTTGTAGAACTTGGCAGACCCCAGGAACTCTCTCACCTTTCAGCTTGGTCTGGGGATCCTCAGGATGATCTCTTTTCTTTTCTTTTTTCTTTTTTTTTTTTGATAGCCATTTCTTGCTCCCCTTGAGTATGTACACTAGGTAAATTACCTCGGTCTGGCAGAGTTGAGCCTTCTTTGCTAACACAATACCCCAGGTCTCCAAAAGTTTTGAGTGCCCCTCAGTAGTAGCTTTGCAGGCTTTCAAGGAGTCAGTGGCTACCAGGAGATCATCCACATACTGTAATAAACTGACATTAGTGTGGGTTTGTCAGTCTCACTCAGGTACTAATGGAGTGCCTCAGCAAAGATGGTAAGAGACTTCTTGAACACTTGGGGTAATTATGTCCTGTTCAGCTGTCAACTGAATCTTTCTTCAGGATCAATCTACTGGAAAACAAACAGGCTGACCGGCTAGGGCCAGTCATAGGCTAAAGAAAGCATCCTTGAGGTCCAGCATAAACATCTCCTTAATTCTCACAACCTCTAGTAACCATGTCTATGGCAAAGCATCTTGTTACACAGCCTTGGGAAGTAAGACATCTGGAAACCACGTCTTTGGCCAAAGATCCAGTTATATAGCCTTGTGGAGCAAAACAAACTTGGACTCTCTGAACCTGAGTAAAGATGGAAATAAGCCACAAGCAGGAGTCATTGTACACTCCCACACTCACCCCACTTCTTGGGAATGTGAGTGCAATGTTCTCTAGACTGCTTCCTGTTGTCTGTGGGTAATGTCATCTTTATGGGATGCTGAGAAAATTGGAATAATGATCAAGTCCTGGGAGAACTAACTGTATTATTACTATTATTTTTAGTCTCTGTGTGATGGGAAATTGTAGAACTTATCTGAAGTCTTGGCTGGAGTAGTGTGTGGGTCTGGACCATCACAGTTAGCTGCTTTGAAGTTGTTCTGGATGCAGAATTTTGAGGAAATTGCAATAGAGGAATTCTGAGATGCTGAAACACATGGACTACTTGTCTTTACTTATGTCTGGTCTTTTGTTCTCAAAACACACAAACTTTAAAAAATAACATATATCTATATTTACACAAGTATGGAATGTGCTGTGTGCACAAGTTAACTAAAGATGATTCTTTTGTTCTATGTTTGAGCAGGTAGAAGGCTCAACTTTTTAAGTCTGTTTTGACTACAAAATCAAACTGTAATATAAATCTCTATCCATGTCATATGAAAGGATGGCATGTAATAATAGGTCATGACGACTCTGTAACCAATAAGATCTATTATGTCTCATGCAGTCTCAGAGCTGTTTCCATGTAGAGGGATTAGCATATATGCCGCCTATCTTGTAGGTTTTTTTATGTTTGTAGTTGAGATTTTTAAGATATCTCTTAAATCAGATCTTTATTAATTTTGAAGGAATCCATAGCTTTTTGTTTCCTGTGGAAACAGAAACACAACCCTCTCCCAATGCAATACATTTTGTGACTTCCATTCAGAAGCCAAGATATCTCTAAAGTATATAGGTTGGTTTAAATTAGCAGTCCCTTTCATAATCCAACATCTCTCAGCAGCTGCCATTCTCTATTCATTAGCATTAAAAAAATTTAAATTAACACAGCTCCATAAAAGTTCCAAACTCTCTGTGCTATAAAATTTGTCTTCCTTATGTGGCATTTTTTTAAATATTAGTTTACTTTCTGTTTAAGGATTGTGCATTATTATATATAAACTATTTATTTTTTTTAGGACTGTCTATATCCATTTTTTTCTTTAGCACCTAAGCACCTTTTTAAGCCTATTGTACCTTTTAAGAGGATATTTCTGTGTCTGGACATGGCTTTTTGTGTATCTATAGTGTTCTCTGACCATGTGTTCCCTATCTTAAAGGGCCAGTCTATTTGCTGCATGGTTTCACTTAGCACATGGCCCTAGAAGCTGGCTCAAGTCCACATGCATTGGCTGGGAGCTACACTTCTGTTCACCTTGAGCACTGGCCTGCCTAAGAGACTGTGAGACTAAGAAGCCATGTCTGGCCTCCTCGTCCAGAACTCGTTTTAGTGTTTGGATACTTGAGTCCCATGTTGGTTGCCATATGTAGTTAGACCTCTTTTCCACTGCCAGCCACAAATAATGACATGGGAACTTATTATTAATTAAGAAATCTTGGTCTTTAGCTTAGGCTTGTTTCAACTAGCTCTTACAACTTAAATTAATCTGCTTCTATTAATTTGCATTCTGCCATGTGCCTTTTTTTTATCCTCTTCTCCACTTCTGTATGTACAACTTTTTCCATGTCTCCTGCATTTCCTCACATCTCTTCTTCCTGGAGTTCTCTCTCTGCCCAAAGGTCCCACCTATACCTCTTGCCTAGCTATTGGCCATTAAGCTTTTTATTACACCAATCACAGCAATACATCTTTACACAGTGTACAAATATAACACTCCAATTCAGAGATGAGACTATATCAGTGAGAGACTGGTCTTACAGAGATCAAATAGTTTGTCCAGATCAATGTAGATTCAAGTCTGTTGAGTCTGTGCTCCATGCACTTATCTTATTTTCTCCACCACAATCAGTATAGTGGTTTGGGCACTGATAATGATGTAGGGGATTTGCTTGATGATACATTGCATCAGTTTTTTGTACAAAATGTGTACAAACATATCTATGTTATACAAACATAGGGAAAGTGTAAAGATGGGAAATGGAATGATTTCAATTTTAAAATTTTAAATTCTTATCTTTTAAGTAATTAGATCTTGAAATAATGATCAACCTTTGGCTGGAATTCCAGCCATGATAAAATACACATTAAAAACAAACGTATCAATGTGTCACAATGTAACTTCCTTATATGTAAAGATTTACAGGGAATAAGCTGTACAGTAAATACCTTTCCACAACTGTAGATTCTTAGGCTTGGGTGTAAAAAGAGGAACTTGTAGACAAAAAATTGACATATTGTCAGAGATAGGATTATCTTTCACATGAGTCATCACCAGTATGAGAAATAGCAAGGCAAAATTTGCTACACTATAGGACCTCAAACCAAATGATAAAACAATGGATATTGGCACCATAACTTAGACTCTGACTCAGACTATGCTTGCTCACTGAGATGGGGTGAAAACATTAGGGTTTGGAGATGCTTTAAAGTATCTACTGAAATGAAAAATTCATATTTCACTACTATGTAAGATCATACCATACTTTTCAATGAAAGACACTAAGACAGACTGAAAAAGAGCAAGACAAATTAAATGCAGAAAAGTATGAGGTGCATACTATGTTTTTTAACTTTTTTTAAAGTTTAATACCTTATTTAAAATAGATGAACACTGAAAATAAAAATTAGGACAGCAAGATGGCTAATGGAGTAAAGTACTTGTCACCCAGTTTGATTTCCTGAATTCACACACACACACACACACACACACACACACACACACACACACACACACCACAGACAAAGTTAAAGTGAAAAAATTAAGTATAAAGAAAATTATAAAATATAGGGAGAATATTAACTCATACTTGCACTCAAATGTCACATCTGCCCCATAGGCAGAACCCTGATGCCCTGATTTCCCCTTTGATTATTCCCATCAAATTTCTCTTTTTGGCCATGAACAGTACAGCTACAATCATGTAGAAGTCTCTCACATGGGAAAGAAAGGTTTCCATGCTCCAGGCAAGCATTTTGCACATCACTGAGACACAAGATACTCATGGTGTTGTTTGAGACAGTTTAACTCACCTTGACTGTTTACTGGACATTTATTAAGCAGCAGTAATTTTTAGATACCAAAATAATCAAATAATCACCTGACTCCAAATTATTACAACATCATATAAACCCATGTGTTTCCTTTTCAAGAGATATTTTTGTACTTAAGTTTAAATGTAGTATGTACAACAAAGAGCAGTAGGTCCATAGGAGCTACATTCTCTCAACTGGGATTGTGTAATAGCCCTTTTCAGAAAACAGAGTACACAAACAAAATCTTACAATGTGAATAGATAAAAGCAAGATTAGGGCAATGGAGGTATAAGAAACAACATTAGAACTAACAGGCTGGAAAGAGTGGAGTATGTGGGGACTGACATTTATGAAGCATTAAGAATGGATTTATAGTGGGTAACATGGGTGGGTATTTTTTCAATATGTTATGTGCATGCATGAGATTGTCAAAATTAGAGGCATTCTGTGATATCTACTCACTAATGAAAAGGATATAAAAAGAGAATTGGGCTGAAATTCTCAGATAAAGGGAAGTGGTGACAGACAGTGCCCACTGGAAGTAGGTTTTAAGAAGCCACAAATTCCACACAGAGGCAAATTTATTCATCCCAGAACTACTGAAAGGCTTCATTCAAGGTAACAGTGGTAAGTTGTGCTTAGATAATTTTAACACCTATCATTCCAGAAGAGAGACTAGGAAGTGAACTCTACATCTCCATGAGACAAAGACAATGTAAATCAGTTATGTAGAGAAGTTAGAAAGAAGGACATTACCGACTGGAAGATATTAGGAAACAGAACTTTCTGTTAGGTGGGGATCAATCAAAGAGGAGGGATGCCATGACCCCTATGGCCCAGATGTGTTGAATGGGTGCTGTGATCTATACTATTCTCCTGTTGAGGTTCCCAGATAAAGTAGGAAAGCAGAGGCTAAAGTATATATCAGTAAAATTTGTTACTAACACTATGGCCATTATTATCAAAGGAACAGGCACTGTGAGATTCAATACTCAGGTAAAAGAGAGAAATTCCTTAAGTTCACATAGACAAGCTCTCTCCAGTAACCCATTTTTTCCTTTTAAAAATGAATTAATTTCTTTTGACTTTTTATATGTATGAGTGCTTTGACAGCATGGATGTATACCATGGGCATACCTATTTCCTACAGAAGGCAGAAGAGTGTGCTGAATCTACTAGAGTTGCAATTGTAGGTGTTTGTTAGCCACAATGTGGTTTCTGGGAACTGGACCCATGTCCTATGCATGAGAAACGTGTGATCTTCAACACTAAGCAACCTCTCCACTCCATTCAGTTACCTATTAATTCCATCCTATATTCCCTTGTCTTGTATTTCTAGTCTGTCTAGACTGCTTCTTTATTTTTTCTGTTTCGTTGTGTGTGTGTGTGTGTGTGTGTGTGTGTTTTAAAGAGCACAAATTATATGAGTTGGTTCTTTCCTTCCTTGGTCTCTATGATCAAAGCCAGATTACCATGCTTGGTGGCAATGACTTTTCCCACTGAGCCTCTTCTTCATCTTAACAACTCTCATGTTGGAAGCTTTATACCTACCTCTCCTGACATTCTGTTGCTAGTCTTTATCACTTGACAAACATTCAAAATATCTGGTAAAATTTTAAGGTGCATCTGACTACATGATTTCTTAGAACTTTAGTCAAGTAACCCCTAAATTCTTGAACATATAGATTAGCCTGCCCATAAACACTGAATCCACATCTCAGAGGTCAAAATGTTCAACTGTTTTCTCCATTTCACATTAGGTATTAACTGACCATGGATAGCTGAGAAATAATGAATTAATTAACAGTTAGAAACATCAATTTACATATCAATGAAGATTTCAAGCTAATTCTTTACATATTTGAGGATAGTTTAGTAAGAAGCCAGAAAGGATGCATCAAAAACCAGTGGTATCTTTTTTATGATTTAAAATTATTTCTCTAATGATGTATCAGATCTTTGGAATTATGGATAACTAATGAGGCATCAATTGCACCTAAATATTTTTGTTGAGTATTTATTGTATTGTAGAAACAAGTAGGTATTAAATATATGTTATTAACTGAAACAATTCTCATGAAATTTATACTTCAGTGGAGAGTAGATTGGAGAAGAATCAACCTTTTAAACTTAGAAGGATAAATGGAGCTCATATGAAAGGTAAAGGTAGCTATGGTGGGGCTGGGTGCTGTTAGCTTGTGTAGGCTAGCAATGAAATCTCTTAGGAAACCAAGAAGGGCTTAAGTAATGGAGAGTGGGCAAAAAGCTGCCAGACGGAAAATAACAAGTGCCCTCAGCCTGATAATCACAAGAATTAAAAAGGAAGTCAGAGTAATCCAAGGAGGGACTCATGGAGGATAAATAATATTTGGATTCTATTCTAAAGAGCATTTGGATGCTATTCTATTCTAAAGTGAATAGAATGAATTAAAACTTTAAAAAAGCTAAGAAAGTTTTTTTTTAAGAAGCAGCGTGTATCTTCCAAATATTTAGAAGTGCTCACTTTAATTTTTGAGGCTGTATCATTGACACTTGATAGATTTATTTTGTTTTATTTCATTTTTTGAGTTTTTTGAGATTTTTTATTTTTTTTCATTTTTAATTTTTTATTTCACGTTCTTTTTTTCATTTTTCTTTATTAAGAAATTTTCTACTCACTCCACATGCTATCCACAGATGCCCCCCTCCTCCCTCCTCTCACCCCCCAGCCCTCTTTCCCAAGCCACCCCACATCCCCAAATCCCCCAAATGGAGGTCTCCCATGGGGAGTCAGCAAAGCTCAGCACACTGAACCTAGGCAGGTCCAAGCCCCTTCCCACTGCACCAAGGCTGTGCAAGGTGTCACACCACAGGCACCAGATTCCAGAAGCCTACCCATAGTCCAGGGACAGATCCCATGCACGCCTTTAATCCCAGCACCCGGGAGGCAGAGGCAGGTGAATCTCTGTGAGTTTGAGGCCAGCCTGGTCTACAGAGCGAGACCCAGGAAAAGCATCAAAACTACACAGAGAAACCCTGTCTCAGAAAAACAAAACAAAACAAATAAAAAAACCCTTTCTTTTTACTTATTATTTGTGTCTTACACATCATGCATCTCAATTCCATTGCTCTGTCCCTTCATATTCATCCTCTGCTCTTGCAACCTGCCCCCTCTCAAAAAAATAAAATGAAATAAAATTTAAGAGAAAAAAATGAAAAAAAATGAGTTAAAGAAAAATCACACCATAGATCTCATTATGGAAGCCTCAGTGTGACACAGTAAGAGATGCAGTAAACCCTTTTATCCGTACATCTTTACCTGCAATTGTTCACTACAAAGAACCATTGGTCTGGTTCGGGGCCTCTGGTTTCTGCTACACCATTGATACTGGGTCCTCATTAGGTCTCCTCTTGGATATCCTGCTGTTGCCCTTGTGGAGATCCTTCAGCTTTGGGTCTGCAGAACATGCTCCTTCCGTGCTCGAGCAGATCACAGATGAGGTGGATGTGGGGTGGGCCAACTCATAACCCTGATTCTGAGCCTAGGTAGTTGCAGGGTTGATCTTTGATCACACTTGTTCTTAGACCCATAAACAGAATGAATGAGTTTGCTGCATATACTCTGTGCCTCTGCCCTAAACTTTTCATGAGCAAATTAGGATTGTCCTCATTCCTCATAATAAAAAATGTCAGAACCAAAAAAAAAAAAACCTTTAAAAAAGGAGTAGCCTAATATAACCATGTTTTAAGATATGTTGTAATGTTGTATAGACAATTAGTGTTGTCAATATTTCAAGTACAATAAACACAGGCCTGGCAAGATATGCCTCCTGGTGCTATAGTGGCACAAATAACATGGGAGTTAACAACTGCTTTCTGACTGAATTTAAATCTAACTCCACAAGATGAAATTCACACCTAACACCATTATCAGAGCCAAAAACCTAACCTAAACAGGTCCTAGGTCCTCGGGAAGAACCCATCATCATTATTTCCCTAAATGGACATAGTATTAAACCAATTTGCAATGTCCTATCATTATACTCACAGATTAGTTCATCTCCCAGCCCCATGAATACAGCTTCTTTTTGAAGTAGATGGTGATTAACATACAACTTGTGAACATGGAGAGAATTATAGACTGTGAAAGGCTCAGCACTATATCTGTATCATACCGACTTCCCTCCAAGCTCAGAATCCTTATGAAATGTGGGTGCAAAGATTGTAAGAGCCAGAGCTGGTGGATGACTACAAATAAACAATGTTTTCAAAATACCACAGAATGATTGCAGATCTGAACTCATGATAGCTATGCCAGCAAGCACAAGGTCAAACCAGACAAAATCCCAGCATGGAGAGAGGACATGAGCATGAAGACCACCCATAGCTGAGGAGTTATTGGCAATTGATATCTTGTAGCAGAAGGAGAGTCAATTTTCTTTAAAAGTGTGGCATCTGGTAGGTGAACTATGCTTCACTGGAAGCTTAAACTTCTATGTACAGGTAGCACAAGTTGGATTTGATTAAAAAGAAAACTTGGTTTGTAGGAGAGGGAGTTACACTGAGGGGAGTTGTGAGAGGGGTTGCACAGGATCAGAATATATTGTGTAATATTTCAAAGACACATTTGAAAATACAAAAAGAGAAATACAATAAATACAACAGCTACATATACTGGGAGAAAAAGGAGATGAGCACAAAAGGAATAACAAGAAGCCGAATAACCAAACCTGAGATGAATGTTCCATTGATTTTGGGTAATTGTCATTATTATATTAAGTTTTATAAAACAATAGATTGCCCTAAGAAAATATTTTCTTACCAAGATGTCTCTTCAGTGCACCTTTAATTTCATTATTCCTGAGGCTGTAGATGATGGGGTTCAACATAGGGATCACTACCATGTAGAACACAGACACCACCTTGTTCTGGTCTGTGGAGTAGCTGGATTTGGGCATCACATAAATGAATGTGACGGTCCCATAATAGAGAGTGACTGTAGTGAGGTGGGAGGTGCAGGTGGAGAAGGCCTTGTGGCGGCCCTCAGTAGAGCGCATCTTCAGGATGGTGACGAGGATGTAGGTGTAGGAAATAGCTATGACAAACACTGTGATTATGACTACTGATGCAGCAAAAAAAGAGGTAACAACTCCAGAGACCCTGACATCAGAACAGGAGAGTTCCATCAAAGGAGCAAAATCACAGAAAAAGTGATTGATTCTGTTTGGTCCACAGAAAAAAAAAGAAAAAAGGGAAAGGGTGAAGGAGGAAGCATTAAGAAAACTCCCTATATAAGATCCTACAATTAGCTGGATATAGACTTGTGTGGACATTTTGGTTGAATAAAGCAGTGGGTTGCAAATTGCTACAAAGCGATCATAAGCCATGGCAGCCAGAAGGAAACATTCAAGTGTCCCAAAAAAAGCACCTAAGCCAAGCTGTGTAGAACATCCAAGATATGAGATGGTATTTTGATTTACCAGGAAGTTGACAAGCATATTGGGAGTGACAGAAGATGAGTACCCTATGTCAGTAGAAGCCAAGTGACTGAGAAAAAAGTACATGGGATGATGGAGCTGAGAAGAGACTCTTATGAGAAGCATGGTGCTGAGATTCCCAGACACAGTCACCAGGTAGATGCACAGAATGATGATGAAGAGGATGACTCTAAGGACTGGGTCATCTGTTAAGCCCAATAAAATGAACTCTGTCACTGCAGTGTGGTTCCCAACATCCAGGAAAGCCATGGGACAGTGTAACTCCTACCAGAACCAGGCTGTGATGAAGACATTACAAGAAGGGACTTATAAATAAGTCATTTCCTTTCATTTTATACATATATGAAGAGCATTACAAACTAATATGTTTTTCAAAATGGATGGTTTACTTGGGTTGTCATTAAGTACACATTCCTTTAAAGTTATTAAGCAATAATTTTAGAAATTTTTTATAAATAATAAATAACTTTTATTTACATTTACTCATAATAAAACATTCCTAATTGCCATCAAGGCTAAAATTGAAAATTATGAGACTTAGCCTGGTGAGATGGCTTAGCATGTTAAGACTCTTGCCACCAAGCCTGACACCTGACATCCAGGATTTGATTCCTGGATTCCACAAGAAGGAACCAACTCCTGAATGTTGCTCTTCATTATCCACACATATGCTATGTTACCACTTCCTCACACAAATAAATAGACAAATAAATAAATAAATAAAATGTTAATCTTAAGAAAATATCAATTTATTTATTATAATAAAAGATCAAAATGTAAGAGCATAGAATTATGTAACGAAGCATGAAATAACTGCTAACTTTTATTAAATACTATATCACAAGACATGATTCTAAAAATTTGAATGGTTTTCTATTTTTATTTTTACTAAATAGCATTAAGTTATTTTATTGTTTCCATTTTACAGCAGAAAAACATTTTAAGCTATGTAACACACACACACACATGTAGTAACTGAGTTATGGGCTTTAAGCGATATTCAGTGATTAAGATCACTTGTTACACTTGTAAAGGACCTAAGTTTAATCCCTGGCACCCATATGGTTTCTCACAGCAGTCTTGGTTCTAGTTCTGGGGATCTTATCCCTCTTCTGGTCTTCACAGGCACCAGACATGCATGTGGTGTACATATGTATATGCAGGCAAGATTCATCCTCAAAAAAATGAAAATAATGAATCTTTAAAAAGGAAAGTAGATCTGAACACCAGTTAGGGCACATAAAAATTAGTGACAGGCATCAGAGTGGCATTCCAGCTTTCTGATGCTTAATACACAGAGTGGTGCTTTGTTGGTTACACTTGTCACAAACTCTAACATTTCCGTAAGTAAGGTCATGTCTTGATTAACTTTTAAAAAGAATATAAATTTTCTTGATACAACTGATAATAGAAGAGATATCACACTAAAATTACAAATGGAACTTCCTTTAAGCTCATTAAATACTGCTAAATAGATCGTCACTTTTTAAAGTACCTTGAAATATTAATTTCATCATCATGTAAAACACGGATAATATTTCACCCATTATTATTAATTTTTTGTTAAAACAACCAAATCCTTTCCCAATGTCACAATGTTTTGTAATAGGGGTGTGATGGAATAAATGGACATGATTTTCAACAGAGGACACTGATCTATAAATATTCAAACTAAGAAATTAAGAGATTTATCAAGGTTCCCCAGGGGGAGCTGCTTAACTCTCATCTCTCACATACTGTATTCACATCCTCATTTGTTCACAGTGATGCCTGTGATGCTGCAACAAACAGGTCTTTGCACATGATAATCACTGACAGTAAATCACAAGGCATTTCGAGGCTAGTGAACTTGTTAGCCTTTTCGTTGAATGTTAAATGTGTACACATTTGAAGATCATGGTTTCTGGTCTTACCAATAGATGGATGAATCAGGAATCTCTGAAAAATGCAGTTTTATCCATGATCATTCTGATTAATTTACCTATGAAAATATAAAATGATTCCATAAATGTGTGTTTATTTTCCTTCTGCTATATGATTGCTTGATTCCATCTGACTTGTTTCTCCACCATCGTTTGTAAACCCAGTACATTTTCAAAGAATGAAGTATCTCCATTTACCAACAAAGTCACAATCTTACCTCTTGAAATAAGAATTCATTTCAAAGTAGGAAGTTCAAAGTCACTATGATTTTATAGCTGCAAAGCTGTTTCCACCGTCACTGTCTGTCACCAAGGTTAGTCCCTGGTGAGGCTCTGGATTCCAGTGTGAATTTAAATCACCAGAGATCATACCTCATTCCCAGTGAGTGCTGAGAAGTTCATTTCACACAAACACAATTAATTTTGAAGGAATCTATCTCTATCTAAAGCAATCACTCATTTTCCTATTTATGTGAATGGTTCACTTTCATTTGAAAATTATTGGATGTACATGCTAACCAATTATCTTAGGTAAATATTCCTGCAAGTTTATATTTGATTCAGGCTAGTTCATGTTAGAACATATTAAACCAATAATTAAATGGACTATTTTTGTTTCTTTCATTTATGTCCACCAATTCTCTATTAGTATTTTAGTGGTTGATGTAACATACTCTATTAGGCACTTGGTGATTATAGGGAGGAATGAAATGCAAAGTTGAATAATTATTTGAGGCATACATAATTTTTAAAGGCAAGAGTATAAAATGTCATTGTTACTTAGAAAATAGTGCACAGGATGGAATATGTACGATTTCCATAAGAATTAACATTCCATAATTCATATGTTAAACATATGAGTGCTGACCTCAGCCTATATGTTATAAGTTATAATGGAGGACAGAAGGCACAGGGATCCTCCACCCAAGGAGTCAGCTCAACTCTCTCATGAATCTTAATTTCATTAAGTCCTAAACTGCACCCCTGATATCACCTTGATAAGTCTCTCTCTAATCTTACTTTCACTAAGTCATTTACCGTACCCATGATATCACCCAGATAAAAGTGATTACCACTGAGCATCAATGAACTTCTATCTAACTGTTTTCTGTCCCTACTGGCAGATGAGAGGCAGACAAACAATCACCACTGGAGGTTCTGGGGTCCACTAGATGGAGTAAAAAGCAGTGAATGACAGAAAAGACCCTGTATCAAAAATGGTGGAAGAACAGTTTTGACATAGACATTGTCTTCTGAATTTCATATGCATACTATGGCGTGCATGCACCAGGACTCTCACAAACATACCCACATGTCATGCATACATGTATCACACACATAACATGTATAA
The DNA here is from genome assembly GCF_007827085.1 of Peromyscus californicus insignis. NCBI lineage: Eukaryota > Metazoa > Chordata > Mammalia > Rodentia > Cricetidae > Peromyscus > Peromyscus californicus. Next base: position 95,298,192 of record NW_026294562.1, read on the forward strand.
ATTACAGTCAAAGTTTCCTTCTCTCAGCTGTATATTTAATGTTTGATGTCAATTATCTCTCTCGTTTTAACATGGCCTTGTGTAACCCAGAATGACTTTGAATGTGTTAGACAGCTAAGGAAGACCTTGAACTTCTGATACTCCTGTCTCCATCTCCCCAGTACTTAATTTACAAGCATCCAATATTTGTTTTATGTGGTATTTGGGATCTAGTACAGAACTTTATGCATGCCAAGCAAGAATTCTACCTATTAGGCTACATTCATAGGCCATTATCTTAGTTTAATTTAATAATTTGTACACACATATACACACACACTCACATACACATACACACACACATACACACACACACACACACACACACACACAATGTTCTACTTTACAGATGAGAGTGAGCAGAGGTTGGGTTTAAACTACTTTTACAAATATATTCATGGGTCATGTCAGAATTAACATAGGACTATGACTCATCTCAGCTTAGATGTTAGAGTGTATATTTTGGACAACTGTCACCAATTAGGCTTCACAACAAGATGTGGGAAAATCATTCATTCATTCATTCATTCATTGCTTTCAAAGGTATATGTTGAATATTTGTTGTATTCTAGAAACTGGGTAAACACTGAAGATACATTAAGTAAAGTAGACCTCTTAGAAAATTTTGATTTCACTGGATCAGCCATTAGACAAAAAATTGACATATTAAATACTGAACATGGCAAGTAGTGTGGAAGAAATTTCCCCGAGAGTACGTTGACACATCACTCAGGAGCCTCAGATATAATGTAATCCCTGAACCAATACTGATTGTATCATGCTATTGAAGTCAAGTTCAGACATGTTGATTCTCATTAAGCACAGTCCCTTTGATATGAGTTCATGTGAACTAAAGAAGCAAATCTTTTGCTCTATCCTTTCCTGACAGGTGCTGTTGAGATGGATGAGGAAGCTACAGTCACTGCTCTCATTTATTATTGTAACACAAATTCTAAAATGGTCATATAATAAAATCCCAGAGCCAGATATCCAGGTAAATGCTGAAAGATCAAAGAGACAAAGGAACAAGCCACTGCCACATCTCACCTTGCCAACTCCACAAATCTTCTTACTTAATTCCTCTGAGTCCTCAGCTGAAAGGATTTTAGTTCCTGTCTCCTCATGCCTTATATACCTTTCTCCATCCAGCCAAATGACTTCCTTCCTAGTGCTGGGATTAAAGGCGTGTGTGCTTCCCTAATACTGGTACAAAGGCATGAGATCTCAAGTGCTGGGATTAAAGGCATGTGATTCCCAAGTACTGGGATTAAAGGTGTGTGCTACCACTGCCTGGCTCTGTTTCTCTCCTAGACTGAATCAATCTCAGGTAATCCAGTATGGCTTTGAACTCACAAAGATCGAGACAGATCTCTGCCTCCAGAGTGCTAGGATTAAAGGTATGTTCCACCACTGCCTGGCATCTGTTTAATCTAGCAGCTTGTTCTGTTCTCTGATCTTCAGGCAAATTTTATTAGGGTACACAATATATTACCACATATTATTAATTTTGTGTTTTATGTCACATTTTCTCAGTATATTTTTACTTTAATTAAAATATAATTACATCACTTCTCTCTTCTTTTTCCTCTCTCCAGTTCCTTACATGCCCTTTGCACTCCCTCTCACACTGATGGCTTGTTTCTTTAATTTTTGTTGTTAGATAATTTAGGAACATAAATATGTAAATATCACTTCCCAAGTTCACTTAGTATTGCTTCTGTGTACATGATTTCAATGACCTTGGAGAGAAATGTAGCAAATTTCTAATCTTTGATGCAGGCCAGAAAGCCTTCTAAATTGCAAACAGAGGTAACTGGGTTGTTGGGGTGTCATTCCCGAAATATAAATGAGAGGAGGATTAGTTGAAGAAGATGTAGGAGAAGATTAGATGTGAGGTGTGTCTGGCATTTCAATGTGACATTGAGCATGATGAGAATTCCAGTACATCACTGGAACTGTATCTGGACCTTTGGAAACACTTCTGCCTATAATAGAAGACTGGACAAGCGCTATCAACAGATACCACATGAAGTGTCAGAGAGTGAAGCTCAATCATCCTTATTTTACGCAAAGAGACAAAACCCCCAACACTGAAGAAACATTGTAAGTACACTTTGGGATATAGAAGACCTGAATGAGTCTGGGGCATAATCATATACAACCAGAAATGTACTGCCACCAGTCAGCTGAGTTGTTCTTAAAGGCTACCATGACCTCTGACCTCTATGTGTCCATTTTCTTACCCCTACTGTACTCCATACATATATCTCCCAAATGTGCTTCCTCTTAGTTGGGCTTCTTATGTCAGTTGCTATGTGAATGCTTGGACATTTAACAGTTAAGTCTGTCCCTCTGTGGAGCAAATCATATAGATCACTTCTGTGACTTCTCCCCTTTGTTGAAAGTTTCTGCTCAGATGTCTCCATTATTGCAATCATCTCCCCCATCTCTGCTGGATCCATCATCAGTGGGAGCAGGTGTATCTCTGACTCTTTTGCCTGCTCTTGAGAGTCTTTCCTTCCTACTGAGTTGCTTTGTCTAGCTTCAATACGAGGGCTTTCACTTTGTCTTATTGTCTGTTTTTGCCATACCTGGTTGCTGTGGATATCGCTCTGTATAAATAAAACACCGATTGGCCAGTAGCCAGACAGGAAGTATAGGTGGGACTAACAGAGAGGAGAATTGAGGGAACAGGAAGGCAGAGGGAGACACTGCCAGCCACTGCCAGGACAAGGAAGATGTAAGGTACCAGTAAGCCATGAGCCACATGGCAAAGTATAGATTAATAGAAATGGGTTAAATATAAGAGTAAGAGCTAGACAATGATAGGCCTGAGCTAATGGCCAAACAGTTTAAATAATATAAGCATCTGTATGTTTATTTTATAAGTGGGCTAAGGAATTGCTGGGGCTTGGTGGGACCCAGAGAGAAAACTCCAGCCACACCTGGTTGCTGTCTCTTGGAGGCCTGCTCTTTTCTGAAGAGGAAATGGAGGAGGGGGAGTGGATCTTGGGGAGAGGGGAAGTGTGGGGCAGAGCTAGGAGGAGTCAAGGGAAGGGAAACTGTGATTGGGATATATTATATGAAAGAAGAATCTTTTCAATTTTTAACAAAGGAAAAAAAAGACTGACATTTTGTTACAGATTGCACTACAGATTTTTTCTTGTGAAAGGATCGTCTTTCATCTGTGTCATCATTGTTGAGTCAGGAAGAGCAAGGCAAAATTTGATATAATATGGGACCTCTAACCAAATGCTGTGTAACATTAGGTTATGGCACCAGAAAGCCATACTCAAACTCCAAATGTCCTTCCTCAATGTGATGGACAAAAAGACAGTAGGGTTGGAGATGCTTTGAAATACCTACCTTAAATGGAAAGTATTTATGCTTCACAATCAAGTGAAAAAAATGCAGTACTTTTCAGTGAAAGTTACTAAGCAAGGCTGAAAGGAAACAAGGTAAATTAAAGACAGAAGAGTATGAGGTATTGCATAGGCTTGATATGTTTTTAATTTCTCATAATTTAAAGCCTTATTTAAATTAGATAAATATTGAAAATAAAAGTAGGCCGGATAGATGGTTCACTGAGTAAAAATGCTTGCCACCAAATTTTATGACTTGGATACACACAGACAGACAGACAGACAGACAGACACACACACACACACACAGTGAAAGTGAAAAAAGTAAATATAAAAAAATTGTAAAATATAGGGAAATAATTGACATATGCTGGTGTTCAAATCTCACATCTGTCCCAACAGGCATAGCAAAAAGCATAGTACCCTTTTGAGTACTGACATGAAATTCCACTTCCTGCTGACAGAAGAGAGAGCTGTAGTCAAACAGAAGCCAGTCTCACCTGGGAAAGAAAGGGTATAAAAGTGTTGGATATTTTCTCAGCATTTTATGTGCATGCATGAGACTGTCAAAAATGTGAGCCATTCTGTGATATCCATTCGGTAGTGAAAAAGATATGAAAAGAGAATTGGGTTGACAATTGGATTGGGATGTGGTAACCGATGGTGTACATTAGAAATAGGTTTTAAGAAGCCACGAATTCCATGAAAAGAAATATTTATCCATCCCAGTACTACTAAAAGGCTGCACGCAAGATAATAAAGTCGTTAGACATGTTTAGATGATTTTAATGCCTATCATTCCATGAGACTGACTAGGAAGAAAATTCTAGGTCTTCAGGAGACAGAGACTATGTAAAATCAGTCATGTAAAGAAGTTAGAAAATAAGGAAACTATATATTGAAAAATGTTACGAGACAGGACTTTGATTGTTAGATGGAGATCAATCAAAGAGGAGGGAGTGTCATGATTCCCACAACCCAGATGTGTTGAGTGGATTTTGTGATCCACACTATTCTCCTGTTGAGGTTCCAGGATTAAGTAGAAAATCAGAGGCTAATATATGTATCAGTAAACTCAGTTAATAGCACTATGGCATTGTTATCATAGGAAAAGGCACTGTGAGATTCAAAACCTGAGTAAAGTTTAGAAATTTCTTGAGTTCCCGTAGGGCAGCTGTCTCCAAAATCTTTTTTCTTTTTAAAAAGAATTATTTATTTTTACTTTTTATGTGTATGAGTACTTTTCATACATGGTTGTACACCATTATTGCAGTCTGGGGAAACAGCCCTGGGCTGCACCAGAGCTCAAAGAGAATGCCCAGAGTCACAAAATTAAACTTTATCTGTCTGAGGGCTTTAGGAAGAAATACACACATTCTGATGGTCTTTGTTCTAGTCTCTCATGTGGCTCTCTTTTCTCACATTGACTTCCCTGGCTATTTTCTCATTGTGTCTCCCACTTTTCTTTGTTTTTACAGCAATATATACTCAATAGCCTCTTTCATGTAGAATACGGAGTTACATTTTAAGGTCACATTTTATTAAACGATAAGAAACAGAGTCATCTCAATACATAGAAGAAATAAATCTCAGCTTCCTAATTGGCTGCAACTGCAGCTGCAAATAAAAAATCAGTTATTACATTATCTAACATTTTGTGATTAGCAGAAATGTCAGGCTTTCTAAAAGTGTTTACAGAAAGAGAGCTGTGTCATAAATGCTTTGGTAGAAACTCAGGTTTGTCCTAATTTTCTTTTTTTTTTATTTCTATTTCCTATTCTTTTTTAATTTTAATTTTATTTTATAATTTAATTTAATTTTACATATCAGCCACGGATTCCCTTGTTTTCTCCCCTTCTGCCCCCCCCTCGCCACTTTCCCCCCAGCCCATCCCCCATTCCCATCTCCTCCAGGGCAAAGACTCCCCTGAGGATTGAGTTCAACCTGGTAGATTCAGTCCAGGCAGGTCCAATCCCCTCCTCCCAGGCTGAGCCAAGTGTCCCTGTATAAGCCCCAGGTTTCAAACAGCCAGCTCATGCACTGAGGACAAGTCCTGGTCCCACTGCCTGGATGCCTCCCAAACAAATCAAGCTAATCAACTGCCTTACTTATCCAGAGGGCCTAATCCAGTTGGGGGCTCCTCAGCTATTAATATGAGCTCACTAGGGCATTCTCCAAGAGCACAGTTACCATAAAAGCATTTTAAAATCTTGAAATACATTTTCCTATTCTGTGTGTAACTTCTGATTACTACCTAAGAACACCTATAGCCCTCTTTAGGGGCCAGAGTCAAGTTATTTTCTGTAGCCTTGACTAGTCAGAATATATTCTTACAAATTGAGGTCAGGAATGGGTTCAAGGAGTAAATCATTTGCTAGCTAGTGATAATTGGGCTGTCTTTGTATTTACAACCTAGCCAGGCAGCTCAGCTTTGTGACCTTGTGATAACAAGGCACCTGGTCTAATCTAAAGCTCTTTAAAAGCTTTGTGTCACCTAATGATGTACAAGAAACCTGTAGCTGTAATTCTCAGCATAAAGATTAAAGGAATTTGAGCCAATCTGGACTCAACTGTTTCCTATGTCAGCCTGAGCAATGATATAAGACAGTTCTCAGGGATTTATAATTCCAGACTTTTGTAGTATTTCTTTGTATATGTATTTATTCATCAAACTCTATGTAAGCTAACAATATAGATATCAAATGGACAATACAGCTTAATGAGGGGTCATCTTTTAGACTGTCTACAAAATAAATGCTCATAAGATTGAGATATAATCACGATATGGACATATTACAGCATGGGTAGTGGGGTGATTCCACAACTGTTTTTGCACAAGTGAAATTACAGACAGAAGCAAACAACATTTGGAGTCATAAGCCTTTGTTGAAATGAGGTTCCTCCATCAGAGAATTATTCATCTGGTGGGTTGACATCTGAATTATTAATTGTCATCTGCTGTATTATGCCATGGACCATAGCACACCATGTGCATGCCTATTCCCTGCAAATTTCAGAAGAGTGTGATGAATTACCTAGACTTGGAATTGTAGGTGGTTGTGAGCCACAATGTGGATTCTGGGGACTGAACCAAGGTCCTCTGCAAGAGTAGTATGTGCTCTTATTCACTGAGGCATTTCATCCAATCTCCTCTTAAGTCTACCCTAAATCTCCTGTTTTGGTATCTCTAGTCTGTCTATCCTGCTTCTATAATTTCTTTCTCTTTCATTTAGTGTGTGTGTGTGTGTGTGTGTGTGTGTGTGTGTGTGTGTAAATCAGAGCACAACTTATGGGAGTTGGTTCATTCCTTCAATCATGTAGGTCCCCAGGATCAAAGCCAGATTATCAGGCTTGATGCTATTGACGTTTACCATTGATCCTCTCTTTTTTCATCTTAACAACTTGTATATTGAGACTTATATACATATCTCTCCTAATAGCTTGTTCCTAGATGTTATCACTTGACACACTGTAGGCAGAGTTTGCTTGTTCCACAACCACTCTCAAATGATCATCCATAGGCTTAATATTAATTATAAATGATCAGCTGATAGCTCAGGCTTGTTGCTATCTAACTCTTTCACTTTAAATTAACCCATATTTTTTATCTACCCTCTGCCACGTGGTTCATGGCTTGTTACCCCATTTTCTACATGTTCTGTTTCTCCTGCATCTGCTGGTGTCTCTCTGACTCCCCCTTTCTTCTCCCAGAATTTTCAGTTTGGTTGTCCCACCTACACTTTCTGCCTGGCTACTAGCCATTCAGTTCTTTATTAACCAATGAGAGCAACACATTTTTGCAGTGTACAGGATTATTCCAAGCATTTATCCCTTTTTGTCTAAATAAAAAGGAAGATTTTAACCTTAACATAATAAAACTATATATAACAAAAACAGTTACCAATAAGAATTACAATTACAAAATCTAGTCTTTTGTATTTGGAAAAATTAGAAAAAAAATTCTACTATCTATCTTATCTTGGTGAGTCTAAATTTTAACATTTAATTTACATTTTTATCATAACTAAGGAAATCTATAATTATAACTATCTAGTCTTCAGCTCCATCAAAGACCCCAGAAGGGTGAAATGTTACCTAATGACAGGGACATCTGACTGCCTGGACAGTCACCCTAGGTTTTTCTGTAACGTTTGGGGCATCCATCTTTGGCCCACAGCCCTAGTATATGTGACAGGTATTTCTGAGAAGCAGGGAATTTTGAAGGACTGTCCTACCTTGTCATGGCAAAGTTGGGCAGTAGCCTTTTTTTTGTGTCCTGCCAATCCAGTTTGGACAGTAACTCTCAGCAATTGAGTCAAGGGAAGTTTTTCTGCCCACATGGCTAGCTTTTGCCATAAAGAAAACAAATTCCATATGGACTTTTTTCAATGTCCATTGTCTTTGTTGAAGTAGATCAGTGCTGCTGGGAGCAGACATGTCTCATTGTCATGATAAGCCTTAGGTTATTAAACATATTAAATGCCATATTCTGTAGGTCTTTGAAATGTTTGAAGATCATCTATCTATCTAAATATATATGTATGACCTTGAAAACACATTTAATATAACTATAAGTTTGATAGTTATGGGTGACTATTAGCCTATATTTCTTAATTATGCTAAATAGTTTGTAAGATAACTTTCAATGACTAGAAATTTACATTAAATTGTTAAATGAGCTGCATAGGTACAACACTTTAAACAGAAGTAGAAACATACATATGGTGTAACAAGAATAATCTTAAATTTGTATCAATATAAAAAAATCCATACCAATGTAAAATATTTAAGACTAGTAGTTGCTTTTTTAGTTTAAATGTCATTTCTATGTCATATCCTCCTTTTTTCCTTTTCTTTTTGTTTAGTTTTTTGTTTTTCAAGACAGGGTTTCTCTGTGTAGCTTTGCACCTTTCCTGGATCTAGCTCTGTAGACCAGGCTGGCCTCGAACTCACAAAGATCTACCTGCCTCTGCCTCCCGAGTGTTGGGACTAAAGGTGTGTGCCACCACTGCCTGGCTCCTTTTTTCCTTTTCTGTTTAGCCTTTTTTAAAACTATGACCAATAGCAACTTGTAACCAAGCCTCTTTAAATGAAAACAAACATCCATAACCAATATTTCAGAAATATGGGTATCATTCTCTAGACTACTTCCTCTTGGTTGTGGGTGCTGGTCTTTTTGGAGGGAGTCTCAAGAAAATCAGGATAATTGTTGGGTCTTAACTGGAGTGTTCAGTGAGGCTGAGTCATCTCAGTCAGCAGTCTTGAAGCTGTTTTGGATACTGAATCACCTGGGCAATCCATTTTTAATGGTGTCTGACCCCTTGCTCAGAAAATACATAAATTTTCAATAGTAACATACACATTTGTATTAATACAAGTGTAGACTGTGCATTGTACACAAGTCAGTCAAAGATGACTTTTTGTTATGTGTTTGAGCAGGTAAAATACACTTCACATGTCTTGTAGTTCTTCTAGGTTTATTTCTTTATGTTTGTACCCAGAATTTTCAAGGGGTCTTCCTCAATCAAATCTGATCATCTATAACTTTAAATGAATCCACAGTCTTTCATTTCCTGTGGAAATAAAAATATAGCCTCTCTCTCAAAGCAACATACCTTTTGACTTCCATTTTGAAGTTAAGACATTTAAAAAATATATAGATTGGCTTGCCCCGGACCCCATCCCTAGGCACCAGCCACTCCAGGGAAGACCTGCCCAACTTGGTCCCAGGTTCTGGCCACCGGGCAGGTTCCCTGCTAGCCCCACCGGGAAGGATCCCCTTCTCCAAGACCCCTGGCAGACCCTGCAGTCTCCACGCCCTGCCCCCACGCCCATCCGCCTGAGCCCCAAGCCTCTTCCTGAGACTTAAAGGCCGGCCCCCAGCTCCCATCTTGCCCCGGACTTTCCTTTTGGAACACAGGTGAGTGCCCTTCCTTGTCCCAGACCCCATCCCTGGGCACCAGCCACTCCAGGGAAGACCTGCCCAACTTGGTCCCAGGTTCTGGCCACCGGGCAGGTTCCCTGCTAGCCACACCAGGAAGGATCCCATTCTCCAAGATCCCTGGCAGACCCTGCAGTCTCCACGCCCGGCCCCCACGCCCATCCACCTGAGCCCCAAGCCTCTTCCTGAGACTTAGAGGCTGGCCCCCAGCTCCCATCTTGCTCCGGACTTCCCTTTTGGAACACTGGTGAGTGCCCTTCCTTGCCCCGGACCCCATCCCTGGGCACCAGCCACTCCAGGAAAGACCTGCCCAACTTGGCCCCAGGTTCTGGCCACCGTGCAGGTTCCCTGCTAGCCCCACCGGGAAGGATCCCCTTCTCCAAGACCCCTGGCAGACCCTGCAGTCTCCAAGCCCTGCCCCCACGCCCATCCGCCTGAGCCCCAAGCCTCTTCCTGAGACTTAGAGGCCGGCCCCCAGCTCCCATCTTGCCCCGGACTTTCCTTTTGGAACACTGGTCTGTCTGAACCAAGTGTGCGGATAAGGCCAAGAACGAACCACAAGGAGATGGGCAGACGTCAAGGCAGAAACATATACAACAAAATGAATAGCAATACAGCATCACCAGGCCCTAGCCCTCCTCCAACACCTAGACCTGAACATCAGAAATTGGAAGAAGCAGAAGAAAACAGCCTTATGAATGACATCATGAAGAAGCTAGAGGCTTGTGTAGAGGAAAAGACAAAAAAATGTGAAGAACGCTGTAAACAACTAGAGGAAAGGGCAAACAAATTAGAAGAAATCAATAAAGTCCTGGAAGAAAACAATAAAGTACTGAGAGAAAAGCAAGAAAAATCAATGAAACAAATGAAGGAAACAGTCCAAGACCTGAAAAGGGAAATAGAAAAAATGAAGAAGACACAAACAGAGAGAATGCTGGAAATAGAAAATCTGAGAAAACGATTGGGAACTTCAGATGCAAGTATAATCAACAGAATGCAAGAGATGGAAGAGAGGATCTCTAACGTTGAAGATACAGTAAAAGAAATAGATTCATCAGTCAAAGAAAACACTAAAGCCAACAAAGTCATGAACCAAAATGTCCAAGAAATTTGGGACACCATGAAAAGACCAAACCTAAGAATAATAGGGGTCGAAGAAGGAGAAGAATACCAACTCAAGGGCACAGAAAATATATTCAACAAGATCATAGAAGAAAACTTTCCCAACTTAAAGAAGGAAATGCCTATGAAGATACAAGAAGCTTATAGAACACCAAACAGGCTAGACCCCCCCAAAAAAGTCCCCTCGCCACATAATAGTTAAACAACTAAACGTACAGAATAAAGAAAGAATATTAAGAGCAGCAAAGGAAAAAGGCCAAGTGACATATAAAGGCAAACCCATCAGAAAAACACCCGATTTCTCAATGGAGATTTTGAAAGCCAGAAGAACCTGGACAGATGTAATGCAGACACTAAGAGACCATGGATGTCAGCCTAGACTAATATACCCAGCAAAACTTTCAATCACCATAGATGGAGTGAACAAGACATTCCATGACAAAGCCAGATTTAAACAATACTTATCCACAAACCCAGCCCTACAGAAAGCACTAGAAGGAAAATTCCAACCCAAGGAAGTCAGATACACCCTCGAAAACACAGGCAACAGATAAAGCCACAGCAGTAAACCCCAACGTATAGAAGTACACACACATCACCACCAAAAAATAACAGGAATGAACAATCACTGGTCATTAATTTCCCTCAATATCAATGGACTTAATTCACCTATAAAAAGACATAGGCTTACAGAATGGATACGAAAGCAGGACCCATCTTTCTGTTGCATACAAGAAACACATCTCAAATTCAAAGATAGACACTACCTAAAAATAAAAGGCTGGGAAAAGACTTTCCAATCAAACGGTCTTAAGAAACAAGCGGGTGTAGCCATCCTGATATCCAGCAAAATAGACTTCAAACTAAAATCAATCAAAAGAGATCAAGAAGGGCATTACATACTCATCACAGGAAAGATCCACCAAGATGAAGTCTCAATTCTGAATATTTATGCCCCAAACACAAGGGCACCCACATATGTAAAAGAAACATTACTAAAGCTTAAATCACATATAAAACCCCACACATTAATAGTGGGAGACCTCAACACCCCACTTTCACCACTGGACAGATCTCCCAAATTGAAACTTAACAGAGAAATAAAGGACTTAACTGATGTCATGACTCAAATGGACTTAATCGATATCTACAGAACATTCCATCCTAACAAAAAAGAATATACCTTCTTCTCAGCACCCCATGGAACCTTCTCTAAAATTGACCACATACTTGGCCACAAAACAAATCTAAACAGATACAAAAAAATTGGAATAACCTCCTGTGTTCTATCAGACCACCATGATCTAAAGTTGGATTTCAACAACAACAAAAACTACAGAAAACCTACAATCTCATGGAAACTGAATAATACCCAACTGAATCACCAATGGGTTAAGGAAGAAATAAAGAAAGAAATTAAAGACTTCCTAGAGATCAATGAAAATGAAGACACCACATATCCAAATTTATGGGACACTATGAAAGCAGAACTAAGAGGGAAATTCATAGCACTAAATGCCCACATAAATAAGTTGGAGAAATCTCACACTAGAGACTTAACAGCATACCTGAAAGCTCTAGAACAAGAAGAAGCACAGTCTCCCAGGAAAAATAGACGCCAGGAAATTATCAAAGTGAGAGCTGAAATCAATAAAATAGAAACAAAGAGAACAATACAAAAAATTAATGAAACAAAGAGTTGGTTCTTTGAGAAAATCAACAAGATAGACAAACCCTTATCCAAACTAACCAAAAGACAGAGAGAGAGCATCCAAATCAACAAAATCAGAAATGAAAAGGGGGACATAACAACAGACATTGAGGAAATCCAGAGAATCATCAGGTCATACTTCAAAAACCTCTATTCGACAAAACTGGAAAACCTAAAAGAAATGGATAACTTTCTGGATAGGTACCACATACCTAAGTTAAATCAAGACCAGATAAACTATTTAAATAGTCCAATAACCCCTAACGAAATAGAAACAGTCATTAAAAGTCTCCCAACCAAAAAAAGCCCAGGACCAGATGGTTTCAGCACAGAATTCTACCAGATCTTCAAAGAAGAGTTAATACCAATACTCTCTAAATTGTTCCACACAATAGAAACAGAAGGAACATTACCAAACTCCTTCTACGAGGCTACAATTACCCTACTTCCTAAACCAAACAAGGATACAACAAAGAAAGAGAACTACAGACCGATCTCCCTCATGAACATTGATGCAAAAATACTCAATAAAATACTGGCAAACAGACTCCAAGAACACATCAAAACAATTATCCACCATGATCAAGTAGGATTCATTCCAGGGATGCAAGGGTGGTTCAACATACAAAAGTCCGTCAATGTAATACACCATATAAACAAACTCAAAGAAAAAACCATATGATCATCTCACTGGATGAAGAAAAGGCATTTGACAAAATCCAACACCCCTTCATGATAAAGGTATTGGAGCGATCAGGAATACAGGGAACATACCTAAACATAATAAAGGCAATTTACATCAAGCCAACAGCCAACATCAAATTAAATGGAGAGAAACTCAAAGCAATTCCACTAAAATCAGGAATGAGGCAAGGCTGTCCACTCTCCCCATACTTATTCAATATAGTACTTGAAGTTCTAGCCAGAGCAATAAGACAACATAAGGAGATTAAGGGGATACAAATTGGAAAGGAAGAAGTCAAGCTTTCCCTATTTGCAGATGACATGATAGTATACTTGAGCGACCCCAAAGATTCCACCAAGGAACTGATACAGCTTATAAACACCTTCAGCAACATAGCAGGATACAAGATCAACTCAAAAAAATCAGTAGCCCTCCTATATACAATGGACAAAGAAGCAGAGAAGGAAATCAGAGATACATCACCCTTTACTATAGCCACAAATGACATAAAATACCTTGGGGTAACACTAACCAAGCAAGTGAAGGACCTATATGACAAGAACTTTAAGTCTCTGAAAAAAGAAATTGAAGAAGATGTCAGAAAATGGAAAGATCTCCCATGCTCATGGATAGGCAGGACTAACATAGTAAAAATGGCAATCTTACCAAAAGCAATCTACAGATTCAATGCAATCCCCATCAAAATACCAACACAATTCTTCACAGACCTGGAAAGAATAATACTCAACTTCATATGGAAAAACAGAAAACCCAGGATAGCCAAAGGAATCCTGTACAATAACACAACTTCTGGAGGCATCACGATCCCTGACTTCAAGCTCTACTATAGAGCTACAGTAATAAAAACAGCTTGGTACTGGCATAAAAACTGACATGTGGACCAATGGAATCGAATTGAAGACCCTGACATTAATCCGCACACCTATGAACATATAATTTTTGACAAAGAAGCAAAAGTGCACAATGGAAAAAAGAAAGCATCTTCAACAAATGGTGCTGGCAAAACTGGATATCAACATGTAGAAGGCTGCAAATAGATCCATATCTATCACCGTGCACAAAACTTATTTCCAAGTGGATCAAGGACCTCAACATAAACCCAGCTACTCTGAACCTGCTAGAAGAGAAAGTAGGAAGTAGTCTTGAACGCATTGGCATAGGAGACCACTTCCTAAATAGAACACCAGTAGCACAGACTCTGAGAGAAACAATCAATCAATGGGACCTCTTGAAACTGAGAAGCTTTTGTAGAGCAAAGGATACGGTCAACAAGGCAAAGCGACAGCCTACAGAATGGGAAAAGATCTTCACCAACCCCACATCTGACAGAGGACTGATATCCAGAATATATAAGGAACTCAAGAAATTAGACATCAAAATGCCCAACAGTCCAATTAAGAAATGGGCTATAGAACTAAACAGAGAATTCTCAACAGAGGAAACTCAAATGGCTGAAAGACATTTAAGGAATTGCTCAACATCCCTAATCATCAGGGAAATGCAAATCAAAACAACTCTGTGATACCACCTTACGCCTGTCAGAATGGCTAAGATCAAAAACACTGAAGACACCTTATGCTGGAGAGGATGTGGAGCTAGGGGAACTCTCCTCCACTGCTGGTGGGAATGCAAGCTTGTACAACCACTTTGGAAATCAATATGGCACTTTCTTAGAAAATTGGGAATCCATCTCCCCCAAGATCCAGCTATAACACTCTTGGGCATATACCCAAGGAATGCTCAACCACACCATAAGAGCACTTGCTCAGCTATGTTCATATCAGCATTGTTTGTAATAGCCAGAACCTGGAAACAACCTAGATGCCCTTCAACTGAAGAATGGATAAACAAAATGTGGTACATATACACAATGGAATACTACTCAGCAGAGAAAAACAATGACATCATGAGGTTTGCAGACAAATGGATGGATCTAGAAAAAATCATCCTGAGTGAGGTAACCCAGACTCAGAAAGACAAACATGGTATGTACTCACTCATAGCAGGATACTAGACATGAAACAAGTCTGCTACTCACATCACCAGGGAGGCTACCTGGAAAACAGGACCCCAAGAAAGACACAGGGATCGCCCAATGACAGAGAAATGGAATGAGATCTACATGAACAGCCTGGACATGAGTGGGGGTAATGAATGGCGAGGGTCGAGGGAAAGAGAGCTTGGGGGAGCGGGAGATCCCAGCTGGATCAAGAACAGAGAGGGAGAACAAGGAATAGGAGACCATGGTAAATGAAGACCACATGAGAATAGGAAGAAGCAAAGTGCTAGAGAGGCCCACAGAAATCCACAAAGATACCCACACAACAGACTGCCGGCAATGGTTGAGAGACAGCCCGAACTGACCTACTCTGGTGATGGGATGGCCAAACACCCTAATTGTTGTGCTAGAAACTTCATCCAACTACTGAGGGATCTGGATGCAGAGATCCATGATTAGGCCCTGGGTGGATCTCTGGGAGTCCAATTAGCGAGAATGAGGAGGGTTTATATGAGCGAGAAGTGTTGAGACCAAGGTTGGATAAAGCACAGGGACAAATAGCCAAATGAATGGAAACACATGAACTATGAACCAATGGCTGAGGGGTCCCCACTGGATCAGGCCCTCCGAATGGATGAGACAGTTGATTGGCTTGATCTGTTTGGGAGGCATCCAGGCAGTGGGACCAGATCTTGTGCTCATTGCATGTGTTGGCTATTTGAAACCTGGGGCCTATGCAGGATTGTTTGGCTCGGCGTGGGAAGAGGGGACTAGACCTACCTGGACTGAGTCTACCAGGTTGACCTCAGTCTGTGGGGAAGGCTTTGCCCTGGAGGAGATGGGAATGGGGGGTGGGGTGGGGGGAAGGTCAGGGGGACGGGAGAGGGGAGAACAAGGGAATCCGTGGCTGATATGTAGAACTGAATTGTATTGCAAAATAAATTAAAATAAAAAAGAAAAAATATATATATATAGATTGATTTAGCTCAGCAGCTTTCATAATCCAATGTGTCTTAGCAGCTATCACTCCTACCTCAACAGTCAAAAAATTAAAAGACAACACAACATACAATATCTAGACTCTGTGTGTATTTCTATCTTTATGTGACTTTTTGTATTATACTTTACTTCCTTTTTAAAGACTTTATTTTATTATTTTAAAACTGTATTTTCAAATCTATGACCATATATGCTCTTTCTTTTTTCTCTCCCAAACCTATGTATATTTTTAAACACACTGTAAACCATTTAGAGGTTTGCTTGTTTGTTTTTCTGTCTAGATTTGTTTTACTGAGCATTTTTTTTTTTTGATCACGTGAGGTGAATCTTAAACTGCTATATCAACTACATTGGGCACCATTTGTAAGTGGAGTTTTCTTGTCCTATATAGTTTACCCTTGCCATAAACAGTGAATCTACATCTCTGAAGTCAGAATGTTCAACTGTTTCATGTATTTTATATCACATATTAATGGAGCTTGAATAACTGAGGAAATAATAAGTTTATTACCAATAAGAAACATTAACTAACATAAAATGAAGATTTCAGGCTTTTTCTTGATATGTTTGGTGATAATTTAGGAAGAAGGCAGAGAAAAGGCATAAAAAACAGTGGTACCTGCTTTACAATTTAAAATTCTTTCTGGAACATTGTGTCAGATGAAATTTGTTTTACAGGTAGATACAGGATAACCATTGAACCATTCATTCCATCTAGATGTATTTATTAAGCATTTTTTTTTTTTTTTTTTTTTTTTTTTTTTTTTTTTTTTTTTTTTTTTGTGGATGAAACTATATATCAACATGTTAAACAAGTAACTCATACTCAGACAAATATTGCAAGCATTCTTCATATCATGAAAGAGCATAGAAATTATTTGGGAAAAAAAAAATATATCCAGAGAAGGGAGAAAGACTAATGGTGGATAAATGTGATCAGTGGATATACATATAAAGGCAGTATAGTGAAGTTCATCATTTTTTTGGTTGTGAGCCTAGCCTTTAACGGCTGAGCCATCTCTCCAGCCCAGTTCATCATTTTTTTTTTTTTCCCCTTTTCTATTTTAATAAAAAGGAAAAAAAAGAAAAAGGTTATAACTAACAAAAGAAAAACTATATACAAAAGTACAATGACTATATACAATATATACAAGTAATAAATGTCTAAACAATGTCTAGTCCATTTGTATTTGACAAATTCAGAGAAAATAATTTCATTATCTATCCTATTTTGTTAAGTCCAAAATGTATCTAATTCACTTTCTATCCTAATTAATCTTCAACTATAACTAACTAACCTTCAACTATAACTAACTAATCTTCAACTCCCTCAGAGACCCAAGAAGGAAATAATATTAGCTAACAAAAATAAAAACAGAAAGTGCATGCAAGCAACTTCCAAAAAATTTGTGAGTTGACAGAAACAGCCAGCTGCCTGGACAGTCACCTGAGGTTTCTCCACAGTGTTGGGGCATCATCTTCAGCCTATAGGCTTAGCATATCTGACAGACTCATTTGTGAAGTAGGATGTACACAAGGTCGACAGTTCAACCTCACATTGGGTGAGAGCAGTCCATGTACCAGAAACACCTGAATTCCACTAGTGTCATGTCATGATTCAGGATTTTAAATTCTGGAAATTGTTGTTGATTTTTTAATTCAGCTGTCCATTCTTGGCTGTGTATATATGGCTTCATCTTAACATCCCGTTCTTCTCCACATCCCTCTGTCAAATGCCAGTTTACTATTGCGAGGCGTGAGCTTAGTTACTCTTCAAGAATAACTGTTTCAGCTGCTGTTCCATTGCACATCAGAAGCCATCGGCCCACTGCCTATTCAGCTGCCTTCGAAGAAAAGGGCACTGTACCTTTTCCAAATTGCGAAGGCCACTTCAGGGATGGTGCCATATTGTCCTGGCCTCAGAAGATGCCTTTTGATAAAGCCATAACCACACTCGTTTTGGCAAGAATCAGTAGTCCTTTGTTTCATGTCCTGTCTGTCCATTTTGTCAGCAGTTGATTCAAGGATACTTTGTTGTCCAGTGGCTAACTTTTGCCACAATGAAAGTTAACTCCATATGCAGTTTCTTCAATGCCCATATTTTCTCTGAAGTAGATTGGTACTGCCAGGAGCCGACATGTCTCATAATCATAACAAAAAAGAAAAATTTTCTAAGTTATTAAAACATTTTAAATGCCATATTCTGTAGATCTCTGAAGGGTTTGAAGATGACCTGTCTAAAATATATCTGCTCAATTTTTAAAACATATCTAATATGACTACAACTTCTATTGTAATGTCTAACTACTAACTTTCATTTCTTTTTTTTTTTTTTTTTATTAATTTATTTTGCAATACAATTCAGTTCTACATATCAGCCACGGATTCCCTTGTTCTCCCCCCCTCCCGTCCCCCTCACCTTCCCCTCAACACCCCCCCCCCCCATTCCCATCTCCTCCAGGGCAAAGCCTTCCCCACAGACTGAGGTCAACCTGGTAGACTCAGTCCAGGTAGGTCTAGTCCCCTCCTCCCAGGCCGAGCCAAACAATCCTGCATAGGCCCCAGGTTTCAAACAGCCAACTCATGCAATGAGCACAAGATCTGGTCCCACTGCCTGGGTGCCTCCCAAACAGATCAAGCCAATCAACTGTCTCATCCATTCAGAGGGCCTGATCCAGTGGGGACCCCTCAGCCATTGGTTCATAGTTCATGTGTTTCCATTCATTTGGCCATTTGTCCCTGTGCTTTATCCAACCTTGGTCTCAACAACTCTCGCTCATATAAACCCTCCTCATTCTCGCTAATTGGACTCCCAGAGATCCACCCGGGGCCTAGTCATGGATCTCTGCATCCAGATCCCTCAGTAGTTGGATGGGGTTTCTAGCACAACAATTAGGGTGTTTGGCCATCCCATCACCAGAGTAGGTCAGTTCAGGCTGTCTCTCGACCTCTGCCAGCAGTCTGTTGTGTGGGTATCTTTGTGGATTTCTGTGGGCCTCTCTAGCACTTTGCTTCTTCCTATTCTCATGTGGTCTTTATTTACCATGGTCTCCTATTCCTTGTTCTCCCTCTCTGTTGTTGATCCAGCTGGGATCTCCCGCTCCCCCAAGCTCTCTTTCCCTCAACCCTCGCCTTTCATTACCCCCACTCATGTCCAGGCTGTTCATGTAGATCTCATTCCATTTCTCTGTCATTGGGTGATCCCTGTGTCTTTCTTGGGGTCCTGTTTTCCAGGTAGCCTCCCTGGTGATGTGAGTAGCAGACAAGTCATCCTTGTTTCATGTCTAGTATCCTGCTATGAGTGAGTACATACCATGTTTGTCTTTCTGAGTCTGGGTTACCTCACTCAGGATGATTTTTTCTAGATCCATCCATTTGTCTGCAAACCTCATGATGCCATTGTTTTTCTCTGCTGAGTAGTATTCCATTGTGTATATGTACCACATTTTGTTTATCCATTCTTCAGTTGAAGGGCATCTGGGTTGTTTCCATGTTCTGGCTATTACAAACAATGCTGATATGAACATAACTGAACAAGTGCTCTTATGGTGTGGTTGAGAATTTCTTGGGTATATGCCCAAGAGTGGTATAGCTGGATCTTGGGGGAGATTGATTCCCAATTTTCTAAGAAAGCGCCATATTGATTTCCAAAGTGGTTGTACAAGCTTGCATTCCCACCAGCAGTGGAGGAGAGTTCCCCTAGCTCCACATCCTCTCCAGCATAAGGTGTCTTCAGTGTTTTTGATCTTAGCCATTCTGACAGGCGTAAGGTGGTATCTCAGAGTTGTTTTGATTTGCATTTCCCTGATGATTAGGGATGTTGAGCAGTTCCTTAAATGTCTTTCGGCCATTTGAGTTTCCTCTGTTGAGAATTCTCTGTTTAGTTCTATAGCCCATTTCTTAATTGGACTGTTGGGCATTTTGATGTCTAATTTCTTGAGTTCCCTATATATTCTGGATATCAGTCCTCTGTCAGATGTGGGGTTGGTGAAGATCTTTTCCCATTCTGTAGGCTGTCGCTTTGCCTTGTTGACCGTATCCTTTGCTCTACAAAAGCTTCTCAGTTTCAAGAGGTCCCATTGATTGATTGTTTGTCTCAGAGTCTGTGCTACTGGTGTTCTATTTAGGAAGTAGTCTCCTATGCCAATGCGTTCAAGACTACTTCCTACTTTCTCTTCTAGCAGGTTCAGAGTAGCTGGATTTATGTTGAGGTCCTTGATCCACTTGGACTTAAGTTTTGTGCACGGTGATAGATATGGATCTATTTGCAGCCTTCTACATGTTGATATCCAGTTTTGCCAGCACCATTTGTTGAAGATGCTTTCTTTTTTCCATTGTGCGCTTTTGGCTTCTTTGTCAAAAATTATATGTTCATAGGTGTGCGGATTAATGTCAGGGTCTTCAATTCGATTCCATTGGTCCACATGTCGGTTTTTATGCCAGTACCAAGCTGTTTTTATTACTGTAGCTCTATAGTAGAGCTTGAAGTCAGGGATCGTGATGCCTCCAGAAGTTGTGTTATTGTACAGGATTCCTTTGGCTATCCTGGGTTTTTTGTTTTTCCATATGAAGTTGAGTATTATTTTTTCCAGGTCTGTGAAGAATTGTGTTGGTATTTTGATGGGGATTGCATTGAATCTGTAGATTGCTTTTGGTAAGATTGCCATTTTTACTATGTTAGTCCTGCCTATCCATGAGCATGGGAGATCTTTCCATTTTCTGACATCTTCTTCAATTTCTTTTTTCAGGGACTTAAAGTTCTTGTCATATAGGTCCTTCACTTGCTTGGTTAGTGTTACCCCAAGGTATTTTATGTCGTTTGTGGCTATAGTAAAGGGTGATGTATCTCTGATTTCCTTCTCCGCTTCTTTGTCCATTGTATATAGGAGGGCTACTGATTTTTTTGAGTTGATCTTGTATCCTGCTATGTTGCTGAAGGTGTTTATAAGCTGTATCAGTTCCTTGGTGGAATCTTTGGGGTCGCTCAAGTATACTATCATGTCATCTGCAAATAGGGAAAGCTTGACTTCTTCCTTTCCAATTTGTATCCCCTTAATCTCCTTATGTTGTCTTATTGCTCTGGCTAGAACTTCAAGTACTATATTGAATAAGTATGGGGAGAGTGGACAGCCTTGCCTCGTTCCTGATTTTAGTGGAATTGCTTTGAGTTTCTCTCCATTTAATTTGATGTTGGCTGTTGGCTTGCTGTAAATTGCCTTTATTATGTTTAGGTATGTTCCCTGTATTCCTGATCGCTCCAATACCTTTATCATGAAGGGGTGTTGGATTTTGTCAAATGCTTTTTCTGCATCCAGTGAGATGATCATATGGTTTTTTTCTTTGAGTTTGTTTATATGGTGTATTACATTGACGGACTTTCGTATGTTGAACCACCCTTGCATCCCTGGAATGAATCCTACTTGATCATGGTGGATAATTGCTTTGATGTGTTCTTGGAGTCTGTTTGCCAGTATTTTATTGAGTATTTTTGCATCAATGTTCATGAGGGAGATCGGTCTGTAGTTCTCTTTCTTTGTTGTATCCTTGTTTGGTTTAGGAATTAGGGTAATTGTAGCCTCGTAGAAGGAGTTTGGTAATGTTCCTTCTGTTTCTATTGTGTGGAACAATTTAGAGAGTATTGGTATTAACTCTTCTTTGAAGATCTGGTAGAATTCTGCGCTGAAACCATCTGGTCCTGGGCTTTTTTTGGTTGGGAGACTTTTAATGACTGTTTCTACTTCGTTAGGGGTTATTGGACTATTTAAATAGTTTATCTGGTCTTGATTTAACTTAGGTATGTGGTACCTATCCAGAAAGTTATCCATTTCTTTTAGGTTTTCCAGTTTTGTCGAATAGAGGTTTTTGAAGTATGACCTGATGATTCTCTGGATTTCCTCAATGTCTGTTGTTATGTCCCCCTTTTCATTTCTGATTTTGTTGATTTGGATGCTCTCTCTCTGTCTTTTGGTTAGTTTGGATAAGGGCTTGTCTATCTTGTTGATTTTCTCAAAGAACCAACTCTTTGTTTCATTAATTTTTTGTATTGTTCTCTTTGTTTCTATTTTATTGATTTCAGCTCTCACTTTGATAATTTCCTGGCGTCTATTTTTCCTGGGAGACTGTGCTTCTTCTTGTTCTAGAGCTTTCAGGTATGCTGTTAAGTCTCTAGTGTGAGATTTCTCCAACTTATTTATGTGGGCATTTAGTGCTATGAATTTCCCTCTTAGTACTGCTTTCATAGTGTCCCATAAATTTGGATATGTGGTGTCTTCATTTTCATTGATCTCTAAGAAGTCTTTAATTTCTTTCTTTATTTCTTCCTTAACCCATTGGTGATTCAGTAGGGTATTATTCAGTTTCCATGAGATTGCAGGTTTTCTGTAGTTTTTGTTGTTGTTGAAATCCAACTTTAGACCATGGTGGTCTGATAGAACACAGGAGGTTATTCCAATTGTTTTGTATCTGTTTAGATTTGTTTTGTGGCCAAGTATGTGGTCAATTTTAGAGAAGGTTCCATGGGGTGCTGAGAAGAAGGTATATTCTTTTTTGTTAGGATGGAATGTTCTGTATATATCGATTAAGTCCATTTGAGTCATGACATCAGTTAAGTCCTTTATTTCTCTGTTAAGTTTCAATTTGGGAGATCTGTCCAGTGGTGAAAGTGGGGTGTTGAGGTCTCCCACTATTAACGTGTGGGGTTTTATATGTGATTTAAGCTTTAGTAATGTTTCTTTTACATATGTGGGTGCCCTTGTGTTTGGGGCATAAATATTCAGAATTGAGACTTCATCTTGGTGGATCTTTCCTGTGATGAGTATGTAATGCCCTTCTTGATCTCTTTTGATTGATTTTAGTTTGAAGTCTATTTTGCTGGATATCAGGATGGCTACACCCGCTTGTTTCTTAAGACCGTTTGATTGGAAAGTCTTTTCCCAGCCTTTTATTTTTAGGTAGTGTCTATCTTCGAATTTGAGATGTGTTTCTTGTATGCAGCAGAAAGATGGGTCCTGCTTTCGTATCCATTCTGTAAGCCTATGTCTTTTTATAGGTGAATTAAGTCCATTGATATTGAGGGAAATTAATGACCAGTGATTGTTCATTCCTGTTATTTTTTGGTGGTGATGTGTGGGTACTTCTATACGTTGGGGTTTACTGCTGTGGCTTTATCTGTTGCCTGTGTTTTCGAGGGTGTATCTGACTTCCTTAGGTTGGAATTTTCCTTCTAGTGCTTTCTGTAGGGCTGGGTTTGTGGATAAGTATTGTTTAAATCTGGCTTTGTCATGGAATGTCTTGTTTACTCCATCTATGGTGATTGAAAGTTTTGCTGGGTATATTAGTCTAGGTTGACATCCATGGTCTCTTAGTGTCTGCATTACATCTGTCCAGGTTCTTCTGGCTTTCAAAGTCTCCATTGAGAAATCGGGTGTTATTCTGATGGGTTTGCCTTTATATGTCACTTGGCCTTTTTCCTTTGCTGCTCTTAATATTCTTTCTTTATTCTGTACGTTTAGTTGTTTAACTATTATGTGGCGAGGGGACTTTTTTTGGGGGTCTAGTCTGTTTGGTGTTCTATAAGCTTCTTGTATCTTCATAGGCATTTCCTTCTTTAAGTTGGGAAAGTTTTCTTCTATGATCTTGTTGAATATATTTTCTGTGCCCTTGAGTTGGTATTCTTCTCCTTCTTCGACCCCTATTATTCTTAGGTTTGGTCTTTTCATGGTGTCCCAAATTTCTTGGACATTTTGGTTCATGACTTTGTTGGTTTTAGTGTTTTCTTTGACTGATGAATGTATTTCTTCTACTGTATCTTCAACGCTAGAGATCCTCTCTTCCATCTCTTGCATTCTGTTGATTATACTTGCATCTGAAGTTCCCAATCGTTTTCTCAGATTTTCTATTTCCAGCATTCCCTCTGTTTGTGTCTTCTTCATTTTTTCTATTTCCCTTTTCAGGTCTTGGACTGTTTCCTTCATTTGTTTCATTGATTTTTCTTGATTTTCTCTCAGTATTTTATTGTTTTCTTCCAGGACTTTATTGATTTCTTCTAATTTGTTTGCCCTTTCCTCTAGTTGTTTACAGCGTTCTTCACATTTTTTTGTCTTTTCCTCTACGCAAGCCTCTAGCTTCTTCATGATGTCATTCATAAGGCTGTTTTCTTCTGCTTCTTCCAATTTCTGATGTTCAGGTCTAGGTGTTGGAGGAGGGCTAGGGCCTGGTGATGCTGTATTGCTATTCATTTTGTTGTATATGTTTCTGCCTTGACGTCTGCCCATCTCCTTGTGGTTCGTTCTTGGCCTTATCCGCACACTTGGTTCAGACAGACCAGTGTTCCAAAAGGGAAGTCAGTGTTCCAAAAGGGAAGTCTGGAGCAAGATGGGAGCTGGGGGCCGGCCTCTAAGTCTCAGGAAGAGGCTTGGGGCTCAGGCGGATGGGCGTGGGGGCAGGGCGTGGAGACTGCAGGGTCTGCCAGGGGTCTTGGAGAAGGGGATCCTTCCCGGTGGGGCTAGCAGGGAACCTGCCCGGTGGCCAGAACCTGGGGCCGAGTTGGGCAGGTCTTCCCTGGAGTGGCTGGTGCCCAGGGATGGGGTCTGGGGCAAGGAAGGGTACTCACGATTGTTCCAAAAGGGACGTCCGGAGCAAGATGGGAGCTGGGGGCCAGCCTCTAAGTCTCAGGAAGAGGCTTGGGGCTCAGGCGGATGGGCGTGGGGGCAGGGCGTGGAGACTGCAGGGTCTGCCAGGGGTCTTGGAGAAGGGGATCCTTCCCGGTGGGGCTAGCAGGGAACCTGCCCGGTGGCCAGAACCTGGGGCCGAGTTGGGCAGGTCTTCCCTGGAGTGGCTGGTGCCCAGGGATGGGGTCTGGGGCAAGGAAGGGTACTCACGACTGTTCCAAAAGGGACGTCCGGAGCAAGATGGGAGCTGGGGGCCAGCCTCTAAGTCTCAGGAAGAGGCTTGGGGCCTTATTAAGCATTTATTGTATCCTAGAACCAAGTAGATATCAAAGATATATTACTGAATGAAATAATTCTCATGAAATTGATTCTTCAGTGGAGAACATACTAAAGAAGCATCAACATTTTAAAATTTAGAATGTGGTAGAAAAATATAAATGGAACTGATATGAGTGGTACTGTGTCAAGGATAGGTGGTATTAGCTTGGGTAGGCTAGTGTTGAAACCCCCATGGGCAAGTAATATTTGAGCAGGAAACTGAGAAGTGGTTTTAGGCATGGAGAGCAGTCAAAAAGCAGCCAAATGGAAAATAGCAAGTGCACTTATCCTGATAACCTCAAAAATAAATGGCAAGTTGGGTAATCCAAGGAGAGACTCATGGAAGATAGAATCTTATCCAAATTCTATTCTGAATGGAATAGAAGAAATTAAAATATTTCAATAAGTGTAACCTAATACAACCATGCTTTTAAATATAATGTGTGTTGTACAGCCAACTTGTCTTGTGAACACTACGTACTACAATAACCACCAGCCTGGCATGACATCCCTTCAGGTGCTATAGTGAAACAAACATCATGAGAGCAACCAACCGCTTTCTGACTGGATATAAAGCTAGCTCTTAAAGATGAAACCCACACCTAATACCATCATCTGGCCCCAAACCTGTGGTAGATAGGTCAAAGGCTCTAGCAAACTAGAACCTACCACCATTATACTTCTAAATGGACATAGTATTAAGCCAATTTGCAATGATTTATCATTATACTCATAGTTTAGTGCATTTCCCAATCCTCATCAGGGAAGCTTCTTTTTGCAGTAGTTGATAATTAACACACAAGTTGTCAATATGCAGAGAATTAGGGACTGTGGAATTCTCAACACTATGTGAGACATCTGTATTGTACCTCCTTCTCTCCAAGCTCAGGAACTGTAAAAGAGTCGGTGGAAAGATTGTAAGAGCCAGAGCTGGTGGATGGCCACCAAGAAACCTTGTTTTCAGATACAACACAATGGTTGTAGATATGAACTCACGGAAGCTGTATCAGCATGTGTAAGATCAAACCAGACAAAATCCCAGCATTGACATGGGAGATGAGGTGAAGTCCATCCATACCTGAGAAGTTATTGGCAATTAATATGTGCCAGGAGAAGGAGAGTCAATTTTCATTAAGAGTTTGGTCTTTGGTGGAATAACCGTGTTTCAGTGGATGCCTATACACCAGGGTGTATACAGGAAGCACAAGGAATATTTGACAAAAAAAATGGAGTTGGGTGTGTAAAAGAAGGAGGTAAAGAACTGGAAAACATTGGAGAGAAAGGGTGAACATGATCTAACTGCAATGTATAAAATTCTCAAAGACACATTTAAAAACATACAGACACACAAAGGGAAATGTAATAAAATAAAATGCCTGTATATATTGGGAGGAAAAGGAGATGAGGGGAACAGGAGTGAGAAGGCTAATAACCAAACCTGAGACAATGGTCACATTGTCTTGTACGACAGCCATTATTAAGTTTTACAAAACAACGATTACTCTAAGAAAGTATTTTTTTACCAAGCTGTCTTTTCAGAGCACCCTTAATCTCATTGTTCCTGAGGCTGTAAATAAGGGGGTTCAACATGGGGATCACCACCATGTAGAACAAAGAGACCACCTTGTTCTGGTCAGTGGAGTAGCTGGACTTGGGCATCACATAAATGAATGTGATGGTCCCATAGTAGAGTATGACTGCAGTGAGGTGGGAGGTGCAGGTGGTGAAGGCCTTCTCACGGCCCTCAGTGGAATTCATCTTCAGGATAGTGATGAGGATACAGGAATAAGAGATGACTATGACAAACACTGTGATCACAATAACTGATCCAGCTGAAAATGAGGTAACAACTGCAAAGACACTGACATCCGAACAGGTGAGTTCCATCAAAGGAGCAAAATCACAGAAAAAGTGATTGATTCTATTTGGTCCACAGAATTGAAAAGAGAAAAAGTAAACTATAGCAAAGGAAGCATTAAGAAAGCCCCCTATATAAGATCCCACAACCAACTGGATACAGACTTGTGTGGACAATTTGGATGAATATAGCAGTGGGTTGTTGATTGCCATGAAGCGATCATAAGCCATGGTGGCTAGAAGGAAGCATTCAACTGACCTAAAGAAATCAGCTGAGCTGAGCTGGATGCCACATCCAAGGTAAGAGATGGTACTTTGACTCACTAAGAAATTGACAAGCATATTGGGCGTGACAGAAGATGAGATCCCTATGTCAACAGAAGCCAAATGACTGAGAAAAAAGTACATGGGGTGATGGAGCTGGGAAGAGACTCTGATGAGAAGGATGGTGCTGAGGTTCCCACACACAGTCACCAGGTAGAGGCACAGGATGATGATGAAGAGGATGACTCTAAGGACCGGGTCATCTGTTAAGCCCAATAAAATGAACTCTGTCACTGCAGTGTGGTTCCTGTCCTCCAGGAAAGCCATGGGACAGTGTAGCTGCTGCCAGATCAAGGCTGTGATGGAGACATTACAGGAAGGGATTTATAAATATGTGGAAATATGTGGCTGCATTTCCATTAACACATAGATAGAAATTGTTACAAAAATGTATATTGGTAGGAAGAATTTCACCCATGAATCACTGGGCATTTCTAAGTGTGGCAGACTGCAGAGGACAAGCACAACTCTGCCCCAAGTCTCTAGCCCTCAGCAGGAAGAATTTCACCCACAAACAGCTGGGCCTTTCTAGGCCTGGCAGACTGTATAGGACAAGCACAGCTTCCCCTTGCTCATATTCTATGAGATGGCAAGGGTAAAGGGAAATATGTCCTTCCGTACCCCTTGCCACTTGTGAAAGGTGGAAGAGCTGATCTCAGAGGCATAAGAATGGAAGAGTTGGCCCTGAACCTCACCAAGTGCAGCAATCCTGTGCCTCACCAAGTGCAGCAATCTGGAGAATGTTCCCTGTACCTCATCTGGGCAAAGCAGTAGAGCTGGCCCTGGTGATATGAATGCAGATGAGCTGGACTGGAGGGTGTGAGAGCAGGAGAACCTGCCCAGCTCTTTGCTGTCTGCCACATTGGGTAAGCTGGCCTGAGAAGTGCTGGAGAGAGAGGTTGCTCAGGTGGTGACAATGAAGGAAAGCTAGTAGGCTAACCAACCCAGCTACCACTCAGGCCCAGAACCAGTACTAGAAGGTAGCCCACCACAATGCCCACCTCATCTCTGAACTGATGGAGCACATGAAGGGGCTAGACCTGTAGATCCAAAGCTACAGGATCTTCATGACACAAGGCAACAATAGTATATCCAAGAGGAGTCCTAGTGAGGGCCCAGCATTGAGGGTGTAGTAGAAACCAGGGGCCTCAAACCAGACCAATGACTCCTTGCACTGAACATTTACAAGTAAAGATGAATGGACGAAAGGGTATATTGTGTGACTCACTGCCACACTACAGCTTCCATGCTGAGATTTTTTTTTTTTTTTTTTGGTTTTTCGAGACAGGGTTTCTCTGTGTAGCTTTGCGCCTTTCCTGGAACTCACTTGGTAGTCCAGGCTGGCCTCGAACTCACAGAGATCCGCCTGCCTCTGCCTCCCGAGTGCTGGGATTAAAGGCGTGCGCCACCACCGCCCGGCGAGATTTTTTTTAAACTTGATTTTTGTTTGTTTGTCTGTTTTGTTTTGGGTTGGGTTTTTTTTTTTTTTTGGCTTTTAGGTTGTACTTTTAAAGTTTGTTTTAGGAAGGAGGTTGCAAGAGCAGAGGGCGTAAGCTAGGGGACAGGAAAATGGGTGAGACTGGGATGCATGATGTGAAATGCACAAAGAATCAATAAAAAGTTAAAATATATATCATTCAAAACATATAACTGGGGTATTACATTGGACTTCTAGTGCTTATATACTCATATGTATTGAATCTTTCACAAATTTCAAAATGAAATGTTAGAAGTTTCCTTTAAATAATGTACTTTTATTTACATTAATGTATATAATAACACATACCTATGGATTTAAAACTAAATATGTTAGCATGAGTGAGGCTTATGAAAATAACAAAAGTTATCATATGTACAAGAAAAATAAATTTTACAAATGTAAAATTTGTCGTGAAGTTATGACCCTTAAAAGTCCTTTCCAAATCACCTGTACTGAATTTAATACAATATATGCTGCTCTACTGCCATTTCCATGGCATAGTATTATTATTCCTATTTATTCAGTTTTATGGTTGAAAAAAATGTGTGATTTGAAAATGTTAAGTAACAATGTTACATGAGAAACATAATGAGGACACGAAGTACAGACAGAGTGAACTCAGTCTGCTCTCATTATACTGTGTTTGAAGAGTGACAATAAAGTGAGGAGCATGTGAAAATTTGGGAAGAGAAGCAGGCCAGCTTTTCAAACAGAAGGTCCAATGTTAGGGACGTGGGTCATCAAGTCTTTCAGCTACCTGATTGCCTTAAGGTCAATTTTTATAATGAGAGATAAAATTTCTTCCAAGAACTGGGAAGAACTAAAACTATAAATGGGAGAACCTACTATAAATTTACTAAATACTTTAAACACTTAACTAATTAAAACCAATGCTTTATCAAGACATTTGCATTATCAGTCTAATTACTTGCAAATATATGAATACTATTTCAAATTATATTAGTATGTGCTTATCTATTCACTCACCAAATCCTTCCCTAACATAATGATGTTTTTTAGCTGGAGTACAATGGAATGAAATAATATGATTATCAACAGAGTACATAGGTAAATATTCAACCTGGAATATTCAGTTTATCCAGGTTCCCTAGCTAGGAGCAGGTTAACTCCCATGTTTTGAGACTTTTCAGCTTATATTCTTGTGTTTGTCCCCAGTACTTGGAGCCTGTGACCCTAGAGCAGTCAGTCAGTAAACAAAATTTGTCTTTCTGTGGGATATTTATCAGGAAATTGCCAATGTCAAAGCTAGTGAATTTATTAGCATTTTCTTTCTTTGAGCACTAAACTTACATACCATGAATTTCCAATCTTCTACATGTTTGGATAAATAAGAAATCTTTGGAAACTAATTATTCACAGGAATTGGACTATGGCAATTAGTTGATTCAGTTAAATTTTTTTGTGTGGTTACACCTGACTGGTTTCTCAACTACAGCTTATAAACATATACATTTTCAAAGAATAAAGTATTATCCAATGGTAGAATACACTCACCTTTTGAAATAAGGATTCATTCTAAAGTAGAAAGTCAAGACAATTATAACACATTTTTATAGTGTCCTAGCTGTCTCCTACAGTCATTGTTTACTGTTGAGAGTAAGTCTGTGAAGAGTCTGGGGATTCACCTGTGAATCCAAATCCCCAGGGACCATTATCTCAGGTGAAAAATGAACCCTTCATTACACATGAACACAATCTCCCAATATTCAATCTGGATTTTTTATTTTTACATGGGAATTGGTGCACTTTCATTTAATAATCATTAGAAGTATATGATAACAAATTATCTCTGGTAAATGTTGGTTCTAAGTTAATTTTTATTTCATTTTACCAGATATTGAGCTAAAACAGACAACATTTTCTTCTTTCATTCAAAACCTTTTCATTTGTGTACTTTGTCGTGAGTGACTTCTTTAGGTACCTTGAGAAATATGGTGAGAGAGGAGATGTAAAGTTGATTTTCAAATAACAATTATTTAAAATACACACAAATCTTACAGTTAAAGTATAAAATACTGTTATATAGAAAACTGTGAGTAAAAAGACATGTGGTTGGTCCTCAGGTAAGATTTGGTATCAGACAATTCATACCTCAAAAAGGCTTTAGCTTTTATTTTGTGATGGAAGATAATAGAAACAATGTTCTTCAGTTTGAAGACCCAGTACAACCCCTGTTAATCCTAATTTTATGGAGTCATTCACTCTATCTTTGATGCCCTTGATGTAGGTGGTTGAGCACTGAGCAATGATCAACTTTCAAACCTCCTTCACACAAGCTCTGTTGTACACTGATTCCCTGAGTATAGCAATTATTAGATATCTAACCAGTCCTTACAGGGATCATTTTAACATATCCTACTCCAGAGAGGCATGCGACTCTTAGCCAGGCTGCTCCATGACTTGTACTACCACTGGGAATACAGTCTAAAAATAAGAGGAAAGTGCTCTTCAAAGAGAAATGTCTCCTATAAGTGCTGGCCTAGTGAACACATGAGGATGAGAGTCTTGACCATGAAGTCTTTCTAAAAATTTCCTCTTCATGGCTTCACTATAAAAATTATAAATTTTACTCTCTTCTAGGAAACCATTTGCATTGTTATTCTTATTGTTTGTTTGTTTCCCTTGGTTATGGCAAGCTCAAGAATCTGACTCAATCTAGGATAGGAACTGAACTTTTGCATCTGAGAGGAATTCTCAGATTAATGAGAGATAGGTTTCCTGTTCTTCTCAATTGTGAGTGATAGTAGTTATAATCTTGGGCATGTGCACATATGTTTAGAAGGCAATTTGACAATTATATCATATTACTTAACAGAACAATAGCAGTTGCTTCTCCTCTGAGGCCTATGCTCACAAGTGAATTTGGCTTATAGTAACTGATGTCAGAAAGCAGTTAATTGCAAACATGTCTGTCATGCCACTATTGAACAAGTTTGCACATATTGCCTAGCATATTTATAATACAGTAGCACACAGGTACCATAGCCAACCAGGACTATTAATGACAATTTTTCCCAGTACCCTTTATGGCATCTTCCATCAGTATAAAATCCTATCAGAAAGGAGGTATCTTCCAGTTGAGTACCAGCATAATTTCTCTATGTCATGCTGCCAAGTAAGTGGTGTCCTCAGCAATAGGAACTTACCATCCAGCTCTCACATGCAACTCAATGCAGTAGCAATATCCTTTATAGTTGATAGTGGCTTGGGAACACTTCACTGACCATAACTCTTAGGAAAATAACCCAATCCTTTTACTGAGATTTTCACCAACCCTTCGGCTTTTGGAAGTGCTCTTTTCCACTCACACATGGTACCTTTATATAAACTCTTTAACTCATCTTCATTTTATTTCCAGATGAACTTACAAATCTATAAGAAACTCAGAAGTTAATTTTATGGAGTAGACTTATTACAAATGGGGAGCAGGACCTTTAAATCTTCCCATGATCCATTCCAAGTATGTGCTCATTGATTTTTGGCAGCTAAGGATATACAAAACAAAGCAAGCAAGCAAGCAAACAAACAAACAAACAAAAAGGAAAAGTAAAAAGAGAAAAGTTTTCATGATCTAATACTGTATGGAAAGATCTCATATCCCTTCTATCAATCCCTCTATCAAAAGATTGATATTGAGTGAAGCAGCATGCACAGCAGGCCCTACCCCACATTTAATCCTCTTTAATCCACAATTAATTTTCACGTGCTGTATTGTGTAGCTAGAGTTTTCCTGCCTGGCTCACAGTCAGGACAAATCTCTCTCACCTGCCAGTCCCACAGTCGCTCAGACCCGACCAAGTAAACACAGAGACTTATATTGCTTACAAACTGTATGGCCATGGCAGGTTTCTTGCTAACTGTTCTTACAGCTTAAATTAATCCATTTCCATTCATCTATACCTTGCCACATGGCTTGTGGCTTACCGGCATCTTCACATGCTGTTTGTCATCATGGCGGCTGGCAGTGTCTCTCTGACTCAGCCTTCCACTTCCCAGCTTCATTCTCCTCCTTGTCCCGCCTATACTTCCTGCCTGGTCACTGGCCAATCAGTGATTTATTTATTGACCAATCAGCAACACATTTGCCATACAGACCATCCCACAGCAGTATTGTCTCTTCATCCTGTGGTGGTGGTGGTGCTGCTGCTCACCTTCGCATCTCCAAGGGTCTTAGTAAGGTTAGCTCAGGTTACTCAGTCTGGCTCAGGCTCAAGGGGAGCAGGGTCATGTCCTAGCCTATATTGTGGGATATTTGATCACAGTATGAAAATATTTTACCTTATCTTCCTAGGCACCTTCTGATTGGTTTAATAAAGAGCTGAATGGCCAATTGCCAGGCAGGAGAGGATAGGCAGGACTTCCTGAGAAGAAGAGAGTGAGATTCACTAGCCAGACTTGGAGGAAATGAGACATACTGTACTGAGGAGAGGTAATGGACCATGTGGCAGAATGTAGATGAATATAAACAGGTTTTAATTGTTTTAAGAGCAAGTTGGTAGCAAGCCTAACCTCCAGCCAAGCTTTCATAATTAATAAGAATTCTCCATGTCATTATTTGGGAGCTGGTAGTCCAAAGAAAGTCTGACTATAAGCCTGATGGGCACATCTTTGGAACCAGTTCCCTGCACTTCTGACATGTTCTCTAAAAGCATCAAAGCTCTTGTCTTTTCATTTACCATATCTGAATGCTGAGTATTCACCCAGGGCAGGTTAATGATCTCTCCTCCTACTATACTTTTTTTGCAGGGGAGAAATGTACACTGCATACTCAGCCAAGGTAATTACCTACCCCAGGACCAACTTATTCCTTTGCATTTACACTGGATTGGCTTCTCTGAACTGTAGCTCAGTCTTTAAGTTTTTAAAAGTTTCTATAAGGACTGAAGAAGCAAAGAATTCTGAGTACTTTTAAATATCTGTCCACATAAAAACAATAGCATATTGCTCAGTTGTTAATGAATCTCTTGTTAAATACAATATGCAGCACTTGTTCTTGTGGTTTTAATGAAAAATCATTATTCTTTGGTTATTGTGAACTTAAAGGAAAGGTGTAGACATGTAATATGTATTCCTAGGAGACAGTCAATAAACATCAATTGAATTAGAGAATGTATGCTCTCTATTGGTCACTGTTCTTTGAACCAAGGATAATTAGGCCAACTTCCCATGACACTACTGTCACCATTGTTTCTGCAGTTAGGTTTGTTAATGCTGATAACCAATTTCCTTCTGCATTTTCTTTTGTCTGTTTATTTTATTTCATTTTTATTGAAAATAAAGTTATTTTCGCAAATGTAGTCTGCATGTTCTTCATGTTTATCTCTCAGGTTCTCCCTACTTGCTACCCTTTCAACTCCATGCCTTCTTTTTCTCTGTCCCTTAAGAAAAAAAAAAGGCAAATAAAAATGACAATTAGAAAACAAAAGAAACAAATAAAGAACATAAAAATCCACAATGCATGCACACACACACCACAAAAACACAAAGTCAGAAATCATAATATTTAAGCAGAAGACCAGTGAGATTTTAAAAAATGCCCAACAAATCAATATAAAAGAAAAAAATAACTTCGAAAAAAAAATTTGAGTTCGAGTTGGCGCCATCTATTACTAGGCATGGGGCCTGGCCTGATGGTGGGAGTTATGTGACATTTTTGGGGAACAAGCCTGAGAATAGCATGAACAGCTCTCCTTGTGGCAAGAACCTGGAGACCCTGACCCACTTGGCAAGAACCTGTAGACAGTTCACTACATAATTCTGGGCGTGACCCCAGGAATGTGTGTGCTACACGCTCTCCTTGCTTTCCCTATGCTAGTCATACTGCTGGCCTGAAACGGTGACTGTATCATGAAGTTTAATATTACTTATTTGCATAAATGTTCTGGAAAGAATGATTTTAACCACAAGTATTTTAAGGAAATGTTATTAAATAGATGATATCAGGAATTAATGGGAATATTCAAGGAACAGGGAATGAAGCAGAATCATAGAAATCTACAGTACCCTCATTTCTCATAGCTGTGCCAAAACTGTAACACGTTAAGAGAGACAGACATAAGGACAAGGGATAAGCAATGCCAACTAATAAGAGTAAGTTTCCATGTTATGTTGCTTATTGGATAAAATGGAAAATCCTGGTATGCACCTAGAGGAGACAGAGTGATGAAAAATGTAGAATGGATTGATCCAGCTTTGGTTGGTGAGTTCATTGTGAGAACCCAGACCCTACCAGATAGTCCAGATATAAACATTAACCACAAGAGACAAAATTGTCTCTCACTTTACATGAAACTGTAGCCACATGTGCCCAGTTGGGCACATTGTTCTACCTGTAGGTGTGTATAGTTAGAAAAGTTCCTTTGTAGCTTGCAAAACTGCTTATGCTTCTGTTGGTAGTGATATAGATAAAAAATGTAAATGAGTTTGTAAGCAGAAGGGGAAAGAGGCAAGGAATAAACTGTTAACTACTGTAACCATTTTTAGAAACTTAGAAAGCAAAAGCTGGTTGTAAAACTGTTGATGCAAACCATTGAAACTGTATAAATAGCTCAGGCTATTGAGGGCCACTTTCTTGAATGTCAGCAGGTGGTCACAATTTCTTCATGGTGACCACTCCACACATCCTTCCCAGGTTAACAAACTCATCTGGAGCCAGGACTCTAACAGCCTGAAGTGTAGTTTGTGTACCTAGTGAGACTCCTTTGAAGAAACTAATTTTTCCTTTTCAAGTGGTTGTTAATTGGATATAGCTTCTTGGTTGGAGATGGGAGCTCATGTCTATTTCCTATTATCAGCAATAAGACTTCATCTGGTTTGGACCTGTTGAAGAATGTTGTTCATGCTTCCACAGTCTCTGTGGATTAATATGTGCACTAGTCCATCAGTGTCTGGAAGACACTATATTCTTGGTTTCAGCCTCCTTTTCTGCATAGTTCTCAGATTCCTGAGGGGAAGCATTTGACTGTGACACACAATTTAAGACTGTGTGTTCCAAGGTCTCTCACTCTCTGCACATTGCTTATTTGGGGGGGGGGGGGGCTCTGTGTTAGTTCACTTCTACAAAAGGAAGAAACTTCTCTGATGATACCTGAATGAGACACTGATCTATGGGTATTAGATCATTAGGAGTAATTTTTTTTTTCTTTTTTTTTTTTTTTTAATTTATTTTAATTTATTTTGCAATACAATTCAGTTCTACATATTGGTCACGGATTCCCTTGTTCTCCCCCCTCCCGTCCCCCTCACCTTCCCCCCAACGCCCCCCCCCCCCATTTGTGTTGTTTCTTTTTTTTTTTTTTTTTTTTTTCCCCTTTTCTATTTTAATAAAAAGGAAAAAAAAGAAAAAGGTTATAACTAACAAAAGAAAAACTATATACAAAAGTACAATGACTATATACAATATATACAAGTAATAAATGTCTAAACAATGTCTAGTCCATTTGTATTTGACAAATTCAGAGAAAATAATTTCATTATCTATCCTATTTTGTTAAGTCCAAAATGTATCTAATTCACTTTCTATCCTAATTAATCTTCAACTATAACTAACTAACCTTCAACTATAACTAACTAATCTTCAACTCCCTCAGAGACCCAAGAAGGAAATAATATTAGCTAACAAAAATAAAAACAGAAAGTGCATGCAAGCAACTTCCAAAAAATTTGTGAGTTGACAGAAACAGCCAGCTGCCTGGACAGTCACCTGAGGTTTCTCCACAGTGTTGGGGCATCATCTTCAGCCTATAGGCTTAGCATATCTGACAGACTCATTTGTGAAGTAGGATGTACACAAGGTCGACAGTTCAACCTCACATTGGGTGAGAGCAGTCCATGTACCAGAAACACCTGAATTCCACTAGTGTCATGTCATGATTCAGGATTTTAAATTCTGGAAATTGTTGTTGATTTTTTAATTCAGCTGTCCATTCTTGGCTGTGTTTTTCTTTTTTGTTATGATTATGAGACATGTCGGCTCCTGGCAGTACCAATCTACTTCAGAGAAAATATGGGCATTGAAGAAACTGCATATGGAGTTAACTTTCATTGTGGCAAAAGTTAGCCACTGGACAACAAAGTATCCTTGAATCAACTGCTGACAAAATGGACAGACAGGACATGAAACAAAGGACTACTGATTCTTGCCAAAACGAGTGTGGTTATGGCTTTATCAAAAGGCATCTTCTGAGGCCAGGACAATATGGCACCATCCCTGAAGTGGCCTTCGCAATTTGGAAAAGGTACAGTGCCCTTTTCTTCGAAGGCAGCTGAATAGGCAGTGGGCCGATGGCTTCTGATGTGCAATGGAACAGCAGCTGAAACAGTTATTCTTGAAGAGTAACTAAGCTCACGCCTCGCAATAGTAAACTGGCATTTGACAGAGGGATGTGGAGAAGAACGGGATGTTAAGATGAAGCCATTAGGAGTAATTTTATTAATACATTTCTTCAGCAGAACAATAGTATTTTGTTTTTGCTTAGGTCCATGGCCTATCTAGTTTTAGGTCCTTGACACCCAACACCAGGCATATGTTCTGTCTCATTGAGTGGGCCACAAATCCAGTAAGATAATAGTTGTTTAGTCCCATAATGTTTGTGCCACTAATGCACC
Organism: Peromyscus californicus insignis; assembly: GCF_007827085.1. Lineage (NCBI taxonomy): Eukaryota > Metazoa > Chordata > Mammalia > Rodentia > Cricetidae > Peromyscus > Peromyscus californicus. The sequence goes on from NW_026294562.1 coordinate 95,335,347, forward strand.
AGCATATCCTGCAGGCAGATCATCATTACAGATTTGAAGGGTTTGTAGCTAGGTTCATATCTATCTTTCTTCTCTGGCATTCAGGGTAGCATCCAGTACCATTAACACTAGTCACTAGGAGTGAAAACTCTAATTAGGCACCACCTTGACTTCTTGTTCAATGACATATATGAGTGTTGTCTTAAGCAATATGGCCTTACCATCAGTTTGTGAAAAGCAACCAATAGTCTTGGTTGCTTCAGGGTTTCCATGAAGACCCTTTGTAATCCATTTCTGGCACCAGAGTTTTTACTTGGTTGTGAGAGATATCTAGTTGGGGCTTTATCTCCCTGTTATTTGGTAACTCCATTTAGATTTCTTTCATATATGTATATTTTTGAAGAAGCTTCTACTGTAGTGGGTTTCCATATGACCTTTCAAATGACCCTTAGTGTTAGTTGCCCCTCCTGAATTTCTACCCTTAGCCTCCTTTCTTTCCTCCTCATCCTCATTTAATCCTTCCATTATAGTCTCCCCCATTTCTCCCTAACTATGTATTCTATTTCCCTTTCCTTGGGAGAGCCTTCCCTCCTCCACTAGTTCCTTACTATATATGTAACCTCTGTGGTTATTCAGAGAGTAGCAAACATATTGAAAACTTAAAATCTAACTTTCACTAGTAAAAGGATACACAGCATAGTTGCCTGTTTGGATCTGAGTTACTTCACTCAAGATTTTTTCCCTATCCTCATCAACTTACATGTGAATTTCATGATTTTGTTTTTTATTAAAGAGAATAATATTATATTGTACAAATATACCAAATTTTCCTGATCCATATGTTTCCTGATTCATCTATTGATAGATACCTAGGCTGTTTCCAATTTCCAGGTATTATAAATAGGCAATGGACATGAATGAGCAAGTGTCTCTGCAATAGAATGTAGAGTCCTTTGAATATATGTCCAAGAACAGTATAGCTAGATCTTGAGGTAGCAATATTTCCACCTTCCTGAGTAACTGCCACACTGATATCTATAGTGGCTGTACAAATTTTCATGTCCACCAACAATGAGTTAGTGTTACCGTACTTCACATCCTTGCAGCATGAGTTATCATTTGTTTTATTTATCTTGACCATTTTGACAGGTATAAGATGAAATCTCAAAGTACTTTTGATTTACACTTCCCTGATAACTAAGGATGTTGAACATTCTTTAAGTCTTTCTCAGACAATTGTGTTTCATCTTTTGAAAGCTCTCTGTTCAGTTCTGTACTATATTTTTAAATTGGTTTTTTTCTCTTCTTGATGTCCAGTTTTTTCAGTTCTTTAGATATTTTAGATATTAATCCTCTAAAAGATGTATAATTGGTGAAGATCTTTTCTTTTTCTGTGTGTTGCCTCTTTGTCTGAATAATGATGCCCTTTATTGTAAAGAAACTTTTCAGTTTCAAAGGATTCCATTTATTAATTGTTGGTCTTAGTTCCTGTGCCATCAATGCTCTATTCCGAGTCTTTTCCTGTGCCAATGAGTTCAAGGCTAACCCCATTTCCTCAAGGAAACCTTGAGGAAGATGAGGAGGAAAGAATGTAAGAGCCAGAAGGGATGGAGAACACCAAGAAGAATGGCCTTCTAACTCAACAGGATTGATGCAGAGATAAATTTCCAGAGACTTAGGCATCATGCATAGGGCCTACATGGGTTTGCAAAAGATGGGATCCTAGAACTGATAGGACAATTTGATATGTACCCCAATCCTTAACTCAGAAGCAATATCCAATTGATAACCATGTGCAAACGAAAATTTAGTTTCCTCCAAAGGAGTCTCACTGGGGAAACAAACAACTCTTAATGGTAGGCTACATGCTCAGCACTAGATGCCAACATTAAACAAATTCAGTGGTATCTTTGGGGGACTTTTTTGCCTCATAATATCATCTCAGGAATTTTCCTTTGTAAAAATTTTATCTTATTTTTCAATTATATTTTTAAATTATGTATTCTCTTTTACCCTACAGGCCCTTTGCATATATATTATAACTTCTAGTTTAGTGTTTTTATGGTAATCCTGAGTGTGTGAATGAGTGTGGGTTTATGTGTCTATATCTGTTTCTTGTGCTCTCTGCACTTTTTTCCTTCTGGTTGTTTGTTTTGTCCTATTCCAATGTGTTAGTTTTTGTTTTATGTTATTTTACTTAATCATTGTCCTTTAGAAACCTGTTTGTTTTTTAATGAGAACATCAAGCTGGTGGAACAAGATGGGAGGGGAGGTGGGGAAGAAATGGGAGAAGAGCAAGGGGAAACCATAAACAGAATGTATTATATGAGAAAAAAATCATTTTAAATAAAGGGGGAAAATCAAGCTCTACTATAGAGCTACAGTAATAAAAACAGCTTGGTACTGGCATAAAAACCGACATGTGGACCAATGGAATCGAATTGAAGACCCTGACATTAATCCGCACACCTATGAACATAATTTTTGACAAAGAAGCCAAAAGTGCACAATGGAATAAAGAAAGCATCTTCAACAAATGGTGCTGGCAAAACTGGATATCAACATGTAGAAGGCTGCAAATAGATCCATATCTATCACCGTGCACACCCTAAAAATAAATATAATGCTGAAATCTGCCTGAAAAATAGACATATGGGCAGAGTCTATTGACAAATGTGTTGCTCACAGGTTCTCACATGTAGGAGCTGGAATCTCTTGGAGTGAGTATTTTTCCAATGTTGGTATGTCTTTTCAAATTAGGAGGTTAAATAAATGTAGTTTTTTCTAATTTCTGACTTCATTAAAAATACATTCAAAGGAATTTACATAGAAGATGCAGAAAGAATGAAGGAGCCAGAAGATGAGATTTTTCAGCAGAAACGTGTTGTCCAGACAGGTCATTAGACATTGTACCCATGAACTCACTTCAGTTGTGGTTACCTGCACAAGACCTGTCCAAGATTTGGCCTGTCAACACTGCATCACTGATGGGAAGGGGTTAAAGATTCTCTACCACTTCATCGGGATTATTGGCAATTCGTGGTTGTTGGATGTGATTTTCTTCAGTGGTATAGCCACTGAATAATTGGCTTTTCTCCAGTAAATAACCACTCACCCATGTTCAAAGAAGAAAATCTAATTAAATTCACTGGGCCACTGTACTTGTTGGCTTTTGTTAACTTGACACAAACCTAGACATATCTGGAAGTGGGGAGTCTTAATTAAGAAAATGCCTCCACAGGACTGACCTGGTGGTGAGTCTGTGGGGTATTGTCTTGATTAATGATCGATGTGGGAGGTTCCAGCTCACTGTGGAAGGTGCCACCACTGAGAAGGCAGTCCTTGGTTGTTTAAGAAATCAGACTGAGCAAGTCATAGAAAGCAAGCTACTTGACCCCTAACTGATGAAGCTATTTAGGAAGGTTATAATTCTTCAGGAAGTGGAGCCGAGCAGTAAGAAGTATGCCAGGGAAGTATCTGAGATATTGCTTGACCCCACTTCCTGTTCACACTCTTTCTCGGTGTAGATGAAATGGGACCAGTCAGTTTCCTGCTCCTGCCCCATGCCTACCCTGTGTCTTGCCATACCTTCCCTGCCAAGATAGGCTGTCTCTGTGGAATTGTAAGTCAAATTAAACCCTTTCAGAATAAGGAGGAGAAGAAGGAGAAGGAGGAGGAGGAGGAGAAAGAGGAGGAGGAGAAAGAGGAGGAGGAGGAGGAGGAGAAAGAGGAGGAGGAGGAGGAGGAGGAGAAAGAGGAGGAGGAGGAGAAAGAGGAGGAGAGAGGAGGAGGAGGAGGAGGAGGAGGAGGAGGAGAAAAATGAAAGTATAAACTGTGAACTTCACTATACAGTGGACACAGCAGTCATCTCTGTGGTTGAACACCTTCTTCATGAATTTTTCAATAGTGTTACACTGGCAGTATGGGCAGGATAAGCCTACTTAGAATCCCTCTGTCACTTTGATTCAGTACATCTTGAAATACATCACATATGCTTTCAAGGTCCCTTCAAGGATTGTTTAGAGTTATAGAAGTCAGTGTGCTAGTAAAGTATATGGCATTATACAGGATGTTGGGTCTTCCCACTCCTGATGCAATGTATCATGAAAGAATAATTTTATTTTGGTCATAAAGACATCACACTGGATAAAGGCACTTGCCATCAAGCCTGATAACCTGCTTTCAATGCCTAGAACCACATGGTAGAAGGAAAGAACTAACTACCCCAAATTGTCCTTGGAATTCTACCTCTGTGCTGTGATGTGTCCTGGAGATGATAAAGAAATAAATGTAATAAAAAGAATTATATTCATTGTAAAACAATGTTCAACACAGCAGAGCTGACATATCCATTTATAAAGATTGCAGAAAATACTGTTTTTATCCATGGTCAAACTATGTCACATTATTTTATTAACTCTTAACTCTATAGACTATAATACAAATCATTTGGGACTATTTTCGAATCATCTTTTCTATTCTATTGATGTACATATCTGTCCTTTCACCAATATCATACTGTCCACATTAGTTTAATTTTTGGTATGTATTAAATTTATATGAAGCAAATTATTTGATTTTGCCGTTTTATTCATTTTTATCACATATTCTGATTACTTTGTACATCATTGCAAAATCACCTTGTTATTTTACACAAATTGTGAGTGTTGGCTTATATCCTAAGTGCCCTAAAATAGAGCAATTTTGGAGAATTGGCACTTTGATAATATAGGGTTTAAAGACCATAAACATGGTATATTGTTGGCAGCAGACGCTGAACAGGCCTTGTGCATAGCCTGTTTGCTTGCCCTAAGTTGCCCTAAGGTGCCCTTTTGTCCTTCCTCTTTTCCTGTGGTCAGTAAGTCACAGGATGTTTACGATATAGCTATTGCTGGAACATTGTTTCAAGAATCAGCTCTCTGCTTGCGGTTTTTCTGTTTGGCTGAGCTGCTGGGACACGGATAAGAACCTGAGGACCATACCCTGACCCCATGGAGAGTAGGAAGTAGCAGGGTATATAAGGCTGATGGATAGTCAATAAGGGGCTCTCTTTGAATGACGAACCACGGTATGTCCTGAGTGCTGCTTAACCTCGACGTCCCTCGCCAGTTCTGGGTCCCAGGACGTGCGGGTTGCGGCAGTATATCTCTTTGTACTTAATCAAATGTTATTTAATTTCTCTTCAAAATTTTGTTAAGGAATTTCATAGATGCTCATGCATTGATTCTTAAACAGGTTTTATACCTTTTTTCTGTGTTAACAATTACAGGTACACAAAACTAAACTATTTTCATATGTGTTGTATGTGTATCCTAATATTGTATAAAGTATTTTGTAGGTTTCTTACTATTTGCTACACATAAAGCAACACAAAAAATAGTGAGTTTGACTTCTTTTCCACATTTTTCATTATTCTTTATTATTTTTTTATGAATCCTGGGACTTAGCATTAATGTTTCATGAAAGCAGCAAGAATGAGTCATGTGACCTTTACCCCAAACACTGGTAGACATGATTCACTACTTTGCCACTAGATATGATGCTGCTTCTCTGTATAAGACTTTTTAATTTTATCACTTCTTATGAATTACTTGAATTTTTGAGTTTATTCTAATTTTTCTATCAACATTTTAGGCATAAATCTTTGCATTGAGTTTAAAATGATTTTTCTCAGTATTATAATATTTATTCATAGATTGTCATTATCTCCAGCAGTAATGTAGTAATTTATACAGAACATGAATATACCCAAGACCTTAGATGTTTACTGTCCTAAGAGTGCATCAATATTTTAATTAGGCTGTGTCTTATATGTAGTTAGATACAGGGACCATCAGGAAATTTTATCTTTTGTTTATGGACTTCAAATTGTAATGAATATATATTTATTTATATTAAATTTCTTTCATGCATTCTTGAAAGTAAGACATTCCCATCTTTCCCCTAAGGTCTATCTTTCTGATTGTATAATTCAGGTCACTGCTGGAGCATGAGCAACCAAATTCTACTGGGACATGTTGGAATCTCAGAGAGCACATTCTAGACTTTCTGTATGGAAGTTAAGAGAAAAATGAATATGCACAGAATTCCAGCTTCTCTTATTTGAGGATGCTTCCCTGTGCTTGCATATGAGGTGAACATATGTGTGCTTCCCAGAGAACCTTTGTTTTCAAGAACGATTCAACATTAATGTGGAGAGTTTAGTGGGCAGCACTGGAAGTGGGGAAATCACTGTTCTTTCATGTGAAAAAAATGAAAATAATAAAAGCACCTATATCCTAAAATTGCTTTTAAGATTCAATATGTATAAAATGCTTTACACAATTATCAGCATAAAGGGAGGTGCAAAGGGATGTTACTTCTAACTACTGTAGTGGTCTTAAACACACTCCTTCAAGTGTGAGGACAAAAGAGCTTCTGAATTAGGATTAGCAAGAGAAGAGAATACTGAGCTTTGGGTTGAAGAGTTGATGTTCTGCCAAGATCTACTTACACTGAGGGCACTGCTCATGAGGTGACACTCTGACACTGTTTCCATTCTAGAAGACATTCAATCCTCTTGGAATTTCAGACTTTATTTTATTCATGTTTTTCCTACCGATATGATAATAGGAATGTCTTTTTAAAAAGTTGCAGCTTCTCTTTATGTTTTCCCAAGATACATAATGATATGTGTTACAGATGGCAATATAAAATATTTATCCTTAAACACATATTGAAGGGTTGGAACTAGAGTCAATGTAAGCATGGAACTTATTTTTGTAAGAAAATTTGTTACATTTTGCTGTAGTAAATATTAAACAAGTCCTAGAGAGAAGCCTTAATGAGCCACCTGGTTCCATAAGTCATTTACGTACAAACCCATGGACTTTATCTCAAAGGGACAAATAGCAGTAGCCCCAGAGGATTTGTCATGTTGACATTTACCTTCTCTTCTCCTACCATTGCAAAGGTTCCTACCATCATCCTCACCACATGTGTGTAACTATGTTCCTTCACCAGATGGTGCAGTCAGTGGTTCCTAGTGCAGAGTATTCCATTATAAGAATAAATGGGATGCATCTACTTTATAAACTCTTCTTTGAAATTCAGCATCAAGAATTCTGCCTCTTATATTTTTGGTTGTGAGCCTAGCCTTTAACGGCTGAGCCATCTCGATGCCCCAACACTGTGGAGAAACCTCAGGTGACTGTCCAGGCAGCTGGCTGTTTCTGTCAACTCACAAATTTTTTGGAAGTTGCTTGCATGCACTTTCTGTTTTTATTTTTGTTAGCTAATATTATTTCCTTCTTGGGTCTCTGAGGGAGTTGAAGATTAGTTAGTTATAGTTGAAGGTTAGTTAGTTATAGTTGAAGATTAATTAGGATAGAAAGTGAATTAGATACATTTTGGACTTAACAAAATAGGATAGATAATGAAATCATTTTCTCTGAATTTGTCAAATACAAATGGACTAGACATTGTTTAGACATTTATTACTTGTATATATTGTATATAGTCATTGTACTTTTGTATATAGTTTTTCTTTTGTTAGTTATAACCTTTTTCTTTTTTTTCCTTTTTATTAAAATAGAAAAGGGGAAAAAAAAAAAAAAAAAAAAAAAAAAAAAAAAAAGAATTCTGCCTCTAAAAGGTAAATGTAAGATGCATGGATCTTATTAGTTCAACAAGAATTTGAAAGTAGCAGAATTGTTTCACTAGTTTCAGCTGACTCCTGTGGAAAGCTTATTTATGCAAGACTCATTGTGCGATGGTCAGCCGGGCACACTCGGACCATTCTTCCCTGGTTACCCAGCATAATGTGAATGGTCTGTGACAAAACCCTGGCTAAGTTTGAGCAGAAGAGACTATAAGAAGGAAATCAGAGGGAAAAAATAGATATATGGTTGGATTTGATTCATACTTCTATACTCTTTTATTTATCTACACAAGTGGCTAATGGATCCAGGGAAAGGATAGAGGGTCACAGTTTGCTGACCCAAGTCAATCAGCAAGTGTGCCAGTGAGAACTCTAGACTTTCATTTTCCAATGGAGAGGGGAAAGGGGGCAAAACCCAGTAGGGGTTCATGAATATGAATGGTTTAGTCAGGAACAGAGGAGATAGCAGACTCTGTGCTTGCTGCTTTCCTTTATATTGGTGGTTGGTGAAAACTTCTCTGAAAGTGTTGAATGAAAAAATAATACATCTCACTAAAATATTGAGTAATTAAAAGCCCATCAATATTTTATATCTAAATTTAAAAGTTGCTTAATCATGGCATGTGATCAAATACCTCTGGAAATTTTATAGATCATGTTTCTTTTAATTTTATAAAGCATTTCTTTTAATTTTACAACAAAATTACATTGTGTAGATAGCAATCCCACTGTACAAGTACAAAAACTAAGAGTAAAAAAAAATTGTGTGATGGGTCTAGCATCTGCTTGTCTGACTCCAGCACCCAGATGCTGCAGTCAGCACAAACAGACTCTTGGAGAATCACAACAGAAGGAGTTCCACTACTGAACTCAGCTGAGGCAGAAGGCAAAGAGCAAGAATGGCCTCATTCCTTAAGACCCAACTGTGTTCAGAGTTTGACAAAGAGAATTTCAAAATTCTGGAATGCATATCACAGTGGAAGGGACAACAGGAACTATAGATGCTTAAATTTAGAAATGGTAAGGCAGGAGAGATAGGATAGCTCTAGTCAAACATTTAAGGCCTTTGTATGGAAAATAGATTACTTGTACCATGAAAATCATGGCGCAAAATGGATAGGATTTGAAACAGCTTTTCAAAATGATAAGTAAGGTGCCTGTTGTTACAGTAACTTGAACACACCGAAGAGTTATCAATGAAGAGGTAGAATACATTCTTGAATGGGCTACAGCTATTGATTCACTGCATTTTACAATTCCCTAGCTGAAGACCTCAGTCCAACCTTCAGAGGAACAATATTATTGCTAACTATAAAGAAAACATTTTAAAACATTTAAGGATTAATATATTCTCATGCCACATAATAACCATGGTTGCTATTTCTGGTAATTGCTTTAAAAATCTTAAGAACTGCAATTACGTTGTTATTTAGAAGAAAGTTATGTCTCTGTGAATGCTGTAACTAATGGCCTTGGGTAGAAACTGAGCATCATAGCAACACAATTCTGTTTTTTTTTTCTTTTTCTTTTCTTTTTTTTTTTTTTTTTTTTTTTTTTTTTGAGACAGGGTTTCTCTGTGTAGCTTTGCAGCTTTCCTGGAACTCACTTTGTAGACCAGGCTAGCCTCGAACTCACAGAGATCTGCCTGCCTCTGCTTTTTTAATTCTTCACTCATACATTACATCCCCACCAGTTTTCCCTCCCTCCACTCCTCCCTGTCTCCCCCACATTCCCCAGATCCACTCCTCTTCCATTTTGCTTAAAAAAAAAAATCAGGCCTCTCACAATTTTTGAAGGAAATATAACTGTGAGAGAGCATACATAGCAATGTAGCAGTGAGATGCATTTTAAAATGTAACTGAGGATGGATTATGGAGTTCTCAGTTTGATTTTTTGATGCAGTATTTCTGCTGTGAAGCTGATTCAGAAGATGGGAAGCATTTTACTAATAATATTAACTTGAATGTAATAATCTAAATGGAAATATTATTATTTATGGCACCAAATTAAAAGTAACTCAATGGACTGTGAGATATTTTGAAAAATTAAGGATTCAACACTGCATCAACCTCTTCACCCAATCAAGTCCTGCACATCAATCTCCAGGGTTTAGCCTGGCGAGTCTGCCTGCCCTCCCCATGGAATAGACTTTTCTTTAGCTAAAAGAAAACACAAGCTGATAGAATTTGTAATCAATAGATTTTACTGAAGAGTTATATTATATTATGTAGTTGGACTAAGTACCATGAGATGTGAATAAATTAAAAAATTCCTAATTAAAATAATTTAATTAAAAGTTTAAAGATTTATATTATTTTATGTGCATGAGTATTTCTTTCTGCATGTGTGTATGTGCATAACATGAGGTCAGAAGAAGACCTTGGAGTCCATGGAATAGGAGTTATGGATGGTTTTGAGCCATGTGAGTGCTGGGAATGGAACCTAAGACCTCTGAAAGAGCAATAAAGTGTTCTTAACCCCCAAGCCACATATTTAACTGAAATGGTTTAGAATTATATTTCATTCTGTGAATTTTCATATCAATATTATAATGTTTTTAAATATTCACTAAGGTTTTAGTATGGCTGATGTAGCTTTTTTTCTTTTCTTATTAATGACAACTTATTTATTGTTATTTATGCTGTCTTCAAACTGCTTCAAAACACAAGAATTTTGTGTTTGTCACAATGAAGTGGCTAAACAGAGAAGACATGAAACTCTTTAATGAAAATGCATCAAAGTACACACACAAAACAATGAGCAATAGGGAACAAATTAGCTTAGTATTTTCATTACTCCATGTCACAAGGATAAACTTATCTTTGAACATACATGTACTTACCTCTTTTGAATTATTGTCTTAAGAAAAGTAAGTGACAATAATGTTATTATTTAAACTGAAAATTTCTTAATATGTTTTCCCTGAGGCTTCTTTTATATAATAGTGTTCCTAGATGTGAGAGTAAAGGACTGAGAACAGGTGACAATCCAAAAGGAATTGATCACCATTCATTAAATTAGAACTCTCATCCAATGACTGATGGAAGCAGATGCAGAGATCCATGGCCAGGCCCCAGGTGGAGCCCCAGGAGTCCAATCAGTGAGAAAGAGGAGGGATTGTATGAGTGAGAATTGTTGAGACCATGATTGGAAAAAGCACAGGGACAAATAGCCAAACTAGTGAAAACACATAAACTATGACCCAATAGCTGAGGAGCCCCCAACTAGATCAGGCCCTCTGGATAAGTGAGACAGTTGATTAGCTTGAACTGTTTGGGAGGCACCCAGGCAGCGGGACCAGGACCTGTCCTTAGTGCATGAGCTGGCTGTTTGAAACCTGGGGCCTATGCAGGGACACTTTGCTCAGCCTGGGACGAGGGGACTGGACCTGCCTTGACCAATCTACCAGGTTGAGCTGAATCCCCAGGGGAGTCCTTGCCCTGGAGGAGATGGGAATGGGGTGGGCTGAGGAGGGGGGGGGTGGGAGAAGGGAGGACAGGGGAATCCATGGCTGATATATAAAATTAAATTATAAAATTAAAAAAATACAATATAAAAATCTATCAATTTAAATTAAACTATACTCACAAAACTAATGTCTACATAGTGCTCCATCAGACCATTCTCAAAACTTGTTTACAATTATTATGTCACAGAATTTTTATATGAAAATGTAAAGTAAAAATCCTTCTATCAAATTATTTACTCATAATGCTAATGTCATTTTAAATTGTATCTGGAAGGAACAGACCTTGGAGAGAAATGTGGCAAATTCCTAATCTTTGATACAAGCCGGAAAGTCTTCCAAATTGCAGATATAGCTGACTGGATGGATATGGTGTCATTCCCTAAATACAAATTAGAGGAGGAGTGGTTGAAGGGAAGGATGGATGAGAAGAAAGGTAGTGAGGTGTGTCTAGGAACTCAATGTGTCATTGAGCATGATGAGAATCCCAGGACATCACAGGAACTGGATCTGGACCTTGGGAAACAGTTCTGCCTGCAACAGAAGGCTAGAGAAGCACCTTCAAAATATATCACGTGACACGTCAGAGAGTGAGGCTCAATCATTCTTACTTTATGCAAAGAGGTAAAACTTTCAATACTGAAGAATCTTGGTAATGCATGTTGGGTTACAGAAGACCTGACTGAGTGTGGGAAATAATCATATGCAGCCAGTACTGTGTGGAACGAGTATGTTAAACAAACGTATTCCTCATTTTCCTCAGGGAGAATTCACACAGAAGATGGAGCCTGGAAACTACACAACCGTGACAGAGATCATCCTTTTGGGGTTAACAGATGATCCTATACTTTGTGTCATCTTCTTTGTGCTTTTTCTTGTAATACACATTGTCACTTTAGTAGGAAATATCAGCATAATCAATTTAGTAAGAAGCTGTCCCCAGCTCCATACCCCCATGTACCTGTTCCTTAGCCATCTGGCTTTCGTGGACATTGGCTATTCCACATCAGTTACACCTATAATGCTGCTAGGATTTATTGTGCATGGAACGGCCCTTCCTCTGCATGACTGTGAAGCCCAACTCTGTTCTGTTGTCACTTTTGGAACAGCTGAGTGCTTTCTGCTGGCTGCCATGGCCTACGACCGATATGTAGCTATCTGCTCACCCCTACTCTACACTACACATATGTCTCCCCAAATCTGTTTCCTCTTAGTTGGGGCTTCCTATGTGGGTGGCTGTGTGAATGCTTGGACATTTACAGGTTGTTTGTTAAGTCTGTCCTTCTGTGGAGCAAATCAGATAGACCACTTCTTCTGTGACTTCTCTCCTTTGTTGAAACTTTCCTGCTCAGATGTCTCCATTATTGGAATAATCCCCTCTATCTCCGCTGGATCCATCATTGTAGTGACAGTGTTCATCATAGCTGTCTCCTACATCTACATCCTCATCACCATCCTGAAGATGCACTCCACTGAGGGCCGCCACAAGGCCTTCTCCACCTGCACCTCCCACCTCACTGCAGTCACTCTCTACTATGGAACCATTACTTTTATATATGTGATGCCCAAGTCCAGTTACTCGACTAAGCAGAATAGGGTGGTATCTCTGTTCTACACAGTAGTGATCCCCATGTTGAACCCCCTCATCTACAGTCTGAGGAACAGAGATGTAAAGGAGGCCCTGAGGAAGACAATTGTCAAAATATATTCATAGAATCTATTCTTTGAAGAGCATAAAAATTTCATTTATACATGTCACTCTCAGTAGCTATCACACAGTATTTAAGTTAACATCTTGTTTTTCTGTCCTAAACCCCACTTTCAATCTGTGTTCATTTGGAGTCTGTCTTGAAATCTTCAAAAATGGCTTTTCTATTAAGTATAGAATTCCAGCAGATGTCAAGAAATTTTCCTTTTTAAAATTCATGTACCAAACAACAGTTTGCCCTTGCTGTATGCCGTATCACTCCAAACTCATTTTATATACAAATACAACAACCTGGTGCAGTAATATCAGTAGTTTTATTTTACAAATATCTTGTCTGAGGAGGTAAATTATCACACTCATGTACAAAAGTAGTTATAAGATTAACATTGAGAACCTGTTTCTGCAGTCTCTACTTCTACAATTAATTTCCACAACAAATCTGCTGACCTGCTGATCTTCCCCCCAATTCACAGATGAGAAATAGCAATGAGAGACTGGTCTTACAGAGATCAAATAGTTTGTTCAAATCAGTGTGTATTCAGATCTCTTGATTCTATCTTCCCTGCACTATGTGTATACTCTCTCACCACAATCAGTAAAGTGATTTGGACGCTGAAAATGATGTAAGGGACTTGCTCAATAATACACTGCATCAGTCTTTTGGAGAAGCTGTGTGCAGACATAGTCTATGTTGTACTCAAACTGGAGGAAGTGTAAATCTGGGAAAATGGGATTTATTCCCATTATAAATTCATTTTTATGTTTAGGCAATTAGATCTTGAAGTTGTGATCAATCATTTGGCTGGAATGCCATCTGTGCTGAAATAAACATTTAAAACAGACAGCTCCATTTTACACACTGTTACTTCATTATATGTAGAGATTTACAAGGGCTAAGCTCTTCAGTAAATGCCTCCCACAATTATATGTTCTTAGGCCTGGAACTATAAAGTAGAACCTCCAAGCAATAGATTGAAATTTTGTCACAAATCCTACTACACATTTATTTTCTTGTGGAAAGGACCAGATTTTGTATGTGTGTGATTTTTATGAATCAAGAAAGAGTGAGACAAATTTGATACAATATGGGACCTCACATCAAATGCTGTAACAACTGATTATGACACCAGAAAACCAGACTCAGATCCCAACTGTCCTTCCTCAGTGAGAAAGGGTGAAAGACATTAGGGCTTGGAGATACTTTAAAGTATCCACTCAAATGTAAATTATTCATCCTTCTCTATTAAGTGAAATCATGCAGTACTTTCCAGTGAAAGATTCTAAGTAAGGAAAACATGGTAAATTAAATACAGAAAAACATGAGGTGTTTCATAGGCATGTCATGTTTTTAATTTCTCATAGTTTAATGCCTTATTTAAAATATAGAAATGCTGAAAATAAAATCAGGCCATCAAGATGGATCACTGAGTAAAAGTGCTTACCACCAAGTTTGATGATCTGAATTCACACACACAGATAAACACAAAGTTAAAGTGAAAAAAAGCAAACAAAGAAAATAGAAAAATACAGGGAAAGAATTGACAAATATTGGTGCTCAAATATCATATCTACCCAAACTGGCAAAGCACAAAATCCTGTATTTCCCCTTTGGGTGACTGGCATGAAATTCCACTTCTTGGCCATGGAGAGGAGAACCATAGTCATGTAGAAGTGTGTGACCTGGGAAAGATAGGCTTTCTCTCTTCAGGCAAGCATCTTGCACTTCACTGAGACACAGGTTCTCATGGTGTTGCTTGAGATAGCTCAATTCAGCTTAGCTGTTTACTGAGAGTTTATTAAGCAATAGAGGTTGTGTGGATACCAACATGCCCAAATCTTCATATGACTCCAAACTATTACAACATCATATAAACCCACATGTTTCCTTTTCTAGAATTTTGGTACTTAAGTTTAAATGTAGAAGGTAAAACTAAAAGAAGTAGGCCCAAGGGAGCTGCATTTTTCTCAGGCAGGATTGTAGATAAGGACTTTTCAGAAAACAGAGTACACAAACAAAATCTTACAATATGACTAGATAAAAGCAATATTAGGGCAGTGGAGATATAAGAAAGCACATTAGAAATAGCAGATTGGTACAGAAAACATGGGAGTGGCCAACCAATGACTGGTCCAGTTTGAGATCCATCTAATGAGGGGGAAGATCACCCCTGACACTGCCTGAAAGACTGGAAACCAGAGGTTGGACATCTCAGAGACCTAGGATAGAACTAAACATGACTGGCAAAAATGTCAATAAAATGATTCCTAATTATATTCTGCTATACTCATAGAATGTTGCCAAGCCCAGTTGTCATCAGAGAGACTTTACTCAGCAACTGATGGAAACAGATACAGAGACCTACACCCAAACAATAGGTGGAGCTTGAGGAATCCTGTGGAAGAGAGGTAGGAATGATTATGGGAGCCAGAGGAGCCACAGACACCACAAGAAAACCCACATAATCATCTAACCTGGGCTCATAGGGTCTCACAGAGACTGAACCACGAACCAGAGGGCGTGGCTAGGACTAACCTAGCACATATGTTACAGTATGTAGCCTGGTACAGTGGGACCAGAGGCTGTCTCTGACTGTTACCTGTTTGGGGGACCCTTTTCTCTTACTTGGTTGCTTCATCCAGCTTTAATAGGAGAGGAGATACCTAGTCTTATTGCAAATTGATATGCCATAGCTGACTGATATACATGGGAGACCTGCTCTTTTCTGAAGAGAAAAGAAGAGTGAATGGGGCAGGGGGTAAGTAGAGATTGGGAAGAGGGACTGGGTGGAGAGGAGGGAGAGAGAGGAAACAGTGATCAGATTGGGAAAATTAATTATTTAATTAATTAAGTAAAAAAAAGAGATAGCATATGGAAAGAGCAGGGTATGTGTGGAGTGACAATTATAAAGTATTAAGAACAGGGTGATTGTGGGTAACAGAGATGACTATTTTCTCAATGTGTTATATTTATATATGTAATTGTCAAAATGATAGCCATTCTATGATCGCTACTCACTAATGGAAAATATATAAAAAGAGAACTGGCTTCAAGATGGAAAGTGGTGACAGATGGTGACTGCAGATAGATACAGGTTTAGAAAAGCTGCTGGGCGGTGGTGACACACGCCTTTAATCCCAGCACTTGGGAGGGAGAGGCAGGTGGATCTCTGTGAGTTCAAGGCCAGCCTAGGCTACAAAGTGAGTTCCAGGAAAGGCACAAAGCTACACGGAGAAACCCTGTCTTGAAAAAAGAAAAGGTACAAATGCCACACAAAGGTATATTTATCCTTTCAGAACCACTGAAAGGCTGCATGCAAGGTAAAGTGGTTAGATGTGCTTAGATAATTTCAACACCAATAATTCCAGGAGACTGACTAGGAAGTGAACTCTAGGTTTCCAGGAGACAGAGACCATGAAAATCAGTTATGTAGAGAAGTTAGAAAATAAGAAAACTGTAGGTTGAAAAATATTAGGAGACTGACTGTTAATGGGGATCAATCAAAGAAGAGAGGTTACCATGACATCCATGACCCAGATGTGTTGAATGGGTTCTGTGATCCTCAATATTCTCCTGTTGAGGTTTCAAGATTAAATAGAAATCAGAGGCTATGTATGTATCAATAAAATCAGTTACTAGTGCTATAACCATTACTATCATAGGAAAGGCACTGTGAGATTCAATACCCAGGTAAAGGAGAGAAATTCTTTGAGTTCCCACAGACCAGCTCTCTCCAATGTCTGCTTTTATTATTTTTTTTAAAAAAAGAATTGTTTATTTTTACTTTTTATGTATATGACTTCTTTGCATGCATAGATGTACACCATGTGCATGCCTCTTCCCTGCAAAAGGCAGAGGAGTATGCTGAATTCCCTAGACTTGGAATTGTAGATGATTGTGAGACATAGTTTGGGTTCAAGGAACTGAACGCAGGTCCTATGGCAAGAGTAGTTTGTGATCTTATTCACTGAGCCATCTCTCCCGTTTATCCAATCTCCTCTTAAGTCCACCCTATATCCCCTTTTATTGTCTCTCTAGTCTGCTTCTTTAATTTTTTCTCCTTCATTTAGTGTGTGTGTGTGTGTGTGTGTGTGTGTGTGAGAGAGAGAGAGAGAGAGAGAGAGAGAGAGAGAGAGAGAGAGAGAGGGAGAGAGAGAGAGAGAGAGAGAGAGAGAGAGAGAGAGAGAGAGAGAGAGAGAGAGAGAACAACTTGTGTGAGTTGATTCTTTCCTTTGACCATACATGGTCATAGGGATCAAAGTCAGATTATCAGACATGGTGGTATTGATTTTTCCCACTGAGCCTCACAACTCTAATGTTGAAAGCCTTATACCCCCTCTCCTGACAGCTTTTTGCTAGTCTTTATCACCTGGCAAACATCTAAAAGCATCTGCTAAAATTTTAAGGTGCATCTGACTACAATGAGACCTTAGAACTTTAGACATATGCACCCCAAATCTCTGAACATAAAGATTGGCCTCCCCATAAACACTGAATCCATATCTCTGAGATCATAATGTTAACTGTTTTCTGAATTTTTACATTAGTACTAGCAGAGCTTGGATAATTTGAAAATGATAGGTTAATGACAAATAAAAATAATTAATTTACATATCAGTGAAGTTTTCTAGCTCCTTCTCAACATGTTTGAGAATAGTTTAGGAAGAAGGCAGGGAAAAGACACCAAAAATCAGTGGTCTCTGCCTTAATGACCTCAAATTCTTTCTGAAATGTTGTGTGAGATAACCATTGAAGCATTCATTCTTTCTTCTATATGTTGAATACTTATTGTAACATAAAAGCAAATAGATACTAAAGATATGCTACCAAATAAAATAATTCTGATGAAATTGATAGTTTAGTGGATAGTATACTAGAAAATAATCAACCTTTTAAATCTTATAATGTGGTACAGAAGCATAAACAGAACTGTTATGAGTGACAAAGGTAGCTGTGGTGAGGGTGGGTGGTATTAATTGAGTAGGCTAGCAATTAAATCCCCATGGGCAACAAAGAACAGAATTATACCCCAAGACTGGAAAGAATTGGCTACAGCAATATTGGAAGCTGTAGTTATAATGGGAAACATGGTGGAAAGATGAAGCTAGGGCCATAGAACAATGAAGATCAGTTTCTAGAAGAAGGCAAATATGCTGAATCAACAAGGCAGCTTGAATTTGGTGACCATACCTTGGTGCTAGGTCATTCAGCGGCATTAAATGCATGAGACAAGGTTAAAGAATCAAGAAAGAGGTCTGAGTCATTTACTAAAATTTTACAAGGCCCAAAAGAAGGCTTCTTTGATTTTTTTGCAAAGATTGAATTAAGCAGTAAATAGGAAAGTATCAGATCCAGAAGTCAGACAAATATTAATTAAATATTTGGCTTTTGAATATATTAATTCAGAATTCAAAAGAGTGATTAGGCCTTTATATTTTAGTGTGCTTTTCTTTTTTTTATTAAGAGATTTCCTATTCATTTTACATACCAACAACAGATTCCCCTGTCTTCCCTCCTCCTGCTCCCCAGCCTCCCCCACGCCAACCCATTCCTCATTCCCACCTCCTCCAAGGCAAGGTCTCCCATGGGGAGTCAACAGAGCCTGGTACATTCAGTTGAGGCAGGTCCAAGCCCCATCTCCCTGCACCAAGGCTGAGCAAAGTGTCTCACCATAGGCACTAGGCTCCAAAAAGCCAGTTTATGCATTAGGAACAGGTCCCGATCCCACTGCCTGGGGGCCCCCTATACAGTTCAAGCTAAACAACTGTCTCACTTATCCAGAGGGCCTAGTCTAGTAGCATAGGGCTCTTCAGCTATTGGTCCACAGTTCATGTGTTTCCACTAGTTTGGCTAGTTGTCTCTGTACTTTTTCCAATCATGGTCTCAATATCCCTTACTCATAGAATCCCTCCTCTCTCTCATTGTTTGAGCTCAGCCAGGGGCTTGGCCATGGATCTCTGCATCTGCTTCCATCAGTCACTGGATAAGGTTCTATGATGACAGTTAGGATATTCAGCCATCTGATCACCAGAGTGGACCAGCTCAGGCACCTCTCGACTATTGCCTAGTAGTCTATGGTGGAGTCATCCTTGTGGATTCCTGGGAACCTCCCTAGCACTCTGCTTCTCCCTATTTCCATGGTGTCTTCATTTATCATGGTATCTCTTTCCTTGTTCTCCCACTCTGTTCCCATTCCAGCTCAAACTTCCCATTCCCCTAAGCTCTCATCCCTTGTCCCTTGCCCTCCATTACCCCCCTCACCCCGAGTTTGCTCATGTAGATGTCATCCATGTAGTGTCAATCACTCCATCAGTGGGTGATTCACACATCCTTCCTAGGGTTCTCCTTGCTAGCTAGCCTCCCTGGAGCTGTGGGTTGCAGTCTGGTTATCCTTTGCTTTATAACTAGTATCCACTTATGTTTGTCCTGAGTCTGGGTTACCTCACTCAGGATGATATTTTCTAGTTCCATCCATTTACCTGCAAATTTCATGATGTCACTGTTTTTCTCTGCTGAGTAGTACTCCATTGTGTATACGTACCACATTTTCTTTATCCATTCTTTAGTTGAGGGGCATCTAGGTTGTTTCCAGGTTCTAGCTATTATAAATAATGCTGCTATGAGCATAGCTGAGCATGTGTCCTTGTGGTATGATTGAGCATTCCTTGGGTATATGCCCAAGAGTGGTATAACTGGGTCTTGAGGAAGATTAGTAGGAAGTAGTCTTGAACATTTTCGCACCAGAGATCATTTCCTAAATATAACACCAGTAGCACAGACACTGAGAGCAACAATTAATAAATGGGACCTCTTGAAACTAAGAAGTTTTGTAGGGCAAAGGACACGGTTAACAAGACAAAAGAACAGCCTGGAGAATGGGAAAAGATCTTCACCAACCCCACATCTGACAGAGGGCTGATCTCCAGAATATATAAAGAACTCAAGAAACTAGACATCAAAATACCTAACAGTCCAATTTAAAAATGGGCTATAGAGCTAAATAGAAAATTCTCAATAGAGGAAGCTCAAATGGCCAAAAGGCATTTAAGGAATTGCTCAACAACCTTAGTCATTAGGGAATGAAAATCAAAACAACTCTGAGATACCATCTTACACCTGTCAGAATGGCTAAGATCAAAAACACTGAAGACAGCTTATGTTAGAGAGGATGTGGAGCAAGGGGAACACTCCACCACTAATGGTGGGAATGCAAACTTGTACAACCACTGTGGAAATCAGTAAGGTGGTTTCTCAGAAAAATTGTGATTAGGCCTTTAAAAGCAAGATCTACACCAATGGATGGATGGATTAGAAATAAAGCTGATATTGGAGATGATGCTTATGGTGCTACTCTGCTAGGAGAAGAAATTTCTAAAAGTTTTAAGAAAAATCAAAATGTCAGATGTTTTAATCATGGTAAGCAAGGTTATTGGTAAAGAGATTGTAGCAAGGAGTTATTATAAGCGATATTTTGTCTAGAGATATTTCAAGCAGAAGGCCTCAGCTTGTTGGAGTATGCAGACAGTGTGCAAAGACCAACATTGGACTAATGAATGTAGATCAACCAGGGATAGGAAGGTAACCCTTTGCTGTTGGGAAATAGCCTATGTGACCTCCTGTGGGCCCCATATATCAAATTTGATTTAGTCATTCCCTGTCAGCATGGGAGAAATTCATCCACAGAGCAATTAAAAGATTTAGTGCCTGTTGTTAAAAACAACACTGCTCCGGATGTGATTAAGGACAGAATAGCTTTATTAAATAAAACAAAAAATTTAGGAGAGACCAAAAAAACAAGTATTTTGACAAACTGCGGTAAATGATCAGAGACCAAAGCTAAAAATACAGATAAATGGCATTCTAATTGAAGAATTACTAGACACAGAGACAGATGTAATGTTAATTTCACCAAAACCTTAGCATCAAGATTGGCCTCTTCAGGGCATAAATATTCAGCTTTTAGGGATTGGATCATTATCTCAAGTAAAACAAAGTACAGGATGGGTCGAGTGTATATGGCCAGAAGGACAGACAGGAAATTAAGCCATATGCAGTAATCATAACCATGAATTTATGGGGACATGATTTGTTGCAGCAATGGAAAACACAGATTAACATTCCTCCAATCTCAGAAACAAACCATAAAATAAAGAATGCTTCTGAGAAAAATATTAAAAGGTGTTATCAAGAGCAGTCACAGACTGTTCAAGTTATACATTAGCAGAACTCAACAGCAGTTGATCTTTCAAAGATACCAACCACTCTGCCTTTAAAATGGTTAACTGACATTATGTGGGTGGAATAATGACTTTTGACATCAGAAAAATTACAAGCACTAGAACAGCTGGTACAGGAGAAGCTAAGTGCTCAAAATATTGTAGAATCGACCAATCCTTGGAATTCTCATTTGTCATTAAAAAGAAATCTGGAATATGGAAAATGGTAATAGATTTAAGAGATATAAATAAGGTGATTCCGCCAATGGGCTTTTTGCAGCTTGGAATGCCCATGCATCCTTTAATACCTAAGGGATGGCCTATTATAGTGATTGATTTTTTATTTAAGATTTTTTTTATTTTTTTTTTTTACATACTAACCTCAGATCCCCCTCACATCCCTCCTCCTGCTCCCCATGCCAGCCTCCCTCTCCCTGGCCCACCCCTCATCCATTCCTCCAAAAGGATAAGGCCTCCCATGGTGAGTCAGCAAATCCTGGTACATTCAGTTTAGGCAGGACCAAGCCCCTCCCCCTTCATCAAGTCTGAGCAAGGCATCTCACCCTAGGAAATGGGCTCCAAAAAGCCAGCTCATGCACCAGGGATAGATCATCATCCCACTAGCAGGTATCCCTCAAACAGACCAAGCTACACAACTGTCTCCAGTATGAACAAGGCCTAATAAGGTCCCATGCAGATTCCACAACTATCAGTCTAAAGTTTGTGAGTTCCCATGAGCTTGGTTCATTTGTCTCTGTAGAATTCCCCACCATGATCTTGATCCCCATTGCTCATATAATCCTTCTTCCCTCTCTTCCACTGGACTCCCAGAGCTCAGCCTGATGCTTGGCTGTGGATCTCTGCATCTGCTTCCATCAGATACTAGATGAAGACTCTATAATGACAGTTAGGGTATTTCTTTATATAACTCTATATTCCTTTTCCTCTCTCTTCCAAGCCTACATATATTTTTATACACACTTTAAACCATTTAGAGTCTTATTCCATCTGAATCTGCCTTATTGTGAATCTATTGCTTTAAACTGAACCATTACTAGGACTGAAATGGCAGCTTTGGCTGCTGGCTCTGCCCACTTATGCTTCCCAACATGGTGGTGGTATGTTTACCACCAGCTCTGGCTCTTGGAGCCATGTGTACCACCAACTCTCAGAAGCAGTGGATCTATGCCTCCATTAAAGCAGTGTGTAGTCCAGAAACCTCTTTTTTTTTTTTTTTTTTTTTTTTTTTTTTTTTTTTTTTTTAGTAGCAAAAGCTAAATCCACCATGCAGCATACTGTGTGACTTGGAAATGCCTCTGTGTACAGTGGCAGGAATCTGCCATGCTACTTGGGTCATGCCCCAGCACCATGAACGCACCATACTGTAGCTCAAGTCTGCACACCACAGCATCTCTGTATCACAGTTTTCCTGAGAGACACAACTAGGAAGCTGCTCTTGGCTCCATTTTAGAACCCTTTTTAAAAGCTTTCTTGGGTTTTGGGTAAAAATTATTGCCCCACATTGGGCACTATTTGTAGCTGAAGTTTTCCTGTGTCCTGCCTGTCCCATGGTCAAGACAAATCTCTCTCACCCACCAGTCTCATACCTGCTGGGACCCAAGTAAAGACACAGAGGCTTATATTATTAATGAACTATAAATGGCCATTAGCTCAAGCTTACTACTGACTAGCTCTTATACTTAAATTAACCCATAATTCTTACTTATGTTTAGCCATGTGGCTTGGTACCTTTTCTCAGTTCTGCCTTCATAATTGCTTCCTCTGTGTCTAGCTGCTGACTCCTGACTCTATTTCTCTTCCCAGCATTCCTTTAGTCTGCTCATCCTACCTATATTTCCTGCCTGGCTACATGCCTATCAGTGTTTTATCAGTGTACAAGGGCATCATCCCACAGCATTATCTCATCTATTTCCCCTTCCCAGGGTGATCCATGTGTCTCTCTTAGGGTCTTCCTTGTTAGCTAGCATCTCTGCAGCTGTGGGTTGTAGTCTGGTTATCCTTTGCTTTACATCTAGATTCCACTTATGAGTGAGTACATACCATGTTTGTCTTTCTGAGTGTGAGCTACCTCACTCAGGATATTTTCTAGTTCCAACCATTTACCTGCAAATTTAAGGATATCATTGCTTTTAACATCTGAGTAATACTCCACTGTATATATGTAATGCATTTTCTTTATCCATTCTTTGGTTGAGGGGCATCTAGGTTGATTCCAGGATTCCAGGTTCTGGTTATGACGAACAATGCTGCTATGAAAATAGTTGAACAAGTGTCCTTGTGGTATGATTGAGCATGCATTGAGTATATGCCCAAGAGTGGTATTATTGGGTCTTGAGGTAGATTGATTCCCAATATTCCAAGAAGTTGTCATACTGATTTTCCAAGTGGCTATATAAGGTTGCACTCCCACCAACAATGGAGGAGTATTCCCCTTGTTCCACATCCTCTGATGTCATAAGCTCTCATCAGTGTTTTTTATCGTAGGCATTCTGACAGGTGTAAAATGGTATCTCAGAGTCATTTTGATTTTCATTTCCCTGATGACTAAGGATGTTGAGCAATTCCTTAAATGTCTTTTGGCTATTTGAGATTCTTCTGTTGAGAATTCTCTGTTTAGATCTGCAGCCAATTTTTTTAATTGGGGTGTTTGGTACTTTGTTGTCTAGTTTCTTGGATTCTTTATATATTTTGGAGACCAACCGTCTGTCAGATGTGGGGTAGGTGAAGATCTTTCCCATTCTGTAGGCTGTCATTTTGTCTTATTTACCATGTCCTTTACCTTACAGAAGCATCTCCGTTTCAGGAGGTCCCATTTATTAATTGTTGCTCTCAGTGTCTGTACTACTGGTGTTATATTTAGGAAGTGGCCTCCTGTGCCAATGCATTCAAGACTACTTCCCACTTTCTCTTCTATCAGGTTCAGAGTAACTGGATTTATGTTGAGGTCTTTGATCCAACTGGACTTGAGTTTTGTGCATGGTGACAGAAATGGAACTATTTGCAATTGTCTACATGTTGACATCCAGTTATGCCAGCACCATTTGTTGAAGATGCTTTCTTTTTTCCATTGTACAGTTTTGGATTCTTTGTCAAAAATCAGGTGTTCATAGGTGTGTGGATTAATGCCAGGGTCTTCAATTTGATTCTGTTGGTCCACATGTCAGTTTTTATGCCAATACCAAACTGCTTTTATTACTATAGCTCTGTAGTAGAGCTTGAAGTCAGGGATGATGATGCCTCCAAAAGTTGCTTTAGTGTATAGGATTGTTTTAACTTTCCTGGATTTTTTTGGTTTTCCATATGAAGTTGAGTATTCTTTCCAGGTCTGTGAAGAATTGTGTTGGGATTTTGATGGGGATTGCATTGAATCTGTAGATTGCTTTTGGTAATATTGACATTTTATTATGTCGATTCTACCTATCCATGAGCAAGGGATATCTTTCCATTTTCTAATATTGTCTTCAATTTCTTTCTTCAAAGACTTAAAGTTCATGTCATACAGGTCTGTCACTTGCTTGCTTAGAGTTACTCCAAGGTATTTTATATTATTTTTGGCTATTGCAAAGGGTGATGTTTCTCTGTTTTTTTTCTCAGCCCATTTATCATTTGTATATAGGAGGCCTAGTGATTTTTTTTTTAGTTAATCTTGTGTCCTGCCACATTACTGAAGTAATTTATCAGCTGTAGGAGTTCCCTGGTAGAATTTTTGGTGTCACTTATGTATACTATCATATCATCTGCAAATAGTGAATGTTTGACTTCTTCCTTTCCAATTTGTATCTCCTTAATCTCCTTTTGTTATCTTATTGTTCTAGCTAGAACTTCAAGAACTATATTGAATAGAGTGGACAGCCTTGTCTTGTTTCTTATTTTAGTGGAATTGCTTTGAATTTTCTCACCATTTAATTTGATGTTGACTATCGGCTTACTGTAAATTGTTATTATGTTTAGATATGTTTCTTGTATTCCTGATCTCTCCAAGACCTTTATCATGAGGGGGTGTTGGATTTTGTCAATGGCTTTTTCATCATCTAATGAGATGATCGTGTGTTTTTTTTTTCTTTCAGTTTGTTTAGATAGTATATTACATTGACAGATTTTTGTATGTTAAACCATTCCTACATTTCTGGGAGGATGCCTAGATGATCAAGGTTGTTGATTTTTTTATGCACTCTTGGATTCAGTTTGTCAGTATTTTATTGAGTAATTTTTCATCAATATTCATGAGGACAGTTGGTCTGCAATTTTCTTTCTTTGTTGCATCTTTGTGTGGTTTGGGTATCTGGGTAACTATAGTCTCATCAAATGAGCTTGTCAATGTTCCTTCTGTTTCTATTATACGGAAGAATTTGAGGAGTATTGGTATTACCTCCTCTTTGAAATTCTGGTAGAATTCTATGCTGAAACCATCTGGCCTTGGACTTTTTTTTTTTTTTTTTTTGGTTAAGAGCCTTTAATGACTGATTCTATTTCCTTAGGGATTACAGGTCTCTTTAAATCTGTAAGTGTTTTTAAATTTATCTGGTCTTGATTTAACTTTGGTATGTGGTACCTATAAATAAGATTGCCCATTTCTTTTAGATTTTCCAATTTTGTGGAGTACAAATATTTGAAGAATGACCTGATGATTCTCTGGATTTCTTCATTGTCTGGTTTTTTTTTTTTTTTTTTTTTTTTTTTTGGTTTTTCGAGACAGGGTTTCTCTGTGTAGCTTTGCGCCTTTTCCTGGAACTCACTTGGTAGCCCAGGCTGGCCTTGAACTCACAGAGATCCGCCTGGCTCTGCCTCCTGAGTGCTGGGATTAAAGGCGTGCGCCACCACTGCCCGGCTCATTGTCTGTTTTTATGGCTCCCTTTTCATTTCTAAATTTGTTAATTTGGATATTCTCTCTTTCTGCATTTTGGTTAGTTTGGATAAGGGTTTGTCTGTCTTGATTTTCTAAGAACCAACTCTTTGTTGCATTGATTCTTTGTATTGTTCTCTTTGTTTCAATTTTATTGAACTCAGCCTTCAATTTGATTATTTCCTGACATCTATTCCTCCTGGGTGAGTTTGCTTGTTCTAGAGCTTTAAGGTGTGCTGTTAATTCACTAGTGTGAGATTTCTCCAACTTTTTTATATAGGCATTTAGTGCTATGAACTTTCCTCTTAGTACTGCTGTCATAGTGTCTCATAAGTTTGGTTATGTTATGGATTCATTTTCATTGAATTCTACGAAGTCTTTAATTTCTTTCTTTCTTTCTTGACTCACTGGTGATTCAGTTGAGCATTATTCAGTTTCCATGAGATTGTAGGCTTTCTGTGATTTGTGTTGTTGTTGAATTCTAACTTTAAGCCAAGGCTGTCTGATCAAGCACAGGAGGACTATTCCATTTTTTTTTTTTTTTTGTAATTGTTAAGATTTGCTTTGTGACTGAGTATGTGGTCAATTTTAGAGATGGTTCCATGGGGTGCTGAGAAGAAGGTATATTCTTTTGTGTTTATGTGGAATGTTCTGTAGATGTCTATTAAGTGTTAGTTCCCTTATTTCTGTGTTAAGTTTCTGTCTGGCAAACCTGTCCAGTGGTGGGTGTGGGGTGTTGGAGTCTCTCACTAATTAGTTTGTGGGGTTTGATGTGTGATTTAAGCTTTAGTAATTTTTCTTTTACATATGTGGGTATCCTTATATTTAGGGCATAAATGTTCAGAATTGAGACTTCATCTTGATGGATTTTTCTTGTGATGAATATGTAATGTCCTTCTTAATCTGTTTTGATTAGTTTTAGTTTGAAGTCTATATTGTTATATATTAGGATAGCTACACCAGCTTACTTCTTAAGTCCATTTGATTGGAAGGTCTTTTCTCAACCCTTTACTCTGAGGTAGTATCTATCTTTAAAGTTGAAATGTGTTTCTTGTATTTGTTAGAAGGATGGATCCTGTTTTCATATCCATTCTGTTAGCCTATGTCTTTTTATAGGCAAATTGAGTCCACTGATATTAAGGTATATTAACGACCAGTGGTTGTTAGCTAATTCCTGTTATATTTTAGTTGTAGTTTGTGTATGTTTTCCTTCTTTGGTATTTGGTGCTGTGGAATTATCTATTGCATGTATTTTTGTGGGTACATCTAACTTCCTTAGGTTGGATTTTTCCTTTTAGTGCTTTCTGTAGGCCTGGATTTGTGGATAGGTATTGTTTAAATCTGGTTTTGTCATGGAGTATCTTGTTTATTCTCTATAGTGATTGAAAGTTTTGCTGGGCATAGTAGTCTGGGCTGGCATTCGTGGTCTCTTAGTATCTGCATAATGTCTGTCCAGGACCTTCTGGTTTTCAGAGTCCCCATTGAGTGTTTGAGTGTTATTCTGATGCATATGCCTTTATAAGTTACTTGGTCTTTTTCCTTTGAAGCTCTTAATATTCTTTCTTTATTCTGTATGTTTAGTGGTTTGATTACTATGTGAAAAAGGAACTTTTTTTGGGTTCAGTCTATTTGATATTCTATAAGCTTCTTGTATCTCCATAGGCATGTCCTTCTTTAGGTTAGTAAAGTTTTCTTCTATGATTTTGTTGAATATATTTTCTGTGCCTTGAGCTGGTATTCTTCTCCTTCTTCTATCCCTATTATTCTTAGGTTTGGTCTCTTCATGGTATCTCATAATTCCTGGACACTTTGTGTTATGACTTTGTTGGCTTTAATGTTTTCTTTGACCAACAAATTCATTTTCCTCCTGCAACAGATGGGAATAAATATCAGTATAGATGGAGCACAGCCAGCTAGCCTGATAAAACCACAGCTGCCCTGTTCTGGGTAGTGCACATAGGCATGCCTGCTAGCTACTTCCCACTGAGCCAACTTGGAGTCTGCCACTGCACCTCATGATTGGTGACACATGAGCATCAGAATGCTGGGGGCCAATAAGAAAGAGACAACACAGCTAATAGAGTCTCCAGCTGCCAATGGGGAATCAGAAGGGGGTATATAGGTTCACCTCATATCCTCAATAAAGGAGTATGCTGCTTGCTTCTCACCTGACTCCTGGTATCTGTGTTGTTGATGATGCATCTTCTCACCTCTTCCCTCAAGGGGTTTCCAGATAGAGTGACCTGCAACATACCAACAGCCACAGCCAGATGTTACATAGCTCTAAATGATCCCATCTAATCTCTACTTAGTCTCCATTAGTCCACTCACAAAGCTCAGAGAACCCCACAGAAGAGGAGGCAGAAGGAGTGTAGGAGTGTGGGAGCCAGAGGGGGAGGGAGGACACAAGGAGAACAAGGCCCTCTAAACCAACTGAAAAAAGCTCATATGAACTCACAGAGACTGTAGCAGTAAGCACAGGACCTGCATGGGTATGGAACAGGTTCTCTGCATATATATTATGGCATTCAGTTTAGTATTTCTATGGAACTTCTGAGTGTGATAAAATATGTTTTTTTTTTGTTTTGTTTTGTTTTGAGACAGGGTTTCTCTGTGTAGCTTTGCGCCTTTCCTAGAACTGGCTTTGGAGACCAGGCTGGCCTAGAACTCACAGTGATCTGCCTGCCTCTGCCTCCTGAGTGCTGGGATTAAAGGCCAGAGGCACCAAAGAAATAAGGTTTTCAAAAGATACAGCAGAAGTACACACTAAATCTCATTACTGAAACAACCCAAGAAAACTGAACCCCTATATCTTCATCTTCACAGGAGTGAAATCACCCCCAATTATACCCAGTAGGATGTTCTTAAGGGGCTCCTTAAGGCATAGAGCTCAATAGATTGCTAAAAAGAAAGGATTAATAGAAAAGAGTATTTGAGTAATCTTTTGAGTTGGCTGGATAAGATACCAAAAAAAAAAATCCTGTTGATAACACAGCTTCCCAACCAACCACATTTCTGCCTTTAAGACTTAGATTTCTATGAAGCAGGAAGTCATTTCTTTCAGGTTAAGATCATGGGTGGCAATATTATTTTCATTCAAAGGATTCCAGATGATTCTACAGTTTCCATTCTAAAGGCTATATGCAAAGAACACAGAACTTATGTGAGAGACTTGTATTCATACATGCAGAAAATTGTGGTGATACTTTATTTGTGCTGAAATGTGGTAATATTTTATTTGTGCTTTAATAAATAAAGCTTTCCTGGAGATCAGAGGAAAAAGGCCAGCCATTATAAGTAAACAAAGAAGTCAGGCAGTGGTATCACACACCCTTAATCTTATCACTTAGCAGGCAGGATCTCTGTGTGTTCAAGGCCACACTAGGAAACAGAGCCAAGCGTGGTGACACACGCCTTTAAACCTAGTACCAACCATAGAAGTCTGCAGGTCTGTACAGACAGACAGAAAGTGACAGAGCTGTGTAGGAAGAGGAAGTGATGTAGCTGGGCTAAGAGAGCCAATAAGAGAACAGAACAGGAAAGACATACAAACATGAGCATACAGGAAGAAACTCTCTTTGGAAGCTGTGGAGTTGGTGAGGTGAGATTAGCTCATGGTTTGTTCTCTTCCTCTGATCTTTCTCTAAGGTTTTAACTCAAATTTCTGGCTCCATGTTTTTTTATTTATTAAGATCATTTAGAAATTTGTCTACAGAAAGTCATGGCTAATGAAGGGATAAAACAAAGAGAAAATTGCTAAATATTGTTATCTTAGTGAATCAATTGTTTTTATGATGATGTTCTTGATACTAAGATGATAAAATTTATGTCAAAATATAATCAATGTAATTATAAATTTCCATAGCAGACTGACCATTCCATCTGGAAGATCAAAGTTCATCACACTGCTTAAAATTCCAGATATTTATAAATGCCGGTGAGCATTCATCATCAATATTCTTATGGCTTCTTTAACATCTTTATTTCTGAGATTATAGATAGGGGACTTAAACATGGGAATCACCACTGTGTAGAACACAGACACCACATTGTTCTGTTCTGTGGAGTATCTGGATTTGGGTATCACATAAATGAATGCAATGGTCCAATAGAACAGAGTGACTGTAGTAAGGTGGGAGGTGCAGGTTGAAAAGGCCTGCTAATGGCCTTTGGTAGAATACATCAGGATTGAGATAATGATGCAGACATAAGACAGGGCAATGATAAACACAGTGACCACAATAATGGAACCCTAAGAGATTTCTGGGGTAACTTCTGAAGAAAACTCACGAGAGCAAAAAAGCTTCAAAAATGGTGAATAGTCACAGAAAAGGTGATTAATTTTAAATGTTTCACAGATGGATAGATTTAATAAACACCCAGTAAACGTCTAAGCTATCACACATCTACCTAGGTAGGAAGCTCCCACTAGGAGGATGCAGACTGTGGAGGACATCTGTGTGGAGTAGAGCAGAGGTGAGCAGGTGATCACATAGCAGTCATAGGACATGGCAGCCAGCAGGAAGAACTCAGCTCACTCAAATGTCACTACAGACCAGAACTGAGCCACAAAACCAGCCACAGAGATATATATTCCCATCCATAGAAAACAAAAGAACATGTGTTTGACTGCAGAGGAGCACCCAGTTCTACAAAAGCCAAATGGCTAAGGAAGAGGTACATAGGAGTGTGAAGCTGAGGGTTGCTTCTGCTCAGCATGATTATGCTCACATTGACCATTATGGTGACAGAGCAGATTATTAGAAACAGAACAAATAAAGTGGTACAGACTGTAGCACCCTCTGTTACCCCAAAAGAATGAACTCTGTTATGTATTCTCCAGGTCCCATATATGCCAAGAACACTGCCTTGAAAGAAAACTTGACAGCTATTAGAATAGAATACAGTATTGTAACCTATTTCTTTCACAGCAGCTATATAATATAAATGACATAAATACAGATACAATGTAAAAATTTCAGGATAAATATTTCATTATTTACTACCTCACACAAACACTAAAATAATGAATATCAGTTGAGGAATGACCAGTAAAAATTATTGCTCCTTTTTTACTTTAACACATTTAATTTGTTCCTCATGTTATTAGTTTACATTCCAGTAAGGAATAAATAACAACTGAAATACAACAATTTTTTCAAGAATTCAGTGTCCAGAAGACTGTGTGAGTGCACATGCACATGCAAACACAGACACACACACACACACACACACACACACACACACACACATACACATACACACACACACACACACACCAGCCTTGAAAACCATGTACTCAGCCATCTACAGCATTCATTTCAACTTGTTTTCAAAATATTAGTTTATATTCATTGTATGAAACCATAGATTTCATGGCAGTTTTATTCAAGTATCTCATCTACTTTGATCATACTCACTTCTATTACCCTCTCCTGTGCATTCATTCTTATTCACATCAGTTCCTTTCCCCTTTTTAAATACTCCACCACTTGTATCCATGTAATACATGTGTGTATTAACTTTACTAACTCTTAATAACAGTATGTTAATCGAAACTTAACAGAGAAATAAAGGATTTAACTGATGTTATGACTCAAATGGACTTAATCAATAGCTACAGAACATTCCATCCTAACAAAAAAGAATATACCTTCTTCTCAGCATCCCATGGAACCTTCTCTAAAATTGACCACATACTTGGCCACAAAGCAAATCTCAACAGAAACAAAAAAATTGGAATAACCTCCTGTGTTCTATCAGACCACCATGGTTTAAAGTTAGATTTCAACAACAACAAAAAGTACAGAAAACCTACAATCTCATGGAAACTGAATAATGCTCAACTGAATCAGAAATGGGTCAAGGAAGAAATAAAGAAAGAAATTAAAGACGTCCTAGAGATCAATGAAAATGAATATACCATATACCCAAACTTATGGGACACTATGAAAGCAGTGCTAAGAGGAAAATTCATAGCACTAAATGCCCACATAAAAAATTTGAAGAAGTCTCACACTGGTGACTTAACAGGACACCTGAAAGCTCTAGAACAAGAAGAAGCAAAGTCACCCAGGAGGAATAGACATCAGGAAATAATCAAATTGAGAGCTGAAATCAATAAAATAGAAACAAAGAAAACAATACAAAGAATCAATGAAACAAAGAGTTGGTTCTTTGAGAAAATCAACAGGATAGACAAGTCCTTATCAAGACTAACCAAATGGCAGAGAGAGAGCATCCAAATTAGCAAAGTCAGAAATGAAAAGGGAGACATAACAACTAACACTAAGGAAATCCAGAAAGTCATCAGGTCATACTTCAAAAACCTCTACTCCACAAAACTGGAAAATCTAAAAGAAATGGATAATTTTCTGGATAGGTACCACATATCTAAGTTAAATCAAGACCAGATAAAATAAATAGTCCAATAACCCCTAAGGAAATAAAACCAGTCATTAAAAGTCTCCCAACCAAAAAAAGCCCAGGACCAGAAGGTTTCAGCACAGAATTCTACCAGATCTTCAAAGAAGAGTTAATACCAATACTCTTTAAATTGTTCCACACAATAGAAACAGAAGGAATATTACCAAACTCCTTCTATGAGGCTACAATTACCCTGATTCCCAAGCCAAATAAAGATGCAACAAAGAAAGAGAACTACAGACAAATATACCTCATGAACATTGATGCAAAAATACTCAATAAAATACTGGCAAACAGACTCTAAGAACACATGAAAACAATTATCCACCATGATCAAGTAGGCTTCATCCCAGGGATGCAAGGGTGGTTCCACATAAGAAAGTCTGTCAATGTAATACACCAGATAAACAAACTGAAAGAAAAAACCACATGACCATCTCACTAGATGTTGAAAATGCATTTGACAAAATCCAACCCTTCATGATAATGGTCTTGGAGCAATGAGGAATACAGGGAACATACCTAAACATAATAAAGGCAATTTACAGCAAGCCAACAGCCAACATCAAATTAAATGGAAAGAAACTCAAAGCGATCCCACTAAAATCAGGAACAAGACAAGGCTGTCCACTCTCCCCATACTTATTCAATATAGTACTTGAAGTTCGAGCCAGAGCAATAAGACAACATAAGGAGATCAAGGGGATACAAATTGGAAAGGAAGAAGCCAAGCTGTTGCTATTTGCAGATGACATGATAGTATACATAAGTGACCCCAAAAATTTGACCAAGGAACTCATTCAGCTTATAAACACCTTCAGCAACATAGCAGGATACAAGATTAACTATAAAAAGATCAGTAACCCTCCTATATACAATTGACAGACTGAGAAGGAAATCAGAGATACATCACCCTTTACAATAGCCACGAATAATATAAAATACCTTGGGGTGACACTAACTAAGCAAGTGAAGGACCTATATGACAAGAACTTTAAGACCCTGAAAAAAGAAATTGAAGAAGATGTCAGAAAATGGAAAGATCTCCCATGCTCATGAATAGGCAAGATTAACATAGTAAAAATGGCAATCTTACCAAAAGCAATCTACAGATTCAGTGCAATCCCCATCAAAATACCAACACAATTCTTCACAGACCTGGAAAGAATAACACTCAACTTCATATGGAAAAACAAAAATCCCAGGATAGCCAAAATAATCCTGTACAATAAAACAACCTCTAGAGGCATCACGATGCCTGACTTCAAGCTCTACTATAGAGCTACAGTAATAAAAACAGCTTGGTACTGGCATAAAAACTGGCATGTGGACCAATGGAATCGTATTGAAGACCCTGACATTAATCCGCACACCTATGAACATTAATTTTTGACAAAGAATCCAAAACTGTACAATAGAATAAAGAAAGAATCTTCAACAAATGGTGCTGGCATAACTGGATGTCAACATGTAGAAGGGTGCAAATAGATCCATATCTGTCACCGTGCACAAAACAAGTCCAAGTGGATAACAGAACTCAACCTAAATCCTGTTACTCTGAACCTGATAGAAGAGAAAGCAGGAAGTAGTCTTGAATGCATTGGCACTGGAGATTACTTCCTAAATATAACACCAGTAGCACAGACACTGAGAGAAACAATTAATAAATGGTACCTCTTGAAACTGAGAAGCTTTTGTAGAGCAAAGGACACGGTGAACAAGACAAAGTGACAGTCTACAGAATGGGAAAAGGTCTTCACCTACCCCACATTTGGTTGAGGGCTGATATCCAGAATATATAAAGAACTCAAGAAATTAGACATCAAAATGCTCAACTGTCCAATTAAGAAATGGGCTATAGAGCTAAACAGAGACTTCTCAACAGAGGAAACTCAAATGGCTGAAAGACATTTAAGGAATTGCTCAACATTCCTAATCATCAGGGAAATGCAAATCAAAACAACTCTGAGATACCACCTTACACCTGTCAGAATGGCTAAGATCAAAAACACTTAAGACACCTTATGCTGGAGAGGATATGGAGCAAGGGGAACACTCCTACACTGTTGATGGGAATGTAAACTTGTAGAGCCACTTTGGAAATCAATATGGCACTTTCTTAGAAAATTAGAAATCAATCTCCCCCAAGACCCAGCTATACCACTCTTGGGCATATACCCAAGGAATGCTCATTCATACCACAAGGACACATGCTCAGCTATGTTCATATCAGCATTGTTTGTAATAGTCAGAACCCAGAAACAACCCAGATGCCCTTCAACTGAAGAATGGATAAATAAAATGTGGTACATATACACAATGGAGTACTACTCTGCAGAGGAAAACAATGACATCATGAGGTTTGCAGGCAAATGGATGGATCTAGAAAAAATCATCCTGAGTGAGGTAACCCAGACTCAGAAAGACAAACATGGTATGTACTCACTCATAGGTGGATACTAGATGTAAAGCAAAGGATGACTAGACTGCTACTCACAACTCCAGGGAGGCTACCTAGTAAAGAAGACCCTAAGAAAGACATAGGGATCGCCCAATGACAGAAAAATGGATGAGATCTACATGAGCAAACTGCATGTGGGGGTGGGGGAGGATAATGAAGGGCAAGGGTTGGGGGAAAGAGAGCTTAGGGGAGTGGGAGATCCCAGCTGGATCAAGAACAGAGAGGGAGAACAAGAGATACCATGATAAATGAAGACACCATGGGAATAGGAAGAAGCAAAGTGTTAGAGAGGTCCCCAGAAATCCACAAAGATACCTCCACAATAGACTATTGGCAATAGTCGAGAGAAAGCCCGAACTGACCTACTCTGCTGATTGGATGGCCGAACATCCTAACTGTCATGACAGAACTCTCATCCAGTGACTGATGGAAGCAGATGCAGAGATCCATGGCCAAACCCCAGGAGGAGCTCCAGGAGTCCAATCAGTGACAGAATAGAGGGATTATATGAGCAAGAGATATTGAGACCATGATTGGAAAAAGCACAGGAACAAATAGCAAACTAGTGGAAACACATGCACTATGAACCAATAGCTGAGGAGCCCCAACTAGATCAGGCCCTCTGTGAGACAGCTTAGTCTGTGATAAGATAAGAACACCAGATTCAAAGGTTGAGGTGAAATTCTGCTCACTTAGAGAGGCTGAATGACAAATAGCTGACTCTCCTTCATCATAGCTTCCAAAAAGCAGCCCATCCTGCTCTGCCCCCACTTAAGAATCCTCACTACACATGGTTCCTCCATGCAACTTCTAAGATAAGATAAGACAAGATTGGGCCCTCTGGATAAGTGAGATAGTGAGTGGATTAGCTTGAAGTATTTAAGAGGCTCCCAGGCAGTAGCATTGGGACCTGTGCTTAGTGCATGAACTGGCTTTTTGGAACCTAGGGCCCATGCTGGGACACTTTGCTCAGCCTAGGTGAAGGGAGGAGGGGACTGGACCTGCCTCAACTGAATCTACCAGGCTGAGCTGAATCCCCATGGGAGTCCTTGCCTTGGAGGAGGTGGGAATGGGGAGTGGATTGGGGGGAAGGCAGGGTGTGGGGGAGGGAGGACAGGGGAATTAGTGGCTGATATATAAATTTAAATTAATTATAAAATTTAAAAAAAGTAGTATGTTAATTCATTGAACAATAGCAAGTCACGTTGTGAACCATTGCATTCATGTCTGAAACCAATGTATTCCTTGTCTTATACATGGAAAAGCTCTAAAGTTTAGTAGCAAAACTTAATCTTCTAAAGAAAATTTATGTATAAAACATTATCAAAGTTGAAATGAGTATTATATGGGATCAAGATATGGCTTTGTCACTGTCAATTTATGGAACTTTAGATAAGGGACATGCACTATTTGATACTCATCATTGCTTTATTTTAAAACATGTCACCTCCTGATACACTTACTTTGAATAAGATGGTATGCATTATGCCATGTGTTTGTCATAGAAATAAGGAATATGGAACTAATTATTAATGTCTGTTGTTTTTCTTTATTACAGTGGTTGCCCTTAAGCAACTGCTGTCCTAATTAGCAACTGCAACTCCACAGCTACCAGTAGCAGTTTGGCCACAAGGGCCACAACTAGCAGGAATTCTGTTCCCTCAGGCATCAGCTCTTTCTGGGCAACTAAAGAAAGCTGTATCTAGATCTCTACCTTTCTATAGAACACAAGATTCAAAGGTTGAGGTGAAATTCTGCTAACTTAGAGAGGCTGAGTGACAAATACCTCTCCTTCATCATAGCTTCCAAAAAGCAGCCCATCCTGCTCTGCCCCCACTTAAGAATCCTCACTACACATGGTTCCTCCCTGCCACTTCCTGTGAGCTAGTTGCTGACTCAACCTCTTGACCACAGGTTAATTTTATTTAATCAAACAAATGTAACATGTCTTTACATTGTTAACACACCTTAAAATAATATCCACTACATTTCCCCTTTTTGTCTGAAAAAAAAATGAAAGGTTTCAACTTTAACATAATAGATAATATATAATAAGAACAATTATCAGGTGAATTACATTCACAATGTAATTAATTTCAGTTCATTTGTGTCTGGCAAATTTAAAGAAAATACTCCATAATCTATCCTATCTTAATGAACCCAAAGTTTATACCTAATTTACTTTCTATCATAACTAAGGAAAACTGCAACTATAAATATCTAGTTTTCAACTCCATAAAAGGCCCCAGAGGATATAATATTTATTAATTGAGTAAACAGAAAGTGCATTGTAAGCAACTTCCAAAACTCTAGAAATGATAGAGACATCTGACTTCCTGGACAGTCACCCAAAGTTCCTTTGCAATGTTGGGACATCCATCTTTAGCCTACAGGCCTAGAGTATCAGGTAAACTTTTCAGTGAAGCAGGAAATTTGATGGACTCTCCTGTCTTGTATTGGCAAAGTTCACTAGTCACTTTCCCCTCTGTCCTGCAGAATATCTAACAAACTCTTCTGTGAAGCAGGAATTTTGAAGGACTGTCCTGCTTTGGTTTGGCAAAGTTCAACACTCTTTTTCCTGTGTGTCCTGAATGTCCAATCTATAGTGTGCATTGTCAGCAGTCAAAGGCAAGAGCAGTTTCTTTGCCCAGTGGTTAACCTTGCCACAGTGAAAGCAAACTCCATAGGAGTTTTTTCAATATCCATAATCTCTGAAATAAATTGGTGCTGCCAGAAACAGATGTATCTATTGTCCTCTTGAGAATGTGGGCATTGTGTTCTCCAAACTGCTTCCTGCTATCTTTGGATGAAGTATCTTTAGGGTCCCTGAGAAGATTTGAGATAATGGCCATGTCCTAGGAAGACCAGCTATAACATTTGTTGATAGATATCACCTGTCAAGTTTTAAGAGGTCTCCTTTGATCAAACCTGATCCACATTAACCTCGAATGAATCCATAGCCTCTTGTTTCCTGTGGAAACAAAAGCAAAACCTCTTTCCCAAAGTAACACAGTTTTTTTTAAATTTCTTTTTTTAAAGTTAAGGCATCCCTAAAGTATCTAGTTTGGTTTATTTCAGCAGTCCTTCAATCCCATGTCTCTTAGCAGCTGTTGTTTGCTTCTCAACAATCAAAAAATTCAAAATCAACACAATAACACACATGATCCAGACTCCCTGTGTATTTCCAATCTTACATGGCTTTTTTTCTTTTATATTACTTTTACTCTTTTTTAAAAGACTTTTTTTAACTGTTTCTTTCTATAACTGTCCATACCCTTTTTATTTCTTAAGTGGATTCACACTTTAAAACATACTGGAACATGTTTAGATGATTTTCTGTCTGAACCTCTTTTACTGCATATCTTTTAGCCTTTCTTTCTTCCTTCCTTCCTTCCTTCCTTCCTTCCTTCCTTCCTTCCTTCCTTCCTTTCTTTCTTTCTTTCTTTCTTTCTTTCTTAGACTGCTAAGCTACACCTGGATCCTCCAAGCAGCTCTTTTGGCTGGCTCTGCCCGCCTCTCTGTTTTGGAAAGCCAAGCCTAAAAGCTCATGGCCCAGTCAGAGGTTTGGAGGTTCATGACTCATAAGTGCATTCAACTTTCCTAGCTGTAGGAAGCTGGTATCTGCATTGCCACAGTGGTTTTTATTTAGAGCTGCTGGCTGAACAGCGATGCCTCTTAAAGGATCCATGTTCCGTTTATTTTCTTTTTTCTTTTCTCTCTCACATTTTTAAAAAACCCTTCTCAGGCCCTATGAAAATATGCCCCACATTGGTAAGCCAAAATGTTGTTTTATTTATTACAGTGTTTGTCCTAATTAGCAATTGCAACTCCGAAGCTATCAGCAGCAGTTTGGCCACAAGGGCCACAACCAGCAGGAATTCTGTTCCCTCAGGCATCAACTCTCTCTGGGCAACTAAGGAAAGCTTTATCTAGATCTCTACCCTTCTACAGAACACAGGATTTAAAGGCTGAGGTGAAAGTCTGCTCACTGAGGGAGGCTGAATAACAAATAGCTAACCTTCTCTTCTTGCTCATGGCTCCCAAAAAGCAGCCTGTCCTTCTGCTCCACCCTCACTTAAGAATCCTTGGGGCTGGAAAGATGACTCAGTGGTTAAGGGCACTGACTGTTCTCCCAAAGGATCTGGGTTCAAATCCCAGCACCCACATGGCAGCTAACAACTGTCTATAACTCAAAGATCTGACTTGCAGGCAAAACACCAATGCACATAAAATAAAAGTAAATAAATTAAAAAAAAAAGAACAGATACAAAAAAAGAAAAGAATCCTTACTACCAATGGTTCCTTCCTACCACTTCTTGTCAGCTAGATGCTGACTCAGCCTCTTGACCACAGGTTAATTTTATTTAATCAAACAAATGTAACTTGTCTTTGCATTGTTAACAAAAGCAGTAGGAAAGAATGTAACTCACCTTAAAACAAAATTCCACAACAAATGCCTTTAAAAGCCTACCAATTAACTTCTAATGTAAAAATGAGAAATAAACCTTATTTATTTATTTGTTTGTTGGTTTATTTATTTATTTATTTTGGTTTTTTGAGACAGGGTTACTCTGTGTAGCTTTGTGCCTTTCCTGGATCTCGCTCTGTAGACTAGGCTAGCCTCGAAATCACAAAGATCCACCTGCCTCTGCCTCCGAGTGCTGGGATTAAAGGCGTGTGCCACCACTGCCTGGCTAAGAAAGAAACGTTCTTGAATCAACAGAAAAGGAAAATTATTATCTATCAGTGTCTGTGCCTTGAAGATATACAGAATAGTATGGCCAATACAAAGTGAGGCCATGTTTTATGAAAAAAAGGTGTTTTATGGGGAATGACACTTGAGTAGCTGACTTGCTTTTTTAACAGAATTGGAAATGTCATGAGTGAACAAGGATACAGTGCAGTGGAAATACTTTTACCTCAAACTTCAAAGCTTTCTGCAAACAAGGTCCTTTTTATACATCTCTACATGGTGCCATCTTTTTTTAAATTTAATTTTAAAATTTTAGTTAGTGACAAATTCTCAGGCAACAGTAGAAGATAATATCATAGTGACCCTCTGTGTACTTTGTTGCATTTCTCCACCCCTTAGTACAATGTCACAATCAGTATAATGACACAGAATTGAGGTTCATTCAAGACACAGAACATGTTGACCACCATGAAGTTTGCTCATGCTGTCAATTATAACCATAGGAATATCCCTCTCTTCCCAATTTTCTTCATCTCTGACAGCATACAATGTCTTCTCCATCTCTTAGTTTTTACATTCAAAAGCTTTATGATTTTATATATATATATATATATATATATATATATATATATATATAATATATATATATACCTAGTAAAATTCTTTGTTCAAATATTCAAGAAGCAACTCCTATTTTTTAAAATTAATGTTCACAATGACATTGTTTCCTCTTTTTCTTCTAACCTATGTTATTATATTTGTATATTTGATGTATCATTTAGATAGTATAGAGTTGAGTCATTTGTTTTTCAAAATCTACTAACTGAGTCATCTCTCCAGCACCTCACACTGGGATAGAAAGAATGGGGAGAAAAGAATATTAAAATGATGATATACAACTTTAGGAATGTTAACCCTGGAGAGAAAACCCATAGTGTGACAACACAACTTTTTACTAGTACCGAGGAGACCAGGCCTGATGTGATGACTCAGTAGGTGAAGGTGCTTGTCATTCAAACCTGAAGACCTGGTTTCACTCCTCTAAATATCCATCAAAGGCTAACTGGGTTAGTCTACATCTGTATTCCCAGTGGTTCTATTTTGAGATGAGAGCAAAGACTGGAGAATCTTCTGGAAGCTTGATACTAACTAACCTGGAGTATACAGTGGGACAGGAAAAAAGTGAAGCTGTGCCTGAAAACAAGTTGGAAGGGGATAATGGAATCCTGAATATTGTTCGATGACATTTACATATGCTCTGCAATACATTGATACACACACACACACACACACACACTCAAAGAACAAAACAAAAGCAGAGCAAAGGAAAGGAAAAATGTTAGGCCCCTCATTTTGACTTCACAGTTAACAGATGAGAAACTGTCTTATGGACCCAATTTACTTTCTAAGTGATGAGTTCTTTGTCTTTGGCTACTTTCAATGTATTTCTGTCTTTCATTTCAAAAATTTAATCCAGATATGAATAGATTTGTGTGATTGTACACAGCTTCCTGAATCTGCAACTACAAGGACCTGATGGTTCATCTCAGGGTTGACCTCTATTTTCTTTTAGTTTTCAATAGAATGTTGTTAACTGTGCTGTTCCTGCACTACTTAACACTGTTTTTAATTATTTTCCCAATGTTGTATGTTTCATAGAATATTTCTTTGACCACTGGCTCATTATCTTGCTGTCACTGTTCTCTCTTCCTGTAGCAACACTTGCTGTTGTAAAACACCAACCAAAACCAACTTGGAGGGGAAAGGTTTTTTTGGCTAATACTTTGATGTCACAGTCCATCATTGAGGTAGAAACTCAAAGATGGAAACGAGGCAAGAACTGAAGCAGAGACCATGGAGGAGTAGGGCTTAATATATAGCTCTCTGTGGCTTGCTCAGCTTACATGCTGTGAGAGACCATGTGGAATTCCAGTCTTCTAAGTATTTGGATAAATAAGAAAGCTTTGAAAACTGGATTCTATGCCTAACTATTCACAGGAATTTGACAATGAAATTATAAGGTGATTCCATTAATGTTTTTCTTGATTATATCTGACTTGTTTCTCAACAACAGCTTATAAATATGTAAACATTTTCAAAACACAAAGTATTCTCTTCAGACAGAGGGAAGCCAAAACACTCACGTTTTTGAAATGAGGATTCATTCTAAAGTAGAAAGTCAAGATAATTATAGCATGTTTTTATGATGTCCTAGCTGTCTCTCACAATCATTGTTTACCACTGTGAGTAAGTCTCTGAAGAGTCTGGGGATTCAGCTGTTAATCCAAATTCCCAGGGACCATTATCT
Organism: Peromyscus californicus insignis; assembly: GCF_007827085.1. Classification (NCBI taxonomy): domain Eukaryota; kingdom Metazoa; phylum Chordata; class Mammalia; order Rodentia; family Cricetidae; genus Peromyscus; species Peromyscus californicus. The sequence continues at coordinate 95,377,105 of NW_026294562.1, forward strand.
CAGGTGAAAATTGTTCATTTAACACCAACACAATGAGTCAATCTGATTTTTCTTTTTTGTGTGTGAGAAAATTAGTGCACCTTCATTTAATAATTATTAGGAATATGTGATAACAAATTATCTCAGGTAAATATTGGTCTAGGTTCATTTTATGTTTCATTTAGTGGCTATTGTGTTAATATTCATAAATTAAAATAGACAAATTGTCTTCTTTCATTCAATACTTTTTCATTTGTCTAAGTATTTTGTAGTGAGTGATGCAATACTCTTCATTAGGTACCTTGAGGAATATGGGGAGGGAGGATTTGTAAAGCTGATTTTCAAACAACAATTATTTAAGACACATATAATTTTTTACAGCCAAAGTTACAAAATATTGTTATATAGAAAACTGAATAAAATAAACACATGACTGTTCCTCAAATAAGAATTGGTATCTCATAATTCCCACCTCAAACAGATTTTTGCTTTTATTTTGTGATGGAAGATGGTAGAAACAGTGTTCTTCAGTTTGAATACCCAGTACAACTCCTGTTAATCTTAATTTTATGGAATTGTTCACTGTATCTTTAATTCCCCCTTGCTGAAAGTGGACCACCACTGAGCAATAAACAACTTTCAAACTTCCTTTGCCCAAGCTCTATTTACATTGTCGGATTCCCTGAGTACAGCGGTTCTTAAAAATCTAAAGAACCATTACAGGGACCGTGAGAAAATACTTGACACCATTGTAACCTTAATTTTAAACTTCTTCTTCCAGAGAATCATGGGGGTCTTAGTGAGGGTGCTCTGCTGATTGTACTGCCACTGAAAACACAGTATAAAAACAAAAGAGGAAAAACTCTTCAAAGAGAATTGTCTGCTGTAAGTGCAGGCATGGTGAAATGTTAAGTTATGAAGGTCTATAAGAGTTTATTTTTCACTTTCTGATCATTACCATTTCAGTGAACATAATACTACTGCATACATTGATACAGTTTTGCATTATGAATCATAGTGGTTCTGTTTCTCTCATAAACTGTCATTGGCTGCTCTGTTTGGTATCCCAGGTTTCCATTCAATGGGTCAATATTTTCCTGTGTTTGACAAGCATAATTGAGGCTTTCCTAGTCATTTACTCAATTTGTCTTAATATAGCACTTGTCCTTGACTGTCCTACATCCAAGTTCAGGGACTGACATTCTCTATCTGACTGTGGCTGCAATCTGTACAAGGCTTGTTTGCCTGTATCTTTCCTTTATTCTGAGAATGTTTGTGATGTCCATTGACCAGATCTCTCCAAAAGACATAACTGAGATTATGATACTTTTCTCTTTTATCTCCCAACCCATTAAATTTAACTCAAATTTGTAGCATTTCTTCCCAATGTTCAAATTCTTTTATTGAAAAACAAAGAGGTACATTTCTTACTCTGTGTGTGTGTGTGTGTGTGTGTGTGTGTGTGTGTGTGTGTGTGTGTGTGTGAGGGTTTCTCTCCTACTTTTGTGTGGGTTCCAGGAAATGAACTCAAGTCATCAGGCTTTTGTGGTAAATCTGTAACCCAACTCACTGACATTAAATCCATCCATCCATCCATCCATCCATCCATCCATCCATCCATCCATCCAAACACAGGTGTGTGTGTGTGTGTGTGTGTGTGTGTGTGTGTGTGTGTGTGTGTGTGTAAAATTTTAGGTCTGCTTCCCTGGTTTATTACACTTTCTTTGAATGCTTACAGAATGCTGATTCCATCAGCTATCATTTAATGTTGAAGATATACATTTTATCATTTGTTCCTGTTGTGTGCACCACAGTGCTAATTAAAATGAACAGCTCTGCCATTGTTTCAACAGAAGCCTCAATGGTATAAAACATGCACATGAGTGTAATATTGCACTCACACAACTAACTCACATAGATAGTGCCTTGTTTAACATGAATGTCCTCACACCCTGCAATCCTTTATCAGGTATTAGGTTCTCAGTGAAACCTGTGTTGTTAACTCAATTGTAGCGCATCACACATGACTTTGGTTTTTGTTGTTGATTTTTGTGTTATCAATAGAAGTCACTTATCTCTAATTTTATTGTCAAGATCCTATATTAGAGGATGAAATGCCAGTTTTCATTTGTGACACCATCCACTGGACTAGACTAACATCTAAAACGTGAGAATCACTGGACACCATTCTGGAATGTATGAAAATGAAAGATAAACACATCAATGCCTTTGGGTCTATTGGCAAGAAGATGGAATTTATTTCGAAACAATAAAGTGGAAGAAGAATGGGAAGTAAATGTGATCATCATCCACGTGTGAAGGTTGATTGTATCTATTCTAAAGGTAGTCAGAGTTTCAAAGAAGATATAACCAGGTCTACTTCTGTGAGCACTTGAGGATGAGGTTCTTGATCATGAAGTCATTCTAAGAACCACTTCTTCACAGCCTTATAGTTGAACTTAAAAACTTGACTCTCTTCTGGAAAACTTTATGTTGTTGTTGCTTGTCAGTTTACCTTGGCCCTAGCAAGCTCAAGAATCCAACTCAATCTAAGTAGGAATTCAACTTCTGGTCCTGATGGAAATTCAGATTAATGAGAGATGGATTTTCTGTTCTTTTCTATGGACATCACAATTATGTCAGTACCGCAGGCTTACACCATACATCAGATTTTTATGGGTGCACAAAACCCATATCTCAGAGACAACATTTCTACAAAAAAAAAAATTCCACCAATTTCACCCACTAGTTGCTCTCTATCATTTCTCTTACAGTGTACAGACATAACTATAATTATCAGGCTTACCTCAGGATAAGGTGGTGTTGAACCAGCCACACCCTGAAGCCTTGTTAGGTGTTGGTAAGCTTTCTGTGGCTAGAACAAGTAGCTGATGAACTGGCATTGAAGATAAAGGTTTATTCTTAGCACAATGTTTTTTAGAGCTCTGTCCATTGTGAAGTTTCTGTTCATGGGTATGTGTGGTTGTGCATCACCAAAAGAACACATGGTGGAACAAAACCCCTAACTTTATGGTCAATAAAGAAAAGAGACAAAGAATATTCTGAGTGCCAGTTTCTCCCTTAAGGCATGCCTCTAGTATACTAAAGATTGCCCACTAGGTTCAACCTCTCTGATTCTAGCCCTTCTCAACGACACTAGGGGACAGATGTTTACCAAACTCATGAGACTTTGGAGACAGTTAAGATGCAATCTCTAACAAGCTAGTGATGAAATATTTGAAAACTATGAAAATAATTTCAAACTGTTTTCAGCAGATTATGTTTTATATTAATTAATATGCTGTTAATTGAAAACTTTATTTGATTGTATTAACGGTAACTTACCATGACCCTGTTCTTTCTTCTGTAACCTGAAAATTGAACTCCTATATTTATTGCAATGCTCCTCATTTGCTAGTAATATATCAGCCGACTTTTTCAATCACAGATATTCAACTTCCTTTTATTACTATATCTATGAAACATTACTGCTATATCAGTCGCTACAGCATAACAAATGTCTCTAAGAAAATATTTTTCTACCAAGTTGTCTCTTCAGAGCACCCTTAATCTCATTATTCCTGAGGCTGTAGATGAGGGGGTTCAACATGGGGATCACCACCATGTAGAACACAGACACCACCTTGTTCTGGTCAGTGGAGTAGCTGGACTTGGGCATCACATAGATAAATGTAATGGTCCCATAGAAGAGAGTGACTGCAGTGAGGTGGGAGGTGCAGGTGGAGAAGGCCTTGTGGCGGCCCTCAGTAGAGCGCATCTTCAGGATGGTGATGAGGATGTAGGTGTAGGAGACAGCTATGACAAGCACTGTTACCACAAGGACGAATCCAACTGTGAATGAGAGAACCGCTGCGGTGACACTGACATTGGAACATGATAATTTTAATAATGGAGCCAAATCACAGAAAAAATGATTGACTTCATTGGGTCCACAGAACACTAATGAATAAAAACTTACAGTAAAAGAGCAACTGTCAAGAAAACCACCTACGTAAGCCACTAGGAGCAACTGGACACAGACTTTTGTGGACATTTTGGTTGAATAAAGCAGTGGGTTGCAGATTGCCATGAAACGATCATAAGCCATGGCAGCCAGAATGAAACATTCGAGTCCCCCAAAGAAAGCAGCTGAACCAAGCTGGATGCCACATCCAAGGTAAGAGATTGTACTTCTCTCCATCAGGAAGGTTACTAGCATATTGGGTGTGACAGAAGATGAATAGCCCATGTCAGCAAAAGCCAAGTGGCTGAGAAAAAAGTACATGGGGTGATGGAGCTGGGAAGAGACTCTGATGAGGAGGATGGTGCTGAGGTTCCCAGACACAGTCACCAGGTAGATGCACAGGATAATGATGAAGAGGATGACTCTAAGGACGGGGTTGTCTGTTAAACCAAATAAAATGAACTCTGTCACTGCAGTGTGGTTCCCATCATCCAAGAAAGCCATGGGACAGTGTAGTTGCTGCTAGAGCAAGGCTGTGACGGAGACATTACAGGAAGCAATTTATAAATAGATGCCCTAATTTTCATTAACTCAAACATTAGGGTATCAGAAATAAGTATGTCATTCTAAGAGAATATATCAGTTTAATCTGGCAATGTTTTAGTCAGGACTCAGTGTACATACATTATGTGCAATTAATGACTTAGAATTTTAAACACAAATGTTAGAAATATTTTGAACTTCTTTCAAATAACATATCTCTTATTTCTAAGTTTATATATGGTAAAATATACCTATGTGGTTTTTTAACTAGTTTTATAATGTTATATTTCTGTAAATATCAGAAGTTTTAAATACCACAAGGATAAAATATGAAACTGCAGAATTGTGTGAAGACATATAATGGCTAACATTACTGCATGCTTGCTAAGCACTAGTATAGGCATAGGATTGTAAGTATGATTCTGTTACTTCTATTTCATTAAGAATATTTAGTTTGATTATTAGTAAATAATAAGACCACATAGAAAGTCTAGAATGAGGATATGAAGCACAGGCAGGCTGAAATTCATCAAACCCTTAAGTAGTAAATACTGTTTATGAAAGTGTTACAAGGAAGTTCAGAAAACATACACATTTTGGATGTAGGAGAGGTTAGTTTTGCAGCTATGTGGTGAATACACAAAATATGAGCTTCCCTAGTACCCAAAGCATATACTCTTTTAGTGAAACACAACAACATCAAGATAAATTTTCTTATTAGAACTAGCTGGAAAACTAGAAAAAGTTCAGTGTTTTCTAACTGGAGTGTGATGGAATGAAATCACGTGGTCTTCTACACAGTAAAATGGTGAGTAAACATTCAAACTAAAAAGCTAAGAAGTTTACCCAGGTTCATCCAGCTTGGGCTTACATGGACTCTTATCTCAATATTTTTGACATTGTATCACTCAAATATCTGATGCTGGTGATACTAGAACATTCAGTCAAAAAGCAAAGCAGGTATTTCCACAAGATGTTACCAACAGTGCACCATCAAAGCATTTCCAAACACAGTGGCTTCATTTGCCTGAGTAGTAAATTCCTATACTCTTAAAGATCGTGCTGGACTTTGGATTCTTCAGTGACTAGTTAAATAAGCAATCTTTAGCAATAGACATTACCTGAATATTCACAGGAGTTTGAATATGGAAATAGAAGTTGATTTGGCTAAGTTTTGATCCAGTTTATTGCTTTATTTCATCTGACTTGTGAATCTACTAAAACTTATAAATTTAGACACAATGTTTTAAAAAATAAAGTATTAGCCAAAGATAAAATCAGTAAATCAGATTTACCCACAAATCTCAAAACTTTCCACTTCAAACAAGAATTCATTATGAAATAAGAAATACAAAGTCACTCTGATTTTATAGCTGCAAAGCTGTCTCCACTGTCATTGTTTGCCATTGAGAATAAGTCCCTGCTGAGGCTCTCCATTCCAGTGTGAGTTCAAATCATCAGGGATCAACACATCATTCCTAATGAGTGCTGAGCAGTTCATTTCACACATACACAAGGAGTCTCTTTTTTCAAGGAGTCTCTCAATCTCAAGTGGTCTTTTCCTCTTGTGTAACAATTAACATTCTTCCATCTGATAGTTGTTCAAAGCATGTGGTAAAATTATCTCAGGTGAATACTGTTTGTTGTGAGACAATGTGTAACTCATATTTTTCACACTGGATTTTTGCACATTTTTATTGTATTGTATTCTAAATCTATTCAAGAAATTACTGTATTTTTATCATATTTTATTATTTCAGACAATTTTTAAATTTAAATATGTTTTGATCATGTTCTTTCTCTTCTTAAGAATTTACAGGTCCTTTCCTTACCCATCCAACATTAAGTTCTTTCTCAAACAAACAATACAACAACAACTACCCCACCCCAAAAGCAAGAAAACAACAAAACCACATCTAAAGAGAAAGCCAAAACACCAAACTGTAATCAAGTAAAAGTACACTAAATACTGGAGTCCATTATATGTTGTTCAGCTACTCCTAAACATTCAGCATGTCCTGAAGTGTCACTTTATTGTAGAAAACCTAGTGGCTAGTTTTTCACTCATTCATTCACTTATTTAAAAAAAACAACAAAATAAAATATAATGAGATAACACACAAACTATCACTTTGGATTTGGACAAGACAAACCAAGGAAAAAAGACCTAGAAAAAGTCCAAGAATCAGAGACCCACTCGTTCTCACACTCAGGAATCCCATAAAATCACTGAAGTGATAACTATAAGCACAGAGAACACGGCACAGAGCATGCTGCTTCAATCTCTGTTGATTGAGAGGGCCTTACATACTTTGTAGCTGAGTTGGTGTTTATCTCTCTCCGAAGTGCAGAGTACCTTCCAGTGCAATTAACACTAGTCAGTAAGGATGAAGGCTCTAGTTAGGCACCAACCCAACTTATCTGTGTTCAATGAGATATGTAAGTGTTGTCTTCAGCAATGGGGTCTTAACATCAGTTTGTGGAGAGCAATCAATAGTATTGGAAATAGCCTGAGTTGTTTGGGGTCTCCACTAGGCACCTTTGGCCAGAAACTCAATTAGATGTAACCCATTCCTGGCACTGGAGGTATCACTTGGTGGTAAGAGATGTCCGGTTGGACTTTGTCTCCACAACTATTTGGTAAATCCATTTAGGTTTCTTTTATGTACGTGTATGTTTAAAGAACCAGTAGGTTTCCATATGACACCTCAAATGGCCCTTGGAGTTAGTTGGCATTTCTTCATTGCTCATTTACCTCCATGTTCCCTCACCATTTAATCCACTTGTCCCAGTATCCTCCCCCTTTTTCTCTAATTATATATTCTATTTCCATTTCCTTGGGAGATCCTTCCCTCCATGCTAGTTTCTTCCTATATACCTAACTTCTGTGGTTATACAGATAGTAGCATACCTATTGAAGGGTTAAAATCTAACACTCTATTTAAAATCTAACATACTCTATTTGTCTTTGGGGGTCTGGGTTACCTCACTCAGGGAGTTTTATTCTAGCTCCATCTATTTATCTGCAAATCTCATTATTTCATTTTTTAAACAGCTGAATAATATCTCATTATATAAACGTACTACATTTTCCTGATTAGTATAGAACTATTTGCAATCTTCTCCATGTTCATAAAGTCCTTTCCTGCACCAATGAGTTTAAGACTATCCCACACTTTCTCTTCTATCAGATGCAGGATAGCCAGTCTTACATTGAGGTCTTTGTTCCATTTGAAGTTGAGTTTTGTGCAAGATGATTAGTATTGATCCATTTGCATTCTTCTCCATGAAGTCATCTGGTTTGAGCAGCACAATATTTTGAAGACACTGTTTATGTGGGGTTTTTTTCATTGTGTATTTCTGGCTTCCTTGTAAAATATCAGGAGTCTATTGTGTGGACTTTTGTCTGGGTCTTCAGTTTGATTCTACTCATCAACATGTATGTTTTTATGTCAATACCATGCTGTTTTTATTACTATAAATCTATGCTACAACTTGAAATTAAGGATGGTGATACCTCCAGTAGTTTTATTATTCGGGCTTCTTTTAATTTTCATGTTTTTTTGTGTTTTCATAGGAAGCTGAAAATTGTCCTTTCAAGATCTGTGAAAACTGAGCTGGAATTTTTCTGGGAATTGCATCGAATCTGTATATTGCTTTTGGTAGGATGACCATTTTTACTATATCAATCATCCGAATCCATAAGCATGGGAGTTCTTTCTGTCTTCTGATTTCTTCATTTTTTGCAGTGTCTTAAAATATTTATTATACAAGTCTTTCACTTGCTTGATTAGAGTTACCCTAAGATATATATCTTTTTATATTATTGTGAGTGTTATTGTTTCCCTGATTTCTTCCTCAGTCCATTTGTCATTTGTATATAGGAAGGCCTCTGATTTCTACATATCAATTTTGTATTCTGATACTTTTTCTGAAAGTGCTTATGAGCTGTAGAAGTTTCCTGGTGGAGTTTTTGTCATTTCTGCTAGTAGGCTTTTCTGGATTTACAAGAATTATGAGACTTAGCAAAAAAGAGAAGGTCTGGAACTTTATAGCAGTGTGCCAGGCTGTGTACATGGAGTTACGTGTATTTGCCAAAGATCACAGTGGAGCTAAGAATTCTGAGACCAGGATTCAGGAGTGCAAGAAACTAGAGAATTGAATATGAAATTCTCTGAACCATATTTTACTAAGAAATTTGCATATTTTCAAGATGCACAGCAACTGGCTGGACAAGAGTCAACTGATAATCTGAGTACAGATTTTAGTTTTTGTAGTTCATTTGTCAGTAAGGTAAGTTTGAGAAGGGAGTGAACCAATAACCACATCTTTTATTTGTGATACCTTTAGTTCAGGAAGACTTTAGACTAACTTAGGAAGACATGGTGCTCAACTACAAACAGCAGCCCAGACTGCGAGTGCTACCTGTAGTAGATTGGAATGCAATTATATATATATTATACAAAAATATATATTATACTATATGCGGGGACACGAGCTACTTCCCTGTGTGACTGGCCTGTTTTAGCACAGTATTCCCGTTTCCTCAAAGGGGTCAACCTCATATTTCAATTTATTGGACTCCAAAATAAAATGAATAGTAGAAGAAGATATGTTTATCTCATTTCTGTAGTTTTTATCTTCACTGTCTATCACTCAGTAATTAAAAATAACAAGGTGTGCAAAGGGAGGGCCAAATGAAAATAATTCAGGCATTGCAAATACACACACACACACACACACACACACACACACACACACACACACACATTGAAAATGGAAGGAAGGAAAGACATTGCAGCAGGGGCAGGGAGAGAAGGATGAAAAGGGGTGGGAAAAGAAAAAGAAAGAGTAAAATTGAATCTGAGACATGAAACATAATTGAAGGATTCAGTAGGAGTGTTACTCGATCACAACAGAAATTAGGGTTGTAGCTGACAGATGTGTCAATAGAAAAAATAAATATTACAGGATGAAATGCAAGTAGCTCAAGAGCTTTCTAAGAGACGTGAAGTGATCTAACACACGGATAATTGAAGTTCAAAATGGAGGCCATGAGGTGGAAGACACGTTTGAAGGCAGTCACCAATAAATACCAAAATTAGAGAAAGAACATGAGATGAGAAATTTTTTTTAGTTTGAAAAAATCCAAACATGGTAAGTATGAGAATAGTTTACATTTAGGAAAATTATGAAAAAACTATGGAAAACCAAAAAGGGACTTCGGGCAGAAGTTTTAGTTCAGTAGTAAAATGCTTGCTTAGCAGCTGAATTTGATTCTCCGTGTTATAAGAAAGAGGTGAGGGAAAGAGACAGAGACAGTGACAGACAGAAAGACAGAGAGATAGAGAGAAGGTAGTGGAAGATAAAATGTGTATTCCCTTTAAGAAGCAAAAATTAGAAAATGACAGGTTACATTGTTTTGCTGCCTTGGGGACCAGCCTCCAGACAGCCTAGAACTCGAAAGGAAGTCACAGCTTCAGCACGTAGTAGACTTTTTTTTTTTATCTGAGTGGGTTGAGGGAAAAAGACACTCACACACTCTCTTGATGGTTTCCTTCAGACCTTTCCTTTATTCTTCTTTTGCATTCTCTATTCTTTATTTTCCTGGTGATTTCCTATTCTCATTCTTGATGTTTCCCTTACAGTTCCTTCTAACTCGCTCATTCTTAATGTTTTCCTTCTAACTTTCTAATTTCTGATATTTTTCTTCTAACTCATTTTAATTCTCTCATTCTTTATGTTTTCTTTCTAACTCTCATTCTTGACATTTTTCTTCTAACTCATTATTGATGTTTTCCTTCTAGCCCATTTTAACTCTAGCTAACTCTATCTCTATTCTTTCCCTTACAGCTTATACACCCCAGCAAAATCCTTCAGGCAACATAAAAATTACAATGTTGTTACATTCTTTTTTCAAGTGAATGATTATAATGAATACAAGACAAACAGTAAAAAAATGTATGTTTTCCAAATCCTTTATAGGATCAAGCATTTTACATATTACAGGTGAAAAACAAATTGTCCCAAGACCCTACATACATCCATACCTAAGCACCTTGTTAGAGATTAACTGTGTAGGCAAGCAAGATATTTTTCTCAGTCAGATCTTTTACTGGCAAGCTTCAATTTTGCAGTTACAAAGAAAAGACCAATTACTTTATTACTTATCTTTAAAGGTAATCTTATAAAGAATCTTAAAGGAATCACAAACCCAAACTTTTATATATGAAAAAGAATCAGTTAGCTCTACTTTAAATCTTTGGGGTGCATACCAACTCATCAATAGATTTTTATATCAGGAGATTGAGGGCAAAAATGGGCACAAGCAATCATCACCTTTGTCATCAACCAATCCTAACAAGGAAAGTCCATCAGCTAGTAATAATTGTGCTGCTTTATTCTTGTTCCCTGGCCTTAAAAAGTTCTACATTAACTATGTGTCTTTCTAAAACTTTAGATTATCTTCTTGGGTTTTTCACCTCAAACCTATTTGACAATAACATCTTAGTCTAAGCTTATTTTCAAAGCTTTGTTTCAACTGTAATGCACTCTGAAGCCTGTGAACACATCTACCAACACTAAGGTCAAAAGAATTTAAGCTAGTGGGGCTAACTGGGACTCAACTGATTTTCTTAATCATTAACCTAAGCCACAGTCTGTACAGCTCCTCAATAGGAACTCATGTCTTCTAGTTGTGTGACACTTCCTTGTTTATATCTTTACCATCAAAACTCTATTTAAACTAACATTATTATTATCAATTAAACCAGACAGCTTAGGAAGGAATCATCTTCATTCTAATCTGTGGGTAAACATGCCCAGTAGAATGGGGTGTTTCCATGACATAAACACACTATGTTAGAGGCAGTGTGGATCTCCTCACACCCATTCACACCATGCCAGACACCAGAGGAAAATGGCAGCAGCAAACATGCAAAGGCACAGCAGAAGCAAAGACGTTCTGGGACCTTAGGTCTCGGGGTCTTGCCTGTCCGAGATTGGCCCATCAGAGAGTTTCCTGCTGGTGGGCTGACACCTTGAACTTCAGTTGCCCCCTGCCGCTCCTCTGACATGGCCACTGGGAACATTGAAAAGAAATGATAGAAACTATACTCGAGTGAAAATTTCTGTGAAAACATTTTAACTGTCAACTCAGATTTCTATCCCAAACAAAATATCACTCAAAATTGAGGGTGCAAAAAGGAATTTTTTGACAAAAAGTAACCTGCTAAAAATTCATTATCAATGAACTTATATTATGGAAAAAACAATATTCTTAAATAAAAATCAATAGAAGAAAACAATGGAGTGCAAAATCTAGAATCCATATATAGTAAACTAGGTGAAGTTCAAGAGAGAGTAGGCAGTAGTTTTGAGAAATAATTAGCAGTTTTGGCTTGTGTGGGTTAGTAGCTGATGTCTCTGTCAACAAGCTTGTAGAATCGGGTTAAAATGAGAAAAAAAAAAAACCAGCTCTCATAAATAATCGTTTGCAAAGGTTTACTGAAAATGATCACATACACAAACTTAAACATGTGACTGATGATTTTTGGCTAGCACATGTGCTCCTGTAACTATTACCCCAATTACAACCCTAGGAATTCATCCTCTTCTCTTAGATTTTAAGCATCGGTCCATTGCTGTATTTTAAAGAAACTTGAGAAATTTTATGGCTCTGAAGTCCTATCAATTTTAAGGGAGGGAAATTTTACTGTAATTTATATAGGCCAGAAAGTTTTCAAAAGAAAAACGGGTTAAAACAAAAACAGATTTTAAATATTTCCCAGTTGGAATCCCTGCCTTCTAACTAGGAATCTTACAGATCATAAGTGGAGATCTCTCTCTCTCTCTCTCTCTCTCTCTCTCTCTCTCTCTCTCTCTCTCTCTCTCTCATGCGCGCGCACGCGTACACACACACACACACACACACACACACACACACACACACACACACAGTGTATGAGAACTTTGGATTGCTCTCAGTGGGAGTAGAATCATTATCATTGGTTCTTGTTTATTAATCTGTTCAGATAAAATTCTTTTCATTGCTCCTGATATTCTTTTTATTTTTGTTATTTCTTTTTTAAAGAAGGCATCTTTTAGCAGGCATTCATGGTATCCTTCAAGCCTCCATTCTCCTCTCTTCCAGGAGTAAACTAGCTGATAGTGAAACTTGAGGGTAAAGTAACATGCAATTGTATTTGTTTGCTAGGGCTACTATAGCCCAGTGCCATAAGCTAGATGTCTTATATAGATGCAATTCATCTTGTATTTCTGGATGCTTAGAGTCCAAGAATGAGGCATTGTTAGGGTTGGTTCTTCTCAGGGTTCTGAAAGAGAATCTGTTCCATGTCTTTCTCCTAGCTTTTTGAATTTTAAGGTAAATGCTTGGCTTTCATTGGCGTATAGCAGCAGCATCCAGATCTGTGTCTTCTTTTTAACATAGTTTTGTCCTTTGTGATGTTTACATCCAAAACCAGGCCTTTAGTCATACTGGATGGGGAGCCCAGTTTACTCCAGTAGTTATCTTCCTAAAAAATTATATCTGCAATGAATCTGTTCTCAAATACAGTAACATTCAATGATACTGAGAATTATAAGTCCTCCATGCATATTTTAGAAAGACACAATTTATCCCTAAACTGCACCCTAATCCATCATTCCCTTTCTCTTGGGAGTGTCCACACCCTCAGCACTCTAGGCCATATGGTAAGGTAATGGGTAAAGACATATTTTCTTTGGTAAGGCCTGAGTGTCTTTCCATCACTGGAAGGTAAGGATCAAACTTTAGATCTCAGTGTATAAAAACAGGGTTGGGAGTTTGGCTAAGTAGTAGACAGCTTATCTACAATCCACAAGACTTTCGGCTCTATGTCCAGCAACAAACCAAAAACAAACATGAAAGTATGTGGCCATCTACACAAACTGCATTTTCTAGCATCGGTTCTTTTATTTGCACAGGTAACATCTTCCTCCTTCATGTTTATTCAGAACAAGGGAGAAGAACATGAATCTACCTTATTCCCAATGCCAGATCTACCCACACCCCTTACAGCTGGGTGAGTTAAAACTTGGATTCCTTAGAGTTGAAACACATGAGACATATCTCTGTATGAAATTATAATAATCAGTTGCATAAATTTTAAACTCCCAAACAAAAAAGGCTCAGATAAAGATGTGATAAATATGTCGCATATCTTCCTTTCGAATGACGAAAAAGGACAGAGGTAGATTGACCATTTAGATGAGCATGCAGTAAGGTCCATCCATGTCTGTGAGAATATACTTTTATAGTTTGTATATAAAATTCTATGTTCCATTTCCCCCCACATTCTCAGCTTATGTGTTTGAATATTTACTCCCCAGCTAGTGGAACTGTGTTTCAGGGAGAAGGCTGTGGAATCCTTGGGGTTGTGGCCTAGCTTTTGTTGGGGGCATGCCTTGAAGGTGACATTAGCTTCTGCTTGTGCCCTAAGATCTCTGCTTCCAGTCTCACTACAATGTGATAGGCCATAAGCTTTTGGCACCACAGGCCAGATACTCCAGGGGCCATGCTTTCCCACTATGATGGACTTATAATCCAAAATAACTGTTCCTCCCTTCAGTTGCTTCTATCAGGTACTAGGTCACAGAAATGAAAAAAAAAGATGACATTTTACAAAGAGGTGGTATGTATTAAGAAAGAAGATGAAAAGGGAATATTAGTGAGAGATACAGCCAATTCAGTAAGACACACTGGGATTGAGAGTCTTGGAGCAAAGACCAATGAAGAAGTTTGTCTGTCCTCTAAGGAAGATTACTTTTGGGAACAGAAATACTATTGCCTTCCTCAAGAGCAAAGTGTGGAAGACAAGACGAAGATGACCAGAAACAGACAATGAAAATCTTCAGCCAACAGAGTTCAGACTCCCAGCATGATGCTGAAAGTCTTTTCCCAGGCTGAAGTCAAACCCTAGAGTGCCACCAGCTATGTATGTCTGTGCAGGCTTTCATTCTAGAATTACTGCATTGGTGAAAGTCTAGTTCCACAATGATCTAGGCAGAGAGGTATAAGTGAACAAATTTCAGAACCATAGCGAATAAATCCCAAGGCACCTTCCAAGAGAAGGGGACATTTGCTCAATCTGACCAGTGAAAAGTCCAAGGATGAGAAATCAGCCTGTGCAATGGTGTTGTCTCCAAACCTTCACAGGGTTTGTCCAACACTACAACTGTGTTAATAAAAATGCATTCACCAAAGTTTTAATCAGAAATCATTGTTAGAAGAGCTACAGGGAGAAACTGCCACAGACTGATCATGAGTGGGGTAATCAGTGATCACAGATACCTCCATGAGAGGTTATAAGAAAGTGGTAAGGGCATTCTCTGATTGAGCCATAATTTCCTGCCTATTTGCTATCATACAAAGACAGTTTCACCATCCTGTTGTCATCCTGCAGAACAATGTTTGATGCTAAATTACACTCTAATACCTATGTATGCAGACCCCAGTCAGCAGATCTAGATGAGATTCATTCAATTTCCTCTATTATCAGGTTTGTATCTTGTAATGGCAAAATACAGGGATCATGATTTTTTTTCATTCTGAATCAAATTAAAAGAAAATAAACAGATTCTTTTTCTGAGAGACTATCCTCACTGTTTCCAGAAGTTAACAGAGTCATTTACCATGTAAGAGCAACACCTTTAGAGAGGAATGACCTGAATCCCTAACTTGTCAGACATACCATTTGTTACACATTTACTGGAAATTTCATTCCTAAGTGTTATTTTATTTTATTTTTTTCCTAAGTGTTATTTTAAATAGGAGATTGAAAGACATTTGAGCTTTGAAAGACATCTATTCAAATAACATTACAAAATTGGCAAATGGGGAATATTTAAAGTTATAAACTATTCTCTGAAGTTTTCTTACCTTTACAAAAATCCACATTTCACTTGGATGTAGCAAGTGTCCATGTAAATGACACTTTTTAAATTATAAATGGAAATAAACATCAAATTTCTGTATGCATAGGAGCTTCTCACTATGTAAGTGTTCAGGGTATGGATAAATAACATGGAAATATCAATCACCATTGTTCCTCACCATCACTGAATTTATTAAGTATGGAGTTTTGTCTGATTTACTTCAAGGGAACCAAAGTGTTCTGGCCATTAATTTTTTCATAGCCTCTTTCACCTCCTTGTTCCTCAGACTGTAGATAAGAGGATTCAACATGGGGATCACCACTGTGTAGATCACAGAAGCCACTTTGACCTGATCAGCTGAATAGCTAGACTTAGGCATCACATACACAAATAAAACTGTCCCGTAAAACAAAGTGACTGCAGTAAGATGGGAAGTGCAGGTGGAGAAAGCCTTGTTCCTTCCCTCAGTAGAACGCATCCTTATGATTGAGAGTAGGATGTAAATGTATGACACAATGATGGTAGACAGTGTGCTCACAAGGACAGATGCCGAAGAGATGGATGGAGATATTTCAGCAATATAAGCATGGCCACAAGAGAGTTTCACAAGTGGGAAGAGGTCACAGAAAAAATGGTTGATTTTGTTTGGGCCACAGAAGTTTAGGTTCACAAAACAGCCTGTGAATGATGAGGCGTTCATGCATCCACCTAAGTAGGATGCCCCCAGCAGGAAGAAGCAGACTGATGGGGACATCTGAGTGGAATAGAGCAGGGGTGAACAGATGGCCACATAGCGGTCATAAGCCATGGTCGCCAGCAGGAAGCATTCTGTAGTTCCAAAAGCTACATCAGAACCAAGCTGGGCTGCACAGCCAGAGAGAGGAATAGTAGTTTTTTCTTTTAAGAAACTGATGAGCATGATGGGTGTAACCGATGTGGAATATCCAATATCCACAAAGGCTAGATGGCTGAGGAACAGATACATAGGAGTGTGAAGCTGTGGGCTGCTTCGAATTAAAAGGATTATACTGATATTTCCAAATACAGTCACTATGTAAACTGGTAGAAAAAACACAAATAAGATGGCACGTAGTGTAGGACTATCTGTTAGTCCCAAAATAATGAATTCTGTCACCATGGTGTCATTTTCAGTCTCCATTCATTTACCCAATGGTGCCCACTGGAACCAGAACCAGAGGAGAGTCATTGGCTGAAATGGACCTGCAATTAACATATGCACCTAAATATAATCTTATAATTAAATTTTAAAATGGCAATTTTCTTAGTCATAGAATGCTTTGTAAATTTTCTTTTCAAATTTCATAAGATATTATAATAAGAAATTCAATTATTTTAGGATCCAACTATGTAGTTCCTACTAGCATATGATACAAGTTTATTCCATGTATATACAGGAAATACATACATGGGGATCCACAGTAACATTTATTTTTATAGCACAAACTGATTAACCTAAATGTTCATGCCAACATTGACTCTTAGTTTTCCTATCCCCAATCACAAACATGCCTCTGCCCCAGTGTTCTCTCCTCCAGTAAATACAGCTTCCAATTTTCTAGTTGTTTGGCTAATAACAATAGAACTAACTTGGACATTTTTATTTTTATGACCTGCTAGAATAAAAGAAGCCAAATTCTTCATTAAAAAAATCAGTACCAAGAACTGAATGTTGTCTGTATTCAAGATAGAAAGACTCATCACAACTCTTATTATCACTCTGGTATAAACATATTAAACATTTTGCAAAGTGTCTCAAGACTCTTCTTTACTCCTTTATGGGATCGTAGGAAGTGATAAGAGTCTAGATATTGCTATATCTTAACATCAAGTAAATAAGCAGAAGCATTTGGGAGCTTGCATTAGGTATGTTTTCATATCACCAGTTCTAAAAAGCAGTGGTCAGGAAAGGAAAGGGGGTGCATTGGGCATAGAGTAAGAGAGTTAGAGGGGTCTGGATAGAAGTGGGAAGCTATAATAACTAGCAAATTATAATGAAAGAAAGGCCAATTCACATTTCAAAATAATGGTCCCTTTGTTCAAGATACAGAACATGAACCAGGACAGGGAAAATGTTAGTCCTGTCCACCCATTTTCACAATTCTAAAGACCAACAGAGTCTTTAGAATTATTTGGTTTTTCTTCAAAAACTTCTACCTGAGGTATAAGAAACAACACATATATAGCAATCAGCAATGCATATATAGCTATTAGAAACTGTTTTATTGAAATTTATCAAGTTGTATTAGGTCAAAGTTTCTCTAGTACGATGAGTCACAATTCACCAATTATTGTGGCTTCTAGACAAAGATCTACAGAGACAATCTTTCTTAAAAAATAAATGTATGAAAGATATGTTTTCAAGGTAGGATGTGGCTGCCTGCAAGAAGACAAAGCAATATACAGAAATATAATGGAGCCACACAAAATGAGAGCCAATTTGTACCCCGGCCCCCAGTGCATGGAAATACAGACAAATGACAAGGACTTTTAACCTCCTGTTTTCAACCTGTACAAAGGAGAACATACATACCACACTCGATTCCTTTGTTTATTTATAAGTGTGAATAAAACACTGTTCAAACCATAAAGAAATAGCAAGAATGTCTCAATCTCTTACACTTTACTCAAGACAAATAGCTTCCGTGACACTTAGAAAATTCAAGTATTCCTCTATCCTTGAAAGGCTAGAAGTCTAAGTCAGTAACACATCTATTACAACACCCAGAAGGGGCTCCGAGGAATTCTTATTGCACAGCAAAACTACTTTTAAGTGAGTTTTTTGATCATTTGGGATACAGCCCCAAGTAACTTACTTCCCTTAAAATTACAAGTTAATTGCTTCATTTCTTTGGGAGAATTATACTGACAATCCAGTGGGACAAAGAACTTATGAGTATTCACCTACTTGTCCAGTGGGACAGAAAAAATAAAATGTGCATGTGATTATATATAAGTGTATAGATTAAATATTTTTAATTACCCATGGGTTTAATTTGTTTTTAATAAAATGATTTGCAAAAGGAAATGACATCATTTGGCTGTAATTTAACTGTGGCACTTCCAAAATATGGTTGTAGTCTGTGGTCCAGATTTCATGTTACCTATTCAGAGATGAGTTGGATTCACCAGAAGAATTTAGTTTACAGCCATGCATCCAACAGATCTGAAATATCATTTTCAATAATGAAATCGTGTTCATTTTCAACATATTGTAAGTTTGTGATAGGAGACTTGAGATGTAAACTACACCTGCGGGCGGACACTCTCCGCATTATCCATTGCCTATTAACATTTATGATTTACAACAGAATAATCAAACTTACGCTAGCATTTTAATGACCCTGCCATGCACACTGACAAAGCAACTGTCAGATTGTCCTAGCCATGATGGACACTTGCAATGATCTTAAACTGGGGCTTCATTTGCTCTAGGCTAAAGTTAGTCTCCTTTCATCTTGGGTTTAAGGAGTCCATTGGTCATGCCTCTTTAGTAAAATACTAAGCCAGACAGCCCACACTCAGAAGATGTAGAACTTTAAATGAACCAAGTCCAGCTAACTAAGAAATTGACTGCAAAGCTTCATCTATTCTATAAACACACAGTTCATTTAGGTTGTAAGAAAGTGCAGAGACTGAAGAATGGTGTAAACAGCTGGCCAACAATTAAGTTAAAATATTCCAAACTGCATGAGAGAATGAAATTAATTTCCTATCTGTCTTCCCACTAACATTTTGTTCACATCAGTTGATCTTCATGTCTACTATCTGTGACTTTTTATATGCATATTTAATGATCCAATTCTAGAATACAGGAAGAGTTAAATAGATGTTTGTTGAATTCATGTCAATTTGCTTAAAAATCTTTTACATATGTCATGGTTAAATGATGATATAAACTTCTACAGCTTTATTCTTATCCAACTGTAAATCATACTATAAGTATGTTCTTCCCCATGACTTTTCTCATGGACAACTAACTGTAATCAACTTATATCACAGATTTAAATAACTTTGTCATTGATGACTTTCCTGACATCTTGGACTAAGACATTACCTACTCTAATGAGCAGTTTCAGAGAAATTTGAAAAATGCTTAGCACTTACCACACCTTGTAGTGTTCTAAAACTACACTAAGGAAGGGATCTCATCTTCCTAGTTCTTAGAACACAGCAGATTTCCATGCACACAGTACTATCAATATCATACGAATCTATTACAAATCTTTTTAGTGTTTTTATTTTATTATGGTAAAACTATCACATGTTGTATACCCTCTTAATGAAACTTAAGTGTATAAGAAAGCATAGTTAGCTACAGATACAAGGCTATGTAGTGGATCTGTAAAATTCATTAATTCTTCCTCACTGAAACTTTATGCCCATGGACTAGTAAGGGAAATATAAATACTTTTCCTCCCCTCAAGCTCACAATCCACAATTCCACTTTCTGGGTCTGTGAACTATATAGTTTTAAAAAACTCATATTATTTGGAATCAGGCAACACCTACTGTACTGTAATAAGTTTATTTCACTCAGTGTGGCATCCCCAGGGACTATGAATGCTGTGGCATATTGTAGTTTCTTCTGTTTTAAGACTGAATGATATTCTATTATATGAACATATCACATTTTCTTCATCCATTCATCTGTTTGGCATTAGGTGTTTTTCAAATTTTGTTATTGGATGAGTACTGTAACTGATACAAAACAATAATAATGCTTTGAAATAGATATTTCTATTGTTTTGAGTAAATACTGAGAAGAGAGATTGTTGGTAGTTACATGGTAGTTTTGTTCTTATTTTTTTTAAAAAAGAACTACATATTCTTTTCTGTAGTGGTTGCACTGTTTTGCACTCTTATCTATACACAGAACATTCTATACTTCACATTCATGAAACAACATTTGCTCCTTTTTTGCAATAGCCATGCTGAGAAGTATTGGAAATATATAATTGTGGTTTTAATTAACATTTTAGCTATGATTAGTGATACTAAGCATCTTTCAATATATCCACTGGCCATTTACAAAGCTGTTCAACTTCTTAGCCCGTTCTGTTTGTTTGTTTGTTTACTTATTTATTTTATGTATACGGGTGTTTTACCTGGAGGCCAGAAGAAGATGTCAGATCCCTTGGGACGGGAGTTAACAAGCACTTGTGAACTGTCATGTGGGTGTTAAGAGTAAAACACATGGCTCTTGATCCTGCCCTGGACCTCCCATCTGGACAAGAGGCCCATCTGACTGAGACCCCAGCCACTTCCTGAGACTTAGAGACCAGCTCCCAGCTCCCATCCTGCCCTGGACCTCCCATCTGGACAAGAGTGCCCATCCTACCCCGGAGCTCCCATCTGGACAAGAGAGAGAGGCTTCCTGAATCTGTCAGCTCTATCTGGACCAAGTGCGCTGATAAGACCAAGAACGAATCCACAAGGAGATGGCCAGACGTCAAGGCAGAAGTACATACAACAAAATGAAGGGCAATACACCATCACCAGAACCTAGCCCTCCTCCAACAGCTAGACCTGAACATCAAAAAATGGAAGAAGCAGAAGAAACCAGCCTCATGAATAACATCATGAAGAGAGTAAAGACTTATATTGAAGGAATCACAAATGAAATTGAGGAAAAGGCAAACAAAAAATGGGAAGAACGCTATAAAAAACTAGAGGAAAGGACAAATAAAGCAGAAGAAAACAATAAAGCCCTGAAAGAAAATCATGAAAAAGCAATGAAACAGATGAAGGAAACAGTCCAAGACCTGAAAAGGGAAATAGATAAAATGAAGAAGACACAAACAGAGGGAATGCTGGAAATAGAAAATTTGAGTAAAAGAACAGGAACTTCAGATGCAAGTATAACCAACAGAATGCAAGAGATGGAAGAGAGGATCTCTGGTGTTGAAGATACAGTAGAGGAAATAGATTCATCAGTCAAAGAAAACACTAAAGCTAACAAAGTCATGACCCAAAATGTCCAAAAATTTTGGGACACCATGAAAAGACCAAACCTACAAATAATAGGGATAGAGGAAGGAGAAGAATACCAACTCAAAGGCACAGAAAATATATTCAACAAAATCAGAAGAAAACTTTCCCAACTTAAAGAAGGAAATGCCTATGAAGATACAAGAAGCCTATAGAACACCAAACAGACTAGACCCCCCAAAAACGTCCCCTTGCCATATAATAATTAAACAACTAAATGCACAGAATAAAGAAAGAATATTAAGAGCAGCAAAGGAAAAAAGCCAAGTGACGTATAAAGGCAAACCCATCAGAATAACACCCGATTTCTCAATGGAGACTTTGAAAGCCAGAGGGACCTCGACAGATATAATGCAGACACTAAGAGACCATGGATGCCAGCATAGACTAATATACCCAGCAAAACTTTCAATCATCATAGACGAAGTGAATAAGACATTCTAAGACAAAGCCAGATTTAAACAATACTTATCCACAAACCCAGCCCTACAGAAAGCACTAGAAGGAAAATTCCAACCTAAGGAAGTCAGATACACCCTCGAAAACACAGGCAATAGATAATGCCACAGCAGTAAACCCCAAAGAAGAGGAGCACACACACACTACCACCAAAAAAATAACAGGAATGAACAATCACTGGTCATTAATATCCCTTAATATCAATGGAATTAATTCAGCAATAAAAAAGACATAGGCTTACAGAATGGATACAAAAGCAGGACCATCTTTCTGCTGCATACAAAAAACACACCTCAAATTCAAAGATAGACACTACCTAAGAATAAAAGGCTGGAAAAAGACTTTCCAATCAAACGGTCTTAAGAAACAAGCGGGTATAGCCATCCTATTATACAGCAAAATAGACTTCAAACTAAAATCAATCAAAAGAGATAAAGAAGAGCATTACATACTCATCACAGGAAAGATCCACCAAGATGAAGTTTCAATTCTGAACATTTATGCCCCAAACACAAGGGCACCCACATATGTAAAAGAAACATTACTAAAGCTTAAACCACATATAAAACCCCACACATTAATAGTGGAAGACTTCAACACCCCACTTTCACCACTGGACAGATCTCCCAAATCGAAACTTAACAGAGAAATGAAGGACTTAACTGATGTTATGACTCAAATGGACTTAATCAATAGCTACAAAACATTCCATCCTAACAAAAAAGAATATGCCTTCTTCTCAGCACCCCATGGAACCTTCTCTAAAATCGACCACATACTTGGCCACAAAGCAAATCTTAACAGATACAAAATAATTGAAATAACCTCCTGCGTTCTATCAGACCACCATGGTTTAAAGTTAGATTTCAACAACAACAAAAACTACAGAAAACCTACAATCTCATGGAAACTGAATAATGCTCAACTGAATCACCAATGGGTTAAGGAAGAAATAAAGAAAGAAATGAAAAAACTCCTAGAGATCAACGAAAATGAAGACACCACATACTCAAACGTATGGGACACTATAAAAGCAGTGCTAAGAGGGAAATTCATAGCACTAAATGTCCACATAAAGAAGTTGGAGAAATCTCACACTAGTGACTTAACAGCACACCTGAAAGCTCTAGAACAAGAGAGCAAAGTCTCCCAGGAAGAATAGAGGTCAGGAAATTATCAAATTGAGAGCTGAAATCAATAAAATAGAAACAAAGAAACAATACAAAAAATTAATGAAACAAAGAGTTGGTTCTTTGAGAGAATCAACAAGATAGACAAGCCCTTATCCAAACTAACCAAAAGACAGAGAGAGAGCATCCAAATTAACAAAATCAGACATTGAGGAAATCCAGAGAATCATCAGGTCATACTTCAAAAACCTCTACTACAAAAAACTGGAAAATCTAAAAGAAATGGATAATTTTCTGGATAGGTACCACAAGTTAAATCAAGACCAGATAAACTATTTAAATATTCCAATAACCCTTAAGGAAATAGAATAGGTCATTAAAGGTCTCCCAACCAAAAAAGCCCAGGACCAGATGGTTTCAGCGCAGAATTCTACCAGATCTTCAAAGAAGAGTTAATACCAACACTCTTCAAATTGTTCCACACAATAGAAACAGAAGGAACATTACCAAACTCCTTCTGTGAGGCTACAATTACCCTGATTCCTAAACCAAACAAGGATACAACAAAGAAAGAGAACTACAGACCGATCTCCCTCATGAACATTGATGCAAAAATACTCAATAAAATACTGGCAAACAGACTCCAAGAACACATCAAAACAATTATCCACCATGATCAAGTAGGCTTCATCACAGGGATACAAGGGTGGTTCAACATACGAAAGTCCATCAATGTAATTCACCATATAAACAAACTCAAAGGAAAAAACCACATGATCATCTCACTAGATGCAGAAAAGGCATTTGACAAAATCCAACACCCCTTCATGATAAAGGTCTTGGAGAAATCAGGAATACAGGGAACATACCTAAACATAATAAAGGCATTTATAGCAAGCCGACAGCAAACATCAAATTAAATGGAGAGAAACTCAAAGCGATTCCACTAAAATCAGGAACAAGGCAAGGCTGTCCACTCTCCCCATACTTATTCAATATAGTACTTGAAGTTCTAGCCAGAACAATAAGACAACATAAGGAGATTAAGGGGATACAAATTGGACAGGAAGAAGTCAAACTTTCCCTATTTGCAGGTGACATGATAGTATACTTGAGTGACCCCAAAGATTCCACCAAGAAACTGATACAGCTTATAAACACCTTCAGCAACATAGCAGGATACAAGATCAACTAAAAAAAAAAAAAACAGTAGCCCTCCTATATACAATTGACAAACAGGCTGAGAAGGAAATCAGAGATACATCACCCTTTACAATAGCCACAAATGATATAAAATACCTTGGGGTAACACTAACCAAGCAAGTGAAGGACCTATATGACAAGAACCTGAAAGGACCTATATGACAAGTCCCTGAAAAAAGAAATTGAAGAAGATGTCAGAAAATGGAAAGATCTCCCATGCTCATGGATAGGCAGGATTAACATAGTAAAAATGGCAATCTTACCAAAAGCAATCTACAGATTCAATGCAATCCCCATCAAAATACCAACACAATTCTAGACAGACCTGGAAAGAATAATACTCAACTTCATATGGAAAAACAAAAAACCCAGGATAGCTAAAAGAATCCTGTACAATAAAACAACCTCTGGAGGCATCACGATCCCTGACCTCATGCTCTACTATAGAGCTACAGTAATAAAAACAGCTTGGTACTGGCATAAAAACTGAAATGTGGACCAATGGAATTGAATTGAAGACCCTGACGTTAATCCGCACACCTATGAACATATAATTTTTGACAAGGAAGCCAAAAGTGTACAATGGAAAAAAGAAAGCACCTTCAACAAATGGTGCTGGCATAAGTGGATATCAATGTGTAGAAGGCTGCAAATAGATCCATATCTGTCACCATGCACAAAACTTAAGTCCAGGTGGATCAAAGATCTCAACATAAATCCAGCTACTCTGAACCTGCTAGAAGAGAAAGTAGGAAGTAGTCTTGAACGCATTGGCATAGGATAAAACTTCTTAAAACTAGAAGGCTAGCTGAAAAAAAATGTTAGCAAAGCATTGACTTAAAAACAAACATATATATATATATGCCACGCCCACGACGGTGTCGCCCACGTGACAAATGCCTTGGATGAGGTGGTTACGTGGGAAAGGGGGGCTTGCGGCCCTCAGTTCTATGCCCCCAGTGACCCCTTATCAATCTGCCGGAATCATGGTGCCAGGCTACACGGAACCATGCAAAATCTGCTTGCAGAGGCTGGCTGGCACTCTGCCCTTTTTCTCTTTGCAGCTGTGACTATTGCTGTTTCCTTGTGTATTGATTTCAGGGAGTTAGCTCTCAATGTTCCTGATGTGCCCCATAAAGAGAATAATGATTCCTCAAAAGTGGCCTCAATACCCCCACCTATAATTCAAGCTTTTAGGCAAACAGTTAAAGAGGGTCCTAGAAGTTTGGGGGAATTTATGAATGATTTAGAGCAAAAAGAACTTATGACTCAGAGGGACAAAGATTCTAGTGAGGAGAGAATGAAAGTAAAAGTCCAGGAACTCATAAGCAATCCACACGTGCAGCCAACAGCAGCTGCAAGGAAGCAGTTGCAGGAACTAGCCAGTCCTACAAGAATTATCAAGGGACAAATAGTTTCTCATCAAGGGTCCGTGGTGGCAACCCCCTAACTTTAATCCTAGATATAATAATTATTTGGAGCCATTGCCCTTTACGGGAGCTTATGATAAACATGGGAACCAATGGGTGAATCATAATAGTATGAAAACAGAATGGCATAAGTTACAGTTCATGGAAAGAATAGCGAGGTCCCAACCCCCCTGATGCCTTCTCACCTGCAAGCAAAGGTTAAATATTTTCACACAAATGAAACCATGGTTAGAACGATGGTGGGAAGGGTTTAATTTTGATACAAAACAAAGGTCTAATAATTACGTAGAAGGAAAATTTCAGCTAGGGCCGTAATGTTCTCTGTCTGGATGAGGAATCACAAAAGAGGAAATAACACCTGTACTCATGAGATCTGTTAATCATTCTGAGAAAATTGTGTGACCACATTGTTAATTCTATGTCTATCGCCCCACTAGCCGATTGCCATGTTTCCTCAAATGATTGTATAAAAAACACTGCTTGATCTGAGTAAAACTGCAGCAGTTTCACAGCATACTCTTGTGTCTGTGTCTGTCCGTCATTCGCCGAATCTCACTTATCCTGAGTACCTTCGACCTGTTCTCCCTTGGTCTGGTGTTCCTACTGAGACCCAGTCCGCGGCATATATATGTGTGTGTGTGTGTGTGTGTGTGTGTGTGTGTGTGTGTGTGTGTGTGTGTGTGTGTGTGTGTGTAACCATGCAGGTGTGGACTACAGAGAAAGAAAGCTAGAAACCATGAAGAGAGTGGATTCTAGGATCTCATAAGACTAAGGAAATAGTGTCTCTTAAGCTTCTAGAGCAGATTTGTGCTTTTGACTCCTTGGCTGCATATCAGTAAGAATCATATTAGACATTCAGAAGTATAAGATAACACTTTTGTATTTCTTTAAGCCACTAAACTGTAGTAACTTCTTATGGTTTAATGTAACAGTCCACTCCTTCCTTTGCTGCTTGGAAACTGATACCACACGTACTGTCTTACACTTTTACTTAAGGCATTTTTATAATTCTTCAAGATAACAATCCAAACTGGCAAGTGTTATCTTTCAACTGGTACCATAGCCAAGTCTTCCTCAGGCTGGATCAACTTGTCACCAGATGACCAGGTGAATCTGTGAGAGTGGAGCTGGCCTAGGATCTAATTGAAATATTTTCTTGGCAGGTGGATAGTCAGTAATGGTGGTATCCAGACTGGTTTTGGTGAGCTGAAGCCTAGAAAAGACTTCATTTAAAAATGGAAGATCCCATCTAAGACCCTTATTGAGTCTACCAACATGCTGCCTTCTCAGATAAGACTATTTCTCCTTGTATGTTTCCAAAACATCTTCTAAAGACCTACACTTTATCACGTGGTAATCTAAACTTCAATTCTTTTTATCTGTCTCTCGTGACTGCATGGTCATCACTTTGAGGACTAGGGCTAGAACATTCACTTATTTAACATCTGCCTCTTGATAACATTTTAGACTTAATCAAATCATGAACATCAGGTGGATGGGTGGGCATAAGAATGGATGTTATACATGAGATTCCTAGAACAGAATTCTGAGACACTGATAATCTATATTCTAAAGATCTAAGGCACTAACGGCAGTTAGACAGTGTACAGGAGTTGTATAGGATGCATAGAGTTCATGACACATTTAATCTGAGAAACCTCAAGTAACTTGAATTAATAGCTTTAGTGACCCTATGCAGAAATTTGTTTGTCACAACTGGGAACTCTGATCTGCTGCAGACTGGGTCTCAGTAGGAACACCAGACCAAGGGAGAACAGGTCGAAGGTACTCAGGATAAGTGAGATTCAGCGAATGACAGACAGACACAGACACAAGAGTATGCTGTGAAACTGCTGCAGTTTTACTCAGATCAAACAGTGTTTTTTATACAATCATTTGAGGAAACATGGCAATCGGCCAGTGGGGCGATAGACATAGAATTAACAATGTGGTCACACAATTTTCTCAGAATGATTAACAGATCTCATGAGTACAGGTGTTATTTCCTCTTTTGTGATTCCTCATCCAGACAGAGAACATTATGGCCCTAGCTGAAGTTTTCCTTCTACATAATTATTAGACCTTTGTTTTGTATCAAAATTAAACCCTTCCCACCATCGTTCTAATCATGGTTTCATTTGTGTGAAAATATTTAACCTTTGCTTGCAGGTGAGAAGGCATCAGGGGGGTTGGGACCTCGCTATTCTTTCCATGAACTGTAACTTATGCCATTCTGTTTTCATGCTATTATGATTCACCCATTGGTTCCCATGTTTATCATAAGCTCCCGTAAAGGGCAATGGCTCCAAATAATTATTATATCTAGGATTAAAGTTAGGGGGTTGCCACCACGGACCCTTGATGAGAAACTATTTGTCCCTTGATAATTCTTGTAGGACTGGCTAGTTCCTGTAACTGCTTCCTTGCAGCTGCTGTTGGCTGCACGTGTGGATTGCTTATGAGTTCCTGGACTTTTACTTTCATTCTCTCCTCACTAGAATCTTTGTCCCTCTGAGTCATAAGTTCTTTTTGCTCTAAATCATTCATAAATTCCCCCAAACTTCTAGGACCCTCTTTAACTGTTTGCCTAAAAGCTTGAATTATAGGTGGGGGTATTGAGGCCACTTTTGAGGAATCATTATTCTCTTTATGGGGCACATCAGGAACATTGAGAGCTAACTCCCTGAAATCAATACACAAGGAAACAGCAATAGTCACAGCTGCAAAGAGAAAAAGGGCAGAGTGCCAGCCAGCCTCTGCAAGCAGATTTTGCGTGGTTCCGTGTAGCCTGGCACCATGATTCGGGCAGATTGATAAGGGGTCACTGGGGGCATAGACCCGAGGGCCGCGAGCCCCCCCTTTCCTGCTGTGGGATGGTCTGTATGTCAAATGTGTTGCTGATTGGTCAATAAATAAATCACTGATTGGCCTGTGGTCAGGCAGGAAGTGTAGGCGGGACAAGGAGGAAAATAGAGCTGGGACGTGGAAGGCTGAGTCAGAGAGACACTGCCAGCCGCCATGATGAAAAACAGCATGTAAAGTTGCCGGTAAGCTATGAGCCATGTGACAAGGTACAGATTAATGGAAATGGATTAATTTAAGCTGTAAGAACAGTTAGCAAGAAGCCTGCCACGGCCATACAGTTTGTAACCAATATAAGTCTCTGTGTTTATTTGGTTGGGTCTGAATGGCTGTGGGACTGGCAGGTGTCAGAGATTTGTCCTGACTGTGGGCCATGCAGGAAAACTCTAGCTACACTTTCCCATGTAACCACCTCATCCAAGGCATTTGTCACACGGGCGACACCGTCGTGGGCGTGGCATATATATATATATATATATATATATATATATATATATATATATATATGTTTGTTTTTAAGTCAATGCTTTACTAACATTTTTTTTCAGCTAGCCTTCTAGTTTTAAGAAGTTTTATCCTATGCCAATGCGTTCAAGACTACTTCCTACTTTCTCTTCTAGCAGGTTCAGAGTAGCTGGATTTATGTTGAGATCTTTGATCCACCTGGACTTAAGTTTTGTGCATGGTGACAGATATGGATCTATTTGCAGCCTTCTACACATTGATATACACTTATGCCAGCACCATTTGTTGAAGGTGCTTTCTTTTTTCCATTGTACACTTTTGGCTTCCTTGTCAAAAATTATATGTTCATAGGTGTGCGGATTAACGTCAGGGTCTTCAATTCGATTCCATTGG
This sequence comes from Peromyscus californicus insignis, assembly GCF_007827085.1. Classification (NCBI taxonomy): domain Eukaryota; kingdom Metazoa; phylum Chordata; class Mammalia; order Rodentia; family Cricetidae; genus Peromyscus; species Peromyscus californicus. The sequence goes on from NW_026294562.1 coordinate 95,406,456, forward strand.
TCCACATTTCAGTTTTTATGCCAGTACCAAGCTGTTTTTATTACTGTAGCTCTATAGTAGAGCATGAGGTCAGGGATCGTGATGCCTCCAGAGGTTGTTTTATTGTACAGGATTCTTTTAGCTATCCTGGGTTTTTTGTTTTTCCATATGAAGTTGAGTATTATTCTTTCCAGGTCTGTCTAGAATTGTGTTGGTATTTTGATGGGGATTGCATTGAATCTGTAGATTGCTTTTGGTAAGATTGCCATTTTTACTATGTTAATCCTGCCTATCCATGAGCATGGGAGATCTTTCCATTTTCTGACATCTTCTTCAATTTCTTTTTTCAGGGACTTGTCATATAGGTCCTTTCAGGTTCTTGTCATATAGGTCCTTCACTTGCTTGGTTAGTGTTACCCCAAGGTATTTTATATCATTTGTGGCTATTGTAAAGGGTGATGTATCTCTGATTTCCTTCTCAGCCTGTTTGTCAATTGTATATAGGAGGGCTACTGTTTTTTTTTTTTTTTAGTTGATCTTGTATCCTGCTATGTTGCTGAAGGTGTTTATAAGCATTTAAGGAATTGCTCAACATCCCTAATTATCAGGGAAATGCAAATCAAAACAACTCTGAGATACCACCTTACACCTGTCAGAATGGCTAAGATCAAAAACACTGAAGACAGCTTATGCTGGAGAGGATGTGGAGCTAGGAGAACTCTCCTCCACTGCTGGTGGGAATGCAAGCTTTTACAACCACTTTGGAAATCAATATGGTGCTTTCTTAGAAAATCGGGAATCAATCTCCCCCAAGATTCAGCTATACCACTCTTGGGCATATACCCAAGGAATGCTCAATCATACCACAAGGGAACTTGCTCAGCTATGTTCATATCAGCATTGTTTGTAATAGCCAGAACCTGGAAACAACCTAGATGCCCTTCAACTGAAGAATGGATAAATAAAATGTGGTACATATACACAATGGAATACTACTCAGCAGAGAAAAACAATAACATCATGAGGTTTACAGGCAAATGGATGAATCTAGAAAAAATCATTCTGAGTGAGGTAACCCAGACTCAGAAAGACAAACATGGTACGTACTCATTCATAGGAGGATACTAGATGTGGAACATGGATGACTGGACTGCTACTCACATCACCAGGGAGGCTACCTAGAAAACAGGACCCCAAGAAAGACACAGGGATCACCCAATGACGGAGAAATGAATGAGATCTACATGAACAGCCTGGACGTGAGTGGGGGTAATGAAGGGCGAGGGTTGAGGGAAAAAGAGCTTGGGGGAGCGGGAGATCCCAGCTGGATCAACAACAGAGAAGGAGAACAAGGAATAGGAGACCATGGTAAATGAAGACCACATGAGAATAGGAAGAAGCAAAGTGCTAGAGAGGCTCACAGAAATCCACAAAGATGCCCCCACAATAGACTGCTGGCAATGGTCGAGAGACAGCCCAAACTGACCTACTCTGGTGATAGGATGGCCAAACACCCTAATTGTTATGCTAGAAACCCCATCCAATGACTGAGGGACCTGGACGAAGAGATCCACGGCCAGGCCCCAGGTGGAGCTCTGGGAGTCCAATTGGCGAGAAAGAGGAGGGTTTATATGAGCGAGAATTGTTGAGACCAAGGTTGGATAAAGCACAGGGACAAATAGCCAAACAAATGGAAACACATGAACTATGAACCAATGGCTGAGGGGCCTCCAACTGGATCAGGCCCTCTGAATAGGTGAGACTGTTAATTGGCTTGATCTGTTTGGGAGGCATCCAGGCAGTGGGACAGGGTCCTATGCTCAGTGCATGAGTTGGCTGTTTGAAACCTGAGACTTATGCAGGGATGCTTGACTCAGCCTGGGAGGAGAGGACTGGACCTGCCTGAACTGAGTCTACCAGGTTGATCTCAATCCTCAGGGGAATCTTTGCCCTGGAAGAGATGGGAATGGGGGGGTGGGCTGGGGGGAAGGGGAGGGAGCCGGGAGGGGGGAGAACAAGGGAATCCATAGTTGATATGTAGAATTAAATTATATTGTAAAATAAAATAAAATTTTAAAAAAAGTTTTATCATTGTAACATGTCCATTTTTTGTAAGATTATTAATCAACTGAACAGTTAATTTAATTTATCTTAGAAATTTAGCATATTGCTGGTTGATAGGATTTGTTTCTGAGCACGTTTGATGAGCCATTACTATGCCTACCACATTAAGTAGTGAAAGACATTTTGTTTTCAAGAAACTGTGACTATCAGAAACATTTTCTCTAATTACTCCTGCAATTAACTAATACCTAAGTTTCAACAATCTTAATGTTTTATGTAAAATTTATACAAAATAAGTAAATCTTAAGTGCACAGAAAAGATTTTTCTTGACAGATGTGTGCTGTGTAAATCTAACTTTATTAATAAAAACCAGGAGTCAGATATCAGGATATATAATGGAATATTTTCTCTGAATTTGTCAAATGCTAATGGACTAGATATTGCTAATGTAATTATTGCCTTATATATTTGTATATAGTTATTGTACTTATTGTATATAGTTTCTCTATGTAAGTTGAAACCTTCACTTTTTATTTAGACAAAAAGGGAAATATTTTCTAATATTTTGCTTGTTTTCTGACAAATAAAAATTGCTTGGAGTCAGAGGACAGAGCTAGCAACTAGTTAACCATAGAGGTCTGGAGATATGTACAGAGAGGAGACAAGAAGTGATAAGATATGGTGTATACATGATCTCAGCCTTTTTGGTCAGAAGAATGAAAGAGGTACGAAGTCACTGGTGGCTGCTCCACTTCTTCTCTGATAGTTGAAGGAGAAAAATAATGTTATGTGATCGAAATAGGCTAAAAATGTTCCTTTCTAACAAACCAGCCCTTTGGACTGAGGAAAGGAAGAGACTCCAGAAATAAAATGAATAAATCTATAGTTACTGAAACACAAAATACAGCTTAAAACATAAAGAGCAAAAACAAAAGTGACTTCAACTAAAACACACTTTTCAACATTAACTTTCAATATTAATGGCCTCAACTCTCTGGTCAAAAGACACAGGTTAACTGAATGGATCAAGAAACAAAATCCATTGTTGCAAGATATTTGATTGCACTATGAATCTCTGAGACTGTTAATAAAATTGACCATGGATCAGGGCACAAAGCCAGCAGCTAGTTGAAAAGAAATAGCCATAAAGAGTATGGAGGACCCAGGGAGATAGATAGATGCACAGGAAGGAATGGGAAGGGACATAGAGATTCAAAGTCTTCTTTTTTTTGGAGGAAGGGGTCTGGGAAGTAGGGACAGACATGCTTGCTGGGTCTTTAGTAAAAAAAAAATGGAAGGTCAGCTGGCTGCTCCTCTGCTATTTCTTTGATTTATCAGGTTTTCACATCAATATCTGACTCCTGAGTCTTTTTTGGGAATAGAAACAACAATAGGCATCCAGCACATGGCATGAGATCACTCTAACCCACAGTGGCTTCTGCCTCTTCATGCATGTGGGACACTCTGTAGTCATAGTAGCTACATTAGCCACCAGCCACTGCCCACCCCAGCATCAGACACCACCATTGCAGCCACTACTGTGGTGGATAAACTGAAAAGTTAGCAGATTTGATGAGACACTGAGGAAATATTTAAGGAAAGAATTAAGCAATATTAAAAAAGAAAAATCTTTCCCATATTAAGAATGGAAAATATCACAATGCAGAGTGTTAGGACTCTGTATAGTGCAACAACGAATGGCTTAAAAATGAAAAAAAAAAAATAAATGAAGGGATCACAGACTTAGCTGGGATTGACATAATGCCAATTATAATTATCATCAGTTTGGTAAATTATATTTAATCTTTAAAAAGGGGGTTTGATAACTGTGCCAACTATGAAAATTTCACTGATAAGATATAAGCCTTAAAAAGACCTACTAATGAAAATAAGAAAAATACTCAGACACAGATGGAGGAATTTAGACAAGAGTCTACCGTATCATTACATGATGAAACTGAAGAGGGGGGCCCCAAGGATATTAGAAAACCAACCTTAGTTTATCCAGTTACTATACAAGAACAAGCAGCAGACAATGGGCACCCCAAAGGTTTGCAGAAGTTAAATATAATCCTATAGAAATATAAGATTTGAAGAGGGTTTAAAAAGTGGTCATTTCAAATGATATGAATTCACTCTGTGTGAAACAGGTATTAAATTCATGGGCAACTCAGAATAGAATTATACCCTAAGACTGGAAATACTTAGATACAGCAATATTGAAAATTGGCCCTCAGTTACAAAGGAGAACATGGTGGGATGAGGAAGCTAGGGTCATAGAAAAATGCAATAGGCCTAGAGGTATTGATATCAAGTACCAGTTTCTGCGTGAATGCCAATATGATGAATTGCAAAGAAAGTGTGAATGTGGTGATCACATTTTGGCTTTATGTTGTTTAGCAGCTTTGAATGCTTGGGACAAGGATGAAGAATCAGAAAAGAGGTCTGAGTCATTTACTAAAATTATACAAGGCCCAAAAGAAGCCTTCCCTGATTTTTTACAAAGATTGATTTCAGCTGTAAATAGAATGATCCAAAAGTCAGACAAATATTATTTGAATCTTGTGGAAGCCCACAAAGGTTTTCTAGTGAGATCTGAGCTTGCTTTACACAGCAGAGCTGCACTAGGGGATGGCTTGAACACGTGCAAAGTCACCAGGTGTCTGAAATGGTCTACACCTGGCTGTGCTGGGGGGGAGGTATTTTGCTCCACCCCTTGGCATTCCTTTTAAAAGTCCTTTAATAAAGACAGAAGGGGCTGGTGGATTAGGATCCAGGCCCTCCCGAGCTGTCCTATGCTTTCTAACTGTCTCTCTATATATACTTTCATCTCACTTCTCACTACTCAAGAGTACCCTGGGTCATAAAAGTGGTGGCTAGTCTGCCACAGAATCTTTGACATTTGAAAATTCTAATTCAGAATGCAAAATGGTGGTTAGGTGTAGTTAGAGTTTTTCTGGTCCTGCCTGGCCCACAGTCAGGACAAATCTCTCTCACCTGCCAGTCCCACAGCCACTTACACCCAACCAAGTAAACACACAGAGACTTACATTGTTTACAAACTGTATGACCACAGCAAGCTTCTTGCTAGCTGTTCTTATATCTTAAATCAACCCATTTCTATTAATCTATAAGTTGCCACATGGCTCGTGGCTTACCGGTACCTTACATCTTGCTTTTCATAGCAGCATCTGGCAGCATCTCTCTGCTTCAGCCTTCTACTTCCCAGAATTCTCTTCTCTCCTTGTCCTGCCTATACTTCCTGCCTGGCTACTGGTCAATCAGTGTTTTATTTATTAACCAATCAGAGCAACACATTTAACATACAGAACATCCCACAGCAATTAGGCCTTTAAAATAAAGATCAGCACCAATAGATGAATAGATTAGAAATAAAGCTGATATTTAATCTCATACTTATGATGCTACCTTGTTAGGAGAAGTGATTTCTAAAAATTTTAAGAAAAATCAAAATGTCAGATGTTTTAATTGGGGTAAACAAGGTCATCTGAAATGAACTATAAGCAGGGCATTCTTAGAAACAATGTTTTTTTGTAGAGATAATCCAAACAGAAGGCCCAGCCTTATGGAGTATGCAGAAGGTGTGGCAAAGGCCAGCATTGAACCAATGAATGAATATCAACCAGGGACAGGTATAGTAACTATTTGCCCTTTGGAAATACCTTAGGGGCCTCCAACAGTCACCAATATCAAATGCGATTCAGTCTTTCCCTGTCAGCATTGGAGAAACTCATTCACAAAACAATTGAAGGACTTGATACCTATTATTAAAAACCATACTGTTCTGGATGTGATCAAAGACAGAACAGCTTCAGTTGATAAAACAAAACAAAAAAAATCAGGAGAGACCATATAACAGATATTTTGGCAAACTTCTATAAGTGACCAAAGACCAAAGCTAAAAATACAAATAAATAGCATTGTAATTGAAGGATTACTAGACACAGGTAGAGATGTAACAATAATTTCACCAAAATCTTGGCATCCAGATTGGCCTCTTCAGGAGGTAAATATTCAGCTTTTAGGGATTGGAACTTTATATCAGGTAAAACAATGTAAAAGGTGGGTCGAATGTATGGGGCCAGAAGGACAGATAGGAAAATTAAAACCATATGTGGCTAACATAGCAATGAATTCATTGGGGCATGATTTGTTACAGCAATAGAAAACATAGATTAGCATTTATCCAATCTCAGAAATAAACCATAAAAGAAATAATGATTCTGAGAGGAATTTTAAAGGTATTATCAAGAATAGTCAGACTCTTCAGGTTGTACACAAGCAGGGCAAAGAAACTGTTGATCTTTCAAGGGTACCAAAAGCCCTACCTTTAAAATGATTAATTGACAAACCTGTGTGAATAAATCAATAGCCTTTGACATCAGAAAATTACAGGCACTGGAACAGCTGGTAAAGGAGCAGCTAAATGTTCAACATATTGAAAAATCAACCAGTCCTTGGAATATTCCTATATTTGTCATTAAAAAGAAATACAGAAAATGGAGAATGGTAACAGATCTATAAGCTGTAAATAAGGTGATCCAGCCAATAGGCTCTTTAAAACCTGGAATTCCCTTTCCTTTCTTATGACCTAAGGGGCAGTCTATTACAGTGATGGATTTAAAAGCCCGCTTTTATAATATACCTTTAAAAAAGAAGATAGAGAAAAATTCGCATTCACAGTGCCTACTTTTATTAATGACCAGATATTGAAAGGTACCATTGGAAAGTTCTTCAACAAGGATGTTAAACAGCCCTACTTTGTTTCAATATTTTGTAGAATAATCATTAGAAATAATTTGTAAACAGTTTCCTCAATCTATAATTTACTATTATATGAATGGTATCTTACTGGCTGATTCAGATACAGATACCTTAGAAAAGATGTTTGATGATGTAAACAGAATTTTGTTGGGGATTACAAACTACTCCTGAAAAAATACAAAAAAGGAGATTCTATTAATTTCCTAGGGTATATGATAGTTTTACAGAAATCTAACCACAGAAAGTACAAATCAGGAGAGATCAATTACAAACTCTTAATGATTTTCAAAAATTGCTGGGAGATATTAACTGACTATGGTCCACAATTGGATTAACTACTCAAGGCATAAGTAATTTATTTCAAACATTACAAAGTAATAAGAACTTAAATAGTCCAAGAAAATTATCATCTGAGGCTGAGAGAGAATTGACTTTGGTAGAAAAGAAATTACAGGATGCACATGTGGATTGCTTGGATCTGGAGCATAATTATATTCTGATTATTTTACCTTCTACACATTCTCCCACCCACAGGAATTCTTATGCAAAGAGAAGATACTATCTTAGAATGGATATTTTAGCATACAAACAGAATTAAAAATTAAAGGCCTATGTAGAAATTTTTCCTAAATTGATTCTGAAAGGAAAAAATGAGACTTTACCAGTTAGCAGGAGTAGACCCAGCTGAAATTGTGGTACCTTTTACTAATGCTGAAATTACCTCATTATGGGCAGAAAATCAACATTGGCAAAGAGCTTGCATTATTTCTTGGAAGAGATGAGCAACAAAAATCCCAAAAGCAAGAGGCTGCTGTTTATAAAAAGAACTAATTAGATCCAACCTCATATAGTAAAAGGGACACCAATTTCTAGAGCTCCATGTTCTATACTGATGGAAATAAATCAGGAAGAAAGGATTATAGTCAGGAAAAATAAGTGAAGTGTTACAAAGCTCAATTCAAAAATCAGAATTACATGCTATTCTCCTGGTGTTCTTAGATTTTCTAGAACCTCCTAATGTAGTTACTGAATCTCAATATGCAGAAAAAAATTGTCTTACATATCAAAATTGCTGAACTTATCCCAGATGATTCAGAATTAACTTTCTTATTGATTCAATTACAACAAATAATCAGGAATAGAAATTATCCCTTGTATATAACACATATCAGATTACATATGGAGCTAACAGGACCTCTAGCACAAGGTAATAATGAAATTGATCAGCTATTGGTAGGAAATGTGCTAAAAGTCTCAGTGTTTCTTAAGAAACATTATGTTAATGCAAAGCTTTTAAGAAAGATTTTTCTATAACTTGGCAACAAGCCAAGGAAATTATAAGGTAAAGTTCTACTTGTTCTTTGTATAACCAAACTCCATTACCTGCAGGTAGTAACCCTAAAGGTACTCAAATAAATGAAATTTGGCAAATTGATATGTTTCATTTGCAGAGTTTGCGAAATTGAAGAATGTGTACCATATCATAAATACCTATTCAGTCTCCTCCATGGAGACTCCACAGCTGTTGGTACGAAGTTCATGAGTTCCCACTAGTTTGGTTTGGTTGTCCCTGTAGGTTTCCCCATCATGAACTTTTGATGCCCCTTGCTCATAGAATCCCTCTTCCCTCTCTTTGACTGGACTCCTGGAGCTTGGCCTGGTGCCTGGCTGTGGATCTCTGCATCTGCTTCCATCAGTTACTGGATGAAGGCTCTATGATGAGTTAGGGTATTCACTAATCTGACTTCTGGGGTAAGCCAGTTCAGGCACCCTCTCCACTATTGCTAATTGTCTAAGCTGGGGTAATCCTTGTGGATTCCTGGGAACTTCCCTAGCACCCAGTTTCTAGCTATCCACATGATCTCTATCTATCTATCTATCTATCTATCTATCTATCTATCTATCTATCTATCTATCTATCTATCTCTATCTCTATCTATCTCTTTCATTGCTCTTCTACTCTTTCCCTGTTCCAGCTCAACAATCTCATTCCCTTATGTTCTCATCCCCCATCCCCTACTCTCCATTACCCCCCTTATCCCCAGTTTACTCATGAAGATTTCAACTATTTCCCCATTCCAGGGCAATCCATACATCCCTCTTAGGGTCTTCCTTGTTAGCTAGCTTCTCTGGAGCTGTGGGTTGTAGTCTGGTTATCTTTGCTTTACATCTAGCATCTAGTCTCCACTTATGAGAGAGTACATACCATGTTTGTTCTTCTCAGTCTGTGTTACCTCACTCAAGAAGATATTTTCTAGTTCTATCCATTTGCAAATTTCATAATGTCACTATTTTTGTGCTGCTGAGTAGTACTCCATTGTGTATATGTGCCACATTTTCTTTATCCATTCTTTGGTTGAAGGGCATCTAGATTGTTTCCAGGTTCTGGCTATTACAAATAATGCTGCTATGAATATAGTTAAGCAAGTGTCCTTGTGGTATGATTGAGCGTTCCTTGGGTATATGCCCAAGATTAGTATAGCTGGTTCTTGAGGAAGATTGATTCTCAATTTTCTGAGAAGTTGATTTCCAAAGTAGCTGTAAAATTTGCACTCCCACCAACAATGGAAGAGTGTTCCCCTTACTCCACATCCTCTCCAACGTAAGCTGTCTTCAGTGTTTTTTATCTTAGTCATCTTGACAGGTGTAGGATGGTATCTCAGAATCATTTTGATTTGCATTTCCCTAATGACTAAGCTATTTCAGCTATTTGAAATTCTTCTATTGATAATTTCCTTCTTTGATATTCTGGTAGAATTCTACACTGAAATCATGTGGTCCTGGCTTTTTTTCCTTGGGAGACTTTTAATGACTGTTTCTATTTCTTTAGGGGTTATGGGTCTGTTTAAACTGTGTATCTGGTCTTGATTTAATCTTGGTATGTGGTACCTATCCAAAACTTGTCCATTTCTTTTAGATTTTCCAATTTTTGTGGAGTATAGGTTTTTGAAGAATGACCTGATGATTCTCTGGATTTCCTCATTTTTCTATTATTATGTCTCCCTTTTCATTTCTGATTTTGTTAATTTGGATGTTCTCTCTCTGCCTTGTGGTTAGTTTGGATAAGGGCTTGTCTATCTTGTTGATTTTCTCAAAAGAACCAAATCTTTGTTTCATTGATTCTTTTTATTTTTCTCCTTGTTTCTATTTTATTGATTTCAGTCCTCAATTTGATTATTTCCTGGTGTTTATTCCTCATGAGTGAGTTTGCTTCTTTTTGTTCTAGAGCTTTTCAGCTGTGCTGTTAAGTTGCTAGTGTGAGATTTCTACAACTTTTCTATGTGGGCATTTAGTGCTATGAATTTTCCTCTTAGCACTGCTTTCATAGTGTCGCATACATTTGGGTATGTTGTACATTCACTTTCTTTGAATTTTTGGAGGCTTTAATTTCTTTCTTTCTTTCTTTCTTGACCCATTGGTGATTCAGTTGAGCATTATTCACTTTCCATGAGATTGTAGGCTTTCTGTAATTTTTGTTGCTGTTGAAATCTAACTTTAAGCCATGGTGGTCTGATAAAATACAGGAGGTTATTCCAAATTTTTTCTGTATACTTCTTGTATCTTTATGGGCATGTCCTTCTTTAGGCTGGGAAAGTTTGCTTCTATGATTTTGTTGAATATATTTTCTGTGCCTTTGAGCTGGAATTCTTCTCCTTCTTCTATCATTATTCTTAAGTTTGGTTTTTGCACTGTGTCCAAGATTTCCTGGATGTTTTGTGTTAAGAATTTGTTGGATTTAACATTTTCTTTGACCAATGAACCTATTTCCTCTAACATAGCTTCAATGCCTGAGATTCTCTCTTCCATCTCTTGTATTCTGTTGATTATGCTTGTATCTCTACTTTCTGTTCATTTACCCCAATTTTCCATTTCCAGAATTCCCTTGGTTTGTGTTTCCTTTATTGCCTCTCTTTCAATTTTCAAGTCTTGAACTGTTTCCTTCACCTGTTAGATTGTTTTTTCTTGGCTTTCTTTAAGGGATTTATGAATGTCTTCCAATTTTTTGTTTCCTCTCCATTTCTTTCAGGTTTTTTTCTTTTTCTCTTTAATGGCATCTATCATCTTCATAAAGTTATTTTATGAAGGTCATTTTCTTCTGCTTCTTCTATGTTGGGATGTTCAGGTCTTGCTGTTGTAGAATGACTAGGTTCTGGTGTTGCTGTATTGCTCTTTATGTTGTTGAATGTATTCTTATATTTCAGTCTACACAATTGGGTTGAAGTAACTGTAGGTATAGGTGATGATTCTTCCTCCAGTTGGTGCAGGTGGTGCCTGTGTCTCCAGGCTGCTCTTCCTCCAATTAGTGCAGATAGTGTGCCTCCAGTGGCCTCTGATGCCCTGGGGGATGGTAAGTTTGCTGATCAGCTGCTGGGACTCTTCCTCCAATCAGTGTTGGTGGAGTCTGTGCCTCTGGTGGCCTCTCTTCCTCCAATTGGTGTTGGTAGAGTCTGTGCCTCTGGTTCCGTGAGGGATGATAAGACTGCGGACTGTCTGCTGGGGTTTGTGATGCATGGAAGAGGAGCTCAGAATGTGTCCAGAACCTAGGGCTTAGAGAGTAGGGTTGTCCAGCCAGGAGGCTAGCCACTCACCTCTTCCTCCAATTGGTGTTGGTGGAGTCTGTCCACTTGGGACATTTATGTATCAATATAAAAGAAAGATTGAATGTTACCTGATGGTCAAACATTACTAAAACAAACTCCAGGAATCATCTTCCTATAGCAGGGCTTCCTTATGTAGGACTTGGGACCATTTGTAAAGTAAGACCATAAGTATCTCACCACTAGACACACTCATCTTTATTAGCATACCATTGAAAATCAAGTGGAGAAAATCCAATGAGATGAGAAAATTGAGTATGTCTGTGTTTTCATATATATTGTGCTGGCTGTGATATTCCATAAAATCCCAAGGGCTTCATTTTCTTAATTATTAACAGACAGTATTACAACTGCAAAGATCCAATTGGTTTTGTAACTTGATTTGGATAATTGTAATTAGCATGGGCTAGTCTGTGATCATCAGTGACATCTCTGAGAAGCAGGTGCTTGGAACTACTGTCCTGATCATCATTGTGTAGTTGTAGTTATGCCTTCAAGTGCTGCAGGTAGAGATGCAATATTTGCCTCTCTATGACAATATTCTACATTTTAATTCAGTATTAATGTTTTTGTATGTATGTTTTTACTCCAAACACTGGGCTCCTAAGTTTAACAGCAAAGCAGTTATTAAAGACACTTCTTTCTAAAGCCAACATTATGTCTAAGCTAATGCTCCCTTTTAGATGAACCAAAAGTCCCTTCCTTGTTCCTAAATTTCATATGATGTCCAATATGTGATGTTATTTTTAGATTGTTCTGAACAATTTTAATTATGAATGTTTTTGATATAATGTCATGAATATGTTAATTTCCTTCATGCTTTAAAGTGATTCATATAAAATTTTTTATAACTATTCAGCTATACTGTTCCCAATGCTTCATTGCATCACTGTTTTTTTAAATGTAGACCAAGAAATAGAAATATGAGTCAGAATGTTTCATAGCATAAATTCAAAATAAATATCTCTTTAAACAAAGCCAATATTATTTGACATACAATTTACATTATTAGACACAAATTCTTGTTTTATCTGATGCCCTCATTTTTTACTTTTTATAGTTAGCATACAAAGCAATGGGTTTCATTATGCATTTTCACACATATGCATATGTGGAACTGATTTGTTTAGTCTAGGCCACTGAGACTACCCACTCAGGTGAGGGGCAAAGCCATGCCATCAGGCTACAGCTCTTCCACACCAGCAGTGAGGGGTCGGACCATCTCTCCTGAGTGTGGGACCAACTCTCCCATGAGGGGCAGAGCCAGCTCTTTTGCTGCAGTAGCCAGTGAGGGCCAGGGCCAGCTCTACCAGGGCCAGCAAAAGGAGGTATCAGCTCAGCACAGCTCTCAGATTTCAACATGCATGGTTCCTATGGACCCCTATGGTAACATGGGCCACAGAGATCAACACTGTAGATGTAACCAACCCCACATTGGGCACCAAATGTAGATGTAACCAACCATCTTATTAAATAAGAAACACAGAGCCGATTCAGAGAAGAAAGCCAAGAGGTTGAAACTAAGAGCCTTACCCTTCCTGCTTCAGCCAAGAGAGCTCTCCGAGGAGGACCTACTTCCTGTGTGTATGTCTTTATATAGTCTAGCTGTTCTGCCTTCTCATTGGTTGCAAACCCAAACACATGACTGCCTCATCACTGCCTTTCTGTAGAGACTTCCAGGTCTTCTATGGTTGGTATTGAGATTAAAGGCGTGTGTCTCTAATGCTGGCTGTATCTTTTTACACACAGAGATCTCTCTAGCTAACTCTGTCTACCAAGTGCTGGGATTAAAGGCATGCACCACCACTGCCACAGTCTTGCTGTGGCTCTAATAGCTCTGACCCCCGGGCAACTTTATTTATTAACATACAATTAAAATCACATTTCAGTACAAATAAAATACCACCATACAACACAGACCCTAGCTGTAGCAGGATCCCAGACACAGGCATGGTCCTTGGCAGCAACTTGGATCTGGATGTCATCATGGCCCCAGTAGCAGCACTGGCGCCCAGATCAGTATGGCCCTAGTGGCAGCATGGCCCTGGGAATCTGTGTGGCCTTTGGTGGCAACATGAGCCATGGATGTCAACACAGACTCCAGCTGAGGTAAGACCATAGACCTAGACATGGCCCTTGACAGCAGCCTGGGCTCAGATGTCACCATGGTCCTGGGTGGCAAGCAGGCCACCCTCATCGGTCTGTTCCCCACCACATTCGCTTTTTCAGTTCTCTCTCTTTCCATAGCACGTGAACAGGTTTGCCTCTCTTTCTCTCTCATTTCTCCACCATATATTTGCTTCTCATAATGGTGCCGACCCGCCCTAGCCTTGCAGTGCTGGGAGGGCCTATGGAGTCTTCAGCCAGCCTGGACCATGAGCTACATTTCCTTTTTCATCTTAAGACATTTTCTTCTCTTTCCATGATCCCCTTTCTAGATTCATTACACATACAGAGAATTTTAAATCTAGGTCCTATGTGATAGAGAAAATATGAAAATATGGAATATTTGTCTGTATTAATCAGGCTTTGTTTTTCTTAATGATTCCAGTTCTATCTATTTCTTGTGGATGTTAAGGTTTCTTAATGGGTGAACAGGGTTCCACTGTTATATTCCAATTTCTCTTTCATGTAATCGTACATGTAATCTCACAATTACATCTTAATCTTATGGATATATATATATATATATATATATATATATATATATATATATATTCGTGGATGGTCAGGAAGATGACTTAGCTGTATAATTTTGATAAATAGAAACATACTAAAATATGCTTCATAACTAGACCTGTTGTTCTATATGACTGTTAGACACTTAGAGGTCTGTTCTCCATCCTTGGCTTACTGACAGTGCAAACTGTCCAAATAAAGTGTCTTTGGAATAGATTATAGGCAGAACTTTCACAGATTTTATTCATGAGCAAAATTGCAGGTGTTTCACCTTGTTTGGATCAAAGCCCTTCAGAAGACTTATGGCAAGCTAGAGTGATAGAGCAGGTGTCTAACCAAGGTTATTAACACAACAACCTAAAAAATCATGCCAATTCTTCACTTTCCAAGTCTAGCCTATAAAAGACCTATGTCTCAATTTTATCTAACCAGGCTCTGATCAGTCTTACTCTTGAAACCTTGAAACCTTGTGTTGCCACAGTAGTGGCTCAGCTCCTTGTTGCTTACCTTAGGGATGTGCTTTTGACCAATGAGAGGTAACTCTTGTAATTTTTTTGTTGCTTCAAGCCTCCTACAAAAAGAGAAATTTTAGGATAGATGAGGAGAAGCAGGAGGATTAGAACAGAGAATTGGAGCTAAGAAATTATATACAATTAGGACATGAAAATTAGAACAATAGAAGAGACACAACTGGAACAGCACACACACATGTGAACTTTTTTCTGTAAACCCTCAGATTAGAAATATCCTTTGTATATAGGAGGGCTACTGATTTTTTTGAGTTGATCTTGTATCCTGCTATGTTGCTGAAGGTGTTTATAAGCTGTATCAGTTCCTTGGTGGAATCTTTGGGGTCGCTCAAGTATACTATCATGTCATCTGCAAATAGGGAAAGCTAGAGAGGCCCACAGAAATCCACAAAGATACCCACACAACAGACTGCCGGCAATGGTCGAGAGACAGCCCGAACTGACCTACTCTGGTGATGGGATGGCCAAACACCCTAATTGTTGTGCTAGAAACCTCATCCAACTACTGAGGGATCTGGATGCAGAGATCCATGACTAGGCCCTGGGTGGATCTCTGGGAGTCCAATTAGGGAGAATGAGGAGGGTTAATATGAGCAAGAATTGTTGAGACCAAGGTTGGATAAAGCACAGGGACAAATAGCCAAATGAATGGAAACACATGAACTATGAACCAGTGGCTGAGGGGTCCCCACTGGATCATGCCCTCCAAATGGGTGAGACAGTTGATTGGCTTGATCTGTTTGGGAGGCATCCAGGCAGTGGGACCAGATCTTGTGCTCATTGCATGAGTTGGCTGTTTGAAACCTGGGGCCTATGCAGGATTGTTTGGCTCGGCCTGGGAGGAGGGGACTAGACCTACCTGGACTGAGTCTACCAGGTTGACCTCAGTCTGTGGGGAAGGCTTTGCCCTGGAGGAGATGGGAATGGGGGGGGTTGGGGGGAAGGTGAGGGGGACGGGAGGGGGGAGAACAAGGGAATCCGTGGCTGATATGTAGAACTGAATTGTATTGCAAAATAAATTAAAATAAAAAAAATTGTTAAAAAAAAAAAAAAGAAATATCCTAAATTCTCTTCACTTCAGTGCATCATCTGACCTGAACCCTGAAAGGGATCTTGGGGCTGGACCCCAAAGGCTCTGGTTATGTTAATATAAAGGCTTTGAGTGTATACCCAAGGGCAGTGTAGATAGGTAATGTGATAGTTGTAGTTTTTAGTAAAGTCTGTATTCAGTTCTTTTTTCCCTACATCTTCACCAGCATTTGCTGTCTTTACTTTCTCTGATGACAGCCATCTGACTCAGGTGAGGTTGAGTCTCAAAGCAGCTTTAATCTATATTTCCTTAATGGCTAAGGAAGCTAAATGGTTTTTTAAATGTTTGTTGGCTATTTTCAATTCTTTTGAGATCAGTTTATTTAGCTCATCAGTGCCTTTGTTGATTTAATACATTTTATTTATTTGTTTTTTTGTTTATTGTTGTAGCCTGCTGATGAGTCAACTGGGTATCTGGGTGGAGGTGTACAGATTGTAGAGACAATGAAGAGAGAAGAGTCAAGAGGACTGCCAGTCAATACCAAAAAGCACTGAGTTTATTTTACAGCCAGTTTATATACAGTCTTGAAGGACTGAAGTAGAACAATGCACAGCACAGGCATTCAGCCACTATCTATCCTGTCCTTGAGTCAAGGAGCAGGCAGTTTCATTTCCTATCTCCATGTACCTCTGGCTGGCATGAGCAGCCTGCATCTAGTTAGATAGTATGTTCCTTCCCATGGGTTAATCAGGACATTCTTACAGTCCTTCAAGGAGACTCTGCGGGCTAATCAGGACTTTCTCACAGCACTGAAGCATGCAAGCTTGAACTCTATTGACTCAGAATAGACTTCAGATTCAAACTGGGAAACTGAGTCAGTTGTGGAGTCCCACAATTTATTGCTTTTTTTTTTTTTTTTTGGTTTTTCGAGACAGGGTTTCTCTGTGTAGCTTTGCACCTTTCCTGGAACTTGCTTTGTAGACCAGGCTGGCCTCGAACTCACAGAGATCTGCCTGCCTCTGCCTCCTGAGTGCTGGGATTAAAGGCATGCGTCACAACCACCCGGCTAATTTATTGCCTTTTTGAGACAGGATTCCTTGTGTATCCTTGGCTGTCCTGGAACTATCTCTGTAGAACAGGCTGGCCTTGAATTTACAGAAATCTTCCTGCCTCTGCTTCCTGAGTACTGGGATTAAAAGGATACACTTCCACTGTCTGGCAATACATTTTATTTTCAGTATTTAAATTTTACAGTTCTCTATAAATTCTGGATAAAATTCACTTTCTAACATGCAGTTACCACACTATTGATTTTTTTTTTAGTTATGTGGGCTATCTCTTGGCTCTGATGTCAATTCCTCTGCTAAGCAGAAGCTTTAGATTTCCGTTAATCCTATTGGTCAATTATTGAGATTCCTATGTCTTTATATTGTGGTCTTGCTTTTGAAGGTTCTAGCAGGGGAGTGCAGCTACACATGTTTCCTTGACTAAAGAATGCTATATTGGGGAGGTCATCCTCTCACTGAACAGCTTTGGAGGCATGAACATGGATTGGTGAGGGAGGAAGGCAACAGCTGTTAGCTAGACAGATCAATAGAGTCAACCTTGGTGACCTCTGGAGTGACAGATGTTACAGCACAGATTGCCCTTATATCCTATGCCTATATCTTAAAATGTCTTGATTATGTCTTCTTCTATCCATTTTGAAGTTTCAGGTTTATATTAGGGTTTTTGATCCATTATGAATTGACTTTAGTGGGGGTAAGAGATATGGATCTAGCTTCATTCTTCATTATGTGGAAATCCAATTAGGTCAGCACCACTTGTTAAAGAGCCTATCTTTTCTCTAATGTGTGCTTTTGATACCTTTATTAGAAGTTAGGCTAAGCTGTATAGATTTATTTCTGGGTCCTCTATTCTAATCCATGGCTCCTCATGCCTGTTTTTATACCTGTTTCATTTTGGCTTTTATTTATTAACTAATCGTGTGTGTGTGTGTGTGTGTGTGTGTGTGTGTGTGTGTGTGTGTGTGTGCTCATGTGCATCTGTGGTTTGTATTGTATGTGTCTCTGTATGTATTGCACATACATGATTGTGTGCATGCCTGTGCTTGTACATGTGTATGCAGAGGCCAGAGGAGGACGTTGGATATCTTCTCTATCATTCTCAACTTTATTTTCCTGAGGAAGGGCCTCTTGTTGAACTGGAAGCTTGTAGTTTTGACTATGCTGGCAACCCAGTGAGATCACAAGTTATACTGCTTTCTGCTTCTGGTGCTGGGGTTGCAGGATTGTGCAGGCACAAAACCTGAAGCTCTGGTTTAGCTAAGGTTTCTGGCCCTGGGATCCTCCTGTCTTAGTTCACCCTAATAAGTGCTGGGGCTATACACGTGCACAGCTGATCCTGACCTTACACAGGTGCTGGGACTTCAAATTCATATCCCTGTACTTCCACCACAAGGAATTTATCCACTGAGCTACTTCCCAGCCCATTCTCTAGCACTTTGGGGCAAGTTTCTTCAATAATTTTCCAAACCATGCGTATTAACTACTAAGGGTATTCAGGAAATATTATCTAGACAAATGCTATACTTTTGGATGTTTATAGATCTTACAGTAATTGTTCTCACAACTGTACCAATAATTAGAGGTTAACCCTTCAGGTTAGAAAAAAACAAAGGAAAAGAAACACTAAAATAAAGGACTTTAAAAATGTTCATGATGCCGGGCGGTGGTGGCGCATGCCTTTAATCCCAGCACTCGGGAGGCGAAGGCAGGCAGATCTCTGTGAGTTCGAGGCCAGCTACAGAGTGAGTTCCAGAAAAGGCACAGAGCTACACAGAGAAACCCTGTCTCAAAAAAACCAAAAAAAAAGTGTTCATGATTAGGAACTGAGTAAATATTTAAAAGGATAGATAATTAACTTGATTATATTAGAAAATGTTTGAATCGCCTACTCCAATATATGCATATTTGAAATACACAGCCTCATAAATGTGCTAGGATACAAAATCAACACAGAAACTTCAGTAGCCTTTCTATATATCAATCATGAGCTAATGGATAAAGAACTTAGGAAAAAAAAGAAAAAACACTCCAAAACAAACCTAATTAAAGTATTGAAAGACCTACATAATGAAAATGTTAAAACACTGATAAAATTAAAGAGGACACTTGAAGATCAACAGAATTAATATTGCAAAATTAGCTTATGTTGCTAAAAGTGATCTACAAAGTCAACATAATTCCCCAAGATATTTTTCAGATGTAGGAAAAACAATGCTAAAGATTAAGAAGGTGCACCAAAGCCTACATAATCCTGAGCAGAAAGAGAAATCTGGGTGGTATCACTGTATTTGATTTTAAATTATATGACAGGGTTATAGTACCAATATTGTGCTGGCACATAAACAGACTTATAGATCAATATGATAAAATGGAGAATATGGAAACAAAAGTACACAGCTACTACTATTCAATTTTGACAAAAGTCTCAAAAAATAGACTGGCAAAAGCAATCTTCTTTCAACAAATTATGCTGGATAAATTGGATTTCCACACAAGAAAGAATGTAACCATATTTTCACCCTGTACAAAAATCAATTTAAAATGATTCAAAAACCAAACATAAGACCTGAAACATGCAACTGCTGGAGGACCACAGGAGTGAAGCACTTCTAGATACAGACATATGAAGGACACTACGAAAAGGACAATGGTAGCACAGTAGATAATCCCCAGAAGTGACAAAGGGATTGCATGAACTAAAACTACCACAGAGCAGAGGAAATAATCGTCAGAGTGAAGAGATGGCATTCAGAATGGGGAACAATATTTGCCATTATTTGTATATCAGATAGGGGATTTCTGTTTGGACTCTATAAGGAATTGTATAAATTAAACACTGAAAAAAAAACCAAACCATCTAATCAGTAGAAAAACTAGAGAACTCAATTTATGGTCCACAAAAGAAGAAATACATCTGGTCCACAAATATTTGAAAAAGTATTCAGCATGCTTAGCTGTCTGGGAAATGCATACTGCAACTGCTTTGAAAATCCATCTCATCCTGGTTTGAATGGCCATCATGAAGAAAGCAAATTACAATGGACGCTGATATAGGGACTGAGGGAAGAAGAATGCTTACCCCTGGAAGGAAGTAAACTGGGCTAATCACTATGGGAAGCAATGTGGTGGTTTCTTAAAAACTCAAGAGTAGAGCTCTAACATGACCCATCTGTACAACTCCTGGTATACATGGAGGGCAATCTAAAGCAATGTGCTAAGAAAATACACATCCATCTTTACCATGTCACAAATCACAATAGCTAGGCTATGGCACAAACTAAGGTGTTGATAAACATAAGAATGAACACAGAAATATAGTACACAGGCACACACACACACACACACACACACACACACACACACACACACACACACACACAGGCACATATCCTGGAATTTACTTTTTAGTCATGAAGAATGAAATGCAGTATGGATGCAGTAGGACATAACTATATAAGAAAGTTTACTCAGTCTCCTAAAACACAAATAATCACATTTATTTCATATACTGAATCTAGATTTAATTTTATATAGGTATATGTATGCATGCATGTGTACATGTATGTGTGTAGGATGTGAAAGCAGAGTGGGGTAAAATGTGAGAGGGAAAACAGTCTTAAGGGAAGAGAGACATGGAGGGAGGAAGAGAGGGAGACAGAATGCATATGACATGATAGCAGAAATGGGGACTCTTTGGAGGATGATTAGGGACCAGCAAGAGGGGCATCAGGGATAGAATAAGTACTTGGGTGATGAAGGCCAAAGTATAATGATATACATGTACAAAAATGTCATAGTGGAACTGGTTACTTTGTATCCTTACTTAAATTTAATATAAAAGTGGGATGGAGTGGTTAAATGCTTGTATTGCTTTTCCAGAGAACCCAAGTTCAATTCCCAGTATCCAAATTAGCTGGCTCATAACTGCCAGTTACTCAACCTCCAAGGGATCTGATGCCCTCTTCTGGACTTTCCCAGACACCTGCATTCATGTGCACATACTCCTATATATGTAGGCATAATATAATGATAAAATAATAAAGATAAATCTTTAAAAATTATTAAGATAATATAAAATGTAATTTTGTGTAACAAATTTAATATACAGTCATTGAAATTATGATAAAAATGAGGAAATTTTGTAAATATTTTTGTGTTAATTCTAGAATTCATGTGGATTTGAATACCAGCTGAAAAGGTGAAATAGTTGTAGACAGGAAGAAAAAGGTTTGATTATTTATAACATATCTTTCTTTACCTTTTAAAAATGCACAAACTCAGAGTAACCAGAAGTATTTTCTCTTTGCAATTCTTTATAGTTTATGGTTCTTGTGCTGTACCTAAAACTTTGTTCTAAAATATTTTCTTTCACATTTATCTTCAGAAATTTACTTTCTTTCATTTGGAATTATATCAATGGAAATTTTTAAGTTAGTTTTTTTTCATAGTGCAATATAGGACTAGTGGGTCACCATCCATCCTTGGTGAATCTGTAACTATTTCACTAACAATTTTTGGATCCACAATGTGGTCTGTGTCAATCAACTTGATACCAGGGTTCTAGTGAACATGGGACCTTGCTATTTTCTGGGTGACTGTCTAACTCCAGTAGCATGGTCTACAGGGCTGGCATAAGAATACATGCTTACTTTAATATGTATGTTACAGGCAAGTATGCATACACACACACACACACACACACACACACACACACACACACACACACACACACACACACGGAGGTTGGACTCTGCAGAGATAGTGAGTCTGTTACATTTCCTCAGGGTCCATGAGAATGCTCCTAAATGGAAGACTACGAAGTCTTTGGGCAATCAGAACTGACAATGTATGATTGGGAAATACTTAAAATGTATCACATCATAGTTTTAGTGAATTATTGAGATGAAACTAAAGTCTTTAGGTCTGCCTTTATGGTCACAAGTACCTTTACTCATGCAGGCTGTAGGTCTTATATTGTACTTGACAGAAGTTGGAGCTGCCTTACAGGGTCATTTCAAGATCCACAATGAGGTCTTAATTTCATCTGTAGGAGAAGAAAAATACTTTGATGGCTTTGTGTTGAAAAATGTGCATGTGAACAAATGATTCTAGAAGAGGCATAAAATAAATGCATGGTGTAGAATAAGAGGACAGACAATGATAGCTATATGTAGCACAATAAATCACTTTCAGATGCTCTGCATTCTGGTATTTGTCAAAGACTTGTAGAAATGATGTATGCCTACATTAAATGCTTATAACACAAAGGAGGAGACTTTGCCCTGGAGGAGGTAGGAATGGGGGTGGACTGGGGGAAAGGTGAGGGGGGTGGGAGGGGGGAGAACAAGGGAATCCGTGGCTGATATGTAGAACTGAATTGTATTGCAAAATAAAAATAAAAAAATTAAAAAACAAACACAAAGGAATGCAGAGTATTTAAATGAATTGAGTTAAATATTTAATACACTCAGCTTATTGCCTGCCATGTAATGTGGATACTCAGCTGCCTCAGAAGGCCTTCCTATTTGTTGCATTAAGGGGTGTGAAGAAATAGGCTCAAGATACCTAAAAAAATGAATCTTACATACAGAATTCTATCTTCATCTTAATATTTCTTCAGGAAAATGAACAATGTTCATGATGTACTATTTTACCTTTCATTTTGAACAGGGATTTTCGATTTGATTTAAAGTTTAACTGAGAGCCGGGCGGTGGTGGCGCACGCCTTTAATCCCAGCACTCGGGAGGCAGAGCCAGGCGGATCTCTGTGAGTTCAAGGCCAGCCTGGGCTACCGAGTGAGTCCCAGGAAAGGCGCAAAGCTACACAGAGAAACCCTGTCTCGAAAAACCAAAAAAAAATAAAAAAATAAAAACAAAAAAAAATAAAGTTTAACTGAGAAGTCCTCTTACATCCCCACACTAGCTAGCATCAACTGATAAAATAAGTAATTTTTTATGAATGTCCTGTATTCTTCTGGGAGAACACAAATCATTTTACTGGCTTTCAGTAAACAATGAAAAAGAATTCCAAAGAACACCATAGCATGTAGATGCCCCCTAGAGAGGGCCAGCCAGGCCTTAATGAGTCACCTGGTTCCAGAAATCATTTCTGTACAAAAAAATCCTAGAGACCCACCTCTCAAAGGGACAGGCAGGAATATCCCCAAGGGTTCCCCATGTTTGCCAGGAACCTCTTTTCTCTCCCATCATGGTCAAAGACATCCATCATCATCCCCATTGCATGTGTATCCTTGGCCAGTGAGAGAATTCAGTAGTTCACATTGTATTCATTCTCCAACTATTTATAAAAGTAAATGGAACACATCTTCCTAAAGTCCCTACTGGAATTCAGCATCAAAACTCTATTTCGAAATGGTAAGTGCAATAGTCATGGGTTTATTTAAGATGGATTTTCACTGGTTTAAGAAGGTGAGCCAAAGAAGCCCTATGGTGTTCCTAATACAGCTATACTAGTTGGACCTGGGAAGCAAAGAAAATATGGGTATAACACAGCCAAAACCACTGCTAACCTTGAGAGCTGATAATATAAAAAAAGAAATCTGGAGGAAAAGCCTGATACTAGGATTGGATTAGGTTCCTAGTCTTATGTTCTTTATTTACCATCACAAGTGACTGATCCAGTAATGAGAGAGGATATTAGAGTGGTCAGAGCCCCTGGCCTATGGTGCCAAGAATAAATGCCAGTCTAGAGGTCAAGAACTTAAGTGTGTAGTAGGGAAGAAACAAAAGGAAAGTAGTGATCAGCATAGTACATATAAGAATGTCTTAGTCCAGACCTGGGCAGGTGTCAGAGATTGTACTTACTTGGAGATATGTGATAGGAAGACCTGGCATGTAGAAAGGAAAGTTATGCTCTTCAAAACATGGAACAACTGAAACTACCAACATTTCATTTTTATTTAATTCCAGCAAATCTCTTCCTTCAGGGTTCAAGGAACTCTGCAAAAGAGGAAGCAAAAAGATGTAAGAGCCAGAGGGGATGGAGGACACCAAGAAAGCGAGACCCTCTAAATCAGCATGATCAAAGTTCATGTGAATTCATAGAGACTGGGGCAACATGCACAGGGCCTGTATGGGTCTGCACCAGCTCTTCTGCATATATACTAAATAAAGCTTCGAGTTTAGTGTTTATATGAGATTCCTCAGTGTTCAAATGAGTGGGTCACTGATTCTTCTCTTGGGCTCTTTTCCTTCTGTTTGTTTTTGTCCAGTTCCAATGTGTTAGTTTTTTGTCTTGTCTTATCTCTTGTATTACATTATATTATATTGTTTTATATTCCCTTAGACACCTGTTTGTTTTCTAATGAGAGAATACGAGTAGATCCAGATGGGAGGAGAGGAGGGGAGGAACTGGGAGGAGTAGAGGAAGGGGAAACTATAATCAGGATATATTATGTGAGGAAAAAAATCTATTTTCAATAAAAGGGGGAAAGAAATTACTAGCACAGCTATGTGACAAAAATACCTTTGTAGGTTTATAGATACCATTTCTTTTAATTTCAAAACAAAGCTGTAGTATATGGACAAATAGCATCACTGAACAAACACAAAAAATGAGAGCCAAAGAGATTGCCATGTGCAGGTTAACCCAGGTGACAAAATGCCTTGTTTGTCAAGTCCTGTTCCCCAGGAATCTGCAGCCAGTGCAGAGTGACTCCTAACACTGTCATAATGAAAGCAGGATTGCCACTATTGAACTGAGATCAAGGCAGGAAACACAAAGCATAAATGCTACTCTGTGCATAGCCTTGTTTCATCAGACCAAAGTATTTTCAGAGTCTGGAAAGAACAGTTTCAAAGGACCATGTAAGCTTGGTAGAGTTAGGATGAACTTTCTAAGAAATTATGAATATTGATTTTATAATAAAGAAAGCAGTGGAGGCATGATAGCTTTATTTTATTTTAATAATTTTATGTATAAAATAGTTTGTACCATTGCAATATTAACAATTAATGCAATAAAAACACATTTTTAATAGTAGAGCTGACATCAAGGAAGTAATCTGTCTGTTGCTAGTGTCATTTGAATACAATCCAAAACCATCAGAGAAAAGATAGAAGATATTCTTGAATGGGTACAGATAGTCAACTATGGAGCCATTGCCCTTCATAGTTAACATATTGAAAGAATGCAGGCTCACCATCAGAGAAACTAAATGTTTATTTTTACTAAAGGAAAAACAACTGGAAACACTAAGGAACTGATACATTTGAAAGATAGTTAATACTGATATTACTGTTGTGGTAAATGTTTAAATACCTAAGAGCTGCACAAACATTGTTAGCAGAAATTGTATACTATGCGTATTATATTTAATTAGTATGAGGAGACAATCACAGCATCCTCTAACATGACTCTTGAAAAGTATACAGTTAGAAGAGAGTATATGTTATAGGGGGATAAATTTAGAGAAGTGACTGAATGTAAACTACAAAGCTCTGAGTATCAAGCCAAAGAGGATGGTATAGGCTCTATGAACTACTTCACATCCCAAATATTACTCAGGGATATGAAGTACCCTAAACTCTTCAATCAACAAAGGAAGCCACAAATCAATGAGCTATAGGGAATAATTTGGCTTAATTTTTTTATTACTGAAAATTAAGTAGATAAACCTATCTTGGATCCCAAAAGATAATTAATTGTTTGGGATTACTGCCCTAAGAAAAACAAGTAAGGATTGGACAATTAGGATAATTTGTCATATGTTTCATGTTAGTATTATGGTAATTGAGGTATTTTTGGGATTCCTAGGTGTGGCCGTTAACAATTGTACAGGATAAATATCTGAAAAAAATGATAATCAATTAAGTTATGTTCTATTCATTCAGAGCTTATGTGTATCTCAAAAATTATGTGGGTAAATATTCACAATGTAAACCAAATTCTTATATTGCAACTTTAACTAAATACAGCACTATTAAAATGTGTCTAAGTTGGACATACTGACACATACTTGTAGTTGTATACAAAGCTTTTACAAAGCTGAAGTAGGAAGACTGAAGTTTAAAGACAGCAAGACCCTGCATGTGCTTATGTGTTTACATGCATGTGTATTATATATGTATATATATGCAAACTAATATATATTAATGGAAAGAGAATACTTATAAATGTACCAAATTTCTTTTTGTTGATGTGTATGATGCATATTTTGAATTTTCAAGTTTTCCCCCAATGTTGTTATATAAGTTTTTAAAAATCAGAACTAAAGAACCATCATTTGTAGTACCAAGGCTGCACTTTCCATGAAGTGAAAGTTCATTGGCTCTTTTTCTTTCTGAAGCCTGTTTTTCTTTTTCTTTTATGGCAGGAGACATGAATTATATTTTAATCTTGATACCCAGAGCCTATTCAGTTCACTGTTCATGCATGCATTCACCACTTTTACATTCAATTTTATGCCCAAGAACTGGATATTTGTAAGAGAAGTGTAAAACCCTTATTGACAAGACTATGTCATTTAAGAAGGAGAGAACAAAAGGCCAGTGTCCTCACTGGGAGTGGAGACATCTACAGTACAAAGAAAGATAATTTGATCTATGTTAGGAGTCAGAGAAGGCTTTGAAGAAAAAAATAATGTTGAAAGATGAGGATAAATCACCTGAAAATGATAAACAGCTGGTTTGGTGTCAGTAGTGGGCAAAACCACCCTGAGAGACAAGATCATATTCAAGGATATATGTGATGTGTATTGTTTTAATGAGGTTATGTTATATCATGAAGATTTGAGAAGTTATTCAAAGAATTTAATGAATAAGAGGTCACAATTTTATATTGTTGTGAAACATAGAAGAAAAATAATGAAAGAAGTGAGGCAAATGTAACAAAATACAAAAGAAGAATGACCAGAGCCTTGACGACAGAGGTAACAAACAAGAGATGAGGATGTGAACTGAAAAAAACAAAACAAAAAAACAAACTTACATTTAATATTCTTGGGCTATGCTATGCCCATTTATAGCCATTCATTGCCCACCTTGTGACTATTACATGAAGTCTTTTAGAATGTTTCCTTAGGCTTCTAGCCTCTACCAACACCAAAGCTAAGGGTGTAACCAGACAGGATCTGAGACCTATAACAGAGATTTCCCCACTATTGCTGTAATCTACTTACCTGATGATTCCACAAATATATTTGTAAAATGACTTGAGTTATGGCTTTCTTTTGTCCTGTAACTACAAAAGCCTTATAAAACTGTTATCACATAGGATAATGGTAGTTGTAGCAAGCTGACTCCATATTCCTGGGCCATGATCACTCAATTAACTAGAGAATAAACTAGTTCTATGACCTTTGAGGTGATAGCTATGGTTTTGAGTTAACAAAGTGATAAAATTGGGAAATAAATGTATATAATTTTTTTTTTTTTTGGTTTTTCGAGACAGGGTTTCTCTGTGTAGCTTTGCGCCTTTCCTGGAACTCGCTTTGGAGACCAGGCTGGCCTCGAACTCACAGAGATCCGCCTGGCTCTGCCTCCCGAGTGCTGGGATTAAAGGCGTGCGCCACCACCGTCCGGCCGTGCGCCACCACCGCCCGTCTATTTTTTATTATATGTGGTACAATAAGAAAAAAGCAAGGAAGTTTCCCAAGTTGCAGACAGGAGATGCTGGATAGTATCAGCACTCTGATATGAAATGTAGGTGGAATGGTTGAAGAAAAGGATTAGTTTGGTATGGAAACCCACTGTTAGAGGTTTTTTTGAGATTTCAAATAAACAATGAGCATCATGAGAATAAATAGATATTGAAATTATGAACCTGGACCTTTGAAGAGAGATCCTAACAGTGAAGTATTGAGTAGTGACATTTAAGAAATAGTACATGCGGCCGGGCGGTGGTGGCACACGCCTTTAATCCCAGCACTCGGGAGGCAGAGCCAGGCGGATCTCTGTGAGTTCGAGGCCAGTCTGGACTACCAAGTGAGTTCCAGGAAAGGCGCAAAGCTACACAGAGAAACCCTGTCTCGAAAAACCAAAAAAAAAAAAAAAAAAAAAAAAAGAAATAGTACATGCAAAAATAATGAATGACAGAAAATGAGGTTCATCATTCTCATCTTAGTCAAAGAAAAAATACAAAACCAAAATTCCAAAGAAGGCAGTATTTACATGAGAAGATAACCAAGAATAAATATGAGGAAAATAAAGAAAAATTCAGCAATGTGAAAAATCAGAACATTTTAAAAACAAATTATTTTCTTTTTTCCTCAACAGGAACAATTCACACAAAAGAACGAGGCTTCAAACCACACCATTGTGACAGAGCTAATCATTTTGGGACTAACAGAGGATCCTACACTGTGCATAGTCTTTTTTGTAATATTTCTAGGAGTGTACTTTGTCACTTTAGTAGGAAATATCAGCATCATCACGTTGATAAGAATTTCTTCCCAGTTGCACACACCCATGTACCTATTCCTCAGCCATCTGGCTTTTGTAGACATTGTATATTCAACCTCAGTCTCAGTTATAATGCTGATGGAACTCCTTCGACATGGCCTGGCCCTACCCGTGGCTGCCTGTGAAGCCCAGCTGTGTATTACAGTGTCATTTGGATCGACTGAGTGCTTCCTACTGGCTGCCATGGCCTATGATCGCTATGTAGCAATCTGTTCACCTCTCCTCTACTCCATGATCATGTCCCCCAGACTCTGTTTTCTACTGCTGGGAGCTTCCTATGTTGGTGGCTGCATGAATGGTTGGACATTTACTGGCTGTTTGTTAAATCTGTCCTTCTGTGGACCAAACCAGATAGATCACTTTTTCTGTGACTTCTCCCCTTTGCTGAAACTGTCCTGTTCAGATGTCTCTGTTATTGGAATCATCCCCTCTATCTCTTCTGGCTCCATTATTGTGGTGACAGTGCTTGTCATTGCTGTCTCTTACATCTACATCCTCATCACCATCCTGAAGATGCGCTCCACTGAGGGCCGCCAAAAGGCCTTCTCCACCTGCACCTCCCACCTCACTGCAGTCACTCTCTACTATGGGACCATTACCTTCATTTATGTGATGCCCAAGTCCAATTACTCTACTGAACAGAACAAGGTACTGTCTGTATTCTACACAGTGGTGATCCCTATGCTTAACCCCCTCATCTACAGTCTAAGGAACAGAGATGTGAAGGATGCTCTGAGGAAGGCAACTGTCAGAGTATATTCATAGACCTTCTTCAAATTTAAGAAATGGATGATTTCCTTTGTCACACTTAGTATCTACCACATGATGCTTAACTAATTGTTTAATATTAAATCCTGTTTCTTTGCACTAACCCTTACCTTTATACACTCGTATATCATTTGTGGGGCCACTTGAAGTCAGTAAAGTGATAGGAATAACCATTGCTACTATACAACTTCTGCAAGATGTCAAGATCTTTGCCTTTGTGTTATTTATGTAGCAAACAATAATTTGTGCCTTCTGTGTGCCAGGATAAATTTTAGTTGCATATATGAATTTACCTATTTCTCACAATAACCTAAGTAAGTAGCACTATTGTTTTATTTTGTGGAAAATTTCCTGGGGAAGACAGAAAGTAGACTGCCCATATGCTCATGAAGAATAATTGAGGTCATTCATATTTAAGGAGTTGGTCTCTAAAATCATGTGGCTTCTACATTTAATTTCCCAATGAATCTATGAGTTAGGGCATTATAAATAAGAAAAGGGAGCTTTGTTTACAGATGAGAAGAGTGAGCCTTGGAGAAATAGAATAGTTTTTACAGAGGAGTGTGGATTCAGCACTGACTGTTTGCATCATGTACTTAACATACATACACTCCACTGCTGTGGGATGGTCTGTATGTCAAATGTGTTGCTGATTGGTCAATGAATAAATCACTGATTGGTCAGTGGCCAGGCAGGAAGTATAGGCGGGACTAACAGAGAGGAGAATTGAGAGAACAGGAAGCTGGGTAAGGGAGACACTGCCAGCCGCCATCAGGACAAGGAAGTTGTAAAGTACCGGTAAGCCACAAGCCACGTGGCAAGGTATAGATTAATAGAAATGGATTAATTTAAGCTGTAAGAACAGTTAACAAGAAGCCTGCCACGGCCATACAGTTTGTAACCAATATAAGTCTCTGTGTTTACTTGGTCGGGTCTGAGGGGCTGTGGGACTGGCAGGTGAGAGAGTTTGTCCTGACTGTGGGCCAGGCAGGAAAACATTAGCAACACTCCACCACAATGACACTTATCTTTTGATAAACAACTCTAATACTCTATGGGAACATCAGAGATGCATTTTTACTCCATGAGATCATGGAACTTTATAGTTTTGTGACTTCCACACTTCCAGACATAAAAACTTTCACAAAATCAGTGAAGGATGCAAACAGTCTCTGTACTGAAAACTGTAAGGCATTAATGAAAGAGTGTGAGATTAAAAACTGATGCAGAGACAGGCATTGCTATATGTGAGCTGGAAGAATTCAAACTGTTAAAATAGCTATATTCTGTAGAGCACACATCAGATTCAGTGTAACTCCTACAAAAATGTCAATGTTTTCCCTAAAGAAGTGGTTAAAAAAAAATCTTTAAATTACAGAATCAGGAAAGATTTCGGGTAGGGGAAGAAATATTAAGTAAGGGATAAAACTGGGGTTGTCATCTTTTCTGAGTGCAAATGGCTTTATTGATTCATGACTCAATGAACCATGGATACTCAGATGTCTCAGGGGAGATTCTTTAGTTTTTCTACTAAACAACAGTGAGAAAGAAGTCCAAACACCTTTTTTAAAATGTCAGTTTTATATCTACAAAGCTCTAGAATCATTTTTCTACTTCTTCAGCAAAATGGGCAACGAACCCAAGTACTAATTTAATTTACTACTATTCTAGCCTGCTATCTCAAGACTCCTTTTAATTTTGATTCAAAGTTTATTGTAAATGGAGAGTAATATTATCACAATGCCCCAAACTAACCAGACAAATTATTACTTTCAATGTCAAATATTGTTCTGGGAAGCCACATGCTATCTCTTTCACTTTCTGTAAATAAGTAACAAAAGAATTCCATTGGATGCTACAGCATGTGGGTGTCACCTGGGGAGAGTAAGCCAGGACTTAATGAATCACCTGGCTCCAGAAGCTATTTCTGTACAAGAAACACATATACCTTTCTCTTGAGCGGCAATCAGCAATAATCCCTGAAGGTTTACCTTGGTTGATTACAGCCTTTCTTCCCCTCTTTTAAAATGCACACAAAGACACTCAACTTTATATTTTCTGCATGTGTGTGGCTATGTCCTTGACCAGTGATTGCATTAATGGTTCACATTTCAGTGTCCAGAACCCAACTCTCTCTAAAAAATAAAATACCTCCACTTTATATAAAATCCTCTTTGGATTTCAGTGTCAAAATCTGTAAATGACAGATTGATGGACTTTATTAGGATGGATTTTTAAATAACTTAAGAATAAATTGAAAATTATCAAGCACTTTTGAGCTCTTGACCTTTGTGGTAACCATGCCCTCACCAAGAGGCACTGTGCAGTCGACTTCTGGCATATGTAGAGCAGTATTCTTACGGCATGTGGGTACTGCATGGATGGTCTGTGGCAACCATCATTGTTACTGGACTTCAGGAACTGAGGCGAGGAGAGGAAATCAGAAACAA
This sequence comes from Peromyscus californicus insignis, assembly GCF_007827085.1. NCBI lineage: Eukaryota > Metazoa > Chordata > Mammalia > Rodentia > Cricetidae > Peromyscus > Peromyscus californicus. Next base: position 95,437,828 of record NW_026294562.1, read on the forward strand.
CAGTCTGTTTTCAACTAGGTAAGGTTCACTCTCCCAACCTCTCTATTTCCCACCACCGTGACTGATCCTCTGAGGGAGAAGATATTTGAGTGGTCAGTATCCCCGATCCAGGCTGATAAACATGAAATCCAGTGTAGAATTCTCAATATTAAGTGTCCAATGGAGAGGAAAAGAGAAGCAAAAAATTAGTCTACGTATTATATATTTAAAGAGCAGAATTCAGAACTGAGAACACATAAGTACTGCACCTCTTGTCTTGTTTTTGGATTTATGGTAAAGCTACCTGACATTTTGAAAGAAAACTACAGTCATCAAAACACTAAATCATTGTAAAGCTACCCCAACTTCATTTCATTTTATTAAATAAAGAGATGCTTAACTCCTATATGTGACCAGGTCCTCTGGCATTTCACAGATATCACTTCCTTTAATCTCACAACAAAACTGTACTATAGGGCCAGTTCTCCCATTGTTCAAGTTAAAAATATGTTGAGTACCAAAGAGTTTAAGTGTCATGTGTAATTTAATATAGATGACCTGTGTTTCTGCCTTCTCTGCTTCCACTTACAACTTGGCAGTTAGTGCAGAATGACTAGTGTAAGTCAAAATGAGATCAGGGTTGCCACTTTGAACTCTGCTTGAGTCAAAAGGCAAAGAGCAGGAAGGCTGGGTGCTTGGTCTGTTCTTCAGCCCTGAGTACGTTCAGTCTGAAGAAGACTTCAAGGGAGCTGGAAACCATGCTGCAGGTACGATAGAAAAAGGAACTGTGGGTGCTTTTTTTTTTAAGAAAATGGAAAGCAACAGAGGTGTGACAGCTTCAAATATCTCAATGATTTTATATAGAAAGTTGAAGATTCATACCATTAAACATATGGTGAATAATTGATAATGTTAAAAGAAAAACACCTAATGATAGGGCTAACATCAAAGGAAATAATCTACCTGCTATAATGGTAACTTAAAGAGGAAGACCCAGGAAAGAAGAGACAGGGGACAATCTTGAATGAGTTGCAGGTTCTTGGCTGTTGATTCACTGAACCTCCCAATTCACCAAGTCAGGTGATCAGTTGCACCAACAGATGGATTATATGCTTATTTACTCTGAGGAAATTGAAAAACTTAAAAGAATTAATACATTTAGAGGACATTTAATACTGATAGCATTATAACTTGCAATTGTTTAACTCCTTCAGATGTGATAATATTGTAAGGAGACTATTATACTTATGAGAATATTATACCATGTTTGGGGAGATGAAGAATATTAACACCTTCAATCAAGATGCAGCCAACAACACAACCCATCAATGAGCAATAGGGGACAATTTGCTTAGTATTTTCTCTATTGTAAATCTTAGTGGTGAACTTACCATGAAGCACAAAATACACTGTTTTTAAATGGTTGCCTTTAAAAAAATAACTAAGCATGGGATTATTTAAATATATGTAAACAAGGCATGGTGGCACATGCCTGTACTCTCATGTTGAAACATGATTATCACAAGTTTGAGATGAGCTAGGGCTAGTCTATGTATAGTAAGACCTTATCTGAAAAAGATTCTCTCTCTCTCTCTCTCTCTCTCTCTCTCTCTCTCTCTCTCTCTCTCTCTCTCATATACACACACATATATACATGAGTGTATATATATATATACTCATTCAAAAATTTTAGCACATTTTCTGCCAAACACTGGGTATTTTTAAGACAAAGGTAAAAGTTATTAATGGTAATATGTTTTAATTGAGGAAAAAGAAAGGTAAGCAAGCCATAGATCATGGTGCAATGTACACAATGGCACTTCAGACATCTGTAGAAGCATATGTCTTCAAAGAAAGTGAATCAGATCCATCCTCATGAGACCTAGAAGGCTTTGTAAAGGAAGTAATCTTGAAGGCTGAGGCTAAGCACCTAGGATAATGACGGGTATCTAGGTTAGTGGGAGAATGCATGAGAAGATGCTGAGAAACAGTGAAATGCAGGGAGAGGTCAGAAAGGATACTGAGTGTTGTGCCAATGAGGTTATAGTTCACCATGAAGATCTAAAAAACATCAAAAGAATTAGATTTTGGCACTATCAGCTTTTTATTAGAAAGAAGTCATTATGTCATATTATTATAAAGTACAAGAAGAAATGAATGTGAAAGTAAATTAGCAGACAGAATGCAGAATAAAAATGACCAGGAACTTAAGGCTAGTGGGTACACAGAGGATGGAAAAGGGAGCTGAAGAAAGGAAAATTGGAAATAAATTATAGACAAAAGCAATAGGATTTAACTAGATGGAGTACAATATGAGGAAGATGGCCTGGAAGTCTGACAAGTTGCAGACATGAGATTGTGAATGAATGAGCTGACTAGGATGGGGGGCTTGGAGAGATGGCTCAGAAGTTAAGAGCACTAGCTGTTCTTGCAGTGGACCTGAATTTAATGCCCAGCACCCACATGGTGGCTCACAACTGTCCATAGCTCTATTTCCAGGAAATCCAATACCCTCTTCTGATCTCCATGGGCACAAGGCATGCATCTAGTATATTGACATGCATGCAAGCACAATAATCATATACATAAAAATAAATACATATAAAAATATTGGTGGAGGGGTTGAAGAAGACTATGGAATGACAAAGTTTGAAGTGTATATAGGAGTTCTAATTGATTGGCACAAGAGGAGACTCTCAAGAGATCATTGAAATTATGGACCTTGACATTGAGGGAAGGATCTCTGAAGTCAAGGTTTAAGGATACCTTGTATAAGTATTACATAAAAAGAAGATAAGCCAGGCGGTGGTGGCGGCGCACGCCTTTAATCCCAGCACTTGGGAGGCAGAGGCAGGTGGATCTTTGTGAGTTCAAGGTCAGCCTGGTCTACAGAGCAAGATCCAGGAAAGGCACAAAACTACACAGAGAAACACTGTCTCAAAAAATAAAATGAAATAAAGAAGATAACTGAAATAAGCAGGGTGATTCTTAACTAGTCCCATTTTATTCAAAGAGGAAGGAACAAAATCCCTAATTCTGCAAACCACAGATATTTATAACTTGGTCAAAGGAAGAGACTACTATTGAATCTGTGGAATAATAAAAAAATTATAGTAAGTATGAAAAAAACCCTAAAGAAATGAATTTCTCATTTCCCTCAACAGGGACATTTCACACTGGAGATGGAGGCTCAAAACCACACCACCGTGACAGAGTTCATTCTTTTGGGGTTAACAGAGAATTCCACACTACATGTCATCCTCTTTATGGTATTTCTAGGAATATATGCTGTTACTTTAGTAGGCAATATCAGCATCATCACTTTAATAAGAAGCTGCCCCCAGCTCCAAACTCCCATGTATCTGTTCCTTAGCCATCTGGCTTTTGTGGACATTGGGTTTTCCACGACTATCACACCTATAATGCTTACAGGATTCCTTGGATATGGAATGGTACTCTCTGTGGCTGCCTGTGAAGCCCAATTCTGCATTGCAGTGACATTTGGGACAGCTGAGTGCTTTCTCTTAGCTGTCATGGCTTATGACCGATATGTGGCCATCTGCTCACCCCTGCTCTATGCCACGCATATGTCCCCCAGGATTTGCTTCCTCTTAGTTGGGGTTTCCTATGTAGGTGGATGTGTGAATTCATGGATGTTTACTAGTTGTCTGCTGAGTTTGTCCTTCTGTGGACCAAATCAGATAGATCACTTTTTCTGTGACTTCCCTGCTGTGTTGAAACTTTCTTGCTCAGATGTTTCCATTATTGGAATTATCCCCTCTATCTCTGCTGGATCCATTATTGTGGCCACAGTGTTTGTCATAGCTATTTCTTACACCTACATTCTCATCACCATCCTGAAGATGCGCTCTACTGAGGGCCGCCAAAAGGCCTTCTCCACCTGCACCTCCCACCTCACTGCAGTCACTCTCTACTATGGGACCATCACATTCATTTATGTAATGCCCAAGTCCAATTACTCTACTGAACAAAACAAAATAGTGTCTGTGTTCTACACAGTGGTGATCCCCATGCTTAACCCCCTCATCTACAGTCTGAGGAACAGAGATGTAAAGGAGGCCCTGAGAAAGGCCACCATCAGAGTATATCTATAGAGTGTAAGGATTTTACTTGTGCATGCCTCTATAAGTGCCTACCATCTGCTGATCAACTGATTGTGTAAGTTGAAATCCTATTCCTTTGCAACAACGCTCACCTTTCTACACTTCTATAGTAAGAAGACACCTTAAAATCTGTCAAGTTATAATAATACAGCAATAATTATTACTATTATGGAACTCTGCATATATCAAGATATGTTTAGTTGTCTAGTTTATGTAGCAAACAATAATTAATGCTTGGCATTTTATGACCCTGTTATAAATAAATTATATATTAACTGATTTATCCTGACAGAAACCAAATAAAGTGGCATCATAATTTTTTATTTTGTAAAAAAATTGTCTGGACATAGGAAAATGAATGTTGATCAACCATAAACTCATGAAAGAGCAGAGATGTGAGATTGATACTAAAACTGAGAGACTTAGTCACCAATGGTCTTTGGCTTTGCATTTAGTTTCTATAATGAATCTATGAGGCTGGCATTTTAAATTATACTAAATTTACATATGAGAAAATCAAGCCTTGGAGAAATCAAGCAGTTTCTCCAAAGAAGTGAAGAGCCATTCCCTCTGATTCTATGCTCCATGCAACACAGATGTTGATTTAATTCCTCTGGTTCTGTTTTCCACACACCTGACTTATATCATACTATGATAAATCTAATGTGAGCACTCTTGTGACGTGATTTGTCCATGGTAATCAAGCCTCAGTTAGTACATCAATCTTTGGGGACAATTGGCTTTGTAAAGAAGATCAATTTTATGCACACCATAACCAGGTTAGATGATACTCCTTGTACAAATTTGGCTAGCATTCCATCCATGTTTAAATACACATCAAAACCACATTTCTGATGTAATGGTATATATAACAATTTAGAAGACCATTTTAACCAAAGAATTTTGATTAGTGCTTCCACAACAGTCACGGTTCTGTGTCTATGAAAAAATTAGGATTTAAAAAAAAAAATCCCCCCTACAAAAAAAAACCCAGAGATAATGTTACAGGTTATACTGCACAATTTCCTTGCAGAAAGTACATATTTTGACTGACACAATCATCACATCACCATGACTTCTGGAAAAGTAGGTGAAAATGGTTTTCACACGGGAATCCCAGAGCACAGGCTCAGTTTAGTGTTTATTATCTTTTAAAGCAAAAGTTAGAACCTCGTTCCTCAGGACAATAGGGCTGGAGACATCAGGGTTTGGAGATATTTTCTAGAAACTAACAAAATGAATATATTCATGGTTTACTAAGCAAAACTTTAGAGTACAATATTAGTCAGAGGATAATACAGAACAAATGAAAACAGATATAAGTGAAAATTATGACAATGTTATACCAGCCATTAAACTTCTCATATCTTAATATTTATTTACTTTAAATACATACTAAAAAGTAGACAATTAAGTAATTTATGGAAAGGACCTGTCACACAGTGGAACTGAAAACCATGCAACTGTCCTAAGAGGGCATTCCTTCTCCTGTTCATGGAGAACAAAGCTACAGTCATAAAAAAATCTCTGTGAAAAAATCAAATTTCCTTCTCCAGTTAAGCACCTTGCACAGAGGGGGGATACAGACCTCCAAGGGCTATTTTTGACAGTTTTGTTGGAAACACAACTGTTGGACACAATCTCAACATTTATTAAATGCCAGGTATCATGCTTGTGTGGAAACAATTAAGCCATTGTCTCACCTAAAGTAATTAAAATATTATATAGAAGTCACATGTTTCCAGAAGTGCTTGGTCATTTACACATACAATACAAACAAAAACAAAGAGGTGCAATAGGCCATAAGAGGGGACACTTTTATCAATCAGGATTGTAGAATAGTGTTTTCTTTGAGAAACAGGACTCGGGTTGGGGATTTAGCTCAGTGGTAGAGCGTTTGCCTAGCAAGCATAAGGCCCTGGGTTCAATCCTCAGCTCCAAAAAAAAAAAAGAAAGAAAGAAAAAAGAAACAGGACTCAAATTGCTCAGGAAATAAGGCCAAGGTCCTTATGGTTAAAATATGTGTATCCCTCAATATTGTTTTTTAATATAATTGAGGTAGGCTGGATCTGATTTAAAGAGCCATATAAAGATCCACAGTAAGGCCTATTTTAGTGGGTCAGCCTGTAAGTGAAGAAAATATTCTGATGGATTTATGTTGAAGAACATAATTGTGTAGCCAGACAATTATTTCCTACAACAAAATGAAACACATTCAGATCCTTGACTAGTCCAAAGAGATGTAGAAATGATCACGGACAATGTGAACCCTCAAGACATTTAATGCAGGTGGCATGTAGGGCAAATGATTCAAACATTTCCTATTCTTTGTTCTTGCTTACTGTCTCAATGGAATGCTAGTGCTTGAATGCCTCAGAATAGATTCAGTTGCTTCACTGTGGGGTGGGAAGAAAGAGATTCAAGACACCTAAAGAAGGCTCACTTCCTCTTACTAATTTACTGAGTTCTGAAATAATTTTATTCCTCTTCAATAAAATGAAGAACAAGTGGAAATAATCATTTCATTACTTCCTGCTCTGTCCACCAAATCTAACACTTGTTTTCAATTTGAAAGTTTATCAGGAAGTACATTCTAGTGTACTAACTCTACTGAAGCATGTAAGCTATTTGTTCTGTACATTGGATATTCAATTGGGAAACAAACATCTTCACTTTCCATATACAAGGGATGAGTGTTGGAAAGCACACCATAGTTTATGTATGTCCCCTGGAGAAGGACAATCAGACCTTAAAGACATAGGACATTTCTGTACAACAAACTCAAGAACTTTTTTCTCAAAGAGATAAACAACAGTGGTCCCCAAGACCTTGTCATATTTGACGAGAACCTCTTTTCTCTTGTATGATGCACACAGGTACCCAACATCACCCTTACTATGTGTAGGGATTAAATTCCTTGGTCAGTGGGGACATTCAATTATTCATCCTATAGAATACATAGCCTCCAGATATTTATAAAAGTAAATGGAATAAGCCTACTTATAAAATCCCATCATAATCCCATGTCAGCACTTTGCTCTTAAATGGTAAGTAAAAGGGCTTTGGGTTAAGATGACTTTTCATTTGTTCAAGAAGAAATAAATTTACAAACTAATTTTGTTCATTTCATCACTTACCCTGTAGAGAGCTTGCCATCCACAGGAGAGGCACTGCAATGGCACCTGTCCAAATAAGCCAGTCTGCCCAGGATAACTAGGAGTATGGAGATGGTTTGTGGCAGCCAAAACCATTGCTGAGTTTGAGGAGCTGAGACTATAAAAATGTCATCAGAATAAAAGGCAGGTATTTGGTTGGGAAAGGCTCTCACTTCTGTTCTTATTTACATTGTAGGTGACTGATACATTGAGAGCAGTTAGAGTCTCTGACTCAAGCTCAGAAGCCTGAAGCTAGTAGAAAGCTCTAGACCTTAATTATCCAGTGAGGACAAAGGGAAAATTAAAATTAAGTCAGTGTATTTCACATACTGATGGCTTAGTCAGGTACTGAGAAGGTGTTAGAGACTATACTTGCTTACTGTGGATTTATGATAAGGTCTCTTGACATGTTGTAACACTGATTCTTTTCAGATCATGGAGTTATTAGTAAAATCTGCTGGCATTTAATTTTCATTTAATTAAAAATGTTTCCTACCCCTAAAGTGTGAACAAATGCCTCTGTCATTTGCATACAATTATCTTTATTAATCTCACAACAAAACTGCAATGGACACACACTCCCATTGTCTAGGTACAGAACCTGATATTCAAAAGGATTAGCTATCAAGTGTGAGTCAGCAGAGCTGAAAAATGTGAAACAAAACATTGGCTTTGTTCAGCTCTGTTCTGCAACTCTGTGCAGTCAGCACAGACCTCCTCTAAATGGCATCATAGTGAAAGTGGGGTGGCCACTCTGAGCTGTGATAGAGACAAAGGACAAACAGCGCAAGCAATGCTCAGCACTTAGACTTATTCTTCAGACTTGACTATTTTCTGAGTATCAGAAATGATTTCAATATGTTTCAACAGTCCATTGCAGTGGAGTGACCAACGAATGGTGGATTCTGAATTTTAGAAAAAGGAAGGCATCAGAAGTGTTATAGCTCTCTCTGTTCATGGTTTCAATTATTTATGTATAAGATAGTTAAGCACAGCGCCAGTACAGGCCAGAAGAGGGCATCAAATCTCCTGAGACTGGAGTAACAGACTGTTCTGAGTCAGCATGTAGGTGCTAGGGATTGAAGCCGGGTACTCTGGAAGAGTAGCTGGTGCTGTTAACTGCCCAGCCATCTCTCCCTCCAGTCCTGAAAACACAATCATTTTTTTTCTTCATTTTTCTTTATTAAGAAATTTTCTACTCACTCTACACACCACCTACAGATCCCATCTCCTCCCTCCTCCCACCACCCAGCCCTCCCTCCCAAGCCACCTCACATCCCCACAACTCCCAAATCAAGGTCTTCCATGGGGAGTCAGCAGAGCCCAGCACACTGAGCCTAGACAAGTTCAAGCCCCTCCCCACTACACCAAGGCTGCTGCGCAAGTCATCACACCACAGGCACTGGGCTCCCAAAATCCTGCCCATGCACCAGGGATGGCTCCCGATCCCCTGACTGGGTGCCCCCCAAGCAGTTAGAGCCAAACAACCATTTTCTGTATCCACAGGGCCTAGTCCAGTCCCATGGGGGCTCCACAACCACTAGTCTACAGTTCATAGGCTTCTGCCAGTGTGGCCGCTCATCTCTGTACATCCTCTCATCATGATCTCGATGTCCCCCCACATGCAGAATCCCTCCTCTCTCTCATCACTTAGATTCCCGGAGCTCAGCCTGGTGCCTGGCCTTGGATCTCTGCATCTGCCTCCATCAGCCACTGGACAAAGGCTCTATGATGACGGTTAGGGTATTTACTAGACCGGTCACTAGAGTAGACCAGTCCAGGTACCCTCTAGACCACTGCCAGCACTCCCAGGTGGGGTCATCTTTGTGGATTCCTGAGAGCCTCTCCAGCACCTTGCCTCTTCCTATTCCCATGATGACCTCATCTATCATGGTATCTCCCTCCCTGCCCTCCCACTCTGTCCATGTTCCTGCTCAACCCTCCCATTTCCCTATGTTCTCATCCCCCACTCCTCACCCTCCACCACCCACCACCCACTCCCAGTCCACTCATGTAGATCTCATCCACTTCTCCTTTGTTGGGCCATGCATGTGTCCCTCTAAGGGTCTTTCCCTGTTAGCTAGCCTCTCTGGAGCTGTAGGTTGCAGTCTGGCCATCCCTTCCCTCACATCTAGTATCCACTTATGAGTGAATACATACTATGTTTGTCCTTCTGAGTCTGGGTTACCTCACTCAGGGTGATATTTTCTAGTTCTGTCCATTTGCCTGCAAATTTCATGATATATATATATATATATATATATATATATATATATATATATATATATATCTGCTGAGTAGTACTCCGTTGTGTGTATGTGCCACATTTTCTTTAACCATTCTTCAGTTGAGGGGCATCTAGGTTATTTCCAGGTTCTTGATATTATGAATAATGCGGATATGAACATAGTTGAACAAGTGTCCTTGTGGTAAGATTGAGCATTCCTTGGGTATATGCCCAAGAGTGGTATGGCTAGGTCTTGAGAAAGACTTATTCTCACTTTTCTGAGAAAGTGCCATCCTAATTTCCAGAGTGGCTGTACAAGTTTGCACTCCCACCAACAGTGGAGGAGTGTTCCCCTTGCTCCACATCCTCTCCAATGTAAGCTGTCTTCAGTGTCCAAAAAAAAATCTTAAAGATAACGATAACATCAAAAATAGTGGGATACCTGTTACTACAGTACTTATACTCACTGGTGATCATCAAAGAAATAGACAGAAGACATTCTTGACTGAGCTGCATCCATCCCACTATTGCTTCTCTGCACTTCACCATGCGCTCAGTCAAAGAGCTGAGTCCCATCAGTGGAGAGACTCAATGTTTACTCTAAGGGAAGAATTTTGAAAATATTTAAGAAGTTGGTCCATTGAAGAACATATAATACTGGTATTACTGTTTTAGTGAGAATTTGAATCCTCAAGAAATTACAATAGTATTGTTAGCAGAAGTTTGTATTTCTATAAACTATAACTAGTGCACATGAGTAAGAGGTGTAGACTTCTGTTAATATGGTTCTTGAATCATATAAAATCTGAAACAAGCATATGCTATAGGGAGAGGCATTTAGAAAAGTAACTGAAGGGGCCTAAGAAGCTTTGTGAGTATCATGATAAAGGGTTTGAGAAGCATTACATATTTTACTCTGATGATTTCTCAGAAACATGGGAAATAATCCTTCATCAAAAAGAAATGAGAAGTCAACAAAACACTCAATAAGTCAATGAACATTAGGAAACAATTTGGTTTAATTTTTCATTACTGAAAACCATGGAGATAAACATATTTTGAACATAGAACATAATTCTTTCAAATTAAAACCTTAAGGAAAATAGCAAGAATGGGATTATCATTTATACTTATATTTATCATATTTTGTCATGTTATTCCCACAATGCTTGATTCAAGTTCTGGGATTTCTGTTTCTGAACAGCTAAAGGTTGTAGAAGATGAGTGTCCAAAAATAATTATTATTAATTATTGCCTATCCACTCAGTGTGTTATTACACAAATCTCAAAATTATGTCTTCAGTTATAATGTAAACCAATTCTTATGATGCAAGCCAAACTAAAAACAACAGTTTTAAAAGTATATCTAAGTCAAGCATGGTGGTGCATGCCTGTAATCCCACCAGCTGGGTAGCTGAAGCAGGGAGATCAGGGCTTTTATGCCAACCTGGAATACCTAGTGCTATCTTGTTTCAAAAGGAACTATAGTGTATATATGTGAGTTCATGTGTGTATGTCTGGGTGTGTATCATGTACTAAAAGGCATATTAAAATGTAAAGTGAAAATACTAGGAAATATACAACATTTTTAATGTTTGACACATGCCAATAACTACAGTTCAAAGAAAAATTTCTTTTGAATATTTCTGGTGTCTTTTTTCTGATATTGTTATACAGTTTTTATGAGAAACAAAATAAGCCATCATATATATACATATATATGTATATATGTTAAATTAGCATATTTTATTGATTCTTTGGAAATGTCACATCATACACCCCAATCCCAGTCCCACCACATCTGCCCCTCACCCCTCCATAGAGTCCACCAAGAAGAAAATTTTAAAAATATGAATTATAAACAAAACAAGTAAACAAAAAACCCACTTTGCTTCACCATCTTTCCCACCTCTTCAACACCTCTTCATTCATCTTAGTGGCATTGAAAGCTGTGGCACATCATGCAGTATACCCTTTTGTCCACTTTACTTGGGAAGTTCATTGCAATAAGTTGTTGGTCTAGTTCAAGGCCTCTGGCTTCTGGTACACAATCAATACTGGACTCTCAGGGATACTCATCTCAGATATCCTACTGTCATGGAGTTATGGAGATCTATGTGACCTTTGGTGACAACATGGGTCATGAATGTCAACACAGATGCAGGCTGCAGTAGGACTATCTACTCAAACATGATCCTCAGCATGGCCCTGATGTCAGCATGGCCCCAGGTAGTAACAGACATTTATTTTTGTTAGGGTTCACAGATCACCCCACAAAAGACCACCATTCACATATACAAAGGCAAAAGTGTTTATTTCTCTAGAAAAAAATAAATGTAATAATATAAATGACCTCAAGGACAAAAATCATGTTATTAATTCAATAGATGCAAAAAAAGCCTTTGAAAAACAGTCAGCATGCCTTCATGATAAAAGTTCCAGACAGAGTAGGACTGGAGAAGAACAAACTTCAACAATAAAGGCTATATATGACAAACTGCAGCCAACACTATCATAAATGGATTAAACCTCTAAACAGTCCCATTAAAATCAGGAGACCGGACTGTCCTCTGCCCCCACTCTTTTTCAATACAATTCAAGAATTGCTGTGATTTAGAGGTTTAGAGTAAGTTAGTGACAATTCCATCTAACTTTTATTTCTTTGCTGCAAAACGCAAAGAGCTTTTTGACAGCTCTTATCTACAATGTCAATGGTATGGTAAAATATATATTTCTTTTAGGGTCACTTCTTTTATCAGTTTTTTATATTTTTTAAAAAATTACAACCCTCTTCCCCTATATGTTTGTATAAAGTTCTAGCAAAATACTTTCTTAAAATTCTTTGTCATGTTTCTGCATTGTGGTCATTTCTCCAGGTCAACTCTAAATATGAGGGTGTGCTATGTTGTTTCCATTGTAACTTTATTCCTACTTCCCTTCTTTCTGTCTCTGTCTCTTCCTCTTTATCTTTTACTGTTCATTATAATATTTTTTCTTGTACAAAGGCAAATGTTATGAAACATGATTTTTTTTTTTTTTTGGTTTTTTCGAGACAGGGTTTCTCTGTGTAGCTTTGCGCCTTTCCTGGAACTCGCTTTGGAGACCAGGCTGGCCTCGAACTCACAGAGATCGGCCTGCCTCTGCCTCCCAAGTGCTGGGATTAAAGGCGTGCGCCACCACTGCCCGGCTGAAGCATGATTTTTTGAAACAAGTTTTGTTATGTCTACTATATGCTGTCTCTCTATATATGTACATTCAAATACATAATAGTATCCTAATATTTTAAAATCCTATCTAGTTTTTAATTGTTTCTTTTATTTTGAGATTATAATATAATTATGTCATTTCCCCTACCCCATCCTTCCTCTGAACCCTTCCATATACTCTTCCTTGTTCTCTTTCAAGTGCATAGCCTCTTTTTTAAAACATAAATTGTTTTTACATACATAAATATTCCTACATATATAAATCCAAATTGCTCGGTCTGTGTAATGTTACTTATATGCTTGTTTTCAGGGTTAATTACTGGTTTCGCAGTAAGAAAAATATGAGAATAAAACCCATCATGCAAGTGGACAACATTTCAACTATTTTATGCACTGTTATGATTTTTATTGGAAGTACTCCACTTTTCCACATTTATTTAACAAAATCATATTGACTTTTCAGATGTTCTGAACTCTTTTATTTACCATTTGAGGGAAGCCCTTAATTACATGACCCAGTATTTTCCTCAGAGCTGTCTGCATGTCTTTGTTCCTTAGACTGTAAATGATGGGGTTGAGCAGAGGCGTCAGAACGGTGTATGTCACTGCTAGCAGTGTGTCATCCCTGAAAGTGTCACCATTCTTGGGCCTCAGATAGACAAAACAAGCAAACCCATAATGTATGAACACCACAGTGAAATGAGAGGAGCAAGTTGAAAAGGTCTTATACCGTCCTCTGGCAGAGGGCATCTTCACAACTACTGTCACAATGAAGACATAAGAAACCATGATCAAAATAAAGCTGCCCACCAACACAAAGATGGTGAATGCAAGGAGAATCATTTTCTGAAGAAAAGTGCAGTTACAGGCAAGGGCAACCACAGGTGCAATGTCACAAAAAAAGTGTTGAATGATGTTGGAGTCACAAAAGGACAAGTTGAATATTATGATGACAATGCACAGAGAAACTGAGAAGCCAAGCACAGCAGAGGCCACGATGAGCTGAAGGCAGATCTTTCTAGTCATAAAAATGGGATAATGCAGGGGGTTGTGGATGGCAGTGTAACGGTCATAGGACATGGCAGACAAGATGAAACAGTTGTTGGCAGCCAATCCAAAGAAGAAAAACATCTGTGTGGCACACTCAGGGAGAGAAATGGCCTTGCTCTCTGATAGCAAGTCCACTAACATTCGTGGTAGGATCACCATAGTGGTGCAGGTTTCTGAAAAGGACAGGGCAAAGAGGAAAAAGTACATGGGGGTGTGAAGGTTGTGGTTGAGCTTGATGGCCACCATGATGGATGCATTTGCTAGGAGGATGGTCGCATGGGAGAGGAGAATCACAACAAAGAGCAGATTCTGCAGCTCTGGGAAGCTGGAAAATCCCCACAGAAGGAATGTGGTCACTGTGGTGTAATTGTCCATCCTCCTGGTGGTAGCAATTTTGCCCCAGAGGTTAATGTGTGCTTTAGGTCAAGACTGAGTTGACCGCCTAAGTGCTCTGATATCAGCTGGCCTTCAAACAGGGGTTTCTGTTCAATGGTCAAAGAAGTACTAATGAGAGAGCATGTAAAGGGTGACTTAAATACCTGTGACTGAATTCAAGGTCAGAAGCAAATATAACAAGAAGAGAGATTCTAAATGATTAATTTATAAATTATGTGTAGTTTCAAATATTTTTTTAACAGTCCTCTCTACTCTACCTCACCTTGCCTTTTTTTCCCTTGTCAGAGAAAACTTCACAAGAAAAGAAAGTACTTAAAGGGTGCTCATGTTTTCACCCACCAAGTGCAAGACTAACATCTGTAAAATGTATGTGTATGATCTAGTACAAACGTGGTCACATAGGGCTTTGCAGTATTGACTGTACAATCAAATGAAGTGTAGGAAAATTATCTTACAAACATTCTCTCAAAATCATCTTGTATTCCCTGTGCTGCAAGAACACAGCAGCTGTGTGGATGAAGTTGTACCAATGAGTAGATCTGGTAAATAAACTTACCACGTTGAAATATACACGAGATTCTTCTCTATAGCAATAACATGAGGCTGGGAGGCTTTGGATAACTGTCTCTGAAACAGGTACATTATTGGGTTATAAAGCATTAGTTTCTTTCTGGTGGCATATTTGTAATATGATCCTGAAGTCCTGGTCCATTTTTGAGTTTTTAAGAAAGCTTCCAATATATTTTACAACTAATGTTCTTGTGAAGAAGTTTGCTTTAAAATGTAGATGTGGTAAGAATTAACTCATGTTCTTCATGCCATTTTCCCCTGTTCTCGTTATTGAAATAGTCACACTATATGAAGTGACTGTATAAAAGTAACTAGAATACAACATGGGGTTTAATTACAGGCAATTTTTAGGGGAGAAAAGAAAGGCAATGGGAAGACATGGTTGTGGGGCATGGGATTAGGAAAAGAAAGGGGTTCACTGGGTGGTCTTCTGAAAGAATACACCTTTAAGTGGAACATACTGACATGTAACTGTAATCCTCATTACTCAGAAATCTGAGGCAGGAGGATTTCTCCAGCCTGAAAATTCATGGTCAGCTTGGGCAACTTTATGAAAAGAAAAAAGGAAAGATATAATATAAAAGGAAATTATTTTAACTAAATAGTATCTTTGTTATATCTTGAATTTCAAGAAATAAAATATAAATGAGGCACCCCAATAACCAGAATTTTCTTATCCCTAGAAATGAGGTAGTCAGACTGTATGCCAGACAGAATTTCCTCATTCAACTTCCCCAACAATTGTGTGTGATATTTCAATCCTTATATCACAGAAATTGAAACCAAGGCACGGGGTACATCCAAAACTATCAAAACTCGGTGCATTGATTCTACCAATAGTTTAATATGTATGACTTGTCAGACCTAGGTTTGGTGAGAAAGATGCTATGGAATGACATTTAGATGAGTTGCCCTGCCTATGATAGAGAAAGATATAATCCATTTACATAACACAAAGTGATAGAAGAATATACTACCTTCTACTGTGGAATCAGGAATTCCGTTCAGTGTTGTGATGGAATATGGTTAGCTGCTCGTCTTTTAAAGGTCTGGGGGAAAGTATGTCAGATATTTTAAAAAAAAAAACAGTAAAGATCCTCATCATGGGAAAGAGCTGCTCATATTCAAAGAATATCATGTACTTGGTGTAATTGGGTTATGCCTTCTTGAATGCCTACTACATCTGAGAGTAATAGTATTGTGCTCACGCTTGAAGTAAGAGTGCAGTAGTTTAAATTTGGAAGGTAGTATAGTTTGTTAAAGATGGATCTGGTATTCACACACAGATGATGCGCCTCTGAATGGAGAAGCTGTCCCTGTAAATACAAATGCCATAGAGTAACACTCAAGTTCTACCAGTCCCCACAATCTTCTCACAACAACCTTCCCTCTATGGGGGAACATCCTGATGTCCACCAAGCCTGTCATGTTCTGTTCCTCACTCTTTAATACATTGCTGCTCTGACTTGCACTACTCTCCCCTCTCCTCATTCATCTTTGGCTCTTAAACCACAGCCTTTTCTTCCAATCCAATTCAA
This sequence comes from Peromyscus californicus insignis, assembly GCF_007827085.1. Taxonomy (NCBI): domain Eukaryota; kingdom Metazoa; phylum Chordata; class Mammalia; order Rodentia; family Cricetidae; genus Peromyscus; species Peromyscus californicus. Next base: position 95,454,073 of record NW_026294562.1, read on the forward strand.
ATATTGTCTATTTAAGAAACCTACTAACCACTGTGATTGAGTTAATGAATTTTTCTGCATTGGCTTCTTATTTTATTATGACATTGTACATGGTCAGTTCCTACAAGTTTCAGGGCAGAGAAAGAGTTTATCATTTTGTAACTCCTCCCTGAGGTCAACAGGACCAGCAAGCTAAAATACCCTGAAATTGCCAGAAGAAGGAGAAATGAAGAAAAAAGTCACATCTTCTAAGTTAGCATGGAGGTCAGAGAAACAGTCAGAAGCCCCGAGTGTCTGGGAAGCACTGCTTGTGAGGCTGAGCTGCAGATATGGGTTTGGATAGCACAGGCTCCTATGCTCAGGAGATAGGTATCATCAGAAATACATGGCCAGAGTAGGAAAGAAATACTTTGTCTAAGAATAAAAACCTCATATTCATTCAGCTCTGACTTTAATTTTTTTCTAATACTATACATGTGAATTCTAAAATGTGTCTAAAAAATATTCTTCTACACAGCAGTTCCCTTTTCAGTCACCTTAATGTAAGTAGATTAATAAATACTAGGGAAAGAACACAAAAAGGAACGCCCAAGAATGGGAGTGGTCTAGTGAGCTGAGGAAAGCATTCAGAAAGGTGAGAGGATTGGGGATGGAGAGTTGACTCAGAAGATAAGAGCACTTACTGCTTTTGTAAAGCACTAGAGTGAACCCAGCACCCAGGTCAGGTGACTCAGTTCAGGTGATCTCCAGTTCCAGGAGATCTGACTCCTTCTGGCCTCCACCAGCACCTGTACTCATGTGCACAGATACACAAACAAAAATTAAAAATCATTCTTTAAATCTGAGAAATGTTTATTTTTCACACAGTCTGCGCCATGCCAATTCTGCAGTTGAAAGGGAAACAATTAATTTTCATCATCCAAAACCCTAGATAGACCCCAGTTTTTCCAGACCCCACTCTTGCAATGAGACCTGGAGAAGTTAGTTTGACATATTTCTTTGAATAAGCAAGGAGACCTACAGGGATTTTACCCTTAGTCTTGATTTGAAGTTATTTTGTCCTTCACCATTTGAAAACTCAAGGGTGCTGTTAACCACTGAACTTTCTAGAGGCATTTAAAATCTTGGTCAGGTGAAGAGTGTATTGCCCACCAGAATGTACTGCAGAACTTACCTGGCAGGTACAACTAATTCCTATTTTTTGGGTGACTTTCAGTGGTAAAATATATTGACTATTTGTTACCAATCTTTGGGAAAGTGTACTTACCTTTCTTCAAACCTAATTTGACTTCAACTTAGATGCATGGCAGTTACTGATATTTTAACTGTCCAGAAAAATTGAGGCTAGGTTTTATTGAATTGCAGGTGGTAGAAAATATTTAAAAAAAAGAGAGAGAGAGAGAGAGAGATCCGGCAGGCGGTGATGGCACACGCCTTTAATCCCAGCACTGAGGAGGCAGAGCCAGGCGGATCTCTACGAGTTCGAGGCCAGCCTGGTCTACAGAGTAAGATCCAGGACAGGCTCCAAAACCACACAGAAACCCAAAAAACAAAACAAAACAAACAAACAAACAAAACAAACAAACAAAGAGGGGGTGGGGATTTAGCTCGGTGGCAGAGTGCTTGCCTAGCAAGCGCAAGGTCCTGGGCTTGATCCTCAGCTAAAAAAAAAAAAAAGAGAGAGAGAGAGATCCATGGATTTTGTTTTATATTTTTTATCTAGAGTTGGATTTCCAGGTTTCATGTACAGATTTTCCCTTAATTCCACCATAAGAATGCTTGTTGAGCTTATAAATCATAATCACATAGTGATGATATCAAATGGTCCAAGGAATGAGTAGCAAAGTGATAAATAATGAGAAACACAGGAAGAAGACAGTTGCCAGTGGTGTATAGTGAAGTTTAACCACAGGTGAAACAATGGAAATAGAAGAACCATTTTATTTATAAATATATAGAAGTATATTTTCAAATACACATATATACATATGAATTTTATACATCATATATTTTATATGTATTTGAAAATATATCACACATTTCCAGCCCAGTGGTACCCTTATTATCCTTATCATATTCTCCCTATTAACCCTCACAAGGATTTGGTAATTAGTAGATGTTAAAAATAAATATTCACGGCAGATAGAAATGAAAATTAAATTCCCACCTCATACCAAAGAAGGATAACAACTAATCTTTTTAAAATAAGGAGGGGAGCTGTATGTAGAACTTACACGTCATGCAGTTTTCTTCAGTCCTTTCTGCAATGTTATTTAAGGAAAAATTTTAAGACAGTTTCCCCTGTGCATGCCTATGGTGAGTTCACTTCTACCTGAAGTTGAGTTCTCTTATGACAACAGGGCAGTGTCTTTCCAGATCCTGTGACTGGAGCTAAGTTTGGTGCACCCCTAATGAGATCCACAAGGCCACCTGAGACCATTACCCCTTGCATCACTTAGAGCTTTCTGTCCCCAGCAGGAGAACAGTCCCCTGTAGACCTAGAACTCTTTCTGATGTCCACAGATATTTTTTAATTTCATTTTTTTTTACTTTGTTCTTGTCAATCTAAAAAAAGGAAAATGATTGAAATTCAACTTGTTGAAGCATGTTTGAAAATGGATGAGTCCTCAAGGGGCATTTTACTTCTTATTTAGTACCAGTCTTTATATTTCTGAAAACCCACCAAGGCTCAATCAAGAGTCTTAGGTCCTATGTAGATGTCCAGGAAAAGTTCTCATCAAGTAAGGCTATAACCTGAGAATTCACCTAGAAGAAATTTGGGGAAGAGAAAGAACACATGGAGAAAGTGGTTGACATGACTGCTCTCTCATGAAGCAACTCTTGGTAACAGGCCTTTCTGAAACAGAAAATCCACTGTCACCAACTATTACATATTGATTAACAATTTTTGTAATGAATTATTTTGACATTTTTAAGCATAATGCCACACTGCAACAATTACACTGAGAGTGTTAGTATATTTACTTCTTAGATTTTCCTGCATGGCGGTATATAATGCACTGTTCCATGTCTTACTGCATTTAAACAATTATACCATATCCACTGATAATAAGACTCAGAAGAAATAAGAGATGCACTGACTGCCCCGTTCACTCTTATGTGTGATTACTGATGATAGTTGATGTTTGAAAGCTGAAATGAATATTCAGCCTCTCTACAGGTATATGGAGTGTTGACTCCACATGAACATCCAAGTGAACATCCATGAGAATCTAATCATGCCACAAAGCCTTTTGATGTTCCCCTTGATTGTACTGGATATCTTCATGTGGAAGAATATTAACAGATCCATACTTATCACTCCGTACGAAACTCAAGTGCAAGTGGATCAAACACCTCAACATGAAGCCAGATACACTGAACCTGATAGAAGAGAGAGCAGGGAATATCATCAAACTCATTGGCACAGAAGAGTTTCTGAACAGAACATCAATAACATGGGCACTTATATCAACAATTAGTAAATGGAACCTCATGAAACTAAAAAGCATAGCAAAAAACACTGTCATTTGAGCAAATAGGCATCCTACAGAATAAGAAAAGATTTTCACCAACTCCACATTCAATAGAGAACTAGTATCTCAAATATATAAAGAACTTAAGAAACTAGATATTAAAAAACCAAATAATCAAATTTTAAAACGGGATAAGGTCTAAACAGAATTCTCAGTAGAGCAATCTCAAATGGCTGAGAAACACTTAAAGAAGTGTTCAACATCCTTAGCCATCAGAGAATGCAAATCAAAACTACTTTAAGATTCCATCTTACACCTGTCAATAACACAGGTGACAGCTCATACTGGGGAGAATGTGGAGCTGTAGATGTATCCAACCTTCCCATCAAACAATAAACACAGAACCAATGCAAAGAAGAAAGCCAAGAGGTCAGAGCTAAGAGCCAAAACCTTACCCTTCCTCCTGCAGTGGTCCTACCTCTCTGAACCAGAGCTACCCCTGTGTTAAAGTCTTTATATAGAGTTCCTGTCCTGCCTTCTCATTGGTTGTAAACCCAACCACATGACCGCCTCCTCACAGCCTGTCTGTATAGGCCTCCAGGTTTTCCATGATTGGTATTAAGATTAAAGGCATGTGTATCCAATAATGGCTGTATCCCTGAACACACAGAGACTTACCCAGCTCTGCCTACCAAGTGCTGGAATTACAAGCGTACGCTACCACTGCCCTGCTTTCCTATGGCTTGCTAATAGCTCTGACCCCCGGGCAACTTTATTTATTAACATACAAATAACATTTTAATACAAATAAAATATCATCATATTTCCCCTTTTCTATTTTAATAAAAAGGAAAAAAAAGAAAAAGCTTATAACTAATATAAGAAAAACTATATACAAAAGTACAATAACTATATACAATATATACAAGTAATAAATACCTAAACAATGTCTAGTCCATTTGTATTTGACAAATTCAGAGAAAATAATTTCATTATCTATCCTATTTTGGTAAGTCCAAAATGTATCCTAATTAATCTTCAACTATAACTAACTAACCTTCAACTATAACTAACTAATCTTCAACTCCCTCAGAGACCCAAGAAGGAAATAATATTAGCTAACAAAAATAAAAACAGGAAGTGCACATAAGCAACCTCCAAAAAATTTGTGAGTTGACAGAAACAGACAGCTGTCTGGACAGTCACCTGAGGTTTCTCCGAAGTGCTGGGGCATCATCTTCAGCCTATAGGCCCAGCATATCCGACAGACTCATTTGTGAAGCAGGATGTACACAAGGTCAACAGTTCAACCTCACATTGAGTGAGAGTAGTCCATGTACCAGAAACACCTGAATTCCACCAGTGTCATGTCATGATTCAGGATTTCAAATTCTGGAAATTGCTGATGGTTTTCCAACTCAGCTGTCCATTCTTCCTGGCTGTGTATATATGGCTTCATCTCAGCATCCCATTCTTCTCCATATCCCTCCATCAAATGCCAGTCTACTATTGAGAGGCGTGAGCTTAGTTACTCTTCAAGAATAACTGTTTCAGCTGCTGTTCCATTGCACATCAGAGGCCATCGGCCCACTGCCTGTTCAGCTGCCTTCGAAGAAAAGGGCACTGTACCTTTTTCGAATTGCGAAGGCCACTTCAGGGATGGTGCCATATTGTCCTGGCCTCTGAAGATGCCTTTTGATAAAGCCATAACCACACTTGTTTTGGCAAGAATCAGTAATCCTTTGTTTTATGTCCTGTTTGTCCATTTTGTCCTGTTGATTCGAGGATACTTTGTTGTCCAGTGGCTAACTTTTGCCACAATGAAAGTTAACTCCATGTGCAGTTTCTTCAATGCCCATATTTTCTCTGAAGTAGATTGGTACTGCCAGGAGCCGACATGTCTCATAGTCATAACAAAAAAGAAAAATTTTCTAAGTTATTAAAACATTTTAAATGCCATATTCTGTAGATCTCTGAAGGGTTTGAAGATAACCTGTCTATCTAAAATATATCTACTCAATCTTGAAAACATACCTAATATAACTACAAGTTCTATTATAATATCTAACTACTAACTTTCATTTCTTTATATCCTAATAGTTGGTAATATCATTCAAGGATCAGAAAATTGCATTACATTGTTAGATGAACGGTACAATTAGAAAAATATATATAACATTTTCTAACAATATCAATTTCAATATATATAATTTGTATACAATATAAAACAATCCAATCCAATGTAAAGTATTTACATTTTTCTTTTCTTTCTTTCTTTCTTTTTTTTTTTATAAGAACATAAAATCTAATCTCCTTTGCTTAGCCTTTTTCTTAACCCTTGACAACAACTTGTAACCAACCCCCCTAATCAATGAAAATTATCCCAGACCCAAAACCCATTAAAAGACCAAAAAAACCAACCGCCCCACACCACCTCTTTGGGAATGTGGGCGTCGTATTCTTGAAATTGCTTCCTGCTGGGTATGGGCGAAGGTATCTTTATCCTGAAAGAAAAATTTTAGGTTAATTGTCAAATTCTAGGAAAGGTAAATATATCCTTCGTTATCCAGTCTGTGTATAATGCCAAAATTCAGGGTTTATCTCAAATCCTTATTCAAGTAGTCTTTGAGACTGGATCATCTCAGCTAGCTCTTCTTAAAATTGCTCTGAGCACTTTGTAGTTCAAAGCTGATCTGTAGATGATGTTTGTCAGCTTAGTGATGTTATTATTGTCCACGTGGAATTGTTGTTGTTGTGGGGCCCCATCTTCTTCCTGGAGACTTCAGTTGATGTTAGGCCTAACCGTGATTTCCTGCAAAAAACTGATAAGAGACTCGAACACAAAGACTATATATGCGACTTTTTAGAATTAGTTAGTACTCTATATGACCATTTATATCTTAACAAAGTTTAAAATGTATATATATCTATATATATTGATCTTGTAAATTTTGATATAAAATTCATACTTTAAGTTTAAAGAATCAGAATAGAATCAAAGAGTTGAGATTCGTAATAGAATAGTCCCTTAATTAATTTGGCTTTTCTCCTGTCCCATAGCAGAAGATGGCTCTTTTCCTCTGGCATGATACAGGGAGTTTGCATTTTCCTTTTAACAACATGCTTGAGTTTAAAGAAGGAGAGAGCCATTCTCCAACTCCAAAGTCAGCTTTAAATTTTAATTGAACTGGGACTATTAGAAGTTAAATAGTGTTAAATCTTTAAAGAAAAGCAGAAACAAACATTTAGGAAGACATAAAATTTTTTTAGATAACATACCCATACGCCATTTCACTCTGTTTCTTAGGATAGATGATTTGTTCCTTTTCTTCAGTTGTCTCATTTGTCCAGTGTTCTTCAAATTCGTTAACCTTCATTCTCCTAAAAGACAAAAACAAAAACCTTTCCCCAAGGTTTTTTGGGGATGTTCCTTTTTGACAAGTTATCTGATTAAATGAAAAGGCATGTGTTACTGGTGTAAGTTAGTTTAAATTGGATGTTTACGATAGTTGATGAACTATCACCTCCTCTAATTAAGAGGTCTCTCTTGTTCAAATCGAACCTTTATCAATTTTGATGGTACCCACAGCTTATCTTCTCCTGTAGAAATAAAAGCAAAACCTCGTCCCCAACGTAACACATACCCTGGTTTCCATTCTGAGGTCAGCACATCCTTAAAGTATATAGGTTGATTTAATTCTGTAGTTTTTTCTATTATCCAATGTCTCTCTGCAGCTGTTGTTCCTTTCTCATTGGCATTGAGAAAATTCAAAGTTAATAGAGCATTATGTAGTCTATTTCTGGGGGTTTTTGTTACTCCTTTTTGTTTATTTAGCATATCCTTTAGAGTTCTGTTTGATCTTTCTATAACTGCTTGACCTGTAGGATTATGTGGTATACCTGTAACATGGTTTATATTATAATAAGCAAAAAACTGTTTCATTTTAACAGAGACATATGATGGAGCATTATCAGTTTTAATTTGTGCAGGTATACCCATAATGGCCATAACTTCTAGCAAATGAGTGATTACAGAATCAGCTTTTTCAGAACTCAAAGCAGTTGCCCATTGAAATCCTGAATAAGTATCGATAGTGTGGTGTACATATTTCAGTTTTCCAAATTCTGCAAAGTGAAACACGTCCATCTGCCAGATTTCATTCCTCTGAGTACCCTTTGGGTTACATCCTGCTGGTAATGGTGTTTGATTGTAGAAGGAACAAGTAGGACATTTCTTTACTATTTCTTTGGCTTGTTGCCAGGTTATGGAAAAATCCTTTTTTAAACCTTTACTATTTACATGATGTTTTTTATGAAATTCTGAGGCCTCCAGCACATTTCCTATCAATAATTTATCAATCTCATCATTGCCTTGTGCTAGAGGGCCTGGCAGACCAGTATGGGATCGGATGTGAGTTATATATAAAGGATGACTCCGTTTTCTGATTGTATCTTGTAATTGAATAAATAATGAAGTTAATTCTGAAGCATCGTGGATAAATTCTGCAGTCTCAATATGTAATACTACTCTTTCAGCATACTGAGAGTCAGTTACTATATTGAGAGGTTCTGAAAAATCCATTAATACCAACAGAATAGCATACAATTCTGATTTTTGAACTGAATTATAAGGACTTTGAACCACTTTACTTAAATTTTCTGATTTGTAACCTGCCTTTCCTTGTTTGTTGGCATCTGTATAAAATGTACGAACTCCAGATATGGGTTTTTTCCTCACAATTTGAGGCAAGATCCAATCAGCTCTCTTTATAAGATCAATTCTATTGCTTTTGGGATATTTGCTGTTAATTTCTCCCAAAAAATTACTACAAGCTTTTTGCCAAGCTTCATTTTCTATCCATAATTTTTCAATGTCCTCCTTAGTTAAAGGTACGACAATTTCTGCTGGGTCTATTCCTGCTAATTGACGAAGTCTCAATTTTCCTTTCCAAATCAAGTCAGAGATTTTTTCAACATAAGTTTTTAATTTTTTATTTGGTTTATTTGGTAAAAATATCCATTCCAATATAATATCTTCCCTTTGCATTAATATTCCTGTTGGGGAATGCCTAGAAGGTAAAATAACCAAAATGCAATCCAGCTTTGGATCAATACGATCTACGTGCCCTTCATGTACTTTCTTTTCTACCAAGGCCAATTCTTTCTCAGCTTCAGGTGATAATTCTCTTGGACTATTTAAGTCCTTATCACCTTCTAAGGTTTTAAACAAATTATTCAGTTCATCATTTTTTACCCCAACAATAGTTCTTAGATGAGAAATGTCTCCAAATAATCTTTGAAAGTCATTAAGAGTCTGTAGTCGATCTCTCCTAATTTGCACTTTTTGAGGTCTAATTTTTTGAAGTTCTATTTTATATCCTAAATAATTAATAGAATCTCCTCTTTGTACCTTTTCTAAAGCAATTTGTAATCCCCAGCAAGGCAAAATTTTCTTTACTTTTTCAAACATTCTTTCTAAAGTATCTGTATTTGAATCAGCTAATAAAATGTCATCCATATAATGATAAATTATAGATTTAGGAAATTTTTTACGTACCACTTCTAATGGCTGTTTTACAAAATATTGGCACAAAGTTGGGCTATTCAACATTCCCTGTGGGAGAACCCTCCATTGAAATCTTTTAACCGGTTGAGAATTATTATAAGTAGGCACTGTGAAAGCAAATCTTTCTCTGTCTTTTTCTTGTAAGGGTATTGAAAAGAAACAGTCTTTTAAATCAATAACTATGAGAGGCCAGCCTTTTGGTAACAGAGTAGGTAAAGGAATTCCAGATTGTAAAGAGCCCATTGGCTGAATTACTTTGTTAATTGCTCTAAGGTCTGTTACCATTCTCCATTTACCAGATTTTTTTTTTATAACAAATACAGGAGAATTCCAAGGGCTGGTTGATTCTTCAATATGATGAGCATTTAACTGTTCTTCCACCAGCTCTTGTAAAGCCTGGAGTTTCTCTGTTGTTAAAGGCCATTGCTGAACCCATACAGGCTTGTCTGTTGACCATTTTAAAGGTAGAGCTGTTAATGTTTTTGGAAGATTATCAGTTGTTGTGCCCTGTTCTTGTATGACATGGATGGCTGGTGAGCACTCATTAGAATAATATCTTTTAATATTTCTCTCAGAAACATGTACTAATTTATGATTTGTTTCTGAGATTGGAGGGATATTAATCTGAGTATTCCACTGTTGTAACAAGTCTCGACCCCACAGGTTCATAGCTATGTTAGCCATATATGGTTTTAATTTTCCTTTCTGTCCTTCTGGACCTATACATTCAAGCCATCTTACACTTTGTTTCACTCTAGATAATGTCCCAATTCCTAAGAGTTGAATGTTTACCTCCTGAAGAGGCCAAGTTGGATGCCAAAATTCTGGTGCAATTATGGTAATGTCAGCACCTGTGTCTACCAGACCAGACAACAAAACACCATTTATTTTTATTGTTAGTTTTGGTCTTTGTTCATTAATAGAAGTTTGCCAAAAAATTTTCTTTATGTTTTTTCCTGTATTTCCTATTTTCTCTGTTTCATCATCTCGACTAACATGATTTATTCCAATAGACATTTGGTTATTTAGTTGCTTTGAGTAGGGGTTTCCTCTACAACTGCAGGAAAGGTTTGAACTGGATTTACTGTGGGGGCCTGCCTGAGGCCCCTCTGGGAGTTTCCCGAAGGTCGAGGCAGAGGGTTACCCTGTCTGTCCCTTGTTGATCTACATTCGTTAGTCCAGTGTTTTCCCTTACCACACCTTCTGCATACTCCAGAAGGAAGGGGCATTCTGTTGCCAGTGTTCCTTGAATAAACATTATTTCTAGGAATGACCTGTTTACAATCCCTTTTCAAATGTCCTTGCTTTCCACATCCAAAACATCTAACATTGCTCAAACCTTTTGAAATTGCTTTTCCTACCCACATATCATCATGGTCATAAGCCTCTACATTAACTGTATCTCTAATCCAATCTTCCAAAGGTGCAGATCTTGCCTTTAACGGCCTAATTATTCTTTTACACGCTGCATTTGCATTCTCAAAGGCTAAAGATTCAATTATTATCTGACTAGCCTCTGAATTCGGGACCATTTTTTGTACTGCTGAAGTCAATCTTTGTAAGAAGTCTGTGAAAGATTCTTTGGGGCCCTGTATAACCTTTGTAAATGACTCAGTTTTTTTTCCTGGTTCTTCAACTCTGTCCCATGCATTCAAAGCTGCCGTTTTACATAGAAGTAGGGTTTGGACATCATATGAACATTGTGTTTGTACTGAAGCATATTGGCCTTCGCCAATAAGCTGATCCTGGCAGACTTGTATTCCGCTATCCCTCCATTGTCTTTCTATATTTTTAGCCTCATTACTGAACCACATTTTCCACTGGAGATTTTGTCCGGGTTCAAGAACAGCCTGTGCCAATTCCCGCCAGTCCTTTGGTATAATCCTATTACAAGTTGACCAGGTGTTTAACATTTGCTTTACATATGGGGAGTGCATGCCATAAGATGCTATTGCCTCCTTAAATCTTCGTAAGTCTAACATTTCAACTGGAACCCAAGTATTTTGTTCATTCTCTTCATCAGGTAGCTGCTGTACGGCTACTGGATAAATTAAGGGTGATTGTGTGAAAACTGGCTTTCTTTCTGTAACCTTACGATCCAATTTTGAAACAACTTCACTATTTATTTCTTCTGTCTGAATTTGAATTTCTCTATAATTCATTTTTACCGGTTTAACAAGTTTTTCTAAGACTGTTATCCTGGCACTTAAGTTGACGATCTTTTTAAATAGTAAAATGAGGATAAGAAAAGTAATAAACTGAATAATTCGATCAATATTAATCTTTTCATATAGTTGTTCCATTGTCAGAGTGCCTAAAATTTCAAACAAAGCCCAATTTTCTTCCAATGTACACATAAAGCCCATTTTTTTTTTTAATGTAGAAAAAAATTCTCTTTTAAATAGATATGTTAATTGACTTACCAAGTCTGGGTAGAACAGTAGAATCCCAGGGAATTTCACAGCCACCTGGTGTTCGAGGTGTGAATCCAGCCAGAGAGAGAGAGAGAGAGAGAGAGAGAGAGAGAGAAAGTGTAGCCGCTTGAGCCGAGTCAAGCCTTGGCTTTACAGGCAGGGGCCCTGTTCAGCGGGGCAGGTCTGAGTTGTTTGTAGCAGTTCCAGCTGCGGGTCAGTCAGGCCTGGGCCCAAGCTAGGCAGCCGGGCTGCCCAGGCTGGAAACCGGACCTGCCGCCAAGCCAAGCCAATCGGTTTTTAATGAATTCTTGTCACGTTGGGCGCCAAATGTAGATGTATCCAACCTTCCCATCAAACAATAAACACAGAACCAATGCAAAGAAGAAAGCCAAGAGGTCAGAGCTAAGAGCCAAAACCTTACCCTTCCTCCTGCAGTGGTCCTACCTCTCCGAACCAGAGCTACCCCTGTGTTAAAGTCTTTATATAGAGTTCCTGTCCTGCCTTCTCATTGGTTGTAAACCCAACCACATGACCGCCTCCTCACAGCCTGTCTGTATAGGCCTCCAGGTTTTCCATGATTGGTATTAAGATTAAAGGCATGTGTATCCAATAATGGCTGTATCCCTGAACACACAGAGACTTACCCAGCTCTGCCTACCAAGTGCTGGAATTACAAGCGTACGCTACCACTGCCCTGCTTTCCTATGGCTTGCTAATAGCTCTGACCCCCGGGCAACTTTATTTATTAACATACAAATAACATTTTAATACAAATAAAATATCATCATGGAGCAAGGGAAATTCTCATCCACTGCTGGTAGGAGAGCAAACTTGTACAACCACTATGAAAATCAATATGGCGATTCCTCAAAAAGATGGGAATAGATTTACCACAAGTGCAGCAACACCACTCTTAGGCATATTCACTTCATCCTACTGTAGTTGAAGTTTTCCTGTGTCCACCCAGCCCCTGCAGCCACTCAGACCCAAATAAACACACAGAGACTTATATTACTTATAAACTGTATGGCCGTGGCAGGCTTCTTGCTATCTAGTTCTTATATCTTAAATCAACCCATTCCTATTAATCTATAAGTTGCCATGTGGCTTGTGCTTACCAGTACTTTACATCTTGTTTCTCATGGTGGCAGTGGCTGGCAGCATCTCCTGACTCACCCTTTCACTTCCCAGAATTCTCCTCTCTCTTTATAACACCTATACTATACTTCCTGCTTGGCTACCAGCCAATCAGCATTTTATTTATCAATCAATCAGAGCAACACATTCACAGCATACAGAAAAACATCCCCAGCAGCCTACCACAAGGACATTTGCTCAAGCAAGTTGATTGCTGCTTATGATGGTTTGAATAGGTTATGGTCCCCATAAACTCCTGTGTTTGAATGCTTGTCCCATAGAGAATGGCCCTCTTAGGAGGTGTTGCCTTGTTGGAGTAAGTGTGGCCTTGCTGGAGGAAGTGTGTCACTGTGGAGGTGGGCTTTGAAGTCTCACATATATTCAAGTCATGCCTAATATGGCAGTTCAGTTCCTGTTGCCTGTGTAGAATTCTCATCTCCTTTTGCAGTACCATGCCTGTCTGCACACCTCCATGTCCTACCATGGTGATAATGGACTAAAGCTCTGAAATTGTTATGAATTGCCATGGTCATGGTGTCTCTTCACAGCAATAGAAATCCTAACTAGACACCGCTCTATTCATAATATTCAGAAATTGTAAAAAGCCTAGATGTCCCTCATTAGAAGAATGGATAAAGAAAATATGGTAATACACAGTAGAGTATTACTCAGTTATTAAATTTTTTTTTAAAAAGACACCATGAAATTTTCAGGCAAATGGATGGAACTAGAGAAAGTCATCCTTAATGAGATGACCCAGACACAGAAGGATAAATAGGGTATGTATTCACACACACACACACACCATTAAGTAAATGCCAAGCTACAAACTGTAGACCCAGAGAGATTAGGAATAGAGAAAGGGAGTAGGGGGACACATAGATCTCCCTAGGAGGGGAAAATATAATAGATTTTATGGGTGAACTCAGGGCAAGGGGATATTAGAATGGAGGATCAGGTGGGGAGTGGGAGGGTAAAGGGGGTTGAAGGAGGGAATACAGCAGAGGAGACAGATGGAAGTGTCTCATTTGAGGGATGGTATGGAAATCTAATGCAGTGGAATCTTCTTAAAATATCATAAGGTGATCCTAATGAAGTGTCTAAATAATAGGGGAGACTGAGTCCCAACTGGCCATCTCTTGTCAGTACTGGGACTGGGTTACATCCAATTGAGTTGTTGGACAAAGGAATCTCACGGAAATCCCCATATAACCCAGGTGTTGCCAAGACAATAGGTTACTCTCCACAAACTGATAGCAAGGACCTTTGCAGAAAATAACACACAATTCATTGAACACAGAGAGGTTGAGCTGATGCCTACGTAGAACCTTCACCCCTACATTCTAATTTCTTTGGTATGGGAAGCTCTGTAGGCTACCAAAAGAGAAGTGTAATCACCAACCCAGTCACAAACCCTTTGGTCTATAATGCTGTCCTGCCTGCAAAATATCTTAGGGAAATGTTAGCATGAAGCTTATGGGAGTAACCAATCAGTGTCTGATTTTACTTAAGGCCCACTCTGCAAGATGGAACCCATACCCAATACTACTTGAGTGACCAAGAACCAAAGACTAAATAGATAAGAGACCTAAGATAAAACCAAATAATACTGGTCTTAAAAAAGAAAGAAAATGTAGTGTTATAATGATGCTCTCTATACTCATAGATCAGTGCCTTGTTTGGTCATCATCAGAGAAACTTCCTCCTGCAGCAAATGGGAACAAATACAGAGACCCACAACCAGACATAAGCATAGAAAGAAAGACCTTGGGACACTCGGCTATAAATTGGATGCTTCTATCAAGTCCTTCCCCTCAGGGCTCAGGGAATCCTGCAGAATATGAGGCAGAAAGAGTGCAAGAGCCAGAGGAATAGAGGACACCAGGAAGGCAAGACCCTCTAAATCAACCAAGCAAAATTCATATGAACTCACAGAGACTGAAGCAGTATGCACAGGGCCTATAAGGGTCTATGCCAGGTCCTCTTAATATGTACTGTGGTTTCAGTTTAGTGTTTTTATGGTACTCCTGAGTATATGAATGAATGTGTCTTTGACTCTTGTGCCTTCTCTTGGGCTCTATTTCTTCTGTTGGTTTGACTTGTCCAACTTCAATGCTATGATCTAAGTTTTAACTTACTATATTGTAATGTTGTCTTCTTCTCATCTCTTAGAAACCTGGTGAGAGGCTTTCTAAGTGAGAGGTAGAAAAGGAGTAGATCCAGATGGGAGAGGAGGGAGGGGAGGAATGGGGAGGAGTAGTGGGAGGGAAAAGTATAACCAGGATATATTGTATGAGAAAAGAATTTGTTTTCAATAAAAGGGAAGAGGAGATGTACTGAAGTTCTGCTCAGTCTGTAGGAGGAAGAACTACATTACAGATCTTCACGTGACAGTGAAAATGTTTAGGGGGCATGGGGACTAGAATTTCTGTCGCCACCTTTTTGTAAAGGACATTATGCACTTATAACAAATTTGCATTTGTTTTATCATTTAATTTTTATGCATTTATATATATAATATATCATCTTTTAGGTATGTGTTCAAGAAAATTGTAGATATCAGTAAATTTCCCTATAATTATTTCTGTTTACAAATTAATAGCAACAATTCATTATTTCTATCTGCTTTATAGTCTGCATTTTAATGCAAATTTATATGAAGTAAAATATACAAACATTCCATGTTTGATTACTATGCTAGGTTGCCTAACTAGCATATTTCTCACCAACCTGAGAACCTCACCAACAGCCCTCCACAGTCAGTAGGCACAAATCTATGGGTATAGTAGAATATCATTAGGAATCATTTCATTGACTTTTTTTGTCAGTCTTGTTTGGTTCTATCCTAGATCTCTAGATTATCTAGTCTCTGGGTCCTGGACCTCTGGGCAGTGTCAGGGTGGGCTCCCTCTTGTGGTGTGGGTCTCAAGGCAGACCAGTCATTGGCTGGCCACTCCCCCAAGTTTTGTGCCACCTTTACCTTAGCATACTTATAGGCAGGACAAATTGTAGACTGAAGGTTTAGTGACTGGGTTGGTGTCCCAATCCCTCCACTGGAAGTCTTTCCTAATTACAGGAGATGGCCAGTTCAGGCTCAGTATCTCCCATTGCTAGGAATCTTGGCTAGAGTTACCCTCTTAGATTCCTAGGAGTTTCCATTGCTCTGGGTTTCTAGCTCATGCCCAGAATGCCCCCCAATTCCAGCTGTCTCTCCAAATACTCTTTTCCTCCATCTTCCCCCAACCTGATCCCACCCTAACCATCCACCCATGGTATCTATTCTATTTCCCTTTCTCAGGATGATTCATGCATCCCCCCCACCCTTGAACCCTGCTTATTACTCCTATTCTCTGGGTTTGTGAATTGTAACATGGTTATCCCTTACTTTACAGCTAATGTTCACTTATATGTGAGTACATAATATTTTGTTTTTCTGAGTCTGGGTTACCTCACTCAGGATGATTTTTTTCAAGTTACATCCGTTTGCCTGCAAATTTCATGACACTCCATTATGTAAAGGTACCACATTTTTTCCATCTTTCAGTTGAACGACATCTAGGTTGTTTCAGTTTGTGGCTGTTATGAATAAAGCTGCTACAAACATAGGTTAGCAAGTGTTCTTGTGGTGTGATGGAGAATCCTTTGGGTATATGCCCAAGAGTGGTATCAATGAATCTTGAGGCAGATGGATTTCTAATTTTTTGAGAAACAGTCATATAGATTACCAAAGTGATGTACAAGTTTTCACTCCCACCAGCAATGGAGGAGTGTTCCCCTTGCTCCACATCCTCTCCAGCATGAGCTGTCTCTTGTGTTTTTGATCTTGGCCATTCTGAGAGGTGTATGATGGAATCTCAGAGTCATTTTGATTTGCATTTCCCTAACAGCTAAGGATATTGAACATTTCTTTAAGAGCTTCTTGACTGTTTGATATTGCTCTATTGTAAATTCTCTGTTTAGATCTGTACCTCATTTTTAATTAGATTGCTTGGTTTGTTGATGTCTGGTTTCTTATGTTCTTTACATAGTTTGGAAATTAGCCCTCAGACCTAGAACATCTGACAGACTTTTCTGTGAAGAAAGAATTTTGAAGGACTGGCCTACTTTGTCTTGGCAAAATTCATCAGATGACTTCCTTTGTGTCCTGCTTGTCTCATTTGGACAGCATACTGTCAGCAACCATGGCAAGGGATGTTGCTTCCCCAGTAGCTGGCTTTGTCACATTTGAAGCAAATTCCATGTGGAAGTTTTTCATGCCCATCATCTTCTTTGAAGTAGATTGGTGCTGCCAGGAGCAGATACATCTCACTCTCAGGAAAAACCTTATGTTATTAAAACATTTTAATGCCATATTCTGTAGATCTCTGAAGTGTTTGAAGATCTCTCATCTATCTAAAATATATCTCTATTTAACCTTGGAAACATACCTAACATGACTATAGGTTTGATTGTTAAAGGTGACTAACTACTAACTTGCATTTCTTAATTATCCTAAACAGTTTGTAATAGTATCTTTCAAGGACAAGAATTTTACATTAAATTTTGAAATGAACTACATAGGTATAATACCTTAAACAAGAGTAGAAACATCTATACAGTATGTTCTAACAAAAATAACCTTAAATTTGTATCAATATAAAAAAATCCATACCAATGTAAAATATTTGAGACTAGTAGTTTTTAGTTTAAAAGTAGATTCAGCAATTTACCCTTACATCCTATCATTTCTATAGCCCCCCTTTTATTTTCACTATATAAGAGAGAAAGAAGGATAGAGGAAGAAAAAAGAAAGGAAGGAAGAATGAAAGAAATTCCTTAATTCAACCTCTATTGTTTAGTTTCCTCCCTGACCATGACCAAAAACAACTTGCAACTAATCCCCCTAAATGACAACAAACATCTATAACCCACCAAATGACCAAAAAACCACTGACCCCACCTCTTGGGAATGTGGGCATCATGTTCTTAAAATTATCTCCTGCTTTCTAGGGGGCAATGTCATCTCTAAAGGACCCTGAGAAAATTTGAATAATGGTCAAGACCTGGGAGAGCTAGCTGTTTCATTTGTTGGGATGAGAAAGTGTAGGGCTTATCTGAAGTCCTGGCTGGAGCAGTGTGTGAGGCTAGGCCACCTTAGCTAACCACTTTGAAGTTGTCCTAGAAGCAGATTTTTTAGGAAACAGCAATAAAGGCATTCTGTTAGGCTGTATCACCTGGGATATTTGCATTATCTTCATTGGTGTCTGGTCCTTTTATCCTGGAAACATGCAAACTTTTAAAGGTAACATACATATCTACATTAACACAAGTATGGAATGTGCTGTGTGCACAAATCAGCTAAAGATGATTCTCTGTTCTATGTTTGAGCTGGAAAAAGACATCTGTCAATTTTATAAATCCATTTGGACTGCATAACCAATCTGTAATATAGACTGCCATCCATGTCATATGAAAGAATGGCACATAATAAGTCATGGGGACTCTGTAGCCAACAAGACTTATCATGTCTCATCCATTCTCAGAGCTTTTCCATTTAGAGAGATCAGCATATATGTCACCTGTATGGTAGTTTTTCTTTGTTTCTCCTTCATGTCTGCAGCCAAGATTTTCAGGATGTCTCCTTCAGTCAAATCTAATCTTTATTAATTTTGAAGGAATCAATAGTTTTTCATTTCCTGTGGGAAAAAAAGGCATAATCTTTCCCCCAACAAACATTTCCTGACTTCCATTCCAAAGTTAAGACATCCTTAAAATTCATAGGCTGGTTTAATTTAGCAATTTTTTCCACAATCCAGTGTCTCTCAGCAGCTGTTTGTTTTGCTCATTAGAACTTAAAAACTTAAAGTTAATAAAGCACTATATAATGTCTAAACGTCTGTGTTAGGGTATTTCCCATCCTTATGTGACTTGTCCTTTTTATATTACTGTACTCTTTCTTTAAAAGACTTTATTATTTTTAGACTATTTTTTCTGACTGTCTATACCCATTTTCTTTTCTTTCTCCAGCACCTAAGCATATTTTCAAGCATACTGTACCTGTTCAGAGTTTTTCTCCAACTGTATCTGGCTTTCTGTGCACCTGCAGCATTTATCTGACCACGTGAACAAACCTTAAAGAGCCAGGCCATCCACCATGACCAGCCCAACAGGAAGGGGCAGTTGCACACAGCAAGCACTCACAAGCTGGCCAGAGAGACTGCGGTGTCTGTGCACTGTGGCTCCTGTGCTCTTCTGTGCATCTGTAGATTCCTTCTGTGGCTCTGCTTAGCACATGGCACTGGCAACTGGCTCCCCCCCCACCACCACTTGGGTCCATCCAGCAGGTTACCCCATTGGTTCTGGGCTGCAGCCATTGCTTGCCTTTCTATGAAAGCCTAGCCTCAAACCCTCAGGCATTAACCTGCCAGAGACACTGTTCTTTTTTTTTTCTTTTCTGTTTCTCTTTTTATTTTGCAATACAATTCAGTTCTACATATCAGCCACGGATTCCCTTGTTCTCCCCCCTCCCATCCCCCTCACCATCCCCCCAACCCCCCCCCATTCCCATCTCCTCCAGGGCAAAGCCTTCCCCACAGACTGAGGTCAACCTGGTAGACTCAGTCCAGGTAGGTCTAGTCCCCTCCTCCCAGGCCGAGCCAAACAATCCTGCATAGGCCCCAGGTTTCAAACAGCCAACTCATGCAATGAGCACAGGACCCGGTCCCACTGCCTGGATGCCTCCCAAACAGATGAAGCCAATCAACTGTCTCACCCATTCGGAGGGCCTGATCCAGTGGGGACCCCTCAGCCATTGGTTCATAGTTCATGTGTTTCCATTCATTTGGCTATTTGTCCCTGTGCTTTATCCAACCTTGGTCTCAACAATTCTCGCTCATATTAAACCCTCCTCATTCTCGCTAATTGGACTCATAGAGATCCACCCAGGGCCTAGTCATGGATCTCTGCATCCAGATCCCTCAGTAGTTGGATGAGGTTTCTAGCACAACAATTAGGGTGTTTGGCCATCCCATCACCAGAGTAGGTCAGTTCGGGCTGTCTCTCGACCATTGCCAACAGTCTGTTGTGTGGGTATCTTTGTGGATTTCTGTGGGCCTCTCTAGCACTTTGCTTCTTCCTATTCTCATGTGGTCTTCATTTACCATGGTCTCCTATTCCTTGTTCTCCCTCTCTGTTGTTGAACCAGCTGGGATCTCCCGCTCCCCCAAGCTCTCTTTCCCTCGACCCTCGCCTTTCACTACCCCCACTCATGTCCAGGCTGTTCATGTAGATCTCATTCCATTTCTCTGTCATTGGGCGATCCCTGTGTCTTTCTTGGGGTCCTGTTTTCCAGGTAGCCTCCCTGGTGATGTTCTTGCTAGAAAGCCACATCTGGATTCTCCTCCAGAACTTTTCTCAGCTTTCTCAGACCCTATATTTGAATATACATGCTGCTCACTGGGCAGCAATTATAGCTGAACTTTATTTGGACCACCAGCTCCTGAATAATGACATGGAGACTTTTATTAATTATGAAAGCTTGGCTTTAGTTTAGGCTTGTTCCCAGCTAGCTCTTAAAACTTGAATTAGCCATTTATATTTATCTACATTCTGCCATGTGGCTCGTTACCTCTCCTCAGTACCATATGTCCAACTTCCTCTGCATCTGGCTGGTGAATCCCCTGCCTCAGATTCTTTCCCAGAGTTCCTATCACTGCCTAGAAGTCCTGCCTATCGACTTGCTGCCTAGTTATTGGCCTTTCAGCTCTTTATTAAGCCAATCAGAAGATGCTTTAGGCAGGTGAGGAAGGACAGAGACACATCTTACAAAAAGTTTATCCCAACCGAGGGAAGAGGATACTACTAGGGAGAAGTGGGCAGGCTCTAAGGAGTGTTAGTAGGTGGTGGGTAGTGTCTTATCTGGGGTTATTAGTGCCAGAGTAGTCTCTGATACCTAAGCTCTGTTTTTTAATAGGAATAAATCATCCTTTCAAGTTGACTTTAAATTTATCAGTATTGTGATCATATCTCATATTCAGTTCAGTCGAAGTGTTTGTGCTTCCTCCTTTGTCAGCCAATCACACTGCTAGTTTCTACTCACTATCCCCCTCCTCCCCATCTCTCCCACTTCTGTTTATCCAACTACATCCCTAGCCTTCTCATTTCTTCCCTAACTTCTTCTCTTTTCTTTTTTCTCATTAATATAATAATTCTTTTCCACCAAAGCAACTACAGTCATGAAAATAGTGTTCCAAAGCATTCTGATATGTCTACTAAATGTATACATGTTTTAAAACCATGATCTATTTGCTGTAGGAAAGTGGTGAGACCAGGACACTTTAGGCAGTTAGATAACACTTTAATTGCTTTGTATATTAAATAATGGTCTTTTTTATGGAAATATCCAATTTCCCACTTTTGTTGTCACTGCTCAATAGTTGTTCTTAAGTGTTCAGGGCCTTTTTACTTGCCAGGCAAGGCAAAATTTTGTTGACATTATGTAGTACCTTCCTCAGGGCTGTCTGCATTTCTTTGTTTCTTAGGCTATAAACAATGGGGTTGAGCAGAGGTGTCAGTACTGTATATGTAACAGCCATCAGCATGTCCTCACGGAAGGAGTCACTGTTCTTGGGTATCAAGTAGACAAAGCAAGCAAATCCGTAGTGCATAGACACAACTGTGAGGTGGGAGGAGCACGTTGAGAAGGCCTTATACCTCCCCTGTGCAGAAGGCATTTTTACAACTAGGGATACTATGAAGACATAGGAAATCATGATTAAAACAAAACTGCCCACCAGAACAAATGTAGAGAGCATAAAAATAATCATGGCATGATGAACAGTGTAGTCACAAGCAAGATGGACCAAGGGTGAAATATCACAGAAAAAGTGCTGGATATTGTTGGAATCACAGAAAGACAAGTTGAATATGGTGAAGGTAATGCCAAAAGAACAGAGGAACCCAACCACACAAGTAGCTATCACAAGCTGAACACAGACCTTTGAAGTCATAAGGATATGATAGTGCAGTGGGCTGTGGATGGCAGTGTAACGGTCATAGGACATGGCAGCCATGATGAAACAATTGTTGGCAGCCAGTCCAAAGAAGAAAAACATTTGTGTGGCACACTCAGGGAGAGAAATGGCCTTGCTCTTTGATAACAAATCCACTAACATTCGTGGTAGGATCACTATAGTGGTGCAGGTTTCTGAAAAGGACAGGGCAAAGAGGAGAAAGTACATGGGGGTGTGAAGGTTGTGGTTGAGCTTAATGGCCATCATGATGGATGCATTTGCTAGGAGGATGGTCATATGGGAGAGGAGAATCACAACAAAGAGCAGATTCTGCAGTTCTGGGAAGCTGGAAAATCCCCACAGAAGGAATGTGGTCACTGTGGTGTGATTGCCCATCCTCCAGGTGGCAATGATTTTTCTCCAGAGGTGAATATGTGCTTGAGTTCAAGACGCTGAGATGATTGTGAGGAGCTTCTGCACTGATGCCATCTGTTACTTAATCAAGACTACCAGAGTTACTATGAAACAATTTAATGGAAGAACCTGTACAAAGGGAAGTGAGGACAGTGAAATAATCAGCAGATAAAGGTACTTGTAGCTAAGTTTGATGACATGAGTCAATCTCAAGTACCCACATGATGGAAGGAGAAAAATGACCACCAGACATGTAGCATGGCATGTACACACACACACACACACACACACACACACACACACACACACACACACACACCACATATAAGCACATGCACAAATAAATTTAAAAAAGTAAATGAATGTATGTATGTATGCACAAATGTGGATCTCCCTGAAGTCAAGCCAGGAGCCTAATAGTTGAGGGAAAAGACTCTACTATCAGAATCTGCATGAAACTCAAAGAGTTGCTCCAAATGTTTTCTTGAAATCTACTCACAAAGCATTCCTTAACACTTTTCTCCATTTGGGATCTACACTGAAGAAAACAGAGAATATAAATGTCTCAGTTGCTTGATTTTGATATGCCACAGTTTCCAAATATGTTCTTCATCAGATGATGTCCTGGCCCTTTGCATTGTTTATTAACCTAGTAATGGAATGTACACAGTAACTGAGAAACTTGCTTTCAAATTGACATGATTTTTTAAAATTCTGCAGAGACCAGTGAGAAATTCTCAAGAAACTTTCACTTTTTTCAGTGTTGTCCTGGTCCTGTTACTATTTGTATTCTCCACCACCCAGTGACTCCAGGAATGAATTTACATCAATGACCAGATCAGATGAATAAATGAATTCAGCATGTGTAACTTCCACATTCCTATCTTAGTATAGTAATTGAAGATAGAGAAATAGCAATATCCACATAAATAATAAAATTTATATTAGTACTTTTAAGCATAGCATAATGTTTAAGTTCCTAAAGAAGTTAAGGCCTCATCAAAGCTCTTGTCCAATGCAAACATGATACAATGAACTCATTTGGAGTATCAAAGCTCTACCCACTGCATAGATGATGTAGTGAACTCCCTTGGAGTTAACGTGATCTGAAAGACACAGTCTCATTCCAGATTTGCAAATTTTTGTCACAGTGGTCTGATGAGCTTTTGAATTTTTAGCAGAACCCCCAGCGCCTTTTCTAGCTGGTGAAGATAAACATTTCTCTTTTCAGTGCAGGCATGAAAAGATCCAACTGAAGTTTCTCACACCAATCTCCCACAGTCATATTTCTATCTTGTCTGTTCCTTTGGGGTGCAATCTATGAAGAAAACATGAAAGGAAATTACCAGGAAGACTCTCTACAGAATTTTTCTCTTTAACTTCAGCTACTATTAAAGGTGAAGTGCAAAAACTATAAGAAAGTTAGGTAGAAAATGAAGACATGGAAGAGAAATAGAGAAAGATGCTAGCTAGAAATTACTCAGTAAGATTCACAAAGATTAAATTAAAATGATGAAAGACAAAACTATATTCTTATTTGAAGAGTTGCTACTTCCTATTTGCATTGTGTATTTAGGTGCAGAAAATAACAGCATCCAAGCCAGAAAATGGGCACATATTTCATACTTACAATATGTCACAAATGTGTTGGGGTCAGATAGTGCTATCTCACAGAATCCTCACAAATCATGTGGTGGGGGTGGCATTTAGATTTACAGAAGAGATTTAGGTGCAGAATGTTTAGGTATCTATAAAGGTCATTAATTCATTCAACATATGTTAATTAAATGCTCATGATGTTCCAGACACTTAAAACTGAATAGGAAACACAATGTGGAGTTCTGTGATATGGCAGTGCATGCGGCTCTTTAATCTATTAGGGAAGACCTCTCTGAGGAGGTGATATTCTAAGATGCAGAGTAGAACGGCAAACTGCATGGAACATGTGAGGACTGGTGAAGAGAACATCAGTGGCGTAGGGAACAGTCAATACACGGAGCAACAGATCTACTTAGGCAGCTTTCACTCAGACTGTTAGAGCTGGCCTTCAAGTTCACCCCACAGACTCTTTCTCTGAAGGTTTCCTGGTTAATTTACTTCTAAAGGAAATTTTTTTTCTGTTCTTACTTATTGAGCTACAGTTTACTCTATATGATGCCCCTGTTCAAGCTCTTATAAAAATGCTCTTTGCTGGGTTTTGGGTGCACATGCTTGTAATCCTAGCACTTGGGAGGAGAAAAGCTGATCAGAAGTTCAAGGGCAACCTTGGCTATGTAGTAAATCCAAAGCCAGGCTGGACTAAACAAAATACTGTTTCAGAAACAAACAATCACATTGTAATTTTTTCTTGTACATCTTTAGTGTCAAATCCTTTCAAGTAATGAACAAAAGGTTTTTTTTTTTCTTTCATACCTTTCATTCTGGTAAGTGCCTTAAATAATTACAGAGCTCAGAACTCTGCTGACATTTTGGTCTCTATGTGAAACCCTCTGGTCTGCTATTCCCCAGTGTCTATCACACAGAATGAATACAGGGGCCTCCTCTTCCCACTCCTCTGGTATACGTATTTATGGCTTCTTAAGTGTTATATTTGTGCCCATGCTGTGTCTTCATTATAGTTGCTTTTTTGATCCTCATTACTTACAAGGGAGGTGGTGCTAATAACTTCCAGTTCCTAATGTTTTAATTAATACCTCATATGTCCTAAAAAGTGCTCTAAGAATAGCTACTATATTGACCTTGTTTGTGATGAGGAAACCACAGTTCAGAGGGGTGTTTGATTTGCCAAAGGTGATACAGGTGGTATGTCTATCTGGATGGCACATTATAGAAAGGTGTTGAGAAAACGGAGAATAATTTACTTGCCTCGCTGCCTACAAAGCCTCCTCCCCAAACACACATGCTCTAGCATGAGTACGAGGTCTCACCAATCCATCTTCATTTGTTGTCAGCTACATAAGAGTAATATGCACTATTTCTAAAATGCAGCGCATTCTTTCTTTACTCTTCTGCTTTACACACTTTTTTCTGAATTAAAATGCATGTCTGCTTGCCCTTTTTTGCAAAAACAAAAACAACTTTTTGACAAGACAATTCGAATACCACTTACTTTTAGAAGCCTTAGTAAGTCGTCCTTGCTGGTAGTCCTTTTTGTTTTCCACCTTTGGATTAATATAACTTTTATAGTGATGGGAACTTTTCCCCAAGAATGATCCCAAAGAAAGACAGAGGTTTGTGTTAACTTTCATGTGCCCCAACTTTCAGCCTAAATTGAGTGAATGTGGTTTTTGAGTACTGTTTTTGTAATTTCTGTAGAAAAATATGGAAGTCCCAGAGTCTGAAGAAAGCCCTCTACATGTGCTAATTCAGTTCGCTTATTAATTCCTCCCCAATGACATTATTCGATCCATTTGCCTGTATTTAAATGTGCACTGAAATGGTTTGCTGCCCTCTTAACAGATTTTAAAAATCATGTTATGAACATGAAGTCATGAGGAGGGGTGCTTTATAAATGCTTGCTTAATTAAATTAATGAATGTGTGACAATAAAAGCAATCAGATGCCTCTTGAAATTCCAACTGTGTAACTGAGCATCCAGGAGAAAGATGCTATCATTATTTCATATTTGAGAGATTTTTGTATTTGCTGTAGTATCAATTCTCACTCAAGCTATAAATGATCTTCCTTCAGGCGTTTTAGAATTGCTAGAAGAGATTATCAAAGTGCTACACCCCCACTGCCCTCACACACACACACCACACACAAGTTTTAGGAAACTTTCTAATCCATACCAGGTTATATGTAGCTTGACAATGTTTCTCAGTGACTTTAGTTGATAGTTTTAATTAATTGATCTGGTTACGATAGTTCTTGTATATGTCAATGGTTGCTTCTGATATCCTCATGTTGTCCAGGTGTAGCTGACTAGGGATACAACTACATAATATTATTTCCATTCTTACCAATGACTCTGACAGCCACTGAAGAAAAAGATACCTGTAACACTGGGTCTAGTATCATCTTTGTTTTACCCTCTTTATACATACCTCTTTCTTTTGCTCTGATATTTACACTCCTGTTTATTTCACATCATCAAAACTTTATACACATGGTTTTCTGCTCTACCAAAAATAAAGAACTGGTAGTATTGTTAACTTCCAGCTTGTCTGTGCATATGATTTCTTTGGTACTTCCTAACAGGCTATAAACCCCCACAAGCACTTGATCATTAGAACAATATTCTTTAAGAGCAAAACTGCTCTGAAAGTGCCACCTTGTAACAAAGAAAACTCACTTTCCATTCTTTAAAAATAATGAAGTAAGTAAGCTGCAAGGAAAATTTAGTCTTACAACATAGGTGCGGCTTTTAGCAGGTCTTGTGGTTTTATATATCACAACTCAGGGGTAAGTTTCAAGTACATCCCCTTTCAGAAGCCGGCAATGAATCCCTTATGAATTTAGACTCCATAAAGGGCAGTTCTGTGTTCATTTGTTGTCGATGGAGCTCAGTACAATGAACTTTTTAACGAGAGTCCTGCGCCACAGGGGACCATCATCTTGAGATTCTTGCTTCTAGATGCAAGCAGAGTTGTACTCAGCATCATACGATGTGATGCCCATAAAAATTGCTTTTCATCTTCAACACCATGGGGAGTTTTCAGTTATATTTCTGTGGTTCTTCTAAATAACAATAGAAGTAATTTAAATTTAATCTAGTGAAAATGTGTCTTGAAATGTATGTAATTCCCACAGGCATAGTTTGCTTCTTATATACCATTTGCTCTAATTTTAAAATTCTGAAAATTTGCCAAGTCTCTTCCATCCTATTCACAGGACATGGAACTGAGGTGCCGTGAGAAGTAATTGCCTGGGGATCATGCATAAACACCATACAATGTGATCACTGTGATTCTTTCTCATGGGAGTGACTTTGTTGAAGAGAAAGCCCACCTTACTCCAGTCCCCGGTGATGGCACTCTATCCTTAGTGCCCAGAAGAGCTTCCCTTTACCTGTCTCATATGCTTTCCCCTCAGCATCTTCATGGTCTTTACTATGTGATCCCCAATATCTTCTGTTATAGTATTAATACTGTTGGTGAGCCAATTGATGCTCTGTCTTAAATTCTCCATCTCCCTTGCTAGTCTCTATCTTTCTTCTTTTTGAAAATCCCCTTTTCTATCTAGACAATTTCTTTGATACTTGCTAAGAGGCTATAAACTGTCACAAGTGTTTAATCATTGTCTTTTTTTTTTTTTTTTGCTTTTTGGCTTTTTCTTTTTTGGTTCAGAACAAATCACACTTCATCCAAGAAACTCCAGTTTGCATGATATATAATAACAGAGACAGAAAGCACAGTCCTTCAGAAGGAAGCCCATAGCAAAAGGAGGCAATCTATTAGGAAGGAGCACGTGGGGTGGCCTCCACTGGGCACCAAAACATCACTGCTAACAGATACAGTGACTGATGCGCAGGTGTATAAAACAGTGATTTTTCCCTTTTATTGTTGTATATTCATTAGACATAGCAATGGGTTTCATAGAGGTGTAGTCTTTCAAGCTTATCATACATTTTGACAAGATCCACCCTATGCCATTCCCTCCTTTTATTTTCCCTTTCTCCTTCCTGCTAGTCTCTCTGCTTCCTCTATTCTCCCTTCTCCTCGTCTCCTACCTTCCTTTTGTCTCTCTCTGTTTCCATATATTTAATGTTTCTATAAGGAATTATGAGGGCCACGATAAAATTTAAAAATATCAATACATTCAAAAGAATAAAATGTACTTTTTTATGTTAATTTTGTGTCCTGCTCCTGGATGAAGGTACTTACAAGTCCTAAAAGTTTTCTGGTTCTGTTTTTGCTGTCTGTCATGTCTGATCACATTGTCTGCAAATAGTGATGCCTTTACTTCTTCCTCTTCTGTCCTTACTCTATTTCTTTATCCTGTGCAACTGTACAAGCTAAGGCTTCAAAGACAGCCTGAATAAGACTGGAATACTCCTCTTCTAATTTCTGACTTCAGTGGAAATACTTTGAGTCTTTCTCCACTTAGTATAATGTTGGCTATGGCTTTGTCCTATGTAGCCTTTATTGTATTGGGATATATTCCTTTGATCCCTAGTTTCTTTAGGACTTTTATAAGGAAGTGAAACTGAAGTTTGTCATAGTCCTTTTCTTCAGCTAATAGTACACTTATGTGATTTCTTTTGTCCATGAGTCCATTCATGTGATGTGTTGTTTGTTGATTTGCCTAGTCAAACGATCCCTGTATAGCTCAAATTGGTTCACTTGGCCATTGTGAATGATCTATCTTTCTTATACGTAGTTGTAGCTGGTTATTGTTTTGTTTTGTTTTGTTTTACTTTATGTCCCTTTTGGTGGCCCACCACCCAGTTCCCAAATAAATCACATGGAGGCTTATTCTTTCTTATGAATGCCTGACTTTAGCTTGGCTTATTTCTGGCCAGATTTTCTTAACTTAAATGATCCCATCTATCTTTTGCCTCTGGACTTTTATCTTTCTATATTCTATATACCTTTCTTTACTTCTTACTCTGTGAGTTGCTGTGTAGCTGGGTGGCTGGCCTCTGATGTCCTTCTCCTTTTCTTGCTCCTTGATCTTTTCTCCCCAAATTTCTCATCCTATTTTTTCTGTTTGCCTGCCAGCCCCACCTATCCTTTCCCCTGCCTACATAATGGCTGTTCAGCTCTTTATTAGACAAATCAGGTGTTTTAGGCAGGCAAAGTAACAGAGCTTCACAGAGTTAAACAAATGCAGCATAAAAGAAAGCAACACATCTTTGCATCATTAAACAAATATTCCACAGCATAAACAAATGTAACACATCTTTAATATTCCACAACATGTAGTTGAATTGGATTTGTAAGGATTTTATTGATAGATGTTTTGTCCACCTTCATCAGGGAGATTATTCTGTTAGTTTCTTTGTTTGTGTCTTTTTCTATTTTTGTTATGAATATAACATTGACTTCTCAAAGTGAATTTGGCAGAGTACTTTTGGAAGTTTGAGGAGCACTGGTGTCAGTTATTCTTCCAATGGTCTAATAGGATTCATGTTTGAATCAATATGGACCTTGGTTTTTTATTTCTTTATATATTCATTAAATTTTATTTTATAATTTAATTTAATTTTACATATTAGCCACGGATTCTCTTGTTCTCCCCCTTCCCCCCCACCTTACCACCAGCCCACCCACCATTCCCATCTCCTCCAGAACAAAGACTGCCCTGAGGATTGAGTTCAACTTGGTAAATTCAGTCCAGGCAGGTCCAGTCCCCTCCTCCCTGGCTAAGCCAAGTGTCCCTATATAAGCGCCAGGTTCCAAACAGCCAGCACATGCACTGAGGACAGGTTCTGGTCCCACTGCCTGGTTGCCTCCCAAACAGATCAGGCTAATCAACTGTCTGACTTATCCAGAGGGCCTGATCCAGGTGGGGGCTCCTCAGCCATTGGTTCATAGTTCATGTGTTTCCACTTGTTTGGCTATTTGTCCTTGTGCTTTTTCCAACCTTGGTCTCAACAATTCTTGCTCATACAAACCCTCCTCTTTCTCGCCAATTGGACTCCCAGAGCTCCACCTGGGGCCTGGCCGTGGATCTCTGCATCTAGTTCCCTCAGTCATTGGATGAGGTTTCTAGCATGACAATTTGGGTGTTTGGCCATCCTATCACCAGAGTAGGTCAGTTCAGGCTGTCTCTCGACCATTGCCAGCAGTCTGTTGTGGGGGTATCTTTGTGGATTTCTGTGGGCCTCTCTAGCACTTTGCTTCTTCCTATTCTCATGTGGTCTTCATTTACCATGGTCTCTTATTCCTTGTTCTCCCTCTCTGTTGTTGATCCAGCTGGGATCTCCCGCTCCCCAAGCTCTCTTTCCCCCAACCCTTGTCCTTCATTACCCCCACTCATGTCCAGGTTGTCCATGTAGATCTCTTCCATTTCTCTGTCGTTGGGTGATCCCTGTGTCTTTCTTGGGGTCCTGTTTCCAGGTAGCCTCCCTGGTGATGTGAGTTGCAGTCCAGTCATCCTTGTTCCACATCTAGTATCCTCCTATGAGTGAGTACATACCATGTTTGTCTTTCTGAGTCTGGGTTACCTCACTCAGGATGATTTTTTCTAGATCCATCCATTTGCCTGCAAACCCCATGATGTCATTGTTTTTCTCTGCTGAGTAGTATTAGAGAGGCCCACAGAAATCCACAAAGATACCCCCACAACAGACTGCTGGCAATGGTCGAGAGACAGCCCGAATTGACCTACTCTGGTGATGGGATGGCCAGACACACTAATTGTCGTGTTAATTGTCCCCCATCCAAGGACTGAGGGATCTGGATGCAGAGATCCATGGCTAGGCCCCAGGTGGAGCTCTGGGAGTCCAATTAGCGAGAAAAAGGAGGGTTTATATGAGGAAGAATTGTTGAGACCAAGGTTGGATAAAGCACAGGGACAAATAGCCAAATGAATGGAAACACATGAACTATGAACCAATGGCTGAGGGGGTCACCAACTGGATCAGGCCCTCTGAATGGGTGAGACAGTTGATTGGCTTCATCTGTTTGGGAGGCATCCAGGCAGTGGGAACCGGTCCTGTGCTCATTGCATGAGTTGGATGTTTGAAACCTGGGGCCTATGCAGGGTCGCTTGGCTCGGCCTGGGAGGAGGGGACTGGACCTACCTGGACTGAGTCTACCAGGTTGATCTCAGTCTGCGGGGGAGGCTTTGCCCAGGAGGAGATGGGAATGGGGGGTAGGCTGGGGGGAAGGTGAGGGGGGGCGGGAGGGGGGGAGAACAAGGGAATCCATGGCTGATATGTAGAACTGAATTGTATTGCAAAATAAAAAATAAAATAAAATTTATTCCTAAGATAAAAAAAAAAAGTCTCCCAACCAAAAAAAGCCCAGGACCGGATGGTTTCAGCACAGAATTCTACCAGATCTTCAAAGAAGAGTTAATACCAATACTCTTTAAATTGTTTAATACAATAGAAACAGAAGGAACATTACAAAACTCCTTCTATGAAGCTACAATTACCCTGATTCCTAAACCAAACAAGGATACAACAAAGAAAGAGAACTACAGACCGATCTCCCTCATGAACATTGATGCAAAAATACTCAATAAAATACTGGCAAACAGACTCCAAGAACACATCAAAACAATTATCCACCATGATCAAGTAGGCTTCATCCCAGGGATGCAAGGGTGGTTCAACATACGAAAGTCCGTCAAAGTAATACACCATATAAACAAACTCAAAGGAAAACACCACATGATCATCTCACTAGATGCAGAAAAGGCGTTTGACAAAATCCAACACCCCTTCATGATAAAGTCTTGGAGCGATCAGGAATACAGGGAACATACCTAAACATAATAAAGGCAATTTACAGCAAGCCAACAGCCAACATCAAATTAAATGGAGAGAAATTCAAAGTGATTCCACTAAAATCAGGAACGAGGCAAGGCTGTCCGCTCTCCCCATACTAATTCAATATAGTACTTGAAGTTCTAGCCAGAGCAATAAGACAACATAAGGAGATTAAGGGGATACAAATAGGACCTTGGATTTTTCAGTTGAGTGGGGTGTGTGTGTGTGTGTGTGTGTGTGTGTGTGTGTGTGTGTGTGTGTGTATTCCTGTGAGTGTATAGGTGCACATGCCCATGTGCATAAATGGAAGACTGAAGATGACATGGGATGTTTTCTTCTACTGATGTGCACGTTGATTGCTTTGAAACAGAGTCTCTAACTGAACTGGAAGTTCACTATGTCAGCTAGCAAATTTCACTATTTCAGTTTGGCAGTCTCAGAATCTGTCTGTCTCTATGCCCCAATGCTAGCATTACAGACATGCACAGCCTTGCCTAACATTACATGTGGGTGTTACAGACTCAAACTTGGGTACTTATTCTTTGCAGAACAAGTATGCTCCCCATCTGAGCCATGTCCTCAGATTTTTTTTATTAATGCTGTTTCATTGCTCTTCATAGATATATTTCTAAGTTGTTTATATTGGTTTAATTTCAGTAGGTAATATGTCATCTAGAGTTTTTAATCTAATATGATCTTAAGTTTTCTAATTATTTCCTAATTATTATCTGGATATCCTTCATGTATGTAGTTATATATCTCTTTTTATCTCTAATTTCATTCTTATTTTTAGTTAATTTTGCTAAGGGTTTGTCCACTTTTTATGTTTTTAAGAATCAACCATTTTATTTAATCATTCTTTATATTGTTTTAGTTTCCATTTCATTAAATTTTACTCTATCTTTATTATTTATATCTGTGCAGTGATTTTTGGTTTCACTTTTCTTGTATTTATACCACCCTTGAATGTCCCCATTCCCTTCACTAATTTCTTGACCTTGGCCTTTATCAGGTATTCCAATTGAAAAACACATCTAAAGATTAAAATCTAGCATTCACTCAGTTCTGTGCATTTACTTGTGAATTATTTCACTTTTAACAGATGAATAATATTTCATTTTGTAAGTGTACCTCATTTCCATCATTTGCTCATCATTTGATGGACATCTAGGCTGTTTTCATTTTCTAAAGATTGTGAATAAAGTAGCATTAAACTAGATGAACAGGTATCTCTGGGATAGGACATAGAGTCTTCTGAGCATATGCCTAGGAGTGATGATATAGCTAGATCATATGGTAGATCTATTTCTAGCTTTGTGAGGAACCTCCACAATGATTTCAATAGTGGCTGAACCAGTTTGCATTCCCATCAGCAATGAGTAAGTGTTCCCCTTTCCCTATATCCATGGCAACATTTGTGGTCATTTATTTCAATCTTTGCCATTGTAACTATGGTAAGATGAAATCTCAAAGCAATTTTGGTTTTTATTTCCCTGATGGCTAAGTATGTTGTATACTATTAAAATTATTTATCATTCATTTGCATTTCATCTTTTGATAATTCTCTATTTAGTTCCATGCCCTGTAGCTAGAGTTTTCCTGCCTGGCCCACAGTCAGGACAAATCTCTCTCACCTGCCAGTCCCACAGCCACTCAGACCCAAACAAGCAAACACAGAGACTTATATTGGTTACAGACTGTATGGCTGTGGCAGGCTTCTTGCTAACTCTTCTTACAGCTTAAATTAATCCATTTCCATTAATCTATACCTTGCCACATGGCTCGTGGCTTACCAGTATCTTCACATGCTGTTTGTCATTGTGGCGGCTGGCAGTGTCTCTCTGCCTCAGCCTTCCACTTCCCAGCTTTATTCTCCTCCTTGTCCCGCCTATACTTCCTGCCTAGCCACTGGCCAGTCAGTGATTTATTTATTGACCAATCAGCAACACTCTTGACATACAGACCATCCCACAGCAATGCCCTATTTTTTAATTGTGTTGTCTATATTCTTGATTTCAGTGATCATTGTATATTCTAGTTACTAAGCCTCTGTCAAATGTACAGCTGGCAAAGTTTTTTCCATTCTATAGCCTGTTTCTACACAGAAATGGTATCCTTTGCTGTAAAGAATCCACCAGAAGAAAGTACCACTCTTAACAGACATACATTTTATGTCAGTGCATCCAATTTCACAAAACAAACAGTACTGGATACTTGGACACAAATTAACTTTAACAGAATAATAGTAGATGACTTCAATATCCCATTCTTACTAACAGACAGATCATCCCAACAAAATTTAAGTAGAGAAGCATTTGATTTAAAGGACTTCATAGATCAAATGAACCTAACAGACATCTACAGAACTTTCCCTCCAGACACTGTATAATACACATTCTTTTCAGCAGCCCATTGAGTTTTCTCTATAATACAATCAATAAGACACAAATCAAATTATTACAAATGTAGGAAAGTTGAAATAACTTCTTGTATTCTGTCTGTCCATAACCAAATATAGCTAGAAATCAACCACAGAACATGCATTAAGTCATGGAGGTTGAACAACACATTTTTCAATGATCAATATGTGACTGAAGAAATCAAGAAGGAAATTTAGGATTTTCTAGAACTGAATTGAAATAAAACCAAAATCTAATAAAATCTGTGGAATACAATTAAAGGAGTCCTAAGAGGCAAACTGATAACTACTTATGTTTAAAAAAACAGCAATATCAAGTGAATCTTACAATTTTGTTGATCTCTTAAAGTTTCATGGTATTCATTTATAAAATGGAATAAGCATTTTGTTTATATTTATTCCTTTAGTTACATTTATTTCAAGGGATTTTTGAGGCCATTGTAAATGATAATTTTTCCCTTAAATCCTTTTGTTTGTATAAAGAAAGCTATGTTTATCATTTGTATAAAGAAGGCTACTGATTTTGTGTGTTAATGTTAATTTTGCACACTGCTACTTTCCCAAATTTGTTTATCAGTTATAGGAATTTCTAGTGGAGTCATTAGGGGCTTTTTTTTTTTGAGACAGGGTTTCTCTGTGCAGTTTTGTGCCTTTCCTGGAACTCGCTTTGGAGACCAGGCTGGCCTCGAACTCACAGAGATCCGCCTGCCTCTGCCTCCCGAGTGCTGGGATTAAAGGCGTGCACCACCACCGCCTGACCCTCCTTTTTCTTTTTTAATTGTTTTACTCTGGATAAGACTTGAAGCACTATATTAACCAGAAGAGGAGAGAATGGACATCCTTGTCTTGTGCCTGGTTTTAGTGTGAATGATTTGAGTTTTCTCCATTTAACATGATGTTAGTTGTAGGCTCACAGTCTATTGTCTTTATTTTGTTGAGATGTGCTCCCTGTAACCTTAGATTCTCTGGTGTTATATGCCATTCTGATGGTATTAATGGATTTTTTTTGGAACCTCTCAAAACAGTTACTGACTTAATATGGCAAAAGAG
Source organism: Peromyscus californicus insignis (assembly GCF_007827085.1). NCBI lineage: Eukaryota > Metazoa > Chordata > Mammalia > Rodentia > Cricetidae > Peromyscus > Peromyscus californicus. Next base: position 95,488,900 of record NW_026294562.1, read on the forward strand.
TGGTCTTACATATTGAAACTGCTGAATTTATCCCTGATTAGTTAAAATTAGCTTTGTTATTTATTCAGTTACAAGAAATAATCACGAATAAGAATCATCACTTATATATAACTCACATCCAATCCCATACTTGTCTGTCAGGCCCTCTAGCACAAGGTAATGATAAGATTGATAAACTATTGATAGGAAATGTGCTGGAGGCCTCAGAATTTCATTTAAAAAACATGTCAATAGTAAGGGTTTTTTGTTTGTTTGTTTGTTTTTCAAGACAGGGTTTCTCTGTGTAGCTTTGCGCCTCTCCTGGAACTCACTTGGTAGCCCAGGCTGGCCTCGAACTCACAGAGATCCACCTGGCTCTGCTTCCCGAGGGCTGGGATTAAAGGCGTGCCCACCACCGCCCGGCTTTTTTTTTTTTTTTTTAATAGTAAGGGTTTAAAAAAGGATTTTCCCATAACCTGGCAACAAGTCAAGGAAGTTATAAGTAAATGTCCTACTTATTCTTTATACATTCAAACTCCACTACCAGGAGGCTATAACCCAAAGGGTACTCAGAGGAATGAAATCTGGTAGATGAATGTGTTACATCTTATAGAATTTTGAAAACTGAAATATATACACCACACCATTGATACCTGTTCAGGATATCAATGGACAACTGCTCTGAGTTACGAAAAGGCTGATTCTATAATCACGCATTTGCTAGAAGTTATGGCCATCATGGGTATACCTGTACAAATTAAAACTGACAATGCTCCAGCATGTCTCTGGTAAAATGAAACAGTTTTTTGCTTATTACAATATAAAGCATATTACAGGTATACCACACAATCCTATAGGCCAAGCAGTCATAGAAAGATCAAATCAATCTCCAAAGGTTATGCTAAATAAACAGAAAGAGGTAAAAAAAAAAATCCCCAGAAATATATTACATAATGCTTAATTTTTTTTCAAGAAGGAGTATTTTTATTACAAAACTCATAAAAACATTGTATGCGTTTTAAGAAAACACGTATAGAAAGCAGAGATAAGAATACATGTAAGTACTTGCTGCTATAATGTACTATTACACTTTCTGCAACAATCTCTGAATCTATGTTCCAAATACTGTACATATTGAAATGGTGCTTTATTAACTGAATTTTCTCAATGCTAATGAGAAAGGAACAACAGCTACAGGGATACATTGGATAATAGAAAAAAATTACAGAATTAAATCAGCCTATATACTTTAAAGATGCGCTGACCTCAGAATGGAAACCAGGATATGTATTATGTTGGGTGCGAGGTTTTGCTTTTGTTTCTACAAGAGAAGACGAGCTATGGATACCATCAAAATTGATAAAGGTTCAATTTGAACAAGAGAGACCTCTTAATTAAAAGAGGTGATAGTTCATCAACCAGCAGGACCATTCAATTTAAATTAACTTATACAACTAACTAATGTTTTTCATTTGGTCAGATATAACTTGCAAAAAGGAAACCCCCAAAAGTTAGGATTGGGGAAGGGTTTTGTTTTTATCTTTCAGGAGAATGAAGCCTAAGGAATCTGAAGAACACTGGACAAATGAGACATCTGAAGAAAAAAGACAAATCATCCAAAAAAAATGTCCCATGAAAAAGATTTTCTGCAGTGAAACATGACAACGCCTAACAGCAACTTAGAACTCTGCAAAAAGATGATGGGACCCCACAACGATGATTCCATCAGGACAATGATAATAACACTAAGCTGACAAACACCACCCAAAGATCAGCTTTGGACTACAAACTGATGAGAACAATTTTGAGATGGTTAAGATGATCCAGATTCACAGACTACTCGAGCAAGGACTTGAGACAAGCCCTGCACTTTCCCATTATGCAGAGACCGGACAAATGATATAGCTAACTCTCCCAGGACTTGAAATTTAACCCACAAATTTTATTTTCGGGGTTCCCTAAAGATGCCTTCACCCCAAGACAGTAGGAAATAATTTTAAGAACATGATGCCCACATTCCCAATAGGTGAGGTGGGTGGTTTCTGGTTATTCAATGGATTATGGATAATTGTCATTGTTTAGGATGGTTGGTTATAAGTTGTTAGTTGATAATGGTCAGGAAAAAAGCTAAACAAAGGGGATTAGATTCAAGGTTCTTGTTTTAAAAAAAAAGAAAAGGAAAGGAAAAAGAGGATATGGATATAAGATGAAAGATAGATTACTGAATCTACTCTGAAAAGAAAAACAGAGGATATAGATATGATAAGATAAAAGGTAGATTATTGAATCTACTCTGAAAAGAAAAAAAGATATAGAAATGATGATAAAGGGTAGATTATTGAATCTACTCTGAAAAGAGAAAAGGGAGGATATGGATAGGATAAGATTAAAAAGTAGATTATTGAATCTACCTTTAAAAGGCAACTACTAGTTTTAAATATTTTACATGGGGTTGGATTTTTGTATATTGAATACAAATTATTTATATTGACACAAATTTGAGATTGATTTTGTTAGAAAATACTGTACATATATTTCTAATCTTGTTCAAGGTATTTTACCTATACAGTTCATTTAACAATGTAATGCAAATTAAAAGTCCTTGAAAGTTATTATTACCAACTAATTAAGATATAAAAAAATGCAAGTTAGTATTTAGTCACCTATTACAATCGAACTTGCAGTCATAATAGGTATGTTTTCAAGGTCAAACAGATATATTTTAGATATACAGGTCATCTTCAAACACTTCAGAGATCTACAGAATATGGTATTAAAGATACTTTAATAACATAGATTCTTTTTATGAATATGAGACATGTCTGCTCCTGGAAGTACCAATATACTTCAGAGAAGATGATGGGCATTGAAGAAACTCCATACAGAGTTTATTTTCATTGTGGCAAGTTAGCCACTGGGCAAGAAAGTGCCCTTACCTCAACTGCTGACAGTAAGCTGTGCAAAATGGACAAGCAGGACACAAAAGAAAGGACTGCTGAACCATGCCAAGACAAGGTAGAAAGGCCCTTTAGAAAATACTGCTTCACAGATGAGTGCATCAGATATGCTAGGCCCTGTAGGCCGAAGACGGGTGTCCCAACGTTGCATAGAAATCTTGGGTAACTGTCTAGGCAGCCAGCTGTTTCTGTCATTTCTCACATTGTTTTGGAAGTCGCTTGTTTGCACTTCCTACTTAGGTAATATTATTTCCTTCTCAGGTCTCTGATGGAGTTGAAGATTAGATGGCTTTAGTTATGGTTTTCCTTGTTAAAATTCAGAAAAGAAACTCACTAAAGAGGTTGTAAAGTGTATAAGTTTGAAAGACATCAAAAGATATTTTTGGTTAGTAATACAAGTTAGGTAAACATGAATTAGGTACAACACTTGGGACTCACAAAAATAGGATAGATACTGGAGTATTTTATCTGAATTTGTCAATTGTTAACAGACTAGACATTGTTAATATAATTCTTGACTATATATTGTATATACTTGTTGTACTTATTGTATATAGTTTTTCTTATATTAGTTATAACCTACTTTTATTATTTTAGATTAAAAGGGGATTAGTTATAACCTTCTTTTATGATTTTAGATAAAAAGGGGAAATGTGGTGATATATCGTGTACCCTAATAAAGCTTGCCTGAGGATCAGAGGATAGAGCCAGCCACTAGATTAGACAGAGGCCAGACAGTGGTGGCACACACCCTTAATCCTATCATTTGGGAGGCAGAGATCAGTCTGGATCTCTGTGCATTCAAGGTCACACTGGAAATAGAGCCAGGCAGTGGTGGCACACACCTTTAAGCCCAGTACTGGGAAGCACACATGCATTTAATCCCAGGAAATGACACCTAGGCAGAGAACGATATATAAGGCGTGAGGAAACAGGAACTCATTCTTTTTTTTTCTTTTTTTTTTTTTTTTTTTTTTGGTTTTTCAAGACAGGGTTTCTCTGTGTAACTTTGCACCTTTCCTGGAACTCACTCGGTAGCCCAGGCTGGCCTCGAACTCACAGAGATCCGCCTGGCTCTGCCTCCCAAGTGCTGGGATTAAAGGTGTGTGCCACTACCGCCCGGCTAGGAATTCATTCTTGACTGAGGATTTTGTAGCGGTAAGAGCTAGTGGCTGGCTGTTCTGCTTCTCTCATCTTTCAACTTTCGCCCTAATATCTGGCTCTGGGTTTTTTAATTATAAGACCATCTAAGATTTGAACAACACTCTGGTACTTTTATTATGAAAAGAAGTTGGAGGGTTTTTTTTCTGCATTTTATTTTATTTTTCCATTTTTCTTTATTAAGAAATTTTCTACTCACTCTACACACCACCCACAGATCCCACCTCCTCCATCCAAGTCCAAGTGGATCAAAGACCTCAACATAAATCCAGTTACACTGAACTTGATAGAAAGTAGGAAGTAGTCTTGAATGCATTGGCACAGGAGACCACTTCCTAAGTATAACACCAGTAGCACAGACACTGAGATCAACAATTAATAAATAAATGGGACCTCCTGAAAGTGAGAAACTTTTGTAAAGCAAAGGACACAGTCAATAAGAAAAAACGGCAGTCTACAGAATGGAAAAAGAAGTTGGAGTTTATCAAAGGCTTATTCTACATCTAATGTGTGGTTTCTATCCTTTAGCTTATTTATGCAAAAGGCTACATTTATTGATTTACATATGTTGAGACATCCCTACACATCAATGATGAAGTTGACTTGATCAAGGTGGATAATCTTTTTAATATGTTCTTGAGTTTGATTTGCAAGTGGGTTTTGTTTTTTTTTGAGAATTTTTGTGTCTGTGTTCATCAGAGATACTGGCCCATAATTTTCTCTTTTTGTTAGGTCTTTACTTGAGTTGGGTAACAGGATAATATTGGCTCCATAAAAAGAATTTGGGAATATTTCTTCATTTTCTACTTTATAAAATAAGAAAAAAATAACAGCATTATCTCAAATAATTTGATAGTGCATAGTAAAGCCTTGGTAAAACAAGAACAAGCCAAACCAAAATTAGTATATGGAAGATAATCGAGATCAAGTAAGGAATTAATGAAATGGAAATTAAAAAGCAATAAAAAGAACTAATGAAACAAAGAATTAGTTCTTCAAAAGGATAAACAAGATAGACAGATTTTATCAAAGTAACCAAAATAGGGTGAGAAAATCCAACTTAATAAAATTAGAGAAGAAAAGAGAGACATTATAATGGATAGCAATGAAATTCAGAAACTAGAAGGAAGAACCTTAAAAACTTACATTCCCTTTAATGCCAGCACTCAGGAGGCAGAGACAGGTGGATCTCTGTGAGTTCAAGGCCAGCCTGGTCTACAGAGTGAGATCCAGGACAGGCACCAAAGCTACACAGAGAAACCCTGTCTTGAAAAAAAAAAACAAAAACAAAAAAAACTTACATTCCATTTAACTGGAAAATCAAAAAGAAATGGATTGATTTCTAGGTGACTATGATATATAAAATGTAAAATAAGATACATTAACAATTATGCAAAGAGCAACAAAATTTGTAGTCGATAGGTTGCCAGACCATTGTTTGTGTTCCTTATATGAGACATTCAACTACATGGAATTAGTTAGTGGAAATAAAATGAGTAAATTTAAAGTGATTTATTAATTAACTGTCATGTACTAAGGCATCCCAAACATAGGAAAATCAATTAAGACAGTGATTACAATGAAGAAATGGAGTGAAGTGTATACAGTCTAAAGGAATTTAGGGACCAAGATCAAGTGGGCTTGTCCCTGGCGAGTACCTAAGCAGTCAGTTAGCTTCTAAGTAATGGCCAATGATGATAGGTGTGGTCAGTTTTAAAGATCTGGGCCTAAAAGCTGGAGTGGGGAGAACAAAAGCAATGTTGGAACTTCAGGTCATTCCTGGGTCATTTAAATCCTGGTGACAGTAGTAGTTCAGATTCTGTACTGTACATGTAAATCCACAGTGACCTGTGCAAGCTCAAGCCAGACAAAATCCCAGCATGGACAGGGAAGACTGGTGTGGATTCCTACCTCTTGCTGAAGTCTATTGGAAATTGTTAGCTGCTGAGAGGAGAGCCAATTTTTCTTTAAGAGTGTGATCATATACACAGATAGATGCCCACACATGCACAGTTTTATGGGAAACATAAATGGCTTGAAGGATTTTTTAAAAACAGGTGTATAGGAGGTGGGTGTTGCCTTGTGCAGCCTTGGTGCAGAGGGGGAGGGGCTTGGACTGCCTCATCTGAATGTACCAGGCTCTGCTGACTCCCCATGGGAGACCTTGACTCCGAGGAGGTGGGAATGGGGGATGGGTTGAGGGTAAGGCTGGGGGATGGGAGGAGGGAAGGGGGGGGATATGTGGTTGGTATGTAAAAAGAATAGAAAATTTCTTAATAAAATAAAAAAAAGTACGGTTTTGATATGGGAGGAGTTGGGGTGAATATGATCAAAATATATAAAATTCTCAAAAAATTAATAAAAATAATTATTTTTAAAAGTTAAAAATAGCAAATGAAAGAAAGCCAATGTTATCCTTTTGTATATGCAACTGAGTACTCATTAATCTGAAATACTAATATACACATAAAACTATTAGTGTGCCAGATAATTTATTATATTTCTTATAATTAACAAACGAAAGTGCACTTGTACTTACACAAAAATAAGAATGAGAATTGATGGGATCCTTGAAGATTACTTGTATTTGTGTGAAACTAGTCAATAGTCACTAGAGAATGTGATAATAATCCCTGGTGAGTTCCAAGTCACATTTGACTCTCTAAACTCATCAGAGAGATCTTCTAATGAAAACAAGAATAAAAGACAGCTTAGACATGTATAATCATAACTTCGGGTTTCTGTCTGCAATCTGAACTGATTCTCATTTTTATGAGGTAAGATTTAGGCTTTTGTGAATAAATCTGGTTTATGGATTTCACTTTGCTGTTTGATAACATGTATATGTACTCTTCAAAATTGTGTCCACAAGCTGTCATTTAGAAATAGAGTAGACATAATCTAGCAATCAGCATCTTTGAATGAGTTAAATTAAGTTTTTCTTGAAATTAACTAGAATTAAATTAAATTATTGTAGCTAAATAGGCATAATTCAGTTTACCAACAGTCCTCATTTATACAACTATACTTCCAGAATTCTACACAGGTTTAACTACATCTAAACTTAGCACTCAAACATAATGTTAAAAAATTGGTCTTTGAAATGATATGACAGTCCTACATTAAAATATCTTCTGGAAAGACCTACTTTGTGTGTTATTGAATCCCCCTAACATTGTAAACACTAGACACTTTGGATAATGACTAAGATATAAAGACAAAAATCTTGGGACGTGAGTCAACCTGACCCCCGGCTACATGAACCTTAGCCCACTTTTTAATTGTCTAGTACTGAAATGCATTCACTAGCACACTATGCTGAAACTCATATTATTTTAAGTCAGCATGCTGCAATTCGAGAATATTGTTATGTTAGGAAAAGATTCTATGCAGATAAACAACATCAACAATACTGTTCTAAATATTCCTGTAATTTTATATAATGATTAGATTGATATTTCAAATGGGCAAATAAAATAATAACTTAATTGTTATTATTTAGAATGGTAACTTTATAAAAAGACTTAATTTCAAATTTCTTTCTGTTTCTTCATTGTTCTTTTGATAAGATTGTACAATTTTGTTGATTTTCTTAAATGTCTTGACAGACATTGGAAAACTATGTAAATACCTAGGAACCTTTTTATACACTGGCCATTAGAACTGAAAATCTAATCTATTTTCTTTCTGTTTACATGATATCCAACTCCATTGTAACTACTAATTAATTTCACTTGAGGAATAGTTACAACAAAAAAGAATAAACTAAATTCACCCTGGAGATTCATATTCTGATTTCATTACTACATAGACAATCTTAGGTAAGTTAGTGGACATTTTCCCACTTAGTTTCCTCATCAATAAGTTGGTAATAACAAAAGTACTTAAATCATTTCATGGATATTTGAATAGACTCAGATGTAAAATGGTAATTCTGTGTCCATCATCTAGTAAGCATGGCATAAATGTTAGCTGCTACTCAGGCTCCAATGTCCCATCCTAGACACACACATTTTCTGCTATACCAAGACAATTAAATATGCTCAAAAGCTTCATTTTTTAATCCTTGCATTATTTAAAAGCATATTTATGAAAAACCACAGTGCTTGAAGCATGTTTCCTGTTGTTTCAGTTAAAGTTTTTAAACTATAGAGATTCATTACACATAAACATATAAACATTGGAACACAATTCTTAGTACAAAATGAAATTCTAAGTTTCAGTTTTAATAATGTATTTGTTTATAAAACTTCCATCTATGAACTAATGAGAGTGATATATTTATAAATCCCTTCCTGTAATGTCTCCATCACAGCCTTGCTCTGGTAGCAGCTACACTGTCCCATGGCTTTCCTGGAGGATGGGAACCACACTGCAGTGACAGAGTTCATTTTATTGGGCTTAACAGATGACCGGGGTCCTTAGAGTCATCCTCTTCATCATCATCCTGTGCATCTACCTGGTGACCTTGTCTGGGAACCTCAGCACCATCCTTCTCATCAGAGTCTCTTCCCAGCTCCATCACCCCATGTACTTTTTTCTCAGCCACTTGGCTTTTGCTGACATAGGCTACTCATCTTCTGTCACACCCAATATGCTTGTCAACTTCCTGGTGGAGAGAAATACCATCTCCTACTTTGGATGTGCCATCCAGCTTGGTTCAGTTGTCTTCTTTGGATCGTCTGAGTGCTTCATTCTGGCTGCCATGGCTTATGATCGCTTCATGGCAATCTGCAACCCACTGCTTTATTCAACCAAAATGTCCACACAAGTCTGTATCCAGTTGCTCCTAGTTGCTTACATAGGTGGTTTTCTTAACACTTGGTCTTTTACTGCATGTTTCTATTCACTAGTCTTCTGTGGATCCAATGGAGTCAATCACTTTTTCTGTGATTTTGCTCCATTAGTAGAACTATCCTGTTCTGATGTCAGTGTCTCTGCAATTGTTCCCTCATTCACAGCTGGATCCATCATTGTGGTGACAGTGTTTGTCATAGCTGTTTCCTATATCTACATCCTCATCACCATCCTGAACATGCGCTCTACTGAGGGCCGCCACAAGGCCTTCTCCACCTGCACCTCCCACCTCACTGCAGTCACTCTGTTCTATGGGACCATCACATTCATTTATGTGATGCCCAAGTCCAGCTACTCCACAGATCAAAACAAGGTGGTGTCTGTGTTCTACATGGTGGTGATCCCCATGTTGAATCCTCTCATCTATAGCCTCAGGAATAACGAGATTAAGGGTGCTGTGAAGAGACAGATAGGCAGGAAAGTATTTTCTTAGAGACATCTGTTTTTCTTTGGGATGTTTTATTAAAACAATACACACAAACTCTAAGATTAAATCTTTTTTCTTTTGAAGCCTTTAGTATGCCGACATTCTTCGCTGCCTCAAGACTGCTTCACATGAAGCAACTCTGCCTGCAGTGTGCTTTTCTCTTCACCTAAGAAATATCAAGTCACAGAAATTAACACATCCATCATCTCACTTCTTTTTGTATTAGAAATATTTGCAACCTACTCGTCAAGCAAATTTATAACATACAATAAAATATGATTGACTATCTTTTAATAGGTGGCCAAACATTCATTTTATATAGTTGCAGCTTTGTCCTCTTTGGCCTGTGTAACCCATTGTCTACATCTCCTGCCTGATGACCAACAGTGTGATCTTTCTTTGAGTTAGAACTTTAAAAACTTTCCCATGTAACTGAGATTCTGAAATGTTTTTCTTTCTGCATATGGATTATTTTCAGTAGCACAAACAACTCAAATTATATCCATATTGCTGCAGGTGAAAAGAAATTCTATTGAGGCTGGAAAAGCTTGTGTGTGTGTGTGTGTGTGTGTGTGTGTGTGTGTGTGTGTTTATGCTCTAATTTCTTTACACATTCATCACTGACAGTTACTTAACTTGCTTCTATATCTTAACTGTCTTGAATAAAATTGATGTGGCAAATGAGATAACCTCATGAGTGGCTAACTTAATTTCATTTGGATGTATACCCATAAAAGGAATTGCTATGTCACATTTCTAGGACACTTGAATGTTCTACTTTTGCTTTGTAAAACTTCCGTACAGTTCACATAATGACGGTGCCTGTTGTGTGTATAGAACAGAGTACAGGGGCTTTGTTTTCCCTGACCTCTCTCACCAACACTTGTCGTGGTTTGTCACTCCTTTGGTGTGTCGAAATCAATGTCCACTTTCACACTTATAAAAGAACTACAAAACAGCACCATTGATCAAATTCCAGCTCCCATTTCCAAAGGCTATTTGGGCAGGAGAAGAAAGTATGAGAAAGTGAACAACAAGAGCATGTTCTCACTGAGTGCTGCAGTCTGAAGCAGCTCCTGGGAGTGAGGAAGAGTTTCCAGGCAGTGGGGCAGGGGGAGGCAGATGATAATGAGTCCCAGAGAGCCTCAGAGTGTTCACAGCCCCTTCCCCTTAGGAATTCCACTGTAGGTTTTAACAATAGCTTGTGATTGGCTTCACTGTTCCTCATGACTTTGGACACTGATTAACATTTTCTGAACTCTCATTGCCATTTGTATGTCTTCCATAGAGAAATGTCTGTTCAGTTCTCTGAAGATTTCAAATCAAATTATTTCTTTTCTTGCTACTGAATTCCATTATTTCCTTACCTATTCAGATGTTAAGTGTAATCATATATCAGTTACCAAATATTTTCTCCAAATCTTCACACTGCATTTCCTTTTTCTGTGTTGTTTTCTTTGATGTGTAAAAGATTTTTAGTTTAATGTTTATATTTGATTTGTTATTTGAGTTTTTGGTGTCAAAACAGAAAAAAAGCCATTCCCAGAGCCAATATCAAAAACATATTCCTTATGTTTTATTCTGGTTTATCTAACTCAATGTATTTTCCAAATTCTTTTATTTTCTGCAAACCTTTTACTGTTTTTAACTTAAGTTCTTTTTATAGCAATGTATTTTGATCACATTTCACCCGACAAAATTCGATTGTGTGTGTGTGTGTGTGTGTGTGTGTGTGTGTGTGTGTGTGTGTGTGTGTGTATGTGTGTGTATCACATTTTCATGTCCATTGATCTATTGATGGATATCTGGGCCTATTCTATTTCCTAAGTATAGTGAATAAAATAGCAATAAACATAGATGTGTATGCATCTCTGTCATAGGACACAGAGTCCTTGGGGTATATGCTAGTTGTTATGGTTACGTACTATGGCAGTTCTGGTTTTAGCTTTTTGAGAAAGCTCCGTGCTGATTTCTGTAATGGCTACACCAGTTGCCCTCCCACAAACAGTGAATAATGTTTCCCCTTTCTCCATATTCTAGCCAGTATTTGTTTTCATTTCTCTTCTAGATAGTAACCCAGTAGACCAGGATAAGATGGACTTTCAAAGTGGATTAAATCTTCATTTCCCTGATGCTGAATTGTTTTTAGCTGTTTCTTAGCCATGGAGCAAGGAGATGTCATAATGTACGTGAGAAGTCATAGTGTACCACAGAGATGTCATAATTGAGATTTGTTATATAAAAATAGAATATTTTCATAGCACAATGAACATTGTAGTATCTCATACAGCATTATCATAGGGTGGTATAACAATGAAATGGCAAGGGGGGACGCAAAACCACAGTACATCTTTGCAGCGGCACAACTTTGATATGAAAATAGGACATTGTCACAGCACAGTAAAGGATTGTGGTGTCTCATGGAGCATTACAATGGCACAGTGGAACATTGTGATGCCAGAGTGGAGCATTTCATCTCACAATGAACTTACAAGGCCACAATATATCACTATTGATAGTTGTTATGTAAAATTGATCATTTTAATGTCACAATGTAACATTATGATGTCACAGTGGAGCTGTGATGTTGTAAGGCAAGATTCTATTGTCATCATATCACATGGTATCACATGCAGAATTGTGAAGATGGGACTAGAAAGATGGTTTAGCAGCTAAGCTTGCCTACAACTCTTGCAAAGGACTGTAGTTCTGCTCCTCGCACCAATGTTGTGTGTCTCACAATTACCTGTAACTCCAGATCTGGGATAGCAAATCTGTCTTCTGGCTTCTGTGTGCACCAGCAGACATGTACATGGGCACAGAAACACACATATAAATAACAATAAAATCAATCTTTTTGAAGAAAAAAAGCTATGAAGGCAAAGTGTGCCATTGTGGTATCCCATTAGAGCACTACAATGCCATGGTAGAGTGGTGTGATGGCACAGGCAAATTATGATGGCATGTTGGAGCTGTGGTATCACAAGCTGACGTTGTGTTGAAGTTGCTATTTGAAAGAGATATCTGTGTTCCCATGTTAATTTCAGCATTGTTCATAATAGCCAACCTAAGTGTCCATCAGTGAGACAACAGAAGATAATGTGGCAGGTGAATACAATGGATTACTATCCATGTGTAAAGAGAAGAAAATGATATGATTTACAGTATGAATAGGACTTCTGAAAGTTTTCACACAATCTTCTGTTGTCTCCCCGGTGGACACTTAGATTGTTCTACCATCACGGTTATTAGGAGCAACACTGAAATGAACATGGAAACACAGATATTTCTTCAAAATAGCAACTTCAGTTTTGTGGGAATATATGCTCAAGAGTAGAACTGGTAAATCTTATAGTAATTCTATTTGTTTTATTTAAGAAACCTCCATACCACTTTCCAAACTGGCTGTAGTGACTTACACCCCCATTAAATCTGCATGATCATCCTTCAAGGTGTTATAGAAGTAATCACACAGTTGGTGTCCAGGTAATATAGGATGGCTGTGCTATGCTATGACTAAGAGGGAACACCTTTTACACTGCTTGAAATTGAAGTGTAGTTATGGTTGGATATTGTTTCCATAATTATAGTTAAGTAAATGCTTGCTTAACAGTCCAGTAATGTCTTTCCAATATACACACGTTATTTCTTAAAATTATCAAGATAAAGCTTTCCATTTCCTATCTAGCAAATTTTCCCCATTTTCCACACCAACAGATTCCTCTCAGTTTTTGACTCAAATAACACTTTCTCTATGAGGATTTCCTTGTCACTCTGCTGCTAAGGGCCATGCTTGGGCCTGTGCTCCTACCTCAGCCAGGGTCTATGCTAACATCTGTGACCCATGTTCCCACCAAAGATCATATAGGTGCCTGGAGTCCGGGCTGCCACCTATGGCCATGTTGGTGTCCAAGAGCTGTGCCACTGCAGGGGCCTTACTGATCTGAGTGGCCTGCACTGCCACCCAGTGCTATGGTGACTTCTGGGCCCACAATGCAGCTGAGGGCCATGTCTGGATCCATGGCCCTACTGCAGCCAGGTTCTATGTTGATGTCTATTACTCCTATTACCACCAAAGGCTATGCAGATGCCTGGGGTCTGGCCTGCCACCTGAGGCCATGTTAGTGTCCACGAGCCATGCTGCAGCTGTGCCATACTCATCTGAGTGGCTCTTCTGCTACCTGGGGGGCCATGCTGACATCATAGCCTGGCTGCTGCTGAGGGCCATTGTCTGGGTAGGTAGTTCTACTGAAGTCCAGGTCTGTGTTGCCATCCATGGCCCATGTTGTCACCAAACGTCACATGGATGCCTGGGGTCTGAGTCTGGGCCACCATCCATTGCCATGCTGGTGTCTAAGGGCCATGCTCCTGCCAAAGCCATACTGATCTGGATGGTCTGCACTGCCAATGAGGCTATGGTGATATGTTGTGGAATATTTAACTCTGTAAAGGTGTATTACATTTGTTTATGCTATGGAATAGTACTTTAACTGTGTAAAGGTGTGTTACATTTATTTATGTTGTATTTGTTTAATTATGTAAAGATGAGTTACATTTGTTTCACCTTGCCTGCCTAAGGCATCTGATTGGTCTAATAAGAAGCTGAATGGCCAATAGCTAGACAGTAGAAGGATAGGCAGGGCTGGCAGGGAAAGAGAAAAAGTGGGAGGAGAAATCTAGGCTCAAGAGAAAATGAGAGAGAAGAGAATGAGGGAGAAAGAAAGGGAGACGCCGAGGGCCAGCAGCCAGCCAGACATGGAGACAGAAGGAAAGTAAGATATACAGAAAGAGCTGGGTGGTGGTGGCGCACGCCTTTAATCCCAGCACTCAGGAGGCAGAGGCAGGTGGATCTTTGTGAGTTCGAGGCCAGCCTGGTCTACAGAGTGAGATCCAGGAAAGGCGCAAAGCTACTCAGAGGCCCACCACAACATCTACCCCATCTATGCCCTGCCAGCGTGTGTGAAGGAACTGGTCCTGAGGAACCATAACCAAAGGATCTCCACGACTCCATAACAGCAGAATATCCGAGAGGAGTACCATGAGGGTCCAGTATTGATAGTGTACCAGAAGCCAGAGGCCTTGAACCAGACTACCAACTCATTGCAATGAACATTTCCAAGTACAGCTGAGTGGACAAAAGGGTATACTACATGACACATTGCAGAACCCAATGGCACTAAGATGAATGAAGAGGTAGTGGAGATGTGCGAAAGATGGTGGAGCAAAATGGGTTGTTTGTTTGTTTGTTTGTTTTATTTTGTTTTTTTAATTCATATTTTTTTAATTTTCTTCTGGGTAGATGCTATAAGGGGTGAGGGGCAAATATGGAGGGACTGGGAAATGAGTGGGATTGGGGTGCATGATGTGAAATTCTCAAAGGACCAGTAAAAAATATGTTTAAAAAAGAAAGAAATTAATCTCACTCTTTTTTTCATATACTTGTGAGCTTTACCAAACTCTCCATTCTGAGAAAGACTGAAAAATGAAAATCATCTTATAGAAAGAACATGGACAGAGGTGTGCCAATTGCATTGTTTGAGAATTCTAAGACTCACGGTGTTAAGATTTTGCTAGATTTAAGCCCGGCGGTGGTGGCGCATGCCTTTTATCCCAGCACTCAGGAGGCAGAGGCAGGCGGATCTCTGTGAGTTCGAGGCCAGCCTGGTCTACAAAGCGAGTTCCAGGAAAGGCGCAAAGCTACACAGAGAAACCCTATCTCGAAAAACCAAAAAAAAAGATTTTGCTAGATTTGACTGCCTTCTGTGATCTGTTTGAAATCAATCAATTTATGCTTGTGTGTCAAAAATGTAAACAAAACTCTATCAGTGAGAAGTCTCAGTCCAGATGTTACTCTATCTTAGCACACATAAAATGAACACTGGTTATATGAGCATCTTAAACGACTCAAGCCCTTATATACTGAAAGAGAGATGTTACATATTTACTCTTTACTGATTTCTTAAGTTCCTTCAGATGTTACTGTGTTTACTTTTCTATCTCTATTGTCAAAATAAAGTTCAGAATTATAAAGGGCACCCAGAAGAGAAATACTAAATACATGAATGAATGAATGGAAGAAAGAAAGAAAGAAAGAAAGAAAGAAAGAAAGAAAGAAAAAGAAAGAAAGAAAGAAAGAAAGGAAGGAAGGAAGGAAGGAAGGAAGGAAGGAAGGAGAGAGAGAGAGAGAGAGAGAGAGAGAGAGAGAGAGAGAGAGAGAGAAAGAAAGAAAGAAAGAAAGAAAGAAAGAAAGAAAGAAAAAGAGAGAGAGAGGAGAAAAGTCGTGGAATACGTATGACATGAAAGCAGAGGAAGGCATTATTGGGGGAGGAGAAACCATGAAAGAAAGAGAGAAGACAAAGGGATATGGGGATAGTAGAGGTGGAGGATGAATTTGAGCAACATATAATGATTCATGACGCATATGTGTGAAAATGCATAATGAAACCCATTACTTTGTATACTAACTATAGAAAGTAAAAAATTAGGGGATCAGATAAAAAGAATTTGTGTCTAATAACTTAACATATATTTTATATCAAATAATGTTGGCTTTGCTTAAAGAGATATGCTGTGAAGCATTTTGACCTATATTTCTATTTCTTGGTCTACATTTAAAAGAAAGAGTGATACAATAAAGCATTGAGAATAGTAGTGCTGAATAAAGAGCTATTAAGAAACTTTATATGAATCACTTTAAAGCCTGAAGTAAATGAACATATTTATGGAATTATCTCAAAAACACTTATAATTAAAATTTTTCAGAACAATGCAAAAATAACATCACATAATGAACATCACATGGAACTTGGGAACAAGAAAGGGACTTTTGGTTCATCTAAAAGGGAGCATTAGCTTAGACATAATATTGGCTTTGGAAAGAAGTGTCTTTAATAACTGCATTGCTGTCTAATGAGGAGCCCAGTGTTTGGAGTGAAAGCATACGTATGAAAACGTTAATACTGCATTAAAACACAGATCACTTTCACAGAGAGACAAATATCACATCTCTACATGGAGCACTTGAAGGCATAACTACAAACCACACAATGATGCTCAGGATAGCAGTTCCAGGCACCTACTTCTCTGAGATGTCACCAGTGACCACAGCCTAGCCCATGCTAATTACAATTATCCAAATCAAGTTACAAAACCAATTGGATCTTTGCAGTTGTAATACTGTCTGTTAATAATGAAGAGAATGAAGCCCTTGGGATTTTATGGAATCTCGCAGACAGCACAATGTATATGAAAACACAGACACACCCAATTTTCTAGTCTCATTGGATTTTCTCCCACTGGGTTTTCAATGGTATGCTAATGAAGATGAGTGTGTCTAGTGGTGAGGTACTTATGGTCTTACATCACAAATGGTCCCAAGTCCTACATAAGAAAGCCCTGCTATAGGAAAATGATTCCTGGAGCCTGTTCTTGTAATATATGACTAGCAGGTAACATTCAATGTTTCTTTTATATTGATACATAAATGTCCCAAGTACAGGCCTCAAGGCTTCTTCTGAACTAGTCAATCTCAGGCCAGAACATCACCTCTACTCCTTTTATTAAGTAATGTTTTATTTATTCTTTGAGAATTTTATACAGTGTATTTTTATCATATTCATTTCCCCTCCAACTTTTCCCAGATTCCCACCTCCCTACTCAACCAATTCTCTCTCTCTCTCTCTCTCTCTCTCTCTCTCTCTCTCTCTCTCTCTCTCTCTCTCTCTCTCTCTCTCTCTCTCTCTCTGTCGTGTGTGTGTGTGTGTGTGTGTGTGTGTGTGTGTGTGTGTGTGTGTGTGTGTGTGTGTGTGTATCTGTCTACTTGTCTCTCTGGTGTGTCTGTCTGTCTGTCTTTCTGTCTCTCTCCCCTCTTCTCTTTGTCTCTGTGTGTGTCTGCCTCTCTTCCGGTCTTTCTCTGTGCCCTCTGTGTGTGTCTGCCTCTCTGACTCTGCTTCCTCCCTCTCTCTTTATTCTTTTACTTAAACCAATCCACTCCAGTTTGTGTTGGCCATTTACTTCTGGGTGTGATGCCTGTCTTGGAGTGTGATCAATATACTAGGTGTCACTCCATTGAAGAAAACTGACTTCCCTTCTCCCAGAAGTAATCAAATTCCAATAGCTGCTCAGCTAGTGGTGGAACTTTGCGCCCACCTACCCTCCTCCATGGTGGGGTTTTTGTCTGGCTTCAGCTCTTAAGGTCTTATGAGTGCTGTCACAATCGCTGTAAGTTCATAAGTGCATCTGTCCCCTTGAATCTGAAAAACACTGCTTCCTTGAAGTCATCCACTGCCTCTGGCTCTTATAATCTTTCTGTGCCCTCTTCTGCATAGATCCATGTACCTTGAGGGAAGAAGCGTGATATAGATGTCCCATTTAGAGCTAAGAACTCTGAAGTCTCTTGTTCTCTGTATATTGTCCCATGGGTGATTTCTGTGCTAATTGCCATCTACTGCAAGAAGAAGCTTCTCTGATGAGGGCGAGTGATGTGCTGATCCAGATATAGCAATAAGTCATTAGGAGCCATTTTATTGTTTGTACTTTTAGCTAACACTGCACTGCTTGAATCCAAGTGGTAGGGAATCAGACTCATAGAAGTGCATTCATCCATGAATGGATACTTAAATTACTTCCATATCTTGGCTACAGTGGGTACTGTTAAGAGAAACATAGAGGCACAGATATAACATAACATAGCCTGCTCCAGCATAGCAATTTCTGTGGATACATACCCAGAAGTATAGTTATTGCATCATATGGAAATTCTACCATTAGTGCAATGGGAATCTCATACTGTTTTTCCAAAATGACTGTGCTAATTTAAAATCCAAAGTGGAGCATGCACTGAGATCACCTTAGAGATTTAATTTACAGTTACCTCATGATTATAGACATTGACTATATTTCATATTTTATTACCTAAATTGGCAATCCAGGAATTCACAAGAAATATATTAGGATATTTCCTGTTAACAGAATTTCCTTTAATAATAGTCTGTGTTCATTTTATTGGTCTGTTGAATCTCCTGATTAAACTCCTCATTCATTTTTTATTAAGTTAACTGACTTCTTCACATCCCTTTCATATGAAACTGTCTGATGCCCCCATGTGGCTAACATAAGCATCTAATACTTTGCTAACATAGTTCATAAGAAACCATAACGTAGCATTACAGAATACATTCTTTTGTTCATTCTGCACAGTTCTAACAGTACAAATAATGACCTCAAATAATATTGTTTGTCATACTTTTCTCAGGATTAATCTCTATGTGAAATTTCCATTTATAATAATCTATAATCATATTAACCAGATGATGTTAAGCTGTCCCAATAAATTAACCTCGGGAACTTAGTGTGAGTTAACACAGAATAGCTCTGTGTGGTGGTATTGTGTTCCCCCAAATACTGTGCACCCTAATAAACTTATCTGGCGTCAGAGAACAGGACAGCCACATAGAGGATAGGCAGTGATAGCACACGCCTTTAATCCTAGCATTCCAGAGGCAGAAATCCATGTGTTCAAGGATACAGCCAGGCATGGTGACACAGGCCTTTAATCCCAAGAAGTGAGCCTTTAATCCCAGGGAGTGATGGCAGAAAGCAGAAAGGTATATAAATTGTGAAGACCAGGAACTAGCAGCATTTGGCTGGTTAAGCTTTTAGGCTTTGAGCAGCACAGTACAGCTGAGATTCATTCTAGATGAGTACTGAGAAGCTTCCAGTCTAAGGAAACAGGATCAGCTGAGGAACTGGTGAGGTGAGATAGCTGTGGCTTGTTCTGCTTCTCTGATCTTCCAGCATTCACCCCAATAACTGGCCTCAGGTTTGATTTTATTAATAAGACTCTCTAAGATTCCTGCTACATCTCTGTCTCACTTCCACTGCATGTACGTAGCATATATTCCCTGTTCTCACATTTGAAGCCAGACTTGTAAGAAGTGCCACTATATTGTAGATGTAACATGTGAAATGTGCCGCCATGGAAAGGAAGAGAGAGTTGTCCATGAGTATTTTAATTTAATTTTGAAAACACATACGCGTTACACATTAACTTTCACAACAGATTGGCATTCACTGTCCACAGTGCCAAATAACTACAAAAAGACTGAGAAGGGTGGGCCCCAAGGGACTGAGAAATAGAGTTGAATTAGATACTGTAAACACCAACATGAGTCCATCATTTCAACTATTTGGGGTCTCAGAACATCAGTGTTCTATGCATTCACTGAACTATTTGAGATCTCAGAACATCAGTGTTCTATGCATTCACTGAACTATTTGGGATCTCAGAACATCAGTGTACTGTACATTCACTCAACTATTTGGGATCTCAGATCATCAGTGTTCTATGCATTCATTCAGACTCCTGACTTGATCTGTGAGTGAGTCCTGCATTCTGATCTGAGTCACTGTTCAGTTTGTATCTGTGGCCTTAAGATAAATGGTGATTAGTATTCTGAAATTATTCATGTTGTTACTTGATTTCAGAACACTTGGGGGAGAATAATCATGACACCAAACTGAGATCCACATTTATTTTTAATGGGCTAAATGTGGAGTGGAGTATATCAATCATGAGGTCATTTAATGTATTCTGATAGCCACTGGCTTTTATTTCAATAGGAATCAGCTCACAAAAGATGGAAACTGGAAACCACACAATGGTAACAGAGTTCGTTATTTTGGGGCTAACTGAGAACCCCACCCTTTGTTCAGTCTTCTTTGTATTGTTCCTGGGGGTCTACCTCACCACTGTACTGGGCAATATCAGCATAATCCTGTTGATCAGAAGTAGCCCTCAGCTTCACACCCCCATGTACCTCTTCCTCAGCCACTTGGCCTTTGTGGACATTGGGTACTCCAGCTCAGTCACACCTGTCATGATTGTGAGTTTCCTGAGAGACAGAACCACCATCCCCGTGGCTGGCTGCATAGTCCAGCTTGGCTCTGATGTGGTCTTTGGGACTGCTGAGTGCTTCCTGCTGGCTGCCATGGCCTATGATCGCTATGTGGCCATCTGCTCACCCCTGCTCTACTCCACTCTCATGTCTCCCAGGGTCTGCTTCATCTTATTGGTTATTTCCTATGTGGGTGGATGTGTGAATTCTTCATCATGCACCAGCTGTTTGTTGAGCCTGACTTTCTGTGGACCAAATAAAGTCAACCATTTCTTCTGTGACCTCCCACCCCTGGTGGAGCTCTCTTGTACCCATGTTTACATTGCTGAAATGTCTCCTGCCATCTCAGCAGGCTCCATCATAGTCATCACCCTGTTCATCATCATTGTTTCATACCTCTACATCCTTCACTCCATCCTTAGAATGCGCTCTACTGAGGGCAGGCACAAGGCCTTCTCCACCTGCACCTCCCACCTCACTGCAGTCACTTTGTTTTATGGGACAGTTACATTTGTTTATGTCATGCCAAAGTCAAGCCATTCACCCAACCAAATTAAAGTGGTGTCTGTGTTCTACACAGTGGTGATCCCCATGTTGAATCCCTTGATCTACAGTTTGAGGAACAAGGAGGTAAAAGAGGCCATGAGGAAATTGATGGCAAGAACACATTCCTCATTTTGAACAAAATTCAATATGAATCCAGAAATTACTAATCAACTATTTGGGGGACATATATTATAAATATATAATGTCTATTAGCCTCACTTGTGTGTTGTGTTTATGAATACAAAAGCAAATATGTGTGCAGGTATATGTGCATATGGGTTTACATATATCTCAAGGCCGGAGGACAATCTCAACTGTCATTTCTCAAGACATTATCTACCTTGAATTTTTCAAACGGTGTCTCTCAGTGGCCTAGAACTTGCCAAGTAGGCTAGGCTGGTTGACCAGTGAGTCCTTCTGTCTCTGCCTTCCAGGACTGTAAGTACAAATATGCACTCTCCCATCTAACTTTTATAGAAGCTCTGGTGAGCAAACTCAGATACTTGTAAGGCAAACACTATACTGACCGAGCTATCTCTCCATCCATACTAGGTTTATTTTATGTCCATATACATGTCTATATGTTATTAATATAAGCTGTAATTTATCACTATTTGAGTCACACAATCTAGGGCTAAATTAAATGTAAACATTTCGAGGTTATTATACTTTATCTCCACTCCACAAATAATTAATGGAATTTGTGGTTAGAAGCTTTTTTCTAGTTTGATGTTATTTTATAAATTACCATCTTGGAAGTACCATGTGCTCCATTGCCAGGCAACTGATGACAATGTTCCCCATGTTCCTTTATCTGGAGGTTCTGGTATGTCTTCTTCAGTAATGATATAATAGTTTAAATAATGAAGCTGTGTAGTACATACATGTCAAGGGGAATAAAGTAAACTGATTTGATTCTGGTTTTTTTTTTTTTACTTTCTTGATAAGTTATTGAAATGGGTTTTAAAAATACTTTTTGTGAGACTTTGATACAGTTCTGTATTTTGAAGCTGCATTGCTTTTGTGGAATTCAGCTGTTTGCTGAAGCAATGTTTGCACTACCTCCTGGCTGCCATGGCCTCTGATCACTATGTGCTGCGATCTGCTTGTCCCTGATCTCCTCAATCCACATGTGTCCTAAAGTCTTCATCATCTCATTTAAGCTCCCTTAGATCCCCATCTGGGTGGATATGTGAGCGTTTGAAGTTTTACTAGTTGATTTTTGGGTCTGTCCTCTACAAACAAAATTAGATGGGTAACTTTTTCTGTGAAGTTTCTCCATTGCTGAAACTCTCCTGCTCAGACATCTTTTGTTGGGATGATCACCTGCAAAACCTCTGGCTCCATCACTATTGTCACAGTGTTTGTCATAGCTGTCTCCTCATCTATGTCCTCACTGCCATCCTGAAGATGTGAGCCATCCAAGGCTTTCTCCACCTGTACCTTCCAGCTCACTCCGGTCCCTCTGCTCTATGGGACCATCACATTCATGTACATGACGATCAAGCCCATCTACTCCACTGAACACAACTGAGTTGTGTCCATTTCTACATAGTTGAAGCCCATGTTGAAGTCCCCCATCTACAATCTGAAGAAGGCAACTGCTAGAATATACTCTTAGATTCTACTCTTTATTTCAAAATGAACTTTAAAGTTTTCATTTACCAATATCACATTTCAAACCTACCATATACTATTTACCTGATTGCTTAAGTTGAAAAAAATTATATATATATATATATATATATATATATATATATATATATATATATATATCAACCTAGGGCATTATACATGCTGAACTAGCACTTTACCCCCTGAATACACCTCCCAGTCTTCCATGTCTTTGTTCTAATTCTCACTTTTAAGCATTTCTAAACTAATAAAGAGGCAACTTGAGATCCATTACAAGGGTCCTCCACCTTCCTTTCTTGCCATCTGTGACATTTCTAGCATTTATTTATGTTTATTTATTTGTACTTTTACAGATTCTATTCTTTACCAATTCAGACTCTGGTCATTGTTAACAAATTAATTATAGCCAAGCAGGGTGGCACAGGTCTTTAATCCCAACACTTGGGAGGCAGAAGCAAGTGGACCTCTGTGAGTTCTAAGCTGAAGCCATCCTAGGTTACAGAGCTAGTTCCAGGAAGGCCAAAGCTACACAACAAAACTCAATCTTAAAAAAAATTAATTATAGTAATATAAAATAGGATAAAAAGACACCATTCTGGATTCCTATGGTATTGGTTACTTTTCCCTTTTGGCCACATATTATTTACTTGCAAGTTAAAAATACTAGTAATAGAAGTAATAGAGCCCCTTTGTGGTATTGTAACAAAGAGATGAGCTGAAATATCTAACATGTTCAGAATAAGAATTGACACATTGTAAGTGTAAATTAGTATTTACTGAATAAAGAAAGTGATTGCATCTACAGTTCAATAACAGTGATCATTTCTGCTGCCATTATATAAAGGATCTCAAGGAAAGAACAGATGGTCCAGACCTCAAGACAAGACCACTACCCTCACCAGCCTCAAATCCAGTTATGAGTTTTGTTAAGACAGTGATTCTTCCATTAGAAGGGTTACCATACAATAGAGAAATCCCATCTCATCATCCCATGTGACTCAGTGGGTAGAGGACAAGTGGGGACTGAGAACAGGGAATAATCACAGATCTGAGAGTCTCAGTTTAGAATTCCACAGCTCCAGGGTGAGGGAAGGCCAATTTAGAATTCCACAACCCCAGGGTGGAGAGCAGGAGAGCCTAGATACCGACAAGCCCAAAAGTACATTTGGCAGGAGGCTCAGGTCAGGGAGAAACATGCATAAAGTTAGCCTAAACAGCCTACAGCAGATATCATCAACTGAGAATCACTATAGAGCTCAGTAGCTCTGAGCCTGCAGCCTGAAGGTGGAGCAACATCTGTTTCTCATTGCTGTAGAGCCTGGGAACTCTGATGTTTCAGCAATGTGCTGAAATACCCACAGCTAATTTCTGCATTGGCTAATTAATGCAGAGGAGGTCTTGAAAGCATGAAAACATGTCCTCCACATATTCAAATTCCAGTGCTGTGATAGTTTATAAATCCCCAAAACATGTGGGAGGCATTGCTAGCTGTGATATTAGCCACCCCAGAGTGTATGACGTGGAGTGTAGGATAATCTGTCCAGTCCATACACTGCAAATCTGTGTGTGGACAGCAGAGGTCCCTGGCACCAAAGAAGGAAAGCTACCAAAGTGAAGACAGCTTGCTGGGACCTCAAAAGCCTGTCCAAGGCATTCTCAGCAGCTCCTAAATGGTAGGAAAGACAAAAGCCCAGATTCAGTTGACTTTCCGTCAGCCACCAGACACTTCGTGGGCATGCTCCAGGTTTTGAGAACCCAGGAAGAAATTGCATCTTTTTAAAATATTTTCATCTTCTTGAAGATTTAGTTTTATTTGTGTGTGCGTGTGTATGTATGTACTCATGTGTGTGGATACCTGCAGAGGCAAGAAATGGATATTTGGATCCCCTGGGGCTGGAGTTACAGGCAATTGTAGTCTGCTCTTTGGGTGCTGACTACCAAACTCGGTCCTCTGCAAGAGCAGCACATGCTTTTGACTTCCTTTTTTGTTTTTTTACCACACTTTCAACAGTACTTATACTTCATTTCATTTTTGAAATTTATATCTTTATACTATTTCCCTTCATAGAGTCATTTTAATGCAGTTTTGAACATTATTAGGCAACATATTTTCTTTTTTTAATTTTTTTTTGTTTTCTGTTTTAGCCACTCTGTTTTCCTGTCTTCCCTCACAGCAGCTGTTAGTAGTATTTTCACATCACCTTGTTTGTTTTCTTTTAAAATCAATCTTTTTATTTCTTTTATTTCTCTTCTTGTATTTATCTATCTGTCCTGAGTTTTTTTCATTATTGGGAAATATTTTTTTTTACTTTTCTTTTCACTAATATCTTGCTCTTCTCCCCTCCATAGGAGTCTCCATATTCCTCATATTTTTTCTCTTTTTCCCCAATTTTCCTGCCTCCTTCACTTATCTCTTTCATTTATTATTCCCCCACTTATTATAAATATTTTCTAATTTCATAGCATGTTCTACAGTGGCTTTGTCTATCTGTGTTTTATGGTGATTGGTGCTGACTTAGCCGGTTTTACTCAATTTTGGGTATATTTCTATGTCCTGAAAGGTATGATTTTATTGTTATAATGGTTTGTTTTCTTCTCTCTGAGTGATACTAACATTAAGACATTAAGAGTAGGTTATTCAGTAAGAAGATGCTCTCAAAAATATCCAAACCATAGGATGCACAAATTGTAAGGCTGGAACTCAAGAGACATGCATCAGCAAGGAATCATGACTCCTCTAGGAGACCCCATCTCCTCAACTACTAAACCAAAGATTTGAAACACAGGAAATAATGAAGACTTAATTTTCAAAGTTTACTGGTTAAAAAAAAATGACAAATGACTTGAATAGAGGAGTATTCAAAGAAGCAAATGAATTCCGCCCCAGACCCAGAGAGAAAACTCAGCATCAGAAGAAAAAGTTAGAAAAAATGCATAAGAACATAAGCAGTATAGATGAAAGAGTTACCAACATGACAGAAAATTTCAGCAAAGAAACTGAGATTTTAAAAAAAATAGAAATGCTGGAAATAAAAAGACCAGTGAATCAAAAGTAAAACTTGTTAGAAAGCATCACAAATCAGCTCAATGAAGCAGAGGAAAGAGTATCAGAAATGCAGGCCAACAAAACAATATATTCAGACACCAGTAAGGAAAACATTAATACAACCATAAAAGCTACAGCTACAGTCAAGACAATGAACCTAAGAATCCATGAGCAGAAGAAGGAACTGAGATAAAGAATAAAAGCACAATAATCAA
The DNA here is from genome assembly GCF_007827085.1 of Peromyscus californicus insignis. Classification (NCBI taxonomy): domain Eukaryota; kingdom Metazoa; phylum Chordata; class Mammalia; order Rodentia; family Cricetidae; genus Peromyscus; species Peromyscus californicus. The sequence continues at coordinate 95,514,618 of NW_026294562.1, forward strand.
TTCAATAAAACAAGAAGAGAAAATTCCTGCAAAATCTAGACAGAGCAATTGCCATCTAAATACAAGAGGGATTTAGAACTCCAAAAAGCCAGGAATAAACCAGAAATTCTCCACAACATACTACAGTAAAGTTGTCAAAAACACACAGACATGAATTCAAGCACAAAGGCAAACACATCAGAATAGCATCAGAGCCTTCATTAGTAACCCTGGAAGCCAGGAAAACATATTGCAAACCCTGAAACAAAGTAACTGTCAATCATGGTTACTCTATCCAGGAAAGCTTTCTTTAAATATTGGTGGAGGAAGAAGGACATTTCAAGACAAGCATAAACTAAGGCAGTTTGCATTAATGTATAACACATTTATATGAATAATAGCATCTTGCATGACTGGATAATATTTCCAAACCTTTCCATTCCCATTAAAGAATGAAATGTAAACATTTGTTCATAGCCTGTGAATCTCTGCATGGTTTACCATGGCCTCATTTTTTAATTTCTTGAAGTTCCTGGGATCTTTGCATTTGTTGTTTGTGTCTATCAGCCTTTTCTCCCTTGCTTGCATCACTGGGTCCTTTTCCATTCTCCCTCAAATATCAGCTGATGTATTTGGATTTTCTCATTAGGCTGCTTAAGCTGGCACTGAAGCTACCTTCCAGCTATCCTGTGAATTCATTGCTTTGTTTGTTTCTTCCATACCATGCTTACCATGTTAATTTTTATCATTTTTATTTATATATGTGTTTGTGTTAGTGTTTGTGTTAGTGTTTGTGTGTATATATACATGTGTGCTGGCTAGATTTATGTCAACTTGACACAAGCTAAAGTCATATGAGAGAAAGGAACCTCAATTGAGAAAATGCCTCCAGAAGATCAGGCTATAGAAAAGCCAGTAGAGCAGTTCCTTAATTAGTGATTGATGGGGGAGGGAGCAGACCATTGTGCTGTGGGATGGTCTGTATGTCAAGTGTGTTGCTGATTGGTCAATAAATAAATCACTGATTGGCCAGTCGCCAGGCAGGAAGTATAGGCGGGACAAGGAGGAGAATAAAGCTGGGAAGTGGAAGGCTGAGATAGAGAGACACTGCCAGCCGCCACGATGAGAAACAGCATGTGAAGATGCCGGTAAGCCACGAGCCACGTGGCAAGGTATAGATTTATAGAAATGGATTAATTTAAGCTGTAAGAACAGTTAGCAAGAAGCCTGCCACGGCCATACAGTTTGTAAGCAATATAAGTCTCTGTGTTTACTTGGTCGGGTCTGAGTGGCTGTGGGACTAGCAGGTGAGAGAGATTTGTCCTGACTGTGAGTCAGGCAGGAAAACTCTAGCTACACCATTGTGTGTGGTGCCAACCTTGGGCTGGTGGTCCTGGGTTCTATAAGAAAGCAGACTGAGCAAAACATGAGGAGGGAGCCTGTAAGCAGCACTCCTCCGTGGTCCCTACATTAGCTCCTGCCTCCAAGTTCCTGCCCTGTTTGAGCTCCTGTCCTGACTTCCTTCAGTGATCTACTACAATGTGGAAGTGAGGAAATCCAATAACCCCATAAACCCTTTCCTCCCCAACTTGCTTTTTGGTCATAACATTTCATCGCAGCAATAGAAACCCTAAACCAACATATATGTATGTATGCATTCCCACAGAGGCCAGAAGAGGGCATAGAATCACCTGAAGCTGGAGTTAAAGGCAGCTGGGAACTACCTGAAGTGGGTGCTGCAAGTAAATTCCATTCCTCTGCAAGAGGAGCAAGTGTCTAAACTGCTGAGCCATCTCTTCACCCTGGCATGTACTGTGTTTATAAAGCTGGTTTATTCTCACTCTTTTTTTTTCACTGAAATCTAAAAATTCATGAAAAATATTTTATTCATTAGCTTATTTTCAATATTTAATATAAATTGAAGGAGCTTATTTTCTACCTTTGGCCATAAAAAGTATGTGTGTATTTTAAATAGTCATGTTATTTCCTCCCTATATTTCTAAAACAATAATAATAATAATAATAATAATAATAATAATAATAATAGAATGCCCATTGTTTACCATGAAACATTTACTTGTAAAATGAAGAGGTGTTGGATGTAATGTTACCTATTTATATTTTCAATTTTGTATTTTTTTAATTAATAAATTTTATTCTTTGACAATTTCAAACATTTTATAATGAACTATGGTTACTCTTCCCTCAACATAATTTATTTTCCCTCCAATCCTGGCCAGCCTTCATTCTTCCTTACAAATCCCTTTCCCATTTTTACAGGTTTTTGTTTTGTTTAGTGTCCCATAGAGCTATCTGTGTGACATTGAGTTTGTAACTAACCAGTCATCAGAGATAGCAAAGTAAACTTGGGAGCAATATTTAGGAATGAGACAACATGCTGTATTTTACTCACTATAATCATTAACTAAAAGTGTGCCATTGCTTACTTTATAATAGACATTTCTGGATGGACAGAATCCTTGAAAACTAGACGTGTTGATATGAATTGAACTACTCAATATTCACTTGAGGCTGTGGTCATGTTCCCTGTTGGATTTGAATTTACTTTTGAATTTCTGGCATCTTCAGAGACCTATCTTTAGTCAAACATTATAAAAGATGGCATAGCTACCATATACTAATAACTGTAAGATGAATGAATTCTTTTTTCAAGAGGTAAAATTTGAGCTTTTGTTTACCACTGAAGAGAACTATTCCTTCAAATAGTATCTGTATCTAAAAGCCTTCCTTTAGCAATAATGCAGATAAATAACAAGCAGTTAAGGAGAAAATAATTTCAACTGGAGAAAATTAAATTTCCACTGTAGAGTGCACATGGACAAACCAGCATGACCAATTTATGACCCCTGAGACCAGAAACCACATAGTCTCTAACTATGTAAATGTATCACTCTGCCATAAGCCTAAAATAGTGAATAATTTTTAAGCACTTAGAATTTATCTTTAGGAAGTTTCTTTTAGGACAATTTGCTTCCTTTATTGATTACACAGATGCTCTAGCATCCCAGACACCAAACACTTTGGGGAAAAAAAAGGGAATAAAGCCAAATTGTGGTGGGGTGAGGGTGGAGTAGCAGGGATGAGATTCAATTTGGCCTCTAGGTGAATGAACCTAAGTATGCGTCTTGACATTTTTAAAAGATTTGTTTTTATTTTATGTATTTATGTGAGTGCCTGTGTGCATGTATGTGCAACCATATGAGTGCCTGGTGCCCAAGGTGGTCAAAGGAGGGACCTGGAACCCCTAGAACTAGAGTTACAGGCAGTGAGATACCTAATCTGGGTGTAGGAACTAAACCTAGGTCCTCTGCAAAAACAACAGTGCTCTGAACCACTGAGCCATCTCTCCAGAGCCACGTCTTAACTTTACAGGCTAGAAGTTTTATCATCTGCATACTATGTTAAAAATCATATTTAATTCCATCATGCTTCAGTTAAAACATTGTTACAGTAGGAAATAGTTTGGCATGTTTGAATAAAGCTTAATAGTTGTGTTTGATTATTAGTCATGTGATATTTAAGATGATTTTAGAAAGCTATAGCTGAATTGGAAATATTGAAGTATTTTTTAAAATTTAAATAGTGACTTCATTTGTAACTTTGAAATCTTCTCTATATGTTCCTTGTTCTATGAAATATATCTGACTTCTCAGTTTAATATTTGTCCTAGGACATAGTCTTGCTTAACCAATAGGCATTGTGAACTAGACAGCAAAGGAGGCCCCCTGTGCTGTTGTATCAGAAAGCTGGGGAGTCAACCAGCTGCTCCCATTTTTCTCAGTAATATTGTGACTGGTATTTACTTGACTGGTATTTACTTGATTTCATTTACAATACAATTACAGAGTGAATGAAATGAGTTCAACTTGCCTGCCTCTGATATCCCGATCGCAATCTGCTTCCTGTGTAAATTGATGTGAGTAACTTAATATTTTCAACCTCAGTTTTCTTGTCTATAAAAAAGAAACAACAAAAGTACCTAATATTATCCCCTGAAAATTAAAATATATCTACATACGAATTTTAACTTCCAGGCTGGTAATTTAGTAAGCATTCAGGAAATATTGCTGCTTCCTCTAATGTTTATCACATAACCCTAGATTTAAATGCTATAATCATTTTGTTATACTTATGATTCCTTTTTAAAACCTTATCTTTAAAGCTCTTTGAGCACATTTAATAACATTTAATTATATACAATATTGTATATTTCATATAAATACCACTTAAGGAAATATTTTCCTACAAAGCTGTATCTACAGAGCATACTTGAAACAAATTATCTGATGTTGCTGTTAAAAACAATCTTTGAAATATGGGAAGATTCATTGCAAATATATAAATTCTAAAACTGTGGAGTAAACTAACAGTTAAATAAAGAAAAATTAGTTTAAGTTTTTCTTCAATGAGTTTTCTTGAAATGTTTTCTTAGATGACATATTTGTTTATAATAGCATCCATATATGAGTTAATGAAAATGATGCTACATATTTATAAATCCCTTCCTGGAATATCTCCATCACAGCCTGGTTCTGGCAGCAGCTACATTGACCCATGGCTTTCCTGGAGGATGGGAACCACACTGCAGTGACAGAGTTCATTTTATTGGGCTTAACAAATGACCCGGTCCTTAGAGTCGTCCTCTTCATCATCATCCTGTGCATCTACCTGGTGACTGTGTCTGGGAACCTCAGCACCATCCTCCTCATCAGAGTCTCTTCCCATCTCCATCACCCCATGTACTTTTTTCTCAGTCACTTGGCTTCTACTGACATAGGCTACTCATCTTCTGTCACACCCAATATGCTGGTCAACTTCCTGGTAAAGCGAAATACAATCTCCTTCCTTGGGTGTACCATCCAGCTTGGCTCAGGTGCTTTCTTTGGGACACTTGAATGCTTCCTTCTGGCCACCATGGCGTATGATCGCTTTGTAGCAATCTGTAACCCACTGCTTTATTCAACCAAAATGTCCACATGTGTCTGCATCCAGTTGCTTGTAGGATCTTATATAGGTAGTTTACTTAATGCTTCTTCCTTCATTATTTCCTTCTTTTCTCTTCTCTTCTGTGGACCAAATAGAGTCAATCACTTTTTCTGTGATTTGGCTCCTTTGGTAGAGCTCTCCTGTTCTAGTGGCAGTGTCCCCATAGTTCCTGCCTCATTTTGTTCTGCCTTTGTCATTATAGTCACAGTGTTTGTCATAGCTGTCTCTTACACCTACATCCTCATCACCATCCTGAAGATGCGCTCCACTGAGGGCCGCCACAAGGCCTTCTCCACCTGCACCTCCCACCTCACTGCAGTCACTCTCTTCTATGGGACCATTACATTCATCTATGCGATGCCCAAGTCCAGCTACTCCACTGACCAGAACAAGGTGGTGTCTGTATTCTACATGGTGGTGATCCCCATGTTGAACCCCCTCATCTACAGTCTTAGAAATAATGAGATTAAGGGTGCTCTGAAGAGAGAAATTAACAGGAAAATATTTTCTTAAGTGATGTCTGTTATGTTGTAGAATTTAATATAGTAACAACATCCTACAGATAAAATAATGAAAAGAACTAAATGCCTGTGGCTGAAATATATGTTCTGATACATATAGTTAGCCACTTGGAAGCTTTTTAGTAACTGTAGAGTGTAGATGTGCAGATATTAAGTAATAAATCATATTTTCATAGTGTTACATTCAATAAATTTAAATAAACTCATAATTAACAAAGTAATTATTTTTATAAAAAGTAACTTCCTGAAAATTATTTTTCACTTTCAGTCATTTGTTTTTAAAAATAGTTATCTGCTATAAATTACAATCATGGAACATTCAAATGATTCAAATAATTAAGGATGTCTGCATTTTCAACAGTAGCTCATTCTGCAATGTTCATAGTAAGAATAGTCATTTCTGGGGATACATTTTGAGATAAAATGACAAATAAAATTCCTGGAGTTGTTTTCAGATTTATTTTATAAGTGCTTTTCCTGTATCCTTGGAGTTGTTCTTCCTGGAATACAAGTGACTTCTGGGAATGGGTTTGTGGACTCATAGCATTGTGGTCTGGATCCCTGCTCTCTGGATTGGGATAAGAAGCAGACTTCCTATGGAAAAAAAAAAAAGGATGAAAGATCCCTGATTAACCAACTCTCCTGAAAAATCTTCCATTTTCCTTTGTGGTGCTGGGAATGAAGCCCAGTGCCTGGGACTTGGTTACCAAGGTCTATATCACTCAGTCATATCCCCAGCTCCTCCTGAGAGTCTTATCTGGGTTCACCGATGACCACCACTTTATTTATCATTCTCCATCCTCTCTTTCACTTCCAGTAAGGGACTCCATGATTCAATCCTTTTATGGATTAGAAGCATGAGAACAATTTACTTATCTTCCTTCTCTGCACTCCTACATTTGGTTATAAATTTTTGCATGATTGGAAGCCAAGGTTTATTTACTTCTCTCTGTCTTCATTGTCAATGACTCTGCTTCAGGCTGACCTCTTTCACAGTCAGTTTATCACAAATAGTTCCAGTGAAATGGTTAACTTAAGCTGTCAACTTGATAAGGGTGTGGTGCCCAGGTGCTTGGTCACACACTAGTCCAAATGCACCTTTGATGCAATTTTTTAAAGACATGCTTGACATTTTGACTAACAGTTGCCAAAAGAAAATTCCTAATTTAGATGGTTCTTGTCTAATCAGTTAAAGGCCTTGAGAGAAAGCCTGAGGTCCTCCAAAGAGGAAAACCCTTGAAACTCTAGACCTCTAGGCTGCTGTTTCAATTCTTGCCAGTATTTTCAAGCTGTTTGCCTACTTAACAGACTTTGTACATGCATATATAACTTGGAGAAAAAAATTATATATATATATACATATATAATTAAAATGAAATTATACATATAAAATGTGTAATAATATTGGAAGAAATATATGAACATTTAGTAAATATGTATAAAAGCATGTAAATGTGAATATCAATGTATTTTTGTGCATATATACATAAACTGCTGTCCTGGGGGAAGCTTAATGAATACAATCCCTAATAAATTGTCCTATCTTTCCATCTTCCAAGTCATGCTGCATATAACTGCCATAGTCATATATCTAAATAAATTACTTTCTTCACCAAAACTCCAAAAGGTTCTAGCCTCTAACCTGGAAAGGGCCCATGAGACTGGGGGTAAATGAGGTTTTAAGAGAGTGGGATGATGAAGAACAAACTGGAAAGAAGAAACTGTAGCCCAAAGGATACAGTGGGGTAGGAGGAGCCAAGGAGAAACAGGAGAACAGAGAAATAACCAATATGAAACATGTATGAAAACCTGTTACCTTGTTAATATTATTTTCAAAATATAAATAAAATATTTTTAAAGACCATAGATATGGCCTTCTTCCCCTTCTCTCTCTTGTGGTATTTCCTTTCCTTTCAAAATTTTGAGCATGCCCACAGTCTTCTGCCTCAAGACTCTCACACACAGCCCTACTTGCAATGGCCTGTTCCCTTCACTGGTGCAGCACCTATTTAATGTTGCAGACACCAATACACTCTTTGCTAAGCCACTTCTAAAGAGCCTTACTGGATCTCAAAACCTAAGATCACCACTATACCCCCACAGGACACTGTGTATTTGTTTTTTACTTCACTGGTAATTATACATTTAGGGTTTGATTTTCACCTGTGAATGGTGGAAGCTTCTTATAGAGAGCTAAAGTGGTGCCCCAATGTCTAATTGTCACTTGGATCATAGAACACGGTAAACTTAAATGCAAATTTGATATGAATGAAATAAAATACCTAATAAATTAATAGGTAGATGAATGAAGGCTTCGTCTTATTTGAACTGTTGGTGCCACTGGGTTCTAAGCCACATTTTGACAGTGGCTATAACTGAGGTACACACAGCAAATATCAGGATTACAAGCACAACTTTGAAACTGTGAATCCTTGTTTTGAAATTAGACAAAATGTTTAATATATCATGTTAAGATAGTCAAGTTTTAAATTTTTAACATTGGAATAGAATGTGCTAGATACCATTGTGATATTTTCTAACAAAATGTTGTTTTGAGATTCTTTTCGTCCTATATCTTCCACTTCTTGTTACTTTTGTTGCCCCTTGTAGCCCCAGCTACTGATTGTTTTCCTCTTTTGTGCCCCATCTGTCTTTTTTCCAAACTCTCCTTCCTCATCTCCTGAGCTGAGCGGCTTAAGAACATCTCACCACTAGGGGGCTCTGTTATAAAGTTCTTTCTAGCAATCCTTTTTATTTCCAAGTAAGCACAGAGTTCTCCAAGCATCAATGTATTCTCTGGTATAGATAGACTATGTGCAAGGAGCCTAAAACAGAGTTGAGATCATATCTATGTCAAACAATCCATTGGAACTTCCTAATACTAAGGGAATTCATAATGTCTGACATCATACAACTGCTATGAAAATTTAAGTGGAAAAACAAGGTATTTGGGGAAACTAAATTCTCTGGATCTAAATAACGGTCCCTTATCTTCTAAACAGAATCTTTGTGGGTTAGCTACTTACTTATGTGGGGTCTCAGGTTACTTATTTTAAATTAAAACTAATAGGACCTACTCATTGGGTTGTTTTAAAGAATTGATGAGCTAATGAAAGTAACATGCTGAGACTGATTTCTGATACATTGTTAAGTATAGATTATCGTTGCTAAATAAAGGAGGAATGGATGGCATCTGAAGAAGGTCAATAACAGTAATTACAACTATTTCAGATAGATACGTACATACATACTTACATATAGACGGACAGACAGACAAAGATGCATAGATAGACACATAGATTATAGATAGATAATAAATAGATAAATATATGATAGATACAATGATACATAGGTACATAGATTATAGATAGATGATAGGTACAAAGATACATAGATGTATAAATTTTAGTTAGATGATAGATACATACATACATATATACATAGATGATGGAGAGAGAGAGAGAATGAGATAAGAGACTGATGAATGGATAGATAGATCTCATTGCCTCCCAAATAGATAGATTACTTATGTTTGAAACTGAAAATTACTGTGTGGGGGTGACATACACCTTCGATCTCAGCACTCAGGAGGCAGAGGCAGGTAGATCTCAGTGAGTTCTAGGCCAGCCTGGTCTACAGAGCAAGTTCAAGGATAGCTAGGGTTAAGCAAAGAAATCTCGTCTCAAAAAAAAAGTGAGAATTACAACAAAGAATGTTTTTAATTTAAAGAACCACATACATATCAATCGGCAGGTCCTAAGGATGATACTAGTATATGAAAACTTTAAAGGTTATCTTCAATTCAAAGACATAGCCTATGAATATATTATAACAGTTGACTCTCTTAAAACCTCCTTTACCTCTTTGTTCTTTAGGCTGTAGATGGGGTGATTCAACATGGGGATCATCACTATGTAGAACTCAACCACCTTGTTCTGGTCCATGGAGTAGTTGGGTTTGAACAACAGAAATGAAGGCAATCTCATAGTAGAAAATGACAGCAGTGAGGAGAGAGTTCCATCTGGAGAAAGCCTTGTGTTGCTTTTCTGTGGATCATGTCTTCAAGGTGGTGATGAAGGATATAGCCTGAAGAGGGAGAAATGGAATACTGCCCACAATGTTGGAGCCAGAGGAGATGGAGAAGATAATTTCAGTAATGGATACACTGGAACAGGAAGGTTTTAATAAAGGAAAGGAACCACAGAATAAATGAGCTATCTGATTGAGAACACAGAACAGATTCAATATGACACTATCAACTTTCTAAGCATTCATACAACCATCCACATAGGAAACCACCTTGGGATTCAGACCCTATAGGATATTCTGGTAGAGTACAGGTGAATAGACAACTGCTTGATCAAGGCCATCTCAGGGAGCAGGAAGCACTTAAGTAATAACTCAAACATCACAAGGAACAAAGTTGGGCTTCAAAATGCAGAAGATGCTAAAACTGTTAGAATTAAAGTATTTTTATTAAAAGTAATGCTGTGAGGCCTTTCAGAAACCATGATAACTTTTTAAAAATAAAGAAAAACATTGGCAAAGGTGTAAAAGTTTCAAACATTAGTTTAATTAATTCCACTGAAATATGTATAGTGTAGAACTTCACAATATCCAGATGCATGATGATCCTGTGAAGGAGTTGCCAAGAGTTTCTGAGACAAGTTCCATCAACAGTGTCATCAATAGGATTGAAAAAGAATAAATGGCATTTGCCAAGATGATAATTAACATTTTTAAAAACACAATACTAAATAGAAAGTAATCTGTAATCATGGACTACCTAAATAACAGAATGAAAGAAAGAATAAGTCTACATCACCCAGGTATCACAACCATGAAATATATACATTTAATTTGAGTCCAGATTTTAGTACAAATGATCAATTTTATTAAAATCTTAAAAAGTACTAAGTTTTCATTAATCAGCATAATGCCACTGTACATTTGAGAGATTTTTTTTATGTAAAACAAGGCAAACAACATGTAATTATTGCATATGTTTCCCAAAAAGTTCATTTAAATATTTATATATGCACACTGAATATTGTTCAAAATGAGGAATGTGTTCTTGCCATCAATTTCCTCAAGGCCTCTTTTACCTCCTTGTTCCTCAAACTGTAGATCAAGGGATTCAACATGGGGATCACCACTGTGTAGAACACAGACACCACTTTAATTTGGTTGGGTGAATGGCTTGACTTTGGCATGACATAAACAAATGTAACTGTCCCATAAAACAAAGTGACTGCAGTGAGGTGGGAGGTGCAGGTGGAGAAGGCCTTGTGCCTGCCCTCAGTAGAGCGCATTCTAAGGATGGAGTGAAGGATGTAGAGGTACGAAACAATGATGATGAACAGGGTAATGACTATGATGGAGCCTGCTGAGATGGCAGGAGACATTTCAGCAATGTAAACATGGGTACAAGAGAGCTCCACCAGGGGTGGGAGGTCACAGAAGAAATGGTTGACTTTATTTGGTCCACAGAAAGTCAGGCTCAACAAACAGCTAGTAAATGATGAAGAATTCACACATCCACCCACATAGGAAATAACCAATAAGATGAAGCAGACCCTGGGAGACATGAGAGTGGAGTAGAGCAGGGGTGAGCAGATGGCCACATAGCGATCATAGGCCATGGCAGCCAGCAGGAAGCACTCAGCAGTCCCAAAGACCACATCAGAGCCAAGCTGGACTATGCAGCCAGCCACAGGGATGGTGGTTCTCTCTCTCAGGAAACCCAAAATCATGACAGGTGTGACTGAGCTGGAGTACCCAATGTCCACAAAGGCCAAGTGGCTGAGGAAGAGGTACATGGGGGTGTGAAGCTGAGGGCTTCTTCTGATCAACAGGATTATGCTGACATTGCCCAGTACAGTGGTGAGGTAGACCCCCAGGAACAATACAAAGAAGACTGAACAAAGGGTGGGGTTCTCAGTTAGCCCCAAAATAATGAACTCTGTTACCATTGTGTGGTTTCCAGTTTCCATCTTTTGTGAGCTGATTCCTATTGAAATAAAAACCAGTGGCTATCAGAATACATTAAATGACCTTATGATTGATATACTCCATTCCACACTTGGCCCATTAAAAATAAATATGGATCTCAGTTTGGTCTCGTGCTTATTCTTCCCCACGTGTTCTGAAACCAAGTTACATCATGCATGATTTCAGAATACTAATCACCATTTATCTTAAGGCCACAGATACAAACTGGACAGTGACTCAGATCAGAACACAGGACTCACTCACTCACAGATATGACATTTGACCAAGTCAGGAGTCTGAATGAATGCACAGAACACTGATGTTCTGAGATCCCAAATAGTTGAATGAATTCATAGAACTCTGATGTTCTGAGACCCCCAAATGGTTGAAATGATGGGCTTATATGCTGATGTTTACAGTACCTAATTCAACTCTATTTTTCAGTCCCTCGGAGGCCACCCTTCCCAGTCTTCTTGTAGGTATGTGCCACTGTGGGCATGCCAATCTGTTGTGAAAATGAATGTGTATGTGTTTTCAATATTAAATTAGAGTACTCATAGATAACTCTCTCTTCCTTTCCATGGTAGCATATTTCACATGCTACATCTGCAATATACTGGCATCTTTTACCAGTCTGCACTTCAAGTGTGAGAACAGGGAATATATGGTACATGCAGTGGAAAGTGAGACAAAGCTATTCTGTATTAGCTCACACTATGTTCCCAAGGTTAATTTATTGGGGCAGCTTAACACTACCTGGTTAATATAATTACAGATCATTAAAATGGAAGTTTTACATAGAGATTAATCCTGAGAAAAGCATAACAAAATCTATTTGGGGGTCATTATTTGTATCTTAAGAACTATATATGAATGTTATAATCTTCTTTATCTTAATCTTATTTAGGTAAGGTAATACCTTATATTAAGAAAATGCTAAATGTTTATAATATGCCAGTCCTGTCAGACCATGAGTAGGAGTAAACAAGTAGTAGGAATACCAAGAAGTCACTGAGAAAAAATTAATTAGAAGAAATGAACAGATAAACAAAATGAAGGCAATATTCCATTTAAACAATATTGTCAAGAGAAAATATTCTAAAATATTTTCAATACTTATACTATTAATTTAGGTACTGAAAGTATGAAAAATGTTCAACATCTATAATCATTATAGAGATGCAAATTAAGTTAACAGTGAAATAGTACCTCACCTGTCTTAGAATGTTATTCTAAAATGATACCTGCACAGAAAATATTGTGCTGCCTTAAAAGGAAGGAAATCTCATCATTGTAGTAATATAGAAAGTCCTGGAAGACACTATGTTAGGAAAATTAAGGAGAGAAAAACAAATAATGGACAATCCCATTCATATTCTGGAGCTAAAAAAGTCCATTTCATAGAATAAAGCAATATAAAATTGACAGAGCAGTGAGGTTATGGGTGTGGTGAGCAACTTGATTTAACCTTTCTACAATGAAGATATACATCAAAACATCATGTCGTGTTGTACACCATAAATATACATGACTACTATCTAATCACTTAATGATTTGATTTTTTTATTTAGAATTCAGAAACTGGATTTGGTGGGAAAAAAAAGATATTCTCACTGGGAGTTGATCACCAGCATTAAACTGGCTACAACAGAAACACACTATGTAGAGATATGAGCCCCACTCCACAGCTGAGGATCTGTGTTTTGATGGCTGTGCAGGCATTGAAGGCAAGAACGTGAGACAGTGGGGCATGGAGAGTAGAGGCTCCCATGCCTGCCTCCACCCCATAGCTACTGAAAATGCAAGAACACCCCCTTTCAACCTCAGTGAAAACATCCCCTTACACTAGCCAAGGAGGAAAAGGAAAGCTTTCCATCTCAACCTCATCCCTTGGTCAAAAACAAACCCAAATAGAAAATAACAAATCCCTATGTGTAGTCCCCTCTCCTAAAAATTTTTATACTGATTTATCCTAATATAGGTTTTGAATTTGAATTTACATTTCTTGTTTAGTCTAAGTCCCCAAGCTTTGAAGTATCTGAAGTAATAATACCTTGGTAACAATGTAGGATTGATTACTGTGATGCTGCTCTATAGACATTATAGATTATAGATTTATTTGTGATAGATTAAAAGTGACTGCAAATTTTGTTCCTGGGACATGTATTCATCAATAACAAAGACTGAATATTACCTGTAGCTACACATTATAATAAAAAGCTTCAGGAATTATCCTCGTACTGCTGGGCTTTCTTATGCAGAACTCAGGCTCATTTGCGATGTAAGACCATAAGTACCTCACCACTAGACAGTCTCCTGTCTGCTAGCATCTTATTGAAAGTCCAATGGGAGAAAATTTAATGAGACTGTGAAAATTGAGTGTGTTTTCCTTTTCATTTATTATTGTGCTGACCAAATCCCAAGGGCTTTATTTATTATCTTCAGTATTACAATTTCAATGATCTAATTAATTTTGAGATTTGATTTGTATAAACACAATTAGCATGGACTAAGCTGTGATCATTTGTGACATCAGTGAGAAATAGCCATCACCAGGTGCCTAGAGAACAAGAGGGAAAAGAGAAGGAATAACATTAAAAAGGAATAGATTCATTTTTTTAAAAAAAGGAATAGATCAGGAATATAAATCAAGAAGTTCACCGTAAAAGAGTCTCTTGAGAGTAGGAATGGTGAACTCACACTAAGTAAAATACTTGTAGGGGAAAGGGGCCTTCAGAGAGAATGGGTCCTCTATGTACCACTTCAGCAAGTTCAGCAGATTTTGGGAAACTAGCTCAGTGTGTTTCAGAATGCTTAGTAAGTTTAAAATGTCATAAATAAAATATGATGTGGCATTTCATGAATCGGTGAAAGGAAATTTTAGTTTAACGATGTTGTCTCCTGTTTTTGTGTTTTTATTGGCCCCTCATCTTGAAAAGACTCATTCTAGATTTTAGATGAAGTAATTTAATACTTACGATTTGTTTCTAAATAACAAATTTGTGAAGTGAAGTGTTGAGAACATCATAAAAAAAATGAGATGGACTGAATGTAACTGTTGAGGTCAGATTATGGGGCCATAGAGGTCCTCCATTCTACTCTCTACCTTTGTATTTTGTATAGGATTTAACTTGGTCATCATGGTTCATAATATTGTATGTCCTCTAGTCTGTGCATAATTGATTATTGTTGTCATTCCTCTGAGGCATTTGTTGGACTTCCTCATTCTTTTCTGAGCATTTAAAATTTCTTTTTCATTTTTTGGCTATCTCCACCCCATCCTTCACCAGGCTAATTTCTACGATCTACCTTCCAGCTCATTTGTTCCCTCTTAATTAATGTCTAATCTACTATTATCATATCTTTCCAGAGTATGTATTTTGTGATTAAACTGTCTCTGTTTGTTTTGATTTGGGTTTTGTTTTATATATGGAGTATTTTGTTGTAGGTGTGAATGTGGTGGTTTGTTTTGTTTCTGTTCCTTTCTTGGAGTGTTTGTCCTTTCATTTCCTCAAAAGTATTAACAAAATATTGCATCATGACTATTAGATTTTCTGTTATTTAGCCTCCATAATGATCTAAGTCTTCTCTCTGGCACACTGGCAAATATTTTCTTGGTTTAGTTTTTCTGACAACTGCTTTCTATCATTTGCTCAGGATAAATGTTGATGTCAATTCCTCTAGGAGATTTACAGATGTGATTCTGGCTTTAGAGTCAAGGATACAGAAAGGGGGGTATGGAATCTTACTCATAGCGAAGGAAAGCTCTGAGGCCAGGCATGTGGCAAGGGTGTCCCTGAATAGAGGCCCAGAAAGGTCATTGTATGAAAACTATGAAGGTGAAGCCTGGACCTTATGGGAGAACCCGAGATGTTGGAGATGCCAGAGTAGTGAGATACCTACCAAGGAGAGCTGCATGTAGAACCAGCCAAAGAGAGAGAAGTGTGTTTCAGTCAACAAAGCTGAAAGGAGTTGAAAATCTGAAGAATCCATGGACATCAGACATGGAGATGCAGAATTTGGAGTTTGCCCAGGTAGTTTTTCAGTCTTGCTTTGGTCCAGCATTTCCTCACTACCCTTCCTCCCTTTTGGAATGGTAATGTATATGCTGTGTCATTGAATGTTGTAAGCATGTGATCTGCTTTCCTATTTTGATTTTACAGAGGGTTACAGTTAAAGATTGCCATAAGTCTCAGAAACTTTGAACTTTGGACTTTTAAACAGTGTTGAGATTGTGATCAGTTCTGGGGACTTTTGAAGTTGAACTGAATGCATTTATGCATTACGATATGACTACTAGCCTATGGGGAACAGGGAGTGGAATGTGATAGTCTGAATAAGAATGGCCCCCATAGGCTCATATGTTTGAATGTTTAGTCACCAGGGATTAAAACTCTGAAAGGATTAGAAGGATTAAGAGATGTGGCCTTCTCAGAGGAAGTATGTCACTGAGAGTGGAGTTTGAGGTTTCAAAAGCATATGCCAGGCCCAGTCTCTCTCTCTCTCTCTCTCTCTCTCTCTCTCTCTCTCTCTCTCTCTCTCTCTGGATCAGGATATAGCTCTTTGCCAGCATAACTCCTGCCTGCTCCCCTGCCTCCTGTCATGGTCATAATGGACTAAGCCTCTGAAACTACAACCAGCTCCAGTTAAATGCTTTCTTTTATAACCAGCTGCCTTAGTTATGCTATCTCTTCACAGAAGTAGAACACTGACTAATATAAAAATGTATCCCAAAAAAGAAGAGCGCCAAATTCTCAATTCTCAGCTTCATGCTGTGCATGAGTGTTGATAATACTCACAGCAGAGTGTAGATATATATTCAATATGTTAACAAATGAAGGAATAAGTAGAAGTTCATTAAAGTATGTGTGTGTTCTTACATTAAGAGATAAAATGTTTCATTTTCAGTCTATAGTTCAGTTCATTATCCTATGATCCTATAAATGAACAGTAGGTCACAGCTTATAGACCTACTTTAGGTTCCTCAACTCCAAGCATTCCAGGACCAAATCACATCTTTCTGAACTTTTGGCTATCAGCAGCACAAAAACTTTAGGCAGAATATAATAGCCTTTGGAGTCAGGAGAGCTATGAGCCAACTTACTCTGGAAAGGAGTTGAAAAGCAACCTTCAATAGCTCTTGTTGCCAAAGAAACATTGAAGTTTGAATTATGGCTTAAGCACTAATTGATTGCCTTTTTCTTGGGGTGAATATCACAACCAAATTAACAGCCTCAAATTCAGCTTCAGGATTAAGGTATTTGTGGACAAAGCTTCCATCAGGAATTTCGTTTTCCATCTTTACATAAATATTTCCTAAATATATAACAACTGTAAATTTGAGGGGTTAAATATTCTTTTTGCTCAGCCCTAAGTGGAAAATGTATGTGTCACCCCTCCTCCAAAGGCTTGGGGCTCATTGTGGAAGAGAAGATGGAAAGAATACAATATCTAGAGGTGGTAAGTGACAAAAAGGAAAGTGTCTTCTGGACACAGCAGAACAGCTGCACAGATGAACTCAGAGCAGCCATGACAGCACGCACAAGACCTGTGCAGGCTCAAGCCAGACCACGCCTCCTATGTAAAGGGAAGCTGGGCATGAAGTCCCACCTCTAGCAGAGGAGCCATTGGCAACCGATAGACGTTAGAAGAGGGAAAGTCAACTTTCTCTGAGAACATAGCCCCTAGTAAGTTGACCATGCTCTGGTAGAAAGCCATATGTCCAAGAACATTTGGGCAACACAAATTGTTCTTGATTCTAGAAGGAAAAAAAAGGACACAAGTTGAGTGGGAAGTGGGGTTGGAGCTGGGAAGAATTTGAGGGGAGGGGTGATGAAGATGATCAAGTTCCTAAATAACTAATAAAATGTTAAAATTTTTTTAAAAATATAATGGCATTGCTTTATAGAGAAAAAAATCAAATTAATAAAATTAAATTGCTTTGAAGAAAGAAATGATCATTTTGCATTCATATTTGTGTATGTGTGCACGTTGGTGCATAGATTTATTTTGTAAAACTGTAAGTTTTGTCATAAAGGGGTTAGGAGACTTTTAATTTGTCATTTTCTATTTTTGAATAGATAATTTCTAGGAAGCTCACAGAAACATTTCATATCTCTACATGGTTATAACACTATCAATCCATATCCATTTATTGCACTCTATATATGTCTTAGTTGAGATTTCTATTGCTGTGATAAAATACCATAACTAAAAGCGACTTGGGAAGGAAAAGGTTTATTTTATCTTACAGCTCATAGTCAGTCCATCATCCATGGAAATTAGGAACTCAAGCAGAAACCTAGAGGCAGGAACTGTTGCAGAAGCCATGGAGAAGTACTACTTACTGTCTTGCTCTTCCCGGCTTGTTCAACCTTTCTTACACCATCCTGGACCACCTGCCCAGGTATGGCACTACCCTCAGTGAGCTTGGCTCCCCCACATCATTTGTCAGTCAAGAAAATGCACTACAGACTTGGCTCGATGCAAAGCTTATGAGGCACTTTTTTTCATCTTTTTAAATGGCTATAGCTTGTGTCAAGCTGATATAAAAACCAGCCAACACGACATGCCAAAAATTTATCCAGGAAAGAAGAAAATATGCAAGTAATTATAGCTACTTTTCTGTGTCTAGACATCTACCAGGTGTAGAAGTGAAGACTGTTTGCCTCCTAGAATGTATTTTTAAATGGTGGAAAGTGAAGCTTCACAAAACCCCAGTAAACAACATCCTAAAATCCTAAAGGAGTGTCTAGCAGTATGCCTTATGGAATGTGCTATCCAGTTAGTTTTCTTCTCCTCTTCCTCACTAACACATGGTAATAATAACTGTGCAGTTACACTTGGAAAAGAAGAAAAGTAAAATGTTTTAGTATATTATGGTGACTATTTGTAAACAGTTAAGAATGTCTACACTTGCAAAGGGACAATGTTGATATTTGTTGTTAGCAAATTCTTCTGAGATAAAACATTCTATCATGGAGGGAAACTCCTTAAGACACAGGAATCTCTAAAGAGAGACTGGTTAAGACTCAAGAAGTAAACAACACAAAGGCTTTAGGAAGTCCCTGAAACTGACCAGATTTACTAGGCCCCTCCCATCCAAGTATATGTAAGCAGTAAAGAATGCTGAAAGACACTCTCAGAATAGCTGAGCTGCCTAGAAAAGGCTCAAACCAATAGGCCACCTACAAAAGACTCTCTCCAACTTGTCCAACTGTCTATAAGCTGTGCACTGTGCTCTAGGTTTTCATCTTTTGTGAGTTGTCAGCCATGCTGGGGTGGGTTTTTGGTGGTACAGCTGTCTTTGAGTCATTTCTGCTCTCGTGAGTAACCCCTCACCCATATTCCTGTAAGTAACTCCAATAAAACTCATTGGTCCACCAAGTTGGGCATTGGTGGTATTCTTACTTTAGTCTGTCACCAGTTCCCTATCAATAGTAAGTAAACAGTTGTTTGCATCTCCCCGGGAATAATGTCACACACCAATATTCAATCCTCTTATAGAAAAAGGAGCAAGCAACAATTGCAAATGAAAACCTCAGACACAAACCACTTTGCTAAACCAGAAACACTAGAGGAAGCAATTTATTGCTGTAGGTGGAATAGAATATGTTATGCTGCTCAACCAAGACTTTGCTTCTGTAGTTGATTCCCCACATCTTACAAAAGACATTTCCAAGAAACCACATTCAAAAACATCTTATGGACAAGGTTGAATGCCTCAAATCTCAGTTAATAAGTAAGCTTGTTTTTTATTGCTATTCTTCCAAAGCTTGCCACCCTTGTTTCCTTTAGCCTCTCTGCGTTTCTGGGAGAAGCTTTGAATCTCAACATGCCTATAAGCAAGGACAAGCTGATTTTAATACTAGGAATGGTCTGTTTGGAACAAGGTAACTCTGCAACCCTTTCTTCCATCAGAGGTAAGTTTCAAATTAACTCCATAACTACCTTCTTTCTTTGTCTGATGGAGTCACTCTTGCTGATTCCACTTCTTGTTCATGGGAATATAAGAGAAGCAAATTGTTTCAGGAATGTAATTGGTTTTCAAAAATATTTCTTTGGATTTTGCTTCTGTGCTAAGCATATTAAATTGAAGTGAAACATTTATGGGGGGAGTAAGTATTTTCTCCTAGTTTTACCAACTGATTTGGAATATCTACTTATTTGAAGGCATTACACAATCCTGTATCCTTTTATGGAGAAATTCTGGAGATCATCACAGGTTTGGAAACATTTCGAATCCTCAGGAAAATTATCATGCTCAGTGATACATAGTGTAAATGATTTTTTTTTTGGCCTTGATTATAACAAGCTGAAAACAGTTGTTGGCAAACTTCTCTGTAGTCAGACTTTGCCAGCCTGGAGAATCAACGTCTCTTCTGTCTCTACCTCAGTGACTTCAAGGAATACTGAATTTTACGTCTAGCAGATTTATGACTCATTCAGCTAAAGCGGTTGGAAAAGCTTTTGATCATACCTGCACTGGGTTCAGAATGAAAAGACAATTGGTTATTTCATGCTCTGTTGTCGTTAGCTACATGTCTCTTTGATTTTTAGTTTTCACATCAGCCACATGAAGGTGAAAGTGCTTTTTCTGCAGACAAGATGTGGGGATTAAGCAATAAGTTATATGGGTGAGCTTGTGTACTTTAACATTGATCTAATTAGCTGTCCTCATGGGGATATATTCCTAGGGAAAGCCACTTGTGCATTCATTCATGCTTTTCAAATGCAAGGAGTTGTGCTAGACCTTAGAAGTGCAAATACATAGGATCCACATTTCTAAGCTTCTCACTCAAGAAGTCCTCCTCCAGTGACTGAAGCAAACAATTAACTCTCACAATGTAGCTTGGAAAGAACTTTTAAAGGATGATGGAGAGTCAGGAGAGAGAGTGCTATGCCATGGGAGAGATCCAGAATGCAGTTTGAGGAAATCGAGGAGGATGTCTCAGTTAAAGTGGTAGGTAAGCGTTCAACGAGTAAAGAAGCTGAAGGATGATGAGGCAGAGTCTTATACGCCCTCCTGAAAACCTCATGGAAAAAAAAATTACCTCGAGAGGAACAAATCCATCACTGAAATTGCCTAGTGCAAGAAAACAAATTTAATCTAGCCCCTTATACAAAAAGTCAAAAGCCCACGTAAATACACACATATTGAAATGTTTTTAGGGACAAAGTCTTCTTGTAAAGTTATTTCTTCCCTTTACCTGACAGGTATCTGTCTTAACACTAGTATGTGAGTTGAAGCTGTCTTTATGCCACTATCCCTGAACAATCTGTTTTCTGGCCTACATTAAATCTAATTCGATTTATTCATATCTGACTGTGTGACAGGTACCACAGACCATGATCTCAGACTCAGTCTCATGGGCAAAGCAGAGGGAGATACGTGGATACAATTACAAACTGAGGCAGGCTACAGTATCATCAAGTTAACCAAGCAACTCTGTACATCAGGACTTGTAATACACATTGTGCATTTGCTAGATGAGGTGTTTCACACCTGTAATCTCAGCATCCCAAAGGCAGAGGCAAAAGGATCATGAACTTAAAGATCCTGAGTACCATAGTGAAATGAACTTGTCTCAAAAATGAGAAAGGAAGAAAGGAGGAAATGGAGGAAGAAAGGAGGAAATGGAGGGAGGAACTGAGGGATGGAGAGAAGGAAGGATGGAAGGAAGGGAGAGAGGGAGGAAGGGAGGGATGGAGAGAAGGAAGGAAGGAAGGAAGGAAGGGAGAGAGGGAGGAAGGGAGGGAGGGAGGGAGGAAGGGAGGGATGGAGAGAAGGAAGGAAGGAAGGAAGGGAGAGAAGGAGGAAGGGAGGGAGGGAGGGAGGGAGGGAGGGAAGGAGGAGAATATTAAATCCCCATGTTTGTGGAGTCCATAGCTGGGTTGAAAGCCAGAAACAACTGCCTTGGTACACTGAGTGTCAGAGGGCGCTAGAGAGCACTGTGAGGAATCTCTTTTTTTTAGAGATCAAAGAGCTCAGAAAGAAAATAGGCTGCCTTCCTGACAACCCAGTAGCAACCTATCCCTAGAGCCCTTAACCTTCACATTCGAAGTCATTCCTTGTTCTGGGGAGATGGTTCAGTCAGTAAAGTACAAAAGACTGGGCTCAGTGCCCAGAAACCATTTTTTTAAAAGCTGATATGGTGATGTACATACTTCAATGCAGTTCTGAGGAGGCAATGACAGGCAGACCCCTGGGGCTAGCTGGCTAGCCAGCCTAGGCCATTTGGAGAGTTCCAGGCTAGCGAGAGGCCTTGTCTCTAAAAACAAGCAGAAAGCGGCTGAGGAAGACTGTCAAAGTTGACCTCTGGCCTTCATATGTACACATGTACTTGTGTACCCACATACAAATGAACACACACACACACACACACACACACACACACACACACACACACACACACACACAAAATAGAAATTGTCCTGATAGTGTGCATCTTATGTGTGTCAAAACCTGAGTAATCTCTTGTTTTTCAAAACACAGCTAATCCCAACCATTAACTTAAAGCCATGTTATAATTTTTCTATATATTCCATATACTGCATTTTGTTCTTGCTCAGAAGATTTTTCCATATATCTTAGTCCTAGAAACTGAACACTCAGTGTCTGTCTTGTCTTTTCCCAGCTCCTAACTGTGGGCAGAGTCTGGTTAAACCACAGTCTCAGAATTACTTTAGCCTTTTCAGTCGCATTGTTGGGGGAAGCCAAGTGGAAAAGGGTTCCTATCCTTGGCAGGTGAGTCTCACAAACCCTTCTCTGGTGGGTGAACTATAAAGTCTGAAGCTTATATCTCCCCAGATCACATGCTACCTCCATTAGGTCTCCCCTCTGGAGGAAAAAAAAAAAAACTAACAACACTCCAAAGCTGTGCTTTCCTAATCTTGAAGGAAGACACTTCTCAACCCAGTTAATCAAGATTAATATTCATGGTTGAATTTTTGTTCAGTAGGTTACCTGACTGTCTTAGTTAGGGTTTCTATTCCTGTAAAGAGAGACCATGACCACAGCAACTCTTATAAAGGAAATCATTTAATTGGATGGCTTACAGTTTCAGAGGTATAGTTCATTATCATCATGGTGAGACATGGTGGCATGCAGGCGGACATGGTGCTGGAGAAGGAGCTGAGAGTGGAGAAGGAGCTATATCTTGATCTGAAGGCAACAGGAAGTGAACTCAACTAGGCATAGCTTGAGTATAGGAGACCTCAAAGCTCACTGCCATAGTGACACACTTTCTCCAACAAGGCCATGCCTGCTTCAACAAGGCCACACCTCCTAATAGTGCCACTCCCTATGAGCTTATGAGGACCAATTACATTCAAACGACCACAACGACTGTCATTGATAAACTTTACAAATACTTGTTTGAATAGATAATTGGTCACTTGATCAATTGGTTATCTATTCAATTCAGAAGTTCATATTCAAATCATAATGGTGATCCAACGGCTTTTCTTTCATGGTTTTTTGTTCTATGTCTTCTATTCTTTTTCATTGCCCATTGTTTCTTTGTTTTGGTCCAAAGAATCTAAGCTGGAGCCTAAAAAGCTATAAGCATTCACTGTACCACTGAGCTACACAACATTAGCAGTTTTTTCTGTGTCTCTTTGTGTTTCTTTTATTTTTTTATTTTCTACTGTTCATAAATAATTTTTGGTTAAAAGGTGAAAAATTCTAATCAACTGCCTTTTTCTCATCCTAAAAATGTGAAGCTATTCATTGAAAATATTTACTTTTCTATTATAAGTCACCTTAGAATCAAATCAAATATCATGAATAGATTGAGTTGAAAACAGAAAGTATGTTTATAAGGGTCAGAGAGACATTTCAATGAGTAAATGTGCTTTCTACTAAGCCTGACAACCTGAGTTTGATCCCAGGGACCTACATGGTGGAAGGAGAGAAGTGATGTCCAAGATTTGTCCGCTGATCTCCACATGTATATCATGCATGCATACACACACACATGCATGCACACATACACACACACACACACACACACACACACACACACACACACACAGTATACTCAAAGAGGAAGGAGGGATAAAATGAATAAAATCACTCTAAGTATGTTGAAGCGGAAAACTAAAGAACAGACTTGAAGTTCTAGGGGTCAAATAGTTCATTAAGCATGTGAGAAAACAGTAGACCCAAACTACTGTCATATACATTGTCATAGTCCCTGACTCATGATCACTGTGGTTAAGCTATATGTATCTGTCTTTGAGAATATGCTCAGATGTAGGTTTGTGGGGAACCCCACAGCATTAACTTTCACCAACTTAAATCTGTCATCTAGGTGTCTCTGAAACAAAAGCAGAAACACGTCTGTGGAGGAACTATCATCTCTTCACAGTGGGTCATCACAGCTGCTCACTGCATGGCTAAAAGGTAGGAAGTTTGGCTCATGGAGGAGGACCAGGTTACCTACCCTCCCTTGGAATCAGAATCAATTACTCTTGTAAAACACAAGGAATCTTCCTAATTGGGTGTCACAAATGAGGCTCTGTGACATTGTAGGCGGGTCCTCATCTTAGGAAAGGATTCTTGGCAAAAGTAAAATACTGTATTTACATAAACCCACTGAAGTCAACAAAGAGTAATATCAAAAGACTGACTAGTGAAAGTTTCCTACTAGTTTTGGTGAAATATTTCAGCAAAAAAGCACTACCTGGCTCATTATACATCTTAAGAAGTAGATAAAAGGAAACAAAGACAGACCAGTAAAATATAGACTCTCAAGTCTTCCTTCCTGTTGTTCTTGCTTCTCTGAGCTTCAACCTAAGAACTTCCATTTTTTTTAATCAGCTTTCTAGTATGATCCAAATATTCTGCTGTCAGTGTCAGACATTATCGTGGTTACACCTGGCTGTAACCAAGATAATTTTCCCATAGTTGTCCTTTCAATTTAAGTCCGAAAACATTCTTAGGATGCCCACTTACTGCCAGTTGCTAGTGAGTACCAAAGACACAAAAATTACTAAGGCATGATGCCTCCCAGAGGGTCCATTGTTTAAAAGGAAATTAGCCTGGAATTTGGTGCACATTTGTAGACACAGCTACTTGAACAGCTGAAGCAGGAAGAATGCTTGAGTTCAGGAATTTGGGACCAGCCTGAGAAACATAGAAAGACCCTGTATGTTGAGTAAAAATAAAAATAAACAAGCAAACAAACAAATGAGTAAATAGCTGACAGTGTCCCTACAATATAGGTAGGTAGTGGTAACCTAGAGAGATATTATGTACTAGATTAAGTAGCTAACATACCCAAGATTCAGAAAAACATTCCAAGAGAAATGATGCCCTTTCCAATAGTGTATAAAATATCACCATTGGAAATGAAGGGTCCCAAAGAATGGAAAGCTCAAAATGCTTACTCCATCCTATCTCATCCTATCAAGTTCCTTCTAGATAACACTGACCTGAAAAAATAGCATCTTTCTCATTTCATGGGAGCTATAAACTACAAATATAAAGAAGGAAAAGAGACATCCCCACTTTCCATTGTTGTAATTGGTGCCAAATCCGTGAGTATGTATACTCCCTAGCACATCAGAGTTAGGGTGAT
Source organism: Peromyscus californicus insignis (assembly GCF_007827085.1). Classification (NCBI taxonomy): domain Eukaryota; kingdom Metazoa; phylum Chordata; class Mammalia; order Rodentia; family Cricetidae; genus Peromyscus; species Peromyscus californicus. The sequence continues at coordinate 95,539,699 of NW_026294562.1, forward strand.
GCCCTTCATAATACAAATGCCACATGAGATTTAACACTAAAGCCACATCCTTACTGGGAATCACAAATAATTCACAAAATAATTCACTGGTATTAAGACTGGGACAGCCTAATTCAGTGGTTCTCAACCTTCCTAATGCTGTGACCCTTTAATACAGTTTCTCATGTTGTCATGACCCCAACCATAAAATTATTTTTGTTGCTGCTTCATAACTATAATTTTGTTATGAGCTATGATGTAAATACCTGTGTTTTCTGATGATCTTAGATGATACCTTTGAAAGGGTCGTTTGACCCTCCAAAGGGGTCATGACCCACAGATTGAGAACCACTGGCCTAATAAGATAGCTGAATAAAGTCTCATATATATTTTAGCTCCCTGAATTACAATGCATGTGTATCTCTCTAGCTAATTACAAATGACACTGACAAATACTAATGATATCATGTCACTATCTCTACACTTTACAAGCCCTCCCCTGGAACTCAGAGTCTCTGTGTTTCGGTTTTCTAATAGCAATGGGCTCATTCTCAGTTGCTTTGCTCGGCACTCTCATGCCTCACATTATCCACCCATGTCAATTTGAAGAAGCCAATTTGCCAGCATTTACAACCACACTCAGAGGCCCATTAAAACCCCATCTCTTTCCTTCTCCCTTTTCATAGAAACATTGCATTAACTTTGAATGTTACTGCTGGAGAACATGACCTGAGCCAAGCAGAGCCAGGAGAGCAAACACTAGCCATTGAAACCATCATCATACACCCGCAGTTCTCCACCAGAAAACCTATGAACTATGATATTGCTCTTCTGAAGATGGTTGGAACCTTCCAATTTGGTAAACACTTGTGGTGCACCTTGATCGTCCATCCTTTTTCCCCATAACCTTTGACCCATACTATATCCCCTACAGATCATATTATGTAGTCTGAGACCAGTTCTTCTGGGTCATAAACTGGAAGGCAGAAATTTTTCTGGAGGGTCCCCTACCTAAAATGCCCTTTGCTTATGGTTCTGGAGGTAGGGTTATGTGGTGTCAGGAGAAGAAAGCTGACAAGTGACACCTGAAGACACCAGGCTGATATACCACAAACCTTAAGGGGGCTTGGGGGACCACCCAGATGCCTATAGGTGGGCAACTATGGTACCCTCTCCTGCATGAATGAGCCAAGCCCTGCCTTGATCTTTTCTTTAGGCCAATTTGTGAGGCCTGTGTGTCTTCCAGAGCCAGGAGAACACTTTAAGGCTGGATTTGTTTGCACAACTGCGGGCTGGGGTCGACTGGCTGAAGGTAAGGGCCCCTGCACCACTCCTCTTAATCCAAATTCAAAACTTTCTGGTGCGTAACCAGAAATTAGAGTTTTAATTATTTTTTTTAAACAACCAGGCAAACATTTCAAAAGGCAGAGAATTTCAGTGCATTTAAGAAATTAACATCTTGCCAGGCAGTAGTGGCACTCGACTTTAATCCCAGCACTTGGGAGGCCGAGCCAGGGAGATCTCTGTGAGTTCGAGGCCAGCCTGGTCTACGGAACAAGATCCAGGACAGGTACCAAAACTACACAGAGAAACTCTGTCTCGAAGAACAAAAGAAAGAAAGGAAGGAAGGAAGGAAGGAAGGAAGGAAGGAAGGAAGGAAGGAAGGAAGGAAAAGAAATTATCATCTTTCCAAAGAGACAAAAACCTGCATCCAGCTGCTGCTGTTGAAAGAACTGGGCATCTTCACATCAGAACAGTGAATGGCTTACCTTGATGGGCCCATCCCTGTGTTCCAGGTGGCAGCCTCCCACAAGTCTTGCAGCAGGTAAACCTGCCAATTTTGACTCAGGAGGAATGTGAGGCAGCTCTGTTGACCTTAAGGAATCCTGTTACTGGGAAGACATTCCTCTGCACAGGATCCCCTGATGGAGGAAAAGATGCTTGTCAGGTAAGTGGCTGCAGCTATGCTCCAGGCCCAGGAAAGTTTATTAGCAGGGAGGAACCTAAGAATGCTGATTCCAATTAAACCTAGAATCTGCTGTTCACCAAAAATAATAGAGGTGGTGCCAAGGATGAGATGCTCCGGGTTATCCCACACCTTAAAGATTTCTCTTCTTATTTTGAGGTGTCTAGATTAGGGGCGTTGGGGATGCCACTTTTCAATTCTTGGCATTTATGAAGAGTATAGTCTGTTGTATCACTAGGCAAGCCATCTCTGAGTCCATAGAATGAACAGGAAAGGGAAGAAATACTCTAGCCACGGGTGGAGAGAAGGAGCAACAACTGACAGACTGTGCTGTTGGAGGATCAAATGGAAGCTGTGTCCGAATGTTCTTCCAGGGTCCCGTGTCTAAATTACTAGAAGTCGGGACATGTTATGCTTGTCATTGGCACTCTCATGGGGGAAGAGTGAGCACTTTGAGGCATCTCCACCGACAATCATGGTAACAGAGGTTTCCTTCTCCCTTCCTCAGGGAGACTCAGGAGGGTCACTCATGTGCCAGAACAGGAAAGGGACCTGGACTCTAGCTGGCGTGACTTCTTGGGGTTTGGGCTGTGGTCGAGGCTGGAGAAACAATTCGAGGAGAAAAGAGCAAGGATCTCCTGGGATCTTCACAGATCTTAGCAGAGTGCTTCCCTGGATCCACGAACACATCCAGACTGGTAATGAAGCCATCCTGCAAGCTTAGGAAGCCAAAGTTCTACGGGGTAAAGAGCATCAACAGGCTAGACAAGTTGAGACTGGGGAAGGGCCATTTCTGTTCTTAGTGTAACACTTGATTTTGAAATGTACAATCTAATACAAGAGCAAAACATCATATATATCCAAGTATTAAAATACTGGCTGAAGAATGAATACATTCCTCACATAAATTGCTTTGCCAATGTTTGAAACTCTGTTAATGGATGATATATGCATCTCCACCTACTTTTCTACTGTTCTAGCAAGATTCAGCAAGCTAAAGCATAGCTCAGTAATGATCAATTGATAATCCAACCACCCAGAGAATGATATAAGAACTATTTTCAGATGTCTCAATTAAAGAGAGGACACCAGCACCTAGTTGATAAAGATCACAGGAGCTGCTAAGCCACATATAGTACATCAGATAGTCCCCACCAGGATGCATATTCTCACTTCAAATTAGACAAAGACATAGACACCCTGGTATAGAAGCAACTGTGGTAAATCTGAAGGGTGGAGTCTACATAAACTTTTAGTCAACTAGCCAGGAGAAAATTGCAACTTTGTTTTTAACCTCCAAATTCAACTGTTTCCTTAACTGGTGTCTTCCAGTCTCAAATTGGCTTCCATCATTTCCCAACAGGGTTAATTAAAATTAGCTCATAATTGAGGGATTTTTTTTAGAGTATTGCGCAATGGCGGGTATCTGATCCTTGTTGTGTGACTATTCAAAATTCTCATGGTGGGAGGAAGGTTATTTCTCTCTGGCCTCTATTCTCATGCTTTCTTGCCTCTTTTCGCTCTGTATAATCTCCAAGTTAATCACTGTTTCTTCATTAGTAAGAATAAACTAAGTGAAATCATTTCAAAACACCAGGACCTCTGTCCTACTTTGTCATTTTATCCATCCTGCTGTTCCTTTCACAGATTAAATTCTCAGTATTTGCATATTGACTTAAAATGCTCTACTTTTGAGTCAATTTTTTGTCAAGGTACCACAAGCTTTGAATCGCATCTTTCTTTTTGTTTCTCAGGCTATCGGAGAAAGAGCACGAGAGGTGGGTACTCCTTGCAGGCTGCACTTGCAGGACCATGAATTAACATCCTAACATTTCTGAGTGTCAGTTCTGGTTATCATCAAATATCTTCCTCTGGTAGTGTTTCTGTGGTCACTTGGTATAAAACTCTGAAGAGCACCCACAGCTATCCCTGCCAGTCTGCCAATTGCATGTCCACAGAGCTCCGTTCCCTTCCATGTACCTTCTTGTCAAGCCAAAGCTTTGTCTAAGTCATCAGACAGTAATTGACAAATATTCACTTTCAACTAGATAATAGAAGATAGGAGGTGGTGCAGAAATAGTTAATGAGCTACGTACCCTCCCCTGAAAGCGTCCCTACTTACACAGGAGGGTTATCCCTGCTCACTGTGACTCTTTGGTGAAATTCACTCTGAGATCTGGGGCAAGCTCCTTCCTCAGTTACATCCTCCCTAAAGAAAGGAGATTGGATCTTAGCCTAACTCTTCACTGTGTCTTTGAGGCTGTAGTATTTTTTCTCAAAAAGCAATATGGCAAAGTAGACTTCCCAGAGCTAGGCTGCTCACAGATATAAAAGACCAATGTTGTAGGCTTTGGAGCAGATACATCCTTACCCAGGATAGACCACAAAGGATGAAGAAGGAAAAATATGGGGTGCAATGGCAAGTCAGCCAAAGCAGCTCAAGGATAGGATGTAGAATGGATTCTCACAAGAGAAATGAATAGAAAGATAATTTGAGATCAAATTCTGGGAACTACACATTTCAGTCAAAAAATAGGCTTCATTGGACAATGGGAAGTTGGTTATTTAGATAGATACATTATAGCTATACTATAAGAATATAAGAACAGCATAAAGGAGGTTAAGGGAAGAATAAGTCAAGGGGAATTCATTATAGATAAAGAAAAATGAAGGATTAAAACAGAGTAAGGGCCAGAGAATGAAAAGGAGATAGAAAGGAAAAATTTAGAGCCAGTTTAGTAAGGACTGAAAGTAAAGAGAGGGAGGAATCCAACTTGATTCTTTATATCACCACAGCTTTGAACATTAGAGACTGAAAGCATACACATAACCAAATCAGTAGTAGTTTTGCTCATAAAGGGAAATTCCACTTGTACCATGTTGAGTTTCAGGGGAGATAACTGAATATTAGTTTAAGTCTGACCTAAAGTCCAGAAGAATAGAGTTAAGAGCTGAAACTGCTAGTATGACTAAGCTGATGCTGGGGTCCCTGATAGAAAGAGAAAGGGAAGACTGCAGTAGAACCCCGAAAATGCCTGCACCCACGGAATGAAGTCACAGGGTCAAAGTCAAAAAGGAAAATAGATTACGGCATCTCAAAAGTAAGCAGGGCATAAAAAGGACAAAAATTCAAAACAATGAGGCATCATAAGAGCCAAGACAGGAAAACAGTTCATGAAGAATGAAAGTGTACAGAAAGGAGAATCAGTGGCTCCCCTGTCCTCAGCTTCTGGAAGGTTGTCATAGTGGGTAGCATTGTCTGCCAGCCCTCATGCTGTGGCTTTCCCTCTCAGCTTCATGCAGTGAGCCTGATGGTCTAATCAGTGGGTCTGAGGGAGAGCTGCACTTCCCAGAAAGCCTCCACCTATACTATGAGAGCAAGCAGTGAGTACTCCCTCTGCTGTCCTCCCCCAGACTCTGCCTCCTGCCTGCCTGTGCCCATTAACAGGACCATGACTGTCACTTTCTGACTAGAAGTAACACCCTCTCCGTGTATCTGCCTGCAGACTGTGTGTCTGGACCCTGCTGGTTCCAGAGGACATGCATATATTGTTCAATATGTCCCACTTGGATGTAGAATCTTGTCACCACAATTACCTGGCAATGTATTCCTTAGAAGACAGGCTCGTTGGTGAGTGGTCCTTCACACTGTCATATGGAAAGTCATGCTAAGTGGACCTAACAAGGTCTGGCTACAATATGTCTGGCCTTGAGCCATCTGTAAATGCCACATTTTCCTTTTCCAATGTTGAGAGTCTGCTCTAAAGTGGGGAAGAACTGAGTCTGAGCCTGCTGCGGGTACTTCAGCAGCTGCATCCGATACTTGTAAAGCCAGGCTACCTGGGTTTTGACCCAATTAGGAGTAAAATTTACATGTACTGCCTGGTCCCCCAGCCACGCCAAGCAGAACGCTGCTTAACTATGTGTGCAAATGGCTTTTACCTGCCTCAATAGACTAGGAAGAATGGCATAAAGATATAGCCATGGGAGACAAAGCTTATTTATGTCAGAAACAGAAATGAAGCCAGACATAGTGGCACATATCTGTAACACCAGAATTTGGGAGATTGAGGCAGGATTGCAAGTTCATGGCCAGCCTGGTATATATAGTGGTATCATGTCTCAAACAATCAAAATATAGAAATGGAGTAGTGTTTCTGTGATTCTCACCCTGAAGTAACTTTGCCCACCCCATTGGGAGATAGTTGGCAGTATTGTAGAAGTATTCTTGACTTTTGCAACTGAAGAGAATATAGGAGATAATATAGAATGTAGGAGAGCCTATTATAAAGAATGAGACATTTAAAAAATCCTTCAAAAGCCAAAGAGCAACACGAACACAGAACATTCTGTATCAAAATCCCAGTCGTGCAGAAGGTGAGAAGCCTAATTAGACAATATTGAACTTCCAGGACAAGATCACATCTCCTTGGGGTATTCATATGGTGCCATTTTCCAGACTCTGAACAAAGACTCTTCTCGCATTACAGGGAAATTCTGTGGAGAAAGCCTCCCTTCATCCATTCTCCTTGGCTCCAGTTCTGTCAGGCTGAGATTCATCTCTGATGCCACAGATTATTCCACTGGGTTTAATCTCACCTATAAAGCTCTCAAGCCAAACTTCCTTCCTGGTAAAACCATTTACTTCCAATGCTTACTATCTAGGCCCTTTGCAGAAGTTTTGGCATCGCAGGAATTGGGTGAGGGGCTAGGGAGACCCTGCCTGAGGTCTGCTGGCTCCATAGTGGAGAAGGCAACTTGGCCAGCTGAAGGATGCAGTCTCTCCTCCTTCTCTGCCCTGAAAGTTCATGGTGATCACTGACTCAAGTGAGCTGAGAGGGCCTTAAGAGTTGTATAAGCTAGTGTACAAGACTCTCCTTCAGTGTTGGCTCTGCCAAAAGGTGTAGCTTATCACTTGTTAGAGACAGGAGGGAGATACAAGAAGTCTTTTTTTGGTGGTTGCATTTTTCTGCCCCCTTTGTTTTAGATTCTGGCTGCAAGTCTCTAACTATCCTCTTTGAAGAAGGCACAATACATAGTCTTCACTATCCTGAAGACTACAGTGACATGGCTAGCTGTACCTGGATTTTTCAAGCCCCCAACCATTGCCTAATTAAGGTATTGTGTTTGTACTAAATTAGACATGATATAGTCATGAGATACCTGACAGGCACTGTGCAGGCAGAGGTTTTTATCTGATTTGTTTACAGCCATACATTAGTCCTCAGTCAGTACCTGGCACACTGCACACTGATTAAATATTCAGATAAAGAACCAGCCTTGTTTCCCCGGCAGCCACCACTAGATGGCACTTAACACTCTCTAGCTCTTGCTCAAAACAATGCAGTTCCCTAGTGTTACCTTAATCTTTAGACCTGATGACTTTGACAAGTCTTTAGCTCCTTTTAGAAATGAACACTCTTCATTATAAAATAAAATTAGAAAAAAATACATTATGACTAATTAAGAAGTTGATAACAATCATGTCAGTATCATTAAGAGCTCTAAACAGAGAAGACACAGCAAAGGGAAGCCAGCACAGGCCTGGGCCAGGTAGTGTCTGATTCAGCAGAGTTATAAAGTGGACTTAGAAAGAATAAGGGAAAGTGAGGCTGAGGCCAAAGTATAGGCCTTTGAATACATACGATAAGAAGTTTATTGCACATTTGACCTCAGTAGTGTAAAAGGCCATTTGTTGTTGCCAAGTGAACACCAATGGACCCTCATTGCGGAGATATGTCACTAGGTAGGTGAAGGTAGGTCAGCAGTCAGGAGAAGGATGAGACAGGCATTTATGCATCTTTCTCCTAAAATAACAAATGAACAAAAGCATGTGAAGAAAAGAAAGAAAAGGAAGAGAAAGGAGAAGGAGTAAGAGGCAACCTAACCCCCCAAACTCTTGCACAGTTGATGCTACTGGTCAAACATCTGTATTAGTTATTTTTCTTATTGCTGTGACTAAACCCCTGACAAAACACAACTGAAGAGAGGAAGGGTATGTTGTGCTTTAGAGCTGGAGAAGACGCAGGCCATCGTGGCAGGGAAGGCGTTTTGGCAGTAGCATGAGGGAGACGGTCATATTGTGTTAGTACTCAGGAAGCAGAAAGTGGCCATAAACCCCTAAGGCCTGCCCCTTAATGACCCACTTCCTCCAGTGGGACTCCACATCTTCAAGGTTTCACAACCTCTCAACACATCACCATCATCTGAGGATCAAATATTCAAATAAGTGAACCTATTGGGGAGATTTCATATTCAAACCATGATATTATAAAGAATATTTACCTAAACTAAGGTAAGTACATCACTAGGCAGTATAATTAAGGAGACTGCCATCTTATGTACAGGCCTAGTTAACCACAGCATTGTTATTGGTGTCTAATTGTACCTGAGGAGAAAAGAGGCCTGAGATACATCTGATGAGTCCTTATGACATATCAGGATAAAAAAATGGAGCCTTTAAAACACAAAGCAAACCAAACAAATAAACGGATATGGCCAATAGTTTTGGTTTATCACCAAAGTTAGAATTTAGAGAGAATTAGAACTGAGAATTAATTATCCAGTATCCAACCCAACCAACCCCTTAAAAACAAGGCAGAATAATGTGACTGAATCCTTGAATGTTTGAGAGAAGCTGGAACTCATAGAATCTGGGACAACAAATACAGTCAGAGATTAGAAGCCTAAATAAATGAGATCATACTGGTTTTAAGAATGAGTGAAGATGCAGACTGCAAGACAGAGAGAGCATCTGCAATGATTTCCAGAACTGATCCAGTGTTTTGACTTTATAATCATCAGTGTTGAGACTTAGCTTTGCAAAAAAACGAAATGACAGAAATATGTTTAGGTCTCTTTCAGAAATTACTGGAAATTTTTGTAGATGTATCCAACCTTCTTATTAAATAAGAAACACAGAACCAATGCAAAGAAGAAAGCCAAGAGGTCAGAGCTAAGAGCTAAAACCTTACCCTTCCTCCTGCGGTGGTCCTACCTCTCCGAACCAGAGCTACCCCTGTGTTAAAGTCTTTATATAGAGTTCCTGTCCTGCCTTCTCATTGGTTGTAAACCCAACCACATGACCGCCTCCTCACGGCCTGTCTGTATAGGCCTCCAGGTTTTCCATGATTGGTATTAAGATTAAAGGCATGTGTATCCAATACTGGCTGTATCCCTGAACACACAGAGACTTACCCAGCTCTGCCTACCAAGTGCTGGAATTACAAGCGTACGCCACCACTGCCCTGCTTTCCTATGGCTTGCTAATAGCTCTGACCCCCGGGCAACTTTATTTATTAACATACAAATAACATTTTAATACAAATAAAATATCACCATAAATTTTGTCTTAATCCCAAGCCAAATTTCTTTTAAAAAAAATTCAAGTCAGCAACTCAAACAGAAGTTCTTAAAATCAAATATTTTAACACAATTTGATCTAAAGATCTGGTCATTTGATTGATGCTGAGGAATGATGGTAGGGAAATATTTGAATCTTTGTTTTCTATAATAAAGCTGTTATGTTTCTATAAGAGCAGGAAACTTTGTATGTGCAGCAAAAACTCCTGAGTTCATAACAGGCAGTGGGCTTGCATCTGAGCTGTGGTGTTTCATGCAGCATTCACAGGCATTGCATTATGCAACTGCATGCTTAGTGTCAAGTGTACATGTTATATGTTCAGAACCAAGGCTGTAGCAGAGTCACATGATACAACACAGGCAAGAATACCACAAACACTGTGGATTCATACTGTGAGTTAAATTTTGGTCATTGCTCCCTAAGAAAAATATACTGGTGCCAAATTGTTCCCAATCCCTTCACCCCCGCCATATGAAGTCACAACCCACAGTTTCCTTGCTCTCCCTTCAAGTGCTTCCCTTTGTCTGTGCACTTCCCCTCCCTTTGCCTAATACAAAACAAATACCCCATATAGAAACCAATGCAGAGGAAAGAAGGTAATTGCATCAAGATGGCTTCTGACACAGTTTTCAGATCACACAAAAGTACCATCCACAAGCAGAGAGATAAATGAAACCTGCTTCCATTTAACATCAGGATCACAGAAACTGTCATGATTTGTTATTAGTAAACTGCTGGGGTTTATATTTCAGCTCAGCACTCAAAAGCAACTGTCTCTACCCTTCGCTAAGATTTCTGCTTAGAGCCATGAATTCTCCAAGTTCACTGTTCTGATTCTGAGTTCCTTTTGCAGATGCTTCCTGTAGCTTCCAGGCAACGCTTCGTTTGATAGCAGCTCTTATGTCCATTTGTAACTGAGGCACTGGTACACATTGATAGCAACAGAGAGCCAATGTGATGAGGAGACAGATACGTCTTCCCAGGTAGAAAGACTTAACTTGTGAGAGATACAACTACCTTAAGCTTTGAGTCAAGTGAACTGGAAATTCACAATTAAATACCAAGAACAAGGGTTATAGTGTAAGATCTCTAGAAAAGCAGTTTGTGTCCAGACCAGCATTTACATGGCCAAGCAGCACAACCCAAAGTGTCCTCCAGAGAAGACAGTCTCTGTAGGATGGTTCTTCCATCCCCTACAGCTGCTAGGGAGCTCAGACATTTACAGATCCCCATCCTTACATGCAGGCTGTTTGATAGCTTCTATGTTTCAGTATTTTTAAAGAGTCTACTGTCTTTTCCTAAGTAACTTGGCCACTCATGAATATCTCTAGAACTTTCTCAACTAAGTTCTTACCCTAGAGCAGTGGTTCTCAACCTTCTTAATGCTGCAACCATTTAATACAGTTCCTCGTGTTGTGGTGACCCCAACCATAAAATTACTCTTGTTACTACTTCATAACTGTAATTTTGCTACTGTTATAAATTGCAATTTCATATCTGTGTTTCCTAATGGTCTTAAGTGACCCCTGTGATAGGGTCATTCAACCCAAAAGGGGTCATGACCCACAGGTTGAGAACCACTCCTTTAGAGCAAGGTGAGTAACCTGGAGTTATCTGCTCACTACTTGAGCTTCTCTAAATGTAACCAGAAGTCTTCTCAGCTGTCATTTCAGAGCCTAGAAATAGAAGAAAATGGAGACTGCACTTCGGACTATGTGACTATACACAGTGATGTCGAGAGGGAGAAGGAAATAGGTTCGTATTCCCCTGAAGCCCTGGCTTCCCCTGGTTGGTTTTGGACTTGGTCTTGAGGTGAAGAATAAAAGGATTTGTCTTAATTTTCCTGTGTTCCCTGAACCTCCTCCATCTCTCTCTATGGTCTCACCACGACTCCTGCTTTTGTGTAGTGGAGCGAAGAGCAGGGACCAAATAACTATTTGAACCAAAATGTAAAAGGCCCTAATGAAGAAGAATCAGAAAGAGACAAGCCTCATGGGCTAGGGAGGAAGCTCTGTGGTAGAGTGCTTGCCCAGCATGCACAAGGCCCTTAGTTTCATCCCTAGTCCTGGCACCTCAAAAAGTGGCTCAGTAAGTCTTGTGGCTAGAGGCAATTCCCTTAGCAGCACTTCGGGAGTATTCAGCAGATGAGACAAACCTGAAATGTTGGTGGGGTCAAAACGTATTTTGAAGAGGCAAATCCCTTTGTTTCGAAGAGGAGTTGTGGTACTTGTCAGAAAAGCTTGTCAACAACTATCTAAAGCACATTTGTTTTCTCTTTCTTTAATGTTGTATCTATTCACTTGGCTTCACTTACCTGCACGGGGTCTCACAGCTCGCCTATGTGGCTATGTGGTACCTGACCCTGTGCTGAGCACCTCCAGTGTGATGCTCATCAGCTTCCAATCAGATGAGAATGGCACCTCCAGGGGCTTCCAGGCTGAAGTCTCCTTCATTTCTAGAGCAGGTAAGAAGTTAGAGGCATCAGCTCTCAGGTTCCCAGCTCTAATTATTAGTAAAGGGCAATCTGAGCAGTACAACATGGGTACCACTGATGCCCTTATAGCAATTGCATCCTATAAGTTACCAAGAATGATGAATATGGGACAGCAAACTATTTGATGTTCCTAGGAATGGATGTGGTTAGGTTTTACAAACCTCTGGTGTGTGTATCAACCAATCAGTATATAAGCTTCATTAAATCCACCTTATTTAGTATTATTTTTTACTCATTAACATTAAATTTATGGAGAACAGCATTATAATGCATGCCTAAAAGAAGCTTATCCAGCACATGTGTTTTGATTTGTTTTTGTTTTGGGACTGGCCTAGAATTCGATGTAATCTCAGACTCACCATCTTCCTGCCTCCACCTCTTAAATGGTGGGATTACAGGTTCCTACAGTCATGCCTAAATCATTCATTTTTCTTCAGTGTGTGTGTGTGTGTGTGTGTGTGTGTGTGTGTGTGTGTGTGTGTGTGTGTGTATATATATATACTTATACACACACACATATCACAGCAGGCATTTTGAGGTCAGAGGACAGCTTGCAGGAGTCTCTTCTCTCATACCACCATGTGGGTCCTAGGAATTGAACTCAGGTCATCAGGTTTGGTTGCCAACACCTTTACCAGCTGAGCCATCTTGCCTGACTCAAGTTCATGTATTTTCTATGTGAAATATGTTATGGTCTTCTTCTTGCACTAGGGAGCACTTCAGCCCTATGCTTAGGAGCTATATATATATATATATTTTTTTTTTTTGGTTTTTCGAGACAGGGTTTCTCTGTGTAGCTTTGCGCCTTTCCTGGTACTCGCTTTGGAGACCAGGCTGGCCTCGAACTCACAGAGATCCGCCTGCCTCTGCCTCCCGAGTGCTGGGATTAAAGGCGTGTGCCACCACCGCCCGGCAACTTAGGAGCTATATTAAACAGCTAAATCACCAATAAAAAACACAAAAGCACACACACACACACCACCACCACCACCACCATCACCACCAAAATGGCAGGGCAATAAATAGACTATGACTAGGACTTTTGTTTGTAGCATGAAAGCTGGAACAAGAAGGCAGAATGAAGGACTGAAGAGATGGAGGTTGAAAACACTTTATATGCTTGTAGAGGGCCCAGGTTCAATTCTCAGTACTAGGGCAGCTTGTGACCATCTGTAACTCTGGTTCCAGGGAATCTAGCACCCTCTTACAACCTCCACAAACATCAGGAAGACACACAGTATGTATGCATGCATATACAAGCAAAAAATGAATGCACATAAAATAAAATAAGTAAATTTGAAGGAAAAAAGGGAGGAGGAGGTGGCAGACTGTGCCTTGTTCTACCTCAGCTGGAAACATGAGCATCAAATGTTCCACAAAAGCACCATGACTCTTGCCTGTGGGATTATGTCTTAGTTACCATTCTATTGCTATGAAGAGACACATGACAAGCAATTAAATGGGGGCTTGCTTCAGTTTCAGAGGGTTAGTCTATGATCATCATGATGAGAAGCATGGTGGCATACAGACAGGCAAGTAGGCATGGCATTAGAGCAATACCTGCGAGCTTACTCCTGATCCACAAGCACATGGTAGAAAAGGAGCATGACTGGGCCTGGAGTGAGTGTTCTATTGCTGTGAAGAGACAACATGACCAAGGCAATTATTAAAAAATAAAGTTTAATTGGGAGCTTGCTTATAGTTTCAGATGGTTAGTCCATTATCACAGTGGTGGGAAGCAGACAGGCATGGCATTGGAACAGTAGCTGAAAGCTTTACATCCTGATCCAAAGGCACCAAGCAGAGAAAGAGGGAGACTGGGCCTAGAGTAGGCTTTTGAAACCTCACAGCCCACTCCCAGTGACACACCTCTTCCAACAAAGCCATACCTCTTAATCTTCTCCAACAGTTCCACTCCCTGGTGACCAAGCATTTTAATATATGAGTCTATGGGGGTCTTTCTCATTCAAACCACCATAGTGGGCTTGTGAAATCAAAGTGCACCCTTAATGGCACACTCTTTCAACATGGTCCTACCCCTAGTCCTTTCTAAATAGTTCACAATCTAGGAACCAAATATTCAAATATATGACCTACTCTCATTCAAACCACCACAGGTTACAAATAAACTTTAGTGATTAGGCAGTCTCATATATGGACTCCACAAAGAATTAAATTAGGGTGCATGTCTGAACTTTGGCCAGTCCTTTCCAGATGTATGGCCTTAGGAATGTCATCAAGGACTCATTATTTCCAATCTTATAATGGAACAATAATTCATGTGTAAGAGTGGAGTGGAGAGCGGTGATCAGTGGTAGAGTATCTTCTTAGCATGTATGAGGCCCTAGGTTCAACTCCTAGCACAGCTAAGAAAAAAACAAAAAGAAACCGAGTGAGACTAAGTGTTGAATCAGAGAAGATTCACTTGGCTATGAGCAAATGTGGAACACATACCCAGTGGAAAAGGTCATATATCACCTTCATCCATCCCAGGCCCTGGACACTTGTGCTACCCAACCTCCATATTTTCACTCTCATGATTCTTCTTCTGTATGGGAAATCCAAAGAGCCAGTTATCTACTTCCTGAGCTTCCAGTTTTGTTTAGCCCTTAAACAGCTGCGGAAGGGGAAACCAGGTTGAAGTTAAAATATTCCACCTCTCTAAGAGACCCATGTAGCCCTGTTTATTGAGGTGTCTCCACAATTCTGATAAGATCACCATAAATCATTTTTTGATGTTCCAAACTCGACAGTCTGTTTATGTTTATACTCAGATTTCAATATCTCCATATCAGAGGACGACTCGGTGCTTCTGGAGACATGGGATGTGCCACCTGGAGCAATGAAGTTTTCTGGTAAGCTCCTTTGAGGAGTTTGACTGAGGGCTCAGTAAGTGCTGGAATAAATTAATGTCTTCTAAAGTGTGCTGGAATCCTAAACTGCAGTACCTGAGAAGGTGACCTTATATTTGGAGATACAATCTTTATAGAAGCAATTGGCTGAGAATGAGGTCATAGCATGCCAATCCTGTATAACTTATATCTTTATAAAATGTGGAAATTTGGATGCAGAGAGAGACACACATAGAGGAACACCCTGTGAAGATGAAGACAAACGTTGGGGGAGGGGGACACCAGCACCTGGCAGTGACCTACCGAAGCAAGGGGAGCGGCATGGAAGGCATTGAGAAGCATTTCAACCCTCAGAAAGAGTCAACCTGCTGACACACTGACCTTGGACCTCTGTCCTCTAGAAATGCAAGACAATAAATCTCTGCTATTCTAGCCACTGGTGCAGTTTGTAGTATTCTTTTAACAGTAGCTTTAGCAACTGATTTAATCAGAAATGGCTTACACATTTGTCAGGGCTGACTAAACATCCACAGCACGGGCAATCAGGAAGAAAAACCCAAGGGAATACCAGAGTCCAGGGCTGAAGTTGTTCCCCACAGGAAGCCCTCTCTCTGTATGTGTCTCTCTGTATCTCTCTTTCTCCTTTTCTCCATTTGAGACAAGGTCAAGGATGAAGTAAGCAAGGATGATCTTGAATACCTGATCCTCCTGCCTCTGTCTCCAGTGTGCTGGAATTATAAGGTGGGCACCACCATATCTGGTTTGTGCAGTGTTGAGTATCAAATCCAGGGCTCCAAGCATGCTGGGCAAACACTCTATCAGTTGACCTTCATACCTAGCCCTCCCAATAAGGGGGAACTTCAGTCCTGACTTTGAAGACTTTCAATGAATCAAGCCAAGCCAACCCAGATAGTCCAGGATGGTCTGTACCTGGAGTTAATAGGTTAGGGATTTTAGTTACATTCACAAGATGCTTTCTCAGCAACTCCTGCATGAGTGTCTGGTTGAATAACTACAGGTGGGTAGCCTAGTCAAGTTGACATATGCAAAAAACCATCACAGAGCTGTATGGGATATAGCTGTTGTCCTTTCTGCTAAGAAAGCACAAAAATATTTCCAGACACAAGAAGAAGAAAAAAATCCGATCCCAAGTTTGGTGAGGAGGGTTCACTGTGTGTCAAGTGGTGGCCTGATTCATAAGACCCCTGCATCGAATACTACTAGCTGTTGTTGTGAAGGACTGGTCCTTTCTTTTATGTGGTTTCTCCATGACACCCATGAACACATGTGTACTGTTCTATTTCATATGGAAGATACAGATACAGTAGAGAGGAGATGAGGCAGAGTATGGAGGTAGGGAAGCTTTTATAATTTGCCATTCTGATATCTTAGACAGAAACAGAGAGAGGAGAGAGAGAGAGAGAGAGAGAGAGAGAGAGAGAGAGAGAGAGAGAGAGAGAGAGAGAACATTAGTTTTTATTTTACTTGCTCGTTGTTAGTTCTCCACATTCTTTCACACAGAGAGTCGTAGGGTAATATAGTGTGGAGAGTGAAGGCTGCTTTTAATGAGAAAGGATTTGAGTAACCTGAACCTTTTTTTTTTTTTTCTGGTGTCTTTGGCATTGACCTCTTGATGTCCAGAAGATATCCCAGGTAAAGCATGAATTGCTTTTCTTCTTCAAGTGTTTTCTTCTCTTGGCCACCAGGGGGCACATTCAGCAAAACCATTTTAGCATCCTAAACCAAAAACAGTATTTTCTAAAGTTCTAAAGTTGCATTACAACGATGAACAAGATATTCATTATTTTATTCCAACAGACTACTGGGATGGCCAGAGCAAGGTTGGTGTCAAATAAAACTTTGGTAAATAAAATTAAATAATCCACAAATAGCCCCTGAAGTCAAACTTCGGTGAGAAGCTTTCCTGACTTTTCTCTCACTGAGCTCAAACCTTCTTCACAAATGTCTTACTTCACACAAGCATCACAAAAATTTAAAAATAATAAGAAAAAAATTTGCATGTGTCCTATTTAAGCCCCACACATTATACAGGTAAGGACCACAGCAAGGGGACAAACAGAAACTCTGGACCCTTCATCTGTTACCCAATGAAAGCATGCTTTTGACAGCTTTGCCATAAAACTCCCAATTAGGCCACAATGGCAGAGCGCTGGGAAACTAGTCGGTCCTTATAACTAGACTGAGATAAATGACACACAAAGAAGAGAGAGAGAGTTGTGACTGATGGAGAAGTTCCTGTAATATATTCTCAGCAGGTTCTTAGAATCAACTCAGATATTAAGTAGTCTATCAGAGCAAAATTACAGTCCCTTCAAAATGAATCTCTCTCCTGGTGTTATCAGAAGCCCTCAAGCTTCATATAGTCTTAGGTAACTTAAAATCACTAAGTATGGAGGTCACTTAGCTGAGCAATGCATTAGCTTCCCACTAACTTTGCCATAGCAACCACCTTTAACATGTGGATCTGGTAATGGTTCCCAGGTTACCATTTAACATGTGGATCTGGTAACAGTTCCTGGGTTACTCTTTAACATGTGGATCTGGTAAATGTTCCCCAGGTTACTTTGCAGACATTTGAAGGCTGTCTTTGTCCACAAACAGTAACACTTCACTAGAGCCTAAGATACTCAATAAATGACTAAATTGGAATGAAAGGTTCAGCATCTATGTATTCACATTATATCGGCCCCATTGCTCTCTTGACCCTTGGATTGGATTCTTCTCAGCTCTGCATAGTGCACATTTAAATTGGTTTTACCAAGACTACAATAATTCAGGACTAACTCGTTGGAGTTGGTGTGTTTCTCCTACACCACCCCTATGCCTTCTCCACAGCTCAAGCACCTAATGTGCCTCAACCTTGTAATCTCTGGGACTTAGTCCAGAGCAATCCATGAGGTCAGGCTATTTATGCAAAATAATGAGTCATTCAGCAGTTATTGGATTAAATCACCACCTGTTAGCCTACAAAGCCCAAGGCCAGAAAGCTAGCTCACAAGACACAAACATCTTTTGAAACTCTGTCCATTACCAGTAGATAACTCTACCAAACTTTAGCCCACCAAGAGAATCAACAAAAGCTTACTGCTTCTGTTGCTCAGCATGCAGCTGTTCGACCTCTCTCCATCACAGCACCAGTTCACATCACTCCACTCCCTATCATCCCATCCTGTGGTAAGGCACCATGGAAACAACCAGCGATTGTCCCTGTGCTTTGCATATAACTTACAGCACAAGACAAATAAACAATGCACTACATTATTAACATATATGAGAATAACACATAAACAATAATAAAGTCATATAACTTCATGGACAATACTGATTCCTTGAAAGTTTGAAAATAATTGTCTCAAGTTCCTTCATAATCACTGAATTTTTTATTTACAATTTTCTTCAGACAATTGGGATAATTAATCATCTCCTAGTGAGAGTTACTCTGTTCAGGTTTTCCTATTCATTGCCTTGAACTGAATAAAATATTCCTTGTTAGTGAATCCCCCCTACTTTAGAGATAGCTTCTACTTTATGTTCCCAGTTTTATGTACTTTAAAAATACTTTTTGAAAAGTAGACTAGCTAATGTTTCTATCATTAATAAAGTTTGTTTGCTTTTCTTAGAAAAATGTTTTTAAATATTTAATAATCCTAATTCCTCTGACTGTGCCTTGTCGAGTAATTCCAGTTGACCTGAACAGGTAGATAGAACAAGGGCAGGGACAGCAATGCTGAGATCTTTTCTGTACATGGCTGACAGGTGCAGCTGTAATCCATGCTGATCTTAGAGGGAAGCTCAAAACTTTGTGTTTCTGTCGGAGCTCTGAAATCGGTGTGTGATGGCACACAGTGCCTGCTTCTGAGGCTTACTATCTCTCCTGTACAAAGCTATGGTTTCAATGTCCTATCCAAATCTGCTATTAAATGTTTACTCTACTATAAGAGGGTTGAAAAGTGAGGCCTCTAAACAGAGTTTGGGTCCTGAAAGTTCTACTCTCAAGAATTCATTAATAAATGACCATCAACAATTCTAACAATTTAACAAAGGAGGAAATACTTCGGTTCAGACCCAAAAACAGATTTTGGAGGTGTCAGTCCATCATGAGAGGGAGGGTGGACAGACAACATATATCATGGTGGCTAGGGAGCAGAAGAAAGGGCTCAGAGCAAGAAGCCATAGCCAAAATACAACCCCAAGTTCAAGCCCCCAGTCAGTCCTCATCCTACAAAGCCATATTTCCCACCCTTTACCACTTTCATAGCTTAACCCACTGAGGATTGATTCATTCATTAGCTCAAAGTCATCATGATCTACTCATCTCAAAATGCTACCAGAGATAGCACTAGAGGTGGATTCAGGATCCTAATCTCCTAGGAGTTTCTTAATTCAATCCAATTGATAATTAAGATTAATCATCAGCATCACATCATGATCATGGAAGTGGATTTCATGGTAAATTCTTATGTGTTTGGGCCCTTTGCCCTCACTTGCTCACTCTATCTCTTTCTTTCTTGCTTGAGCTCACTGGCCCTTCTGTCTTGAAACTTTCCCCAGATTAAAAAACCATGGAACCATTATAAACTTCTGTTGTTTATAAATCACCAAGAGACTAGCCTCTGATGTCTGTTGTAGGAATAGAAACCATACTAAAACACACACAGAAGACAGTCATTGCTTATAGCCCGACTGGGCTGCTGGAAGAACTGGCTGTGCTTTCATTGTGAGCATCAAAGTGGTGAATGGCTTACTTTCCTTGTAATGCTAGAAGTTTTGAGACAGTCATCTCCCCTGTATATTTTAATGAAGGCTTATCTGAAAGTCTTTGTCTTCTCACTTTCTTTGGGCAGACTGCAGCTACCTGTGATCTGACTGAAGTTCTCCAAAGCCAGAGGACTCAAATCTCTCCTGCTGCCTTGGTCGCTAGCTTTTCCCTGTGACTGCTGAAGTTTCATTAGCTTCTATGTTTCCAGTGTTCACCAAGGTTGAGTCTTAGATGTTTCTGGAGTGACATGAAGGACTTTAACTGGGTTTGCTTTTTTTCCTTGTGTAGGCAGAATTTGAGTGCCAAGTCCAAGTTTGTCAATTGGCCTATGCTGAAATACAGGGCTCTTCCTTCCACTAGGTGACTCTCCCTTTGTTTTTTTGAAAGTCCACAGAACCAGCAACACTCACTTAGGAAACCCTCCCTGAGCCTCACCTTCTGCCTAAGGCGAGGTGGGGCATTTGAACCTCAAGGAGCCAGGCATAATTCTCTAGAGTAGCACCAGGTACAGACACTGAAAGTTGGTTCACCATCAGAAGAATTCGAGCAACCCAAGCCTTACATTCTTCAGCCCATCAGTGCATATATTTAACACTTCTTCATTTTATCATAAAAGGTTCATCAAGCAGGCAATTATCCACCCCGCCTCTGATAGCATCACCATGGGCTATGGCTTGGTACCACAAATCTAGCTGACCCATGTCAGTGCAATCAGCACACTCATCTGGATTGTCTGTCTGGGAGGAGCCCTGGGCTGCCCATTTTCCAGATATGTAGGGTCACAGGTTGGCTGTCCTCCAGGCCTGAGATAAGCCTTTCTACCATGTCCTTGGTACCTGACTTCACAGCTCTTCACAAACTCAATGTTTTAGTGTCATTTTTCTCTGGTTCCTTCTAAAATTTCTTTCACTGGTGTGAAAGGTGAGGATAATTTTCTTTATGTCTAAGAAAAGTAGATGAGCTGGTTAGATTGATCAGTGGATGAAAGCACTTCCAGCCAGCATGATGACCTAAGTTCAGTCCATGACACCCACATGGTAGAAGAAAACTCCTAAAAGTTCTTTTCTCACACACATACACCACCACCACTACCACCACCACCACCACCACCACCACCACCACCACCACCACCACAATGAATAAATAAATAAAATACAAAAAAATTAAAATTGGGAAAAGAACCAAAGACTTTGTTATGGTTGAGATATGAAACCACTTACAAATTCTTGTGTTGAGTCTGGAGAGGCAGCCCAGTGGTAAGAGCACTTGGTACTCTTGCAGAGAACCTGAGTTTGGTCCCAGCACCCACATGGTGGCTCACAAATGCCTATAACTCCAGTTCCTGTGGATCCAAAGCCCTCTTCTGGCCTCCAAGGACACTGAATATATACAGTGTACAGACATATACATGCAGGCAAAATAGTCATAAATATAAAATAAAAATAAATACATCTTTTTTAAAGAATTCATTATTGAAGGGTAGGTCCCAAGCTGGTGTGTCAAAATAATCCTGTCTCCCTTAAGCTGTTTTCTTAGCTTTGTCATAATGATGAGAAGTGACTAGCATAGGCTTGTACATGTACAGAGTGACACAGAGTCACACAACTGCTAAAAGTCAGTTGTCGCTGGCTAATTCAACTGAAGCTCAATGATCTTTCCTCTGCCCCCAAGCTACCTGCTCTAGGCAATGTGACCATAACTCCACCTGATTCTGACACCACCCTCCCCTCCCCTATCTGAATCCAAGCATGGATCACTTGGTGTATTCATTCTTTCACTCACTGCTGTGAAAATCTCCACTGAGTGCTATCTTCTTGACAGGTATTTCTCTTAATCATGGAGACACAAACACTAATAAAGTCCAACCCCTGGTTTCAAACACCCAATTTGAGAACCGAGTACAGTTGCCCCCCTAGTTCAAGATGATGAACTCATAGTCTGGGAGTGTTAGAAAAGGCTTCAGTGGGGGGGGTTGACATCTATCTGTGCTGTGTCTTAGAAGATCTTCAAGTTAGCAAAAAGGAAAGGCATGCAGGAGAGTTGGTATGAACTAAAGATAGAAAACACCTTTTTATTTTACCATATTTTTTAATAAGAAAAGGTCTCTCTCTATAACTTTGCTGGCCTGGATCTCATTGTGTAGACCAGACTAGCCTAAAACTTTAGAAGAGAACTCTTTTTACTTTAACAACAAGAATTCCTTGTCTCTAAGTCCAACAAACTATAGTGACTTAGAAGTCCCATTGTTGCCTCCCGCTCCATTCTTCCAAGTCCAATCCCCCACTCTCATCCTCAGCTCTTTCTTTAGTAGACTTCCTGCTATGACCTTTTGAAACTCACTGCCCCCATTCCCAGAGGACTAACTAAGCAGATCTTGATGGAATATCCAGCTTTCCTCCCTCTTGCAAAGCCCCTCAACTACCCTCAGGCCATCCCCATTCTTAAATCTCAAGTCCCAATACCCAGAAACACATTTTACCTGGAACTCCCAGTGGCCATACCTACCAAGATTCCTGAAGATTTTCCTATAGGCAACACACAGCCATCACATTCTCCAAAATCCAGAGAGGAAACAAAAACTAAGGAACAAAACACCCACCCAACAAAGACAAAATCAGATATAAGCACCTAGAATTACAATCTTCCCAATTGTAGATGCCTGGACACCAGCCTAAGGACACAATCAACTCAGCTAGGACAATGTGTCTCAACTAGAACCCAACATGGCAGGACCTATTTGACACATTTTAATATTTGACACATTTGAAGCCAAATAGAAGACCTTAAAAAGCCTTTAGAATACAATAGAGATCTTTAAGGGGGAAACAAATAAATTCTTTAAGAAAATTATGAAAACAAAAACAATAGAAGGGAATGAATAAAAACAGTTCAAGATCTGAAAATGGAAATAGAATCAATAAAAACCCAATTTGAGGGAAAACTGGAAATGAAAAATCTAGGAACTCAAACAGGAAACACAGAGGGCAGCTTTACCAACAAAATACAAGAGATGGAAGAGAGAATCTCGGGCATTGAAGACATGATAGAAGAAACAGATACATTGGTCAAAGAAAATGTAAATCTAAAAATCCCTGGCACAAAACATCCAAGAAATCTGGGACACTAAAAACACCAAATATAAGAATAACAGGAAGAGAGGAAGGAGAAGAAACCCAGCTCAGAGGCCCAGAAAATATTTTCAACAAAATCATAGAAGAAGATTTCTCTAACCTAAAGAATATTTCTACCAAAATACAAAAAGCATTCAAACACCAAATAGATTGGACCAGAAAAGAAAGTCCCCACACCATATAATAATCCAAAAACTAAACACACAGAACACAGAAATAATATTAAAAGCTGCAAGGAGAAAAGACCAAGTAACATTTAAAAAAAGCAGATCTATTAGAATCACATCTGACTTTTCAATGGAGACTAAAAGAGAGAAGGGCCTGGACAGATGTACTGCTGACTCTAAAAGACCACAGATGCCAGCCCAGACTATTATAACCAGAAAAACTTTCAATTTCCATAGATGCAAAAAAAATAAGACATTTCATGAAAAAGCTATATTTAAGTAATATCTACAAATCCAGCCCTATAAAATGTGCTAGAAGGAAAACTCCAACCTTAACAGGTTAACTATAACCATGAAAACACCAGCAAAGTCAAAAGAAGGGAAGCAACACACACACACACACACACACACACACACACACACACACACACACACACACACACATAAACAACAAAATAACAGGGATCAACAATCACTGACCATTGACATATCTCAACATCAATGGACCTAATTTCCAAATAAGAGGACACAGATTAACAGAATGGATGGGATTTCAGGCTCCATCCTTCTGCAGCATCAAAGAAATATACCTTAACATCAAAGATAGACATCACCTCAAGGTAAACGGTTGGAAAAAGATATTTCAAGCTAATGTATCTAAGAAACAAGCTGGTGTAGCTCTTTTAATATCTGACAAAACAGACTTCAAACAAAAACTAATCAGAAGAGATAAAGGACACTACATACTCATCAAAAGAGAAAGAAAGAAAAAAAAACTCCATCAAGAGGACATTTCAGTTCTTAACATCTATCCCTCAAACACAAATACATCTAAGTTCACAAAGAAACACAACTGTAACTTAAATCACAAATTAACCTCACACAGTGGTAGTGGGAGACTTCAATACACCTCTCTTGCCAATAGAAAGGTCATCCACACAAAAACTAAGCATATAAATGCTGGAGCTAACCAACATTATAAAACAAATGAATCTAACAAACACTTCAGAACATCTCACCTAAACACAAAAGAATGTACTTTCTTTCAGCCCCTCATGGAACTTTCTCCAAAATTGACCACATACTCAGACACAAAGCAAGTCTCAACAGTACAAGAAAATTGAAATAACATCATGTATCCTGACAACCACAGATTAAAGCTAAATATCAAAATCAACAGAAAGTTTACAAACTCATAGAAACTAAACAACTCATTACTGAAGGAAAAATGTATCAAAACAAAAATAACAAAAAAATTAGAGACTTTCTAGAGTTGAATGAAAGTGAATACACAACACACCCAAACTTATTAGACATGATGAAGGTTGTTCTAAGAGGCAATTTCATGGCATTAACCCCCTACAGTAAAAAAAAAAATTGGAGAAATCTCATACTAGTAGTTTAACAGCAACCTGAAACCTCTAGGACAATAAATAAAGAATAAATGACACTCAAAAAGAATAGACATCAAAAAATAATCAAACTCAGGGCTGAAATAAATAAAATAGAAACAAAGGGACATTAATAAGAATCACTGAAACAAAGAGTTGGTTCATCAATGAGATTGATGAACACTTACACAAATTAACTAAAAGTCAGAGAGAGAATATTCAAATTAATAAAATTAGAAACAAAAAAAGTGGAGGACATAGTAACAGACAGGAAGGAAATCCAGAGACTCCTAAGAACATACTTTAATACCTGTACTCCATCAAATTAGAAAATCTAAAAGAAATGTATAATTTTTTTGACAGATACTACTTACCAAATTTAAATCAAGATCAGATAAACAATTAAAACAGACCTATAACTCATAGTGAAATAGAAGCAGTCATTAAAATCTCCCAACAAAAAATAAATAATAGATAGATAGATAGATAAAATTTTTAAAGAACCCAAGGCCAGATGGTTTTAGCACAAAAATCCACAACTCTCAAAGAAGAGCTAGCACCAATACTCCTCATATTATTCCACAAACTAGAAACAGAAGGAGCATTGCTTCATCCCAGAGAGGCAGGGATGGTTCAACAAACGTAAATCAATAAATGCAATACACTACATAACAAACTGAAAGACAAAAACTACATGATCATCTCATTAGATGCAGAAATGGCCTTTAACAAAATCCAGTACCCCTTCGTGATGAAAGTCCTGAAGAGATTAGGAACACAAGGGATGTACATCAATGTGATAAGAGAGTTTACAGCAAGCCCATAGCTAACATGAAGTTAAATGCAGAAAAACTCAAAGCAATTCCACTAAAATCAAGAACAAGACAAAGTTGTCCACTTTCCCCATACCTGTTAAATATAGTACTTGAAGTCTTAGCTAGAGCAATAAAACAACCGAAGGAGATCAAAGGGACTCAAATTGGAAAGGAAGAAGTCAAAGTATCTATTTGCGGATGACATGATATTATACATAAGTGCCCCTAAAAATTCTACCAGGGAAATCTTACAACAGATAAACACATTTAGCAAAGTAGTTGGATACAAAATTAACTCACAAAAATCAGTAGCCCTCCTAAATGGTGGATGGACTGAGAAAGAAATCAGGGACACAACACCTTTCACAATAGCCTCAAATAATATAAAATACCCTGGGGTATCTCTTACCAACCAAGTGAAATACTTGTATGATAAAACCTCAAGTCTTTAAAGAAAGATATAATTAGTCCCCATAATCTCATAAGGGAGTGACACTATTAGGAGGTAGGGTTTTGTTGGTGTGGGTATGGCCTTGTTAGAGGAAGTATGTCACAGTGGCAGCAGGCTTTGAGGTTTTCCTATGCTCAGGATACTGTCCAGTGAATCAGTTGACTTCCTGTTGCCTGCAAGATATAGCATGCTCAGCTTCAGCATCACATCTGCCTGCATGCTGCCATGGCCCCTGTCATAATGATAATGGACTGAACCTCTGAAACTGTAAGTAAGTCACCTCGATTAAATGTTTTCTTTATAAGAGTTGCCATGACCACGATGTCTATTCACAGCAATAAAAACCCTATGAAAAACAATATGGAAAAACAAAAAACTCAGGATAGCTAAATAATATCCTGAATAATAAAAGAACTGCTGGGGGCTTCACATTTTACTGTAAAGCTATATTAATAAAACAGCATTGTATTGGCACAAAACCAGATACATCGATCAAATTGAGGAATCAGACATAAATCCACACACCTATGGTCACCTGATTTTTTATGAAGAAGCCAGAAATACATACTAGAAAAAAGACAGCATCTTCAACTAAATGGTGCTAGCCAAACTGGATGACTGCATGAAGAAGTGTAAAAGTAGATCCATATCTATCACTCTGCACAAAATTCAACTTCAAATGGATCAAAGACCTCAACACAAAATCTGACACACTGAACCTGATAGAAGAGAAACTGGAGAATACTATTAAACTCATTGGGACAGGAAAGGACTTTCTGAACAGAATATCAATGGTGCAAGCAGCAAAATCAACAACTAATAAATGGAATCTCACAAACTGAGAAGCTTCTACATAGCAAAGGACACTGTTATTTGGACAAAGTGGCCTCATACAGAATGGGAAAAGATTTTTACCAACTATACTTCTGATAGAGAGATAAAGAATTCAATAAACTAGACATCAAGAAAAAACAGATTTAAAAATGAGGTACACATCTAAACAGAATTCTCAATAGAAGAAACTCAAAGGGCTGAGAAACACTTAAAGAAATGTGCAACATCCTTAGCCATCAGGGAAATGCAAACCAAAACTACTTTGAGACTTCATTTTACATGTCAGAACGGCTAAGATCAACAAAACAAGTTAAAACTCAGGTTTGTGAGAATATGGAGTGAGAGGAACTCCCATTGCTAGTAGGAGTGCAAACACACAGTCACTTTGGAAATCAATATAGCGGTTTCTACGAAGATGGAAATCAATCCACCTCAAGACCCAGCTATACCACTCTTGGGCATATACCCAAAGAATGCTTCATTCTACCACAGAGACATTTGCTTCAACCATGTTCCTTCATAATAGCCAGAAATTGTAAACAACCTAGATGCCCCTCAATGTAAGAATGGATAAAGAAAATGTGGCACATTTATGCAATGGATCATTAATCAGCAGTTAAAACAAATGACATCATGCAATTTGCAGGCAAATGGATAGAACTAGAAAAAGAATCATCCCGAGTAAAGTATCTCAGATCCAGAAAGACAAATATGGTATGTATTCATTTAAACATGGATATTAGTTTTTAAGACCAAGCTACAATACATAGAACCACAGAGGGTAGGTATAGAGTAAGGGACTAGAGTGAACAGATAGGTCTCATTAGGACAGGGGAGTAGAAAAGATATTTGTGGATGGGTGGGGGGATCTGAAATGAGATGATCAAGTGAGGATGGGAAGGGGAGAGGGGATAGTGGGAGGGAATGTTGGAAGAGCTTAAATTAAGGGGTATTTGAGGGGTAATATAGAAACCTAATACAACAGAGACCTCCTTAAATATATACATATGTGAAGGCAATCTATATGAAATTGCCAAGTGATGGGGAGGACAGAGACCTAACTGGCCATCTCTTGTCACCAAACAACCCTTCCAGTACTGAATTTGGGTTTCATCTAATTGAGTTGTTGGCCAAAAGGGCCCACAGGAATCCCCAAACAACCCAGGCTGTTCCCAAGACTATAGATTGCTCGACACAAACTGACAGCAAGGCCCTGCTGCAGAAGACAATACCTGAATAACTCATTGAACACAAAAAACTGGATCTGCTGCCTACATTGAGCCTTCACCCCTACATTCCAGCATCTTTGTTACAGGAGGATACTCTGCACACTATCAAAAGAGAAACATAAACACTAAGCTGGCCGTAAACCCTTTATCTGCAATGGTGTCCTAACTGCAAGATATGCCAGGGCCAGTGGGACCAGGATTTATCCCTGGTGCATGAACTGGCTTTTTGGATCCCATTCCCTGTAGTGGGATACCTTGCTCAGCCTTGATGCAGTGGGGAAGGGCTTGGGCCTGCCTCAATTTGATGTGCCAGACTTCATTGACTCCCTATGGGAGGCTTTACCCTCTTTGAGGAGTCAATGGGGCAAGGAAGGTTGGGGGGAGCAGAAGGAGGAGAGGGAGGAGGAACTGTGGTTGGTATGTAAAATGAAAAGAATTTTAAAATAAAGTAATAAAAAAATAAAACATTTTATGTACACTAAAAAAAAAAAAAGACATGCCAGGACAATATTGGCACAAAACTTGTGGGAGTAACCAAACAATAGCTAATTTGACTTAAGGCCCACTCCATTACTGGTTGGGTAACCAAGAACCTGAGATTAGATAGCCCAGGGACCTAGGGTAAAACCAAATAATCCTGGTCTTAAAAAAGAAAAAGAAAAAAATGTAGCAATAAATAACTCCTAATGGTATTCTACTATCATGGATCAGTGCCTTCCTTGTTCAGTCATCATCAGAGAAGCTTCCTCCTGCAGCAAATAGGAACAAATATAGATACTCACAGCCAGACATTACTCAGAGAATGAGAGACCTTGGAACACTGGACCCTAAATGGGATGTCTCCCTCAGAGCTCAAGGAACCCCACAGAAGAGTAAGCAGAAAAATATAAGAATATGATCAAAACATATTTAAATTTTAAGATTGTTTTAAATAATAAAGATATTAAAAATAAAATAAATTTAAAAAGAAAAATAAAGAAGTCTTAAACTAGAAATCAAGAGTCTAGATTATAATTGTAACAGAAACCATTTTGTTTGTATATTTACTGCTTGACAGGATGATGTGGTGTAAGGATGTTATGATATAGGGATGCTGTAAAAGAAGGATGTTGTCATATAGGGATGCTATGACATAGAGGTGGTATGATATAGGGATGCTATTATAGGGGTGTTATGGTATAAGGATGCTATGGTAGAGGGATGCTGTGATGTAAGGATGCCATGATGTAGGCATGTTGTGGTGTAGGGATATTGTGATATAGAGATGCTGTGGTAGAGGGATGCTGTAGTATAGGGATGTCACAATGTAAAGATGCTATTGTAGGGGGATTCTGTAGTATAGGGATACTGTAATAGAGGGATGCTGTTGTACAAGGGTGCTATGGTATAGGGATGCTGTAGTATAGGAAGACACAAGCCTGATTCAGAAACTTGGGCATGCGTTCTAGCTTTGGTATTTGATCTGAGAGATAGCACAGAATCTCTCTGAAAATCATCTTTTAAACTCAGGCAGTAGCAGGAAGGTTACAGTTTCTTAGTGAGGCTTCACTGTGAAGTCTGCAACTCTATGGACGTAAAGACTTGCAAATTCCTCTTAGAATTGTCTATAGTCCAATTTGCTGTGTCTTCACTTGCTCTTGCCTTTAAGCTCACTTCTGAGACAGATATTGTCCTTACAACAAAACTCTTTTCTGAAAAGCTCCCGCCTCTATGCTTTTAAGAGATGAAATAAACACTAGGCTAGAGCTGTGAACATCTCAAGTGCGAGGAAGTAAAATATCCTGCTCTATACATATTTCCTTGGCATATGAAACTACAGATGGAAATAGCTCTGAAAATGTGCTTTTTATGAAAGCAATTTATATCTACGTTAGTAAAGCAAGTGGAGGATGAAGGCAAAGATGTGTCCTCTGAGATGCACGTACTTGTCTATCTTGGAAAGACCTTTTCACAGGAAGAACAGATGGGAGTCCTAACACCTGCCCAGTAGAGATCACCACAGGTTTTCCTATGAGAGTTGCTATGTGGGTAACTGCCTTATAAGACAACCACTGGAACCTTGAGTTATGGGAGTTTTTAGGATAGAGGCCTAACAAACCCAACAGGCTAGACTTGGATAGTGAGCCTCAACATGCTAACAAAAAAGACACCTGATAGTGAAAAGCAGAGAAAAGTGATTTAGGGCAGCCACACTGGGAAGAACAAGTAAGGAGATCCAGTGACCACCCAAGTCCATTTTCAGGGCCCTAACATGAGGTTTAGGTTTAAATTGAGGGTACATGGAATGTGTAACCAATTAGTCATGGTCAAAATATAGTCCCATCATTGACCTGTTACTGTCTCCTAGCTCCATGCCCATCCTGCAAATTGTCACAACTGTGTGAAGTCTCTTTAAGAGACAAGCTTCCTTTCTAGCTTTTCCTTCCCCAGCATGGCACTCCTGGAGAAATTCCATTTCCTTGAGGTCAACTGTATCCGTAGTCTGAGACCAAAGCGCAGGTGTCTCTCTCCAGAATGTCTTCCCTCTTGCCAGGACAGTTAAACACACACTTCTTCACTCTCCTTTTTAAAAAAGAAAAAGTTTTAACTGTTTTAATTTTTATTGTATGTGTATGGGTATAAGTGTTTTGCCTGCATGTATGTCTGTGCACCACATGCATGCCTGGTGCCCAAAGATGCCAAAAGATAGCATCAGATCCCTTGGGACTGGAGTTTTAGATGGACGCTAGGAATCCAACCTGGTTCCTATGGAAGTGCAACCAGTGCTCTTAACCATTGAACCATCTCTCCAGCCCCAAACTTCATCCCTGACTATCCCATAGCTTGTATTGTCACCTCATCACCTCAAATAGCCCCAAGACCCTCTTCCTTTGAGTCACATATAAGTGACAATTGTCTGGCCCTTTCCATGAGACTCAGACTTTGTTGATAGTTTCTGCATTTCTGTAAGCTTTTTGTTACCTGTTGTGTGTCTCTTTATTTCACAGAGTGTGGGAGCCCATTTTCAGGTTCCTCATGGCTTTACCCAGCAGGTCCGCATAGAGGATGATTAGGGCCACGGACCTGAGTGCAGGTGTCTAAAATGGTCTGCACTTGGCTATGCAGGGGGAGGAGGTCTTTTGCTCCACCCCTTGGCGTCTCTATAAATACCCTGGGGCAGAGACAGTCAGGGCCCCTTGGAAAAGGTTCCAGGCCCTCTCGAGGCTATCTTTTATTTTCTATCTATTTATCTCT
This sequence comes from Peromyscus californicus insignis, assembly GCF_007827085.1. NCBI lineage: Eukaryota > Metazoa > Chordata > Mammalia > Rodentia > Cricetidae > Peromyscus > Peromyscus californicus. The sequence goes on from NW_026294562.1 coordinate 95,570,385, forward strand.
GCAATCTAAATCCTTCTATCTAATATTTCCTGCTGCTCGCACTCAAGAAAACTCTGGGGAACTGTGGAGTTGGTGGGTAAATGCCCCACAACAGAGTAAAATAACCTACATTATAGGGAGAAGAGGAAAAATGTTGTTTTCTACACCAATTCCAGCTGTATTGAAGTGGGAGTTGGGGATGTATCCCCTCATTTCTCTTCATATATCATCCCCCTTCCTCCTCCTCAGCCCACCCCACCCCTTTCTCTGACTGACAGTCTGAAGCTTTCATCCCCAGATGGCACAACCCTGTGCAGGTGGCAGGTTCCCCTGGGAACAGCATTTGCTTTCCCATCGACTCCCTTTGCTCCAAGCTGTGAACTCACAGTCACTACCTTCTGGAGGCTGGAGCTCAGCCTCTGTCACAACAGATGCTGTTTGGGAAGAGTTGAAGTAACTGCTGTAAATATTGGTGGAGAGCTTGACTAGCACCATCGGCATAGCTCAGCAGACATAGCTGTTAAGGAAGGAGATCCCTGGGAGTGGGAAGGACAACAGGAATAGGATTCTACAAGCTGTTCTTTTCACTCTCCGTAATCTCAGTTTCACACAAACTCTCATCAGTCAGGAGTCTCAATCCCCTTTGCCTCTCTGCAGATCGCTAGGGTTGGTCCCACAGAAATGTGCAAACTTTTCCATCGCCACCTTCATTTTGTTTTGCAATAGGGTCTCCTGTAGCCCAGACTGGCCTCAAAGTTGTTACATAACCTAAGGTGACTTTGAACTTCAGCTTCTCCTGCCTCCACTCACTGGCACCACAGCTATACATCACCATACCTGGTTTATGTAGTACTAGGGATCGAACCCAGGGTTTCATGTATACTAGGCCATCACTCTACCAACTGAGCTACATCCCCAGCCTACCACAGTCACGTTTCTGTGTGGTACTATTTTATTTGTGCTCTAACAAATAAAGCTTGCCTAGAGATCAGAGTGCAGAGCTAGCCACTAGTTAACCATAGAAGCCAGGCAGTGGTGGCACACACCTTTAATCCCAGCACTTGTGATCTCATGCCTTTGATCCCAGTACTTGGGAGGCACAGGCCTTTAATCCTAGCACTAAGGAGGTAGAGACAGGAAGTGATACGGCTGGGCAGAGAGAGGAATATAAGGCAGGAGGAGACAGGAGCTCACCCCTTTAAGGCTGAGGAGTTGGCGAGGTAAGAGGTAGCCGTGGCTTGCTCCCTTGTCTCTCTGATCTTTCAGCATTTACCATGGTATCTGGCTCTGGGTTTTTATAATTAAGACCAATTAGGATTCACGCTATATTTCTGTTATGAATATAACAGGTTGAAGACATTTCAAAAACTCAAGTACAGCCACAGTTCTAGCCCCACCTGCAGTGCTCAGTGGGGAATTCTGGCCAGGCAGCACCAATATACTTTAGTCCCAAATCCTTAAAGAAGAAACAAGGGGAAAATCCAACCCTGCCTTGGTCAGTATCAGAGCCTAGAGTAGTCTAGGCTCTCCGTGTGTCTCATAAAGCTTACTCCAGTCAAATAAATGTGGCTGCTGCAATTCTTTGTCATGAGTGACATTTTAGCAGAATACACAAAGGATGGGCCCACGCCAGAGAAAAGAGGAAAGCTGCTCATGTGGCCTGGCAGAGACAATGAGCTGGAGTTGTGACCAGGCAGGAGGCAGCTTTTGAGAAAAGAGGTTGGCCATGAAAACAACTGGGGTATTAGGAAAAGCGGAAAGAAACTTCTGAGCCAAGATATAGGAAAAACACTTGTTAAATATTTTAAAGATTGCAAACAAAGAAGTCCATAGAGATTAAGAAGTCGATAGAGATTAAAAAATAGTTCATTTAATGTATTGCTGTCGTAACTAATTATTATAAACTTCGTGGCTTAAAACAACATAAATTTATTCTCTTACAGTTCTGGAAGCTAGAAGTATAACAGTTTCTCAGGATAAAGTGAAGGAGCCAACGGGGTTCATTCTTCTACCAAAGGTTATAAGAGAAATTTTCATTACCTTGAATTTCATTTTCTAGTGACTACCTAGACATCTTGGCCTCTTCCTCCATCTCCACAGTTCATCACTCCACACTGCTGCTCTCTTCTCATTGCCCTGACCTTCCACTGTCTTCTCTGAACCTCATATATGGACCCATTATCTCAGGCTCTACAGACAGTCTAGGCAAATCTCCCTGCCCCAGGATTCTTCATCACAGTCTGAGACACAAGAAAGAAAGTCAAAGTATTATTACTATCCCCCACTCAACAACCTTTCATGCTGTTGTAGAAATATAATGTTCAATTATAAAAAAAAAAACCAAAGAATTATTATTTTTCCACCATCATTCACATAGTATCAGATAAGTATCTCTTTGGGGCTGGATTGTGTTGCAGGGTTTGCTTTTTAAAATTGCTGTTTGAGGGTGGTGGTGGCACATGCCTTTAATCCCAGCATTTGGGAAGCAGAGGCAGGCAGATCTCTGTGAGTTTGAGGCCAGCTTGGTCTACAGAGTGAGTTCCAGGACAACCAAGCCTACACAGAGAAACCCTGTCTTGAAAAACCAAAAATAAAATAAAATAAAATTGCTGTTTGAGTTACCAACTTGAGTTTCATAATATAAATTATGAATTTTGGCTTACGATTGGGACAGAATTTCAAACAATTTCTAACAGGCCCTAAATCTACTTTTGTCTTTTGTCCTGTGTATTTATGAAAAGTTGAGTCTCAGCATTAACAATTATAAAAAACTTGATAAACTCTGAAAAATGTTTAAGATGCTTCTGCTACCTCATGTGGAATCAAATATTCAGCCAAGAGTTGCTTCTTCTTGTAAAAATCTAGCCTTGGGGAAAATTCAGCCTCCCCAGCTTGTTAACACCATGGCAAGATGGAGAAAAGGGTTGCTGTAAACTCATTTATGGTGCCAACAGAAGAAATGGGAGCTACAGCCTAGAGGAAGAGCACTAGCATGACTACATGTCTAATTTAACATGTCTCTTGAGCTTCTACCCTGAGCCTCCCAGAACCAAGTGTTTGCAGGGTGGGGCTGGCTACAGTATGTCATGCCCTTGCTAGTTGGAGACAGGACAAGAAACGTGTTGGGAGAAAACCTTTATAACTCATGTGACAAAGGAATTCTGTCTGATACACATATAAACCTCTTAAAAGTGGGTGTGATGCAGGTAACTCAATGGAAAATTGAGCAAGAGTCCTACGCTGTCATAACTTCGTAAAAAGGTAAGGACACTGAAGATCAAAATAGGCAAGACATCCCTCATCCGAGCATATGATGCAAAGCAAATCCCTTCATGAGATATCGTTGTACACTCTGGACATTTTTTCCCCTCCATACTAGAGACTGAACTCAGGGCCTCACACATGCTAAGCTAATGGTGTCCTGTATCTTCAGCCCTTTCTTTTTGTTGTTGTAGTTTGGTTGGGTTTTTTGCTTGTTTGTTTGTTTTTAAGTTTTGAGACAGAGTCTTACTAAGTTGCCTTAAACTCACTCTGTAGCCAGACAGGTCTTAAACATTTGATCCTCCTGCCTCAACCTCCTAAATAGCTGGGGTTTCAGGCAGATACCACCAGCCCTGACTTTATATTTTAAACACGTAAGCTGTCAAAAAAATCAAATTATCTGGCAATGACCTGAGGGCCCAGGAAGATATCATGGAAGATGTCATTATGCGTGCCTACTGCAGCATGGTGCTTTGGGGTGGAGGGTGATGTCGTGATGTGAGCTGATTTCTCACATTCCTACCTTACACCCTAACTCCCAATACCAGCAAACATGTCCTCATTGGAGATAACTGAAGTAATGAAGATAATCCACTATGCCTGAGGTCTTTATTACAAGGGGAAACTTGAACACAGGAACATGCACAGAGAGGGGAGATGAATTAAAGAGAAAAGCTCAGGAGAAGGGCAAAAGTTCTCTGTTCCCCAACAGGCCTCCAAAAGACCACAGCTGGTCCATTCCTTGATTTGGGATTCTCAGATCCTTTTGCCTAGACAGTCTGTGGTCCTCCATTACTGTGGCCCTAGCTGATAAGGACCTGCTTCTTGACCTCTCTGGCTCTCTCAGATGGAAATGAGAGTTTACTTTTGCCATTGGCAAGAATGGAAAAGGAAACCAAGGTTCTGAAGTGCATTGTGAAGAATCTTCATAAGCTGTACTTCTCATCCTGTCTCCTATAGAGACTTATCTGTTTCCAACTAGTGAGGGCATGCCATGCTGCAGCCAGCCAGCCCCACCCTGCAAACACTTGGTTCTGGGAGGCTCAGGGTAGCAGCTCAGGAGACATGTTAAATTAGACATGTAGTCATGCTAGTGCTCTTCCTCTAGGCTGCAGCTCTCATTTCTTCAGTTGGCACCATAAACAAGTTTACAGCAACCCCTTTCTCCATCTTGCCATGGTGTTAACAAGCTGGGGAGGCTGAATTTTCCCAAGGCCACTGGGATACGCAGTGACACTTAAAGATACAGAGGGAGCCCTATCATGAATAGGAAATCTGGAGGCCAGTATGCGCTCCATCCCCACAGGGCCAGCCGCGGAGGAGGCTCAGGGCTGGACCGGTGCCAGAGTCACGCGACACAGAAGCCTGAATATGTCAGATGGAGGATTTAGTTGGGCATCTCGCTCCTAGTGGGTTCCGCCGGAAAGGCGCCGGGCAGGAAGGAATCCAAGGTTGGGGGCAGCGGCAGGCGATGGCTTCTGCAGGACTCACAGGCGGTTTCCCAGCTGGTGGGAACCCTTGGCCTTTCGGCCGGAGGACTAGGCAACAGCGGACCTTTCTGGAACAGGTCCGGATGTGAACAAACTGGCCTTGTTAGGGAACTGGGCGGAGTTGAGGGCTGTTGTGGGGAGGTTGGCCACACCTCTGGCAGATGGGTATTGGCCTCCTTTGCCTGCCCTGGAAGGTGCTGCTGAGTCCCAAAGGCACTCAGGACTCCACTACAGCTGGATCTGAAGTGAGTGGGAAGTCTCAGGAGAGGTAAGCCCTGTATCCAGCCTTGTTGTTAGCCACAACCACCTGGCAAGGACAGCACAGCTATCTCTCAGATGGGCCTGTTATAACTAATGTCATCACTCCTCCCCATGGTTGGCTGTAGCCAGGTGGGCAAGAAGGGCCTGAAGAGACTAGCACTCTGGTCAGGTGTCAGGCCTTGTCCAGGAGGCCTGTTGGACCTACAGCTAACCTCTCATCCTCTGGTCCCCACAGGCAACCTTCTGTGTTAATACCTTTCCCTCTGCTAGTCCTTTGAGATATAAGATCAGCCATGCTTGGAGTTGCCTAGCCCAGGAAGGGTGAGATCTGAGGTCTGTACTCACATTGTGTCTGCTAGGACAGGTCCCTGCTGTTGGCCATTGGTGTCGTCGGCATCACTATGATTCTCATGATCCTGAAGCAAATAAACTTAAAGAAGAAAGGTCGCATCACTTTACAGGACCCTGAAGCCGAGTACACTCTGCCCTTGATTGAGAAGGAGGTAGTGGGTCACCTAAACCTTCCCCTGGTTAGGTGAAAGAGGACGGGGGTGGAGGGGGTGGGGGGGTGGGGGAGTTGGGGGTGGGGGGGTGGGGGGGTTGGGGGGTGGGGGGGAATGCTAGCTGGGAAGGTGGGGTGAGCAGTCACCTCAGAGCCAAATGGATCAACTTTCTAAGATCTGGGTCACACAGTAAAACTCCTAGAGAGCCAACAGAACCTTCTTCTTCTTTTTTTTTTTTAAACTAGCAAATCAACCACAACACCCGAAGGTTCCGCTTTGGACTGCTCTCACCGGACCATGTCTTAGGGCTCCCTGTAGGTGAGCAGTGCTTGGTAGCAATCCAGGTGTGGGTCTTTGGGATGCTCAGTTCCTATTAGAAATGGATTCTCATTCTCATGGGATATGGAGGATACACTGATATAACCCTGGATCACATGAATGGAGGGAGATAGGCAGAAGGACTTAAGGACAGTGTCTTCATTGTTCCATTTGACTGTCATAAAAGTAGTATCTTGAGGAGAACTGAAAAGAAGTAAGCCTAGAGCCAGAGGTCTAAGATCTCATTAAAGGCTCCTGCCCATGCAATTTAAGGCCAGTGCCTCAATCAACCTCACTGATCTTCCATCTAGAAAAGTGTTTCCCAGGCCTGTCAGTCTACTTCAGGTATAGTGAGAGCAAAATGATTGATGGATGTGAAAGTTCAGAAACTACATAGTGTTATGCATGGGTAAGAAGAGCAGATATTCCCTTATAGTCAAAGCCCAAAATCTGTGGCAAGTGACTAGTGATGCAGATGCCCCTGGATGGATGGATTATCTGCGGGGGTCCTGAGACCCACTTAAGGAACTAGCCCTATCTGTCCTCCTCAGATTCTGAGTTGTCCCATTTCTCATTTTATCAGTAACTACTCTAGACAATGAGTCCACTCTCCTGAGGTGGAAAACCTAAGGGACAGGTGTGGGGCAGAGAAGCCTTGTTGCCTGCTTCCTAGTGGACAGTCTGATTGATGGCCTACTTTTCAAAGAAAGCTGTGACTGCAACTCTGACAGGTGATGAAATTATAACACAAGGAAGCCTGCTGGCCTTCACTCCTCTGTACATGAGAGTGCTATGTCACTGGGCTTTCTATTCCTCTACTTTAGCCTGTCACCATCCTGTTGGGGGACAGTATGAAACCAAAAGCCACTTGAGAAATAGAATTTGTAGAGACTTCTCTAAACTACTCTCCCTTCAGCCCCAGTGGAAGCAGTGTGGTCAGTGGGACAAGGCAATGTAGTGGCCTCTAAGAGTATGCCAGAAAAACGGTGAATGCTTCACAGTTCAGCTGAAGTGAAGATAGTTATAGGTAGGGCTCTGGGTCAGGAACACAGCTCCATTCTGCATAGGGATGCAGTAACTCACTTCTAGGTTCTCAGTTTCAGGTGAGCTTTTGGAAGGAAGTGCTGCTTTGGGCCTGTGTTGTCAAGCGTCCCTGGTGGCCAATCAGGCTATGGCTATTAAGTTTGCACCTCAGCTTCTAGGAACTCCTCCAAGACCCAGATGAACACTGCTTAACATCTTGAACTAGCCACTCTGTCCTTAAGCACCCCACTCCCCCTCCTTCCTTTCTGCCTCCTCTTCATCTGTTTCTCTCAGTTTCCACTTCTAGCTGTATTTCTAATTTTCCAGGCATACTTAATTTCTACTCCACCTGAAGTAGAAGCCTGGAGCCTTCTTTTGCCTCTAGATTTTAGCATCCCTTGATGCAGCTCCTCCCCTCAGTACTAATTGCTTTGGTCTTTGAAGTCTGGACTTCACTCTGGCTCATTAGCTGACATTGGGCTACAATCTCAAATCCTAAGTCTTCAGCCCTCCAGGCCTATAGAATTCTACTCTGGACAGGCAAACACACAGTGTAAATGTTCCTGTTGCTTCTCAGCAGAACCAATGGCCAGGATGGAACATTGTTGCTTTATTTGAAACAGAACTGTCTAGGTCTTGGGACCCTGCAGAACCCAATAGGCTAAGCCTTGTTCTATGCTGAGACAGAGATGGGATACTGGTGACTCCCTCCCAGACTTCAGGTTAGGAAGAAAAAAACTTTGTGAAGACTAGTTTTCTTTAAATGGGAAAAAAACTTCTCTGATTTCTTTTGTGAGACAAGTTCTTGCTCTTAGCATAGATTGGACTGCAACTTATAGCCCAGGTTACTTTTGAACTCAAGTCAATCTTGTCTCTGATGCCCAAGTGCTAGGATTACAGGCATGAGCTACCACACCTGGCTCCTTTCTGATATTTTTAGTATCCATTTCCACCTTTAATTAAGTCTTACTCCAAGAGTTATAGTGTGATCATAGCTAGGCAGATGTTACCAAAGTGAATTTGGGGGATTTCTGGGTTCTATTTGATTATCAACATTTGATTTTTTTTTTTGTAGGTAACTATGTCCATTTCTTGGCCCAAATGAATGGTCAATTGGTAATCAGGGCTTACACTCCTGTTTCTAGTGATGATGATCAAGGCTTTGTGGACTTCATTATAAAGGTAAATAATGTCCACCTCTTATCCAGCAATCTGGAGCTCCCAGGTATCCTTAGTGTGGTAGAATGGAAAGTAATACTTTTTCTCTGAGAGGACTTATGGCCTGGACAGCACTTTCCAATAGTCTAATTTATCAGCAATGCTACAATTAACCCTGTAGTGTCTCAAAGGATTGCTGTAATTAGTTTAATAGCCAACTTGACACAATCTAGAATCACCTGAGAAGAGTCTTAATGGGTAACTGTCTATACCAGGTTGGTCTGTGGAAGTGTCTATGGTGGATTGTGTTGATTATATTAATTGATGTAGAAAGACCCAGCCCACTGTGGGTGACACCATTCCCTAGGCAGAGGACCCTGAACTGTGTAAGTATAGAGAATGAACTGAGCATGACTAGGCATGCATGCATACATTTTTTGGATGTGATGTGGTGAGCTGCTTTAAGTTCCTGCCTTGACTTCCCTGCAATGATGGACTTTAACCTTGAATTGTAAGGTAAAATAAACCCCTTCTCCCGTGAGTTGTTTTATTAGGGTATTTTATTGTGGGGACAGAAATGAAACTAAAACAACTGTTCACAGTGAGTGTGGCAGTGTTCACTTGCATGACTTCTGAAGGCAAATGTACTTTCCAGCTGTGTGCAACCATAGTCAAAGGCCTGGGAGCGTAAAGACCTGTGCTTGCTTTTCAGATATACTTCAAAAACGTGCACCCCAGGTATCCTGAAGGGGGAAAGATGACTCAGTACTTAGAGAACATGAAAATTGGGGACACCATCCTTTTTCGAGGGCCCACAGGGCGCCTGTTCTACCATGAGCCAGGTACCAGGTGCTGTTCAGTGGGATCTCACAGTTGGGCAATTCCTCTCAAAGCTGGGTGATTCCTGCAGTGATCTTACCATGGTCTTCCTCAGCCCTGGAGCACATGGGCTTGTACTTCAAGTCTTCACACATTCATTCACGTGAATGCATTTATAATGACTTCTGTCACTGCTCATATTTATTTCACAAGCTTTTTGCTTCATCCAGAATGTCCTCATTACTGTCTCTGGCACAGATACATGAAAGGTGCCTACTTTCCAAGTTTGCCTAAGAAAAGACCCAGCTATCCAATGGATGCCTAGCCTCGGTTTCCACTCTGTACACTGGTGGCCAGTGAAGCTACTATGTCTGATTCTCTGGCTTGGAATGCTACAACCTTAGCTGATCTTGCCTCCTAAGAGTCAGAAGTCTTTTGTAGGCAGCCAGCCAAAGGCTACAGAAGTCATAAACATCCTCTATGTTTCTAGGTTCCCTTATAGTCAAAGTAGACGAAATGAATGAGCCTGAAAACAGACTGTTTCATCACCTGGGGATGATTGCTGGGGGAACAGGTAAGAGGTTTCTGGGTTCCTCTAAGACCACACTAATTTGGGAGTCATTTGACCTTATGAGAGGTGGTACAAGCAATTGCTCCCCAGCTGCGGTAGTGGCAATGTGGCAACAGATACTGACTCTGACCCTGTTCCTCTGCAACCGTCATAGTGGCTCCCTAGGAGCCATGGGAACCTTTCTTAAGAAGCCAAGCAGGGCAAGCTTTGCTGGATGGTTCCTAAATAGTGGAAGATCCAGTTCCAGTCTGACTCTCCAAATCCCTTGAGAATGAACCCTCAGGGATTAATAACCCACAGGGTGTTAGGCACCATCACAGGCAGTTGTAATACTATCACATTTACTGGCCATTAATTCTACTATGCAAGCAAGGACAAGAACTAACTCACAGAATGTTCTTTCCCTCTTGCAATAGAAAAAGAAAAAGGGCTGAGGATATGGCTCAGTTGGTAGAATATTTGCCTAGCACACACAAGGCCCTGGGTTCCCCAGCATCACATAAAAACAAGCATTGGTAGCACATGCCTGTAATCCCAGAACTTGAGATAATCAGAAGTTCAAGGGCATACTTGGCTACACAGTAAGTTGAGGCCAGCCTGAGATATGTGAAAGCCTGTCTCAAAAAGGAAAGGGGGCTTTTGACCTTCTGCTGCATTAAAAAGGAACATCAAAATGAAGGTTCTTCCTTACTTTGGGTTTTGGGGAACAGAAGGGGAAATGGTAGAATCAGGGTTAAATGATATCGTTAATCTGCTGAAGGCCAGAAATGGAGGCATTGGAGATGGTAGAAAGCTGGCCTGCCCATTGTTTTCCAGGCATTACTCCCATGCTGCAGCTTATTCGCCACATCACAAAGAACACCAGTGATGGGACCAGGATGTCCCTTCTCTTTGCCAACCAGGTCAGTTCTGCAGAGTCAGCCCAGAGCTTGCTACAGTAGCATGGAATGTTCCCTGAGTTGGGGCTCTATATGAATTCATTCCCCTCCCATTGCCTGGAAACATGCTGCTTGGGCGCCTTGGGCTGTGGGAGGCTTAGTGGGTTCTGAAAGTCTGCTGGTGGCTGAAGAAGCTGAGGCCAGGCCTGTTTTGTTTGTTTCTGCTAAACTCTGGCATCTTCCCTACAGACCCACTCCCTGCACTGAGCTTTCTCAATTCCCTTTCTGTTTTTCTGAATATTAAATAATGGATGTTCCTGCTGGAAATTCTGAGGAATTCAGAAGAATATGAATACTTTTATCTTTTGTCTTTTCTGCAATATATACTATGTATTTATATATTATTTATATATGATATATCCATATATATATTACATATACTTTTACACTTAGTAGTATCACATATGCATCTTCCTCTCACTAACTTTAAATAGTCACATCAGAATCAAAGTGAAATTTTTCCAAAATTTCATTCAGGTTCTTTCCAGATTTTGTCATAAACAATAATTATGAGTAACTGGGCCTGACCTGATAACTTTTACTTTATGAAACCATGCCAGAAGTAGCATTCCTGGGAGAAGAGACATGGAGGGTTTGATGACCCAGGCCTAGGCATTCTCTTGGAGACTTGTCCCCCTTTTCTCACATGTAAACACAGACCACCTTCTTCTTCTATACATCACCAGCACCACCCTCCCCTGGCTCCTTAGGGAAGGCCAACCTGCACTAAGCCTGTGTCTGTTGGGTCTGCTAGACCTGATCCCTGGATGCAAGAAAATGAGTGGAGACTTTTGCATGCACAGGGTCTATGCAGCCCGTCCTTCCAGCTAGAGGGCAGATATGCTGTTGGTACCTCTACCTTACCCTTCAGCCCCACCAGCTCTTTATATATATATATATATATATTCTCACCCAGAGAGAGGGTGTAGTGTGCAGGAGGAACAGGACCTTGTCTGCCCTGGAGTCTGGCAAGCTCTCAAGCTAGGACAGTGGCAATGAAGGTGTGAATGTACAGACCCACGTGTTCAATCTAGGTGGGCATACTGGCTGTTCCTGGATGGACCACTGTAATGTTGCTTCTTTTCTAGACAGAAGAGGATATCTTGTTGAGAAAGGAGCTAGAAGAAATCGCTACAACTCACCCTAACCAGTTCAACGTGTGGTATACCCTGGACAGGCCTCCTGTTGGTATGCCCCATGCTACTCTCTCTTATTCTGAGCCAGTTCCACCGTTTGACACACCTACAGACTAGTCTCTAGGTTTTGTTGGCTTGTTTTGCCTTTAAGGTTTTTACTCCAAAAGAGATTAAGCCTTAGAGCTTTTGGTCTGTATAGAGCATGCAAGAATCTGATGGGAGGAGATTGTGTGCAGCAGGTTGTAAAGGGGAGTCAAGGGTAGGTGCTAATTCTACACTCCCCACGTTGTACTGAGTGTAGACCCTGAGCCACCAGGCTACTTGAACACCTGCCCTCCACAGTCAGCCCATTTCACCTAATATGACCACTGGCCCCTTACCCTCTTGTACTGCTCATGGCTACTCTGCCATTCACCATCAAACTCTTCTGGACAGCAGTCTTCATATGCTGAGCCTCAGCCAGCTGCTGCAGCCCTCAGCTAGCACCCAGGAACAACCACACACCTTGTATCATGCAGGGCACATCACCTGCTTCCTTGATCTATATCTGTCTTGGCATATTTCAAGCTGCCAGCAGACGGTGCTGCCCAACTCAACAAACACCCCACCATACCAATATGACCTCCTTACCCACCCCTACCTAACAGCCCCACTCAACTCAGGACTTAGAGCAAAGAGACATCATCCTGAGTCTGAGTCCAAGGCTTGAGCCTGGAATCTGGAGGGAATGCTGCAGATGGCTGGAATGTCCTATCTGTGGGAACCAGCAGTGCGGACTTCTCAGCTTCTGTAGGTCACCCTGGTCGCCAGCATCAGGGGCAAACACAGAACCGTGCATCTTCCCTGCTTTGCTTCATTTCAGGATGGAAGTACAGCTCTGGATTTGTTACTGCTGACATGATCAAGAAGCACCTCCCTCCCCCTGGGGAGGCCACACTCATCCTAGTGTGCGGTCCCCCACCTATGATCCAGGAGGCAGTTCACCCCAGCCTGGAGCAGCTTGGCTATACCAAGGACATGATTTTTACCTATTAGTATCCCCCCATGCTCCATGGCGGGTCCCTCTCCTCTGTTTCAGAGTGAGTTTGCCTTCACGTTATTCAACTACAGTATTGTCTAAGTGCCTCTCCATGTACCCTTGGGCATGGTGCTGTTCTGGGTGTGGACGTAAGAATTCAAAGGATGGAAGACAAGGTAGTTTTTGAGCTTCGAGGCTTGGAGGCTGGGGATGATGCCTTTCTCCATGGCTTAGTGTAATAAACTGAACTGCTCTGCATTTAGCTCACAATGTGTGAATATGTAGGGAATACAATGGGCAGCCAGAACTTGCCTGGGTAGAATTCTAGCAGGATCCAAATGGGGTTCCATCACTTCTACTAACTATTCATGAACCTTCTTTACATTTCTCCACTTTGAAGGTATGACTCACAAGAGGGCAAAGGCCTTGTGTGTTCTTCCTTCCCATGTGGGACACTTTGAGACACAAATAGGATTAAAAACCTATATGTAAGGGCAGTAAATTCACAGTAGGTAGACTCTAGGAATCCCTTCCTTAGTCCCTGAATTTTGTACAGCAGATGGAGACATGGGGAAATATTTGTATTTTAGCATTCTCTAGGTGACAGACTCCATCTTGGTACTGGGCCAAGGTAGGCATGGTTAGACTTAAGTTTCACAATTCACCATACCCAGCAGCTATGCCTCAAATCCAACCTACAGGATACAGGACTGCTATCGCCACCTGCTGTTCAGAGTGAGAATAACACACTGCTGCTCTGCTACTTCAGTGGGTAAGCCCACTCCAACTTCTTTTCATATATCCTTCCAAACAGGCCAGAGATTCTGTGGAGATTTTGTTCTCTAAGTCACACAGGAGGAAACAGACACAGACACAGTTAGTTACATGTCTCCAAGTCATTCAGACAGTGGGTAGCAGAGTTGGCTTTAAGCCCAGGTCTGTTGAATTCTAAGTCTGTTCTCCTTTCATAAGAACTAGCATAGGAGCAGCAGTATTAGAACTCACTGCTGGGTCTGTTGCTCAATGTGCACATGTGAGGAGGGGCGCAAAAAAAGAAAAAGAGGAAAGGAATATGGCTCCACGGAGCTCTGCTGTACCCTTGAATCTCATCCACAGGGGGCCAAACACAGTCTCAAGGCAGGCCTGGGAGGGACACTCACACTTTGATCCACCCACTCATGCTTAGTGTATCCATGGGAAAAGCCCAAGTCAGGGGAAACACTCATGTCCATTCACTAAATTGCCCCACTTGACACTGAACTCATTCTGTAGCTCAAGTCATCTGTGAAGTCACAGTCATCCTGCCTCAGCCTCCCAACTGTTAGTAGCTGGGATGACAGGCATATGCCTCCAGGCCCAGCTGCAAAGCCTTTTCCCATTGGACTCATCTCAACCTCATGGATTTTTCCTTCCCTAAAGCTTCCTTCCACGCTGACCTTATTTTTCAGCCTAATGGTTCTCAATTGGGAGGGGGTGATTTCCCCCTCCAGGGGACATTTGACAAAGCCTGAAGACATTTGGGCTTTCCTAACTGGAGGAGAAAGAGCTAATGACATCTGTACGGAGGACCAAGGATACTGCAAAAGCAATCTGACAGCTGGAACTCACTTAGCCCACACGGACTACAGTGGCTCAGAGGGTTTATGCAGAGGGTACCAGTGCATGGCAAAAGGGCACATAACCTCAAAGTGGGCTGTGAACATCTCAGAGGCAAAGGCAGACAGCACCCAAAGGGCAGAGTTGACTTGGAACCAGAATAAAGAATAAACGGGGTGAAGCAAAGACAAATCAGTGGACTCACAAAGGCTGTTGGGATGATAGAAAGGGACTGGCATGCCCATCTGTGAGCATTCTGTGACTAACAAATTCAAAGCAGAATGGTGACAAGGTGACAGGCATGGGGAATGTCTGGCAGGGACCAACTAAGGTGGTGAGGGACCAAGTAGAAAGTCACAGGCAGCGATCAGATAACAACAAAGCAGGAAATGGAACAGCCATGGCCTGGGAGGGTTTAGTGGGTGCATCCCTTGGAGGTATCAAGGTAACAGAACTGGCTTGTATAACAGGGGGGAAAAAGTTTGTGTTTAAGACTGTCCACTAGGGGGAGGTATTTGATCAGCCACTACTTGAAGCAGGTGAGGGAAAGTGTGTCATGTCACCTTGGTGTCTTGGGAACACTTCTGCTCAGACACCCACGGCAGATACAGGTGGATGGAAGCTGCTAGAGGATCGAGACAGGAGTCCTGGTTCTCAGGGCCAGGCTCCCGGAAGTGAAAATACATACTTCTTAAGAAGTAGCCCCAGAGAATCCCCTACCCCACCCCATCCCCAAGCAACTTCAATCAGCCACTGCAGGACAATCAGAACAGTTTGCACATCTTTTTTTTTTTTTTCCCTCCAAGCAGAGGCTTTTATGAACTAACAGCTCATTGCCTTTGCTCTGCATTTAACACCTCACTTTCCTCTCTATAAGAGTGTCTGCAGTTTGTATATAAAAGTACAAAAGGTAGAAAAGCTCTATGTAGTGAAAAGCGATCATTGACGATGCTGAAGTACACAGGGAACCTCTGGGCACCTGTCTCATCCTTCTGCCTTTGCTCCTGCCAGCACCTACATCTGAGGTACCCCAAAGAGCCACATCTGGGTTCTGTAGATGGCTCTGTGCCAACTCCCCATTGAGGCAAACATTCAGGTCCCACGCATGCCTCCCTGGGCTTTCAGTCAAGAAGAATGTCATCTGTAGTCATCAGCATCAGGGACAGCCAGGAGAATCATTCAGTAGTTGGTCCTGGCTCAGTAGAGTCTGTAAGAACATAGCCAAAAGGACAGTTTAACAGTCTATAGGGCAAGGCTATCCTGCAGCGTCTGCACAAGAAACAGAGGGACAATGGGAGTGGCCCATATCCACACCACTGACCTGCAAAGTTATGATGTGCCAGGGAGTCTGCGCATTGAGTGCTGAACAGACAGTAATGTTAAGGTGAAAATGGGGGTGAGGGTGAAGCTTGGTGTACACAAGTACACAAGAACTTGCTTTGCTTGCATAATGTCCTAGGTTAAATCCCCACCACCAGTACATACATATACACAAGATAAAACTAAGCCTTTCATCTTAGAGGTAAACTTACTATTTCAAGACCAGCAAAGGTTTGTTGGAGATCACATCCAAGACTGTACAGAGACATTTCTCTGTATGAGCCAAGGGACAAAGCCTGTTGCACTGACGTAGTCTTGCTTAGATATAAGAGACTCTTCCATCCTGCCTTTAGGCAGTTTTTTAACCGGGGGGCGGGGGTGGCCATTTGGTGGTATTTCTGGTCTTCTTATGTGGTTTACAAGAGGGCTATCATTATCCCTGTTTTACAGATAACTAAAGCCAGTCTCAGAGGGACAATGGCATACCTAGGCTCCTAGAGCTAGTAAAAGGCAATGACTTGAACCACACCTACCCCCACCCCCCAAAAAAATCTGTTCTTCTTTCCTTGGGACCAAGTTGCCTCGCCATGGACTGATTAGTATTCCTGGGCATGGCAGGCTCTCCCAGCTTGCAGAACATATTCATGATATCAGAGGAGTGGCAGGAATGCACGTTTCTCCTGTGCCAAGAAGGCAGGACATTAGTCACTGGGCTAGAGGTGAGCCAGCACTTTGATCTGGCTGGACAGTTGACCCAGAGCTTCTTGAGCACCATTCTATCATTACCAGATCTGAGACCAGGGAAAGGATCCAGCACCTTGTATGTTCAGGCTGACTCTGATGAAAGGCCTGTGAGCCTCCAATGCCCTGTGGTGGCTCAGAGCCCAGCAACGGGCCAATGGAGGAGGCCTTTCAGCTGCTGTGTGCCTCAGGGCTGGCTCAGGCTCTGACCCACTATCAAACATCATCCTTTCCTGTCCTGTGGCCATGATGAATATCACCCCCACCAAGCTTACTGGGCTTCACTAGCCAGGCTGCAAGGACGGTGGTTGGAATCTTACCGTGAGGCGGTGGATGTCTTGGGAGAGGAGCCCTATTTGTGTCATGGTGACTTCAGAAGGTACCATCTGTAAAATGGGCAGCAGCCTGATCAGCACACAGGAATGAAGCCTATGCTTTGCCGAGACAGCGGCATGCAAAGCCCCTTCTACTCATCAGGCCTGTCCTCTCCAGGACATTCTTCCCTAGAGCGTGGGCATGGTGTGCTTGAGGCCCCAAGGAGTGACAGCTGGTGAGACACATGCAGTTTCAGTTCCTGCACTGCATGTACATGCTCTGCTGAAGCCACACAGCATCAGCACTCTGTGTGGAGAAGCAGGGCACAGGCAGAACGTGTCAGAAGCAGCCTTCTGCACATGTCCAGTGGTCCAGCTACTTCACAGGGATGAAAGCCTCCAAATTACTACTGGACAGAGGATGATTTCTAGGCACAGGACCCCCAGATATCAACGCTGTGGTCTAAGAGGACATCATCAGGAGGCTGCTGCCTCTTCATGGCACAGGCGCCTCCTTTTCTTGCCTTCCTTCTCCTTGGGTACTGCTGGCCTACTCGGTCTTCCTTATCTGGATGCTGCAGACTTGGAGTCATCAAGGGCAACCCTTGTAGCAGGGAAAACTCAGGTCCACTAAGGGAATGGGAGTTGCAAGAGGCCACACAGAGATTCAGCAGCAATACAATTCCATGCAAGGTCTGAAAACAGGTACATGCAGTTCCTCACTAGGACATGACCAACAGGGCACAAAACCTGGCCTGAGCTGCTTTACAACAGCATTGGCCATTCAGTGGCCCTGGGTACCAGAACCAAACACTAGTATTGCCACCTGGCAAGCTTGTGCTCACTTCTCTCACTAACTGGACTTCAGGGGAGGCGGCAGTCTTGGATAACAGACCCTGGCTGAGTCTTCTGTGTATATTAAGAGCCAAATGTTAGGCATTGCCTGTACCTGAGGCAAAATCAGAATGCCATAATGGGCCAGTGGCCCTGCCCTCATTTCCAGATATTTGTAACACTGCTGTTATTCTTCTGTGGAGGAAGCCCACTGGACCCAGGAGTCAAATGCTGGCCAGGTCCAAACTGGAATTTCCTGAGCAGGAGCTCAAACTGGCAGAGTACACATCTTTCCCTGGTCAGTCTCCGGTCAGACACAGCCCATCTGGTGGGCCCATTACCAGCTAGTCAGTGTCTAAAGCAAGAGAGCAGCTCTGTTTCTGCTCTTCCGGGAGACAAAAAGTGGATAAGATGGGAAAAGCAGAGTCTTGACAGAAAGGCTACCTAGTCACCTCCCCACCCTTCACTCCGAGGCTCATGCTGCTGAAATGGAAAACCACCTAGGGTCTGTGTGACAGATGTGACCTCTAGCCAGGGTGTGCATGACACCCAAGCTGCTTCTAAGCATCACAGAGGGAAATGAAGCAAGATAACAGGGCCACAGACTCCTCTAACAGATGCTCCATTCCCTTGGTTGAATCCTAAGCTATAGACCCTTAATTGGTGTAGTTGTTATCACCCTACCCCCAGCCATGCCTGGCTTTCTTCCCCCAACAAAATTAAAGATGTTTCATGCTTTCTACATAAATACTGTTTTTATTACCAGAAAGAAATGGCCACCCATAGTAAGATACAATCAAATTATGTTATCATCATGGCCTATAATACCCTCTGTTGTTGCTTTGATCTCAGCCAAGACTCTATGGCCCACAGGCCTAAGGCACTTGAATTTTTCCCTCAGCTGGAGCATAGGGGCAGTGTCTGAGAGCTGAGCCTCTTGGGATTGCCCAGGATCTCTGGGCCTCCCTCTGCTCACATGTTTCCAGCTGAAATATGGATATTAAGAATTACTAAACATGTACAAATATCTTCAGGTGATTTCCCCTCAGTCCACATTTGGCTATAGTCCCCAAAGTCTGTCCCTTCTGTAGCTGTGTAACTGCATATCCTGACCATCCTTAAGGGGTGTAGACAGACCAACCCAAAGGTACACAAATGCACAAGGATGGAGGTGAAGTGCGGTTATATGGTGACACACGGTGTTACTGCAAGCTCTCCGTGCACAAAGAAGTCAGTCAACGGGGCATCAGCTTATCTGTCCCACCTGATCCAGCCCATCTAGTTCATGGTTATCAAGGGGACTTAGGCCCCTGTAGACACCGTAGACCCTGTGGCTGTCATTAGTCACATCGCCAGGCTCCATGGGGCAAATGTAATCCGTAGACTCGTCAAACTTCTTTTTTCTCATGTTTCCAAAATGTGAAAATCCGAGTTTCCTGGGCTGAAACAGCAAATACAAGATGATGAAAAGTAGCTCCCAGGTCAGTGTGCAGATGTGACTGACAATATATTTGGGAGCTAGCTCAGGAGGAAAGAAATGAAAGTGCTTGTGGGAAGCAGAGTTCTTGACATTTTTTCTGCTGAAGCAAGGCTGACAGATGAATAATCTTGAACACAGAGAGCTGCTCTTCCAAGGCTTTGCCCAAAACTCAGGCCCGCTGCCCCCTGCAAAGTGACTTCCTATTTCCCAAGATGGATAGAGGGGTTCCCTGGAAAGCTACTGTGTGCACTTGAGGTCAAGCACAGGGGATTTGTCTGACCACAGCTGCTGGCATATGAATGAGGAACACCCAAAGCCACGAGGACCTCTGGACCCAGGAGAGCTAGGGTTGGTCTTCTTCCTTCCCTGAGTTTCACCTACCTTACACTGCTTCTGCTGGACTCCCGAAGACATACTACCTATCCTACATCCTTAGAGAGTGGAATGTGAATAGGAGGCGTGGCTAGGCCACAGGCACCAATGATTGCTCAGGAAGAGTTCAGCTAGGCCTCTGGAGTTATCTGTGGACCTGCGTTTAGTTTCATTCAGACTGAGG
This sequence comes from Peromyscus californicus insignis, assembly GCF_007827085.1. Lineage (NCBI taxonomy): Eukaryota > Metazoa > Chordata > Mammalia > Rodentia > Cricetidae > Peromyscus > Peromyscus californicus. The sequence goes on from NW_026294562.1 coordinate 95,589,701, forward strand.
ATGTTGTGACTCAAGCTGGCCTTTGTAAAATTCAGAGACCAGAGAATGAGACAAGTGCTTGGATGATAGTAGGTCAGCTGTGTGGTGGCTTCATCATAGAACACAACAAGCAGGACCAGCTGCTACGGGAGCACTCCCAGTGCTAGCAAGATGGCAAGACCCCAGGGCATTGTGGCACACAGATGGACCTGTCTGAAGGGAACCCAGCAGTCATCTGCTTGGCAGAACTCGAGTAGAGAACAGCTTCTCAAGAAGAGCTACTTCCTGTACATGTTTCCTGTGTACAGAAACCTGTGCTCTTTTCCTGGGACTTAGGCCAAGAAGGGAATGGATCTAATAAAGACGAACAGATCTCAGGAACAGACAGCAAAAACCAAGCATGCTCCTCATCGAGGGCTGCACTCATTGGTTTGGGTCCAGGCACTGAACTAACAGTTACCAAACATAAGGCTCAGAAGGCAGGCCACAGGGACCCACCCACAAAGGCTCTGATAGCTCACCCGGACTTTGGCTGTGGTGGTCAGAGGTGTGTAAGCTGGTGAGGCCATTTTATCGCGCTTTTCCTGTTCGGCTTCAGGACCAATCAGGGCGTTGAACTTGGTGGTCAGATGGCGCCTGAGGAGCGTCTTCTGTGGGGGGATATTAAGAAGCATAGCCAGGGTGTCTCCAGTGAAGCGTGGCTCTAGGATCTAAGAAGAAAACATAGACAAACTTAGACAGTGACCACTGTAGAGGGCCCTAGGGGGGACAGCAAGAACTTGTTCCTTGGGCCTTGGGCGCCTCTGGAATGTAAGCTATGTTCTGTGTCCCACCCACTCTGTCTCCCCAGCACAAGGCCTGGCTTTGAGCAGACTAGCACATTTGTTGACAGACAACCTCATCTTCACAGGCTAGCAGGCCTCTGTGATAAGGCTCTTTTCCAGTCTTCTCTGATGGCATCTAGGCCACCACCTCCACACTTCCCTTATGGCCTTCACACTTGACAGAGCTAAGTAGTGATAAAGATCGTATCATGGCAATCAGGAAATTGCATATGGTGACCTCCCCCTCACTTCCCCAGCCCCCGTGTTCCTCTGGGAACAGGTGAAGTTGCCTTGCTCAGGACTGATCTAATGCAATCACCAGACTAACTGGAACCCTCTGGACTGAAGCTGAGGAAGTTTGTGCAGAAGCCATCTTGGTTCTTTCTGTAAGGTACAGTAATGCTCAACCAGAAATATTTTGAGATTTCAAATTCTGTAAAATGGTTCAGATGAAGTACCTCTTTTTTTTTTTTTTTTTTTTTACTAGAATGCCCAGCCCCTACAAAGTATTAGGCTTAGCTTTAGTCATCAACTTGACACAGTGGAGTCACCTGGGGAGAGTCTCAAGGAGGGGTTGCCTAGAACAGGTTGGCCTGCATGCAAGACTGTGAAGGATTTTTCTTAACTGGGTTACCTGAGGTGGGAAGCCCTACCCTGAACGTGGGTGGTATCATTTCATGAGCTAGCTTCCAGGTGGTATAAGAGTAAAGAAAGGAACTGAGCAGAAGTATTCATGTGTTCACCCTCTCCTCTGAACTGCAGATGTCATGTGACTAGCTGTCTTGAGCTCCTGCTACTTCGACTGCCCTGGAGTGATAGACTGAAGCTGGTAGTCGAGCTAAAATAAACCCCTTTTCCCTTATGTTGCTTCTTGTCAGGGTATTGCTGTGGATATCGTTATATATAAATAAAACACTGACTGGCCAGTGGCCAGGCAGGAAGTATAGGTGGGACAAGCAGAGAAGAGAATTCTGGGAAGCGGAAGGCTGAGGAAGGGAGACACTGCCAGCCGCCACCATGAAAAGCAGCATGTGAAGATGCCGGTAAGCCACGAGCCATGTGGCAAGGTATAGATTTATAGAAATGGATTAATATAAGATATAAGAACAGTTAGCAAGAAGTCTGCCATGGCCATACAGTCTGTAAGCAATATAAGTCTCTGTGTGTTTACTTGGTTGGGTCTGAGCTGCTGTGGGACTGGCGGGTTAGAGAGATTTGTCCTGACTGTGGGCCAGGCAGGACCAGAAAAACTCTAGCTACAGGGTGTTTTTAATACAGCAACAGAAACAAAACCAGGACAGAAAGGTGGTTTGGGAATGCCCCAGTTCACACCAAGGCATGTGGGCTAGCCCCGAGAGCCACTCACAATGAGGCCGCCATGGACACCACTCCCTCGAAGGTTGGGTGCATACTCTGCCAGGTCCACAGATCGCAGCCACTCCATTACCCTGTGGTTGGACCACTGCACAACTTCTGAAGGAGAAAGGTTACTCTGTAATAGAGGAGAGCGGAGAAATTAGGCTCCATGTTGTCCTGTGTGGGGTCAGCACCTCTCAAGAGTCTTGTCCCAGATGCTTCACCAGAGCAGCAGATTCTTAGGCCTAGCAACCCAAGCCAACCAGGCCACTTGCCTGAGAGCCTGCCCAGTTCTAAAGAATTAGGATCTTATTGAATCTTGCTGCAATGTTTATACTTAAATATCTGACTCCATTATCGTGTTATGCCCTAATCTTCTGGCTAATTTTGGCAGAAATACATAAAGACATATAGGTTTTTATTCAGTGATCCAACAGAATTTTAAAGATCCAATTATGAGCCAAGTGTTTTCTAGGCAAAAGTACTCCCTGGCACGGGCAAATCTTTTAAGGGAATCCACACTAAGATATTGAAGCTGGGTACTGAGAGCTGGCTCAGCAGTATAGGTGCTTACTGTTCTTCTAGAGGACCCAGGTTCAGCACCCAAGTCAGGTGGCTCACAACCATCTATAATTCCAGCCCCAAAAGATCAGACGTCCTCTTCTGGGCTCTGTGAGCACCCACATATATGGGACATATACACACACACACAAATAAAATCAATCTTTATAAAATACAGTAATGTTTATATGTTTTCACATGGCCTTGTGGGCTTCAAAAGACTCAGCACTCACGAAGAAGGCTTGCAAGATTTATTTGTTGAATAGCAAGGAAGTAAGAGGACACAAAGCAAAGGTAGGCATTTTAAATCCCTAAAGAACTAGAGTCAGGCCAGTTAGCCATAACAGAGGAGGTCAATGTGATACACAGACCTTCAGTTTGGGGCCCAAAGGGAAGTCCTGAAGTTTATAGAACATTATTATGCATACTACCCATATGTGGTCCTTTGCATTTGTTGACACTAGTTCCCCTCTAGTAAGATCCTATGTGTCTAGCCTAGCCTGAAGGCTAGTTAATCTTGCACCAGCAAGAAGAGTAACACACTCTGAACTGTTTAGTACTTTTGTAACCCTGTGCCCTCTGATCCCCTGGACCTTGCTTCCTCTGCCTCCTCTGACACCATGTTTCCTTTTCCCCATCATAGTGTTATGACATTTTTATGTCATAACAAATCACTGGACCATTATGATGACTTGGCTAACTACCCTGAGTGAGGGTGGGGGATCAGCAGTTCAGTGACAATACCATTAGACACAAAGTATAGGCAATAGGGGACTTATAGGTACCAGAATCTTAAGCACCATTGTGCATTTTATGATGATGCCATCCTCATTTTCTCACACAGGATAGTTCAGGTGTCCTGACTCAGGGCCACCTGGACAGCTAGTACATTCACTCACCTCATCAGCAGGCCTCCTGTGCAGACAGTGGGGGTTGAACTTATTGACATGTAGCACATGAATAGCACATTTGATGCTGAGATGATGTAATTGGCTGGTGACTTTTAAGAAGAGTAGATCATTCTGGAAGAGAAAGGTTCTGGTTGACAAGCTAGTTTCTAAGGTGACAAAAGACCCCAGCAATTCTTTCCTGACCAAACACAGACACACCTTCCACATCTCAGAAAGGTGCTCAGAGACATCTCAACACCTTCACTTACCGCCATGGTTTGTACTTTGGCATTTGGCATGCCTTATGTAATAGTGATACTATTTCAGGACCTTAAGAATGTGAGGAAGGGAGGAGAACCAAGTTTAAAATGACTACCATGGGGACACCTGAACTGAGTGCTCACTACAACAACAGAAATACTGAAGGGAAAATCCTCACCACAGTTAGGTATTGCAGCATTCGCCCATCAACTCTCGATTCATGAAATTGGTCTTTGTATTGGGGTAAGCCAATATCATCAAGCCACCCTACAAAAACAGATGTGTTAGGATTTATGAGAACAGACAATGTGGGTGCCAAGGGGAAAAGCAACAAATGACCATTCTGAGACCCTTGTTTTATCCCAAAGCATTACGAATCCACCCGTCTTTCATAAAAATGCTGCCATCTTTGGGGCATACATTCAATGGGAAATTCTTTTGCCCTTCAGAACGGCCAGAAACATTCTTAATAAATATACGCTTGTCCTTACGTGTCACCCAAATGTGGTCTAGCAACGCAGACTTCTCCTCTTGCTTGGCGTTGATAGCTTTTACTGCTAAAACCAGCTTCTTCCTATGGAGGGGGTGTTTAATCCCTAGCTCCTGAAAGCAAAAGATGAAGACCACATGTCAAGTTTTGGCAGATAACTTGATCCTCAGAGGATGTCATGTCAGGATACAAAGATCGAGGGTGGTGGTCGATCTTGGCACAGTGCCCTGGGATGTTAATCTACAGCAGTAGGGAATCTAGGCCTTCCCTGTCCACCCTCTGTGTATATGGGGTAGATGGAAGCCATCACCTACCCATGCACTAGTCCCCATGCACTGTTGGCTTCTCATGCTCAGCCCTTACCTTTTCCATGTCCTGAGGGGTAGCTGTAAGTAGTGTATGGCCAGATGTCACCCACTGTCTGGCAAAAATCACATACTGAGCTAGGCCGAAATCTTCTAGCCACGCACATACACGTTCTGTGTTCCACTGGGCAAAAGGGGCATTGGCATCACTGGGAAGCAGAGGAAGAGCATGCTTTTGTTATAAGGAACCTGGAGCTTTGCATAGCACAAAGCCTCAGATAAAAACTCTTTTTTAAAAAAGAACCAACAAGGTGAATGGCATTCTAGCACAACCCACCCATGTTTGTTAGACTCTAGAGCCACCTTAATAACAGGTTTTTATGTTTCAACTGCAGCTTTTCTGAGCATGGGGTAGCCTCCATGATCCTCAGGGGATTGTTTATTGCGCACAGGTCCAGAAATGCACAATGAACACCTTATGATCAAATCATTTTGTCTGTAAGACTCAACACTCTGGGAAATGCTTGGGAGACTAGGAAAAGACAACCTGTTCTCTAACACAAAAAGAGGGAAAACACAAGCCAAAGCTCTTCTAACTTATAACAGTGAATACCTTATTTATTAATGAAATACTAGAGGCATTTCCATTATAATCAACAGAAATGCATACATGTACATATCTGACTATCAGTGCTTATTAATAACATCAATCTGAGAGATTACTCAGGTAAGAACGAATAAAAGTAACACAGCTTATACTATAGCTTTTATTAAAACAATGAAAAACATCCCTATCAAACCAACTAGGATCATAACCTCTCTAGGAGCTGCCTTAAGGAGGGTGGACACTCTCTGGCTGAGATGGAGGTACGGTGGGGTGACGGTGCTGCAACACTCAACAGAGCCACATGAAAGAAGACATGAATAAATAAAGAGCTAGGTCATGTTCCTAGACAGGACAACTAGTTATTAAAAACCATCCATTCTTAAGAACATCAATTTTTCATTTGAAGTGTGAATGTAATGGCAGATTCGAAATCCCAACTGAGTCATTGAAAAGGGCAGACAAAAAAATTTCATATTCAGTTTTAAATATAAATGGGGATTTATGGATCTAGAAGACTAGTTATTCAGAGAAATTCTCTTCTAGCAAAGAACAGTTCTCCATGGTATCATACTCCATCCCCAAATATAAAATGTAGTGTTTACGTTATATAGAACTTACACACATCCTCCCAAATACTTTAAATAAAACCTGGATTACTTGCGGCACCTAATGCGACACAAAGGGCATATGCAAATGTTACATTTTATCGTTAGGGAGTGACAAGAAAAGAGTCTATGCAGATTCAGTACAGTGAGTCTATGTAACTGTTGTAGGACTACCTACATTGTTCAGCCTCATTGAACTGGCAGACACAGAAGTCCTGGATACCTAGAGCCAGCTGCCCCCCTACCACGCAGGAATGGTTTTAAGAACTTTATGAATACCTGGCTAAGCTGTCCTTAAACAGAGAATTCCTTAAAGGACCAGAAAGAAGCCAGCATTCTAGAATCAACACTGGGATAGATACTGAACACTCCTAGCTCAGAGCTTAGCTTTCAGCAGGGCTCAAATAGGTACAGATTCAGGTTTTATAAGACTACAATTTGTACAAATCTGGGCAGCCTCTGTATAGAAAATATAAAATTTGAATATAGAATTAGGGAATATTTGGAATGAGAAAACATTGTAAAAAATTACAAATTTAACATAATGAAATCTGCCACAAAATTCAAAAATTTTAAATGAATTCTGAAATATAGCTCTGTAGTACTTTTTCACTCTCACATTTAAGGTGTATACTCTGACCACTTCTTCATATACCCATAGCTCTGTAATACTTTCTAAGAAATAGAACTTCATTCACTCCACTTTCGAGCTTGACTGCTAATGCTTATCTATTTTTTTTTTTTTTTTTGAGACAGGGTCTAATGCAGCTTATACTGACCTCAGACTCAATATGTTCAAGGATGACCTTGAACGTCTGATCCTTCTGCCTGCTCCAACTCAGGACTTCTGGGATTACAGGTGTGCACCACTATGCCTACTTTATGCAGTGCTGGGGACAGAACTCAGGGTTTTATACATGCTAGGCAAGCACTCTACAATAGAGCTACATCACCAGCCCTCATTTTATTATAAGAACTAATAAAACAGAATCAGCTCCACAATTTACAACTGGCACTGTCATGTGCATTTTCAGAACCACTGGTGGCATTTCACAACATTTCTATTAAGTTAACATATGAATGGTAACACTACACAGCTCAGGTTTTACAGTGTGGTGGCCAATCTTAGACTCTGAGTTGACAAGACCTCTTAAACAGTATGTTGTCTATGTCCTTCCAGCAGGGGCATCAGATTTATGCTGTCTTTACTGATGTCAGTACAGTATATAAAATAAGTAAGAAATGACAACCTTTTTACAGTGAGTTCACGTGTCTCACTTTATATTAATAAACATCTTCACTTCTGTATGAAGTCTATCTCTTGCCTTTACTGCTCTTGATGGGTTCTGGCATTTTGGCTTAAAATTTGCTTTGTTTTATTTCAGAGTTTAGAAATAAGGCCTCATCCTGTGGTTCATACTGGCCTTGAATTCTTCACAATATACCTTTTAAATGCTGGCAATATAAACATGAGCCACCATACCCAGCTTTTTAACTTGTTTCTTTTGCGTGTGCCTGTACTCATGTGTGGGCATATGCATGTGTTTGCACTGTATATTTATTACCTTACACTTTGAGTCAGGGCCCCTCACGGAATCCTGAGCTCACCAACTGGTTAGACGGGCTGGCCACCAAGCTCCAAGGATCTGTGTATCTTTATTCCCCTCCCTCCAGCACTAGGGTTACAGACAGGCATGTGCCACCACACTTGGCTTTTATGAGGGTGCTGGGGATCTCAATTCAAGTCCTCATGCTTGCATAGCCAGCATATTACTGGCTGAACCACACCCTCAGCCCTATACTTGTTTCTTAACATGAGAATTTCTCTCGACATCAATGTTCACTTTATCACTTTTGCTTCACATGTGTATAGGTTTTCATTTTATTCACTTTTTTATTTCTGGAAACTGAGGAAAACATTCTACATATCAGAGGGACATTTCCGTTCTGAAGGAGGGAAGTTAAGTGCTCCTGAGATTATAATTGGAAAATTTCTGTTCTGTAGACTTTCAAGGCAATCAGGATATAGGTGCCTTTATCTTTAGGATCTTCCCACCCACTCCTCTGTACATCGCCCCACTCTGCAGTATCAGACGCAGCACCTCCACACCTTTCAGAGGCAGAATCTCCAATCCGCTCTGCCAGGGCCATGGCTGAGCACACTAGAAAAATCATTCTGAGAAGAGAAAAGATGCCAAACCACATTGTCATGCTCAAAACACCTTTCCAAGCTGCAGTAAAGCAATGTAACTGAGATGATCAAAAGTGTCATTCCCAAGGCTGAGGAGAGCACAGGGCACATTCACAATTATTTATTAGCAAGCACATTCCTGACAGCAGGGGATTTCTGTTTTGACTAAACATTCAAGAGAACCAAACCTCCTGCTTAGGACTGTGCATGTCTGATGACTGTAAGAAGTTTCCAGACTCGATTCTGGTTTTGTACATATTCACCATGGCCACATTCCTACTAGGGTGTGACCTCTGATTTGCATCCTCACATTAGCATGCTGGGCAACTAGCTCAATGGGGAGTAAGAGTAACCAGGGAAGACATCTGTACACTAGGACAGCTGATTAACTAAGCCAAACTAAACACAACGTGAGGTGCCTTGGCCCACATATGCTCAGCCTAGTAAGTACAAAGTAAGTGGCTCTCCAACTCAGCTTTCCTTTAATCAGTTCCCCAATTGGGAGGCTGAGGCAGGGGCATCTTAATTTTGAGACCAGCCTGGCTATCTGACTAAACTCTGTTCCCCAAACAAAAACAAGTCAATGAACCTCATTATATATAAGTAGAAAAATTTCACTTATAAAAGTATCACTAACAAAGGTAAAATCCTAATACAAAATAGCTAGCTCTTCTGTTATCATCCAGTGCAAGGGATAGTTCAGAGCTACAATCAGAGAAAGTGTGAGTGAGAACAGTGAGCAATGTTTAAACAGTTTCAAAGCACCTGGCTCAACACTCTGACTGGCTCCTCTCTAACTGATTCTTTACCTTTTGAATGAAACTGACTCTGACAGTAAGTTATGGGAAGGAAAAAGGCAATCAAATATGTCTGGGGTAGGGAGCATCTGCTTAGAGATGTCTCATAACATCAAAGTCCTGAAGGGCAATGTTCTCAGTACATCAACTTGGCAAACCTCCACGGATGGTGTGGTGATTTGAATGAGAATGTAACCCCCCTCCACACACACACACAAATTGAGAATGTGCCACATAGGCTCAGATTTGAATACTTGGTCCCCAGTTGGTGGTGCTCTTTGGGTAGGCTTAGGAGGCACAGGCTTGCTGAAGGGAAGTGTGTGACTGGGAATAGTGAGCTTTCTCCACTTCTTGCTTGGGCTGTACCTCCTGACATGCCTGCCACAATTTCCTACCCTGATGGACTCTCACCCTCCAGAACCTAAAGCCAAATGAACCCTTCCTTCTATAAGTTGCCTTGGTCATGATGTTTTATCACAACAACAGAAAAGTAACTGATACAAATGGGATCCAGCATATGGCTCCAGAAACTATCTGCCTTAAACATGACACTTCACTGCCCTTTTCTTGAGGAGGAAACAAAACAAAAACTCACACTAAACTCACATGCTCAAATGAATCCCCAAGTAAATCATTTATATACAGCTTTTAAATATTGTGAGAAAAATTCAAATAAGATAATGAAAGCCAAAAGAAAAGTTGCTGTGTGTGCTAACACAAGCCTGTAATCCCAACACTTGGGAGGCTGAGGCAGGGGCATCTTCAATTTCAGATCAGCCTGGCTATCTGACTAAAACTTTGTCCCCAAACAAAAACAAGGAAATCAATGAACCTCATTATATATAAATATAAAATTTTCATTTATTGAATCTCACTAACAAAAGTAAAATTCTGGTATATGCCCCTAATTATCTCACCCATAATTACCAGACATGGCTTAACCTCAATATAAAGAGAGTGGACAGAAATCAATAATAAAGATATTAATTAAAACTGGCACACAATACAGAAAATTCAAAAACTAAACCAAAAAATGTGAAAATTAAATTGACAAAAACTGTAAGCTTGTAAAGGTCTGTAAGAGCAGAAAAAATTAAACAGAAAAAACTTAAATGAAAATTTCGGTAAGGCTATGGTGGCAATAGACTCTCTGTATACAGTGTGTCATGGGATAAAAATCAGTAACATTTTTTTTTTTGTTTTTTCATGACCTGAAATTTTCTATAAAACATTGTCAAAATGTTACAAAATACATTAATTTTCATTGGAAAAAGAATTGGTGCTGGGAGCTCTCAGGAGTCAAGCGCTTTCCCCAACTTAGTGGCAACTTCTTGTAAAAGATTATGCATTAAATATCCACAAATTACATGGCAGAGGGCATTGGCAGGCAATTACATTCTCCTTAAGGGTAATAACAGTCTTTCTTTCCATAGGCATTGTTACCATAGACATTATAAAGACAAACAAAGCAAGCTCACCAGGACCTCCTCACTCTTCAACCCTACATCATGGTCCACAAAGCACAAAGACATTCCAGCAAATCAGCCCCTGCAGGGCAGCTCCTTCCTTAGGCAAAAGGAGTTTCTAACACTGCTACCCCAGGCCCTGGAGTGACAGGAGCACAGCCAAGAGGCTAGGGAAATGCCTGCTGGTCTTATAAATGTTCTTCCACTCTGGTGCAAGGATTCCCTTGCTACACTCAATCCTTAAAGACACAGCACTGAAGCTTTCTGTACCTTTACTTTCTCATCTCTGAAAATCCAGAAACAAAGTTTCTAAATTAGAAAAATTGTTTGGCAAATAACAATATCTAATTATGGAATATATAGATAAGCTTTCTTTGGTTCCAAATTGACTGACAGCTTTTTAATTGTGCCCTTAGGTTCCCTCCCCCTCCCCCCTCCAAAGCTGCTATTTCCTGAGGATATACATCTGAGATTAGAAGGATCACCACCACCTTCCTCCTTTTATCATGGATTATAACTCAGGTGTGACGGTACTCATCAGTGAAAGGCAAATGTGGAAAGGTCCTGTGTCTCAAAGACTATGAGGCTCCAGGAAAGTATTGAAATTTGAGAGTGGCAATAAGTTAAGGATCCTTGGGGGGGGGGGGGGGGCATGCACAGCAGGTCTGTGAACAACAGAACATGTTCCAGGAAATGTTCTTCTCTTCATCAGAAAACTGTGGTATTTCTAGGAACTAGAATTTACAATATGAGCATCTTCTGAACCTCTCTCCCTAGTGTGTGCCAATCCTGAGGGCAAACAAGAGAGTTAATGTCACTTTGGTTAGATTTTAAGTAGCACATTCCAATTCTGTGGAAGACCTAAAAGTACCAAAACTGCCTCTGCAAATCAGGTTTCCAGAGAGTCTACTGGAGATGCCTGTGTCACAGGAGCTGCTGATATGGAAAAGTGTTTCACCAAACATAGCAAGGATCAAGTATAGGTTTGTGGGAAATGATCTCTCAGAACAGGGAGAGCAAAAGAAAGGAGTAAGAAGAATAATGGAAAAGTTCCATTAGGGACACCTCCCAACAAATTTGCTGTTTTTGTGTATTTTTAACTAGGGAATTTCAGAGGCCAGCCACCCAGCTACACAGCAAGCCATGGAGTAAGAGTAAGATTTATAGAAGAAAGAGAATGGGAAAAGCCCAGAGGCAAAACATAGACGGGATAAGTTAAGGAAAGCTGGCAAGCAACAAGCCAAGCTAAGGCTGGGACCCTCAAAAGAGCAAAAATAAACAACAACAATTTGGCACCCAATGTGGGGATTGAAAACACCTTGGGCCTGAGAAAGCTGAAAAATAAAAGGGGGAGGGGAGGATACAGCTCCTTTAACAGTCTTGGCCAAACAGTTTCTGCCAGTCAGTGAGCCCTTGAGTAGCTAGTAAGTATAAGTAGGAACAAAAACTAAAATGCCTGCCACAGCATAAGCATCGGCATTTTAGAGCTCTAGGAAGGTTGAAGCAGTTCTCAGCACGAACCTCTGACTTGGCTTGTGAGCTTTCAGCTTGGATTTCATGGCCAGAGAAGTGGGCAAAGCCAGCCACCAAAGCTGAGGGCAGAGGTCTACACTGCTTATCAGGTTAAAGGTTTGCTCACACAGTCAAAAAAGCTGAAGATACGCAATAAAAGAGGTCCAGATGGAAAAGCATTTAAACAGGTTACAGTGTGTTTAACAATGTGCGTAGGCTTAAGAAAAAAAAAAGGGTATAGTCATAGAAAAAATGAATAGTTTAAAAATAAAATAAAGTCTTTAAAGAGAAAGTAAAAGAAAAAAGTCACGTAAGATGGGAAATACATAGGGAGTCTGAATCCTGAAGAGTATTGTGTTGATTTAAAATTTTTTTTGATTGTTGATGGGCAAGACATAGCTGCTAGAACACATAGGCTTGTGAACAGGACTGCAAAAGCAACCTAGATACTTTAGGGCTATCTTAACTTTAAAAAAGAAGTCAAAAAATACATTTTTCAAATGGATATCAAAAATGCTTTGGAGTTTTGTTCCCACAGGAAACAAGAGGCTGTGGATTCCTTCAGTGTTAATATGGATCAGGTTTGATCAGTCGAGACCTCCTGAAACTTGATAGGTAATACATTTATCAGCAAAGGTTACTGATGGTCTTCTCAGGACTTGGCTATTATCTCAAAATTTTCTCTCTGGGATCCTAAAGATACTTTGCCCACAGACAGCAGAAAGAAGTATGGAGAAAATTATGCCCACATTCCCAAGACTTGGGGGGGTATGGGTGTTTTTTGGTTATTTGGTGGGCTATGGATGTTTATTATCATTTAGGGGAATATAGAATATTGATACAAATTTAAAGTTATTTTTATTATACTTTATATATGTTTCTACTCTTGTTTAAAGGATTTTTATATTGAAAAAAATTAAGGTTATTTTTGTTACAACATATTATATGTATGATTCTATTTTTGTTTGAGGTATTATGCCTATGTAGTTAATTTGGAAATGTAGGGTGAAGTTCTAGTTTTTGAAAGCTATTATTATAAACTATATAATCAGGAACATAGTAGTCATTTACAACAATCAAATTTATAGATATATTAGGTATGTTTTCTAGGCTAAATAGATATATTTTAGATAGGTGGCCTTCAAGTACTTCAAAGACCTATAGAATACGGCATTTAAAATGTTTTGTTAACTTAAAGTTTTTCATGACAATGAGACACATCTGCTCTGGCAGCACCAGTTTAGTTCAGAGATGACGGGCATTGAAGAAACTTCTTACAGAGTTTGCTTTCATTGTGGCAAGGTTAGCCACTGGGCAAATAAACTGCTCTTGCCTTTGACTGCTGACAATGTGCTGTGCAGATAGGATATGCAGGACACACAGGGAAAAAAACTGTTTAATTTTGCTAAAACAAGGCAGGGAAGTCCTGCAAAATTCCTGCTTCACAGCTGAGTCTGCCAGACATTTTGCAGGACACACAGGAAAGCGGCCACTGAGCTTTGCCAAAACAAGGCAGGATGGTCCGTCAGGGTTCCTGCTTCACAGAAGAATCTGCCAGACATTCTACAGAGCACAGAGAAAAGTGACTGATGAACTTTGCCAAAACAAGGCAGGAGAGTCCAAAATTCCTGCTTTCATAGAAAAGTTTGCCAGATATTCTGGGCCAGTAGACTGAAGATGGATGTCCCAACATTGTGAGGAACTTTGGGTGACTGTCCAGGCAGGCAAATGTCTCTGTTGTTAAATATTACATCCTTCTGGGTCTTTGATGGAGTTGAAGACTAGATCATTATAGTTGCAACTTTCTTTAGTTATGATAGAAAGTAAATTAGATGTAAAACTTTAGATTCACTAAGATATAATAGCTAATGTAGTATTTTCTTTAAACTTGCCAGACATAAATGAACTGGACATTGTGAGTGTAATCCTTACTTGATAATTGATATTGTATATAGTCTTTCTATGTTTAAGTTAAAACCTTTATTTTTATTTAAACAAAATGGGGGAAATGTTGGGGAATATTATTTTAAGCTGTGTTACTTTTGTTTATATTGCATTTAACTCTGTGAAGCTGTGTTACTGTGTCTGTCTAAAACACCTGATGGTCTAGTAGAGATGAACGGCCAATAGTAAGGCAGAAGAAAGAAACAGGCAGGGCTGGCAGGCAGAGAGGAGAAATAGAAGGAGAAATCTGGGAGGAGGGATCTAGGAAGAAAGAAGTAGCCAGAGAAGGAGGAGGACTCCAGGGGCCAGCCACCCAGCTACACAACAAGCCACAGAGTAAGATTTACAGAAGAAAGAGAAAGATAGAAGCCCTGAGGAAAAAGTTAAACAGGATAATTTAAGTTAAGGAAAGCTGGCAAGCAACAAGCCAAGCTAAGGTCGGGCATTCATAATTAAGAATAAGCCTCTGTGTGTGATTTATTTGGGAGCTGGGTGGTGGGTCCCCCAAAAGAGCAAAAACAAACAACAACAGGGCATGATGGGACAGTCATGCGAAACTCAGCATTTTGATGTCCATGCCACTCATACATTAGCAGCCCCCTTAAGTTACCACCCTTCAGTGCAGTTTGCTACAGCGCAGTTATGAGGAATACTGGCAGATGAAGGCTTCCCCAAGACTCTCCAAAGACAAGAGGATATTGACCCTTGAGTGGCCGTGTGGCTGATGCCTGGGTGAGATGTGCAGTAGCTCACATAATTCTCACAAAAATTTTAATACTTATTTTCCATCCCCATTTCACAAGTGGGGAGTAGAGGGACAGACATCATATAATAGCATGCAGCTGGCAGTTATGGGTGGTTAAGCAGAAATAACAACCAAGCTTTGGGATTCCAGAATCTGTTCTTATTGGCTTCACAGGAGCTTCACAGCTCAATGTGAAAGGCATAACCGAGAATGAGTGACAGTGGAGCATAGCCATTAATAGCCTTTCTGATGGCTAATATTGTCAACTTGACAGGATCTGTTATCACCTAGAAAACAAATCTCTGGACACTTCCGTGAGAGATTCTGGGTTGGGTTAATAGAGGTAGTAAGACCCACCCTAACTTTAGGTAGCATCATTCCATCAGCTGGGTCCCAGGCTGGATAAAAAGGAGGGAGTTAGCTGAACATCAGCATTCAGCTCATCTCTTTCTGCTTCCTGGCTGAAGAAGATGTGAGCAGCCACCTCAAGCTCCTGCCACCATGCCTTCCCCATCACGCTGGGCAGTAAGCCAGAATGAGCTCCTTTCTCAAGTTGCATTTGTCATGTTTGGTGATTTTCTGTTTGTTTGAAAAAGCTAGAAAAGTAACTAATACAGCCTTCTACCCCAACCATGTCCAGCTGCAGGGAGCCTCATGCTTTACCTCAGTACCTGTGAGTGTGGGCAATAGATACATTCTATATGAAAGACTCCTGCTTTTAACCTCTGAGGCTGTGGAACATCCAGGCTTACTCACTCACACTGCATCCTGGATAGGATTTCACAAAGCTCTTTGCAGATGGGCTGGATAGAGCCTTACCATTTCTGTCCCTTGGTGTCCCTGGTCCTAGAAAGTCTTGGCCCTGCAGTTGCCCGGAGCCCACCTCGTCGAAACTCTGCCATCCCTGGTGCATCAGTGTTGAAATTTCCTGACTGAGTTCTTCGGATTCTGTATGGAAAGGAATCCACAGAGACTGTGAGGGCTAGTCAGGCCAGGCTCAGGGCTTTAGGCAATACCCTTCCCAGTCCCTGTTCTGAAGCCAGGAAAGATGACCTATAACAGTGCTTCCACTAAAATCTGAGATTCAATACTAAGCCTAACTCTGGGCTTTGGGCCACTCCTCAGAGGATCAAAGTGAAGGCTGAAGGCTTTGAGGAGACTCCAGCTTCTGCCTCTGTTCAGAATGAATCAGATGGACTAGTAAGTACTCAGCTTTTGGTCTTTAAAAGATTTTATGAGAGACAGACTGGCTCCCAAGAAAAGAAGAGCCCGTTCTCATGCCTCTCCAGAAGCTCAGGTAGTGTAATCTGCTGAGAATCGGAGCAGGTTACATAGGCTATATGGATGCCTAGAATGAAAGACACCTGGCAGCTAGCTCTCTTTAATGACTGCCTGTCCCACTTCTCTGAGTCCCACAAAATAACTCACATTCTTCTCCCTGAATGTGACTACTCTGCTGTTGCAGTTATGCACATTTGTGAGGGAGCAGGGACTCAGACAGCCTCTGCCTTGTCTAAGCATGTGGTTACGACCATTACCACCAACTTACTTTCCCCAGAACTTCTTGATGCCTTTGGGGCTCCGTTTGCCATCTGGTGTCAGGGGAGACTGGGGGCTTGACTCAGTACCAGATGAAGTAGATGACAGTTCATTGGCCACGACTGTATCTTCCCAACCACTTTCTGTGTCTCCTAAGGTGGACAGGATGGAAAGGCATGTGAATGAGAGTGAGGGGAACCTTGGGAACCCCACCCTTATACCAGAGCTATCCTTCTGTGGGAGTCCAGAACACTCTTCCCAGTGTTAACTTTAGGATAGAGCTTCCTACTGAGGTACCAGGAGCTTAAGAGCTCAGGACACCTCCAGGCCTCTCATTAAGAACTGCTGAGGCCAGTGCTTCAAATCTAAGTGATTTAATGTCTTCAATTCTAAGATTTGGGGGTCCAAGTAATTGAAGACTATTTCAACAAGGAGCTGACTATTTAATCAGAGGGAGACTTTGGAATGTGGGCAGGGCAGCAGAAATGAAAAACAAAGGAATTCTCACATTCTACCTCACCTGGAACAGTCACAGTACCTAATACGGGAGCACTGACACTCCAGCCGCGATCTCCAGCAACCCAGAAGCAGAGAAGTCACATGAAGAAGCAAGAGAGGCCAAAGTCCAGCCCAACAGTAATGGGGAAGCAAAGAAATAAAAAGAGTATCATCGAGCAAAAGAGAAAAACTTAAACAGAAAGGAAAACATCCCACAAAAGACAAGGCAAAGGGTGACCAAGGTGGCCCACAGGGTCAGCATGCTGACAGGAGGCAATCAGGCCAATGGGTCCTAGTGCCACTTTCTTATAAGCTGAGGTGTCCACAGGCAGGGAGGGAGGGTCAGCAGCAGGTGAGGGGGATACTCTAAATCATTTTACACCCTGCACCAGTGCCAGGACTCACACTACAATGACTTCAAACATTCTGAGGAAAACTGAACACAGTTATTTAAGGGTTTATCTGGAGTTGTGGAAGCCCAGAGCAGAACTGGGTTTTGAGAATGAAGGGCAGGTGGAGGAACTGGGGGTAGGTAGGGAGAACTCTGTGAGCACCAAAGCATTCACTCCTGGACCACATCAAATCCTCTGCTGCTGACTGAATCTGAAATACTCTAACTTGGGAGCCTGTACAGTGTCAGCCTAGTGGTAACATGGGCTATATCAAAGGCAGACATGGGAGAGAGAAGACCAGGATGACAGATGAAGGAAGCAGGGCATGAAGAGTAAATGGAGATGTCTAAGAGGGAGAGAAAAAAAGGCAATGGTAGGGAGGACAGGCAGGGGTTCGAGGAAGAATGGATGGAAAGGAGAATGGAGGGACAATAACTTGGGTAGCAGCTTATCCAGACAGGGACTCTTGAAAAGTGGAGCCACTTTGGGACACAACTTGTCTGGGAACAAGCCTCACCATTCCTAATTGTGAGCTGCAGTTATCGCTACAGTGACTGTAAGTGCTAAGGACACCAACCAGGGGCTGGACACTTACTCAGCCTCAGCAGGCTGCTCCCTGAAGAGTCAGGCTGGGAGGAGGCAGTGGGAGGAGACTTGGCAGCTTCTCCATTGGGTGTGGCTGCTGAGAGCTTCCCAGGTAATGTAGGGTACTTCTGCTCCACCAGGAAAGAGCTGTCCTATTGGAAAGAGAGATGCCAGACTAACCGTTAGACTTTGGCTCAAACCAGTAGGAAATCTGTGTGTGCATAAACCCTTTCTGCAAGTGTCACTTTTCATTTAGCTTGTCTCAAAGATTTTTCCAAGGTCATTTCTCCTAGTCTAGCAGAAAGGTAAAGATCTACCCACACAGTGAGACAGAGATAGCATCAAAGCCAAATCCAAAGAGTCCTGTGCCATTTGTCCCATGTTAGAAGTTTAGTGAATTCATAGTTATGAATTCTCCCTGGGTCTTCAAAAACACAAGCCACAGTTTGCTGATGGGAGAAGAGAGCAGTCTGGTCCAGGTTTCCCCTGCTCTCCCCGTATTTGCTTTCCTGTGGTCAGGAAGGAGAGGCTTTTGCTAAGTAAGACCCTTAGTCACACCAGACCAAGGCAGATCTCTACAAGGGCACAGCCATGAGCACAGATTATACTGACCATGACTGATGGAAGGCCATGCTATAGCAGTGATATGAGAGTCTAAATCTGAAATAGTAGCAGGAAAAGTCTGTGTTATGATAATGGTTCTTTTGTCCAGTATCATAATAAGACAAAGCAAGAACCTAAGCATACATTGGGGGGAGCCTGGAGGCTACAATCCAACCCAGTTCCATTAGGAACTTAGAATCATCCTCTTTGAGGTACCACTTTGGTGCAACAAGCCCTATAGTTGGATCCTGGCTAAAAAGAAACCCCAAAGAAGTAGGGCCAATTTAAAGAGAAAGACTAGCACTTATTCTGTCAAGAAGTATATAAAGATCACTAATGCCACGAACTTGAGAAAAAACATGTAGAATGCATTGCAAGTGTGAGAACAAAGAGAAAGTGAGATGACATCACTGAGAGACTCAACTATGGATCACTTGATTACACCTAGAAGAAAAGCAATATGAGAGGTGGAACCAATTTTAAAACTGGCAAGTCAGAATGGGACTGGATGACTGCCAAGACCAAGATGCCTTTTGAAGCTTCGTTCACTGAAAGTCAAGTGAGCAGTACATTTCAGCAGATATTCAGTTTGCTTCCGTGTCCTAGCAGCTGTTTGAAAAATCAGTTCATTTGCTGCATATTGACAAGAGCCTCCACGAACGAGCTTAAGAAATGAGAAATATGGAGAGAGGAGGCAAGAAGATTGTTAAAGAAATCTGGTCCATGAGTCGCCATGGTCAGAACCTCCAGAGATGAAGAGCATGACATCTTCAAGCTTGTGATGACCCGCAGGGCAGAGAGGTCAGGCATGATCAGACATGTGGACCAGCCCCAGCAGTCTTCCCAGTGCGAGCTCATCCACTGCCTCACTCTCACCTGAGGCACTATCAAAAACAACACCAACTCCCAGGCTCCTCCCTGGCCCTGTGAATCAGCCCCTCTGAAAACGCACCCACTTCAGGATTCTGTATTTTTAACAAGCGTCTTGGATTATTCTGATACTCAGTCAGATTCAGACCATGGGAAGGGAGTAGTCAAAACAGAATTGTGGGCTGGAGAGATGGCTCTGCAGGCAAAGGCACTAGCTGCACAAGCCCAATGACCCAAGTTCAGTTCCTGAAACCCACATACGGAGCCAGATGTGGTGGCACGCATCTGTATCCCAGCAGTTTTGTGATGAGATGTGAGGCAGAGACAGGAGACCCTCCCAGAAACTTGAAGGTCAGCTAGCCTGCAGTGAGGAGGCAACAACAGAAACAAGAGAGCTCCTGCTTCAGCGAAGGAGAAGGTAAAAACCTCGGATGCATGCAGACACAATAAAATGTTGCTTTTGTTTTGGTTATAAGTTTAGAGAATCAAAGAATCTGACACCAAGTTCCATCTTCCATACGAAATACAAATGGGGAAGGACTTTCAATATGGTTTTTGGTTGTGTCACCTAAGACCCTAATATAGGTCCAGGACAGCAGAAAGCCCCCGACCATGACCACCCAGAGAGTACGCTGAAGAGCTGAGGTACACCCAAGGATGAGTGAGGCTCCAGCCTCATAAGGAACAGAGGACAATGGAATGGGCTCTCCGAGCTCTGCTTCAGTCAAGATACAAAGCTGAGGGAATGACTCATTGTTGAAGAAAGAGGTGCCATGGTAAGGCCCGATAGGAAGGAGACAGGAACGTCTGACCCCAGTCCTGTTTCCTGTCTTCAAGTATAAGCCCAGCAGTGGAGAGCCAAGGAGCAGAGCAGAACCTATCACCCACCTGCTTTAAATCAGAACAAAGGTTGGCCTGCCAGCATGGAGAGGGCTAAGCTTTGGATCAGAGTGACTCAGGGAAGGCCCTTTCGTTTTAACCTCACAAACCCTCTGTTTGGTCATTTCTAACAGGATAATAGCAATTCCTCTCTTAGGGAATCTGAAAATAACAATACGCACAGAGCCCAGCCAACAGCTTTTAGCAGACAAACAGAAGCATAGAAACTTAACAGGCCAGGTCCAAAGGGGCCAGCAATCAAGAACAGACTCTAGATCCAGAAAAGCACACCACAGGCTGCATCTAGAATATCATGCCTATCTGTCCCAGGGCACAACTGAAAGAATCCAATGAGAAATGAGTGCTTTCAAGTCTGCTGATCCACATACACACTCACCCACATTGGAGAAGACGATGTACAGCTCTGAGAAGAAAGTACTTACTTACAGAGGGCTGGAGGACTCAATTCTAGAGTGTTGGGAATGGGAAGGACTGACTCAGGAGACAAGGCTAGCAGTCAGAATGCAAGGGTGACTGGGACATAAGGAACACTCCGGCATAAAAAGCTTGAGTTTAAGGCCAGGGACCACAGTAAGGAGATGCTGTGGAAAAACTACTGTACTTGTGGAATGGTGCTGGGTGTGTGTGGAGGGAAGAGGTGGCATGTTGAACTAAGTGAAGTTTCTTAAGATTGTAATTATGATCAAAGGTGTGGGAGAGCTAGTTTCAACCTGGAATATGCACTCTTTGTAAGTACTCCCACATCACTCATCTTCCACAGTAAGCAACTTGATGTCTTAAAGCATGAATGATGAACCAGCAGCATCCCCAAAGAAGTAAGTGGCCACTTACATCTGTTATTTAGAGATAACTGTGAATGACTTTTCTGAAGCTGAGGCTGGAAGAGTGATGGTTAGGCCCCAGAGCTTTGCCAAGGGGCCACAAAACACAAGGGACTGTGTGTCTAAAGCATTAGGACAGAAAAGCAGCCAGGAGACATTTGCTCAACAATCTCCATGGCCCGAGGAATGGCTGACTAACCAAAGCACTGACTGTCTTAAGCACAGAAGTGAAAAGAAGCCTTTTACCGAGATATGAAGGTACAGATGAGGTCTTTCTTCCACAAAGAGTTAGAAGAGCAGAAATGCTCCATTCTGCCATAGTGGTGTGAAAGTATAAAGAGCCCTCTCAAGGCACATATAGTGAAGCCTCATGTCTCCTTTGGAAGGTAGAGAAGTCTGAAGGGCAATGCACAGTACATCCCCCTTACAATGCTATAGATGGTGGTTGGGTGGGGCTGACACTAATTATAGGAAGCTTCAGTTTACCATGGGCTCAGTATTGGTCTACCAGCCTAGAACTGTAATCACCTGCCACAGCAGCAATCTAGGAGAAAATGGGTTTAACGGAGTTTTTATAACGTAACTTGTTCACTGAAGGCAGACTGAGTGCACACCTGTGTTTTTAACCGTGGCATCTCAGACAGAAGAGGAGTGTTGCCAACATTCTTCTGTGTAGAAGGTTACACCTTCTATATAGTAATTAAGCCTAGACTTCTTCAGAGATTAGTTTCTCTAAGCCTACAAAGCAGAGGTGATCATGGTAAATGATACACCACAGATAATGGCAGAGAAAGTGATTTATGCATATGGACTACACAACAACGGAATTTTCCCTTTCCTCACTCCTTAATTCTTACAGTTAACTTATTTTAAGGCTACAAAAGCTGTACCTTGTTAAAATACTCTAGCAAACGTTACAACCAAGGATAGGCAATAAAGATATAAATGAATGTACCTTGGGCTCTCCCACCAGGGACAGCTGGTTCCCATCGACACACTATGGAGTGACAAGAAGGATTCGAACATGAGGAGAAAAAGAAAGCTGTGTTAGTCACCATCAGCAGCTCAGAATCACCTGACTGTTTACATCTGATGCACTGAGATGTAAGTACACTGCCCCATCCTTCATGTTAGAGGATCACTACTCACAGCAGGAAACAAGCCACTGTCTAGCCAGTGAACAGATATCCTGGGCAGTTGCCAGAAGTCTGACCAATGAAGCAAGAGGCATATGGCTGGGGATTGGCTCCTGCCAACTCCAACTTCTGTGGCTCTCCACCATGTCACTCTGATGGAGATCGGAGGGCAGTATGAAGCATGGCTCATCAGAGGCTTGTTCAGGGCAGGACTCGGTGCTTAGTCATTGCTAAGCTCAAAGCCTTCCATTGTTCCCTCCAACACTGGGCCCAGTCACATGGTCAAGTCCATTCTTACACAGGGGGCCACAAAGCCCTTCTCAGATCTTTCCAGACATTTTTAAAGCTACCTCTCTAATGTTCTTGATTATCCCAGGCTGTGTTCCTGAAATTACCCCCTTTACCTATGTTACGCCTTCATTCGGAACCCCTGCAGAGATCCCAGAACATTGGGGAGATGAGGCCAGAATCCTATGATCTTCTCTGGTTTGATGTGGTATATGGCTCAGACCTTGTTGTTCCTGCTCCCATGTTCCCCAAAACCTGCTTGTGCCCACCTGCACATCCCAGCACTGTGCTGGGCCTAAAGGAGTAACTCAGTACTTGACACAGTCAGTTAATGAGCTGACCTTATCCCCAGATTCACGTCTCAAGTCTTCCAGACTACAGGAGAGTTTCTTCTGAGCCCTGGATAAACACAGAAAAAAGAACTCATAGTGACCATGGTGACACTCATAGTCACTTGGTGACACTCATGCACCGGGCATGTCAGATGCTTAACCAGAAGCCTGTCTTAGGCTTGGAGTAGGTAACCCCTGTGTAAGATAAGACCTTGGGGAAAGCCTGGCCCAACAGTGAGTGGTACTGATAATATAACTACTGGGTCTCCCAAGGGAATCCCAATCTCAGTGTCTGCAAACTCAAGTGGAGGGAAAATGATGGTACTGGCTTGTCTTTAAATCTAAGTGATCTGGGCAGGAAGCTGCAGGCACCCCCCTTGAGAGGAGGCAAGCACACCAGCCAGCCACAGCTTGAAGCATTGCCTAGGATCCTCCAGCCCTCCATTCCGGCTCTACCTGCCCTGAGTAGTCAGCTCAGGAGACTCATGTCTTCACAGGGGCTATTCTGTTGAGGATATCCAATGCATAGTAAAGGGACAATGCTACAAGTGGTCACAGAGGAAATGGAGGGATGACAGCCAACGACATGCCCTGACTAGGTCTTCTCTCAATGTCAGTGACTCAGCCTATGGGAGAGAAATCCCCTCAGTAGCCACGAGAGGTTGGCTTGACCCTGTGCCCAGAACCCTGTGGCTATGCTCACCACACCTGCCCAGTCACCATCAACCTTCTGATCCCCAAGAAGAGAAAGATGTTCAGTTCTCCTACCTAGTCTCCAGTGATTTCTGTGGCAAAGGAGGTGGCCCTGGGGAGGGAGAGCTGCATCGTGGTGATACCTGTTTCACAAACAGAAGAGCAGCAATGGAAGGCAGTTACCATTTAGGAACCAAACTTTCCCCTTGATGACTCCTCTGAGAAAAATATTTCTGTTCCTGGCTACAGCCATGGTAGGTGCACTCATATGGATATTTTGCTCTTTCAAGAAATCCTTATCAGGGATCAAAGAATACACCAAGCTCTGAGAGACACTAGGCATGTCAAGCCCCCAGGGTTAAATCACCCTTTATCCCTAAGCTTTAGACCTTAGACATAAGTCCAGGTCCCAGCAGCAGACTCTCAAAATTTGGGGGCTGTCATTGCCTCTGTCCTTTCATAGCTTATCTCTTACCTTCTTTCATTCAGTGGGTCACTACCCCACACAACCTAAAACACCCCTGTTTGGCTTAAGTGAGCCAGAGTCAAATTCTGTGACTCTCACTAAGAGGACTCTAGCGACACGGTCACTCAGCAAATGTCCACACCATCTGTTGCCTGCCAATCCTATTGTAGGAATGAAGCATAATCCACACCGGGAGGCAGATTAATAAGCAAGGATAAAGGAACTTGGCTACCTGCTGTGGCACTGACCCCAATGACATAACATGGGAAGGGGAGGAAGAAACTTCCCTCTCCATGGGTAGACTGTGACATGGCTTCAGAGGGGAGAACACTGGGGTTGAACGTTGAGAAGAGCAGGGGTTCGTTAGGAAGGTAAGAAAGAAAACATCATCTCAGGGTGAGTCTGAGACAATGAGGATGATAGGACACAGTTCAGTCTTCACTGGTGCACTGACCACAGAACCCTGTCTTTTCCCTCAAGCCCCAGGTCTTTCTGGCTTTCTCTAGGAAAATTTCTAACATCATAGCACAGGTATTAAAAACTGGAGCTTGCTGGTCAGACAGATCTGGGTTCAAGTCCCGTTCTGCTACCTACCTACAGTGTGACTTAGAGAATATTACTCAACCCCTCTGAAACTCAGCCTCATTGTAGTAAAATAAGAGCCCATGTTGGATGTCATGAGAATTGCGCCATGCACACTGCTCATAGCAACAACCACTAGACAAACTGAACAAGTCCTGATTACTGCTCAGATACAACTACCAGCAACAAAATGTACTTTTACTGAGTCGATAATGGGGTGGGGGTGTCACTAGAGGACATTTGATCCTTCTTTAAAGAAATGATTAAGCTGAACTGTGAAACAATCATTTTCAGTTTGATCTTTCTAGAGTTCGTGAATCTTTTAGTCCTGGTGCAACCCCTCCTCTCCTCTCCAGGCCTCCGTCTACAAACTCGTTTGTTTATCTGTGTTTAACCAAGTTCTAGAGAGTGATACAGTAGGGTCATATTCTAAAGCAAGGAGAAGAAAATCCATGTGCCGGTTAGAGGGGCTGACACAGGCATGTGCGAGGCAGGAATGCACTGCCATGGAAGGCGCCCGTGTCTCTTTATGGTCAAGACAGATTCACTCATTCATCAAATATGTTGAAGTCCACTGGGAGTAAGTCATGACAGCAAGCTCTGGAGAAGCCTTCGTAAATAAAAAACAAAACAAAACACTACCCTTGTTCTGTGCTACATGCCAGAGAGGAAAGATAAACAGAAAGCCAATTAAAGAGGAAAATTCTTGCCCTCCAGAGTCCCAGTGGCCCCCATGCTTTCCCTAGCCAGAGCTTAGGCCTTGTTCCCCGAACCTTCTTGCCAGAGCTTGAGGACCATTTCCTGGCCTGAACTATTCATCAGTTAAGATGCCTGATGACAGGCGGCTGTCACATGCCTCTCTAGGTCAAGGCAAGTTCCCCTTGAACCCCACACTGTGGGAGGAAGTATGGTACCTCTTGTTTCACTACTTCCTCAGGGTTTTTATTTGTGGTGTTCCATTTTCTAAAGCTTCCCTCCATTTCATCTTCATTGATTGAGAGGGTTCTCTCCGAAGGCCCTGGAAATAGTAAAGCAATGTTGATAAATCACCACTGTGAGACTTTCTCAGAAACTCATACCACAAAACCTTCATGGTGTTTGTTCTTCATTAACAAATACTAAGGAGGATTGCTTCAGCTTGGGGGTTTCACTTCATCCTGTCTCAAAAAGCAAAAGTACTAAGACACATGTAAAGTGCTATGGTTTGAGTATGGGATGTCCCTGTTTGGTTCTCAGATGGCACTGCCGTTTTGAGAGTCTGTGATGCCTTTCAGAGGTAGAGTTTCATTGGAGGACATGGACTGCTGAGCTGTATGGTGGTCCTTGGGAGTTACTGCTCTGCCCATTCCTGTCCAATCTTTCCACTTCCTGGCCCATCAGAATACGAGGAGTCCCTACATACTCCTGCTGATATGGCACACTGTGTCTTTAAACTGTGAGCCAAAATAAATTCTTCCTCTCTTAGCTAGCTTCTTGTTGGGTATTTGATCAGACCAAAAAAGTAATTACTACATAAAGAGACATTAACACTGTGATTGGGAAAATTCTTCAGGACGCAATCAAGGGCTACCATGAAGGTCACTTTAAGGTCAAAATTCAGCCTTGGAACAGAGGTAAGCCACTTCTTGCTTCCAATTTTCTTATTTCTTGGTCAAGGGCAATCAGGTCCTATGAGGTATTTGGCCCAAGATCACAAAGAATTAGAGAAAAGAGGCTGAGGCGTTTGTGTGGGGCTTGGCAGATTCCTTGGGCAGGAACCAGTCAGTTCCGATCCCAGTAAAGACAAGGTTTGTTTCCAGGGTCAGTAGCTCCGCCAGAATCAGATCCCCTTCAAACAACCCTCCTGTGCAAAGTAACTGCTTCTGCAGGATCCGCAATGGGAGCCATCTCTACTGCATGAGGCACATGAGCACACTGTACTAATACGAATATACACGCTGCTTGTATGCTGCCCTGGTCTGCATGGCAAACATGAAATACATGACTTTCTATGGCAACCTGGGCACCTGGAAACTCATGGAAGTCCCCAAGGTGTCTTCTCCATCTGTAGGGAACTTCAGATCCTGTAAGAAAGTCACAGGCACTGAGGCCCATGAGAGCTCTGACTGACTCAGTGTGATTTCTGTCACTGTCTCTAAGGTGGATCCTAAGAAGACAGATTGGAGTCCCTCTACTGGGGAGGATTCCCAAGAGCTAAGCCTAAATGCTATATTTTCTTAGGCAGTCCCTATAAGTTTCATTTGATGAAATTTCCAGAAATCACCTCTGCATCATCCAAGAGTCTACACACAGATCCACTCTCTAGTATATCTCCAATCAGGAGACAGAGGATCTGACAGCAGAATTTCTCCTGCCTCTGATACAGTAGATGAAATATCTTTAAGGGGAAATGGGGTTCCTCCTCCTCTTACCCTGAGTTGCCATCACAATCTCCTTCACCCTTAGGTACTGGTTCAATAGCCCTGTAAGCTCCTCTATCCGACGGTCCTGTCATGGTATAAGAGCAGATCAAGATTAACACCACCACCAGTCCCTAGTTAACTTCATTTGGAACACAATGAAGAAAATCCCATAGAAGACCCCTGAGGACCCCCAAAAGAGAAAGTCAGGGCCCAGCTGGGCCTAGTGGTCTGCCACACAGGCATCTATAGACACCCATGGCACTATGTGAAGGTGGGGATCAGCAGTCACTGACATACCCTTGAAGAGGTCCACATGCTGGCAGAAGTACAATTCTCTGCCTCCGACTCTCTGAAATCAGCCTGCATGAAGAATGCCTCTGATTCCTGTGTCACTCTCTGTAGCTACACACGTAAGACATATCCCAATCTCCTCACCTGTCCCTTGGTAGTCTGAAGTACTTTACACAACAGGGCATATCACAAGAAAGGACCATTCTTTCAAGGCTACAGTCTGGGGACTTAGGTCACACAGATCCTGGACTATATGGGTAGCTCTGCTCTCCACCTGTGCAAAATTATCCAAGCATTCTGAGTCTCTTTCTTTAGCTGAGAATGTGGGGTTGTGACTCCCAGAGACACTATTTACACTAGCTAAGTGTTTCTCTATGTAAGTATGAGGTTACTATATGATTATGCAGGAATCTGATATGAAGAATGTAAGATAGCAGGATAAACTGATGCACTGCATGCTGCTAAGTGTCTCTATGATAGAGGAGTAAATTGCACACACAGGGGCTGTTGCTGAGTTTTGCTAAGAGTTGTGACATTAGTGAGGATAGGGGTATTTTTCAGCACACCACCATGAACAGGCAGGGCTCTAAGCTGCCTTTGGGAGATTCAGTTTAGGTAAAGTTCTCAGGCATATAAACAAGTATTAAAGTTGAGTCTCTTGTAAAAAGCTGTTATCTTAACATATCTTGCCAATGATGGCATGCTATTGTCCAATAGAGCAGAGACCAGAAGGGACCAAATCAGTTAGAGGTGCCTGCAAGGAAAGGACAAGGTGTCACAGTGACTGTCTCACCTTATCCTCATTGGCAACCAGCAGTGTTTCCATCCCCATCTTCAGACGGTGGATTTCTTGGTCTAAAAGAATTGAGGTATAGAAGGAATTATTTGTACAAATTGCTGACAGCTACTGCCATATGCTGATGACCCTCAGGTTCAAACATAAAGATTGACAAGTGAATGTGGCTCCTTTTTATTTGTTGAAAGAACCTGGGATGGGGTCTTGTACAGTGAGTCTCATTAGACATTTGTTGGATACATTTGTGAATAACCTAGTGTTTTGTCTTCTCTTTCTAGATAGGTATCCAGGGGCAAAATAAAAATAGCATTTACTCAAAAGTGACAGCGAGGAATCAAAAACATTTCATAAACAGCATCTCCTAAGAATATAAATATTCATATCTTTATAAGCATATGCTGAGGCTCCTGACTAGTTTGGGGAAAGACCATGTAGTCAGACGAACTAGAAGCAGAGGAAATTTTCATAAAAGAAAACTCAAAACAATTTATGGACGATAAATGGACACTGGGCATTAGTCTAAGGTTTGGTAGTTGGTTAAATTTAAAATTGTAAAATCTGACTAAAGAAATGTTTACATATGGGCATGGAGTTATGGGCCTATAATCATAACCATTCATGGCAGAGGTAGAAGATCCAAGGTCTGAACCCTGTCTGGGAAACTTATGAAGACCCTGGTTGAAAATGAAAAGCTTTTTTTTTTTCTTTTAAAAAAAGGCTAGAGGTATGGTCTAGTGGCAGAGTAACAGGTCTTCTATACATGAGGCCTTGGGCTCAGTCCAAAACCAAAAGGGAAAAAAATGAAGGGGGAAGGGACAGCAAGATGGCTCCATGAGTAAATGCGGTTGCCATTGAGCCTGATAACCTGAGTTTGAGCCTCAAGATCTACATGTTGGAGAGAACTGACTCTCACATATTATCCTCTAATATTCACACATATAATGTGGCATGTGTGCACACACATACACACACAAAAAATAAACAAACATAATAAAAACATCAAAAACAAAAGAAATACCTATTTAGATTTAATAATAAATACACAAAGCAAATGTTATGGTTAACAGGGAGCAATGCCACTTCATCACAAATATACAAGGGCTCTGTGTTGGCCCACGGTAGAAAAACAATGGCTTTCTCCAAGTTTAGACTCAATGGGGACAAGCCTGACTTATTCCCAAACAGGTCTGAAGAGTAAGAGTAAAAGCCAATGCCTGAAGAAGAAAGGCCATTTTCAAGATTCTTAGAGGTTTTGGAATTGGCATGGACCTGGATATGCTAGAAAAAAAAACTTGTGCTTAATTCTAAAATGAGATAAGCAACAAGAAGAAATGTTGAGTAAGAACAGTACAAGAAGCAAGGGATCCTAAGTACAGATATCCTGTTTCCTCTGTGATAGTTAATGAGAAATAGCATTAGGGTATGTGTGGACTTTGTGTAAAGAGTTACTGGAGCTCATTCTCAGAGCAAGTGGAGTCTTAGGCTTCTGGTACCAACATCAGTTCTGCCACTCAGTTTTCGGGGAGCGGGGGGGGGGGGGGGACGTGGCATGAGGGTAGGGTAGGAGGGAAATTTCATATAAAGACTGTTAAAGCTGGATGCACGGGTCAGAACCCAACCTGACTGGGCATAAATGATAGCGTAAGTATGGGAAGATTCCTGTGAAAGGATGGGAAGGGATAAGCCTGATGGTCACCAGCATCTTTTTTAAGCTCAGTCACTATTACAAGGCTATAGAATGTTCTCACTCCAGCTGGAGACCCAAGCCAGGTAATGCTGAGGCCAGGATAAGGCTAGACAGTGGCAGCAGCCAAAGGACTGACCTTGCTCAGCATCCAGGTGGCAAGTAGGGGAGCTGGGATGTGTGTGTGTGATCTTTCTGTATCCTTGGAGAATTGCCACAAACATACTATGTATGTTAAGAAGAATATTTGAGGGTTTCTTCTGTTTTTAATCGATAAAATTTGAACTCCCCATGGAACATCCAGTATCCATTTCACTTACTCAATGACTCAGTTTTAGGGTGGGCCAAATACTGTGCTATGTTCTAAAGTGTTTTTAAACAAAGACAAAAATCCTTATCTCAAGACCTCCCAAAATACAGCACTGCTAAATTATAGCATGAGCTATGTTGGGAACTGTAGTGGGTAGCCATTCCAGCTTTGATCTGGAAGTTCCAACCCCCATTGAGGCTTCAGTAACTGTCACACCTACAAGGCGGAACCAAGAGAGGGCCCTGAAGACCCGAGATCCGGATGCTCCGCCTTCTCTTGGTTCCTGGACCCTGGACACTAGAGGTAGACCGAGCAGAGTTCTCCAGAGAACACCTCCGGACTGTGCTACATCTTCCCCAGACCCTGCAACCTACCTATCCCTTCATTTGTAAGTTACGCTACTAAATAAACCTCCCTTTTAACTACGTGGAGTGGCCTTAATAATCTCACCAATAGGGAACAGAGGCTGCTAAACTCAAGAATAACAAGACCAGAGTCACCCACTTGAGGTTGGGTGGCCAGGAAGAGCTTCCTGGGAAATATTTAAGTAGAGCTCTAAGGATGGCAAGGAACTGACTTTCTTTTGTAACCTCAGGGCCTTGTACAAATGTCAGGCGGGATGAAATGCTAAGCCTCCTCTTTGGTGGTAACACTGAAGCAAGACCTTTTAATTCAATGAAGTCAGATGGTTTTTAGGGGAAAAAAGCTCCAAAGGGGGCTGCCTGGAGCTGCACAGAGCTTCAGTCAACACTGTGAGAAAAGCCTTCAGAGCTAAGTGTTCTAGATAAGGGAGAGGCATGACAATGATACCATATCAGAGCTCAGTTTCACAGGCAAGCACGCATATACACATAAGCACATGCTCACACACACAAATGCATGTATGTGTATATTAGCACACTTACATATGCAAGCACACACAGTCATCCACAGATACATGTCCACTTATAAGAGTGGGCCAAGAGCCAAAAATAATGTGTTCTGTCACAGTCAATTTAGTTACCTCGCTCTGCATGGTCACTGTGGAGAGCTGCACTCCGAGAGAGTTGACTGTGAAGACGCTCAATTTCTGCATCTTTTAGGGCCACCTGTTCTTGCAGCTGGGCTACCTCAGCCTGAGGAAGCAAGAGAGAATCCCTTCCAGGTCAAAAAGACTACTACTAGCTCATAACAAAGCACCTTACGTCATAGCTTGGAGCCTATCGGGCCCCAAGAGGCAGGAGAAGTGAAGGATAGAGGGAAGGAGTGAGAGTGTAACTCCCCTCCCCATTAGGTGGAATCCCGTAAAACAATTTTACTCACCTACCTACCATCACCTTACTCTGTCTCCTCATTCCCTTATCTGACCAAGCTCTTTCTCTTCACTACTCTGTAAAACCCAGGTAAAACTGAGGCCAGGGAGCTGGGACTGCATAGTTGGATCGTTGATTTTGCATGTGGTCTTTCCTCTCCCAAGGTACACATACTCATTTAGATATGCCATTGTAACAATTATATGTAACTCCGTCTTTCCACACACTTGGAAATAGAGTGGAAGTCAAATAACTACTGCTGATTTTGAGGTGAGCCAAGAGTTCCCTCCTTAGATACTCTCTTTTTCTGCAGTCAGTGCTTCTGGCCAACCTCCAAACACAGTTGCATGTTTGCCCATGTGTACACATACAAGCTTTAGAATGTGCTCAGTATGTATACTTTTTTTTAAGGGAAAGCACATAAGCACACTGCACACAAATCCACACATACACACACACTGGCATTGGCAATGGGCAGTTCCTACATCTACACTATGCCTAAAATTACAATTCACACACAGCACTATGCATGGTTACCCATGCTTTCTAGACTCTTTAGAAATTCAGAGCTCTTTCTGTCTCACTCCAAGAGGCTCTCTGGAGCCAAACAAATCTAGAATCTCTCATGTCCCAGTTGGATGACCTTGGGCAAGTAATTGTACCTTTCCTAGTCTTAGCTCAATAGTGCTCACTTCATGGCCTGTAGAAGATTACATAATATAACTTATGAGTGACTAGGTCTAATACTTATCACCTATTAAAGACCTAGTAAACGCTACAATCATAGTAACACTTCTTTTCCATCCTGTTCCTTCCCTTAAGAAAAAGCTCCATTCTGAACATAAAACCAAGAAAGGGGTTAGAATTGAGCTTTGAGTAGAACACACAGCAAATGCATCTACCCTGCCCATGGCCTGCCATGTAGGAACCTAATTATATTCCAACTCTGGTTGTCAGAGTATGATGGGGGGTGGGGAGAGAGACAAGTCAATCACTGGACAACAGCCAAGAATCAAATGAGCACTGGTCCTACTGGCGACTCTTCTGCCTGCCAGGTCTTGGTCAGACTGAGTACCCACCCTGCAACCACTGTTCTCATTACTTACAAATCTCATGTAGTCCCATAAGAACCCATGGGAGAAAGCAAATTCCTGAAAATACTGGGAGAAAACAGGAGCAGTACATGACTCCAAATGAAATCAGCCAATGACTGACTGTCCAGGCAAGGATGCTGTCTTAGTTACCATTCCATTACTGTGAAGAGACACTACGATCAAGACAACTCATAAAAGAAAGCATTTAATTGAGGGCTTGCTTACAGTTTCAGAGGGTTAATCCATTATCATCATGGCAGGAAGCAGACAGGCATGGTGCTGGAGCAGTAGCTGAGAGCTTTACATCATGATCCACAAGCAGTAGGCAGAACAGGAAAGAGACTGGGCCTTGCATGAGTTTTTGAAAACTTAAAGCCTATCCCCAGTGACACACCTCCTCCAACAAGGCCACACTTCCTAATCCTTCCCTAAACAGTCTGGCAACTAGGGACTAGACATTCAAATATATGAGCCTATGGGGGCCATTCTCATTCAAACTACAATAGATGCCAACCTGAGACTATGTGTTCCAATGCAGAATGCCACCCACCCAGCCTACTGCTCCAATGGTGCTTCACACACCTCAGTCTCCATGCTTCATCACAGGACATCATCAGTCAGCCTGCTGCTCCAACACATAGTTTCACTTACTCACCTAGTCTGCCCACGTGCAGAACTCCACCCTCTGGGCCTGCTGCTCCAATAGAGAGGTCCAGCACTCCAGGCTGCATGCTAGTATTTTAATAGGATGAATGAAGGCCACTCTTATGAGACTCAACCCTTTTCAATGGTTCTGAATAAACCTTCCCTTACATCCTCTAAACAGAACAGAGATGTAAAGGAAAGACAGGAGATGAAAGGTCAGATTTCTTTCCTGTAAAGCTTGCTATGGAGCCTGGTCCCTCCACTCTGGGCCCTTCATAGAATTAAGAGAGCCAAGTTTGGCTATCCCATCCAGCTTACTGAGATGGGCAGCCACGAACCATCATTTGGGGTCCACATGTCCATTGGCTTATGGATAATGGTGCCAATGGTTTCTGACAACTCTAGCCTTAGGATTCTCAATTCAAATGCACTGCATTTCCACGAGGGTCAGGATATTCTTTGGAGATAATCTCTCAGCTTTTCTTGCATAGTTTCTTGCCTATGGCTCTTTACTGTGGGCAGAATAGTCTGTTAGAAATCCAATGTTGATGCTTATCTGTTGGTCTCACAGAAGACTTCAGTGAAGTGGGCCTACTGAGACAGAGTGCAGCACCTGGCACTCAGTGGTCTCTTCTCTAGACTGGTCTCTGTATGAGGCCACTGACAAACTATGGATCCTGTCTTAGTTACTTTTCTATTTCTGTGGCAAGACACCATGACCAAGGCAACTTATAGAAGAAAGAGTTTATTTGAGACTTGCAGTTCCAAAGGCTGACTCTGAAGAGACACTAGCCCACCAGATCATGTGGCTCTGGCAGGCCTTGCCCTTCTCCTCCATTCCCTCTGCCTCGCTACAAACCGTTAGATTACATTCCTAAAGCTAGCCACCAAGGTCTATTCCCTTATTTGACCACTTCTTCCTCCTGAGGCTGACAACCAAAGTCCAGCAATCAGAAACACCTTTTGGCTCACCTAATTAACATGCCCAACTAAAATTCAACACCTCATCCTAACATGGGGTTCCCCCTTTACCTCTATAAACCACCATTCGCCCATGTGCTTCGTCTGTCTCCTCTCTATCCAGAGGCGGTCCTTCATCCCTCCAGGACATATATCCCTGCCCCTTTCCCTTGTCCCTTTCCCCTTCTCCGTTGTCCTCTATTGCCTTTACCACCGCACCCTAGTCCATTCTAACACAGCCCTCCCCTTTTTCTCTTAAGAATGACACCTGCATGGTCATATGCTGCTGTTTTTCTGCCTGAGTCAGAAAGCAGTCATTTAATTTTTCTTTGCTGCTTAATAAAGAATCTCTCTGTAAAAAGAGGTGTTTAGGTGTGGTTTGCACCTGATCTGGGGTCTGGAAGAGAGCCCCTGCTGTGCAGAAGTCCCTTCAGACTTCATAGTGATGATGGTAGGGTGCATGGGAGCAGACAGGCAGGCACAGCACTGAAGCAGTGGCTGAGAGCTTATATCGTCTCCATAAGAATGGGGTAAAGAGAGAGAACTAGGAATGGCATGGGCTTTTGGAACCTTAAAGCCCACCCCCAATGACACATCTCTTCCAACCAGGCCACACTTTCTAATCCTTCCCAAACAGTTCTACCAACTGGGACAAAGTATTCAAAATATTAGCCTATGCACAGACCTGACAGACCAAGTGACTTGCCTTGACCTTTACTCTGGAGCGGCCACAAAACAAGGAAAAAATACAGGTTGTCTGATATCCTTAGAAGGTTATCTGATCCACAGGTAGATGGGAAGCCCTATCCAGAACCATGAAAGCAATGGCTATCTCAGTCATAAAAACCAGCACTCTGTTGCCAGAGGTCCAAAACAATCAGAAGCCTGGCAGTGAGGCAGAGATGGGTACTCTGGATACCCTCAGGGCAAGGAAGGATATTCTGCATCCTTACAGGGCTGTGTCTTACTAAACTCAAGGAACAAACTCTATTGCTGATTGCACTGCAGATGAGCCACCTTCAGGGTCTGAGGAGGCTTATACAAAAAACTGAGCAGCGTACAAACACAGGGAGCATTTCAGGCGGAGAAGCAGCCACTACAGGAAGAGATGGGAAGCACAGAAGCAGGAGACCCAGACCTGAACCCCACCCTTGCCACTTGAAGTCCCGTGGTCCTTACCAGCAAATCAGCATCAAATACACCCACTGCGTTATTGTCTGACTTAAGAGGAAAGTGTGCAAAGGGCTGGGTGGGTTCTGGCAGGGGGTGTTCCACACCTGGTAATCATTAAAGACTCCCCAGCCGGCATCTCACAGGTCCACATGCCAAGGCAGAGAGCTCGGGTGAATTAAAAGGAAAAGGTTTTCTTGGTTTTATAACAAAGGGTGGTGTGTGCAACTTCAAAGGTTTCACCGGGGCTGGACTTGCAGGAGTGAGTGCCGTGGTGGAAAGTTTTGAGCTCCTGGAAAAACAAGGCTTTTAGAATTGGTGACACCAAAGCGTGGCACACACAGGCTGTCTGTGCTCAGACAACAGCCGGTGGCCAGGCTAGGCCTGACTGGCAGTGAGTGTGGGAAGGGCTATTCAATCTCTCTAGGCCTCCATTTTATCACCTGTGAAATGGCTAAGTGTGGGGTTTTTTATATTTGTACATGAGAATATGATTATATAAATACTAACATCATGTTCAGTATTTTTCTTTTATTAACTTAAATCATAAATTTTTAAATGGGAAAGAGCACAATATACATTATAAGTTGTCAGAACCAGAAACTGAGGAAGACATGGAGGGTAGGGGGAGAGAAATGAGAAGGGAGGGAAAAGAGGAGGGAGGACCATAGAAAAATATACCTGGAAGGAAGGAAATATGGTAGTAGTGGCTGGGTGATCTGGGTGGTTTTTATTTTCTTTCTTTTAAAAAAAAATTTTTTTAATTGTTTCATATGTATGGGTGTTACGTTTGCATTGTGTATTTATGTACCACACGCAGGTAGTGATAGCAGAAGCCAGAGGAGCGTTTTGTATCGCCTAGAACTAAAGTTACAGATGGTAAGAGTCACTATGTGGGTTCTGGTAATTGAACCTGAGTATTCTGGACAAGCAGCTGGTGCTCTTAACTGTTGAGCCATCTCTCCAGCCTCTTTATTTTTGAGACAGAGTCTCACTATGTAGCTCTGGATGGCCTGGAACTTACTCTGTAGACCAGGCTGGTTTCAAATTCACAGAGATCTGCCTGCCTCTGCCTCCTGAGTGCTGAGATTAAAGGTGTGTACCACCACACACAGCTCTCCTTTAATTTCTATTTTATGGTTTGAAATATTTTTACAATGAGCATTACTTTTAACAACAATTAACTTTAGGAAAAGCAAAGATACAGACAAACTCACAATAATTCTAAACAAAGGTTGTGTGTGTGTGTGTGTGTGTGTGTGTGTGTGTGTGTGTGTAAAAGAGTGCATGTGCACATGTTTGTGTGTAGACTAGAGGGCAGGTTTGGGTGTTCCTCAGGAGATGTCACCTTCTTTGAAAGAATACCCCACTAGGATCTGAGGCTCACCAATTAGACTAGGCTGGCTAGCCAGTGACCCCCAAGGATGGGGTCACAGTTATGAGAGTCACCACACCTGACTTTTTACGTGGTACTAGAGACTGATTTTGGGTCCTCAGGCTTGCTTCACAAGCATTTTGTTGACCAAACTGAACCATTTTCTCCACCCTCAAAAGTATTGTTTTTAAATCTCGAACACCAACTGAACACTAAAATGCCCACATGCATCACCGGGTGTCACCTGTGGATGGTTCTACGGGACATAGAGAAAAGCAGATGCATTTTTTCTTAAGGGGCAGGGTGGTTAAAGAGTTTCCTTTTTCCTCCTAATGCCCACATGCAGCCCTTTTTTTATTGAATCATACTCTCTGTCCCTTCCCAGAGGACACAGTACAATTATGTGATACAGGCACATAATGTATAGTGAGCAAATCAGGGTGATATGAATGCCCGTCTGCTCCAACAGTCATTTCTGTGAGTTGAGAGTTTTTATGCTCTTCTATTCATTTTGAAATGTATAATATATTTTTCAAACAACAGATTCCTAGGCTGGCAAGACGAATCAGCACGTAAATGCTCTTGCCACCTATATTTAACAATCCAAGAGAACTCACTCCCCAAGTCATCCTGACCTCCACAGGTAGCCAAACCACATGCATGCTCACTCCCTCTCTCCTGCCTCCCCACAGTAAAAATAGCGTAATTATGTTTTAATGTGATTTTTCCTAATGTTCACTTGATAACTAATTTGGCATTTTAAAGATATAATATGCAAGCAAAAATAACTAAATCAATTTTTTGTGTTTGTTTCTTTTTGCTGTTGCTATTCTTTCCTAAGACAGAAGCATGCTATGTAGGCCAGGCTGGCCAGGAACCCACTATGTAGTCCAAGATAGCCTCAAACTCCAAGTGATCCTCCTGATCCCCCGAGTGCTAGGATGACAAGTACCACCGTATCCAGGTAACCCACTACTTTTAACCCCTGCAGTTCAACTAGGAAGAACTAAACAAGAAAGAGAAAAAATTATCACTAAAGAATTCATTCTTGGTGTCCTTTACACAGTAAGCTCCCCAATTCAGTAAAATGCTTTGACTGGAAAAATAAACCAAAGGCTTTATCATTTTAGGAATGCATTCATTTCTAAAACTAAAGCACGATTATGATGATGATGATGATGATGATGATGATGACCATGACAATTTTTTTTAGAAAACTGACTGCTGAGTTTCAGATGATGTCCCCAACAAAACACTATTATTCGCCCTCCCTCATTCTGTTAGGATTTGTCACCTGCAGCTATCACTTATCTGATAGCCCACTCACTCACTCACCTAGGAACCTTCTTGGTTAAGCAGCAAGGGGCAGCAGGATGCTGCCAGAGGAAGAAGACATGGCTGGGGTACCTCAGCAGCTCTCACTTCAGGTTGCCAGGCTCTTAGGGGAGCCTTTCTACATCAGATCTGCCTGCTAGGGTGTGGGGACCACTGTGTGGGGTTGGTTTGCATTTCCACACTTCTTGCTGTAGGGAACACTGAGAGTAAACCCCTCCTATCAGAGCCCCCCCACCTCCGGTGCCTCATACTGCCTTTTACCTTAGTGGCCTTCAGCTCCCACTCATACTGGTTCCGTTCATTCTCCAGCTCCTCCACTTTGATTTTGAGGTGCTTGAGCTCTTGCAGTAACTCCTGGAGAGAAGGAGAAGGACAGAGCTGTGACAGGTAAAGAGCATGACAGATAAAGACTCTAAACTGGATAAATCTCATGCAGGCTCCATGACTACAGCTTTGAACTTTAAACATGGTCCAGAAAATGCCATGCGGCCATTTAAAAATGAAAGCCAGGGAGTTCCAGACATGAGAGAGGAAATTGCTGTGGGTGTACATGTGTGTGTACATGTGCATTTGTGTGTTCATACATGTGTAGGCCAGAGGACAACCTTAGGTATATTCCTCAGCCATCATCTTTTTTTTTTTTAAGACCAGGTCTCTTAGCCCCAGGATCCACCTGTCTCTAACACACCCCCACCCCAAGTGGCAGGACTGCATGCGTTTGTGTGTGTGTGTGTGTGTGTGTGTGTGTGTGTGTGTGTGTGTGTGTGTGTATGTGTGTTTGTTTGTTTGAACATTGGTTATGGAGATGTAACTCAGATCCTCATGCTCATCATTTTACCCACTGAGCTACCTTCCCAGCCTAAAACTCAAAATTACCCTCTTGTTCTTAGGTTCTGTCGTTCCTTTCTCTGACACCTGAACCCCCATGTCCAGCTCACACACAGGTGTGTCACAAGCAGACAGGTCAAGTTTGCGAGTGGGAAGAGCAGAGATGCTGAGTGGAGACAACTTCTCTGGTGGTGCAGAGGGAGGAGCAGGAAGCAAGGAGCATCTCTCTGCACTGAGGGCGGGGGACCCACAGGAGGAAAGCGCCAATCCTCTGAGGCATCACAGCCAATAAGAGTCAGGAAATACATGCTAAGTGCCAAACCCAGATGCCAGTGTGAGTGCCCTGTTCAAACAAGGAGGTTAAGCAAGAAGAAACAGGGAAGGCATGCAGAGAGGTGTCAAGACAGGAGGCAGACGGTGAGACAGCCCCTTGTGGTGGAGCAGAGATTAGATGTTGGCATGTACTGAAGATGAGACTGGGGAGCTAAGGCGGGGTCCAGCTCTACAGATGAGGGTACTTAGGGTGACACTGTGTGGACAGGAAGTCAGTGAAGCTTCCTGAGTGGAAGCTTATAAGTACACATTTGTACTGGCTGCAAGTGGGACAGGAACTCAAGTTTGTATCTAGACCCCTGATTGAAAATTTCCTCAATAAAGGGGGCAACACTCAGCAATGTTATTTTTGTTGGCTTTTACCTTCCAAACACTGAAGATTACAACATGTACTACCAGTGCTCTGCCAACATTTTCTTGAACCAATATTCACTTAATGGACAATCATTTTGGGTAACAACTATTTACTATCAGAAGAAATGGCATAAAGATCATTAACTCCACTTGGGTCCAAGCTTTATCTATATGATATCCAAGATTATTATAATGTCTCATTTCCCTCCTAACATACCACCATGACTCTATTCTAGCAATGAGTCCTGGTAGCCTGAGTATCTTCAAATGGTTTATCCTTTGTGACCTTGGCCCTGTGTTAAACACTGACTGCTAAATATTCAGAGGAACAATGGCATTAGCACACTGATCTGAGCATGGCACTCCTATGCTCTCAAAGCTTCTAAACTTTAACTCATGACCAGCCTGTCCTGTCCCAGGTAAGCTCTAACATGTCACACTGGAGAAGTTTCAACTCCTCTTTCCAACTTACACCTCAATACACACAACACTCCCCTTCTAATTGGCCACCATGTAAACTCCTGCCTATCCTTCACCCTCCTCAGGCAAAGCTACCCAGATCTCCACATCACATTAGATCCCTCTGTAGGACTCTCTGGTGTTTCCCACAGATCTCCTATATGGTTTATCTGTAGGGTTGCTAAAGGCTAGTTCTGTTCTCTTCTGTAACGTCTGGGGAGTCTTTGTGAACCTCTTACCCAGCAGGTCCTGGCACATAGCTGTTGACAAATGAATACCTGATACTCAAGTCATTATTTAATTGGCTTAGGTGTCTTTGCATTCTGAGATAATCTACCATGAAGTAACACTGCTTCCACTTGAATCTTATAAGATGATTTATTAAAAATGACTTACAGCTGGGGTGATTATTCTTGATACCTGTTTAAAAAAAAAAAAAACCTTCTCCAAGCTAAGGTGACCATGCATTTGGTTTTCATCACTGGGCTTAGAGACCTTTGGTCACCTATTTGGGCTTGCTAGAGAATCAGAATCATTTTCTAGTAATGTTGTTGGCCCTGCCCAAGCTGTTCCAATGCCCAGCAGGTAGGAAAAGTCTTATCTGTTTTGCTCCTGTCTTAGTGGGGCTGCTCAGTTTGCTGTGAGAGACAACCATGCCCACAGCTGGTAGAATCAAGAAAGCACAGGCTACTGTTCTCTGGGTTCTTGTGACTTCTTTGGCATATGGCCCAAAAGGTCATAAACTCACTATACTGTGATTATTATGTGGGCATTATTTTTCCTGGAAATGCAGATGATGACTTAATTGTTCACAACAAATGAAAACCCCAATGCTTGGTTTATTCTCTGAGGTGGGGGTAGGGCTAAATGTCTCTAAACATGGATTTGAAAGGATTTTTTTCCATGATGCTGTTTGTCCACTCAGAGCCTGTGACAAACCTCCATCCTATTCCTGAAGATGGGGAATGTGGCCTTCTGAGGGCTATTCTCACCTGTTAAAAACCCTGCTTGATGAGGGTCCCAGAGCCTACCTCACATCAACAGAGGCTTGTATAAGCCCAAGTTCTACCCTGAAGTTACAGCATATCCATGCAAAGCCACTGCACACAGTTCTGGTTAGGAGAAACTTCAGCCTTCCACCAGTGAGATATCACACACACACACACACACACACACACACACACACACACACACACACACACACACACACACACACACATGCTCTGATATACTTAAGTGTAGTTCCTACAGGTGACCCCTCCCAAGGGGCACAGTCCTGGCTGCAGGGCTGTGGCTTGGCTTCATGGTCATCGGCCACCACCTCCTGGTCCCTAGTGAGTAACAGGCGCTCTTGAATCTGCCTGTGGATGTCCATCTGCAGCCTACACATCTGTTCCTGCAGCTCACTGATCACATTCAGAACTGACTGTGGGAAGGAAGAGAAAGGAGAGAAAAGCACTCAAAGTCAGTCACCTTCAGATGCAGACCTCCCTGGGAGAGGAGCTGAGAAGGAAAGAAAGTTTGAAGAGTGTGAGCACAATGGGGGAAGGGAGGGTGGCCCCTAGTCTAGTCCATGGCCAGGTCCCTCTTTGATGAAAAATATACATGTCATTTTTTTTTTTCCCCGAGGCCTGCTTCATCCTTGGATCTGTCTTGAAGTTTGACATCTCTTTCTGCATAATATTGGATGGCCATTCTTCTAAGTCAACAGCTGAGGTACAGAGTTTGGCAGATCCCTTCTTCCAAGCAGCAGCAGCAGCAGCAGCAGCAGCAGCAGCAGCAGCAGCGGTAGATGACACACAGCACAGGCACACTCCCTCCACACTTGCATCCATGCTACACTTGCCACACCCACCCACACATCCAAACATGTCAACACCTGCATATAGGTGAGCTCCACAGCACACACCATGTTTACGAATAATAATGCACCCCTGACTCTAATTCCATTCAGATGCTAATCCGGCTCATTTTAACATCCAGCCTATATTCCTCTATCTTGTCAAAAGATGTCCCAAGCAATGATTTTTTAGCACTACACTGGAGTGTGGGTGTTTCTGATCTATCAGGACAGAAATATTTCCAGCCACATTTTTTGAGGCTAGCCTAGGTTTCTCACAAACCTGGAACTCACTAATTAGGTAAGGCTGGCTGGCCAGTGAGCTCCGGGGATTCTCCTGCCTCAGTCTTCCCTTGGGATCACAACTGCATGCCACCACACTCAGCCTTTTTTTGTTGTTTGTAAATTCTGAGAATCAAATTCAGGCCCTCCTGATGGAGCGATCTCCCCAGCCTCAGATGTGACTCAGTCTTTTTTTAATATTAAAAAAAAAAAACTGTTATTGTGTGTTTGTATATGTATAGGAGTGAGCCAAGATGCACATATCAAAGCCAGCAGACAACTTAGAGGAGTTGGTTCTCTCCTTCCTCCTTGTGGCTGGGGTCCAGGGTTCAAAGGCAGATCCTCATGCTTAGTAGTGGGCAGCCTCACCCACTGACTCACCTCGCTGGCCTATGACTTCCTACTTTGTTTTCAAGGTTCTTACACCCCTCAGAGGCTTGGTTCTAACTTTATAGAACCCACCTAATCTTTTTCTGCCAGTTTTAAAATTACGAAGAGAATGTGTCATTTCCAGATCTCCTGAACTCCCTTCATTCCTGATTCCTTATACAGTGACAGACTTAAGCTCCGTGGTGCAGCACTTACCTAACAAGCGTATGCGCAAGGTCCAGGGTTAGCTCCCTAGCACACACAATAATTTTAAAAAATTTTAATATTAAAAAAAGATCGAGTCACACTGGGGCCAGGGAGATCGCTCCATCAGGAGGGCCTGAATTTGATTCTCAGAATTTACAAACAAAAAGAGGAAACAAACAACAAAAACCTCACTGGCAGTATGCAGTGTGGAGACTGAGGTCCCAATTCTTGGCACCTGTTACGAGCACTGCAAGAATCAAGCGCACTTTTTCTTTCCCCTTATTAAAAACATACCTTTCTTTTAAAAGGCTATTGTTCTCAGCATTGTCCTTTGTTTGGGGTTTGCCCTTCCTCATATGGTTCATACAGGTGCACTTTTGTCCTTAGTAATTGCCCTTTCCATCTGTTGTGCGGGTCCCTATGAAACCTAGTTTCCCTCAAGGCTGGCTACTCTAAGCCCTTCCCTCTTACTGATACTGCATCAGAGACGATGCAGTCAGAACTACCCTATTATGAAAGCATAAAAGCAGTTCAGGATGATTGAGTTCTCTTCTCTCGAGTTCCCAGCCTCTTCATCACTCAACTCTTCAGAGTACTCTGCCTATGCTTAGTTTTGTCCTCACTCCGATTCATGAGTTTCTGGCTCAA
Source organism: Peromyscus californicus insignis (assembly GCF_007827085.1). Taxonomy (NCBI): domain Eukaryota; kingdom Metazoa; phylum Chordata; class Mammalia; order Rodentia; family Cricetidae; genus Peromyscus; species Peromyscus californicus. Next base: position 95,632,613 of record NW_026294562.1, read on the forward strand.
ACAGTGACCACTCACTCTCATACTCCCACCGTTTGACTGTATTAGTTAGTCTCACCTTTGCATCAAAACTGAAACCAACTCACAGGTCCCCCAGTTTTTCTTCCCTAGTCTCTGAGTGAGAAAAGTGAGAAAAACAACTAAGCCTGTTTGATTCCTATCAGCTCGGGCTGTGGACTTTAGAGATCCAGACAGCTTCTGTTCCCTCCCCTCCACTTCCGTTCTTATCTGCATCAGGCAGTTCGCAGATATAGGTCATAGGTTGGGTCCACACCTGCTTTCCTCCCTCTGCCTCAGCAGGATCATGTGGTACACTCCAGGTCTGCTGGGCCACTTCCCTAAGCACGTGCTGTGGTTGTTTTTTGTGTCTCAGTTCTCAGACTTGGCATTGAAACTTAATGCTCTAACTCCAGGGCTGGCCATCTCCTCTTGTCCCAGGTCTTTTTCTCTCCCATGGGGCAGAGTCTTTGGCAACACCGCTGCATCCTTGGGCTACTGATCATGAAGTGCGGGTGACATTTATGAGGCTGTAACTGCTACTGTGTATTGTAATCTCAGCTGACTGTGTATACTCACCCTGCTGTGCCAAATATCCACTCCCCTTTTCAGGGTTCTCACTCTCTGCAGCTATCAAGCGCCTCCCATAATTATCATCTGCCCTACCCCTTCTTACCTGTCAAACCTGCTCAAAAGTATCCTTAGTTCTTTCTCTCTTCCTTCATGCTGGGTTTAACAGTGGCCTGGCCCTCTCCTCACACACACTGCTAATGCGTGTAAAATCTCTATATTCTATACAGGGAGATTTGGAAATATTTCAAAATTTCAAGTACAGGTGCCCCTGACTCATCTGTTCCATTGTGAGGGTCTCACACATGTATAAGATTACTTACTACAGCATCATACGGAACAGCAAAAACTTGGAAACAATTTAAATTTCCATCAAAAAAGAACTTTGTTAACTACGTTAGGGTATAGTCAGATGTTAGAAAATATGCAGACATAAATACAAATGAGGAATGTTTTGTTGTTTACTACTCTTGCCATGGAAAGAAGTGTAAGAGCATTCCTTTTTTAAAAAGAAAAGTATGAAAATAAAGGAAGTCGAGTATGTGTGTGCACATGTGATATGTGTATCTGTGTGCATATGGTTTGTCTGTGTGTGCATATATGCATGTGGTGTGTCTGTGTGTCTGTGTACATGCATGTGGTGTGTCCATCTGTCCACATGTCATTTGTCCTTGTATAAGATAACTCTGGAAGACTACAAAACAAACTGATAGCACAGATCCTGACTGCTGGCTGGAGCACAGGTGTTACGAGAGTTTTTGTTAGACATCCTTATGAACTTTTGATTTTTTTAGCAGTTTCTTTCATATACATGAAAACATAAATTTATAAAACAAAAACAAAAATAATGAAAACTCTCCTCAGCAGGCCAGTTCAGCTCTGAGCAAACACATTACTCCCTGTACTTGCTCTATGGTCCAAGTCCATCATTCTGGTTGCTCTAGTTCAGAAATCAAAATTTCTTCCTCTCAAGTATGGCACAGGAAGAAAACAATGTGTTGTAAGGCACTGTGTGTTCTGCAAGAAAATCCTGAAAATTATTTCTAGTTCTCAATCAACTGATATAACCCCACTTCCTGGAATCCATAGCCTGGACCTCTGCTCTCCTTTAACCAGACTGACAACTGCTCAAACCTACTGGGTGCCCTGCTATGACACTAGTGTGGAGGGATGCAGACTCCCTTCTAGAGGATCCTTTTGACCATATGCTTTTAAAATGCCTTTGCTCTGGGTTACCACAAAGAGGTTTTCTTTTGCCTCTGAAACTTTCTTTGTGTCCCATCATCTCATTTCTGATACTTCCTTCCCTCAGCAGTCACTCTACTACGATCCTGCCTTTCCATCAAGTAAACCTAATATTCAACCCTGGGTAGCTTGAAATGACCTGGGAATACTGTAAAAGGCTAATGAGGAAAACTAAAGCAAACATCTGTATTCACCCACATCTCAGATGGGCCACTACCGACCCAGTCCTTGGGAAGGCTGGTCATCAGGAAACCAGCACCTCCAAACCCCCAGGTCTCACAGACTGGCCAACAGTAACCATCTGCACAACTCAAGGACAAGCAGCAGGGTGCTGACTGCAGCCACATGACTTAGGGTATGATTAGAACCATGTGTGTTCTGTTCTGTTAAGAACTGGCCCTATTTTCATGGAAACACTGAATCTGAGGATAATGGCTGAGCTGCATGAAAGAAGTGTTATGGCTTGAATTTGAAATGCCTCAGGAAGGCTCACGTGTTAAAGGCTTTGTTGATGTGATTTTGGGGGAAGTGACTTGATCATGAGGGCTATGACTTCATCAATGGATTAACCCTTGATAGGTTCGATGGGTTCATGATTTCATGGTGAGATTGGGAAGTCATAGGAGGTAGAGCCAGGTTAGAGAAAGTATGTCAATGGAGGCAAGTATCTTGCTCCAACCCCTTCTTGTTTCTCTCTACTTCTTAGCTGTCATGGCTTAAACAACCTTCTCTGCCACATGTCCCTATTGTCAAGGTCTTCTGCCTCACTGCAGTGAAGGCAGCCTGGAACTCCTGAAACACTGAGTCAATAAATCTATCTTCTTCAAGTTTATTTTCATTTTTATTTGCACAGCAATGTTAGAGTTTACATATGAAAGCCCCCCAGACTCATGTAGTTAAATACCTGGTCTCTATACGGTGGCACCCTCTTAAGAGGCTCTGGAATATTTAGGAGGTGATGTCTAGCTGGAGGAAGCAGGTTGCTTAGGACTGAACCAAGCCTGGTTCTTAATCAGAGCTCTCTCTGTTTCCTGATCTAATGATATATAACAAGCCATGCCTCGTGCTCCTACTATCAAGGACGGAGTCCCATTTACTATGCTTTCCTGACCATGACATACTGTATTGTAACAACTATGAGTCAAAGATAAATAATAAGCCAGATGTAGTGGTGCATACCTTCAAACCCAGCACTCAGGAGGCAGAAGCAGGCAGATTTCTGAGTTCTAGGCTGGCCTGGTCCACATAGTGAGTTCTAGGATGGTCAGGGCCATACAGAGAAACCATGACTCAAAAACCAAATAATAATAAAATAATGATGATGATAATAAACCATTTTTCTTCCCTTCTTGCTTCCATCAGGGATTTTGTCACAGCAACAAATGTCTAACACAGTGACAAAAGCTATCAGAAATGTATGTCCCATCTGTCTATCTCAAAAAGAAAACCAAAATCTTGCCTTTTCTAAGCCACACTCAGCCTTGGACACAAGCATTCACTGGTAAAAACCATGCAGGATAGGAATGGAAGAGGCCTTCCCTTTATTCACGCAATTCCAACCACGAGTGACCTGAGCTAGCAAAATGTCTGACTCAAACATTTCCATCACATGACAACAGTAAGGCTTCAGTGGCACTCATGGTATTCAGCCACTGGTGCTCCAGACAGCTTCCAACAGAGGCTGAGGTCTTGGGCAGACCAGCAGAGTATACTCAATTACAAGAAGGAGGAATGCATTTCAGGTCATGTGGCTGCTCATCGCCTCTCACAGGTTTGAACAGCCTACCAAATTCCTCCACATGGAAACCTAATATTTGTACTGGCAGCTAGGAAGGGCAGTGATCTGGCAGGATGGAGGCCAGGAACTTGAGAGCTATGTTGCCTCATGCGTGAACACCCTGATGGAAAACAACCTCAAACTCGGATTTAAAAACAATCCTACAGAGAAGCAAGCAAGCAAACAGGGAAGTAACTGCTTTAGTGCACATATCACAGAAGGGAGCATTCACCTCCTTCCTGAATTTCCAAAAAGGAACTGAGTTACCTGGCTCCACACTAACCCTGCATTTTCTTCACAGATGAACTGACTCTCACTTTCACATACTCCAAGTGGTGTCAACCCGAGTGCCAGGCCTGGTCAGGCACGAGACCCACAATGACCCTACAGCTTTTGCTGCAACTGTTAAGAAAGAGTATCTGTAGATGTCAGTCTAGAGCTATGGATGGCCATCTTTGCCATGAAGGGGTCAGCCTCCCTGAGAATAAAGCAAACAGAGAACCAAGGACTGCCCTAAAATGGGCTTTTAGAGGCACGGTGAGATTGTGTGGCTCTAATCATGCTGTGCTCTAACCCTGGACTTTTCAAGATGTGTCTTCTAACAACTCCTTTCTCTCCTCCCCCAACCCCCCTTTTTTTCCATTAATGGCTTTAAATTATGTCTCTGACAATTTACACCCCTCACAGAGCTCTCTGAATTCTGCCTCTAAGCCCCTAATGTATGCTCACATATATCGCAAACCCTAGAGCACTGATAAAATGACTAACCCAGAAGAGTTGACTGTTTCTCTACAAACAATGAAGAAACAGTCCACACAGGTCAGCTTTCAGTCTAGGTGAACTTTGCAGCATGTGACTAATGTGTCATAGTCTACCTTTCCATCGTCAGTGTGAATAACACTGTCAGTAAGGAATCATAAAAGCTGGCTACTACTACATGACCCACACTAAGCTAAGGGCTACATATACAAGTTCTCCTTCAATCCTCAGAATGACTAAGGAAATAGCAAGCATCACTACCATCTTATAGAAATAAATAAGCAAGAATAACTAGCGATCCAGGAGTTAGTTAAATTAACAGCCAGGAACTCAAAGCTAGGGAATATCCAAGCATGATTCAAAGCCAGAGATGAGCTCCAACAACTGGCACTCTCATCAGGAGCTCCTCCTGTCCATGGCTCACTGCAGATCTCTTCCTTTGACCACGACACATCTTACTAAGAAACACGTTCTCAAAAGCAATTCGAGGAATATCCCCTGGCATATTAGAAGTGGCCCAAGCTCTGTTATCAACCCAGAAAAACATGGCAGATGTCAGTATAAATAATGTTAGCACTTATCAGGACCAATTTCCATCTTTTGACTTTTGAGAGAACTAAATAGAAACCAAGTGTTTACAAAAATGCCAAATACCATGATAGCACTCAACATCTGTGATTTAATTGGTCTTTAACACATTCATTATTGATAGGCACTCAACATCTATGATTTATTTGGTCTTGAACACATTGACTATGCATTTTTATAAATAAAGAAATTGAAGTTCATACAAATTATATAACTAGTTTGTTGAAGTCCAGAGAGCTACCGAGTAAAGCAGTCAGTAAAGAAGCCAAAGTTTCCCTAAACTTCAAACTACCCTTCTTCCATGTGTCACAATGCCAGGTGTGAACACAGAACATGAAGGTGAAAGTTAAAACATGCTGCTCCTGTAAAGAAGGTGTTCTGGGCCTAAAATTCTCTGAACTCTATCCAAAATAGACTCTGGCACATTCTAGCCAATGATATATGTGGTCTGAAAAACAAAACAAAACAAGCAAACCTTCTTTAAGAGATGGCCTGCATGTGGGCTCACCCACCCACCCCAGCAAGAGGAAAAAAGCACACAAACTTGGGGGTGTAGGCAATGAAATGTGTGTCTGAAACGGCCCCAGGCCTGCTGGGAGGCTGGCTTCCTTCCTGTTGTTATTATTACCTAGTTTTCACAAAAGATGTCTTGTGTTCCTCCACATGTGCCTGATCCTTACCCTTCGACTGCTTCCCTTTCCATCCCTGTCAGCAGTTTGAGGATAGAGCCCTAAAGCCAAAACTGAGTGGTTTGGGCATTGCTGAAATGTGCAGCGACAGCAAAACCTGATAACTTGGTATTAAACAGATCATTGTGTCTCTAGTCCATGAATATTCCTGGTACCCAGCGGCTGCTGGGACTGCAGTCGGCCAGATGGCCTAGGAGTCTAATACAATACAGGCCCCACCCTGATGTGATGTATCACACTCACCTCTGCTTTTCTCTGTTTTTCCTCTTGTTCTCTCTGTTCTTTCTCCATACCAACCAGCTTGAGCTTCAGCTCAGACACCTCAGTCATCAGATCCAGCTTCTGGGTCTCCAGAGATGTGCGACTTAGCAGCTCCTGTAAGCAAAAATGGATCTCAGCATCATAAGCCACCATGGCCACAAGGCCAGCTGCAGCTCCATCCATAGCACATGAGGCAATGTCTACACTGTGTCCTATACAGCCTAGAGTGGGGACTACTGCATAGCAGCCATGGGTCTATCAGGAGAGGTTTGGCTGACCCAAGGTCACTTGGGGACAACACAACCCCTGACATCACCCAGTATGCTTTGAAAGACATTTCTCAAAAAACATATTTCTCCATAGTAACCATTATTAATTACTTTCAGAGAAAATGAATGGGCACTTTCAAAGGATGAACATTTCCCATCTCTGTTTTCAAGGCGAAGCAGCAAGCTTTCTCAATCAGAACAAATGAATATGAATTCATGTTGACAACAGTTTTTGAAAATAGAAATTTCTAGACCAGCTCCTGGGTACAATCAAAGATCAGTCTAGTTTTCTACAAATTTCAACATAAGACATCATTATAATGAATCTAGAGAGAAGTCAGAGTATAGAGTGGATTCCTGATGAGTGGTTCTGTTAGACAGCTCTTTCCTGAACTATACCAAAATTACAACTGGCTATTATAGGACGTAGATAAATTTATTCTCTACTGATTATGGAAAGACCATGTACATTATTTCTAGTCCTGCTGTCACTAGAACAATGGCTGACAATTAAATACCCCAGCTCCTGGACACCAAGCCTGCCATAAACACACACATTTATTAAACATAAAGAAGAGGAAACAACAGAGGATATAGGCAAGACAGTGCTGAAGCACTATTAAGGACCAGAAATACTTCCAGTGGTACAAGGCAATACGGTTTTGCATCAGCAAATGGCAATGTCATGATAGCCAAAAATCCTGGCTCATGGTAGACTTTGTCTGCACAGGTCCTAGCACTGAGGACCTACAAGGAAACGAAAAGAGCATCTGGAAAAGAAATAACCTCCTGTATAGTCTGAACACTGTGTGTCATCTCAGCAGTCCAACTTTGGCACACAGAATGATGGTCTCTGATTTCAAAGGTCTCAAACTGTCCTGCCATCATGAATCACAGAGGAGTTTGACAGACGCTTTCCTAACTTCACCCTAAAGGTCACCAATCCCTGACAAATCTGGGCTACAAACTAACTGGACTGGATAACTAGAAGCCCTTCTGAGTCCTGGGCCAAGGCAACAGGCTCCTCCTGGTCAGCCGGACTTGAGGCTGGATGACAGGGCAGAAGCAGGAGCACTAGAGCATTTAAAACCATGGGATACTTGGCCATGAGGAATCAGGCAGATGAAATGTCCAAGGTCATGATTTGTGAGTGCTTCCTTTATAGCAAAGATTGCTGGCTGCTTTTATACATAACCTCTTCACACTCCTCCCCAGGGACTTGGCAGTAAATACTGGTATCCGAATTCTACAGATGAGAAAGCAGGCCCAGGGAGAGAAAGCAAGTCTGCTAACCATGGACATAATGCCAATCATAAGCAGAGTTAGTTTGCAAACTATCACCTCTTTGACTTCAGAATTCATTTCTGTTGTATGTATCATCCTGTTTTCTAAGCCGGGGTGGGAGGTGTGTGCTGTGAATCAAAGAATTTAAAGAGAAATAACAAAATGTTGAAAAAGGCAGTTAACAAATATTCACTGAGCCCAGGAGATGGCCACTTAGATTGACAGGGTTTCACTGAACACATACAACACAGAATTCTGTTGTTGGGGCTGAGCAAGCTGTAAAGCATCTTAAGCAGTTCTTCCCTGGGTGGCAGGACACACCAAAATGATGATTTCTCTTGGCCTTGAGTATGTGAAGTTCATATGATGTTCATAATCCTCCCTTCTTATCATTTATTCTCTTCTACATCCCCTTCCCTCTTCCTATCTCCATCTTTTTCTACATTTCATTCTCTTAATCTCTCCATCCTCACATCTGCATGCCTTGTTCTAAAACTAATTTTAGGCAGTCTGCAAAATATGTATTTACAGTGAAAAATATATCAAGGCTAGGGAAATGGCTCAGTGGATAAAGGACTTGCCATTTGAGAGTGGGGACTTGAGTTCACATCTGTAGAACCTATGTAGTAGGGAGCTGGACATGGTAGCAAATGACTATAATGCCAATTCTATTCTGGCAAAATGGGATGCAGACACAGAAGAGTCCACAGATGCTTGCACAAACCTAGTCTGATACACACAAGGCAAGATACCTGTCTCAGAGAAGGTGGAAGGCATGAAATAACATCTGAGGTTTTCCTATGACCTCTAGATATATGTCATGGTGCACATGTACACACACACACACTCATACACACACCCACTGTACACGCACACATACCAAAAGAAAAAAAACATAAAAATTAAAAGTAGGTAAGATAAGAGGAGACACTGAAGACACACTTATAGCTAGTAGAAAACTGGTAAGTGACTGCAAACAGCTGGGGTGACCCACAACATGTGGATACACAAGTTTCTGAGCTGCCTATGCAAAGGGACAAAAACATAATTCCACAAAGTAAAATCCAAAAGGACAATTTCTCTGGTGTGCTGAGATCTAAGAAAAAAGGAGTCTTCTGTAAGACTTCATTTGTTTTTAAACACCTAACAAGTAGGCCAACATTTAGAAACATGACAATTGAAAGCACAATCCCTGTGGGATGCCGGATGATCTTAACCACACACTTTTGTCCAGGGATCAGCATTCCAGACATTGCTTTGGTGAACTTTTAAAAAGCCTAAGTTTTCTCTGCTCTCACCACTGTCAAAGCCCTCCTAGTCATTTAAACTCCCAGGTTGTAATTAGTCATACCAATGTTGCAGCTGATGAGGACAGTGCTCTAATTAGTTCCAATAGCCATCCTCATTAGTTACGCTGGTGTTTAAATTGGTCATGCTAACATTCCAAATGTACATTTGGGTTGGACACGCTCAAATTTTAATCTGAGACCTGAGGTTGTTTAATTGATTACAGTTCACTGATAACAAAGCTTTACTGGCTCCCTAGTGCTTCTACCACTTTCAAGCCTTTTGTTGATATTCCTGCCTTATCCTTGCCGTGAACATTACTATTCTAGCCCATGAACTCAAAAAAGCCAGCCTTCAAGTCAACACATCACCAAGATCCTTGCACATCTGTGTTCACTGCAGCAATGTTCACAACAGCTGTGTCATAGACCCAACATAAGTGTCCACTGACTGATGAATGTATAAAGAAAATGTGTACATACATGCAATGGAAACTTTTTTCAGCCATAAAGAACAAAGTTATGTCACTTGTAAGAACTGGAAATAATCATACTAAACAATTAGGTCAGTCACAAACATAGACATTTTGTCTCTCAGTTTGGGACCTAGATTTTACATAGCTACATAAAGTTATATGTATACATGATATAAAGTATAACTGAAACTGTGTGGAGGAAAAAAAGGAATTTACAGAAGGGGCAGGGATAGGGAAAGGGAGGGCACCAGATATGGGGGAGATCCATATACAGTATATACCTGTATTAAAAGTTTTTGAAAAACTTATTGGATCATAAAAAGAGATATGAAAGCACAAGTTGTTAAGAAAGGGATCAGAAGTGGGACAGGAGAGAGTAATGGGGGGAATATGATCAAATTACATTAAATACATGTGTGAAGATGTCATAAGACTCATTACATACAATTAATATAGACTAATAAAAAAGACAAAAAACAACAGAAAATAGAATTGTAATGATGACTGTTGTTGGAAAAAAAAGAAAGAAAAGGTCAAGCTTCAACAAATTTAAGCCAACCCAGCTCAGTTTCCCTATCTCAAGACCCAGTGAGGTCCCTGGTCACTATCGGGAACCAGGTTCTCTGAAGTGCATAACTTAACAGGCATTAGCTATCCTGCAACCTCAATGTTTCCTTCCGCCCCCAACACGAACAGCAGTTGCATCTGACATGCTATGTTTCTCTCTCTCCAGTCATCTCAGATGAAGAAGAACACTCTGACCCCACCAACCCAACTTACAGAGAACATCCATCTCCCATCCCAGGCCTACCTTCAGACCACTGTGTGTTCCCACCAATCGTCTACATTTATCCCAAGGCAGCACTGTTAAGCTACAGTACATTTTCCCAAATACCCAGAAACAAAGCAGTTTCCACTCCCCACAGGCATTTGTCTTTTGATCAATGGCTTTTCCACGTACATTAGGTGATCTGCGTCTTCTCAGGAACTTCAGCATCCTTGTGAATGACCGTTCCGTTCTGAATCCTGGTGAATGACCGTTCTGTCCTGTATCTGCTTGCAGACCTTCTGTTCAGCTTCACACTGACCTCAGCTACTGAGGGCTTTGCTTCTCACTGGCAGGGTCACAACTAGGTCCTCATCTGCACCCAGAATGTGTTTGCTTTGTCTCCAAAGTATTCAACTCTTAAGTTCTCTTGTCTGACCTTTTTCAACTATCTCTCTTGCTCCCTCAACCTAGAATTTCTTCTTCTGTGTCCACTGGTTACTTAGTAACTCCCTGTTTTCCTGGTCTATCAACTTTGTTTAACAATATTTGTCTCCCTGGCCACTCTGTACGTGGAGGTTTGTCCTTTCATTTGTATTCATATCTACACCAGAAAACTCCTTCCCCCAGTGTCCCCTACCCCAGACCTGATGGCCTTTGTTTACCAGGGCCCAGATGGAGCCAAATCTGTTTGTATTTGTTTCCACTCCTGATGACCTGAGCATTGCTACTGAAAGTCATTTAATCATGCTCATTGGTCCCAATACAAACTCACCATATCTGATTACAGCTTATCTGCCAATACTGCCTGGTAAAACCTTACACATCCCTGGCTTGTTCTCTCAGCGACTGTTCCAAATCTTTCCTGTCCCTCTAAGCCTTAGACTCCACAATGTCCTCTTGCCAAAAAACCTCTCCTCCTATCTACCAGCACAATAAAAAACCACCATCACTCACTGAATTTACATTCTTTTTATTTCAGATTTTTCCACTATCACCTCCTTCACCTCTCTTAAATCCCTATCTTAGTGGGAGCAAACATGCTTGCGTATGCGCGCATGCGCTCTCGCTCTCGCTCGCTCTCTCTCTCTCTCTCTCTCTCGCTCGCTCTCTCCATTCTAAAGCTAGTCTGTCATGACCGCACCCTGTCATCTTCTGTCAGGTTCTCTTACTTTCAGGAACTATTTTGTATCACAGAAAGCTGGGTGTGTTAACATACATCTGTAACCCTAGCACTCAGAGGCTGAGTGAAGGGGGAACCCAGATTGGGCTACACTGCAGCCCTCCCCAACCCCTGTAAGAGAGAGAGACAGAGAGACAGACACACACACACACACACACACACACACACACACACACACACACACACACGTGCATGCACACAGAGACAGAGACAGAGAAACAGACACACAAACAAGCACACACACGTAACAGAGAGAGCTAGAGAGAGACAGAGATACAGAGAAGGGTAGAGACAGACAGACAGACAGACAGACACACACACACACACACACACACACACACACACACACACACACAGAAAGAGGAAAAAAAGAGAGAGTAGTGCTTCCAGAATTTTGTTTCTCAATTACACCATTTTGACTGACCTTCCCACTTCCTCCCTTCAAGGTATCCTCACAACTTGGTGAATATCAGTTACCTGGGCAGCTAACCAGTAAGCAGTCTTTGTTGGTGTCCCTTGATCTTCTTCTAGCTAGTAACTCCGATGGACTCCCATTCACTGGAACCTAACCACTCCCTCACCTTTGTGCTGCCTTGGAAGGAGCTCCCACCAAGCTCTGCGCTAGTCTGGGATAGGACCATCAATCATGCACTCTGACCGGCATTTAATCTCATCTTCACCATCAGCTCTCATTCCTTGGGCTATAAGCATGATCAAATTTCTGACGTTCTAAAGAAGCCTCCCCTCTGAACTCCCTTGCCTTTAAAGTTACCACAAACTCATAGGTCCTGTCTCTGCATAAGTAAACGTGTGCTGTGTGTGTAATACATACACATACATCATATACATATACATATACATATATATGAGAGAGAGAGAACCCTCCCTCTATCCCTTCCCCCTTGCCTCCTCTTCTTTGCACTCCTCAACAAGATGTCTGTCTGCCTGCAGTCTGCCTGCTGCCTTCACCTAAGTAAGGGGCACAGTCTTACTTCTAGGATCCAGTGTTTAAACTTCAGCCGTAACTTTTATTTCTAGGCTTTTACAGACTCCGGAGCATTGATTCAGCATAAGTTCCCATCTGTCGCCTCATCTTCCCTTTACCAGATGTCCCTGACCATTCGCTCTGCTCTCCCCCTCCTTTGCTGGCTGCCTTTATTCTGTCTTCTCTAAGGAAAATGTTCCTGTGTCACTGCTAGCTGTCACTCCCAGCACTGGAATCAGCTCTGGATGCAAACTGCCTGTCTGAAGCTGCCCAGGCTTCCTGACCTACAGGGTAGGACCCCACTGGGCGATGCTTAGAGTCCTGCAGCTACCATGATGGATGCAGGGAGGCAGCAGCAGGGGGGCAGTAGACTGAGGGTAAGGGAAGGAAGCTTCCCAAGCAGCACTGTGCCTCCTGCTCCTAACTACTGCAAGACTGCCTGCAATTTAAAGGACAGGGGGCAAGGAGGAGGAGGGAGGGGCATGGAAGGCTTATTTCACTTAGTGTGAAGGACTGTGAAACTGGGTAAGGACACTTTAGAAAGAAGAATGAACAAAATTATCACTTGCTCCTCTCTTTTCACCGCCACCACTAACTTCTTCCAGAAGCACAAGAACATCTCCTTTCCCAGAGATGAAGAAAAGTTTACATCTCAGAGCAAACGGCCATTTCCTTTTTCCCAAGGCTCAGGCCCTGACTGGAGCTGATAAAAAAAAAAAAAAATCTGCCTTTCAACTCATTCTCTCCTTAGAGGACCACATCTTGAAGCAATTACCTCCATCTTTATGAGTGGAACATGACCCAGGGAATTACTGACAGGGGACTGCAGCCAGCCTGGCAATCTGAAACCAGGATGAAAGAATGGGCTGGGGAAAGACAAGAAAGCAAAAAAAACCCTGTCCCTTTGCCCTTTGAAGCCAATGGCTCCGGCCTTGCCATGGAGCTAGGATCATGAGGAACACTGCAGGAAAGGGGTTTCCAAACCGACTCTGGCTCCATTCAAGCCTCATTTCCCACTGACTGAGTCTCTTTGAACTCTCTGCCTCACTTGCACATACACCACTATGCATCACTAATAATAACAATAATAATAACAATAACAATAACAATAATAATAATAATAATAATAATAAATTAAAAGAAATAAGAACAGATTTATTGACCTTCCCAGATCAACATCCATGCTCACTGACTCCCAGTCACTCCACACCTCAGTTGGCTTCACATAAACCCTGGGGTTCTATAGTTTACACTGGAGGCTTGAAACACACTGATGTTGTTCCCTATTTCTCAGAGCAGGGTAGTGCCTTCACAAAGTCAGGACAACTTGCATCCTCCTTTCCTTCCCAAGGTATCTTCAAGCATGTTGCCGTCTAGGTGGACCTGCCCCTGTGCTGGTTCTGTATACTTCTGGTTTATCTACTACTAGGAGAGGTCTTTCTGTTTTCTCCTGGAGACTGGACGAGTTCATGTTCAATTGCAGCAGGTAGGAGATCAGTGATGAGCAGGGGCTGGGCTGGACCAGTCTGGGGAAGTCAGAGGAAGCCTGCCTCATGAGATGGGTGAGAAGCTAATCTCTGCCTCCTGGGCTCCTGGAAGAAGTCTGACACTGGTATACCAGCTATGAGAAAAGACATCTCAGTGGGATTGCTGGGGCTTAACAAAGCACTAGTTTGGGGCTATGCATATTGCATCTGGGTTTTCTTAAGTCCATGTCATGGTTTAAGAGAATGGCCCTCACTGGCACATATGTTTGAATGTTTGGTCCCCAGTTGTTTGAACTGTTTGGGGAGGATTAAGAGATGTGATCTTGTTAGAGGAGGTGTACCACTGGGGGTGAGTTTTGATGTTTCCAAAGCCCACATCATTCCCTAGTTATCTCTCTCTTGCCTCGAGTCTGTGGAACAGGATGTAAGCTACTGCTCCAGCACTATGTCTGCCTACCTGCTGTTATTTGTTCCCAGCCATGATGATCACAGACTCTAACCCTGTGGAAATATGAACCCCCCAATAAACTCTTTCTTTTATAAATTGCCTTGGTCATGGTATCTTAACTAAGTAATTAAGTAAATGAGACAGTCTCCCAGTGCTATTCCAGCCCGTGGGTGGGAGACAGTCTAGAGCATACAGTGTAGGCTAGAGATCTCCAGGTCAGGCATGACCTATAGCAATTTAACTCTGTAGTTCACATAGGACATTTCAAAATGGAAATGAGTTGTTAAAATTTTAAGATATCTTTAAATCTTTAATTTTTACCTGGGCGGCGGGGGGGGGGGGGGGGGGGGGGGGGGGGGGGGGGGCGTAGAACAGCAACAAACTAGACTATCTTGCATTACTGGGTCCACAAAGGCAGTAAACTAGCACTCAATAACAGTACCTTTAGACAGGATGTATCAGTGTTATCTGGACCAGCACATTCAGGGGAAGTAATGGGTACTAGGCAAATAGAAGGCCCTACTGGAGACAGGGAAAGATCTCATCCAGAGCAATGGGTCAGGTCTGGCAGGAAAGGAATGGTCTCCCAGGCTAGCAGAAAGAAGCAATTGTATCCATTCTCTGCCTCTAGGCCATGAGTCATTCTTGTTCCAACCACCAGAAGCCAAGAGCCCTGCAGCCAAGGATATCTCAGCCAAACTAGGCAAGTCCCTACCTGCCCCCAGCTCATAGGACATATACATCCTGGCTATAAACAGCATTGAATCAGCACTGTGGTGCAAGAACCAAGGGTCTTCACAAACAGCATCGAGCAGATTCCACAACAGCACAACACTGAACGGAAGATCTAGAGCTGGAATCACCAAGTCCAACAAACATCTAACGGGAGCTGAGGTTCAAATGTGTCCCATAATTTGAACTTGTAACCTTTATGAAATGCTACCCTTAAAAGATTGAGAAACTGCCAGGCGGTGGTGGCGCACGCCTTTAATCCCAGCACTCGGGAGGCAGAGTCAGGCGGATCTCTGTGAGTTCGAGGCCAGCCTGGTCTCCAAAGCGAGTTCCAGGAAAGGCGCAAAGCTACACAGAGAAACCCTGTCTCGAAAAACCAAAAAAAAAAAAAAAGATTGAGAAACCATACTGAAAGTTATAGACATAGAACTTGGTCAAATTCTAGAAGCGACAAATGCTGAGCCACCCTTATTCTAAACTGTAGCAGGTGATAGATGACACCACATTTACTACGTAACAAACCGATGCTTGATACCTCACTCACAGCACACGGCAAAGAATTAGAATAAATGGGATACCAAAGCTAATCAACCTAAGACTTTAAAAACATCCAAAATGCTTTCTTTGTGACAATGCTGACAGACAGATAAGCCAACCTCTGCCTAGGCAGTGCTGGCCCTCTCTATCGGACTCTTCCACAGACAGAAACACTGCCGTAGCGGGAAGTAGAGCAGTTCAGAAGACAGTACAATCAAACACTCAACTCCAGCACTACAATGCAGCCATTCTCCAACCTCTGAAACTGTGGCTTCCAGCCAGGTGCCACCTTCCTGAAATGTCATCCCTCTGACATTTTCTCATGTATTCACTTTCATGTTCTGCTTTCCATGGTCTCTTTTTGAACTGTTTACAATTGTCTATCATCTTCCTTCCTTACCCTCCCCCATCAAAACCACACCTCAGGCAACCTGTGTGTGTTTCATGCAAGATTTTTCCCCCCATCAGACTATTTTCTTTCCCAGGTAGTCAAAAGATAGATTCATTTTTTTCTTCCAAAAAAGACCTGTTGTTGCTAGTCATAATTTCTGAGGAAAAATTCTAAGTTAAGAAAAATGGTATGTAATCTAAACAAAATCAAACTGAAGTGTGTAATTTATTAATCAGGAATGAGAAGACAGCAAATTAATTATAACCTCCACACTGCTGCAACTAGTGTTTTGTTTTGTTCTTTGAGACAGAGTTTCTCTGTATAGCCCTGGCTGTCCTGGAACTCCCTCTGTATACCAGGCTGGCCTTGAACTCAGATATCCACCTGCCTCTGCCTCTGCCTCCTGAGTGCTGGATTAACAGCATGCACTATCACCTGGTAACTAGTATTTATAAAGACATGTCCATCAAGATACTGATTTACCCTTTCTTCCCTTAACTTCTTCAAATGCACCCAAGCAAAACTAAGACACCCTGAAACTATGACATTTATTCTAAGATCCACAGTAGAATGCGAAGACTGTTTACAGGCTGATCTTGACAGTTTTTTTTTTTTTTAAAAGTGGAGCTCTAAGGAAAGGATTATAATCAGTCATTTAAGTAAATCCACTCATTTTAAGGGAAAGACTTTTGTTCTCTGAACAGAGGATGAGACTCTACAAAGCAAACATACATAGAAGCTTCCTGCATGCTTGAATTTTCAAAATAGCCAAAATGCAAGGATAATTTAAGCAAAGGAAATTTATGACTGGACTGAATCAAAAGTCTAACGGTGTGCTCAGCAGACCTTAAAGACTTTTCATGACAATTCAGGACCCCTTTGTAGTAGCCAACTCATTTTTTACATATGATACAATTATTTGGGGGAGAAGGATGGTTAGGTCAATTCTGATATTTTGACTTAAAATAATTGTAATTCATAGTAGCAATGGCTACACCGTTACATTTTTCCAAACGGAAAAGAGCCACCACACCATATTTAAGCATACAAACCCTAAGGACTAGACTATCCCTCTGTGGGACCACAGCTTTGCAAATCATGTGTACATACACTGGAACCACCAAATGGACTCTGTTTACAAAGTAAAGAAGCAGCTAACTATTGCTTTCCTTTTTGATATCTACTAAATTACAGTAAGGTGGTATTTATGTCATAGTTTTTAATCAAAAGAAACTATAGAGGGAATGACTAGAGTGAGGGTGGGGAAAGAGGCAGAAAACAAGCTGACATGTTGACTTTCTACAACCCCAGATGCCGCCCCTTGGCAGATGACAGCCTCTACGATAAAATGATATGACATGGCCAGCAGAGAGAAAGTGTTCCTGGGACTCTGTCTAACCAGCTGAACAAGTTATTTCCCACCGGCCAGCCCCGCCCCACCTCGCCCTCACTGTTCAGGTTGGTTTCACCTGCTGTCTAAACATTACACAGTGCACAGCCAACCCCACCTCCAGGCATCACAGGAGAGTAAGTAGGAGCCCATAAAGGGGCATTAACATCAGAGCTGCTTCAGGCCCAAAGCCCTCCACTCCACCTGCCCATACCTGCTGAAGCATCTCTTCGGCAGCATTGAGTTTCACCTGGTGTCCTTCCAGACACACTTCAAGGTCCCGGATCTTCTCTCCTTGGGCTTCCACTTGGTCTGTGAGGACACTCACCTGTTGCAGAACATAAACAATAGTGGAGGACTGTGTGTCAGGCAGAGAAGTCCCCACTATGGGGTGGGTGAGCTGTGAAAGCAACCTACTGTTGAAGGCCTTTCTTTAGGTGAGTGAGTTGAGGAAGGATCCCAGAGGAAGGCAGCTCCAGTTAGAATCTCACCTTACCAGGCAATCTTGGCCACTGCCTAAATGCCTTGGTTACATTTCCTGCTCTTGACAGACTTGAGAGGAACGCACCTACCCAAGAGTCATGAGAGCTGCCTCCGGGCTGGACTCCTGCCCCTATCCCTCTAATAGGGCAGCCCGACTTCAAGGCATATCTCAGCTCTTGCCAGGGCTCTGCCACCTCATGGGGAAGAGCAGTCCAAACCTTTATGGAAACCAACCAATGACCTACCTCTCTCATACGGGTGTGGGGACTGCTCACCTATCAAGTGAGTGTTTGGAAGTAATTAAGGAATGTGGGACGTAAAGGGCATGTATTAGCACTGACAAAACTTGGCTCCAGAAAGGTTTCTGTGCTTTACAGGCCAAAACACGACTCTTAAGTCATACAAACACCAAAGCCACACTACACACACGTGGCAGAAAGAAGTCATTTTTTCCTGAGGAACCCTGAGATTGTCTATGGAAATACTAAGAAAACTACATTTACACCAAGTCACTTTTATTATCTCTCTCTCTCTCTCTCTCTCTCTCTCTCTCTCTCTCTCTCTCTCTCTCTCTCACTGTTTTGGTAGGCTTCTCTATTAGCCAAACGACCCCTAGGATCCTTTCTATGTTTTATTTATTATGAGACAGTTCAATCCAGGAAGACGAAAGAGAATGGGTAACCTTTCAAAAATGAAGGAATCAATGAACAGTAAATCATGATCTTCTTGGTCCTTTATATATAGGCTATTTTAGTTAATTTCCAATTCTAATGATTAATGAAGCATGAAGTTAATGTAAGTTCATTTATGAGTGTTTAAATGAATTGTATGAATTAGAAAGTTCCTATTCTCAAAGGCACACATTTAAATGAGCCTGTCAACTTTATATATTGTACTTCTAGACCCAAATAGGAGTGAATGATTGAAACATTCTTGAAGCTGATACAGGGTGTGCTGACATCTCAATAATCTAAAGATGGGCTCCTTCCAGTGACTAGGCCCATTTAAACAACACATTTGTGAGTGTGTTTGTGTTACTGTTAACATTCCTTATTTTATATGCATGCTTGCTTTGTCTGTATGTGTGCCTGCATGCATGTGTGTCCAGTGCCTGCAGAGGACAGAAAAGGGTGTCAGATACCCCAGAACTGGAGTTGTTAATTGCCATATGGGTGCTGGGAATCAAACCCAAGTCCTCTGGAAGAACAACCAGAGATCTTCACCTCTGAGCCATCTCTCTAATCACATGTTTTTATTTGGTTTTGATCCTTGTTCCTAAATACTATCAACAGCACTGGTCTTTTCAACTAGTAACTATACTTTCAAGAGAGTGGGACTCTGGGGGAATGATTGTACTTCCTGGAATTCAGGGTTTCTGTTTTGGGAAGGTGTTTTGTGGCTGGTGCCACTACAAGGATTAAAATTTATAAAGCTGTAACACACTTAGGGACCATGTGCTGGTGGGGGTTTGTAGAGTAGTACAGGTCATAGGTCAGCTGCACAGAAGGCCAAAGACAAAGGGCTACAGGGGTCTTCTGAGCTTCAGGTCAACTCTAATGTGACTCAGGAGGTAAAGAAACTGACACTAAAGATTTCAGAATCCTATCTTCATTCTGTAAGAACAAATACTTTTCAGTCCTATATTAAACATAATTTTAGGTATTGGGAGGGGACAGAAACTAATCTTGTTCTTCTACAAACAGACCCAGAAAACCTTATTCTGGGTCAAGGGCTCCAACTCATTCAGTCTGACTCAACCGCACTGTGGATTATGCAAGAGGCTGTGCCCTGATGAGGATCACAGAACCAGCTCCACGGGCCACTACTGAACAGGGCAGAAGCAAGAAGTTGCCCACAGCTCCTGGTGGAACAGAAACCATGAGGGTCAACTTTCACCCTTATTAGTCAACAGCTCCCCAATTGTGTTTGGATTATTTAAACAGGGATTAGTCAAGAATTTGGTAAGAACAGAAATGGCTGTGAAAAGGGGCATTATTACATGGGACTTCTTTATTAATCGTAATCCCCTCGAAATAGCTATGTGTTGTTTCAATCATGGACGGTCCTGGTTCAAAAGTTTGCAATTTCATACTGCTTGCTACACAGTTCTAAACTGGATTGTCATTTCATGAATCATGTCTTGGGGATGAAGTTTCAAATTGTACATCCTTCAAGGGACCTGTGCTATAAAAGCAGGCCCTTGCTACCCCCTCAAGGGGGCTTCCACCCCTTCTTTCCAGGGACTCCAGCCACAACAGCCCCCTGCTGTTCTGTCTGCACACCAAGGACACTTCCATCTCTGTGGGTGGGCTGGGCTGACCAGTTCCTTTGCCTGGAATGCACTCCTCCAGGTATCTGTGATTCCCTCCCTCCTGCCGGGAGTTCTTGTCTGCACACTTATCTGGATTTATTTTTCTCCATGGTACTTATCACCACCTGAAGTATTTTAGGTATTAGTTTGGGTTTGTACACTCTCTCTCTGTCTTATTCACTGATACACCCACAGGATCTAAAACCAGTATCTGACAAATTGGATATTCAATTACTTTATAATGATTTAATTATTCAAAAAGCCAATGAAGGAGCTGGAGAGATGGGTCAGTGGTTAAGAGCACTGATTTTTCAAGAGGACCCAGGTTCAATTCCCAGCATCCACATGGCAGCTCACAGCTGTCTTTAACTCCAGTTCCAGAGGAAGGAAGGAAGGAAGGAAGGAAGGAAGGAAGGAAGGAAGGAAGGAAAGAAAGAGGGAAAGAAAGTAAATAAAGAATAAAACTAGCCTATAAAATTCTATGTTTGGTATGAGCTCAATCATTTAAAGGAGGTGAGAGATGCACAACCAAAGGACAAGAAGTTAACCTAATCTGCTTCTTGAAATGCTCAGAATTTCCAGTTTCTAAAGGAATTGATTAATCCTATGTTTTTAAAATAAAATAAAAACATAAAATAAAACAAAAAAGAAATAAACATACCTCCATCTCATTCACAATCTCTACTGCTCCAAACTAAGGGGCCAACACCAGACCCCACTTCCCCCTCCTATCCTTCCTCCATTTCAGCACAAGTCATTTTTATGTTCGGGTGGGGGAGGGGGGACTGTCTCATGTGGCTGGCCTCAAACCAACTTTAAATTTCTGGACCTCCTGTTTCCACCTCCCAAACACAGGGATTACAGGTGTGCACAATCCCAGTGTACTGGGGATGGAATCCAAGAGCTTCATGCATGCTAGGAAAGCACTCTAACGACTGCATCCCCAGCCTCCATCACCAGACATATTTACCTCCCTTCAAGCTTTTTAAGAAGCTGATATTAGGACATTGATCTCTACATTCTCTAAACCATCAATTCGTATGTGATGCAGAGCAGACACTGAATACCTGCTTGCTAAATGTAGCTGTGCATTTGAGGATAACACAGCAAAGAGCTCTTGCTGCAGTGCAGGCTCTCTGGAAGAACACCCAATGTGATGTCCAACCAAGGACTTTTGAAAGCAAGAGGCTGTTTTGGTGTCCTTTTTCTGTGAGAAGTTTCAAATCTCTGCTCCTCTGACAGAGCAAGAGAGCCAGCAAAGGCCTGGCCCATGCTACCAGAGCAGGGGATCTGGCATCCAAGTGATCGGTCTGGATCCAGCTTCAGACTCATGGACCGGATTCCATTAGCATGCTCCCTGAGGCCTGTGTCACTCAAGGTTCAATTTTACTAGTGACAAAGGATGCACTCATCTCCCTCAGCAGACTTACAGGCTCCCAGATGACTGGCCCCAGTTTGCTCATTGCTAATACCCAGTCTCAGCCTGCCCACAGGGTTTATAGTGTGCAAAGAGAGCTACTTGGAAGCACAAGATAAATGAAGGATTCACAGCCTAACAACACTTTCCAACAGAGGACTCCCCCTGTGCCTCCCTTTCCTGGGGAAGCTATGGAGCAAGACTGGAGTCTTGGGGACTCACCTGGAGTATGAGGGACTCTTTATCTCCTTCTAGCCGGGCCAGGCGTTCCTGGTAGGTTTCATTACTAGCAGCCGTGTGGTGATTTACCTGGGACTGAGGAGGGGGGAAAGAACACACTTAAAGGCCTAGAAAAAAAACACTGCCCACTTCCAAATGCAGGACACAATGTATGTCGTTTATAAGGACAGTTTTGGCGAAGCTATGTGCAAACCCAATCCCAAAACAGGAAACCTGATTTCAAGACAGCCCAGAGGACCAGACTACATGCCACTACAAGGTGTGTCCTAGAAGATGGTGAAACCAGCCCTGATGACCTCACCCTTGGCTGGAAGGGCCTCAAAAGAGCTTCCAACCAACCAGCAGGGCTTGACCTGATTGGCTGGGGGCATGCTGGGTCTGGTTCAGCTGGAGACACAGCCTATGGAGGGTCTGCTCTGGAAGGAGACTAGAGTCAACACCACTTGCCAAGCATATATGTGGGAAAAAGTGGGACAACAGTCCTGGAATCCTCAATGTTTCCTGGTAGAGTTCTGCAGATTCACTGTATCCTAAACAGTCAAATGGAGAACTGAGAAAACCAACTGCAAGGTCCACCCCAAACCCAGCCATGATGAGAGCATTGCCTTACACCATGTCTCAGCAGTGCTCAGCCAAGAGCAATAAGCTTCAATGGCACAATTTTGAGAGGAATCTAAACAAATAATACCCAGAGGATCTCAAAGAGTGAAACAGGGAAAATAGTAAATGTAAAGTTAACTAGGAACTAGAAAGAAAAGAAAAGAGAGGAGGTGCAAAACGGCCGAGAACGACAGACTCCTCCAAACTGCCCTGAGCCAGACAGACACAGGAGCTGTCACTTTCTAGGGTTTGCCTAACCTGACTTGAGAGGGAGTGAGGTAGGAGCTCCGAATGGCACAAAACTGGCCCCCAGCCCACCAGTGCTCACTTCCTCCATGCCAAATAAAAGGCTGAAACCAGGGATCCACAAGCAGCCATGCAGAGGGTTGCTGGTCTGAAAGACTAGATCTCACTGCTTATTGGGAAAGTTGTTATCCTGATAATCTGGGCTGGTCAATGATCAATTCCTGAGGGAGGTGTTTAATCACCAGAGAAAAGCACAATTGTGCAAATGGGCAGGTCAGAGAGGCCCAGGGTTGGCCCATCTTATCATGAAGCTTATCTCCCACATTTCAGCTACCAGAATAAGCTCTCCAACCTCTGTGTGTGAGGAAAAGCACCTCCTCTGCCCTTCATTCCAGGTGATGGGCAAGTGACAGAGCCATTCCCATCCGAGAACAGCATGAGGAATAAGCATTTTGTAAAATGGAGCCTCACTAGAGAGAGCACTGGGTTTCTGTGGAAGGGACAGTAGTGGGCTGAGTCTGGGGCACTTCCCAGACAGCTGTGCCAGGCACAGTTGAGATGTCACCTGGTGACACCACTGCCTTTCCTTCCAGTCCAGCTCAAGCCTGCATCATCTCATCCTCTGTAACAGAATCTCTTTCATGCCATAGACAAAGGGCCTTCACAATCACCAATGGCTTCTTTGTCGATGGCAGTTTACTGCTGCTAGAGTAGTTAATATCCAGGTACTGCCATGGCAGACTCTCCTCCAGCATCCAGAGGTGGGTCATAACCAGCATTTATTTTTCTGAACTGGTAAGGGACAACTCTTAGGAGCAGGACACATTCTCTCTCAGAAGGGCTCAAAATGAATCCCCTTTTCAGAAGACAGAGAGGAAAGCAGCTAGTCTCCCAATGACAATGCATGTTGGATTTCAAGGTCAAAACCACCATTATTTATAAATGACACTGTCCAGCTGTAGAATCACAACTTGTCCTAAAGGGAGTTGGATAAGAGAAGGCCAAGGGCAGATTTGACCATAAGACTCCAGCAAGTCCCCATGGCCACTGTGCTGTATTCAGTTATTTATAGTCTGCCCCTGCAGTAACTGCTACAATTTTACGTTCCCTTTGCAACATCATTTTTGTTTTGTGAGAGATAGGGTTTCACCATGTATCTCAGTCTGGCCTTTACCTCATCATGTAGCCCAAGCTGGCCTTGAACTCATAGCAATCCTTCCTTGGCCTCCCAAGTACTGGAATCACAGGCATGTACCACCATGTGCAGCTGTAACACCTATTTTTAAATATAGTCTAACTTTCCCACTGAGAGTTGGTGAGGTTCAGTCACCACTGAGAGTTGGTAGTGTTCTACAGAACCAGGATAGCTCCAACGGGAGAGCAGTGATCACTCAGAAGCCTCTTTGTCTCCCTCCACTTCCTGCCTGCAGAGGCACTAGACACTTGCCAACCAGACTTAAGGTGGCTGCTATCTCTTTGGTGGGATCTAACATCTGCTCTCTTTAAATCCACCAATTAAGGCTTCCTATGGGAAACCAATTTGCATGATGGCCAGATCCTGCCTCATTCTCTCTGCCTTTGCTCCTGGATCTTCCTGTGATTCCCCGAGGTGTGCCACATACCCCCATCCATAAACAGAAGCTCTTACTCTCCCACACTATGTTTGCACCACTGATGCCATGCCTGAACTCTAACCCCTGACAGTGAGAGACCTAGGAAACCCATGCAGGTGGTTCTCATACAGGTGGTTCTTCCACAGCTACTCTTCCATCTAGACTTTTGGTGGTTTCTGGGAACAGTAGCTACCAGCTGAGTTGATAACAAAGCTCATTCAAACCAGTCCCACAGTATAATACAAGGTCTGCCTATATAGTCACCCACTGCAGCAGCCATTTGTAATAACTGACCCAAAAGTTATGGTAAGAAAATAAGTTAGAGTCCTAAGTTCAGAACAATGCCTGCCACAGAGTTCATAGCACACAGTAGGAAATGCTGATAGTGCAGGCTCCATTCTAGCAGCCAGTAGAAGAAGAAGGAGCTTAATGTGTTAAAAGATGAACACACAGGAGGCTAGGAGGCTAAGTAAGGAGGATCACATGAGGGTAGCCTGGGCTACATAGTGAGATCCTGGCAGATAGGTCAGTTCTAGAAAATTAAACTGACTACTTAGGAGAGGTCTACCTATTCCTGGGCAAGAAAGGAATTGCTCTTGCTTTCACTGAGAGACTTTATGTAATGGGATAAACCACATCTATGATGATACTGTAAACAGAGCTCAGTAAAACTCATTGCTTTCCTGAGATGCTTACAAAACAGACAGAAGGATAACACACACAGCAAAGGTCAGAGCAGTTCTGTGAGATCAACACAGTATTGTCCAAGCACAGCACCCTCAGCACACAGCAAGCATTTACACAGCATTCGACAGAAGCCAGGCACTGCTCAGAGCACTTTACACACAGTCATTCATCTATTTCTTCCTAGGAACTTGTGAAATGAATGTTACTTTTATTCCCATTTTACATATGAAGAACTATAGAGCAAGTAGATCATATGCTCAAGTTACTATGTAGTAAATTAGTATGCTTTCTGTTTTTGGGGATTAATTCAGGGACAGCTCAACTATAAAATTTGGTTTTTGTATTGTTTTATTGTTTATGTGACTATTCTCACAGTTGGAAAGTGTCTCTAGGGGAGTAGTTAAACAAAAGATAGCTTGTCCATAATATGGACCACTTACTTGCAGCATCCACAACATGAGGCTCATATTTATGCCTAGCATAGAAATACTAGATGGGTCTCGAACAAAGCAAGATACCAAAGTGGCCATGGCATGATGATGAAATGCAACACAATTCCACAGCTACTTACATATATGTGGGGAAACAGAGAAGCTTCCAGAAGGTTACCTCACAGCCTTTTCGCAGTATTTTCTTCTGGGAGAAGGGCAGGGATGAGATAAGAGGCCAATGGGACTTTAGCCATAATAGTTGAGTTTCTTAAAAATCCTTTTTCTTGGACTGACAAGGTGGCTCAAGCGGCACAAGTTCCTGCTGCCAAGCCCCTGTGGACCCACGTGGTAAAAGGCAGGAACCCTGACTCTTGAAAGTTGTTCTTTGCTCTATGTGCACCGTGGTGTGTGCACACTAAATAAATAAATAAATGTCAATGGTTAAAACTGTTTTAATACTCTAAGTCGAGGTAGCTATCTAAAATTATTGGGAGGAGGGAGAGCATGTGATCTGTATGAAGCTTGGCCCGTGGAAGAACATTCCTACATCCCTTGCATTTTAACTAAGGAATGCCACAGTGAAACACACTATCTCCCTCATATCACAGAACCGAACTGGAACAAGGAGTGAAGGTTCTCTAAAGATGTCTTGTACGTTGGTCATCAAGAACTTGTAAAGTTTCACTATCATAGTTAAAGACGAAACAACCACATTTGTTCCTTTCAAAGCATGACTCTGCAAAGACAGGATAAAGGCTGGACTCCATCCTTTAAAATTCAAATCCCAGGGGCTAGAGAGATGGCTCAGTGGTTAACAGCACTTGCTGCTCTTGTAGAGGACCCGGGTTCAGTTCCCTGCACCAACATCAATAGGTTCACTACCTCTTATAACTGCAGGTCTAGGAGATCTGCCAACCGTTTCTGGCCTCCACGGGCCCCTTCACTCATGTGGTACACAGACTTTGGTGCAGACACTCACACATACACAAAAAAATACAATTTAAAAAATCTTTTAAAAAACAAAAAACTCAAATCTCTCAGAAGCAAAGTACAAAATGAGAACAAGAGCTGTCATTTCAACACCTTCCCAAAGTCCTCGGGAACAGGAACAACACATTTCTTTGACTCTTAAAGGTCATCCCATTTTCTATAGGACTGGCTACCACCACTGGAGTTCAGCAGGCCTAACAAACACATAGCTTTTGTAATCAATAGCCTAAGGGTGGGCTGTTCCTGAACACCAGTATGACAGGCTTTATGAAGATGTAGTGCCATGGATGGTGTTTTTTTGGTTGGGGATCTTGGTATGTATCCTGATAGTTAATCAGCCTCAACTATTAGAAGAGCAGTCAAGGGATGGAGAGAAGCCTATGTGTGTTTAAAAGGGATGTAACTGGCTATCAAGATCCAGCAGGAGTAGTATCTGCATAAAGTGAAGTTTGGGTCTATACAAGAACACTGACCTAACATGCTATTATTAAATCCCTCACATCTCTCCCTGGGGCTTTGAGATGTTTATCCTTTTTTAAAAAGAATTATTTGTTTAATTTACTGACTTTTTATGTGTATGAGTGTTATGTCTGTACGGATGTCTATGCACCATGTGCATGCCTGGTGCCCACAGAGATCAGAAGAAGGTGTCAAGGTGCCCTGGAACTGGAGTTACAGATAGTCATGAGCTGCCATGCAGGTGCTGAGAATCAAACCGAGGTCATCTGCAAGAGCACATGTTAAGAAACCACTGAGCCAACTCTCCAGCTCCCAAGTGTTTACTCTGGATAAGTTCCTCCTGCACAGAAACCCTGAAAAGTTAAAGGCAGGTTCAAGAAATAAAACAGCTTCCTACATCTTGTAGGACACATTTTTAGTTAGTGATGAGCCTATCAGGAGATACTTAGGCCTCCAAAAAGAAACCTTACACATGTGAGAACCCCAGACTACTCAACTTCCTCCTTGTTGTTTTGCTAAGGAAAGAAATGAAGAAAGCTTGAATTAATTACTCTTGGCAGAGGATCCTTCTCAACCCTGCCTTAATGGCCCAGAGTGGGCCAAGATCATCACCTATATTGTAGCCAAGAGTCATGAGTGATACAACGAACATGCACAAAAGAAAAGGAAGGGGGGAAGAAAGCAAAGGGGGAAAGAGAAGACACAATAATGACAGAGGAGAAGGGACAAAGGGAGGGGCGAGAGAGAGAAAATGAATGAGAATCATCCCCAAACCAGGATAGCATCTTCCCTGGTCTATGCTGTCTAAAAGCAGAGATACATACTGAGCCTTCCTGTTAGTCCTATCTGGGCTTGAACTAGATCAAACTGAGTTTCTGTTATTTGTGACCAAAAAGCCTTGTCTCAGCATGATCACTGAAGTTTATTCCTCTGGAAACAAATTACAGTAAAGAATTCCTACACTTTGCATATAGTACTGAATTACAAAGGAATTCTGCCTTCCCTTGCTTGATTTGCTTAGACTGGCAATTTTTAAAACCAGGCAGTCAGTTCTAAACTGACTGTAGTTAAAACTAGGATACTAGGATTATCATATCAAGGGCTAATGTGTGGCTCAGGGTGTGTCTGTGTGGGATGTGCTGTGATTAAAAGGGCAGTAAGTCTCCTTTGTGTGTGGCTTTCTATCCACCACCTGTCTGCCTCCAGGAAGGTGAAGACAAGAGATGAATACAAGAATAAACTGACCCAGGGGCATGTACTAGGGTGGGGTGGGATAAGGAAAAAGAATATAAAAGAAAACACGAAATAAACAGAAACTGAAGTCCAAAAGGTAAAGACGAAATGGGATGTGTACAACGATAGGTAAATAAGAATATAAGCCTACCTATTTAAGAGGCTATGTTGAAAGAATGTATAGGTCCCACACAGCTGTTCACAGGTCTGGGAGCTGGGAGACTCAAAGCTGCAGGTTCTCTGGGCCCCATTCATTATACAACTGGACTTCAAGGCAGAGGAACCCTAATATGTTGCTGGGGGCTTCAACATTCATTTACAGAGTTTCTACAGCATCCCCCTGAGCTGTCAGAGGACAAACCAAAAGTTTGAAGAGCCAGGTTGCCACCTCAGGCAGGTCACCTCATCTCAGGCATCCAGTTCATTCAGTTAAAACCACGATTGCCCACAGAGCCGCAGTGAGGGCTAGCTAGGTCTACATACATAAAAATTTGTGAGACTTCGATTGAGGGTTGGCCGGGCGGTGGTGGCGCACGCCTTTAATCCCAGCACTCGGGAGGCAGAGCCAGGCGGATCTCTGTGAGTTCGAGGCCAGCCTAGGCTACCAAGTGAGTTCCAGGAAAAGGTGCAAAGCTACACAGAGAAACCCTGTCTCGGAAAAAAAAAAAAAAAAAAAAAAAAGAAAGAAAAAGAAAAAGAAAAAAAATTTGTGAGACTAGAAGTACACAATGCTTTTCAAAGCAGAGTGCTTTCGTAATTCCTAGTGTTACAAACAGCCTTTGAATGCCCAAAAGGATATGGAAATCATTTACATTAACTCCCCCATTTTGTTCAAGAGAACAAGAGGCAGTATTTCTGATCAGTACATCTAAGAAGTATCTATAAAGATCTGTGCAAACAACACACAGAACAATAATCAAAATGTTTTCAGGCTGGAAAAATAAGAAGAGCCTGACTGACCACACAAAATGCACTGTTGGCCAACAGGACTGGAGTCACGCCTTTGGCACACACAGCTGAAGGCATGTTCACTTTTCCACTGCCCCAAAAAGGTGCCTGTGGTTTGAGTCAGATCTTCATGGTCACAAGTTTTTCCTTTTTACAATTATTTTGCTGTGCACTCTAAGTACTCGGTGCTACATACATGTTTATAATGAATACAGAAAGAATTTCAATAGTCATAAAAGCCTAAATTTGAGGGGCTGGGGGATGGTTCGTGGAAATCCAGTTTTCCATGAAAACATGAGGGCCTGAGTTCAAATCCCCAGAACTCACATAAAAAATCGAGGAAAGGCTGAGCACATACCTATAACCCCAGCTCTCAGAGGCAGGAGTGGAATGGAGACAGGAAGATTGTTGGAGCTTGCTGGCCACCAGCCTAGATAAAGCCTATGAGCTCCATGTTCAGGGAGGATGCCACCTCAAGGGAACAAGGTGGATGAATCAAACAGAGAGCAAGACATCTAACAACATCATCTTCTAGCCTCTAGCACACTTCAAAAAAAAAAAATCTGAGTTTCACTCTGTTCCAATTTAGACATTAGGCTAGCTAAATTCATCGCCAGAAGCCTCTTAAAAGTCATCACTAGCCGGGCGGTGGTGGCGCACGCCTTTAATCCCAGCACTCGGGAGGCAGAGCCAGGCGGATCTCTGTGAGTTCGAGGCCAGCCTGGACTACCAAGTGAGTTCCAGGAAAGGCGCAAAGCTACACAGAGAAACCCTGTCTCGAAAAACCAAAAAAAAAAAAAAAAAAAAAAAAAAAGTCATCACTAACCATAGTGGTTCATCAGATTCCATGGTTGCTTGTTCCTAGCCTGCCACCTCTACTGAATCCTGACCAAGGAAGGGATAGCTAGTTATGCACAGCTCTTCATGGAGTTCTGGGCGGCATTTGAGTGCTTGATGACATGGCTGGGGCAAAACAGAATCCCAAGAACATGGCTGCTATAACCAGTCCAGTATCTACTGGGAGAGGACAGCCTTCAGTAGACACATACTCTGGTACATTCTCTGGGATGCTGGGTGAGAGCAGTTCTTCATCATTCCTTGATTGACACATCCGGAGACTACTGTCAGTGCTGAACTTGACTGAACTTGGTGACAGAGTAGGTTCCAGATCAAATCCAGCCAGGGACATGCCATAATGAAGAATCATTGGTATGCAGAAAAACACTAAGGAGTTTGGGGAAACCCTAAGATAGTCCCCTAACAATAGCTCTGGCCATCATGTTGCTTTCAGAGCCAAAAGCTGCTTTCCAAAGCTACTGCTTTAAGGTTGTCAGAGTACATCTGTCCTCTTGTTTTGATATGAAGTATCAAGGTCTTTAGGCTTAGCAAGATAGGGTCCATTTCCTTCAGCACTTCCTATAAGCCCTGGATTCTGGTTCCAAGATTTTTGTTATAGAGCATACACTGTTCCGACTGGTCAGACTATGTTTATTTATATCAATGCACTTTGTCTGTAAATATGCTGGGATTTTGAGTATATCACACTGGGTACTTTCTTGAAATTCTTTTTTTTTTTTTTTTCCCTTTACTGAGATAAAGTCTTGCTGTATAGTCTGGCCTTAAACTTCTGATCCTCCTTCCTCATCTTCCTGAATGCTGGAATTACAAGCATGTACTACTATGCTTGATTCTTTCTTCATTAGCCAGTTAGATAACTTATGCTTTTAGATGAATGTGAAAGTAAAAAAAAAAAAAAAGTTATTACTTCCAGGCTGCCTAGACATGAGGGCATGTCAAATTCCAAAGACCAAGTGTTAGTGAGGCACAAGTGTTAGGCATAGGGCTTCAGGAGAAATGTCAAAGCCACTAAAACTACAGCTGAAGCTCAAAAGCACCACTGGAATGATTAATACCATCAGCTCCACAGGGAATAGAATCACTCTGGAGACACATCTCTGGCATGTCTGTGACGGAGTTCCCAGAATGGGTTAACTGAGGAAGGAAGACCCACCCTAACTGTGGGCAGCAACATCCCATGGGCTGGGGGTCCCAGACAGAATAAAAAGTAGAAAGGGGCTTTTTATGTGAGTTCTTGGAACTTGATCTCAAGTCCTCAAGCTTTCATTGACAGCCTGATTAGCCACTGAGCCATCTCCCCGGCCCCCCAATTCAGGCATTTGTGACTAGTTATTGGCAGCTACTGACATTCTAACTGTAATCATTATAGACAACACTCATCTTTCTCTGCTTCCTGACTGTAGATGCAGTGTTTCCAGCTATGTCATTCTCCTACTGCCATGCCTTCCCTGCCATGATGGATGACACCCTCAAACTGTGAGCCAAGAGAAGTTCTTCCATCCTCAAATGACTTGTAACAGGTATTTTGTCAGAGAAAAAAATAAAGGTACCAAATACAATCACTCCATGCAAGCCTTTAAAAATAGAAAATATAGACCTTAGGGAATGTCTGCCTGGTACTGAAACCTGGCCAGCTGCTGAGGCCATAGAACCAAGAGAAAAACTTACTACTGTCAATTTTCTAAGCCAATATAATTCCCAACTATATCCTAAAAACCTACCTTTATACCCATAAGTAAGAGTAGCTCTCTTCCTTTATCAAAGAAACTTGTTTGTACAGCAACCAGAGAAATTCACAACTGTTCAAAGAGCAAGAACAACTGACTGTGTGGTGCCCATTCCCAACTGATATATCTACAACACGACCTCTACATTTAAGGCTCAGGGTACATAGAAGAAGGAGTGGAAAGATTGCAAGACAAAGGGGACCAGGACGTCTGCTAAGAGACAGACTCTGATACATATGGCATGGGGCTGCACCCATGAAATCTTTACAATATAGCTGCCAAACAAGACCTAAACAAACAGTAACACCACCAGTTGACATCTCAATGTGAGCAGGGGAAATCTCACAAGACCCCACCCTTAAACCATGGGTGGCAATTAATGGCTGCTAAGAGGAGGAGAACCCTCTACCCTCCTCCACTAGGTTTCAATTACATACACTGGGAGGGTAAGTGTTGCTGGTCAGTTTCTCATCATCCAGTGATCTATATACCCACCTTTAGGAAACCAAACAGAGTCCACAAATAATGAATTAAATAGCTTCTTGGTTAACCAACATTTGTGTTATCATACTTCACTCATTCATTTATTCAATGACTAAGATATTATTGAACTTCTTAGCAAGTATAATAAATACTATCAGAGAAAGTAATGTGTGTACATCAATAGTAAGGACATAGGGAAGAGATGAATAGACTTTTACCTTCAAAAGGCAGAAGAGACTTTATAGAGGAGGCCCCACTTCCAGGATTAAGTCTGAAAGCTATAAAAGACTTCTTATGGAACAACATCACCCTTGCAAATAGCCTTCCCAAGACAGATAGGCTATCTTTGAGACCATGATTAATTACTATCCTTGAGACATTCTGAATTCCATAAGCTTTCCAAGCAACGGGTGGAGTGAGGCTCCGAGATCATCCTCCTGGCAACATGCTATCTCTTCCCCAAATTATGAAAATGGCTCAGCTCTAGCTTCTGCTAAACATCCATTATAGACGGTTGGATACATAAGGAGCTTAAAGCACTGGACTGTAGCAGTGGCATTTGTACATTTGTGCCAACAGCCAAGAAAGAGCGATGCTACAACCAGGAGGAAGGGAAGAAGACGAGACTCTCTGAAGAATTTCCTCATCTTGCCAGTTCTAATAGACACGGTGACTGGTTACTGAAAACGCCATCAGACACAGGGCAGCATCACTAAGTTTTGGGAGTTGGGGGTGGAATGAATGCTGTGATTTAGCTATGTGGAGGCACTAGAGTTAATTGACTGGTGCCTCTTATACAGCGAGTGTTTTATAGAAAGGCCAGTGACCCTACAAGATCCTCAAGTGGGTGAAGGAGGGGGGCTGGACTGTAGGTCAGTTGGTAGATGCTCACCTAGCATGCACACAACTCTAGGCTCAATCCTCAGCACTGCATAAACAGGGTATGGTGGTCCACACCTATAATCTCAGCACTCAGGAAGTAGAAGCAGGATGATCAGAAGTTCAAAGTCATCCTCAGTATTTAGTTAAGGACCAGCTTGGGCTACATGAGACTTCAAAAAGTGGCAACAAATTCAGGAGGAAATAGATAAGAAGGGTTGCTTACGAAGTACACATAGCAAGGACATTGCAGAGGAGAATTTTAAAGGTGACTGCAGGCACAAAGAAAGTGTGCTCAGGAAGGGCAGGGAAGGAGGAGGATAGACAGTAAGTTTTTAACTCCTCCAAGAACCCTGATAAGAGGAAGGTGAATTAGAAGGTGCAAGTACAGAGACAAAGATAGTTTTGTTTTTTCCATGAGAACCAAAAAGAAACTTTTTCCTCCAAGAGCAATGGAAAAGACAGGGAGCCAATGATAGAAGACTAGGAAGAGTTGAAGCAGGATGAGGTAAAAAAGACTGACTAGACACTAGAACAGCCTTGGCTAAGAGAGAAGACCCCAGCCACATGAAAGAGAAGGAAGTTCAGAAGTAACAGCTGTGAGCATGGTTATACTTTGTGAAGGGGAAGGAAGATGGAAAATTCATCTAAATTTGCCCCTCACCCTGTCCCCATGAAGTCAGTAATGACATCAGTTGAGAATAGAGTGCAAAGTCAGAGTCAAAGGGAAAACACATTGCCACAGAGGATGGGCCAGGAGTGCAGAGTTGAGTCACGGGATGCCTAAGGGCTGCTGCCAGTCATCAAAACTACCAATGCCTATGCTGCTTTGAGGGCCCCACGAGCTACTCAACCAAAGACCCTGGCAAGATGCCACGTCACAAGATTCCATGGAGTAAAGGGGACAGTTGTCTCTCATCATGGAGACAGAAGTCATGGGTACAAAGGGTCAGAGATGGTCAAATTCTACCTCCTAAACTATACCAGGTAGCTCAGTAGGCAGACATATTGGGTGTGTTGGCTACAAACTGGTGGTACCTGTAGGAAACTGAACAGCAGGAGTCTTTGAGAAACTGCACATTACTGTCCACTGCACAGGTTTGGGAAACCTACTCAGAGTCAAGGATTAGGCATGTGGCTCTGAAGTAACCAGAGGTTGTCAAATGATGTTGATCATCCCACAACAAACATTTACGATGTGTATTCTAAGTACTTAATATATACTGAATTATTTATTTCTATTTTACAGTCAGGGAAGTGGAGTTCCAGGGAAGTCATACACATTGTCCAATGTGCCCAAAAGGTAAGATATGAATGCAAGAAGCCTGGACCCAGGGTCTGTGCTGTTAACCAGTAGAAGTGGTCTATCACAGGAGCTGCTGGTTATTTCTCTAATGACCATTATAGATTAAATGAATGAAAAGGGAGTCAGATACAGTGTCTGTCTGTCTTTGAAGCTCTTCTGACCCAAGTGGCCAGGCTACTAGATCAACCATTTGAGTTTCCAATGGCACAGAATAAGATTTTATGTTTGCAGCTTAAATATATTCACATTTTACTACAGAACTAAGGTAAACTGCATGGTAAACTCAGGTGGCTCTGTTTTGTGACTGATTGTAGGGTGGAAATTTTCTTGCAGACTCTAAGTGCTGAAGCCAGGCGGCAATGTGAAGACACTGCTGTTTGGATACCTTTTCAAAAACACCACTGTTTAGTTCTCTTCCTGGGAAAATGAACTCCTGCTCGGGGAGAAGAGGGCTGCTACTACAGACGCTGCTGGGAGCCTTCTTCAGAGACTGCTTCATGGTTATGTGGGTTGGACCTACCGATCTCAGTGTATGACATGGAGAAAATGTTGGTGAGTCAGGAACTAGACAGCGAGAAAACATGAGGGCCTCTGGGTACTTGTAGCAGGAGTTACCTAGTGCTTAGGTTTTATCTGCTCAAAGAATGAACTAGAGGGTGAGCCCCCAGCAGTTTCTACTTGGCAACCAGAGATCAGCTGAGCAGCCAGAAGTCAGTGGGCCTCTGGATGGATATGCTGGGCCAGGTTGCAGCCACCTCTTCTAAGTCTTCAGTTTGCTTGGTTTGAAACTTTGATCTGAACCATGAGAAGAAGTCTAGAGCTTGAGGAATCAATGGCCTAGCATGTACTTCTAAGAAGAAGCAGTCCATTCTCACCAGCTCCTTTTTCAGCTTCTCTTTCCTACTAATAACTTGAGCAGTTAACCATAAGCATGCTGCTGAATGCTTCCTATACACAATTGGCACTATGCTAACCATATAAGCATTAACTTTACTTGATCCTTAAAAAGACCTGTGTAGAAAACACTAGTATAAGCCTCCTTATTTTATAGATTAAAAACAGGTTCAGGCTTTTGAGTACATCAACCTAAGATCACATACCTGGTAAATGTGGCAAAGCCAAGATTCAAATCCAGACCTCACTCCAACTCTATGCCTGTAACTTTAACAACAGTACACACCACTCTGTCATCGATCAAAGGCCCCAAAGTGATATTTATTTTCCACGTAAATACTTTCTTCCAGCTTGCTCCTCCCTCATCACAGAGCCCCTCTTTGTTCTGACTTCTCTTGGGCTTGGTAAATGAGGGATTAGTACTAGCTGACACCTGTAAGACATTACCCTCTTGTCTTAAGTCAAAGGGCAAGGCTCCCACTATGTGCACTAGCTCACCATTCATACAGGAACCTCTTGTTCTAGAACCTACCTCTTATGCATGGAAGAACGAAAGAGACAGTGTTTCTACCTTCAAAATCATAAGCTCAGAGAAAGTTGTTTTCTGCATAAGCACATGAGAAGGTAGGTGGGGAGTGGTGAACACATGGTCTGGAGGGCCCCTAGAAGGACTAGATCAGTAAAGGGATGACTGCAAACAAGGGGCCTAATGGAATCAGGTAGAGAAGGTGGGAATTAGAGAAAAGGACAGCCGAGATAAAGCTTAAAAAATAAAAATTAAAAAATATTTTAAAAAACCAGGAAATATATACTTGAAGGTTACTAAAGAATTAAATGAAAAAGGTACAGATTGGAACCAAAGGCAGAAGAAGCTGAGGAGGCTGCATTTCCTCTTCCAGACTGAAGATGAGTCCCAGAGGCTCACAGCTACAGACAGAAGCAGCATCTTCTGGTTTGGGGAGATTAAAAAACCTGGCCCAAGGATTTGGGGTAAAGAAGGCAACCCACCACTACAAAATATATTTTACCTATGACACATCCAATATTTGATGTTTGATTTACTGTTGTTAATAACTCTTAAAATCCTAAAAGCAGAGAAAATATATTTGCTATGGGTTCTGTGGGGGTTCTAAAGTTGTTGTCTGGCTCGGATAGTCTATCAGAACTCACATCCTGGATCTTGGAAGAGACAGAACCTTCTCACGTTGCCTTGTAGGCAGAATTGGTACCTACACACAGAACCTCTCTCCAAGGACCGTCACAGCATCTGTGCAAGGCTATGATTACAGTTCCTATACCAGGCATATGGTGACTTGTAGACCCTCTCAGTTAAAAGCCTCCTTTTGGAAACAAGGACACAAAGACTAAGTGTTGAGAAGTACACTTGTTCCTAGTTCCCTCCAGGATCTCCCTAGCACAGCTTTTTAAAAGCTTAGGATGGTGCTGACCTTTACCAGAAGGTCCAGGTGTCTCAGCATGCTCTCTGGTAGCTGAGACACCCTACTTGCTGCAAAGCAAAGGCTGAGTACAGACAGGATTTCTATTGCATTCTGAACCAATCATTTTCTGCGGATTTGCCAAAACTGAGGAAGGAGTAGGACCAAGAGACAGAGAAAATGGCTCAAGACCAGGCTGCCCGACCACTAACTAACCAGCACTCACAATGTCCTTGGCCTGTCTTGGGTTTTACTAAATGAAGTCTGGTACTAGCTGACTCCTATAGGCCATCCAACTCTCTAATCATGTCTCAGATGCCTCAATTTCCCAACACAGCTTACTACACACCACATCACAGTTACAGGGATTTTCTCAAAATACAAATTAGACCCCACAATAGATCCCATGTTGCTTCCTCACTACAAACCCAGTCATTACAAACCACTGTCACCTACTGCCCCTACATGGCCTTCACTGTTCTATGTGATCTGGCATCCGCCTGCCACTACCCACCATGACTGAGTCCAGCAACAATGGCTTTCTCTGTCTTGAAACCCTCCCGACTCTCCTGCCTTAGGACCTTTGCACACGCACCACCCACCCTGGCTTTGGCCTGGAATGCTTCTCATCCCATATTCCACCTGACTCATTCCTATTATTCTTTCAGGTTTCCATGAAGTACTATTTCCTCAAACAGGGCTCCTGACCCTCTTCTTCAATCATCAACATCCCTCCTGAGCCTTCCTTACTGCATGCTTATAGTTTGACATTGGTTTCCTGGGACTGTGAGGACTCCTGTTCCCTCTCAGGTTGGCTCAGCTTTGCTCACTGCGGTACACACAGTACCAAGAGCTCAATATTTACTAAGGAAGCACTGCAGCTACAGAGGATACACACAAAAAGTCAGCCAGCCCAGTGCCTGGAAGCTGACAGTCAAGTTCTATGTGTCCCTTCCAAGCAGGACACTTCCTGTCCTTCTGCAGTTACAATGTCAAACCTCTTATCTGTCAGGTGCTCCTGCCCTTCCTCCCTCTCAAACATATTCAGCCTACAATTTCTCAATACAAAATGAATGTGAGGCCATCTTACATGAGAAGAACACTAAAGTTCTGAGTACAAAGCCCATCTGGACCCCTAGGTTCATTCATTCCTCACTCACACTCTACACAAATGCCCATGCCCTAAGAAATTGCATGAACAACGTGCAAATGAAATCCTGGGGCTCAGAACACTGCAAAGAGAACTACCCTGGAGCCTTCCTCTGGAAACACAGAAGCTCACTGGGCTGGCAACAAATAGACCCTCTGCTCCGGATAACATCAGGCCTGAGAATGAGTTAAACGACTTCCGAATTGAGGCATTTAAGACAGTAGCAGCTTCCTCTCTGTGTCCTGGAATCCAAGAACAGTGGACAGAATTTTCAGATCACGGTGTATGGAGATCCTGAATGC
Organism: Peromyscus californicus insignis; assembly: GCF_007827085.1. Classification (NCBI taxonomy): domain Eukaryota; kingdom Metazoa; phylum Chordata; class Mammalia; order Rodentia; family Cricetidae; genus Peromyscus; species Peromyscus californicus. Next base: position 95,670,423 of record NW_026294562.1, read on the forward strand.
TTAAGAGCCCAAGTTAAAATAACTTAACTCTCCTTACTCTATTCTTGCCTTTCAGTACAGAGGCTCATTCACTAGGCTGTCAGGGCAGAAACAAAGGCAGCTGCCTGTTTTCTCCCTTGGTGTCTATAATTAGATTCTCATGAAGAACTTGGCCACAACAGGGTTCACTGGACAAATGCCTCCCCCATCACACACACACACACACACACACACACACACACACACACACACACACACACACACACGGCCAAAACACCCCAAAGTGTCTCTCTCCTTACTCATTTCCAGAGAGACCCAGACAAAGCAGCCAGTCACTTACCCTCTTCAGCCACGAGAAATGCTTGTAAACATCAATGTCCCCATCCATGCTGGGTACCCATGTCAGCAGTTAGAGTCCTTGGTTGAGAAAAAGCCCTTTATTCTGGCTAGAGCTCAAGCCCTCTCCTCCTCCCTGCCTCTGCCCCCTCCCCCGCAAGAACAGCAAGCTGTGTTCCAGTTTCCCTACTACTTCCCTGGCCTGTGTCCTATAGCCTTTCTTTCCCTAAACAGGCTCAGATACACAAGACTCAGACTTGACGGTGCTGCTCCAGGGTCCTCCCCCACCGCCCCCACAGGAGGCAGGCAGGCAGGCACACAGACACACGGACACACACACACAGACAGACCAAGACTGACTTCAGAGTTCTTCAGAGCAATCAAACCTCATCAAAAGGGGAGGCAGGAGTTGTAAACACACTTGAACGCGTACACTCACTCACACATGGGCAATGGGAACCTTCTCAGTGATAATACCAGAGCCTGCCAGAGGGAAAGAGTCCGGAAGAAAATGCCTTGTCTGGCTTCTCCTTTCTGGCGTGGCTGGAACTCATTACCAAGAGCCCCCGATTTCCTGTCTCTGCTTCATTCTGCATTTACCCACAGGCTCCCAGCTGCTCTCAGTTTATTTGGGACTAGGGAGACAACTAAAAATAAGCACTACTCCCAGAGGAGCTTGCTGGTTCCCACACACAGACACACACACAGACACAGACACGCACAGACAAACACACCCTCCCTGAAGCCCACACCTACCCCTCTCACAGATGGGCCATGGGCTGTGCCCCAAGGAAAGCCTGGATTTCCAAAAAGGACAGATTTGGAACCAGCTCCAGATCCAGTTCTGGGCTCAGAGGTGTGCCAGGCTTAGGTAGGCTGTCTGCTGTCCTTGGCACTGCTGGCACTATCCACCAGAGATCAACTGTTACAACCTTGAGACCTTTACTACTGGCTCCCTCAGGGAGTGCTGCTCTGGGCTGTGAGCCACCACCATTGGGTTCCCTGGAGGTCACATATCACACCAGGGGGTTACTGCTTCTGTCAAGTCTCAGGACTGCTTCCTGGATATGAAGCATGAGACTTGGGGAGTAGCTCCAGGTAAGGAGGAGTCTAGAAAGCTTGGAGGAGAGGGAGAACTGTGTGTTTTCCCATTGGTGGGTCACATATGCTGGCTTTCCAGGGTGCCCCTCTAGTACTCCCCAGATGCCAATACCCCTCCTCTCCTCATACTTTGACATCTCCTTTGAGAGCTCCCCCTAAAACAGTTTTTCTCCCTTGCCCAACCCTTAATGTGTGGCCTTTGGCTATGACTGATTATGAAAGTGATCTTTGATGTGGGTGCAGTGGGAATGGTGGTTACATGCAAAGGCTCTGCACTCAGCTGTCTGTTGTGAATGACTTACAGACACACATCATGTGACTGCTAGGCCTTCCTGTGTCTTTCCTGGAAATCCCAGCATGAAGAAAAGACTCCACTGGGTGTCAACAGCCCCTCAACATAGATGGCATCAATGTTCACCACAGTCCACAAGCAAAGCCAGAAAAATAGGACACAAATAAGGCTAGCAGCATAGTCACAGATCAGAGGCCGGGGAGGAGGGCTCTAGCAGGCAGCTGGCATGAAGGGAGGAGTAAATTCCTGCTGCAGACACACCCAGATCAGAGGCCAGAAGGAAAAAGCAGGCTCACTGCCCTGCTATGAGCTCTGGATCCCTCCCTTCACCCTAGCCTAGTGCCACTGTGGTCCAGGACCCTCCACCCCTAACCAATCCTGTTTTCCCTGCCCAGACCTCAATACAATGTGAGAAGCACGCAGGGGTAGAGAGGACATTTAAAAAAAAAAAATTATTTTCTAGGAACCTGAGAAAGTCAAATGAAGAAACTCATTAGGTAAGCAAACACTTTCTCTGCACCAAGACAAATGAAATGTACTTCCTGCCCTGAGTAGATAAAAGAATTCTTTCCCAGTATGTAATAAAGGTGTGCAGAGGCTGGGGAGCTGATTTGGAGGCAGAGTCCCACTCCCTGAGAATAAGGGAAACTCACACTTTCTACTGAGGAGCTCAGTGCCTGCCTTTACTTCTGCTAGGAGATGAGTCAGGAATGAAATGGTACGAAGCTACTTCTCATCGACCGATTGACCTACCCCCCTCCCCCCAGGAGAGGTGGCTCAGATGCATCAGGGCAGAAAGCATCCCCTGACAACTCCTCCTCAGCACCTTCCTGGTACATCCTAAGTCCTCCAGTGCTGGTTAGATCTCTCCTCCCCAGACCTGAGATTTCCAGCCCATGGCATCTATAGCTGATGGTGGACAAGGCTCTACTGCGCCGGACTGTAGGAAGTGCATCGTATTTCTGACTCACTTCTTTTCACTTTCACACCCAGTACAATTCTTGCTACACAGAAGAGATTTAAGCATTCTCAGAATGAAAGAACGAGGCTCAAATACTGAGACGAGCAAAGACTAATATTCTATTTAAGAGAAAATAAGGGTTTAATGCCCTGTTTGCAGAAAAGAGGCAAAACCAGAGCCAATATTAACTCAACTCACGAGTGATGACTAGGGGTAGAAGTGGAGAGGAAAGGAGAGGGAGAAAAGCAGAGGAGCTGAGCTAAATTCTTGCCACTTACATATGTCCTCAAGCAGCGGTTCTTGCCTGAGTCTTTACCTGTTTTGTTAAAAACACCAAATCATGTTCTACTTCACAGCACTTACTTCACTTCAACCGCAAATCAAAAAAATAGCACTCCAAAGGATCTGGAGCAGAGCATGTACATGTGGCCAGCAAGAAGGATGGGGTGGGGATGAGTGAGATGCGTCAACACAGCAACTTATGCATCTACAACTTCAGGAACCTCCAGGAGCTCAGCCAGAGCTCCCTCACAGTACTGCAGGCGAACCCCAGCTGCACCACACCCACCCCAAAGGCCATCCTGGTCAAGGATGCCTTCGGGGGCGGGGGGGGGGGGGGGGGGGGGGGGGGGGGCGGGCGTTTCACAGACTTCAATGAATCAGATAAGTCCATAAATACATTCTGACAAACAGTACTGACTCATACCAACTACCAGGAGCCAGTAGCACGTTATAGGGCAGAACTATCCACCAACCCACCATCTGCATCCTGGACAGGGCTCAGCTCTGGGCCATGGTGATAGCTGTTAGGACATTTGGGCCATGGTGACAGTTGTAAGGATACCCCCAATGCTACCATCAGTCAGACACAGGCTGTGCCCAAGCAAACAGGGACCCCATGCTGTGACAAGAGGGTACAGGGAGGAATAAGCTCAGGGGAGAAAGTCCTGACTATAAGTTTGCATCCTGGCCACCACTATCACCCACCGATGTCCCCATAATACACAAGCTTGGAGAACCCACTTCCACAATGGGTCAGGACAAGAGACAAATGCTAAATATTTGCAGCCCAGTGAGCCAAGCAGTCCTCACCATTTTTGACTGCTATTTTTACTATGAAGGTGGTCACAGCCTAGTTTGGCTAAGTTTTGGTAAAACCTTATTTTTAGATGCAGAAATATGATTTTTTTTATCATTTCCACATCATAAGGTATTCTTGTGAATTTTTCTTCAGTTATTAAAATGTGAAAATCATCCGGGCGGTGGTGGCGCACGCCTTTAATCCCAGCACTCGGGAGGCAGAGCCAGGTGGATCTCTGTGAGTTCAAGGCCAGCCTGGGCTATCAAGTGAGTTCCAGGAAAGGCACAAAGCTACACAGAGAAACCCTGTCTCGAAAAACAAACAAACAAACAAAAATGTGAAAATCATTCTTAGCTGATCCAAAGGCATAACAAACAGGCAATAGGCCAAATATAGGCCAGAGTTCACAAACCTCTGGGTTAGGACTAAGCTGCCCCATCTTGGTCGAAGGGACTTGTACTGAAAATGCCAACTCTGACCAGCACAGCAGAAATGGAGCCTGCATTTAGTTGCTAACAAGCTTCCAGGGAGATAATTCACATGGCTGGTCCCAGGACCACACCTGGAGTAGTAAAAAATAAGAAACCCACTTCCAGAAGTTCCTCAAAGAACTTAGGACTGGGAGAAGGAATTCCTGCGGCTGGCCTGCCAGCCACAGCAGTGCTGAGGGGGCAGAAGGCTCTGAGCGGTGTAGCTGACAGGCCTTGTTTGCGGGCTGAGGGTAAGTGGATGTCTACATGCTTAGACCTCAAGTCATGCTAACCTGGCAACATCCTCTACCACGTCCCCTGGGCCTGAGGCAGGAAACTCAGAGGGCAAGATTTATTTGCCATTTCACCAGTGTTTGTACATTCTTGGCCATTTATAAACACTGGTTCCTGGGGGCTGAAACGGTCTCTTTTGGTCAGGTCCTGAAATGATCCAGATTGCTAGAATTTACTTGCTTAGGGAGGAGGGGGCGGCAATAAAAACCCAGGGAGGAAAAAAAGTACAACTGTTAAATCTGCAATAACTGAGAGTCCCTCAAATGTTGGTTATCGCGCCAGGAAAACTGTGTTCATAATCCCCCAAGGCACAAGGAGTGTTTCTAGGGCAGGGCTGACAGATACCACGTGGCCCTGGAAATGCCCCTGGAATGTGGAGAGCCATCCTCCTGTGCCCTGGTGAAAGGAACAAGGGTCAAGGAGCCTGGAGAGGCTTTCTTGCTACTAACAAGGGAAAGGTCAAATCTATGCTCCCGGGCCCAGGCCTAGGCAGCCTGTCTCTCCTTCCCCAGCCCCACAATGGAGCCTTCCCTGCCAGCTGTTTGTCCACTGGTTTCTAAGGAAAATGAGAAAAGAGTCTTGCTTTCGGCTGACCCAGATGCACTGCTCAGCAGCCTCACTGGAAGAAGGAAAAACAAAAATCCAGATTATTTTCTCTTATAAAACCCATGATCTGATCCCTAGTCCTCAGCCTTTACAGTCAAGCTTTTGTCCCTGACTCCCACCTACTGGTTTCCTGAAGTACTGCACATGGATAAAGCACCACCTTGGCCCTCTGTCCACCAGGGCCTGCCCAGGGATTGGAGGTGGGGAAGAGAGATCACTACCTATTTCTGAGAGTTCACTCAACTGCACACTATATCTTGCCATAGGAAAGGTATGAAACACACCTTGGAAATTAGCTCACGTATGCTGCACCTTTTTTGTTCTACAAAACTAAGTACTCCTCAAGGTGTGTGTGTGTGTGTGTGTGTGTGTGTGTGTGTGTGTGTGTGTATACCAATCACACTGAGAATCAAGCCCAAGGTCTTCCTACATTCTAAGCATGCACTCTACTATCAAGCTATAAGTCACTGAATGACATCCCCGTATTTTAAAACCCAGGAGAAAAGGTTTCCCTATAAATCCCCTGCCTGTAGCTTTGTACAACTAGAATGTTCAATATAAGCATATCTAGACCTGTATTTTGGTCCTGCTGGAGAATGGTGGCAGAGAAATGAATCACGTGGCAAGAGAAACCCAGGCTCACGTTTTATAACCCGTGAAGCAGCTTTCTTGCCTACCTTTCCTGAATCGCCTCTAGCTTTCCAATGTGGAAAACAGACTTTGCTTCTTTGGCCGAGTGAAGGATTGCAAACTGAATGTGGCAGGGAGGAAGCTCAAGGCTCTGTGTGAGGAGCTGGAACTGAAGAAGCCACATCTGTAACAAGGTGGCTGGGGGCTGATGAGGGAGGAGGCCAGGCCTCTTCCAAAGCCTGATCTCTTTCTTTGTTGAGAGACTAATTCAAAAGCTATGTGAGGGGGCCTGCACTAACTAGTTAAGATTTCAGAGGTGCACACATACCCTACATGGGGCCTGCCAGCATTCTTGGCAGAGGCTGCCCACGCAAGCAGAGGCTACCCACACAAGACAGGTCTCTGCACTGTTCTTGAGATACAGGCCTCAGCTAAGGCTCCCTAAACTGTCTCCACTTTGGAAACTAAGAGATCTGGACTAAGACCAAGGCTGGTGTTTCAAAGGAGGCCTGGTGATCCAGCCCCCAGAATAAGACACTGCATAAAATGCTTATCCACAGGGGCTGGGGAAACAGCTCAGCTGGTAGAATGTTTGCCTGGCATACATAAAACCCTGGCATTCCTACCACCAAATAAGTCTGGAATGGTGACACAGGCCTATAACCCTAACATTTGAGAGGTAGAAACATGAAGATCAAAATGTTAAGCTAATTCTCAGCTATGCAGCGAGTTGAAGGCCTAGCATGGGCTACATGAAACCCTTCTGCATAAATGCAGACAGGCAGGAAGAAAGCTAGCTAGCTTGGCCAGATCTTACAAATACTGAAACTAGGTTGCTATTTCTAGTAGGGAAACTGAGTCTCAGAAGACAGAGCACTGACCTTTTAAACTTCCTACCTCCTATATTCACCTTGCCTTGGTTCAGCTTGCTTTCACGTGCCGAGGCTCACTTACCTGAACACCTGCTATATTACAAAGGAAAGCTTCTGGGGTGGGGTTTGGGGGTGTGCATGTGTTCCAGTTCCAAAGAGAACAGCAGTTGCTTGGAGTCTCTGCCAACCACTGGCCCACATCCTGCAACTTGGTGCTGCCTTGACTTGTCCTCACTTTGCTTTGCTGTTGCCAGGCTTCCCTGACCCCTCTCTGACTTCATCTTGAACATTCACCAAGGATCTCCTTGGCCCATATCCACAATATCAAACAGCAGGATATACCAGCTGCTGGCAGATGAGGGGTGTTTGTGTACCAAAATGTTAGAGAAACACCCATTGCTGCTCCATCTGGAGACTGCTGGCTCTGGGGCTCACATCAGCTCTACATTAGCAAATGGGTCTGTTCCCCTAGCTGAATGCTTGACTCTGGATAGCTAAGCTCTTTAGAAGGCTCCACATATAGCCAAGCTGACCACATCAACAAAACTTTACCCAGCCAACCAAACAGGTATGAAGTAGACAAGCCCCTTGCAGACCACATGAAAGCTCTCTTGAGGCACAGCCAAAAGGTCCCAGGAGCAGCCCAAGTGATACCAAGCCTTTCTTGCCTGTGGTATACCTCAAGTCTCCAAGGAACATCTCCTTTCTTGGCTTCAGGACTGTCTGGTGAGGCTTAGGAGCTCTTATAGCCCCATCCTCCTGAGGGGCATCAACTTGTACCTCACCACAGCATAGAGAAAAGGAAGGTACCCTATCTGGAAATCAGCTCAATTTCCATCATAAGACAGATTGTTCAAATTTCCAGCGGCAGGTCCTGGCTACATCTTCTGTGAGCACTGAGCCCAGCTTCACACTGTCCACCAAACATAAAGGACTACAGTCCTATCTCTTGAAGGTAACATTTCTGTTGTCTAGAGGATAGCTGGGAGCATCTCACTTAAACCTCTCTACAGACAGCTTCAACATGCCTCAGACTCCAAGAACTTCCTTGTATAAAAGCCTTGTCAATCAGCTTTCCACAAGTAGGTCCAGAATTCAGACATGGACTCCAAGGAAATCCAAACCTCTTGCTCCACGTTTCACTGAGACCCCAGAGACAAATCCCGGTCGAAGAGTTCTACCCAGGCCCTTCCAGGCCTGGAGCCCACTTCCCAACCCACTTCTGGCCAAGAGTCTAGGCCAGAGAGCTCTAGAAACGTACAGCTCAGTATTCATTTATCTTGAGCAGGTCTGTTACTCTTGGAGGTAACCCTGGCAGTCTGGCCAACAAGGCTCCTGCTGGCCATGTTGCTACAGCTGTGGTTCAGCCTTGGTGAGACCCAACAGGAAGAGAACAAGCCCTACATTCAAACAAACATTCAGAGTTGTCCACTCTGATGCAGCAGGACCAGGAATGCCCTCTCCATCTAAGCCATAAAGGAAAGGCAGGCCCAGCTCCAGTGAATTGGTCCTATTCTAACTAGCAGTCACTCCCCCCCACACAACGCTACATGCTAGCAAGCCCCTTTATCTTAGGGACCCTATGGTGTCTGGAGAGCTAGTATCCCTGAAGGACAGCGGCAGGAGACTACACTTCCCATGACACAACCCTTCCTCTGTGGCCAGAGTTCACTGATTCTTAGCAAGCGTCATTTGACAAAACAGTAGCTAATCTACAGCTCTGTTGAAGTTTTACGTTTGGATCAGGGACATGGCTCAGGGGAATAAAAATACTTTCTGTGCAAGCCTGATGACCTGAGTTCAGATTCCCAGAACCTATGTAAAGGCCAGATATGGTATGCATCTGTAATCAGAGCACATCTCTGGTGAGATGGGGAGGCAGAAGAGAAAAGAGAATCCCTTGTTAGCTTATAGGTCAGAAAGCCTGGGGTATTCAGCCAGTGACAAGCAAGAAAGATCCTGTCTTAGAAACAAGACAAAAGGTGAAAATCACTGCCCAAGGTTGTTCCCTGACCTCCATATGCATGCTATGGCACATGCGCACTCTTACACATAAACATGCACACAGGCACTCACAAATAAATATAATTGTTTCAAGTTTGACATTTCTATTTCACTGGCTCCTAGTATTTTTATGTGCCTGAAGGATATAGCTCCAAAGTTATTTAGCAAGCCAATGAGATTCTTTGGGATTTGAGGTTTTGTTTGATTGTTTTAATGGAGGAGGGTACTGGGGATGTAGCTCAGGTGGCAAAGAACTTGCTAGTATGAACCAGGTTCTGGGTCTAATAACCAACAGCACCTAAAACTAGGTGTGGTGGTACATACTTATCATAAGAACCTGTATCAAAAATAAAATATAAAAAGGAGAGACATAAATGACTTGTTGGTTAACTAAAAGAATAAGCGTGTGTGTGCGCGCGTGCGTGCGTGCATGCATGCATGCGTACTTGCCACAGACATTTGGGGATGTCTGCCTAGAGGCCATTCTTTCCCTCTACTCTCTTCCTTTCTGACAGCAGCCAACCCTCCAAGTCAGGCCTCAGCTCACCTTGGACTACTTATGACTAACTGAAGTCAATGGAGGGTAAATTAATTGCTCTTGTCTGAAATGCTTAGGACTGGCAGTATTTTAGTTGTTTTAGATTTTGCTTTTTTAAAAAAAAGGATTTCTTTTTATTATTTACACAGAATTTACTGGTCAAGCATCCCTAATCAAGAAAAGTGAAATAAGATTTCAAAACACCTGAAATCCAAAATGCTCCATAACTGAAACTTTTGGATTTCTTGATGAGCGTTACCCAATTTGTTCTTGGTCTAATACCCTATTTTTCTTTCTCAGCTTCTTCTGATGCTTCAGCAGCATCCTGGCCACTGTGCTAATGGGAAGTCTGCTGGAGGGATTCAGAAAAACATCTCCAACCTTAATCAAAAATAAATAAAAATGGACATACTCTTCAGAAGAATAAGAAGAAACTGATCAACTCTGAACAGAGCTATATAGTTGTGTCTATGTGAAGACAAGGTCCTTGAGCTCCATCAGCCATGGATGGAGGATACAACTAAGGAAAATCCAGCCCTGAGACACGGTGGGACAGGAAGATGGGAGGAGTCAGAGCTTTTGAAGTCATCTAGAGCCGGTGATTTCAGAAGGGCATGCCCAGCCTCTCTCCACTTTCCTAGTCCAAACCCTACTATTAGCACTGCTTTGTTGAAGAAAGTAAAAAAGATGGTAATGTTATCAGACAGAGATGGACCATGTCAGGCTAATTGTTCCAACAAAACAGGAACTCTGAGGTGTGTGACAGAGTCAGTCTGTCTGCAGAAGAGAATGGTACAAACACACACATGATACACAGCCTGAGTTGAGCAGGAGGCATGTGTCAGTCTTACCTTGTCCCTCAAATTACCTCTCTCATTCCAACTCCAATCCTAATCCACCTAAGAGCATACACACACACACACACAAAACAACAACAACAACAACAACAACAAAACCTGGGTGTGATGGCACACACCTTTAGTCCCAGCTTTCAGGAGGCAGAGCAGGCTTATTTCTATGAATTCAAGGCCATCCTGGTCTATATCATAAGTTCCAGACCAGCAAGGATTACATAGATCCTGACTAAACAAAAAGGAATCTTAAAATAAAATCAAGTGGAGTCTCAGTGATTAAAGCAAAGCTTTTTAAACTTTAATGAATCACTTTAAGGTAGTTTAGTGCCTGATCTAAAGTCTACATTTTTTCACAAGCTGCTTGTAAAAAATAGACCAAAAGTTGTGTGGCAAGTTTTTCTCCGAAAGAACCAATCTAAAGCACTTTCAGAACTGTTCACTGCTCTGAATTTTGTGGCTGTACAGGGAAGACCTAGTGTGGAATGTGTGTAAAGCCAGAGTGTAAACTGTCTTTAGGTCAGCCAGACCTGAAATGCAGACAGGTCATTTCTGCTCAGAATCAAACCCTTAACATGCAGCTCTGGTTTCTTGGAATGTTTGTGTGAACTTCTGACCCCTGAAAAGTACACTATTCATATGTGGCTGATGGGCATAATTACTCTAAAAGATTTATGAATGCAATAAATAGCTTTTAGGGAAATCTGTCTTAAAGAGCAGATTCTGCAATCATTGTAAATAATCAGCCCCTAAAAACTGTGCAAATCTGAAAACACAAGATGCTTCCTTCCCCAAGCAACATATCGACTGCATTTTGAACAAATTATTTTTAATGTATTCCCCCAAAATATTTTAAAAGTTAGATCAACTTTTTTTATGCCACTCATTAAAAATACTGATGAATTTAAGTGAACAGTCACATGGAAGTCAAACCATGAACCTACTGGAGGAAGGAACAGGTGTCTAACTGAAGTGAGGTTAAGTCAGGCCTCTGTGGGGCTATGAGGAAGAGAAGGGAACCCAACAGTTAAGAGTGATGAAGTTAATAACTAAAACTTTCTAAAACCCTATGGTTTGAAAATCACAGCACTTAAAAAAATCTATGTCTAGCCGGGCGGTGGTGGCACACGCCTTTAATCCCAGCACTCGGGAGGCAGAGCCAGGCGGATCTCTGTGAGTTCGAGGGCAGCCTGGTCTACAAAGCGAGTTCCAGGAAAGGCGCAAAGCTACACAGAGAAACCCTGTCTCAAAAAAAAACAAAAACAAAAACAAAACAAACAAAAAAAAATCTATGTCTAAATAAAATAGGTCATTTCAATATGATAACACCAAAACACCTATAGAACAATGAGCACAAGGAGGTGAACAGAGAGTAGAATAGCCCTGTCCAAGGGGTTAAGGCGATAGCAAAGTTGTGTGGGAAGAAAATTTATAACTGTTTTTGGACTTATCCTTTCAATTCCTCCATGTGAACACCTCACTTTGATAATTTAACTACATTAACAAAAAAAATTCATATGTGATCATGTATATATATATGGATTTTCTCATGCGGGTATAAGATTAAAAACTTAGAAACTATGGAGAATACTAATAAGCTAATAAAAAGTTTAGCCTTCTCACTAAAGAAAGAAATGTACAAAAACAGCAGTAAAATAATTTCCCTTATGAAACTGCTGAAGCCATTTTTTAATCTTGGTGATTATTTCTGATGTCAGGATAACATGGAATAGACTTGCTGCTAACTTGGCCAATGAAAATAAAGACAATGGGCCGGGCGGTGGTGGCACACGCCTTTAATCCCAGCACCCGGGAGGCAGAGGCAGGTGGATCTCTGTGAGTTCGAGGCCAGCCTGGTCTCCAAAGCGAGTTCCAGGAAAGGCGTAAAGCTACACAGAGAAACCCTGTCTCGAAAAAACAAAAAACAAAAAACAAAAAAAAAAAAAAAAAGAAAAGAAAGACAATGAAATTCTTCTGAAAAGAGATTTGGAAAAATATATCAAAGGCTTAAAGATATTAACATTCTTGGATTATGACTGCCAGGTTTAGCCAACTGCTCGGGGCATACTTGATCACTGTTATTCACTGTTTACCTAAAATCAAATTTAATTGGACATTTTATATTTTAGATGATGACCCTAGTTGATCTCTGCAATTATACTGCTAGAAAATTCTACATCAGAAATGGATAGTCACATATGGTGAAAGACTTAAAATAATCGAAATGACAGCATCAGAAAGACTGTAACATAAGTGACAGTATAGTCATTTAAGATGATCAAGGGACACTTATGTTCGTTGTAAACTGTACAGTGAAGAAGAAAGACAAGAAACTGCTGAAGTATGGACAGACAGGACTTGTATTCAGAAAGAACTGACAATTAATCTCCCGGCTCTGTGATGGTAAACTTCTAGACGAAGCTGAAAGGGAGCCAGCAAAAATAAGGCCCTGGAGACTCATAAAAGAACTTAGAGGACAGAACAGGATGTGTTTATAAGGACTCTTGTAATTACACTGGGCCTACCTGAACAGCCGAAGCTGTGCTCTCTATTTTTCAGGTTAGTTTATTTGAAACTGTTCCTACTTCCCCTTCATGTTTAAGGTCACAGACATACATATTCACAGATCCTGGCCATTGTTACAAAGGCATCATTGGGAAACCATTATAATGCCTACGACCCTGGTTCAGGTACATGATACAGGGAGACAGCTTATATAATGAAAATACTGAATAACACATGTAATAGAGATAATGAGGAACTGTTCAGTGTTGACGAAGGCATGAAATGCACTGACAGATCCCTCTAGAACAGAAAGGAGGTTAGGACATCTGGAATGGAGGCTGTTTAGTCATAAATGACATGATTTATGGATAAGGATGTCTCAACTTCTGGCCGGGCGGTGGTGGCACACGCCTTTAATCCCAGCACTCGGGAGGCAGAGCCAGGCGGATCTCTGTGAGTTTGAGGCCAGCCTGGACTACCAAGTGAGTTCCAGGAAAGGCTCAAAGCTACACAGAGAAACCCTGTCTCGAAAAAAACAACAAAAAAAAAAGGATGTCTCAACTTTCAAGATCAACCTTTCCTTCCCAATTTGATATTGTGTTCCTACCTCCTACCTCTGCACATTTTCTAATTCTGAACAGGTCTGCAGGACTCTAGCATTTAAAGACTGTGCCCCAGCCTTTTTCCTCAAATTGAGCTTAGGTGGCTGCACTAGTGCACCCTCCTTCATTCCCTCTCATTCCTTCTCTGGCTTCCCAGCATCCTTCCTCTACCCTCCAATGGCTACATCCCAGTTGGCCTCAATGAGCTAGCTCCTTATCTTACCCATTCCCAGGTAATATGAATTCCCTACACGTTGACCTGCCCATGCTATGGGAAAGCAGTTGGATACATTCCACTACTACATAATTATGTGTCCCATAATTCCCTTATCAGACTATGGACCCACACTCACCAAGCTGTCCTCAAACCACTCCTTTATGTAAGCAGCCGTTGGGCCAGGGATTTGGCTCAAGAGGGCTTCTCTCTCCTGAGGAAGGGCCAACATCTCCAGGGCCAGTCTCAGGTCCTCAATGAGATGGAGCACTGGTATAGAGTTCATGCAGGAGGATGGAGAAGACAACCCAGGCTCACAAGTACCATCACTAATATCTGCAACTGTTTTAGTGCCTGGAACAAAAAGGAGGAGAAGATCTTGTTAAGAAAAATGGATGACACAGTCAGTAACTTTATCAAGAGCAAAGACAATGAGAAGTGGAGGAGAAGAGCTGGAGGATCATTCCTGCCTCACCATGGAAACACGGCAGCAGCATCTTTACTCTCAACTGGAATGGTAGGAAGAGAAGCCCATGAGAGGTGAATCCAGCCTATTGAGCCTGACATACAAAGCTTGCACATGAAGAGAACTGATAAAATACAGCCAGCCCTCACCAGTGACCAAAATCAGTATGACCCAACTCTTTAGCTTTTACAAATACATTTGTTTTCTTTTAAGTCAGTGTTAGACTGCACAGATGACCACTCCAAACTCGTCCCATTCACTTAAGGGCATTCCTCTCCCTGGGCTGGCCTGGTCACTACTATTACTAGAACACCATGGCTAATGCTGGGTCTGGGGTTTAAGAGGACTGACAGCTCCTGCTCTTCCTCTCCAATGCCAATCACCTTGTAACAAAGGCCACCTATGCTGTAGAAAAGACAACCCCAACTGTCGCCAGGCATCTCACTGTGGTAACAGACTTGTGAATGAAGACATCCTGGGTCCTCCAAATCCAGACGAACTACCCCTCTGGAACACTATCACACAATTATGGAATTATGAAGAAACAAATGGTAGAGCTGATCTGAGTTGGGTTAGTTGACCACAGTTACAGACAAGGATCACTACAGTCATTCTGGTGATGGATTATAGAGAAGTAGAATCTTTCTGGGTGCCGTAATTGGGAGATTGTTGTATTAAAACTGTATTAGTTCCTATGCACAGCCACAACCCATCTCCCCATTACGGACTACATGGACTCTGAGAACAGAGTCTGCGCCAGGCATAGCTGAGTTCCCAGCACCCACTAGACACTGAAATGCAATTCATGCAAATGACTGCACATATACTCAAGTGGATAAATAAAGAGAAAGAAATGAGTGCCTGGATTTCCTCAGAGATCTGGGATGTGGGGTCAGTTCCTTTTAATTTAGTATGTCTAAAATAGGACTGTTTGTGTCTTTCTACACCCTATCATTCAACTACAGAAAAGTCCAAACTGACCTCACAGAGTCTGACAAAGGAATTCTGTGCTTTCAGCTGTAAGAAATACTTTGTAAAACGTAGGTTAAAGGATGTTTTTGTTTTTGTTTTTGTTTTTGTTTTTAGGGCATTTGGATTGTTAAGGCCAATAGGGTAAGCTACCTAAAGTTAGGATTATCCTGGAAAATGGGAGCTGATGGGCCACTATGGGTCTGGCATCTAATTCCTGGTCCCTTTACATTTTGAGAAGCCACCATAGTCCTTGCCAAGCAGTTTGGGAAGGAAAAATCCACACAGAAGGAAACAATTACTACAGCATTTGATTGCCAGTTTGCCTTCTGAAAATACATGACAGAAGGAATCGTAGGTCACAATCCACAAACAAGTCAGGCTCTGGGGAGCTAGGGGACAGCACAAGTATCCACACTCTGGTGTATGCTCAGCACTTTCTGGCCCCTGCATACCCAATTTAGAGCTGATTGGGAATTGCACAAGCCAAACCTCAGGGAAGAAAATGGTTAGAAACTCAGCAAGCCCTCCAATCTGCACACAATTGCTCAGCAATGATTCCTCTGGTCCTGAATGCATGCTCTTTTTCTGTTTTTAAATTAAATTGTGTGTGAGTGTGTGTGTGTGTGTGTGTGTGTGTGTGTGTGTGTGTGTGTGTGTGAGAGAGAGAGAGAGAGAGAGAGAGAGAGCATTTAGTGCAACAGTCAGGATAATTTTGGGGTGCTGGTTTTCTCCTTCCACTGTGGGTCCAGGGACTGAGCTCAGGGCCTTGGGCTTGCACAGCAGGTGCTTTTACCCACTGAGCCATCCTGCACGCCACACAGTCTAACTGCAGAGTTTCATACAGGTGAAGTATATGTTGAGTTGGGCTGGGCTGAAAGAGACTGAAAATACAGAGGTTTTTACTAATTTTACATGATGATGTGACCGTTGGGTATTTTATAGCACATACAAAAATAAAATTTAGAGAGATGAGTATTATATATAAATATTAAAGTATAAGAGTATAAAGGAATAGATGAAAATTGGGTTAGATTAAGATTTGATAGACACAAGAGTAATTAAGCAAAATGTAACAAAACACTGCATGCCTATTATATAAAATTAATTTCTGCTACATAAAACAAGTCTGAAAACACTACTTGTAACAATTATAATAAAACATTAATAGATCCTTCATATATGAGACATGGTATAAATCAGTTGAAAAAAAGGTCCCAATTCACTTTTTACACATAAAACAGGCATAAGGTTTTACACAGCTAACTCTGAGACATCTACAAAAACACAAATAGAAATTAAAATATAGAAATAAAGAATTTTCTGGATAGTTCATGGAACATTTAAAAATGGGAGTTCAGTTTTTCACTAATAAAATAATTGAAGTTGAAAATGCAATGATCAGTGTTGACAAGCACACACTGAGAATACTCAGAGCCTGCTAAGAGACATAAAAATTGGCCCAATTCTTTGTAATATGCAGTTTGACAGATACTGTAAAAATATTCATACTTTTTAACTAGCAATTCCAATTTTACAAATCTAACCTAAGGAAATTCAACCAGATGTTCATCAAAGATAAACACACAATAATGATCTCAATAGTGTGCTAATTCTGGAAACATGGGGGTAAATATCACCAACTAGGTGAGTATTTACATTAATTCCAAAATATTCAAAAGTGTAATTCATATATATATATATAAGAAATGACTGTCCAAAGAACCAGAAACATGGAGCCTTATACTCATTTGTAAAATATATCATTAAATGGGTAAAGAGATGGCTCAGTGGTTAAAAGCAGTGGCTGCTCTCCCAGTGGACCTGGTTCAATCCCCAACACTCATATGACCCCTCACAACCATCTATAACTCCAGTCCCAGGGGATCTGATGCCCTCTTCTGGCTTCCATGGGCACAGCATGCATGTGTATGTACCTGCAGGCAAAACACCCATACACAAAAGATAATTTAAAAAAAATTTTAAGAAAATATAATTACTATGTATAGATATTTAAACATATACACATAGATAGAAAGAATAATTTTTTAAATGTCGGCAATGACTTTCATGAGTGAGAGATTGCAACTTGGCATTTAGCCTGTGCATAGGTACTCCAGGTTTAAACATGCTTTCTAAATCCATACTGGATATTACACAGTGCCAGCACAAGAGATTTCAATTGTGTGTGGGGAGGGGCGGAACATGTGTGTATGTATATATGTATCAAGTATGCTCATATGTGGGCCAGAAATCAACACTGGATATGTTCCTCTATTGCTTTTTTTTGAGCTCACCACTTCAGCTTGACTGGCCAGCCAGTGAGCTCTGGCATCCACCTGCCCCTCTACCTCCTCACCCCTACCCAGCACAGCAATTATAGGTGCATGCGCTATGCCTGGCTTTTACATGGGTGCTGGAGATCTGACCTCAAGTCTTTATGCTTACCCATCACACATTTACTCACTGAGTCATCATCTCAGCCCTCCAGCTCTTCTTTAAACATTTTCGGAGTGAGTGAATATGGACACATTCTCTCCCTGTGCCCTGATGACCTTTATTTCACTCAGTAATTGTACAAGTGAAGAACTGATATATTTTCAAACAATCTCAGAGATCTGTGGCTGGGTCACATGATCTGTTGGAAAGCATGCAAAGTCTGAGGGGATCTCCTGGCAAGTGGACAGACCAAACTACCAGGAGTCCCCTTCACTCACAATGAACAAGCAGAAAAGCTGAAACAGCCTCCCAACTCAAAGCTATACTCGAAAGAAAAATTAAAACCTTGAGGACTGGGGGAAAAAAAAACTGAATGGTGAAATAAGTTCAAATTGACTCTAGGACATCTCAGAAAAAAGAACAGACAGAGGAAGGGCCCAGGATGAGAGCTGGGGCTTCTGTAATGGGTGAGAGCAGTAAGCTGAGTGAAGTCTGTAAAGACAGTAACCATAAATATTACCTGTTTCATTGAGGGCCTCTGAAAAAATTCACCCATGGCAGAGAAACGTGCAGAGCCCCAGGCATGTCTGTAAAGCCATGCATACCCACACACCGTGAGAAATGCAAACTACAGGTCTCTGCATACCACAAGTGCAGGCCAAGTGCCTATCATGCATTCTTTCCTAAAAATCCCCAAAAAGAATCAGTACACAACACACACAATGGTCCAGAGTGTGTGCTAAACACTGCCAAAGGCACAATCTCCCAGAGGGCTCAACGCCCCATGACACACACATTCCCTGAATATTCCCTAAACAAAATTACAACCACACATCAAAATAAAAAAACACATACAGCAAATAAGAGAATGTGTGCCTTAATCCTGGATATGTCTGTGCATATGGAAAGGATTCCCTCTTGAATTATTTCTCAGAAAAAGGTGATTCAACTTATATTCAAGTGCTAAAACCAAGTGTCTCTCTCTGGGAACACAGTATTACATTATCTTGAATAACGAAGTCCTATATAGGGAATATAAGTCAGCACAAAGGTTGTAACTTTGGATGCTTACAGAATTCATAGGGGAGTTTTGCCAACTCCAGATGCACTTCAGAGAGCTGAATTTCATTGGTCTCAGATGTAATCTAGAGTAAGGAAAAGGTTCTCAGCATTCTAAAATGAAGCCAAAGTGGAGACTATTACATTAGAAAGGTCACTCAACCAATGCTAGTTTCTGATGACTACAGAGGCTAGCTGAGAATTCTTATTTTAAGAAGCAAGACCCAAATCTAATATATAATAATTTTATTTAATTTAATGTTCAAATAATTGTTGAGGATAAGACAAAACAGAAGTATAGAATTTTCAATCACATAAAAATATTGTTAAGCATTTTTTTATTAATTGTTTTTTCCCAGCCCGATCACAGTTTCCCCTCCCTGCAACCTCCCCTCCCTGCACCCATCCACTACTCCTCCATTATCTTCAGAAAAGAGCAGGCCTCCCATGTATATCAGCCAGACATGGCATATCAAGTTGCAATAAGGCTAGGCACCTCCTCTCCTACTAAGGCTGGACAAGGCAACCCGGTAGGAAGAAAAGGTCCCAAAAACAAGTAACAGAGTCAGAGACAGCCCCAGCTCCAATTGTTACAAGTCCCACAAGTAGACTAAGCTACATAACTGTAGCATATGTGCAGAGGGCCTAAGACAGTCCCATGCAGGCTCTCTGGTTGGTGGTTCAATCTCTGTGAGCCCCTAGGAGCCCAGGTTAATTGATTCTATGGGTTTTCTTGTGGTGTCCTTGACCCCTCTAGCTCCTACACTCCTTCCTCCCCATCTTCTGCAGGATTCCCCAAGTCCAAGTAATGTTTGGCTGTGGGTCTCTGAACCTGTTTCCAACAGTTGCTGGGTGAAGTCTCTCTGTTGACAATGGGCTAGACAACCACTTATGAGTATAGCAGCATTGACTTTTTTTTTTTGGACAGTCGTGTTTGGCACAATCCTGGGTCTCTGGGCTGTCCACCTCTGAGTCCTGGTCCTCCAGGCAGTGTCATGGGTAGGCTCCCTCTTATGGTGTGGTTCTCAAGCTGGATTAGTCACTAATTGGCAACTCCCATAATCTCTGTGGCTTCTTTACACCAGCATACCTTGTAGACAAATTGTAGGGTAGAGGTTTTGGGGCTGGGTTAGAGTCCCAACCCCTCCACTGAAGTCTTGCCTGGTCACAGAGGATGGCTGATTCAGGCTCTATATCCCTCACTGCTAGGAATCTTAGCTAGGTTCACCCTCATAGATTCCTAGGAATTTCCATTGCACTAGGTTTCTAGCTCATCGCAGAGATGCCCCTGACTCCAGTTGCCTTTCCTAGTACACATTCCCATCCTCCCCACACCTAATCCCTCCTGTTTCCATGCCCATCCCCCAAGCAGACCCCTCTCTTCCATCCACCTGTAATGTCATTCTATTTCCCCTTCATAGTAAGATTCATGTGTCCCCCTTTGAGCCCTCCTTGTTACTTAGTTTCTTTAGTCTGTGGACTGTAGGGTGGTTATCCTTTACTTTATGGCTAATATTCACCTATAAGTGAGTACATACCATGTTTATCTTTCTGGGTCTGGGTTACCTCACTCAGGATGATCTTTTCTAGTTCTATCCATTTGCCTGCAAATTTCATGATGTCACTGTTTTTAACAGCTGAGTAATACTCCATTGTATAAATCAACTACATTTTCTTCATCCATCTTTGGTTGACAGACATATAGGCTGTTTCCAGTTTCTGGTTAGTATGAATAAAGCTGATATGAACATAGTTGAGCAAGTGTCCTTGTGGTATGGTAGAGCATCCTTTGGGTATGTGCTCAGGAGTGGGATAGCTGGGTCTTGAGGTAGGTCAATTCTCAACTTTTTGAGAAACTGCCATATTGATTCCCTAAGTGACTATACAAGTTTGCTCTCCCATCAACAGTGGAGGAGTGTTCCTCTTGCTCCATATCCTTACAAGCATGAGCTATCACTTGTGCTTTTGATCTTGGCCATTCTGATAGGTGTAAGATGGAATCTCAGAGTCATTTTGATTTGCATTTCCCTGATGGCTAAGGATGTTGAACAATTCCTTAAATGTCTCTCAGCCATTAAAGATTCTTCTGTTGAGAATTCTGTTTTGATATGTACCCAATTTTTCAATTGGGTTATTTGGGTTTGTTGATATCTAGTTTCTTGAATTCTTTATATATTTTGGAAATTAGCTCTCTGTCAGATGTGGGGTTGGTGAAGATCTTTACCCATTCTATAGACTGCCATTTTGTACTTTTTACTGTGTCCTTTGCTTACAGAAGTTTTTCAGTTTCATGAGGTCCCTTTTATTAATTGTTGACCTATGCTACTGGTGTCCTGTTCAGAAGTCGTTTCCTGTGCCAGTGCTTTCAATGGTACTTCCCACTTCTTCTTCTATCAGGTATCTATTTGCATTCTTTAACATGATGACATCCAGTTAGACCAGCACCATTTGTTGAAGATGCTTTCTTTTTTCCATTGTATATTTATGGCTTCTTTATCAAAGAACAGGTGTTCACAGGTATGTGGATTTATATCTGGGTCCTTGATTCAGTTCTATTGATCCGTCTGTCTATTTTTATGCCAATACTATGTGGTTTTTATTACTACTGCTCTGTAGTACAGTTTGAAATCAGGGATGGTTCTTTTATTGTACAGTGATGGGGGATTATATCGTTCTGGGGTCTTTGATGTAGTTGAAGACTAGATAGTTATAATTATGGTTTTCCTTGGTTATGATAAGAGATAAGGTAGATATGAAACCTTAGACTCACAAATGTAGGATAGGATATCTTCCTTAATTTTGCCAAATACAAACAGACTAGATATAGTCTGTTTTGAACAGAAAGAAAAGGGGAGATGATAGATAATGTCATTCTGTATGCTGCGAATATGCATTGCTCTGATTGGTTGATAAATAAAGCTGTTTGGCCAATGGTGAGGCAGAATAAGGTTAGACGGGACATTCTAACTAGAGACAGAGGAAGGAAAAATGGAGAGAGGAGACACTACTAAGCTGCCAGGAGAAGCAAGATGTAAAGATACTGGTGAGCCACAAGCCACGTGGCAAAGTATAGATTTATAGAAATGGGTTAATTTAAGATATAAGAACTAGCTATCAAGAAACCTGCCATGTCCATAGTTTAAAAAACAATGTAAGCCTGTGTATGTTTATTTGGGTCCGAGCAGCTGCAGGACTGGCAAATGAGAGAGATTTGTCTTGACTGTGGACCAGGCGAGACACAGGAAAATTCAGCTACAGTACAGGATTGTTTTAGCTATCTTGGGTTTTTTTGTTTGTTTTTCCATATGAAGTTCAGTATTATCCTTTCAAGGTTTGCAAAAAACTGTGTTGGAATTTTGATGGAACTTGCATTGAATATGTAGATTGCTATTGGTAAGATTGCCATTATTATTATGTTAAGCCTACTAATCCACAAGCATGGGAGATCTTTCCATCTTCTGATATCTTCCTCAATTTCTTTCATCAAAGACTTGAAGTTCTTGCCATACAGGTCTTTAACTTGCTTGGTTAGAGTTACACCAAGATATTTTATATTTTATATTATTTGTTGTTATGGTGAAGGGTGCTGTTTTCCTAATTTCTTTCTCAACCCATTTATCGTTTGTATATTGGAGGGCTACTAATTTTTTTTTTTTTTTTTTTTTTTTTAGTTTTTTTGGTATCCAGCTACTTCACTAAAGGTCTTTATCAGCTGTAGGAGCTCCTTGGTAGAATTTTGGAGGTTGCTTATGTATACTATCATATCATCTGCAAATAGCAATACTTTGACTTCTTCTCCAATTTGTATGCTCTCCTTGATCTCCTTTATTGCTTTAGCTAATAACCAATGTTGGTTTCTGATGACTACAGAGGCCAAGAATTTTAAGAAGTAAAATCCAAACTTAATATAGATAAAGTAATTTTATTTATTTAATTTAATGTTCAAATACTTGTTGAGGACAAGACAAAACAGAAGTATAGAATTTTGTTAATAGTGTTTAATGACACAATTTTTATTAGTGTATATTACCTGCATACAGTAATGGATGTTATATGTAAACACATGCATATTTGAGTGTAAGGGTGTAATTGTGTGTACCATACATCAGAATAGGTACTTTGATCCAACTTCTAAAAACACCCACAAGAAAGAAATAAAAAGTATCAATAGCTGGGCGGTGGTGGCGCACGCCTTTAATCCCAGCACTCGGGAGGCAGAGCCAGGCGGATCTCTGTGAGTTCGAGGCCAGCCTGGGCTACCAAGTGAGTTCCAGGAAAAGGCGCAAAGCTACACAGAGAAACCCTGTCTCGAAAAACCAAAAAAAAAAAAAAAAAAAAAGTATCAATAATCCTATAACAAACCAAGAATCATCAATAATCCTATAAAGAAACTGTCTTGCTGCTCTAATCTTTTTGACAGAGAAAAGAGTAAGCCAAATGCTTTCACAAGTTAATTCTATCAAACATTTCAGAACTGAATAGTTAGCTAAACTAACAGACTAATTAGTTTAGCCTGGAAAAGAGGAAACTTTACTTTATAAGGACAGAGTACCCAGACAGGTTTTAGAGAAAATGGTGAATTGTGACTCCTTACCCACCCCAGAACTGTACACCTCAGTCATCTTGATTACTACCAAAGAAAATTACAGCCTATCTCACTCTGTGAGCTCAGATATATAAATCCTATGCAAATAATTCTGAAAAACAAATCACATAATATATAAAAACAAGAATCAAGCTCATCTCTGTTGGGAAATAATAGACCAAGCAGACACAACCAGACAGAAAGTAGTTTGATAAAGTATGTAGAAACCAAAGTTTCCCCCTCACTACAGAATGTTTCATTAAATTAAACACATACAGAAGGCTTTCCCCAAAGTAACCATATACTAAGCCATAGGGAGGTCCCAACAGAAAACCAAGAACTCAGAGGGAGTTCATATGGTTTGAAGGTTTCCCCAAAGTTCATCCTAGGGTGGGATGTAGCTCAGCTGGTAAAGTGCTACCAAGCCCTAGGTTTGATCCCCAGCATTAATTCTGATAGTGCATGTCTGTAATCCCAGCACTCCAGAAGTGGAGGCAGGAGGATCCTCAGCTACACTGAGAGTTCAAGGCCAACCTAGGCTACATGGGTTACTATCTACAAAATAAACAAACATACAAAACTAATCCTAACATACTAATGTTGAAATGTGGGGTCCTGAAGAGATAATTAGGAGCCAGATGTGGTGTCACATGCTGGGATTCAACACTTAGTAGGCTGTGGCAAGAGAAATATAAACTGGAGGTGAGCCTGAGAAAGTGAGACCTTGTCTCCAACAAAAGGTAAGAGAGAAGGAAAAAAGAGGAAAGGGGGAGGGGAGTAACACAGAGAGGAAGAGAACCTTAAGGAAGAAAGGAGGGGGAGGGAAAAGAAAATAAAAGGTGCTGTGGATATCGCTCTGTATAAATAAAATGCTGATTGGCCAGTAGCCAGACAGGACATATAGGTGGGACAAGCAGAGAAGAGAATTCTGGGAACAGGAAGGCTGAGTCAGGAGCCGCTGCCAGCCGCTGCCATGAGTACCAACATGCAAGATCCTGGTAAGCCACGAGCAATGTGGCAAGGTATAGATTTATAGAAATGGGTTAATTTAAGATGTAAGAACTAGATAGCTAGAAGCCTGAGCCATTAGGCCAAACAGTTTAAATAATATAAGAGTCTGTGTGTTTATTTTATAAGTGGGCTGCAGGATGGCCAGGGCTTGGCAGGAGCTGGAGAGAAACTCTCCAGCTACAAAAAGGAAGAAAAGCAAAGGAAAGAGAAAATGAAATGATAAAGGGAGAAGGGAAGGGAGAACCAGAGAAGGGGTAATGAAATGTGTGAGGGTTCCGCCTTCATGAACAGATCGATGACTTTCATGGAAATGGGTCAGTTATGTTGGGGGTGGATTTCTAATAAAAGCATGAGCTCAGCCCTCATTCCTTTTCTCTCTCAGGCAGTTCCCTTGCCTTCTGCCTTCTACTATGGGATGAAACAGAAGATGGCCCTTATCGGATGTTACATCCTTGATACTGGAATTTTCTGATTGTGTTTAAAATGGCGAGAAATTTCTTTACTTTATGAATCGTCCAGTCTCAAACGCTGTGTTACAGTAGCACAAAATTGACTAAAACATCCTTGTTTCCATACTTTCATAGGAAAATAAGACAGATTTCCCTAGTGCATTTATGGTCTCTACGCTTCCCTCTTTCGGTTTATTTCCCCCACAAAAAAGAATAGTTCTCTGACTAAAGAGTTGAAGGAATTCACTGTTTCTCTCCACCATTGCCC
The DNA here is from genome assembly GCF_007827085.1 of Peromyscus californicus insignis. NCBI lineage: Eukaryota > Metazoa > Chordata > Mammalia > Rodentia > Cricetidae > Peromyscus > Peromyscus californicus. The sequence goes on from NW_026294562.1 coordinate 95,695,005, forward strand.
GTCTTCTGAATGGTGGCTCCCTCCTTGGGGAAATCTTTCTGAGAACAGTCTACCTCTGCACAGTGACGTCTGCAGTCAGATACTAAGTTCAATTTGCTGTTGTGTCTGGGGTAGTGTGTGTGATGGACAATGTTTATGACCCTAACATAGCTTCAGATCAAGCCATCTTCTCAAGTCAGTATACCATAAAGTTAATGTTTTCATCTCCATCGGTATGAACTATTCACCCCACCCAACCCTGTGTCTACACCCCAGTTCCTGGATCCTGTCAATGTGTCACTTCACACATGGATCAAGGACTTTACAGGTGCAACTGAAGTAAACCAGGAGATGCTTAGAGAGTTGTGATTAGCCATTTGTTGGTCTAAAGAAAGAGAGAGAGGCCATGAGCTTAGGAATGCCACAGAACTCTGACAGAACATTGGGCAAGCATACAAAGCAAGCTATATAAAAAAAAAAAACCTCCTAAGACACCCATAGATACAAAAGCACATACACATATATACACACCCCTCTCAAAGTAGTGGAACTGAAGGTAGCCTTTGGAGCTCAGAACCTTTGTGGTACAAACAAGTGGGTAAGTGTTTGGCCTGTAAGTCACTGCCAAATTCTCCGTGGGCTATAGTTTTATGATTTTTATTTGTAATTTTAATTATATGTATGTAGGTACATCTATGTGAGGCTTTGCACATGTGAGTGCAGTACCTTCAGAGGTCAGAAGAGGGCAGTAAATCTCTAGGTAGCTGTTTAGTGTGCCTTGGGTGCTGGGAAATGAAGTCAAGTCCACTGCTAGAACAGCGCATACTCTCAACTGCTGAGCCATCGTTTCAGGCTCCTACTGGCCCACTTGAGAGAAGGTGACCTGTCTTTAGGCCTGAGCAAGGGTGAGAATGAGTGGAAGACCGCTGTATATAGCCAGTAAAAAACAACCTCAGCCAATCAATTTTAAAATCAGTCTTAAAACTTGGGTTTGGAACCAGAATAAGAACACACACAATGATTCAGTATTCATGCAAAGTATCCATAATTTGAGGGGCCAAAGCCCCTCATCTAAGGGCTGAGGCAATTTTCAGTTTAGAGTGCTTGCCCAGCATGCATGATGCCCTGGCTTCAATCTCTAGCACCACAAAAAAATAGATGAATAAAAAGTCCACCATCTTCTAGGAGTTCAAGGATTGTGAGATCTAGAGGACAAAAAATAATCACCAACAAGAGGGAAAATACACACTCACAAGTTAATGTAATATGTGTTGCTCTGATTGGTTGAGAAGTAAAGCTGCATTGGCCTATGGCAGGGCAGGATGGAGCCAGAGAGGAAAATCCAAGAGATAAGAGGAAGAGAAAGGAGAGGCAGAGAGACGCCAATCGTCACTGAAAGAACAACATGCCGGCAGACCAGTAAGCCACAGAGCATGTGGCAAAACATAGATTAATAGCAATGGGTTAATTTAAGATATAAGAACTAAGCCGGGCGGTGGTGGCGCACGCCTTTAATCCCAGTACTCGGGAGGCAGAGTCAGGCGGATCTCTGTGAGTTCGAGGCCAGCCTGGGCTACCAAGTGAGTTCCAGGAAAGGCGCAAAGCTACACAGAGAAACCCTGTCTCGAAAAACCAAAATATATATATATATATATATATATATATATATATATATATATATATATATATATATAAGAACTAGCTAGCAAAAAGCCTCCATAGGCCATGCAACCGGTAATTAATATTAAGCCTCTGAGTTATTATTTTATAAGCAGCACTGGGCTGCAGGATGTGGATGGGAGAGATTCGTCCTGACCACAGAGGTGGGCAAGACCAGAGGAAACTTCCAACTACAGTGCCCATAAGTGCACATGGAACGTTAGTAACCAGTAGCAGTGGTATAGGTTATCCGTCATGCAAGCATCAGTAAACTTGACCAAGTGGTACAGGTCACTACAACCAAATGCAAGATAGAAATCAATTTAAAATATATATGATTGTTTCTGTTTGAAAGTGAGATTGTGAAACAGAAGATACATCTAAGAAAGTAAGAAAATGAAGTTATCAAAGAAATTAAATAGAGACAGAAAAATATAGTATGTAGTACAGAGCTATCACTACATACATATGTAACAATTCACAGAATAACATACACAACCAAGCACACACAATACATGGCAACTGATTGATAAAACCAAAAGTAGCTAGTTCAGAGTAGTAACAGAAAGATGATCTCTGGCAAGACTGATCCGAATATAAAGAAGGCACAGACAGTATTAAGAATAAAAACAGAGGCCGGGCGGTGGTGGCGCACGCCTTTAATCCCAGCACTCGGGAGGCAGAGGCAGGCGGATCTCTGTGAGTTCAAGGCCAGCCTGGGCTACCAAGTGAGTTCCAGGAAAGGCACAAAGCTACACAGAGAAACCCTGTCTCGAAAAACCAAAAAAAAAAAAAAAAAAGAATAAAAACAGAGCCCAGAGAGACAGCTCAGTCAGTAAAGCACTTGCTGCACAAGCATGAGGACCTGAATTCGAGCCTCAGCACACACATAAAAGCCATGTGTGGTATCACACACCTGTGTTTACAGCGCCGGGAAGTCAGAGGCAGGAGGATCCCTGGGGCTTGGGGCCAAGCAGCTTTGCCCAACAGCAAGCCCAAGGCCTCAGTGAAGGACCTCATCTCAAAAAGCAAGGTGGGGGCTGAGGATGTTGCTCAATTGGTAAAATGACAGCCACGCAAGAATGAGGACCTGAGTTTGGATCCTCAGTATACACATAAAGAACCAGATGTGGTGGTCACGCCTACAATCCCAGCACTTGGAGAAGACAAAATGAACCTATAAGCTTGCTACCCTGCTAGTCCAATCAACTGGAGCTCCAGGCTTAGTGCCTCAAAAATTAAGTTTGCAAGCAACAGAAGACAGTGATGTCATACGCTGTTCTCTATACAAATGTGAACCCACATACATATGCATATACACATATAGCACACACAAATATACACATGTGCTCAAAAAGACCCAAGATTAACCTCTGACCTACGCTTACACAGACACATGTGTACATACACTTGCACATGTGTATGCACTTGTACCTGCATGTGTGCATATACATGTGCACATGCACACACACAAATAAAAACAAATGTGATGGACAAAATATAATAACCATCTATTTGCTAGCAAAATTTAAGACTTCAGTAAAATGAACATATTCCTAGAAAACTGTTAAGTTGCCAAAAGTTAATAAACTAAAACCTGAATATCTATAACCAATAACAATAACAACAACTACAACTACAACCACCCTTCCAACAGGAAACCATAGGCCTGAAGTTCTAGGCAGGTCTATCCTATACCTCCAACCACAGCAATGTTTAAGGAACAATCCCTGACTTATCCAAACTCTCTCAGCAACAGAAAATGAGACCACACAATAGGGTAAAGTGGACTCTGCCAGCTGGGAAAACATACACTGTTGGCTGCCAATCAACAGATGCCACAATGGAGCATTCTGACACCTTCACACTAAAGGCAACCACTGACACTTCAGTCCCCAGAAACCTCTAACTGTACTCTACCTCTCCCTGTAAAAGAAGGTGGGATGGGGTAGCAAGAAGGCCCAGCAGGTAAAGGTGTTTGCCACCAAAACTAAAGAGTGGAGTTTGATACTCAGAACCCATACTGTGGAAGGAGAGAACCAACTTCCACAGTTGTCCTCTCCTCTCCACATGTATGCATGCCATGTGCACACATGCACATACACATACAAACACACACAAAAAATGATTTTTAAAACTTTGTATGCATGTATGTATATATTTATTTTACTTAGAGACAGTATCTCCCTGTATCTGGCCTCAAACTCACAATCCTTCTGCCTCAGCCTCCTGCATACTAGACATGTGCTACCACATACCCAGCTTGCAAATTTCTTCTGAATAAAGCTGTTACAGGGAGGGCTCTCAACATAAATCCTGAATGGGAAACAGGCAGTAGATGTGGTGTGCTGTTACTGATGACTGGCTATGCTGATGTACCTCAGAAGAGCAGACAAGACCAGCTAATAAGTACTGGGACGACAGCCACATCCTCAGCCACAACCCCCACAGCTGATACTCAAGGGCCAAAGGAACTATCTGTCTTGACCAGAACTTTTCCACCCCCATGAAATCTTTGTTTTATTCCTTCATCCAAAGCCAGACACTAATAAGCGCTGGCAGAAGGCCCAGAAGATGGGTAACCTCTTTCTTAGCTGTCTTAAAACAGTCTTTATCCCTTATCAATAAGTACAGCTTAGAGAGAACTGCATGAGTGTCCTTCTGCCAAAGCAAAGAGGAATAAGTGGCCCTCTGTGTCCTGACCACCACGGGACACTGGTCCTATGCCCAAAGGGGTCTGACAGAACAGCCACTGACCCTGTGTGTTTACACAGTAAAGCCCTATGTAAACTTAGCATCCATATCGGCTGCTTTGTGCCATCCACAGGGATGTAATTAGGCAACACATGGCTTGATTTCCAGTGCCAACAACACAATTCAATTACGGTATTATCTGCAGATGCAGTCATGGGGCCTAATGAGAAGGAATATTGGATGGAAAGTTAACACCCTACTACAAGCTGCAACAATGGTCTTTGTATTAGAAACGAATCATTAATGACACTGGTCCAAGGGTCTTTAACAGTCACCTCCTCTCTACTTCCTCTCACAAACATCTGGGATTTCCATCAAATATCTTCATATCTATGGTATACCCATTCAGACTTTAAGAACTCAAGTTTATATGATTAACAATCCTGCTTTTTGCTTATGGGCACTTCTTTTTGCATTTGCAAAAACCAGTTTTTGTCTTGCAAACCCCTCACTCTCACCACTGCCACTGATCACCTAGAGATGAACATCATCACCTTGAGGCTCTGCAGGGGGTGGGGAGCATACTTGCTGTCAGGATAGAATTGTCCAGTAGGGCAGTCCTAACTGTCCTCATCATGTGTAACAATGGCAATTCTCAGTATTATCTCTATTAACTGAACAGCAATGTACCTTTTGATGGTGAAAGTAACATCAATACTAATATCAATGAAACAGAGATATTGTAGAACAGCCAAGTACTTACCAAGTACCAGGCACTAAGTCCTGGTCACTATTAATTTAACCCTCACAATAATAAAACATAGAGAGCATTGATACCACTGTTTCATTTACATAGAAACTGAGCTGCAAAAGGATTAAGCAACTGTCAAAGACACCACAGAGGAAGTAACTGGCTGAAGTGGAATTCAAACCCAAAAGCTTCGCTCTGTAGACCATACTGATAATTATACAAGTTCTAAACTCTTTGCCCCAAGAAGTCCACCCAACCTTCTTGAAAATGTGGATGGTATTAGAAATCTTGCGGACACTTTTCAGTAATTATCATTCTCTTCACTAAGAATATCTATCACAGAGGTGCATGCCCTCCAGACAGTAAAACACTCAAAGCTGAACTGCGTCATATGCTGGTATCGACTGAGTACAACTAAGAAACTATTCACAGGATTTAGCAACTACTGAGTCTTCAAAAATAGTGAGTGATAGTCTTAAAAAATAAACTCATCCAAAGATCCAAGTCAAGAAAACAAAAATGAAATTCAGTATGATGCCAGAGAGAAAACATATACAGAAACTAGTATATGCCTCCTAACCAATGAAAGGATAATTTCGTCACAACAGCAAATAAAATATGGACATGACAGATGTTTGCTAAACAGCTATTATGTGTTACAGACTAATGGTGAGATGCCGTGGGACAGGCTCTGTCTTCTTGAAACTGACATTCTGGTGCAATAAGAAGAGCGATATACCTGGGCTGTGGTGGCGCATCCCTTTAATCCCACCATTTTGGAGGCAAAGGCAGGCAGTGAGTTCAAGGCCAGCCTGGTCTACAGAGCGAGTTCTAGGACAAGCTCCTAAGCTACCGAGAAACCCTGTCTTGAAAAAAACAAAAACAAAAACAAAAAGCACAGCAATATGAATGTAACAGGAGATTATACATGTGCCATAGAGAAACATAAATACAGCAGGAGAGATGGCTCAGTCCATACATAGTGTGCTTGCTTCCTCCTGCCTCCTGATTTCCCACACAGCGATCTGAAACAGTCCTCTCTGTCACTGACACATTATATAACTGGATCCTCAAGGTGTCCCTTGGCTCAGGATCTTCAGGTAAGAATCTGGGACAGGTTTGTGGGGGATGTGGCTTAGTATAGCCTGTATGGAACATAGGAAACGTGTTTCTTTACTTTCCAGGACAAAGAGCCCTCTTTTTTATCCTATCCATAGCCCTCCATCCTGGAAGGGTGTGTCTGGACAGACTTTCTGGGTTTCCGTCTGGAACAGTTATGAGAGTTTTATAGAAAGAAAAACCTAAGATTTTTCTGGGCAGGTGGGTAAGGGGGAATAACTGTATGTAGACTGTTTGATTTTGATCCTAGCTCTACAAATTGTCTTCATGATATGAGCATCTGTTTCCTCATATTTAGGTGCAGCTAAGAACAGCTCCCACCTGAGGAGGGGGCTGTGTTACCCACATAAAGCACTTACATTAGTTCTTGGCACATAGTAAGTATAGTAAGTACTATAAAACAAGCTATTTGTCGAGATAGGGGCTTACTATGTAGCCCAGGCTGGCCTGAAATTTGCAGTGATCCTCCTGCCTCAAATGCTGGGATCACAGGTGTAAGGCATCATATCTGGCTAAAATGTAAGCTCCTGATAAATTAAAAGAGGGACCGAACATCTTTCCCATGTTGAATCTATTCCTCAAAGGTCAAGTCTGCTTCTCACTATGGAAGCTCTGTTTCACCCATCCAGGTTTTATGGTTTCTGTTATATACAGTATGCACATTCATCCATGGACTTTCCCAGGGTCTATAAGATTGACATATTGCCCTGATTGGTCTCTGCTTTTCTTTTTTTTTTTTTGGTTTTTTTGAGACAGGGTTTCTCTGTGTAGCTTTGCGCCTTTTCCTGGAACTCACTTGGTAGCCCAGGCTGGCCTCGAACTCACATAGATCCGCCTGGCTCTGCCTCCCGAGTACTGGGATTAAAGGCATGCACCACCACCGCCCGGCGGTCTCTGCTTTTCTTATTGCCCCCTTACAGACTGTCTCACCCACAGAGCATCCAAGTAAGCCTGAGAATGTAGCTGAAGTCACTCTTCCCATAAATCTCTAATTCTCTCCCACACCTTCATGATAATGTCTGTCTGAAGTTCTCCCCATACCAGCCATGCCATAATATGATTGTCTCTTCTGCATCTGAGGCTGTGTTCCTTTTCTTTCCCTGGAATATCAACTTTTAGCATATACACTGACCCTCCCAGGCCCATGACACTTTCTGTCTCCTCTCCTGGAAAGCTGTTCTCCAGATCCCCTCAGATTTCTAATAAAATGTCACCAGATCAAAGGCCTCACCTGGCTTTATCTAACACAGGATTCCCTTTGTGACCTGTTTATATTTATTTTTTGTGTGTTCATGTGTCCTCTGATGCTGTCTATCTGATGTTTTGAGACAGGATCTCTACTTGGCCTAGAACTCGCTGATTAGGCTGGAATGACTGGCTAGTGAGTACCAGAGGCCCTCCTATCTATCTCTGCTTCCCCAATGCTGGAATTAGTAAATCAGAACCACCACGTCTGGCTATTATATATGGTTCTGGGGATTGAATTTTGGTCCTCATGTTTACCTCACACAAGACTACCCTCTTTAGGAAGCAGCTTATTCATCCCTCAAAGAGTCAATACTATCAAGACATCAGTTCTTGCTTGCTCTGTTGAGCAGAGGTGGGGATTGAATCCAGGGCTTTGTACATGCCAGGTAAGTGCTCTGTTATTCAGCTCCATCTCTAGGTCCAATGCAATGTGAAGATCAACACAATTCCAACCATAATCCCAACAAGTTCTCTTCTGCATTTGGACAAACTGATTCTGAAGGAGAGAGAGATGGGGTAAGGGAAGGACCACTGGCTCAAGACTCAGGCTGGCCAACACAATGGTAACTAACAAAGTCGCAATACTAACACAAGATCTAACTTTAAGGCTTACAGTAGAGCTACAGTAATTAACACACTGTGACACTGGTAAAGAACCATACAGAAGCCTCAAAAATACACCTATGGAATTGCAGTCAATAATCTTTGACCAAGAAACAAAAGCAATACAATAGAGAAATAGTTATTATCTCATTCATCCCTCACAACCATTCATGATTCTGCCAGGGGAATCAATCCTCAGGCCAGGGCTCAAATGTACTTCCTGTCAACCACACACAGCCCTGTGACTTTTACCTTAGTATATGCAAGAGCTTCTAGATGAGACTTTTTAAGTGCATTGCTAGACAACCCACCTCTTGATGGTGTCTCGTCAGTAAGTTACCACAGACCCTAACTTAGAACAAGAGATCCCAAACTATGGAGACTTGGAAAAGGAGGACATTGGTCATAGCCTCTCAAGGACACCTCTGTTCACGGAGAAATTGAGAGCCTGCCAGATGACAACTCGGCTGAGTTACAGTGGAGCCTGTAACATGAGGAGGCTGTAGGATACAGACAGCCTCCCTCACCCCGGCTCCAACTCCCAGAAACCTCCGTGACTCAGATGTATTTCTGCAATGGGGAGAAGCAAACAACAGGAAAGGGGCAGTATCGGATGTCCTGAGCACTTCCTGCAGTCAAGCCCCACTCAGCCATGTACCTCCTTTCTCCATCTCCTCCGGCCATACAGTTCACACCGCGGGGAGCAAAGGCCTGAAGCATGAAGCGGCATACTCTGCAAATAGGGCCACTGAAGTGTGTCCAGTAAGGACAGAAAGAAAACCTGGGACCTTCTGGTAAAGTTTGCAATAACAACCTTGGTACAACGAGGACAGCTTCCTGATTACTCCTGTCAAGGAATCAATCAGCCAGAACAGCCTACTGGTAGACTTCCCCAAGTATCCACAATTATACTGCAGCCTTTTTAAAGAAAACCCCTACTGACTAATGCAAATATTAAAACCAAACACTTACGGTAAATTTAAAAAATGATAGGAGAGAAAGAATGCCGTAATCATGGTGTGAATCAAAACTGCCTGCCATCTCCTCAACACGCTGACAGCTAGGGAAATGAGCAGACACTGATTAAGGAACAAAGTCAGCTCAATTTCAAGCTTCAGTTCCACAGTAAGCCATGATGCACTCTGAAAATTTTACAACACAATCAATCTCATTACACCCAAACAGCCTCACAGTCAGGATCCAAATTCTAATAGAGCTCTACACAGCCACTGGTACACCCACCTAGGCCAATAGAGACTCCTAAATTATCATACCAGTAGAAGAGAGTTCCACAAGAAAGAGAGAGGGACATGTACATTAAACTACTTAAATGTAAACTACTTAAACATTAGTCTAACTAAGGGCCCTTCTCTATGCCAACAAAAGGAACTAGGATCTGAGATGTGGGGGATGATATATCAGTCCTAGGGACCCCTAGCTTACCTGCAATGATCCCATCCATCTGCTCTAGGGCAGCTTCCAGCGCATGACTAGCATCAGAAGCCATGGCTTCTTTTGTCCACTTAGTCTCCTCCTGCTGCTACTGAAAATTCAAATACAGAACAAAGGAAAAATTATAGAAGTTATGCATTATATGTGCAAGACCATGAAAGAGCTTTAGATGCATCATCATATATTTCTAAATATTTAAAACAGCAGCTTTACTGAGGTATCATTGATAAACAAAGAACTCCATATATTTAATGTGTTCTGTCTGGGCATACACAAAACCTCATGACACCATGACTAAAATAATGGTAATAAACATAACCAGCAACTTTAAAAGTTTTATTTGTTTGTTTTGGTGCTAAGTGTAGTTATCATGGTGAGAAAGTTACTTTTTCCACAAATGCTTAAGTGTAGAATACTGTGTTCATTGCACATACAACACACCTTCATTAAGAATCCATAAGGGGCCAGCAAGGTACCTCAACAGTACTGGCAGATTGGCATGGACCACATGGTGACCATTGCTGTTTGACAAAGTTCCAGCATTTCAACATTGCAGACCACACTTCTCCAGCACCTTTTTACTTTCATTTTTAATGATTCTCAATATTAATGCCTTTCCCTTTGGGAAATTTTGTGTGGGCTTTGGTAAAAGATAAAAATGTGTACAATGGCCGGGCGGTGGTGGCGCACGCCTTTAATCCCAGCACTCGGGAGGCAGAGCCAGGCGGATCTCTGTGAGTTCGAGGCCAGCCTGGGCTACCAAGTGAGTTCCAGGAGAGGCGCAAAGCTACACAGAGAAACCCTGTCTCGAAAAACCAAAAAAAAAAAAAAAAAAAAATGTGTACAATGGTAACCTCTGTAAACAAAATAATTCTTTGAAAAAAAATCCCCACCACCATGGAATCAGTAATTCTATTGTACCCTCCTAATTACACCAAGAACAGGAATGTTAGAGATTTACTAGACACACCTGATCCCAAGGATAAAATACCTACAATTCAGATCCAGAACCTGAGGCCAGTAAGGGCAAGAATTCAGTAAATAAATGTAAAGAAATCAGAATGGTACAGTATAATGGGAAAAGAGTAAGACATCAGGACCTTCCCTTTTACGAGTGTTATGAGGGGAACAGGCCCATATAGTAAGATTAAGAAACTGTAATACAGAGTCTGCTCCCCCAGAAGTCCTTTTCTCATTCCCTTGGGAGCTTAAGGAAAGTTCCTGCTTGATAAAGCAGCCATTCTTATCTCTAGCAAGAGGAACTTGTGGCCCTTCTTCCATCAACATTATGCTGGTGCCTATTGTCAAGGTCAATGCTAAATTCTTCTACTCCTGATCTCAAGCCACACCCCAGCTCACATGCCCTTTGTCTCTCATTTAATCCTATGTGCAACTATACAGTATAAAAGGTGTCATCTTTTCTCAATTAAAGACTGCTGACACTCAACCTGATTCACCCTCAGATCGTGTCTGTCTTCTCTTTCCCCCAACCCCGCCCCATGGCCGCTGTTGCCAACTCCATGCATTTTCTTTGGGATGTGACCCCACTGCTGAGCTGAAGCATGTCTCTGGCAGCAGATCTTCCACAGGACCTGGTTTGGTTCCCAGCACCCACACAGCAGCTCACAACTATCTGTAATGGTAACGTCAGTTCCAGAGGACCTAATGCCTTCTCCTAATCTCTGCATACATGCAGGCAAAATACCCACACACATAAAACAGAAATAAAATCTTTTTTTTTTTTTTTAAATCCAGGCCAGGACCAGCAAGATAGCTTAACATGGAAAGCACTTGTTGTATAAGTCTAACAACCTTAGTTCCATCCCCAGAATCAATTAAGAAGTGAAAGGAGAGGGCAGATTCCAAAAATTGTCTTCTGATCTACACACACGTGCTGTGGCACACAAAATAAGAATAATTATAATGGTGAACATGATAATGACTTGTAGGCGCACGGGGCGGGGGGTTGGGGGTGGGGTTGGGGACCTAGCAGTGGGTATTTGGTTTCCAACATCTCCATGCATTCTCCCTCCTGGGAAGAATACTCTTTCAACATGAATCTTTAGCATTCACGTTTTTGTAAAGAAGAGTTAACAGCCTATCCAGAGTTGCCTGCAACAGCAAAATACAGTTGCTACACCTCTCCATGCTGACAGTCAAGGCCCCAGAAGCTCTACCAAACACTGGGGAAGGCCCTACTACTGTCTTAGAGCCACGTGTAACCCCCACCACAGTCCTTCTTCCCTGGATGTGTGTGATCCTGGCTGAAATGCTCCAACTGTCATTTTCCTTTTTCCAAATGACCAGCGTGCCCCATCTAGAAGGGTCACAAGTACAAAGATATGGAGAGAATGCTGTCCCAAGAGCACTGCCTCTGACTATCTCAGCTATTTACCCAGCACTATTCTAGGATAAATTCCAGCCTCTCCAGGCTAAAGACCACCTCCTAGGATACACAGTCCAGCCACTTCCTAATGCTCACTCCCTTTTCTCAGGGCCCATCACTAGAGATGACGGACTTCCTCCCCTCACTCCCATCCCTGCCCACCCAGGCTACTACTTCCGTGTCTGGAGAAGTCTGCCTCTTAGACACTGAAGCTACACTGCCTTCTTGCTGCCTCCTCTATTGTTTCCTGCTTCTCACCTCCCTGGACGACAGGAGAGGTCTTACAGCAGCATTTGTCATCATAAGAAGATACTGAGCTCATGTCTGTAAACCGGGAACAAGAGTCATTGTTTGTTTGCTCATTCAGCAAAACCTACGCATGTGCCTAATGTGCATCACACTTTGAATGACCCAGGCATAGTTCCCACGCCAAAGCATGAAACAGATGGTTCTGAAGGGCTCTAATCACTTCTCTTGTGACATGGACCTCTGGAGGAAATTAGGCCCCACACAGGAGTGGCTTGGGAGATGAAATCGTTAAGGAATTTAAGATCACAAAGAACTGGTCTGAGTCCAGGCCGGATCTACCATTTAGTGTGATCACTGAGCCTTGGTTTCCTCATCTGCAAAATGAGGACAACAGCATCTAACACACAAGACTGGTGTTGGGACCAGAGAGTCGGTAAAGTCATATTGAGTGCTCCTTGCATACAGTAAAGGTCTGATTTTGCTGTTTTGCTTTTAAATTGAGGACATAACTCTGGACATACCTTTGTCAGACCAGTTCACAGGACAAGATTTGAAACTACAATGCAGTGGGCCAGGGAGGAAGAATCCAGCCACACTCAGAGGCTGGTTCCCCTGCAGGAGGTCATGACAAGGGAAGAAGGCCATTCTGCACAGGGAGGAAAAAGCAGCATTCCACAGGGCCAAGGTCCATGGAGAGTTCAGAAACAAGGGCACGTGGCTGGGGTAGGGGTGGGATGGAAGAGTGGGAGGGAGGAAGGAATCTGTCTGGAGTCAAGAACTACTGTACAGCTAGCTTAAGGGAGTAAGAATATTCACTCAAAGAGGGGAACAGGGGACCTGACTTCAAGGTCTTAGTACAGTGGCCACACACTCATGGGCCAGAGCTCCCATGAAGCAGGAAAGTGGTCTAGGCAGACTCCAAAGGGTGGCATTACTGGAGTCTGAAAGGGAAGAAAGCTTGGGTCCAGACAGACAAGGCAGCGGGGAAAGGGGAGGTAGCAGAAGCAGGGCTTGTTCAGCCATAGGGACATGAAGTTTGAAATAGTTCCCTCCGAAAAGCATCTCACTGCTCCTAGAAGGGAAAATGACCACAATCCTTCCCATGACCTATGACAAGAGCGCTGGCAGGCCAGCTTGGCACTGTTCTCCCTGTAGCTCTGGCCTTCCACTTGCTCCCCAAACACTCTAAGACCACATCCTCCTCTGTGAGTTACCATCTGCCATCTTCTCTGCTCTTGAGTTCACTCCCCAGCTTTCTCCAAGGCTGGTTCACTCTCATCCTTAGGTCTCAGCTTCCAAGTACCTTCTGGAAGAGGCCTTCCCTAGACATCCCTCCTCTAAAGTACACAATTCCTAAGTATCTTATCCATCTGTGTGTTCACTTCCCATTCTGCCTCCTTCCCAATGGAACAAGGGACTCTGTCGACCCTTATTACTCCTGTTGTCTCAGTGCCTTGCAGGGTACCTTGGCATAAGCAGTTTGTAAGTAATTACTTGTGAGAAAATGATGAATCCAGGCAGCCATCATCCCCTAAACTCTGGCAGGCTTGGCACTGGGGAGGTACCGATAACTGCTCCCATGGGCCACATAGTCTACTGGAAAAGACAGAAATATGAACAAATAATTATGGCACACTGTGAGATGTACTGATAGAGGCGGATCAGCAGTATCACTGAGTCTTGACAGATGAGTAGGAGCTTTCTCAGAAGGTAAGGAGGAGAATGTTCTTTCAGACAGAGAGGGTGGTGCATGAGGCAGGGAGGCATGTAAGGGCAGGACATAGTTAAGGTCAAAATGGTTGATGAATTATGCAGAAGCAACCAGCTAACTCTCAGTGAGTCAAAGCTTTCCACAGACTCCCATTAGCAGGATCTGGACAATTTAATAAGAGGATCCAGGGAATCACTACCTCCCGGCTCTGAATATCAGCATGTAATATGTTAAATGGTCTCAGCTGGAAACAGAGTGAAGATTTTTCAGGAAAGATCTCATATTTCAGCAAGCAGGTAGGCTCCACTGATGAGTCATGGGAGGGACCAGGATAAGTCCCAGGTTGGGACCAGGATGAAAACTGATGGGGTCAGCTTGGTGAGGGACAACCCCCAAGGGGTCATATGTTCCCCTGCAACAGAGAGGCCTTAAAAGAACCACCTAGAATGTCTGCCCAGTGATGAGTTTGTACTTGGCAAACAGCAAGCGGGTGGACCCTGGGTGCACCCTGGGAGCCCACAGAAAGAGGAGCATGAGTCAAAGGTGTATCCTTGCCACAGCCCAGTAGCCGTGGCAGTGGGACTGGGGAAGCTGCTCCAGGCAAAACTGATGAGCTCACTTCTAGACCTGCTGGATCTGAAGCAACAGCAGGACACCTGAGTAATGATAGGTTCCTGTCAGCTCTGTCACAGGGCCACTGTGAAGCATTATGGTGTCAGGTGTACAGGGGATAATATGCCACAGGTACCTCCCCCAACTGTGTGAACATGGGCAATCTTGCTGGGCAATCTCACTAATTCAGGGAAACCAGGAAGTCTCTAGCCATTCCCCTTCTGACTGCTATCAGCCATTCTCCACCTTCCTAACTGTCTAGGATAGACTTTGTGTTAGCAAAGAACACATAATGGTGCAACCTTTGCCTCTAGAATCTTGGGTTTAAAAAAAACTTCACGTCTCTTTTCACACTTGTAACATTAAATGTATATGGTCTTCCTACACTAAACTTTTCTTCAATTCTCTGTGAATTACATGAAGTATTCTACGTAATTCAATTCAATTTTAACATTACATACCAGGATATGGTCTCAGATCCCACAAGCTGAGGGCTCAGTCCCACAGGTTTACCCTCCCCTCACACACACACACACACACACACACACACACACACACACACACACACGCCAGATATCAGTGAAAAGTTCAGGGCCAACTGACTAAAAAACAAGGAGTCCACAACCCCTTCCTCAGATATGATAATCTGCTAGACTGGCTCACAAAAGTTAAGATTCATATTTTGCAAGGGATTAAATATGGAGTTAAGAATTCTAACCCATGGGGCTTGAGAGATGGCTCAGCAGACAAGAACGCTTACTGCTCTTGCAGATGACCTGGGTTCAGTTTCAAGCACCTATGCAGCATCTCACAACCATCTGTAAATCCAATTCCAGGAGACCCAATGCCTCTTCTGACCTTGGCAGGCTCCTGCACACACATGGTACACACATATATAACCAGGTGAACACACATATTCATACTACACACACATACACACACACACATACATACACATACACACACACACACACACACACACACGCCCTTGGTCACCGGCTTTCATTCTCTAGGCGTCGTTTATCATCTGCATAAACTTAGATATGATTGAAAGGGTGTTAGCATTTACCTGGCCAGCCCCTTGGGGACCTAGCCAGTAAGTAGGCAGTACACCATCCTACATAGCCCCATTGCGCATGTGCCAAGCCCCCTTTAAGAGGTGGGCTCTGCCCACCTTTCTCCCTCTCTCTCTTCCCACTAGGCTGCATCTGTACCTCCTTTCTTCCCCCTTTCCATCTCTTCTTTTTCTCTCTCATTCCTCCTCTCTCCTCAACCTTTATCTCCAGAGACGCACTAAAGCAAGAAATCCACGGAGTCTGCTTAAAGGGCAAAGGGATTAATAAAGGAAAACTCACAAGACAGAACAAAGGAATTGTCACAGGGTCCTGGAAAGGTGAGGCATGATCTCACGCTGTCCCAGCCGCATCCAAGTCCCATGATGTAGCAAAGAGAGAAGCCTACGTGCCTCTCAGGTCTTAAGGGTAGCCCCGAGTCATGCTCCAGGGGCAGGTACTTCAGTGTCATAGGTAGGTGGGACAGTTACCTGCTACATCTCTAGGGGTAGTGTTTCAAGGTCATAGACAGAACAGCTATCCACCTCATCTCCCCCTTTTGTCTAAATAAGGAAGTTCTAACCTAATACAAAACTATATATAATAGAGACAATTATCAAGTATTGTCCAGGAGAAGGGAAAGGTAGTAACATAAACAAAAATAGTAATATAATCAGCAAGAACAACATCCAACAAGAGACACAAACTAAAATCCAGAAATGTCCAGAACATAGGTAAATGGCACGATACAGAGATTGCCCCAATCAATAGCTGTTCTATCCTAAAGAATTCAACTTTATGACAATGAGACATGTCTGGTCCTGGCAGTACCATCTACTTCAGAGAAGATGATGGGCATCAAAGAAACTCCACATGGAGTTTACTTTCTTTGTGGCAAAAGTTAGCCACTGAGCAAGAAAATGTCCTTGCCTCAACTGCTGACAGTATGCTATCCGAAATGGACAAGCAGGACACAAAATAAAGGACTGCCACGCTTTGCCAAGACAAGGTAGGACAGTTCTTTAGAAAACCCTGCTTCACAGAAAAGTCTGTTGGATATACTAGGCCTGTAGGCTGAAGATGGATGCCCCAATGGTACAGAGGAACCTTGGGTGACTGTCTAGGCAGCCAGCTATTTCTGTCATTTCTCACATTTTTTTGGAAGTCACTTGTTTGGACTTCCTGCTTACTCAGTTAATATTATTTCCTTCTTGGGTCTCTGATAGAATTAAAGACTAGACAATTATAGTTCCAGTTTTCCTTGTTAACAAATTCAGAAAAGAAACTCACTAAAAAGTTGTAAAGTGAGTAAGTTTGAAAAACATCAAAAGATAGTTTTTGGTTAGGATAGAAAGTGAATTAGGTACAACACTTTGGACTCATCAAAGTAGGATAAATAATGGAGTATTTTCTCTGAATTTCTCAAATGTTAATGAACTAGACATTATTAAATAATTCTTGACTGTATATATTATATATAGTTATTTTGCTTATTGTATATAGTTTTCCTTATATTAGTTATAACATTCTTTTATTATTTTAGACACAAAAAAAAGAAACGTGGTGATATTTTGTTGTACTCTAATAAAACTTGCCTGAATATCAGAGGACAGATCCAGCCAGAGTTAGACACAGAGGTCAGGCAGTGATGGCACAAACCTTTAATCCTAGCACTTGGGATCACACACCTTTAATCACAGTACTTGGGAGTCACAAGCCTTTAATCCCAGCACTAGAAAGGCTCAGACAGGAAGTGATATGGCTGGACAGAGAAAGGAATATAAGGCTGGAGAAGACAGGAATTAGGCCCTTTCAGCTGAGGATTCAGAGGCATTCAGACTGAGGATCCATGGAGACAGGATTTTCTTTTTTCAGCTGAGGAGTTGGTGAGGTAAGAAGTGGCTGGGGCTTGTTTCCTCTGATTTTTTTCAGCATTTACCCCAATATCTGGCTCCGGGTTTTTATTTAAGACCCTTTAGGATTTGTGCAATAATGCACTCTGCTTCCCTTCTTCCCTTCCCTTAAAAAAATCCTCTATGTGAGCACTGTCTGCATGGTGTGAGTGACTTTTCCCCATGTCCTTTGGCTTCCACCCACCATGGCTGCCACCCGCTGTTTTTAAATACAACAAAGGGGTCTATTATAAATAACAAGTTATTCTATATACACCTCTAGTCTTAGCTATACATCTTAAAAGTTACTCTATACTTCAAGAGTTTTAGGAAGCTTGGGCTAAGAATCAGGGAAAACAATCATATACATCATTTGTCTTATCTGACAACAGACAATGATATGCTCTGTGTCTTCCTTGCCTTCTCTGTTTCTCCCCATAGGGAAGTGTTGTGTGACAAAACTTTTCCTGGAGAGATGAATGTAACATCTGCTCACCCCAGATTGGGAATCTACAACAGACCAAAGTGCAGATACCACCGAAGTCCAACTTGTTGAACCAATGAGTTTAATTAGGGTTACTTACAGGTATATAGGTGAGGGGTTACTTCAAGAACAGAAATGACTCAAAGACAGCTGCATCACCAAGGCCCATCCCAGGATGGGTGACAGCTCACAAAAGCTGGGAACCTGGACCACACTACATAACATGCAGGCAGCCCAACAGGTTCAAGAGTGTCCTTTCCAAGTGACTCTGATATGCAACTTTTCCATGCAGCTTAGCTGGTTTCTACTTCTTCCAAGCAAGTTGGTCTGATCTCAGAACAGCTTTTTTTTTCCTCTCAGAGTCTTCTTGGCAGCTTAGCTTGTCTGTCTTCTTGGCAGTTAGCCTCCCCTGTTTTTTGTTTTTGTTTTTTTGTTTTTTGCAGCATGGTTCTGCTTACTCTGGCAGGGAGGGTCCCAGTGAATCTGGTCAGTTTCAGGGACTTCCTGAAGCTATTTTGAGTTGTTTACCTTCATGTATAAGGAGCTTCCTACAGGATGGGTTGTTTTTAATCTCTGAGGAAACTGTTGCACAACACTCCACCCCTTCCTCTAGATCTTCTATTCTTTCAGCCCACTCTTTCACAATGACCCCTGAGCATTGGAGGGGGTGACTACAGATGTCCACCTATAGCTCAGAAACAGGCCACCATGTAACAGTAACAGTCACTTGTTCTCAGTAACTTTTAAGGTGGTTTATGAGTTGAGGCTGATAACAGTGATAAGCACATCACATCCATCTAGAAGAAAACCAAAGAAATTACTTTCCTATCCCATCCTATGACCTCCACAGCCACAGGTTTTGTTCTAGTTTACAGTACCAGGCTTCAACTTCCTCTTGTGGAGTGGGTCTTAAATCAAACTGGAAGGCTGTTGCTCTTACCCAGAATAGCCAAGCCACTATTGCACAGAGGCCCATCCTGCCTGGCTTGCTGGTGTTGTAGCAACCAGGGTCCGTAGGCAAGCAGGAATGTTGGTCCACCAGCAGCCTGCATCCCCTTTAACAACACAAAGCCAGCCAGAAGGGTCTGAGTTTCCAGTTCAAATCTAGCTTAATTTTTCCACATTCTATAGTCAAAACCTGCACATGTGTCTTCAGCAATAGGTCTGACCTTCCAGTTCTAGCATACAACCAGCAGCAGTAGTAATAACTTTTATGATTTGTGGGGCCTCAGGGACTTCCCCGACTAACAACTCACAGGAAAGCAGCCTTCTTCTGGCACTGGATTTTTCATTCAATAACCTTATGGCCTCTAGGAGTGTCCTTTTTCATCCACGTAGGGTACCTTTTGGATTTTAACTCTTTAGCTGTTGTTTTAACAACCCATTTTTCCTTTTAATTAACCCAGCCCCGGTAGGACTGTAAGGCAGACAGAAGTACCATTGTACCTGGCTGTTGTTAGCGCTTAGAATTACCTGGTTGGCCTCTTGGGAACCTTGTCAGTAAGCAGGCAGTATCTTAGCCCATTCAGGGTCCTGACAACGTCATCCTATGTAGCCTCATTTATGTAGCCCTTTTGGGCATGTGTCAGGCCCCCTTAAAGTGGTGGGCTCTGCCCACCTTTCTCTCTTCCTCTCCCTCTCTCCCCACGAGGCCTCATCTGCACCTCCTCTCTTCTCCCTTTCCTGTCTTCTTCTCTTCTTCCTCCTCTCCTCAGCCCCTATATCCAGAGGTGCACTCTTCATTCCTCCCACCCTTACCCCTAGTAAACTCTCCACGTGAGTTCTGAGGTGTGGCGTGACTTTCTAGGGCACCTTGGCTCCAACCCGCCAAGGCTGACTTTCCACCATTTTTATTACAGCTTTCTCTTCAATGGCTTTCCAAATGTGCAAAACACTGTGTCTATATAACCAAACGTTTTCCAGAGGATGGGCAGGATAAGGTAACATCCCAACCACCACATAACAAAGATAACACTAGTGAAGCTCTCTGAAAATCTGTGGTCATCTGTTCTGAGCAAGTGTCAGCTGATCCAAGAGGTTCACAATTAAGAAGATACTAAAGTCAAACATAAGCAAGGTCTAATAATACAGCATGGAAAACGTTCCATCTGTTAGTATCAATGGCTTCCTCCACAGATCGAAGTTGGGTACAAAGCATGAATAGGAGGTGCTAAATTAACTAGCTCTCTGTAACCCCCAGTCATTCCCTCTGAGCTCATATCCTAGAGCTCGTCCATGGAGCCTCCCTATGTTTCCCATACCTGATAAACTCAATGGGCCTGACTCAATTTGCTCAGATCTACCATCCAGGGCCAAAAGGAACCATGATCCAGTTCTCCCTGTCATACCTACTGGCTCCCTGGGTCAGACAGGCCTTGGGTTGGCACTCTAACTGTTGCCTCCCCATTCACCATACCTAGCTGTTAGGGAGTTCCCAACTAAACAAACCATCTCCACCCTTAGTGAAGGGGCTCTGGCCAGCTCAAGCACTGTGAGCATGGCTCTGGCAGGCCTTGCCCTTCTTTCCCCTGATTCCCTCTGCCTTGCTAAAAACCATTAGATTACATTGTTAAAGCTAGCCCCCAAGGTCTATTTCCTTATTTGGTCACTTCCTCCTGGGGCTGACCAGAAGGTCCTGCTAACAAAGTACTGAAGTCCAACAATCAAAAACCCCCTTTGGCTCACCTAATTAACATGTCAAATTAAAATTAAACACCTCATCCTAACATGAAGTTTTTCATTTTACCTTTATAAACTGTTTTCCTACGTGCTACGTCTGTCTCCTTTCTATCCAGAGGCAGTCCTTCATCCCCTGGGACAAATACCCGACCCCTTTCCCTTGGTCCCTTCTCCTTCTCCCTCATCCTCTACCTCTTGTCTTTGTCTCTTATTCCCTGCCCTCTGTCCCTCTGAGGCAAATAAATCTTTGTGCTGAGAACTTGGCCTTGGGGGTCCTGAGCCGATACTTTTCCTTTCACCTAGCATAACGCTTCCTGGATGGAAATGTACAGTCCTAAGTCTGGGGGTACAATTACCTACCCTAGGACAGGTTGATCAGCTTCATCTGTATTGTTCTATCACGCTTGTCTTCTGGTTAACTGCTCCTCAGACTTTAAAGCAGTGGTTCTCAACCTATGGGTCTTGATCTCTTTCGGGTCAAATGACCTTTTCAAATGGATTGCATATTAGATGTCCTGCGTATCAGATATTCACATTACGATTCACAACAGTAGCTAGCCCCATCTCCTTTGCTTGTTGTAATTGTTCCTTTACACAAACAAATACACAACAGAGGCCAGGCAACCTCTGCCTCTGCTTGAAGATACTCTTGACCCCTATGCAAAGACTGAAAGATTTCCTCTAACCTTTAGCTGTTTTCAGGGTACCTCCATATTCATGTGGAAGGCCCTACTCATCAAGTAGGCATGCTACCTCATACTACATAGATGAAGGCTGACACCTGGGATTTCTTCCACAGACACTCCTAATCCTAATGGCTCAGCCTTAGCTGCATGTCTCACAACCATAGTAAGAAACATGCAACTGCTGTCATAAAACAAAGGCACACTAACACACACCATACAGGAAAGGACAACTCTATTGGAATTTCCTCCACAGATGCTCCTCACTCAGGTTTCTCAGCCTCAGCTGCATGCCTTGCTACCCATAGCCAGGACTGTGAACTCACTCCTCCTCAAATCATCTTTGGTTCTGCTGGGTCCCTGTTTGGGCACCAATTATGTTGTACGACAAAACTTTTCCTGGGGAGATGCAACACACACATCTACTCACACCAAATTGGGAACTAAAAACAAACCAAAGTACAGTTACACCAAAGTCCAACTTCGTGAACTAATGAGTTTTATTAGGGTTGCTTACAGGAATATGGGTGAGGAGTTACTTCAGCAGCAGAAATGACTCAAAGATAACTACATCACCAAGGCCCATCCCAGCACGGGTGACAGTTCACAAAAGCTGGGAACCTGAAGCACACTGCACAGCCTACAGACTGATCAACAGGTTGGAGAGTGTCCTTTCCAAGCGACTCTGGCATAAACTTCTTCAATGCAGCTTTGCTAGTTTCTGCTTCTGCCATGCAGTTGGTCTGATCTCAGAGCAGTTTTTTTCCTCTCAGAGTCTTCTTGGCAACTCAGTTTGTCTCAGAGCCTTCCTGGCAGCTAGCCTCCCCTGGGGGTCTTTTTTGCATCTTGGCTCTGCTTACCCTGGCAGGGAGGGTCCTGGTGAATCTGGTCAGTTTCAGGGACTTCCTGAAGATATTTTGACTTATTTACCTTCCTGCTTAAGGAGTTTCCTGCAGGATGAGATGTTTTAATCTAGTAGAAAACCATTAGACAACAGGAGGTAACATTTCCCTCAGCAGGGGGGTTCACTGTACAGGTGTGACTAATGTAGAAAGTTCCACAAGCAATGTGCTGAGGGGTATTACAGAGAGAATGAAGGTAAAGAAAGTAAACCATGCATCAGAATGAGACACCAACTGACGGAGGCCAGGAAAACAGACAGCCAGAATGTAAATCCAAAGAGGAAGTTGGGTGGCCTGTAAGCGGACAGCAAGAAGTAGAACAAGTTATCTTCCCTACCAGTGGGGAAAGATACGTTTGCTTGTTTTTATCATTTGGTAGAATAACTTATCCATTCTATAACAGCAACTGGGATCAACAATGTGGTGTGGGGACTCTAACTCAGGAAGGAGAGACAGTACAGAGAAGGACACTACTCGTAACATGCCCAACACAGTGACCATACTTAGAACAGACACAGTTAAATCCACACTGAACACGGCCATGCACTTGACCCAGATGAGCAGCCATGCTTCTGACACCAAGAAATAGGTTCTTCTTTGATCAAAGATAAGGCAGGGTGTTCTGTTCAAGAAAAGATTCGGTCCATGTATCATTTGCCTTGCCCAGCGTTCAGAGGCCTCTATGGATGACATCTTTTTTTTTCTCTGTGAGGATGGCTAAGCCTACAGCTCCTGCTAAGGCACAACCTTACTTTCCTCTTTGCTACCACAAAAGAAGGAAATGACCCTTGTACCTATAAAAGCAGCCAATGAAGAAAGAACAGTTATGTCTAGAAAAGGAACCTGCGATGATGACACCATGATCTCATGAGCTGCACAACATGAGCCAATTGGATACCTTGAAGCTAAAATTGGGAGCAGGGCTGGAGTTCCCTGGAACCCCTGTTCCTCCAGCCTGGGAAACAGCTGAACTCAGCAACTACACAAGGTAGGTACAACCTACACAATCCCTTACCCAAGGGCCATACAACTCCCATGATGTATGGGCTTATCTTATACCCAGTCTTTCCTCAGATAGCCAAGAAATGATCAAGGAGTTCTACCACATCACAAGATGGAAATCTTCTTCCTGTAATACACACGCCTCCCATAAACCACAACTGCTTGTAAATGGTTATTTTTAAAAATGCATTCTGTTCTCTCTAAGCTTGTGAGACAACCTCTATAAAGGCTAAAAGAGGCATCTCTTTGGGAAAGGAAGAGCAAGGAACGATTCAAGCATGAAGGAGGAAAGAAGAAATCGGGAGGTACTGGCGGTGCCTAAATCCTCAAACACATCTGTGAAGACCCTCAAACAGGATGTGCAGCCAGACAAACTTCAGTTAACACCTAAGCTCTGGGCAGGCGACATGGCTCAGTGGGTAAAGGCTTGCTGCACAAGGATGAGGACTTGAGTTCTGATGCCCAGTGTCCACCACAAATGGTGCAGGCTTGTAATGCCAGAGATGGAGAAGGGGAGACAAGAGGATCCAGGGACTCACTGGCTAGCCAGTCTAGCTATTAGTGAACTCCACATTCAGGAGGACACTTTCTTTCAAAAAATAGTGGAAGGCAGGGTGTAGTGGTACACACTTTTAATCTCAGCATTCAAGAGGTAAAGGCAGGTGGATCTCTGTGAGTTCAAGGTCTACATGGTCTATATAGTGAGTTCTAGTTCAGCCAGAGCTACATAGTGAGTGACTCTACTTACAAAAAAAAAAAAAAAAGGAATAATTAAAGTGGAAAGTGACTGGGGAAGATACGTTACATCTCCCTCTGGTCTCCAGAGGTTCATTCACTCGTGTGTGAACCTGCATACATGCACACGTGCGCACGCAAACACACACACACACACACACACACACACACACACACACACACACACGCACAAGACAGAAAAACAGAGAGACCTGGGCTCTTGCGAATTGTGGTTGTGGGTCTTTTTATACAACTTATTTAACTTTTCCAAGGCTCCACAGTGTCATCTTCAACTCCATATAAAATGAATCTTACTGTTAGGGGCAGAGTAAACAAGGCAGACCTCAAGTAAATACAGGCAACTGAACCCAAACATCTACTTTAGCTGCCCACTAAAACAACAACACAAGAATTTACTCTGGAAAACAGAAGCCACAGGGACAGAGAGAATGCGACAGGAGTCATAGAGGCGACGCCAGAGCTCCAGATATGTACCAAGCATGGAAGGATGTCAGCCCTGAGCTCGGGGAGAGATTTCTGCAGTAACATGAAGCTGAGAACACCAGAGGCATCTGAACACTGTAGGAGGTTTATATAATTGGTGAAAATTTTGCTTAATTCAATGATAAGAAAAATACAAAAACAAGCAAATAATAGAGAAAAGGTACAGAAACAAAAAACGTCAGAGAGATCACAGTCCTTACAGTGAAGCCCCAGACACTGACCCCACTGAAACTGCACTGGTGCCATGGGTAGATGGAAAAGTGCTGCTGGGTTACAGGGTAGAGCTGGAAGCACCCCAGCACTGAGATAATAGAGACAGGGAGATCCCTGGGACTCCCCATCTAGCCAACTTAGCCTAAGAGCTCCAGGCCAAGTCCAGATCCTGCCTCAAATTAAGATGGATGGAACCTGAGGGGACAAGATCCAAAACTCTCCCAGGCCTCAAAATACACATGCATATTGTGATGGCTCTTTTTGGTTGTCAACTTGACTATATCTAGAATGAACTATAATCCAGAAATGGAGGGCACACTTGTGATCTGGACCTTGAGGCAAGAAGACAACAAGCCTTTGATCCTGATCTTGAGGCTGGAAGGCACACCTTTAATCTGAGCCACACCTTCTGCTGGAAGGACAATGGAAGAAGGAAGGGGATGTGTTCCTTCTTCGCCTGCTTGCCCTCCCCTTGCAGAACATTCATTCCTTCACTGGCATAGGAGCCTACTTCTCCAGGTCATCCAGCCTCATGACTGAGCAACTACTGGATTCTTGGACTTTCCATTCATGCTAGCCATTGTTAGACTGACTCAGTCTGTAATTCATTCCAATAAATTCTGGCAGATAGATAGATAGATTCAGTCTATAAGTTCTGTGACTCTAGAGAACACTAATACACACACACACACACACACACACACACACACACACATACGTACATACAAATTTAAAACAATCAGGGCTGGGGTGTTGCCTAATGGCAGAACCCTTGCCTAACATGCTTATGGCCCTGGATTTGAGCTTCAGAACTAAAAATAAAATTTGTTTGGCAGGTTGTAGCAGTGAACGCCTTTAATCTTAGCACTTGGGAAGCAGAGGCAGGTGGATCTTAGTTTGAGACCAGCCTGGTCTACATAGAGTTCCAGGACAACCAAAGCTACAGAGTCAGACCTGTTTAAGAAGTAAAAAAGACTGAGAAGATGTGTGGTATGGCTGGCATAAAACCAAAATTTAATTGATATGAACCCCAATTCTTCTTTATACTCTCTTCCTCTGTTGGGCAGGAATTTGTTAGTTACATGGATCAGGATTTATCCAACTTTATCTCATTTAATCCTCACACACCAGTTCCGAATGATTCTCCCTCTATTAGATGGAAAAGCAAGGTAACCTAGCTAAGAATGAACACTCTTCCTCCCCATTCCTGAGACAGGAACCCACAGAGGGGTTTGGAGCACACAGTGACAGATAGGATTTATTTAAAGGATTTACTGGGGCTGCTGCTCAGAAAATACACAGCAGAGAAACAACTGTGAACACAGGAAAGCCAAACTAGAAGAGAAGGTAGTGTGGGTAGGTACGGTTGTAGGAGATGCCTTAAGTCCTGACCAAAGACAGGAGAAAAGCCAGTGAAATTACTGACAGACTGTACTCGGGCCCAAGAGAAAAGCTGAGTTTGACTATGAGGTTCCAACCCCAAGTCCGCAGGGGAACAGGAACTGCAAAGTGGCATCCATCAGGATACCTGAACTTCTAGGAAAGTGTGCTAAGAGGCCACCTGGAACTCTGAGTCCTGTGTTCACCGAGAAGTCTTGGCAGCAGTTTAAAAGTTGTTTACAGAAAGACAGTATTTAAAGCAATCAAACAGAGAGGCTTCTGAATTGGCCCAGAGTAAAAGAGAGGAGTGCCTGGGATGCTCCAGAACATTCCAGCACAGAGAGAAGCAGCAGCCAGGGAGATTCCAGGTGACAAGAGAGAGTGTCACCAGAGGCATGTGAAGAGACAGAACAGAATAACCAGGTGTGCCTACACTACTATGTAAAGGCAGGCAGCATTTTCTCTCCAGACTCCGGCCAGTGGTGAGCTCATCTGCTTCCACAGCCTCAGCTGGCCCTCCATTACCTCACCCAGAGGATTACAAAAGCTGCCCAACTGGTGGCCTCCCTCCCAGCATCCCTTACTACTCATCCTACACTGAAGACTCACCCATCTCAGCAATCCTCAAACTTTGATGTTTATCAGGATTACTTGGACAGCTCTTTGAGTTGAGTGCCAGCTTCCCTGGCACAGAGGAGGACCTAGAATCTGCTGGGCACTTCTCAGCAGCTCACCAGCAGACACAGGGTAAATCTGTGGCTATTTAACATATGGACTCAACCTACTAGGTTGAAACTTTAACTTCCATCATAACCCTTGGCAGCCTTCTGCCCCATCCTAACCAAATGCCTTATTACTAGTGGCGTGGCCCTGAATATCTGCCATCTGACTGCCCGATCTCTCTTTCCTGCTTTTATGCCCATGACAACAGCTTTCCCTGTTAAGCTCCAATGTTTCTCTCAAGTCCATAGTTCTAGGAAACCGAGCTCTATTCTGCCCACCTAAATGTGATTTCACCTAATCTCTTTCTCCTGCAGAAAAGGAATGATAGAGGCTGTATGCCCAGCCTCTTTCCCTCCAACCCTATCATGTGTCTGGACTCTTAGTGTCAACTCTATACTCCATGGAGAAGTGGCTACAGATTTACTGCTTAAAATAAACCAACTTATTATCAGTGTGACAGATAGTAGGAGCCAGTGCCCCACCAGCCCATGCCTAACATCCACCTCCCTCCCTCTATCTTCACACTGGGTAGCCCCAACAGATCACAGCCTCAATGCTCCTCATCCCATCTCAGAGATGCCAGCACTGTTACCAAGTCAGAAACCTGGGAGTATTCCCTGAGTTTTCCCTTCTTTCTACATCTGGCGGATCACCAGGCCTGGCAAAGCCTCCTCCCTTGCCCATTCCCAAGCTGTCTCCTCATCGTCATGTCAGAACCTCCAGAAATGACACTGCCTCCTAATTAGCCATTCAGTCTCAAACCTATTTTTGCTCTATATAAAACACTTTTTGCTCTACATAAAACAGAAAGACAAGGCATGACATCGTAAGTTATCATCCAAAAGTAAGGGGTATTCTCACACCCATAGCTTATCACATCTCCAGCTATATATACTCTAGAGAAAGTGGGCAGACAACATTATACAAGTTATAGCAGCTACAGCAATGATAGCATATGAGGAGGCTACAAAATGGCCTGTGTAGTCAAGGTGAATAAAAGGTTCTGTTGCTCCACACAAATGAATGAAAAATGATTAAAGGACCCGATGACTCATGTCACCTGGAAAGAGAAACATTAACTGTTCTACTCACTTATGCCTTTCAGAAATGGACTAAGTCCACAGTCCAAGAAGTCTTGAGTGCCTGTCTGCTCCAGCTCTGTAAGAATCCACTGTCTTCTTAGCCCAGTCCAAAGGAGAGGGACTTTTTCCAAAGAAGACTGGCAACTGGATTTTACTCAGCTCTTGTGATGTGTGCTGACACCTTCACAGATAGAGGGTGACCACCTCCAGGGCCAAAATAACAAAGAAAAAAAAAACTCAAGAAGTTATTCTCTAAAATAAAACCTGTCCCTTCTGAGTCTCACAGATTCAAGAGCATCCTGAAGACAATGTCTCTCATACCTGTAAACTGGACTTACAAGTTCTAAGCAAAGATAGGTTCCATTTAAAAATCTGTACATAATTCTAGTTTTGTGGTTTAATTTGCTTCTCTCTTACATTTCCTTTAGACACCATAAATGTAGTCACATATTCTCAATCATAATGATTACAACTTTATAGTATTTTCCTTCCACTCTATGCCACAACTAAATCCCTAGCCCTACGCCACCACCACCCCCGCCCCGCCCCGCTCTGTGTGTGTGTGTGTGTGTGTGTGTGTGTGTGTGTGTGTGTGTGTGTGTGTGTGTGTAGGGCATGTTTGGGTGTGTATGTGTGTATAGGAGAACACGTTTGGATATGTTGGGGGGGGCACATTTGTGTGTGTGTGTGTGTGTGTGTGTGAGTGGGAGGGCATGTTTGGGTATGTGGGGGGCACATTTGGGTATGGGGAGGATGTTTGGGTGTGTATGTGTGTGTATATGTGTGTAGGAAGGGGACACGTTTGGCTATGTGGGCGGGGCCACATTTGGGTGTGTGTGTGTGTATGAGTGGGTGGGCATGTTTGGGTATGTATGTGGGGGAGAAAGCACATTTGGGTATGGGGCACACGTTTGGGGGGAGAGAGCACGTTTGGGTATGGGGGCACATTTGGGTGTGTATGTGTGTGTGTATGTATGAGTGTGAGGGCACATTTGGGTATGTGTTTGTGTGTATGAGTGGGGGGCACGTTTGGGTGTGTATGTGTGTGCATGTATGACTGTGGGGGCACGTTTGGGTGTGTGTGTGTGTGTGTGTGTGTGTGTGTGTGTGTGTGTGTATGAGTGGGGGAGCACGTTTGGGTATGTATGTGGGGGGAAGTTTGGGTATGTGGGGGGCACATTTGGGTGTGTATGTGTGTGAGTGTGTATGTGTGAGTGGGGGGGCACATTTGGGTGTGTGTGTGTGTGAGTGGGGGGCATGTTTGGGTGTGTGTGTGTTTGTATGAGTGGGGGGAGCATGTTTGGGTGTGTATGCTTAATGTACGCACATGCACGTAGGGCCATCTACACACATGCATCCAAAGACCTGAGGATGTCAGATGCCTTCCTTTCCCTTTCACTTTATTTTTGGAAACACGATCTCTCCCTGAACCTGAAATCTGTCATTATGGTGGCTAATCCACCTGGCCACTGAGCTCCCAGGGCCCCATCTATCCCGTGCTGGCCAGTGCTCTGGGGTTAAGGCTTGCAAGCCCATGCCTAGCCTCAACATGGGTGCTGCAGACCTGAGCTCAGGTTCCTCTTGCTTTCACAGAGAACATTCTGACCCAGGAAGCCTCTCCCCAGCCTCCATATTCCTTCTGTAAATAGTTCTTGTATGTTTCAACACAGTGTGAGAATACAATCACCAATATGTGCTCTTTTTTTATTTCTTTTACTTCATGGCTCTCAGACACCTTTTAAAAATGTTATTCTATTTTTAGTGACAATACTAAAATTAGGAATAACAATCTGCTGAATGCTTTATTGTTTAGTCAGTTTGATGCTTCAGTTAAAGCATCTTTTCTTCTAAATTTCCAACAAATAATGCTTCTTAGATCCACAAGCTCCGACGCTCTTTACATCCCTGTCTCAATCAGAGATAGCTTCAGAAAATAAGTCTTCAATCACAATGACACCTTCAGATTGAAAGGAACATAGTCTTGGGAGATTGAAACAGGACAGAAAGACAGGAGAACTTAATGAGACATGGAAAGGGTTAAGAAGTCCCTCACACTGGAATCTGTTTAGTCAGAGAGTTCAACAAGCCGAAATCGCCTACAGAGACAGTGCATGTCTTCCTAAAGACATCTCAAACAAAGACATTAAGAGCAGCAAACTATGCTTACACAGGGCCTTGTGTTTAACTGGGTTAGCCTTCCTCTCTCTTCCCTGAACCTAAACAAATGTACCTAGTAGAAACCACCTGAAATTTTCATTTACCAAAGAAAAATCTTTCAGAAAAATAAGTAAATCAGTTTCTATGATTTTTTACTTAATTTTTAAACTTTGATTATCATTCTATAAGCCTTGTTGTTTAGTAGCACATCCCTTATACAAAATAACTCAGAAAGCCAGAGATTCATGCATAAAACCAGTTTAAAAACACTTGTGTGGGTTCTTACACATTTCTCTTGGTCTCTAATCCTTATGCGTAAGTTAAAAGCATGTGCTATCTCTTAAATCTACATAAAAAATTCAGGACCTCTGCTTCACTCTGGCTTATCCTGTGGCCTAGTCAAGGGTCTGCTTTTCTGTGCCTAGAAGACCCTTAGGGGCAGAGGAACTCTCCTTGGGCCCCTGGCTGCAGCGCTGGGCTGTGTCTCCCCATTGACAGTGATTGTTCCGGGGTCTTCCCTTCTTTCATCCTCAGCTGGTAGATCATCAAGTCTGGTCACATTTCCTTCCTTCTTCCATCCCTCAAACTTCCTGAGCTGTGTCCCCTGGTCAAAGCACTGCCTTCAAAATGACTCCCCTGTCTTCTAACTGTTCTTTCAAGTCTCCAGCCTCATCTGTCACTGCCACCACCCCAACCTTCCCCAAAGCGGCCAGGAGGATGTGTCCCTAGAATTTTTATAATGCTTCACAGCTTCCTATCACACAGGGTATGAATGGAGGCCTGGGAACCCACAAAGGAAGGCAAGTACCCATGTATTGGTCAGGCCACATTTGTACCCCAGTTCTTCCTTTAACAGCTGTGTCCTTGAAAATAATTCTTTAACATCACTAAGCCTCGTCTTTGCTATTTAGAAGATGTAGGAGTCATTGTGGGGCCATAGGAATTCAAACCTATGCTTGGAAGTTCACAGTCACAGTAGTTATTCTCCCAGCCACATCTGGCTCCTGCCCTGAGCAACAGTAAGGCCACTGTCACCAGCCTGTTCCTGCTCTCTCAGAGGTGACTCTCTCAGTATAGGATGTTTAGTTAAGATCCTTGTTCCATCTGTTCAGCCTCTTCTTTTTCAACATCCAATTCTATCATCTTCTTCTCCAGGGCCCCTCTCTCAGCACCTACTCCATCCCACCACAAACTTCTCCAGGGTACTGGCTAAAATTTATGTAGACTTCTTTGGGTCTCAGTAGTAAGCCCCTCAAGGGCAAGGCCATGTTTCTGACCTTGGATCTCAGCTCACATGGTTGAGGGAATGTACAGACCAAACAGACAACTGCAGGAGATAGGAAAAAAAAAAAAAAATTCCTTCCATTTATGACCTTGTGAAACGAGTTATCTGCTTCCATGATGGTGGGACAGGCAGAGGACACATATTCCCATTCCTAAAGGGAGAAATTGAAGGAAGAAAAGGGTCACAGAACTGCCATGGAGAGGCTCCGGATGGTGGCAGGCCACATCACCCCTGCCTTCTCCTAAGTCTGGGGCCCTGAAAAGCCCTGAGGTCACATGTTCCATAGGGTAAAAGCCTGACTGTGAATAGAAGCATAGTCTACCTAGAGCTACAAAGTCTGTGTCATAACCCAAGGACAAGGCCACAGGCATTGAGTTCCCTGAAGAGAAAACAGCAAAACATTCTCTTGTGACAGGACAGGAGTCAAGGCATTCCAGAGGCATTAAGTCCAGAATGTTGTTGCCAGAGATGCCGAAGGCCTTTGGTGGATTATATCTGGGTCTAGTAAGAGGGGGCTTCTTTCATCAGTGACAGCAACACTTTACATGGTCTAAGAAAATCTGAGCAGGAGAAAATGAAAGAATGCCACTCAAAGTAAAGAAGCTTGCTTTACTTGGCCCCACCTAATCACACCATCAGTAACCCTAACAACAAACACTAGGGCCTTACAACATCAAAAACACTGGTTTCTCATGCATGGCTGGGAGTTCTGATGCAGCACTACTCCCTTAACGTCTTTTCCTGTTGTGCCAGGTTAGCGGGCGATGTACACTGGGCATTCCCAGGCGCTCTTTAATGGGTGAGTTCTAAGAGACTGCTATGAACATTTGTGTTGCATGCAAGCCAGCTCTATGAAGCATATTGGAAGGATTCCTTTGGCTTTCTGGAAGTTCCATTTAAAACCCAGCCCAGCTCCCATCACATGTCCTCGCCACCCCACCACCAGCCTTTTTTGGCATAGCCCAATCCAGATGCTTCCACTTAAGCACTTACCCAAATACTCAGGTCCTTCTCACCAAACCACAGCCCTTTAAAACAAGACCATAATCCAACACCATGTAATAACAACAGGACAGTCACACAGCTCAACACCCTCCTCTATAGGGCACAAAGGCCATCCCAGGGCACCTCCAAGTGCCATAAAGCCATACTTCTAGCCTTGCTGTCCCCTCAGTATTGGAAACAGGACAGATATCTCCCTCTCTATTAAAATGCAAGCCATTTAGGAGAGACACCACCCAAGAGAGCAGGAGATGCCACCCTGTGGAGCTGAGCCCAGCCCACAAGGAGGAGTCCAGTCTGGTCAGGAAACCAATGACTGGGGTGGCTTATATCCAGACAGCATATTTGATCCTAGATGGAAGACCACCCAAAAGGGGGTGATATTTCCCTTCATTTGGCGACTTAATATCTTCAAATGGCATCGTCACCTTCCTCTGACCATTCACAACTCCAAGTCTGCTCGTGGCACTCTGCTCAGCACCCAAGCTGGTCATCTCTAATTTAAAGTGTAGTAAAGAGATTCCAGTGACACTGGTGACTGAGGTCATGGTCCTTACCCTTGTGCCCACTCTGGGCTGTTAGGGCAGATCTAAGAGCAGACTACACAGGCACTGCACCAAGGGAAGGACTCGGGGGAGTGGGAAGTAAGGCTGAAATGCAGGCCTCAGGAAGAAATAAGACGGGAACCAAGCAGCACGCAGGCTGCAGAGCCCCACAGCCTTCCATTAATCTGCCCCTTCGTCACACCATAGGACAAACTGATCTCACTCCAAGTGGAGGGAAGAGCCATTGTAGCCACGTAGAGAACTTTGGATGGAGATCTCCTTGCTTCCTTCTGAGAGCTTCAGAAAATGCTAGTCTGAGAAGTAAATGTAAATGTGATGGCTGAAATGAAAAGGACCAGAACAACTCAAAACTGTTGCCCTCCTCCAGGCTGGTCCCCATCCCCATGGCTGTACACAATGCATCACAATGATGGCAAATGACTTCCTGCCTGGGCAATTTCCACCTGCCTGTAAACATGGCCTTCTGGGAGTTCACAGGAGGTTTCCTGCCTCCCAGGAGTGAATAGACTTTGTCTGCATTATCTCATTAGTGAGGGATACATTACAATTATCGGCTCTGTTTTGCAAAGTCTGTGACTAGAGACCAGAGAAAGAGTGACAGCAGGTGAAGCTGAGGCCAACTTGAGAACAGTCTCACCTCCACTCACCCCCTGAACTTGTAATCCAGGCAAGCGCATCTGTGAAAGGAGCCCTTGGAAGCCACCTACTCTCCCCAGTAATAGTGTGGGAAGATGCAGAGTGAAAAAAAAAAAAAAATCAGGGAGCAGTCTATGGTGGTGTTAAATCTTAGCTGGAATTAGACTGCCTGGGTGAAAACCCCAACTTAGACACTCTGTCCACTGGAATCCCTGACACTCAAGCTGCAGGAGAGCATCTGTATACCCCTGTGTCTTTTGCATGCTGTCTCCTCAACCTAAAGACCCCTTTCTCCAGTCTCTAAAAGACATTAAAAATTATTTTTCAATGTTCAAACCATTTTATACTCTCCATGACGGTATCCAAATAATCTCTGCTGAGACCCACAACAGGCACTCACACCTTCATTTAATGTTTCATGTTGCTGTGGAGATATCCAATGGAAGATGGGCATCTTCTCTTGCATGGCTAAGAATCTGGCTGGTAAGCATGAGAGAAAGAACAGAGCATATACAACTCAGCCCTGTCCTTCCTCTCTCCTCTCTCCCTAGAGATATCTTAAAGAGGGAGGTGGCCTGTCTCTAGAGGAGACTACAATTACATATGCCCACACTAGAGGTGGACATGTTAACTCTGCAGAAGGATGCATAAGGACCCTATGGGACACATTCTCTATAAATAACTCCATCAGCTATAAAGCTGATAGCTTAGTCTCCCTCCAACTTCTGGTCCTGTTTTTCAGCTGATGCCAATTTAAGTAGTATGAACAATTAGCATATCTCAAATGAAGGCAGGCCACTCAGTGAAGGACAAAGCAACAGTGTCCATAGAACTATTGGTTCCCATGCAATTGGTGACCAATACACCATCTCCAAGGGTAGAAAGAAGCACCCTAGGTAGCTACCAGGTGGGTTATAGCCAACGATGATGTACCTACTTTCCCCATGTGCTCCAACTAGGAGCTCAGCTCCTCAGAAACCTGATGTTGATGCTGTGATTCATTTTCTCACACAGGGCAATGCAGAAAAGGTGGTCTGGGAAGAAGGTCATCTGGGTTGTGGCCACTGGACAATGCCTGTCAAAGTGAATTATCCCTCAGTGTCTGGAGTTTGGATAAGCCTTGTCAGGTCTGTCAGTGTGAATCAGGTCCTCAACAACGTGAACATTCCAGCGGACACTGGCGGTGCCTTACCTGACAACTTGCCCTCCTAAAAGTACTTATCTCCATTCTGTCCTCCACTCCACACACCTACCACCATGTTAGATAAACCCTTACTCCACTGATAGGTTTCTGTGGATTATGCATCTATCTCCTCAGGCCTTGAACCCACCCTTCAAAAAAAGGATGCTCGCTTTTCTTCTTGACAAGGCAAACACACATTTACACAAGTACATGCTTACACAATTCAAGTCACCTTCAGGGATGAATACATGGATATGACATCATTATATTGACCAAAGGGCTGATTCAGCGGAAAGCTTCAAATACAATTTCAGTTGAACACTTTCCCAAAGGTCCATCTCAAAATCTATCCCTGAAGAATACATCAGCAAGGGGTGATTGCTGAAGCCAGGTGATGGGTGACAGATTTGGCAGGCCATTCCTTCAAGTCTGTGGCTGTTAAGAGTTCTTTAAAATAATAAACGGTAAAAGAAAAATCCATCGTGTAAGGCTCTGGTTTTTTGTGGCAGGTGAGGGTGCAGGGTTAGTATGTTGAATTCTACATTCTCTTCCAGAAAAAAGATCTGTGCCTAAACTCCTGGTGACTCATATGGGTTCTGCCCTGAATAGGTTCTAGCATCCAACCCAACTCTCCCTCCCCTCATCATCTCTCAGACAGACTGTCAACATTGCCTCCTCTGGGCTTCTGACCTCTAGCCACCAACTTCTCTTCAATCCATCCTTTCCAGGGGAGTAGGAGGAGCTGCTCCCCAACCTTCCACAGCTGGCCCCCGACTACTTGCCATGAAAAAAAGCCTCATTTTTTAGCATAACGAAAGTTCTCCACCTCCCAGGTGCACTATCACCAAGCTGTGAGCCCAAACATACCAGAATAATTCCTACCCCTGAAAGACATGAAGGTTTTCTTGCCAATGGGCATGCAGCTTTTGCCTAGCATGTACTCAACCTTGGGGTTCAATCTCCAGCACAAGGCATGGTGGTATATGACTGTAATCCCAGCATTCAGGAGTGGAGGCATGAGGATCAGAGATACTAGATCATCCACTGCAATGCAGTGAGTTTAAGCCTAGTATGGGATACATGAGACCCTGCCCCCCCCCAAACACACACACAAAATTCTACACCGAAAGCCTTTCCTATCTCCGTATTTACTTTAAATGCTTTTTCCATCTGTATTTCAAAATCTCACCTAAGGCCTTATGCAAATGCACCAGGGGGCCTTCCTATCACTTACACCTGGTCCCAGGCCCTAGGGATGCTGGATGCCTCCTGTCTTTGCCCCTGCCCCACATGGAACCCACATTAATCATTGGGACTGTGTACACTGCTTTTAAGAATGACAGTCATTTATGTTTTGATGTATTTGTCCCCATTTCTGAATGGACTGATTTAAGAGCAAGGATTATAGTCTATTCATCTTTCTCTCCCAGGAAGCATGACACAGGTGGACACTTAGTAAATGTCTGTGTATCTTGGAGATGGAAAGCAGTATTTTGTCAGCATTCTGAAATAAGGGTTGGGGGCTGACCGTGATGGCCTCTCCGACCTCTAGCTTTTTCTCTTCTGCCTGACTTTGAGAGGTGATGGCTACACTACCATTAGGGGAACGTGGCTGTGCTTGGGTCTGGCATGAATGAACGACTGGCAAATGACAGATGCAGCTGTATTCCCAAAGGACCGACAAGAGCAGAGGATATGGCTTACCCTGCAGATAATAAAGCCAGGCATTTCTCCTCATTCCATTAGCTTAGAATGCTAAACAGCAAGAAAAAAAGCAGGTCTGAAAAAATTGGCATGCTCTCTTTATTATCTAGGATATTTAGGGCTTCATGTATAACTAGAAGCTACAGCAGCTACCTCCTACAAGCCTCTTTAGCTGCCATAGGGGGTCGAAGCCCCAGAATTTGGCATGCACAAAGCACATATTAATTGTGTCACTCAAAAATTGTTTTTTATTTGAAACTTCATCTTAACATTTGATGAACAACTTGACTCTGACTCAAAGGCTTTCCTTTTGCATTCAAGAAAGAACAGGAGTGCTGTATGGTGGGTATTGTATGTTGGGTGCTGCATGGTGGGTGTTGTGTGGTGGGTGCTGTGTGGTGGGTGCTGCATGGCTGCTGCTGTGTAGTAGGTGCTCTATGGTTGGTGCTATGTGGTAGGTGCTGCATGGTTGGTGCTATGTGGTGGGTGCTGAATGGTTGGCGCTGTGTGGTGGGTGCTGTATGGTGTGGGCTTACAGCTCTAGAAACTGGGAAGACCAAGACAGAAAAATCACCTAAGCCCAAGAGTCTGTGACCAGACTGGACACATAACAAGACCCTATTTTTAAAAAGATATACATATTAGTGTTGCCTTCAGCTTTGGTCAGAAAAAGCTTCTTTTTGCAGTGGGTAGGGTGAACTGCAAACTTGCATCTGGTCAAAATGATGAGAATAAGTGATTTCTGAATGCTCTTGGTACCTCTCTATCACCCTGTCCAAGGCTCAGGGTACAATGCAGAAGTGGGGTTAGAAAGAACATAAAAAGCCAGGTGGTGGTGGCCCATGCCTTTAATCCCAATACTGGGGAGGCCAGCCTGGTATAAACAGTGAGTTCCAGGACAGTAAGAGCTACACAGAGAAACCCTGTCCTGAAAAACTGGGAAAAAAGGAAAAAAGAAAGAATATAAGAGCCAGAGGAAGGAATGGGATATCTGAAATGATGTCTTCCAGGCATTGCATGGCCTTCGCACTCTTGGACTCATAGCAGCTGTGGCCACCTGCACAAGCTTGACTCTAGCAAGATCCTATCATAAAAGGGGGAAGAGAGATTCATGATACCCTCCCCCAACACACACACACACACACACACACACACACACACACACACACACACACACACTCCATGAAGATATGCCAGCACTTAATAGTTACTAGGGTAGAGGGGCCCACAAGGCCTCACCCCTCTCTAAGGATCTGTAGGCAGTTAATGGTTGCTGGGAGAAGGAAGAGACATTTTCTTCAGTGATGTAGTTAACAGTAAGGTATTCAGTTCCTGTAATTAACATGCTCCTGTAAGCAACCTCAATGAAATTCATGAGGTCACCAAAGCGGAAAAAGATATCACAGATGAGTACAGAAATGCTTTTTCTGGAAATGCTCTTTGAAACACACCTTTACAAATCAAACTTTCTCCCAACCTGTAACCAAGTTAATAATGTGCTTTCAGATCATTTATAACTATGTTATTATTTTGCTAACATACTGGGGACTCAGCTTGTCCAGAATTAACCTTTTAAGAAAAACTAGGTTTTAGACTCCTGATGTAATCAACTCCTATAAGCTAAGCTAAATGCATAGCTTTCCATTTCTCCTTCATGACCCATTCATGCCCATGACTCAGAACAGTATATGTGTGGTAACTAGGCCTTAAGAACCAGAAGCAGTGGGGCATTGAAAACAGTACGTGTGCCTCTCCCCAGCATGGGAGCATAGACTGGTGACATCTGATTGTGACTGTGTACCTTTATGAGTCAAAAGAATCAGAAAAACAATTTCTTCCCTTAAAAGAATCCTATAAAATACTGATTAAAACAAAGTTCATCATTCCTTCTAGAGACCATAGTTACTGTGCAGTTCAATACGGAGGACAGTCTTTGTTCAGGGGATGGAGGACAGTCTTTGTTCAGGGGATCAGAACTCTACAGAACAAACTCAATCTTGGGTAAAAGACACCAAGGTTAGTTCCTTATCTTTCAAGCAGCTCTGCCTGAGAGGGGCACTAGATGAGGAGAGGGTATCAGTGGGAATGGAAGAGGGGACAATACAGGGTAATAGGGGATGAATACAATCAAAATACATTATATACATATATGAAAATGTCATAATGAAATCCATTATGTATAACCAATAGATGCTAATAAAAAATAAACAAACATCAGAAGAAAACCAAAGACCAAATCTTTCCAGATTCAGCCTGCAATACTACTCGGGCTCTTGCTTCTGTTAGAGGAAAAGGGGGCTTCCCCACCACCAGCCTGGACTTCCTGGGAGCCATGAAGTCACTGTAAAACTCACTACTGCCATACAGCCCCAATGGCAAGTGAAAGCCTAGGCCCTGAGCATTCCCACATGAGTCTTTGGACAAAGTCAGTCAAGCTTCTGCTATGGGCTAGGCTAGGTCGACCTTCTTTGTCAGGATCAGCAGTGAGTGCCTCTGTGTCCTTTGCCATGACACTGATGCTTGTTTGCTGAGGATTCTGAAAACACTCTATTATGAGCTTAACTATATCTCCAAAATTTGTATGTTGAAGTCCTGACCCCCATGTTATTATCTTTTTAATATGACTGCTTTTGGAAATAAGACTACTAAAGAGATAATTACATTACAGTGAGACCTAATCAGATATAACGGGTGTTCTCAGAAGAGGCTAACCACTAGGCATAAAAGAAAGACCATGCAAAGGCACAGCTAGAAGACAGCTACCTATAAACCAAGAAGGGAGGGCGGACAAGAACCAACCCAGAAAACAATGTGATTTCGGACTTTTAGCATCCATAATTGTGAAAAAAAATAAACTTATCACTTAAAGCCCCTGATTTCTGTTACTTAGTTATGGCAGCCTGGGCAAACTCAGGAACACTCTCCTTTGACCTTGGATACATAGTCAGGGAAGCTCATGTGAAGAAGGCTATAGCCTCCCTGGAGCCGGTGATTTTATCACCCTGATCCAATGGTGTTTTCCTCTCTTAGTCTAAGCGGGAGTTCTGCTTCACACTCACACATTAAATATCAAAGTGCAGGCATTTCTTAACATTTATCCATATTCTTTGTAAGTCAGCTCTTAGGTGAATTGCACTTAGGGACTAAGACCGACCATGTGATCGGGACAGACTTCAGGTTACAACAAGGAGGAAACTATTCTCCTTGGAGAAATAGCAGTTATCAAGCTGCATTCAAGAAACCAAGAGCCCTGGGTCCAGCCTCTTTTCTTTAGCCCAATGCAAAAGTTCTTGCATATTAGTTGAGCAGCAACAGTTGGAGCAGTGCCTGTCCCCTAACCTTAGCTGGATGTCACAAGGTACTTGTCACTTAGATCACTTCTCTGCCTGTGAGTTCTTGGGCAAGACAGTAATTTAGGGACTTTCCCAAGAATAGGGAGCCAGGAATCCCCTACTTGTTCATGTGCTACTGCACACTAAAGAAAGGGCTGTGCTAGTTAGGTTTCTATTGCTGTGATAAACACCATAACCAAAAGCAACTTGGAGAGAAAAGGCTTGACTCCATCACTGAGAGAAAGCAAGGCAGGAACCTGGAGGCAGGAAGCAGAGACCATGGAGGAATGCTACTCACTGGCTTGTTCCCCATGCCTTTCTTGCTCAGCTACCTTTCTTACACACCCCAGGCCCACCTGCCTGGGAATGGCACCACCTATAGTGGGCCCCGTCCTCCTACGTTAATTAACAATTAAGAAAATGGCCAACAGATATGCCCACAGGCTAATGTGATAGAGGCAATTCCTCAGCCAAGGTTCCCTCTTCCCAGGTGACTCTAGCTGTGTAGAGTTGACAAAACTAACCAGCACAAGCCGGCTGGAGCAGGACCCTGCATAGGATATCCCCTCTCGTGTGGGCCCACGCAGTCTCATTCTTCACAGGAAGTGAAAATGTTTTGAAACCTGTTCTCCTTAGCTCTTCTCTCATATAAAACAGCCTTTAGTCCCCACAGAAGATATGCCAACAGTTCCTCAAAGTCAAAGGAAGAAGTGAAAAGTATTGAGACCCCTGTGACTCAATTCAAAAGGGCCACAGCAAGGACAGGCATACAAATTCTGGGTTCCCATATACCACTCCGTCCTACCCAGAGCCTTTGGAAGTTCCTTTATTACCAAGTAAAGATGGGCTTTCCCTCCTCCAGAAGAAGAGGAACAAGGTGCAGTGAAGGGACTCCAACTCTGTCTTTGTCTGAGTTGCTATAACGATGTCACCATAAACTGGACAGGCAGCTTATAAACAACACAGATTTATCTCTAATAGTCTGAAGATGGGGAGTCCGAGACAAGGGAGATTCGGTTCTGGTGAAGATTCACTTCCTGGTTCTAGCTGTGCAAGCACACAGTGTGAGGGACTGGCTTCCCAGGTCCCTTTTATAATGAACTAATTCCATTCATGAGGGCTCAGCTTCCACATCTAACCACCTCTCAGAGCCTTGCTTCATACCATTACCTCGTGAGTTAGGATTTGAAGAAATTAATATGGATGAGGAGAACATAAATGTTCAGGTCACAGTGAACTTGGATGGGCAAGTAATTAAATGCTAGCTCTGCTCAATTTTAGGTAATATGCATCAACATCTCGAGTTATTGCATACTGGGCATATTATTATACCCAATTCACACAAGGCTGGACAGTGTGATAAGAAAGAGGACAGAAGAAGTCATTCAAACTCAGTACCTGGCCCAATAGATCCACAACACCCTGCCTCACCCCACTCAAGGAGCACATCCTTACTGAATGCACTATTACAGAAGATGGATTTGGCCAAGACTATCTGTGGTCTGTTTGAGAAGTGGCCAAATACCTCCAGGCCAGCCCCAACATTAAGTGGACACTGAGAGTACCAGAGCTTAAACACAGTACATGTGTTCTGAACATTATGGTTCTCTCTAGCAGTACCACAAAAACAGCAAGACCATGCCTTCCCAAGCTAAAAGTCTCTTACAGATCATATGTCTACTCTTAGAGATCATATGTCCACTCTTACACAGTCCGGTGCTTTTTGCTCAGCCATTCACCAGAGACTTAGCAGTTAACCCTGCTGCAGGAAAGTAAGCAGGCCAAGTTTATAATGCTCAGGGGCCACTTGGGGACTGACTTGAGAGGGAAGTCACAACCACGGGAAAAGGTCTGAGAGGTACTCATTGTGGAAGCTAAAGCTGAAGCTGGGCTTTGTAGATTTTGGTGGGGAAAGGGCCATGTTCTGATCTCATTCACAGCTAGTTTAGTCTTGAAACAACAGGACCTCTGTCCTGTGCACTGGTACCAAGAGTGCCTATATCAAGTCCAGTGAAGACTTTGAGGGAAGACAGCCAAGTGGAACCAGCATCCTAAAGAAAACCCATAAATGCTCTCAGTGGATGCCATACTCTGAGGGAGACACATCAGTACCAAAGAAGAAATCAGTCCAGGAGTTAGGAAGACTTAGGAAGACATGGCACATAACAGTGATGTAATGGCATACCTTTCTCACATACCTTATGGCTCTTTTCATCAGCACCAATCCTCATTCAGTAATCATTTTATCTAAAACTGTCTTTTAAATGTAAGTAGTCCCGACACTTGAGTGTTGGACTGTGACAGCATGGCATCCCTCAACATTTTTAAAGTGCTCCAATTTGGTAGGTAGGACATGGAGGTAGAGATTCTCCCTCCCCAAGAAGTAGCTTGTTAACATGAGATCTCGAGACATTGTAGCCTAAATATTCCCAAGCCTTCTTGATCTGAACAGCCCCTGTATTTACAGTCTCCCAAGCTGATCTCAGATTTTCAGGGCTGATGGGCAGCTTTCACAGGTTCATGCAGAAGACAGCAAATAGCCTCTAGGACTAGAGCTGAGTCTCAAGCTGCAGGAGGCAGCTGGATAGAGGATGAGAACCAGGGCCCATCATCCACTCAGTGATAAGGACCAGCTGGCTCTCCAACAGACTCAGAAAGATCCCTGACTTGAATGGACAGCTCCCATCAGCCCACCTGTTCAGAGCCTGAACATGCCATGCATGGGAACAATGTTGTCCTTTCATGCAGGGATCCTAGCACCCACTCCAAACCTCTGCTTGGGCAAGTTCTGGACAAATACTTACCACATTGTATTAGCCAGTCTTCTCCACCCCCACAGCTTCACCTGGGTTACTGCCCAGGTTGTCCTGACTCTCATTTCTGACTATGGCCTTCCAGCCCACTCCAGAGCACCACTCTTGCTAAATATCCCAGGGTCCTAAAATGATGGAGTTGTTGCAAGTGATGTGACTAACAATGAAGTAGCTAAAGCTAAGATGCTTTTTGAATACACTGAGATGATCAGGATCATCATGCCCTATTTTAACATATTTTCTCGAGTGGGAGAAAAATAGAGGAATTTAGGTCAATAATTCAGAAATTACCTATAGTAGTGAGGGACTAATCGTTTCTTTATACCTAACAGCAATGTAGGGGCTGGAGAGAGGGCTCCACAGTTAAGAACACTTGTTCTGGCATAGGGCCTGTGTTTGGCTCCTAGCACCTACACATGTCCCCTATAACTCCAGTTCCAGGAGATCTGAAGGCCTCTTCTGGGTTTGGTAAGCACCAGGCACACATGTAGTACACATGCACACATGCAGGCACTTACACACACACACACACACACACACACACACACACACACACACACAGAAAAAGAAGAATAATTCTTAAAAAGGAAAGATCATCAATGTGTTAATGGTTTTGAGCTCTCCTAACTAGGATTAGAATATGCTTCATGACAATCTAGCCACATCTACCAAGTTCCTCTGAAGATTAACATGGCCAGGCACATGCTGATTTGACCATTTTCCTGACTTGTCATCATTAAGGGAAAAGTCTTCAGTATAATCAGTTGTTTAATCTGGACTCTAAAAGTGGTGCCAAGGGTAGAAACAACATGAATTTAGAAGATCAGGATGACTGAGTATAAATGTGATGCTAGTCATCAGTTAGAAAACCTTGGGAAAGTCACATGTCCTGTCAGAGTCAGTTTCCTGCAGAATTCAAGTTTGAGAGGCAGCCAATGAAGTTTAAGTAAGTACATAATCTCCACTCAACGCCTCAGGCATGGTGGGTGCTTACTAAATGATAGCGGCCCATCTTTGGTGCTCTAGTTAACCAGGTTGTCTCTTTGGTCAACCTGACCACTGGCCGTTCTCTACATTACACTCAGGCAGGGGAAGTGACCTCCTCAGCTAGAGCCCCCACTCTGCCTGCAGAGAATGGTCTGAAAATTATCAAGTGACTGAAATAATGTGGCAAGAGAGCTTAGGAATTATACTCCATCTCTATTCCTTAAAAGGTAGGAGTTTCCCCAGACCTGGTAAATAAGCTCCTACTCTGAGCCAAGCTCCCTCCCTGCCTTCTAGTCCAGGCTACCATGCCCCTCAGGCATCCACATTGCTTAACCACAGCACCCTCCATCTTGCCATCCACCACACCCCACCCAAAACCTCAGCCTACTTGTATAAGGCCCACAGCCCTTCCCTGCCTGCTCTTGGGGCTGGAACCTCACTGTGGCCCAGGCTGCATTAAGTCACATTTCTCAGTGCTGTTACTAGGGCCCTCTACACCAACCATTACCTAGGAGTCCAGGACCTCAGGTCACATTGTCCCTTTTCCCTTCTACACCTGTTATACTCTCTTGGATCCTGGGAGGCTAATGCCTCAGACCACATGCCATGGCTCTCCATGTCCTAGAATGTCATGTTTTTACAATCTTCACATAGGACCTCCAAGTCTGAAGAAGCATTCAAAACCTAGTTGTGGTAAGGCTAAGGGTGGTATAAGCAGAGAATATACATGGTACTTAGGTCTTGGGGATCCTGGCTGCAAAGAGTAAGCCTACAAGGCATTTCCTCAGAGGATTTCCACTCTCCTGATCCATTAGCCTGTGACTTGACAGAGAGAATCTTGATGACTGCCCTTCTCTAGCCTCTTGCCCTTGGTAGACCCTACATTCCTTGCTAGTTGTCTTTGCTCAGACATTCCCATCCCTAGAAGAGATAAGCCCAGCTTATTTTGGTTTAGAATTGAAACCCACCCCCCACCTCCCATCCCATTGCACAGTCCCAGATTCTTGTTTTATGGGACAGA
Source organism: Peromyscus californicus insignis (assembly GCF_007827085.1). Lineage (NCBI taxonomy): Eukaryota > Metazoa > Chordata > Mammalia > Rodentia > Cricetidae > Peromyscus > Peromyscus californicus. The sequence continues at coordinate 95,739,485 of NW_026294562.1, forward strand.
GTCTCCCTCTGTAGCCCAGGCTGGCCTAGAACTCACTCCGGAGGCCAAGCTGGTGAGGCAGGAGGCCACTCACGGTGATCCTCCTGCCTCAGCTTCCTGAGTGCTGGGATTACAGGCACAAACCACCATGCCCAGCTTCTCTGTTCCACTTTTAGCAATGGAAGGTTTCCTCCTTATTTCTTGAACCCAGTTTTCTCAATTATGCCTGCTGTTCTCTTATCTCAGGGCATCTGATTGACCAAGAACCCCTGTATTCTCTCTTCCCTCACACTGAACCCTCTAGCTGCCCAGTAGATACAAGTCTTATTTTACTGACAACCCAGCAGATCAATCCATCATTCCTACTCTTCAAAATCCCAAGACCACTTTGGTTAATCCCACAATGCCTTTAGCAGACTCTGCCTCTCCTCTTACTTTATCTACTGCTTCCTAATGGATACTCATCAGACAATGTCCTTGCAGAGAGATTCTAACACATGCTCTAAGATAGCTTCTGGGTCTAGAGATAAGCTTGACTTACCCAGAATTTTGTTATTTGTAGTATTGTCTAATGTAACCCAGGTTGGCCTGGAGCAAGTTACGGTGAGGATAAGTATGAAGTTCTTATCCTCCTGCCTCCACCTCTGGAGTGGTTAGGATTACAGACTTGTGTACCTCAACCACCCCATCTTAGGTAAGGTTGAAGACTGAACCCAGGAATTCTGGTATGCCATGCCAACCCTCTACCCACCAACCCTCTACCCACTAAATTGTATCACCAGCACTTACCTGGAATTTCTTGCGTCATTTCGAACTATACCTGCCTCCTCTTTAGTTTCCTTTACCCTCACTACCCAGAGCCCCTAAATCTACCCTAACAGAAGCACAGAATACAGTAACTGCCTCATTCACATGTGTCTCATTCCTATGCTTTCCTGTCTCTTCTCAAGTCTTGCATAACAAGAGCACTAATTTTACATCATTTGGGGTCCCTCCCCTGACTTGTCTCAATGTGACAAGTCTAGGTAAATTCAAGGAAAGGTCCCCTCTATTTCTATTTCTTTGTTTTGTTTTGTTCTGTTTTTCGACACAAGGTTTCTCCATGTAGTTTTGCTGCCTGTCCTGGAACTCACTCTGCAGACCAGGCTGGCCTCAAACTCTCAGAGATCCGCCTGGCTCTGCCTTCCGAGTGCTGGGATTAAAGGCGTGCACCACTGCCACCCGGCTCCCTCTATTTCTATTAATGAAGCCAAGCTAAGCAAATTTACATGGGCTTTCCCACCTGGACAGTGAAGAAACACACACATCGATTCCAGGAGCCTTAGGACAGGACTTTGCCCAGCCCAGCCGCATCTTACTGAGCTGGGCTCCTCGTGCTTCCCTCGTCTGGTTTGCTGATGACCGGCCACCTGAGACGGACCTGCGACAGTCCCCACTGTGCACTTGTCCCCTGCACTATGGCTGTCCTTTCTATGTCACATCTGCTACTTTCCTCTTCAAAGTTCAGGACAAGGAGGGAGACTGCAACGTTACTTCATGTGCACCGCTCCTTCTCACAAAATGCTTTTCTCAGGCTTCTTGAGAAAGGAGAAATAATGACAATACCATTTCCTGACTGCCTATACCATGCCAAGCACTCTAGCCAGCAATGACTGCACCATCTCATTTAATCTTCACAACAATCAAATGAAGTGGCCCTCTATTACTGTTAAGCCAAATGAGAAACTTAAAAACTCAGAAAAGTAAGCAGACTTGCTCAAAGTGGCAGCTTTGAACCTATGTAGCACAGGCGCTTGAATGGAGGACCGTTTGATTCAAAGTCACATCCTAGAACTGCCAAGGTCCTTAAGACGGGGGGAGACCAAGCCTTCATGATGGAGAAAACCAGCTGCCTGCTATAATGGACTGAGGGGGTGGGGAGAGCAGGAGGAGTCGGTTTCCTCCTTTGCAGAAGCAGGACAATAATCTGTGCCCCAGGCACTGTCTGCACCAGTGAGCTGGCACAATGAAAACCTAGACAGACACACAGGGATGTTGTTGCTGTTACCAGGTAAGCAATGCTGCATCAAAGAACCAGATGTCTTGGCGGGGTGCAGGAAGAGCTTATGTAATAAAACCTTTTCATGACATCCAGTCAAGATCAGGTGTCAGAGCCAAGAACTATTCCTTCGCTCTGGTAAAATGCTGAATGAGCAGAATTTGCCATTTCCTCCTGAAATCACAATTTAACTTCTCTCCTCTAGGCATGCCAATCCACTCTCCCCTTTCTCCCTTCCCCCTTGCTGCTGCTATCACTCACAGAATTCAGGGTATAGGATAAGTTTGATGCCACACACCCCAGCAGGTCTGAGGCAGTCCCACCATGCTAGGCATGGTGGTGGACTTGTAATCCCAAAGCTAGGAAGCAGAGACAAAAGGATTTCTGGGGCTTGCTAGCCAGCTAGCCAGGCCTAAGCAGTGCAAGAGACCCAGGGAGAGACAAAGTGCTAGTATTAAAGGTGTGTGCCACTATGCCTGACAAGAAAAACAAAGTGGACAGATAGCTCCTAAGGAAAGAAACTCAAGGCTGATCTCTGGCCCCTACATCCACCTGCACATACATGGCCCCACATGAACATACAGAGAGACAAATTATTCATGTTGCAATATATAAAATTAAATCTAGTACTCAAGAACCTTAAAAAATCTGTTTCCCAGAGACAGGAGCACTAGATCACAAAATTCTGAGTTGGAATCCCAGCATGGGGGTGTTTCCCACAAAACTAAATAACACTACCTCTGCTTCATGAGATAAGCCCTCTGTCAAACATATCAAATGGGTAATTCCATTCTAGCTCCTCTGGAGGAGTCTTTTTGTTATGCATGGCTGTACCTCAGTTGCCTCCAGGAAGCAGTCCAGTTCTGAGAGATACTCATGAAAAAGCCTCTTTGGTTTAAGGGAAATTCAGTCTTCTGTTAGAGGATAGAGCTGCTGGGAGGAGTCGTCCTATACACAGACAAGAAACAGAAGTCTTCTTGGTTTGAGTTGTGGTTCTTTCCTGTTTCCTGTCCTTTCTTTCCTTCTAGGGTCCTATACTACTCTCCTCCACAACACACACACACACACACACACACACACACACAATCAACTAAGGAGTTGCTTTTATCAGGCAACCCCGTGTCTTTCTACCAAAAGCAGGCTGGAGACATTTGTTAAGAAGGCCTCTTGAGACTAGGTAACAAAGGGAACTCAAGGGGGGATGCCCAGATCTCCCTGGGAAAGGCAAATAGAAGAGATTTTATGAAGTGGACTGAGGGCAAGTAGGGATGGGAACATGAACAATCGGTTTGAGAGGGGAAGTACTAAAAGAGACTGGAAAGGGTGAGCATTTCGGAGTCGGGTAGAAACCTGGCACACTCTAGCTAAGAGTCCTAGCAATAGTGAATCCATAGCCTGAACTGGTCATCGCCTGTGCCCAGGCAAGACTTCCAGTGGAGGGACTGGGACACCAACCCAGCCACATAACCCTCAACCTATAGTCTGTCCTGCCTATGGGACATGCTGGGGTAAGGGTGGCTTAGCGATTAAGGGTGTGGCCAACCAATGAATGGTCTAGCCTAAGACCCATACCACAAGAGTAAGTCCACCCCTGACACTGCCTGGAGAGCCAGGACCTACAGGCTGGATGACCCAGAGACCTAGGATAGAACCAAACACAACTGGAGAAAAAAAATGTCAATGTAATGATGCCTAACGATATTCTGCTATACTCTTAGATTGGTGCCTAGCCCAAATGTCATCAGAGAGGCTTCATCTAGCAACTGATGGAAACAGAAACAGAGACCCTCAGCCAGACATTACGCTGAGATGGAGGAATCCTGCTGAAGAGAGGGAGGAAGGATTGTAGGAACCAGAGGGGTCAAAGACATCACAAGAAAACCCACAGAATCAACTAACCTGGGCTCAAAGGAGCTCATAGAGTCTGAATCCTCAACCAGGGTGCCTGCATGGACTGATGTAAGCCCTCTGCATATATAGGACAGTTATGAGCTTGCTTAACTGGTGGGATTCCTAACAGTGGGAGCAGGGGCTGTCTCTGACTCTTTTGCTGGCTTTTTGGACCCTATTCCTCATACTGGGCCACCTTGCCCAGCCTTAATACAAGGGAAGGAGCTTATGCTTACTCTTAATGCAACGTGATATGCCATGTTTTATTGATATCCATAGGAGGCCTGCCCTTTCCTGAACAGAAATGGAGAAAGAACAGATGGGGGGGAGGGGCAGACAGAGGTGGAGCAGACTGGGGGCAGAGGGAAGGATTGGAAGGAGAGGAGGGAGGTAAACTGGTTGGGATGTAAAATTATTTAATTAATTAATGTCAAAATCATGATTTAAAAAAAGGACTTTTGGAGGAGAAGAGATGACTCGGCAGTCAAGAGCACACACTGTTCTTGCAGAAGACCTAAGTTCGATTCCCAGAACCCATGCCGGTGCACTCATAACCGTCACTCACTCTAGCTCCAGGGGAACCTGACATCTATGACTTCTAAGGGTACTTACACTCATGTGCACATACCTACATGAACAAACATAATTTAAAAAAACAAAAATAAAATACTGAAGAGGAAGGAGACGACGATGATTTCTTGGGACACCTGATGCAGTCACAGGAGCAGCCCTCCTGCTCAGAGGTCCTTGCCCAGTCTGAGATGCCCAGCTGCATCTGATTGGCACAGTCCATAGTGCACTGTGAAATTACATCTTCATCCTGGAGAGTGAGAGAGGCTTTTTAACCATTCTTGCTAAACACTCTCAGGCAGTCAACAGGGCTGTGAGCATCCCCATGAAGGCAAAGAAATCCCAGGATTTAGATAACTGCCCTTCCTTTTAGAGTCTTTATCTCTGGGAGGAGACAGTTACACTCAGAGGAGCCCAGGGGACTGGAGAGATGACTCAGAGATTAAGAGCACTGGCTGGTATTCCAAAGGTCCTGAGTTCAATTCCCAGCAATCACATGGTGGCTCACAACCATCTATAATGAGGTCTGGTGTCCTCTTCTGGCATGCAGACAGAACACTGTATACATAATTAATTAAAAGAGAGAGAGACACACACACACATACACTGAGGCAGGTGGATTGGTAGGTCCATACATACCAAGATCCAGCCACGATAGATAGATAGATAGATAGATAGATAGATAGATAGATAGATAGATAGAAAGAAAAAGAGGAGCCCCTTGGGAATTCCACAACAGGGGAGAGGCCAAGCATTCCAAAGTCACCAGGATTAACTAATCTTTGTTAATGGCTTCTCCTCCCACCTTACATCTGCATAAGTCATTCCTAAGCCTTGGGCAACCCAAGTCTGCTATCTATGACTATCCCTGCTACATTACCATGGGTGAGCAGGCTCAAGCACATATTTAAGTCTCATTAGATGACAGGACAAGGAGACTAACTCAACCTCAGAACAAGTGGAGGTAGAAACAAGCAAGAAAAAGCCAGGAAGGCTAGACAAGTTCACCTTCAAAGTAAACTCCCAGCACAGCTGAATTACTGTTTGGGTTTGCCAGCTACCACATTCCGATTGTGTCCCATACCATTAGCCTACCTACCTCTGCCCTAGCAGATGGAAGTGACCTCTACCTTGAGGTCCACGACAAAGGCAAGACTGTCCTGGGAAGCCAGCAGCTGGGAAGCCTGGCTCATTAGAGAAGTGTAGAAGGGATAGGTGAGGAGGAGGGAATTGTGGCCCCAGAGCCACTGAGTCTCTCCCAGACACCTCCTCCCATCCATCACTCAATCATCAGAAATCACTGCCCTTCTGAGGGCAGGAAGTCCTTAGGACTGGTTTGCTGTCCCCAGCTAGCTTTCATTCCCAGCACCTTCCTCTCCTTTCTCTCATCTATTCATCACTACAACAGTAGCAACATCTTATGGAATGTTCAATGTGTCCCCTAAGTTTGTCTGGGAAAGAAGAGAGTGTTATGTCCTTAGAATACACATTTCCAGTGAATTGGTAAATTGATTAATGGTTACACTCCCAGAAAAACCTGAATATGCACATAGCAGCAGCATATACAGAATAGAGTTCTTCTGATACCATAAAAAGCACTTCTCTACTCAATATGCTAGAAGCCAGGAAGCTAGGAAGCCTGGATCTGCAACTAAGAACGGGGTGACTTTGAGAACACTGCTTTGGGCTTTGCCATCCTCTTCTGGTTTTAAAATGTGTTACCAACCTCTTTCCCTTCTCTCTTCTAAGTTAGAAGGTCCTCCGTGGTCCCATATCTATTCACAATCACGTCATTCTCTGCCAGTCAGTGTCCAGTATGACTCTTTTCTCTCCCTCAAATCCAATCAGTCATTTCTTGGCAAGCTCACTTCTCCATTGCTATTGTCACTGCCTTGATTCAGGACCCAAGATTTTTCTATGGTTTTAACTTGTAAGTAGTCCCACAAATCTACTCTTCACAGCCCAGAACCCTCCTGAAGACAAACTTGCACAGAGCCTTTTCCATATTACTCATAGCTTTCAATGTCATCAGTTCAAAGAAAACAAATTTTAGATGACTTTTATCATGCTGCTAAGTACCAGAGATTCTAAGTGTGTGTGTATATTATCACACAGGTCAAACTTTGAATTCTTTAACTCCAACCTTCAGGGCCTTCCACCATCTTCTCCCTTTCCAAACTCCAGCCTTTCCTCTCCAAATGTCTCCATTGATGTAGAGCCATTTCTACAGAATTAAAACATTTCCTCCTGGAGAATGCAGGGAGACTCATACAAATCAGGAAGCTAGTGAAACTTACCTAGGGGGAACCTGGGAGTCTCAGTTGGGAAAGTTACAGGATGAATAAGACCTCCCTACCCCTCACCCCCACCCCCAACTCTACCCCTCACCCCCAGTTATAAAATCGGTAAATAACTGTTGGAGACAAGAGACTATCTACTTGTGCTGCCTGCAAGTCAAGCAAGTGGAGCAACTTCACTCCAGGGGTGAAGCCTTTCTGCGTTCTCACCCACACTAAGGGATGAAGCTGCCCTAAAGTCACCCACACTCTTGTCAATAACTCCTCATAAACCATTGGTTCACCAGGCTAGGCTTGGGTGGAATCATTTCATTAGTGTGTCATCAGCATCTTATCTGGGTTGAACAGACATCTGTTCATGTCTCCCCAGGAAAGTCATACAACACCCCACCACACCCCATATTCTAGCCATTGAGCCATTCTTCCTTGAGCCTGCCCTTCCTGTCTTTTAACTTTTGCTCCCATTCCTTCCCTTCTCGCTCACAAAACAACCTGTTCCTTTCCCTCTTTACAGAAGCAAAACCCGCCAGGCAACACAGGACCCACGCACATGGGAAACTCTCTCTGATAACTGTTAAGTACTGAGCCTCACACAAAAGCTAGAGCAGCTCAGAGTATGGACAGAGAGGTGGAGGGAACACAGCAGAGAGCAGTTTCTACTGTAATTCATATAGGATACTAGTGGAAAGAGTGGAAGGACTTGAGAGTGAGGGGCTTTCTAGGGTTCTCACACATGTTACAGAGCAGAGACAACAGGTACCTCCAGGAAGAGGAAACTGTCACATCTTGCATAAGGGTTTAGTCAATGTTTGAACACTGCATCTCTTCTGTTTGTATTCGCTCTCCTCATATTTTGCATTAAGGGGTCCACCAGGAGATTTTAAGCAGAGAAGGATCATGAACAGATTTGTACTTCAGACTCATGGCCAAGCAAAAAGCAATGTCCAAAGATTATAATCCAAGAAGCATACATTCCTCAGACAGAGAAGCACAAAAGGATGGGGACAGTCTAGCTCCTCAGTTTGGGGAAACAGTGGAGATGGAGTGAGAAAACAAATTAGCCTAAAAGTTCACAAGGATATTATAGTTTATCTTTTCAGAAAGGCAGTCTTATCCTACCTGTGTCGACAGGTGTGTTACAGACATGTACAGATGAGTACAAGATTACTATATAACATGGGAGTTAAGAAAAGGCATCAAACGCAATGAGTGCTTAGCTCTCATGTGCATACATGTGCACAGGGACACAGGGAGGAAATGAAAGCAAGAATTACCAAGGAGCACCAGACCAATGATGTTAAGGCCCAGAGACATTTTCATTTTGCTGCAGACAAAGCTCAGAGTCCCAATGCCTCAGGAAGTCTGAGGCCTTCTGGAGATCTCAGCAGGAAGCTCACCTGGTTGCTTTAGGGGAGGTATCTCCTCCTGTAAGGCTTTTTATCACAAGTATCAGAGATAATAACAGTCCCTGGGGGAGAGCCACTAACAGACTGCCCTTTAAGATTTTATAAAGAAACAAAGCTCACCTCTCCTAGACTCCAAAAATAAACACACACAGGTGCCTTCAAGGACAAACAAAACAAGATACTGGGATAGCAAAGGGCAAAGGAAGTGGAACTTCTCCGAGGAAGGAGGAAGCAAGAAGCAAGGAAAATAGTGACTCAGGAGAAGCCAAGCCCAGAGCTTTAGTTGTAGTTTGGGTGCAGTTGGGCACATTGAGGGACGACTGTCATGTCTTACATGGCGGCGGACAATCTGTAGGGCTTAATAAATGTTTAAAAGTGTAGGCCGGGCAGTGGTGGCGCACGCCTTTAATCCCAGCACTCGGGAGGCAGAGCCAGGCGGATCTCTGTGAGTTCGAGGCCAGCCTGGACTACCAAGTGAGTCCCAGGAAAGGCGCAAAGCTACACAGAGAAACCCTGTCTCGAAAAACCAAAAAAAAAAAAAAAAAAAAAAAAAAGAGTCACCTATTGTGCTTGCATTCATTCTTCCCCTCATATGTTTTCCTAGGAGCTCAACAAGGGGATTTGAAACAGGAACAAATCATGATTACATTTGTAATTCAGGAGAAAAAAAAAGACCTTACGGACAAGTACAAATGAGCTGCTGACCATTATCGTCTGAGCAACACACCAATCCTTGCATCCAAAATTGAAGTAGAATTCTCCAAGAATTGTTCCTTTTCCTAGTGTCTAATTCTGCCGAATCAATATGATTGGGGCATACTGGGCTGATACCTCCCATTCCTTGGCCCTGGTCCTAAAGACTCAGTACTTCTAGGGTCTCTTCTGTCGGCTCACACTTCACTCTCATCACATTGACCTGAGTTGGCCTGCTAGTCTCCTAACTGGTCTCCCAGCTGGGGTCCTCCAAGCACTACCAAGTCCCGAGGCTTATCCCACCTGGCAGTTACTAGGGAACTCGGTAAAAATGCCTTGGGCCTACTTAACCAGAATAATTCGGAAAAACTCCCCCAGGCAGGGGTTTGTAGATCACTACTTTGAATTCTTGATACAGCCAGGAGAGAGATAGGTTAGACATGCAGGAAGTCAGGCTCTACCCCTGACCCACATTTGAAGAGCACTGCGTGATTCTCAGGCTTGTGTTTGAAGAGTGATGCTCTACAGTGTCACCTGACCACTCACTCCACAAATGTTTACTGGATTTGTTAGTCTGGGAGTTGGGAAGGTCAAGGGTCAAGGCCTCTAACTTTGATAAGCTCAGCTGACCACAAGTCAGTCTTTCCTTAACATCCCATTCGTTGATGCCCATGGCCTCCCACCTGCCTCAGGCGCCAGCTGGGATATCAGTTTTGTTTGTTTGTTATTTTGTTTGTTTGTTGTTGCTTTGTCTACCACTCAGGCCAGGAACCAAGAATGACCAGTAGCTACTTCTTGGAGCCAGACTGAGTTTGCCTTATAAGCCTTTCCGTGGCCAGGCCACCCGATACTTTCCTGTGAGGCACCTCACATAGATTGATCCTTCTTAAAACTATCCTAGATTTTCCTATTTCTGATGAAAAAAACTAGGATTTCTGCAAGTTTGTTCCCGCCTTCTCCTGCCACTCTTACATGTATTGCTTACATTATCCACTTACTCTTAAAATCATAGTACATCTGCCTTAGTTACCACAACACACATGGTAGCATTGAGCCTGTCTCAACCAGAAGCAATAAACTAAAATTGGCACATCATCAAATATCAAAGTAATACCACTAATATATTATGTGAGGGCTGGGAGGTGTTGCTCAGTGGTAGAGCATTTGCTTTACTGGCATTCACAAGGTCCTAAATTAGTTCACCAGTGCCCATTACCACTAACATTAAATAAAATCCCAAATAAAAATAACAGCAAAAGACTTAACAATATTCCACTTTAAAGTCATTTAAATATGAATGTAAATAGAATATGAATGGGCTGGTTCTCCCAAAGTGAAGAAAGAAATAATTCCTAATCAGATAACATTTTTGATATACCAATAGTAATCCAGGACAAAAGGTAATTAGGTCTGTGGTTGACTTCCTTCCTGTAGTTGTTCATTTAACTTCACAAAATACATGTTAATCTTATAAAAACTTCAATATGTAATATAATCAATTCAGGACCAAGAGAGATGAAGACAGATAATTAGCCCAAAATATGGAAGAGGAAGACTGATCCATATCAAATATCTCAATGCTCTGAAAGAGTTGAATACCTATTTGAATCTTACTTGAACCTTAAAAGTGCTTGTCTTTAAACATACAAACTTATTTTCATCGGAAGGAAAACTACGGGTCTGGAGTCGAGATGGAAGGAGGGAGGAGGACCCACTTTTTAAAATGTAAGTATCTTGACATCCCAATCCCGTTCTACAACGATTCCCTGCCTTGAGCCTTTGGGAAGCACGTTGAATTTAGCAATTAGTGTACACAACTGCTCCTGGCCAAGGCGCTGAGGACCAAGGCTCTATAGAACAGAGAGATTAACCTGGGTGAACCGTCCTCAACTTCCTCACCACCTTGGGCTTTCCATCTGACGCCACTGCTGCTCTCATGGGGCACCAAGCTGGTATATAATCGCCCGGAACTCTGGGATATCTGAGCACCCCATTATCCCGGGACCACCCTAGCACCTGTAGAAGCGCGAGGCTGGTGGCACATTGGGAGCAGAGTGCGGTGGGAAACTCATGCATATCCACAGGAGTTATACCCTTCTCCCAGTCTCCCAGCCAAATAAGCGGATCCCCCAAAGTCTTGAAAACGTTCGGAGATCTAAAGGCCCACGAACCCCAAAACTACTCATGTGTCTCCTATATCTAGGGGCGCTCAGTTCCCGGGATAGCGGTGATCCGGGGCCAGAAGAGCTCACTGACCTGGATGCCTGAGCGCAGCTTCTCTCCCGGAGGCTCAGGTGTGCGGGTCGCTTCCGTGTCCCCCTCACCTTCCAGAACATAAGAGCCGAGAACTCAGCGACAGGCCACTAGCCTTGGGACCAACTGCCAACCAACCAGCCGACCCGCCAGCACCGACCCGGTACAGCGCACACGTGACGGAGGCGGGGCCCCGGAGAGGCTCGTCCCGGAGTGTGGCTCTTTGGCTGCTGGGGCCTTCCCCTAGGACCGCCCCTCTGTCACCCCTCCTCCCTCTCCCGCTGTGGCCCGCTGGGACCCAAGAGCCACAGTTCCAGTTCCACTTGCCTGGTGAGCCCCGCCCCCAGGCAGCGCTCCGCGTGCGGGTCTCAAGCTCCACCCCTCCCATGAGACCACGCCCCTCCCTGCGTCCTACCCACTGTTTGCACCTCGGACTCTCGCACTCTTCCGGCGCAGGGCGGCCCCTAGGCATTTCTCTTGTGTCCCACCGTACTCAGGCCTCCTGAGCTTCTGCAGTCTGTCACTATTGCTACCGGGACGTGGAAAATGACAGCGTGGAAGCAGGATACTTGTGCGGAGAATTGCAGAGAGGAGCACCGAAAACCACACACATACACCCACACACACCCCGAGCCGTGTGTGATCCCATTGAGATTGAGGGTGGCTTAAGGGCTGCATCATTCCTTGTTTCAGACTAGACCACCCTCATTTTGGCGGGCTCCGCTTCACCCTAAGGTCTGACTGCGCTCCAACCCCCGCGACCTCTCGTGACCTCTAGTGGCTGACAACGTACGAAAAGCTCTGGTGCCCTGCCTTGTGAATAACACTTCCTGTGTCCAGAGAGGTCAGGTACAAGTAAGCCAAAGAAAACTGTGGCGGTGTCTGCCCATAGGGGCTGGATTTTCAAATCCCAAAGGACTGTGCCCTGGAGACCGAGTCCCAGCACCTACTTCCAGTGTGCAGGTCTGCATCATAGGTGCTTGCCCTACTGGGGCCTCCAAGGGCCGGCTGCTCAGTTTAGCTGCTTAAAATCCCCAGGACCTCAGATGACAGTGACACCAGGGACTCTGGCAGGAGTTACTACTAAACTGGACTTCAGTTGCTTACACTCGAGTCTTGACAGATACTACAGGACACGACTTTTTTTTTTTTTTTTCAAATCCTGGTAGTCTAAAATTACTGGGGTGGCCAGAGGATTGCACGTGTGAACAGAACATAAGCACTCTGGCAAACAGGTGATTGAGCACTGCTGGGACCTAGCCAGCAGCAGAGCAAAGGCAAAGCCAGCATCGAAAAGCTGAGGCCCATGAGACTTGTGTCACAGCAGGACACCCTTTGGTTTTTTCACTTCCTTAAAATAGCGGAGAGGCCTTTGGAGCCAGAGCCTGTGCAGTTCACATGAGTTCCTGTGCGTTAGTGGGCAGTTCCAAATCCCACTGGACCTAGGGGTGCCCAGTTTCTTGCCCAGGCCCCCAGAAACCGCTAGTATTTTCTCAGAAGTATACAATTATTTTGCAAAATGTTGTATGAAATTGGCTTTCTCAAGCTTATGTGCAGTTTGGGAAGGAGCTTTAAAAATACAGATGCTTTCCTCCCACTCCAGAGGGTCTGATTCAACAGTATTGGAGAGTATAGCCTGAATATTGGAATTCTTAAAGCTCCTCAGGTGATTCTTATGTACTACAATATAATAACCATTGATGTGGGTCATGGAGACATCATCAATCCTCATTTAAAATCCAGCCAGACTAGAGCTGAAAAGCAGACATGTGAAAGATACCGAAGCAGATGTCCCATGACCTGCATGCTGTTAGGAAACGTAGCAATGAACAGGTTCTTCCTGAAGAACATTTCTTCACCTAAAAGAGATATTCTACCTGTGGGGGTTCTGTGTACCAGGGTGAGCAGTTTGGGAGTATATAGGTGTATCCTGCAGAGTTTTCCATTCCAAGCACTTCCCAGATAGAAGCCAGACAGCACACTACAAGCAAACTATTCTCCTGACTTCAAAGGAGCCATGTATACAGGACTCACTCCTTTGATAATGCTCCTGCACCCTTCAATGTGAGTAGGTCACTTTCTTTGTCAGAAAGGTAGGTAATGTACTTTACCCATAGAGCAGGTATTGATTCCTGGATTCATGGAGCAGTTACATCATGTTTATTCATTCATTATTCTGTAAAAGGTTTGGGCTCTTGGGGCCATTTCATCAGAACTGTGGGTCATTCCTTTCTGCCAAAGATTTACTCAGATGATATATGGTGGTGGTAGGGATTTCTCTTCACTGCCTGTGGTCCCAGCCTGGACTTGGCAAAGACAGATTAACAGCTGCAAGGATACAAAGCAAGCCTTCTCATGTGACCAACCTGGAAAGGCAGGGACCTCAGCACATGACTGAGGCTGGCACTGCAGTCTCACTTGTGACCTGGACTCAGCCAAATGGGACACACATGTGAGAAACACTTTGCAGATGTCCCTCTCAACTACCCTCTGTAATGCCCCGCAAGCCTGCTGTGGCAAAGCTGCTTGTCTGCTACCTGGCTTCCATCCAGACTAGTGTATTTACCAAGGGCCTTCGTGTGTTAGGGAATGTTTACAGTAAGCCCAACACAGATAATATTGGAAAGCTTTCGTGCTGGGGGGATATAGGCAAATATAATCTGATGAGGTTATTTGCTTAATATCACTTTTATTATATTTAAATCAAGAAGAAAGAATCAGGCAACAGAAAGACAAGATGAGGCTAGAGTTTTGTCCTTACCCTTGGGCTGGTTTTCTGGAGAAAGCTGATTTTGAAAGACCTACAAGAAGACCTTGTGCAGACATGAGAACTGCCTAAGGGCAAACTATTATTTTTAGGCTGAACTGGTGGACATAATGATTAAGGATAGGTGGGCAAAAGTATATAATTGATACTTCCTTCCTTGGATGATGGAATGACTATGATATTTGTGATCTTTTCTAGCTCTTTCATTTTGTAGTTTCTCTGGCTTAGCGACTATAAAGATTTGTATGTACCTACAAAGGTAAAAAGAGAATTAAACAATGTTAAAAGGCCTTGTAACTAGGAAGTAACATCCAACTATTCATGCTTTTATTTTGTTACTGTATCCACTTGGCTTAGCAAAGGGCAAGGCTAGAGGAAATAAAAATTAAACATCAACAAGAAATAGTGCTTCCTGAGTGTTATGGTCTCAATGTGAAATGTGCCGAATAGGCTCGTGTGCTTGAACATTTGGTTCCCAGCTGGGTGCAGGCCTTGAAGTGAGACCTAACTTGAGGAGGTGAGTTACTATAAGGGTAAGCCTTGAGGTTTCTTAGTGCAGCCTCACTTCTGGTCTGCTCCTTGCTTCTGGATTGCAGATGTAATATGAACAGCTGTCTCATGCCACCGCTACCACCCTTTCACTACTACCATGATGGACTATATCCATTTTTTTTTTAAGATAAGGTTTCACTCTTGTAGCCTTGGTTGGCCTGGAACTTACAATGTAGATCAGGTTAATCTTTAACTCACAGAGATCCACCTGCCTCTGCTTCCTGAGCACTGGGACTGAAGGCATGCACCACTGTGCCTGGCTCCTCTTAAAACTATATGCCAGCACAAACCTTTTTTCTCTTAAGTTGTCTCTTGCTAGGTATTTGATCATAGCAACAAGAAAAGTAACTAATAAAGTTGGTCAATGAAAAATTATTTATAAGCATTTGAAAAAGAGGACAGAGTCTGAGTGAAAGCCAAAGAAGAAATCAGTGAGTATCAGAGGTGGCAATATCCTAATTGCTGTAAGAGGAATAAAGTCAGAGAAAATGCTGGAATAAGGAAAGATTGGGACTAAGATCAGATGGAGGAGGCCTTAAGCCCCATCAGATTTGGATGAAGATGGGGTATTGGTCAAAACTTTGGAACGATGGCCTCATCTATGCTCTCAAATGATACCTAAGGCAATGACATTTGGGAAAGGAATATTATGTATTTAAACTTTTACATTCTATTTTTGTGTGCATCTAGAGGGGTACTACACTGTAAAGAGGCTGTGTGTGACCTCAGTGTTCTGGAAAACCACTACCCAAGCCACACAACTCCCCCTCCAAGCTGCCGTCCATTACTCCAGAGGCAGCCTTTTCTTTGTCTGGAGTTTGTAAATGATCTGATTGCCATCATTCCAGGCATACAGCTGCTTATCTCTAGGGTTGTAATGGATCATGGAGTGACTTCTAGGCCTCCTGGGGAAGAACAAATTGGGCAGATGCTCTTCCCTAACAGTGCCCAGTGGATCATAGACACAGGTGATACGATGAGGGCCCTGGCCACCGGAACTGTAGACCACATAGAGGACCCCACATAGGAGGAATGAAGCTTCAGCATCCTGGCTTCTACACGGTGTGTCCCATGAATGCTCTACCCCCAAAGTGTCTGGCTCAATTTTCGTGAGAACCAAATGGCCTTGGATACCCGGTCCTGAGTGGATGGCCCAGAGCCCATGTTCATCCACAGCAAGGTCAATGTAAGTGGACAGGGAGTGTTGATAGATGGGTGCTCGGCCTGCCCCTCCTGGGAGAAGCATTCGATCCTCCACAGTCTTCTTCTGCAGATTGTATTTAATTATCTCATTAGAAGTTCCTTGATTGTGAAAAAATAGAAAGTTTTTGTAGATCACTTGCCCTGATCCCTGCCAGGAAAGTGGTAAGATTAGCTTCCGGGGGCCAGGCTTGCTGCTATCTTCCATGAATGCCCGCAAGTTTGCAAATTCCCAAACTGTGTTGTGTCTAGATCCAATTAATAAATACACTTTTGCAGAGTTACCACCAGCATCTTTCATCCAAGAGCCATCTGGGTCCATGGTCTTCTTCACTATTTTCAGAGACTTTATACTCATCAGCATGTTGTCACAGCCTAGCCAGACAGGAGAAAAAGAACAGATTATTCACGAACACAAGCTGTCTTCTTTCTAGAAGACTTACCACACCTAAAGAACACTGCTTCCCTTCAGATCTAATACCAGTAGAGAATATCTTCCCATCTCTGCTATGATACCATGGTCTATGACAGAAGAGTTTCACTCAGAAAATCCTAGAGCAAAAATGGAACACAGGCCTGAACTCTTTTGGAGAAATAAACACAGACATGAACTTTATCCATTACCTGTCCCTTAATTGTAGAATTTTCTTAGAAGAAGCTGTGTTCTTTCTCCTTTCCATGAGTAATATAATCACTGTATTTTGATCACATTCTATCCTAGCTTCTAGATGCCTCAATCATCTCATAATCTTTAACTTTTTCTTCATAACTAGCCCCTTAGTCTTAACTTATATTTATCTTGCTTATTACTATTTTTAAATCTCATGATCAGGCATGGTGTGTATGCTCAGCACTCTGGAGGCAGAGGCAGGCAGCTCTCTGTGTCTCTGAGACCAGCTTAGTCTTTATAGCAGTTCCAGGCCAGCCAGGGCTACATAATAAGATCCTGTCTTAATAATAAACAAATATCTCCAACTAGTTAACCTCTGGATACCTTGTTATCTTTCCCACCATCTCATCCTCAGCTTCTCCTACAGAACAGTCTGTATTTTTCCTATTTACTTTCTCACTCCCACTCTCACTGAACAACATAATCTGTTCTTGATAATGCTACCAGGGAGCTCCTAAACGAAAATCCCTGCACTCTTTTATGTGGGTGTGTTACTTCATCTTCTGCAGTATGACAGCATTGATCAGTTCCTCCTCCTTGAAGATGCCTTCTCCCCCATCTCTGTTTCTGTGTGGTTCTCCAGTTTCTCCTCTGACAGTGTGGCAGAGATCATGATCTGTGCTCCTCCAATTCTATTGCAGTTCACTCTTTCTCATTGCATGTGGAACTACACTTCATAGTCTCCTTTGTGGTTAAGCTGCATGCACTGACTTGTTTTTGCCTGGTGGGATATAGACAGGAGTGGTATAAGCTTCTTCCACCTGGCCTTTAAGTGTGTCATCTTCCAGATGACCTTAGCCCCTTGGAATCATCATTGTGACCACGTTCAGGAGGTTGGCACTACTGGTCATTTCAGGAAAAGTAGGTCATCAGTTCTAATTTGGGACTTTTTGGTAGATCTCTATAAATATGGCCAAGAACCCATTGTTAGGGAGCTCACAGGCCACAGGGGTAAATCAATGATTATTTTGCTAAATGGATATAGATTCAAACTTCTCTCCAAACTGATATCTCTATACCCAACCATTAATGCATCTCTCAGACATCACCAGAGTAGTTTCTTAGTGCAGTAGAAGACAGTGAATTTACAAATTGTCAGTGTGCAGAACACAAGTGTCTGGAGAGTGCTCGGCCACAAATGATACATCTATATTATACTCCCTGCCCTCAAGGCTCAGGAACCACACAGAAGATGGTCCAGAAAGGTTATAAGAGCCAGGGCTCAGGGAATACTGGAAGGAAACCTTATCATCAGGACTAGACAAGACTACTGCACTCACTCTATCTGCATAAGATCAATCCAATCAATATTCCAGCTGTAGTGTGTGTGGCAGGGGGCTAGTGCTTAGGGTCATGAGCTACATCCCTAGTTAGAGAGCTATTGATAGTTGATGGTATCTAGGGGAGAGAATGCCAGTTTTCTTTATGGGTGTGGTTCCTAGTAGGTCATTCATGCTCCAGTGATGGCCCCATATCCACGAGCACATGGGCAGTACAAAATGGACTTGGTGGGTTATAATAATTTTTAAAGGACATGAGGAGGTAGGTAGGGAGTGGGTCTTGGATTGGGCTGAGGAGTTTGGAGGAGTAGGAGTGAAAATAATAAAAATACATTGCATGCATGCATATGTGAAATTATCAAAGAATTAATTAATATATTATATTTAAATGGGTTTTTTTGCAAAATTCAATAAAAATAGTCAACTATATATCTTACCACCTATTCTTCCCCTGAAAACCATGAGTCATAATTTCTTGCCTAGATCACTACAAATGTTATCTGATTTGTCTCCCTGATTTTGCTCTTGCTTGCTCATCTACATGTCAAGTATACTTTCCACGGAGTAAGAGGGATCAGACATGTTAAACATTTTCTCCCTCTCCATCACACACAAGATAACATCCTAATCCCCTGCCATGGCCTATAAGACTGTGCAATGTGGCCCTTGTTTATCATTAGTGAGCCATCCTCTGTGTATCACTGTGTTCTAATTATATAGTTTCTTTATGTTCTGTGAGCATGCCAAATTTCTTTTTTGCCTCAGGAATCTTGAACTTAGAATCCTTCTACCTGGAACACTCTTTCCCTTGAACTTTGCACAATGGATTGGATCCCATTTGTTCTTCAAGTAACCTACCCCACTGCATACCCCCAACTCACTATGTAGCACAGAATGGCCTCAAACTCACAAGTGGATTGTATGCCTGCACTACCATACCTGGCCAAGTCTTACTTCCAATATCATCTCCTTAATGGGCTTCTTCTTTCCTTGAGATCATTCAGTACACTGTTAACTGTTTTATCTGTTTCTTTACTAGCTTATTATCCACCTCCCTCACAAGACTCTCCAAAAACAAGGCTTCATCTTCATGTTTAGTATTGTACCCAAATACTTAATTCAATACTTTGAGGATTCAGTAAATGGCAGTTGAGTGAAGAAAATAAAAATCTCAGATGTTTTGCTAGGATCTAAACAGACTAGCATCTTCTAGGTTCTGACTGTAAACCCATCTTAAGTAAATAATCATTCATAAAGCACTTCAAAACTTTTAAGATACTTTAAAATCCATTATTTCATTAAAAAATGGACCCCACAATTTCTGAAGAAAACACATGTAATGGAGAATAGGCTTAGCTGGACAGAGCCAAGTTCCAGGAAGTCAGTTCTTTAGGTAGAGAGACAGTGGCCTCACCTGGCTCATACTGTGCCAGAGGCCAGATTTGGAGAAGAGCTGCCAAAGTCTCTCAACTACCAGGCGCTGCCATGTCCTCCTAACATGATGGTTTGCTTTCATGTGTCAGCCTGACTATAAGAAGCTAGACACTAGAAAAGGCATCCAGGGACTTTAAACATCTCAGGAGCACATGTACATCCTGCTGTACTGAGTGAGCTATTGCAGGATGAGGGAATGTGTGGAAGAAGTGGAACAGCCACCCTGATTCCCAGGGTGCCATCTTTACTCTAACACAGCTGAACCTGGCTGAGCTGAAGTCACTGCTCACTCTTCCCTGATCCTATGCTGATCACCAAGGAGAAGTGGGTGAGACTTAAAGCTCTTAAATAAACATAGAATGATTATACAGGGGATGGGGAAGAAGGTCCATGGGTTCCTAAAGATAACCATATGATATTTCATGTTAAAGAACAAGTCCAAGGGTTCAGTAGGTTATTAAATATCTTACAAATACATAGAATCCATTTGGTATTGTACTGCATAACTTCATAATAATTTATGTGATTCTCATAATAAGTAGCCATGACATATATTTTAATCACTAGTTAACAAGTGAAGAAAGTTAAGGCATGCATTAGTTTCTTGGGAAGGTCACACAGCTAGTCAGAGGTGAAGGGGTCTTCTAAACTCAGAAGTGGGAGCCAGGACATTCCCAGGCAGCCTCAGATGCAGGGTAGTGTGTGTGGTAGGTAGGAAGGGTTGGGAGCCATGTGTACTGGTGTGCCTAAAGAAAGACCAGTGAAAAGTTAGGACATCTACTTCCAGCAGGTGGTCCCCACAGTGCCTGTCCTTCCTGCCAGGGAAGAACAGACTTGAAGCTAAGCTATGTAAGGACTGTGTCTTAGAATGAGGAACATGTGTTTCTTGTCTATAAGAAAATTCTTTTGGGTTGCCTGCTTCATGACATCCAGGCCTGGGCTGCTACCAAGGGCCATGTCTGGGTCTGTGGCCATACCACAGCTGGGGTCTGTGTTGATGTCCGTGGCTCCTGTTACCGTTGAAGATCATGTGGATGCCTGGGGGCTGGGTGCCACTTGAGTCCATGTTGTTGTTCGAGGTCCATGCTGCCCCCAGGGCCTTGCTGATCTGGGTGGCCTGTGCTACCACTAGGGCCATGGTGACAAATGGGCCCAAGCTACTGCCAAAGGCCATGTCTGGGTCTCTGATCCTGCTGAAGCGGGGGTCTGTGTTGATGTCCGTTGCCCATGTTACCACAGGGGTTGAAATCCAAAGGCCATGCTGGGCTGTTCCTGCCCCTCATAGGAGAGCTGTCCCCACAACTCAAGAGAGCTGGGTCCACCCCTAAGCACAGTTTTGGGAGAGAAGGCTCTGCTCCTTGCCTGAAGGGGATGGTCTCAGAGCCCTGACTGACCAACTCAGCTACCACCCAGGCACACATCCAGGGCTTTGAGTTGGTCCACCCCAACATCTACCCCATCTATGACCTGCTGAAGTGCATAAAGGGACTGGTTCTGTGGAACCACAGCCACGGGACCTCCATGACTAGGGGCAACAGCAGGTTATCTGAGAGGAGTTTTGATGAGGGTCCAGTGGTGATGGTGTATCAGAAGCCAGAGGCCTTGAACTAGACCAGTGATTCATTACACAATGACTATTTGCAAGTAAAGCTGTTTGTGTAAAAGGGTTTACTGTGCAACACATCACAGCTCTTAGTGCCACTAAGATGAATGAAGAGGTAATGGAGAGACAAGAGAGACAGAGGAGCAGAGGTGGTTTTTTTGTTGTGGTGGTTTGATTGTTTTTGTTTTGCTTTTATTATTGTTTTTGTTTTAATTAATATTTTTATTTTTTATTTTATTATTTTTTTAAATTTTCCTTTGAAGAGATGCTACAAGGGTGAAGGGCAGATACAGAGGGACTGGGAGGTGAGTGGGATTGGGGTGCATGATGTGAAATTCCCAAAGAATCAATAAAAATTTACATTCAAAGAAAAGAAAAAAGAAAACATCTTTTTACAATACAGAAGAGCAGGGATTAGGGATGTGGATGCGTAGGTAGGGTACCTGCCTAGTATGCATGAAGCCCTAGGTTGGATCCCCAGTACGGCACAAAACTTGGCATAGTAGCATAGGCCTGTAATACTAGAGGTAGAATCAGGAAAATTAGTTCAAGATCATCTTGAGCTATACAGCAATTTGGATGCCAGTCTGGGCTACATGAGACCCTAGCTCCAAATATGCAAATAAAATAAAAAACAGAAGAGAGGGTGTAATGGAGGGGCAGGCTTATAATCCCAGCACTTGGGAGGCAGACCCAGAAAGATTACAAGTTTGAAGCCAGCTTGGCCTACATAGTAAATTAGAGGCCCATCTGTGCTACATTATGAGTCCCAGAATAGCCTGTGTTATATAATGACCATATATATGATGGAGCTTGGGACTGGGTATTGGAGACCTGGGGGCTCTGGAATCCAGTCTTTGAACTTCCTTTTGTAATCCAGCCTTCGTTGTGCCAGCCCTAAAGCTATGAGTTTAGGATAGGTGTGCTCTATCTTTTTATCAGGGATAATCTTCTAAAATTGTCTAAGTTTCTCTAGAAATTAGTGAGCATACATTTCCAGTGTCCCAGTAAAAGGATAAATTAAAATTTCCTGCTGTGTTTCTCTTGGGGACAGATACTTAACAGGAGGAAAGAGTTAAGGAAAGACTGGAAATAATAAATTAAAAAAAAAAAACTTGAGTCCAACTAAGATGCAAATTATTCAACAGAGAAAATGTTATGTAAAGTTTCCATGTACAAACCAAGACATTGAAATGTGTGGTTCCCCCACAGGCAAAATTTCAGACAAGCTATTAGTGTAGAATTTAACCCAAGGCCTCTCAAGGAATTCATATACAAATATCACTTATTTGAATCTTTTAAAATACTTTCCTTCCTATGAATAACACTTGCTGGACCTGTAAGACGTGTTCCTCCACTGTGACTCAATCTGATTATTAGAGACTTTGGTTCATCTCTGGTAGAAAAGGGCCTGGGGGTGGGGACTTGAGGGTGGGGTGATGGATACAGGGAAGTTAGGCACTGAGTTTATAAGTATAGTACAGATTCACGATGCCAAAGAGTGGCAGGCAGGGATTCAAGGGACAGTTAGAAAGGGAGGAGTTGATTCGTTGGATTGGGGTAGCCAGGTGACGATGATAAACCAGGACTCAAGAAGGGAGACAGATGCACGAGACACTGGCACAAAAAGACTAGTAAGTTTGCTTGGTCAGAGTCCATTAAAAAGAAAATTCTTCTAAAGTCATGAGCATTTTTTGCCACGTTATGAAATTTTGTTATAAATCTTCACTTTTCAATGCCTTACTCTTGCCCCAGTTAATGAATGGTTCCATCTGTGTAGCCCTCTTTCAGGATGGGTAATATGGTAGTTTGATTGAGAATGGCCCCATCAGGCTCACATGTTTGAGTATTTGGTCCCCAGTTGGTAGAACTGTTTGGGAAGAATTAGGAGATGTGCTCTTGTTGGAGGAGCTGTGTCACTAGGCTTTGAGGTTTCAAGAGCCCTTGCCATTCCCAGTTAGCTCTCTCTCTCTCTCTGTCTCCTGTTTGTGGATCAGATGTGATCTTTCAGCTACTGCTATAGGGCCATTCCTGCCTGCCTGCTGTCACGCTACCCACCATGATGGTAATTGACTCACCTTCTAAAACTGTAAATGCCAATAAACTTTTTCTTCTAAAGCAGTGGTTCTCAACTTTCCTAATGCTGCCACCCTTTAATACAGTTCCTCATGTTGTACAGACCCCAACCACAAACTTATTTCATTGCTACTTCATAATTGTAATTTTGCTACTGTTATGAATGGTAATGTAAATATCTGATACGCAGGATATCTGACCTGTGACCCCTGTGAAAGGGTCATTAGATCCCCCAAAGGCTGAGAACCACTATTCTATAGGTTGCTGTGGCCATAGTGTCTGTTGGCAGCAATAGAAATGTGCTAAGACAGGCATTACACTGGACTAGATAGTTCCTTGCAAGGAGTCTCCTCCTCCTCCTCCAAAACCTCCTCTTCTTCCTTGTCCACCTTTTCTTCTTTCTCTGTTTCTCACCTTCTTCTTCCTTCTTACCTTCCCCAGTGCCTAGGACACAATATGTACCCATCTCACTATCCAGACTCTTTTTGCTTATGCTCCACACTCAGGAACCAGTTAGTTTCAGACAGTGCAGTTGTTTGTCACTGCCCAAACTTGTGATCTCAATTTCTACTTCGCTAATTCAGAAAGCAAATAGATTAGCAAGGGCCATCTCACTGTCTGAGTGCTTCAGTGGATGGATGGCAGGAAAACAGGAACGCTGCCTTGTAGGGGATGTTCCTTAGTGATCCACACTGATGTGGTGTTGCTAGAGAGCTATGTATCTTATATTAGGGCTTAATCAGGGCCTAGCATACAATAACATCATACATGTTGATCTTGATGACCACACAGAGCCTCTTGCTAAACACTTATTGCAGGCATTTCTAGGTTCCTACATTTTCAGTTGCTAAATTTAGAATATTCTAAGGTACCTAGAACCAAGCCTAGTCAGCTGTATTGGTGATTAGCAATAGCGTATGAGGAAGGAAACAGATTTTATTTAGGTGTACGTCATTCACCAGCAACAAGCAGAGAACACCAGGAGAATTCCTGAATGCCAGGATGATGTCTAAGCTCTGAGTGAGAGTCCAGCCAGCTTCCACCTTGGGGTTCCTATAGCTGTACCCCAACATGGGCAAACTTCCTTCTGACATAGTATTCTAGAAGAAGCCAGCTCTCCATAACCTCCTTGTCATAATAGATTTTCTTCCCTTGAGTGTCTGTTATGTTTTTATGATACATTACATACTCATCTGCAGACATATTTGTTGTCATAGTCCCTTCAGTAAAAAGGAAATGTGGTGAGATTCAAGACTTTGTCATATCTGTTTCATTCATTACTTTGTGTTCTCCCTGGAAGAACATCTGGTACATACTTCAGCCTTACTAGCTTAATTATGAATGTGGCAAAGTCAGTATCTGTAACCAAATTCAGCATGCCCTCTTTGGAGCCCTGAATAAGTTTTAAGATGGCAAAGGAGTTTCTGTGACTGAATGTTTGAGAACTGCTGCTCAAGAGCATTGCGGCTAGAAAATATTCATGTGAGGCAAAGCAGGGAACTGGCCCATCATCTGGGGGATTTCTGATCTCAAACAACTGCCACTTTACATCAGGTACCTGTCTATTGCAACATCTCAAGCATTCCAAGGTTATAATGGTAAACTCCTTGATTCGATCTGTTTCTCATTTGTAAGCCCTGTTTTCAATGTTTTGATTTAAAATCTTTTTAGGATATATTTACTCTATGTGTATGGGTGTTTTGCCTGTAAGTGTGTATATGCACCACATGTATGTCTTTGGAGATCAGAAGAAGACATGGGATCCCCTGGAACTGGAGGTTACAGATGAACATGAGCCATCTGTGGGTGATGGAAACCAAGTCTGGGTCCTCTCCATGAGAAACAAGTGCTCTTAACTGCTGAGTCATCTCTCTAGCCCACGTCTGTTCATTTTTAAATAAGTTTCTTGGTAAACTAAAAAAGGGTAGACATGTACTCCATTTCTAGCTGTGACACTGCCATTCTCTTACATTTTTGGATAGAAAACAAAGTCATCTGCACTCCTATAAAAGAAATGTCACTTTCTTCTCTCCTCTCCATCTTGTCTCAATGTGTGATCATCTAAGACATACTCATCTGAATCTGAACTCTAGCATTCTTGCTGATTCTGTTTCATTTCCTCAAACCCATCAACCAACAGATTCTCTGTTCTCACATATACGTTTGCATAACTAAAAACTGATCTTGATTGCTCCCTGCTTCCATGAGCATCAAGACCAAAACCCCAATATGGGATGCAACTAGAGTTTCTAGAGGAAGTATGGACCCTGGAGCCAGAATTGAAATTTGCTTTGGCCAAAAGAATGTGGTGAAAATGGCGGGACAGTGGTGGCACACATCTTTAATCCCAGCACATTCAGGAGACAGAGGCAGGCAGATCTCTGAGTTTGAGGCCAGCCTGGTCCATATAGCAAGTTCCAGGAAAGCCAGGGATACACAGAGAAACCCTGCCTCAAAAAACAAAAACAAAAACAAAAACAAAATACCACCACCACCACCAAGAATGTGGTAAAAATGACAAAGCTAAGTCCCCTTCTGTCTTCTCTCTGAGACATCTACATTCATCATAAGAATGAGCCTCCAGGAGAGCCAGATGGCATGTGGAGGACAACCAAGTCATTTCAAAAGAGGTCCTCCTCAATAAGTCATTCCCCATCAACATGTCATTCCTCATCAACATGTCAAGAATGGGGGATGTGCAGGCAAGTCAGCCCTGGCCCAGATCAATAGAATGTCCTCCCACCCTGCAAACTACTGAGAAATAGGAATTGGGTGTTGTTTTAACCCAAATTTTGGAGTGGTTTGGAGTTATGTTAATGTGGCAACAGATAGCTGATATGGAATGAAGGTGTTCAGGAAGGAACCTTCATGTCTGGGGTGGTATGGACCCCTGGGTAAAGCAGGAATGTGGGGGAAGATTCTCTAAGCCACAGTGTTTTTATCTGAAAAAATAAAAAAAAAGTTGTGATAGTATCTATAGAATAATAGTAACTATAGAATGAGCACTGGACAACAGAAAAAAAATGGCTTAGTGTGATCCCAAGCAAACAGTTGCCTCCAGTTTCTAATAAAGTACTTCAGGTCTGAGCATACTGATCTCACATTCATCCTAGGCACTGTGATAGATTTTGGAAAAACAACATTTGAAATGTGGGCATGCATGGATATATGCATTATGTTTTTAAAATAGCAGGTAAAATAAATAGCATAGAACATCAGGGATGGGTGGAAACAAAGCTGAGAAATACTAAAAATTGCTGTGTTTGATTGCTGGCTTCTGATCTACCTTTACAATTAAGGAAAACAAAATACATATAGTTTCAACAGTGTTTGTAGTTTTTATTTCATCATCAGGTATTCTTTGTAGAGAAAAATTGAGTATTTAAATAAAGCTATGGTAAGATAGAGCTATAAAGAGCATTTTTGTTTGTCCTGGGGTTTGCAGTTGCCATTAGGGGGAAAATGATGTTATTGAAATTCTAGTAAGATGATCATCGTGGCTGTACAAGTCGGAGTACTGGGGCAGGAGTAGATGGGGGCAGCGAGGTGAGTGTTAGGGATGGGAGATGCTTGTAATTGTGGGGAGAGGAAGACAGAGCAGTACAGGTAGAATGAAGGCATTTGAGAAATAATGGGAAGAAAGCACTCTACTGAAATGATGAGAGGCCAATCGAGGGCCACAGAAGTGAGTAGGGGGCAAAGCAAGGACGTTTTCTTGCTTAAAAGTCAGTGAAGAGGACCTGGAGTAGTAGCTGAGTTGGCAGAGTGCTTAGTAGCATGCACTAACTCAAGCACTGCATAAAACCAGACATGGCGATGCATGCCTGTCATCCCAGCAATCCAGAGATAGATAGAGGTAGGAGGATTAGACATTCAAGGTCATCCTCAGACATGCAGCGAGCTCAAGACCATCCCAGGCTACACAAATAAGACCCTGTCTCAAAAAATAAAATAGTAAATTAAGAAAAAAACAGGGAAAGAAACTGATTTTTCTTAACCAGGATGTAAGTAAATCAATCTTTTGTGAGATGGAATCATAGTCTTCATACTGTGACCCATATTGAGATTAGAAACTTCTAGCATGAACATCTACTCTTAGGGCAGAATGCTCTCAACTCATATCTCTCTGTGATCACCCTTCACATTGCTTTGCTGGCTCTAGTCTTTACCTTCTGTATGCTCTCAACTTCTCCCATTGCTAGGCTGTTCTGTACCCTGTGTCCAGAGTGACCTTTCTCAATCCTCTGTCTGAGCTGTGGCACTCCCATACTGATCATTGCTCAGCCCAGCAGTGGGATGATGGGAGGGGCTGGCATGTGTGCAAGTCAGGGTTGGTTTGAATGTCATCCTGGACATTTCTTTAGTTGTGTGAGCTTGGGCAAATTGTTCTCCCACAGTCTTGTTCTCCCAATATATAAAATGCGGTTGTACCTAACTGGTGGGGTTGTTGTCAATGACATGACAATTGTCATTAAGATACACACACCACTTGGAGACAACCTAAAATGTATTATCAATAAATATTAGCTACCATTCTCATTACTCCCATTTGCCCAGCTGGCAAATGGAAGATTGTTTAGCACGGGGAGCTCAGCGCTCCTTTGGATCCCCCCACCCCCGGCCACTTTCCACAACATCCTGCTCTGCCTGAGTTCTAGAAAATAATTTGTTCCACATAACACACCAAGCTTTCTAACACTGTGCTGCTGCATGTGGCTTCATTTGCTTAGGATGCTCTTAACTCCAGTCTCCAGCTAATGAGCTCCTTTCTATGATTAAAACTGAGCCTGAGGTTACTGTCTAGTTTTATAGTCCCATCACTCCTAGCATCAAGGCAACCTTGACCCTATGACCTAACATGTTTCTGTGACACCTTATACATGGTTCCATCAAAGCAGTCCTCACTCTGGACTGTTTCCTCTGTGTCTAGATTGCTTCTTTACTATAAGTGGTTTTGAGAACAAAAATCACAGCCAGTGTTCCATCTTTAATGCTAGTACAAGTCTAAAATGTATCTGGAATTTAATCAGACATTTGCTGAACCTATGAACAAGTGAGTGAGGGAGAATGAATGAATGTTCATACCAATTGGAACCAAAAGCTACCAGATGACATGTTTTGGGAACTTTTGGTCATATCCTCAGTACCTAGAAATAGCCTCACACGAAACAGGATTTTTAGATGAATGAACAAAAGAAATTCTATGTACATAGACCTTTCTGAAATTGTGGGCATGCACTCTCTAGGGAATATACAGGAGCAGATAAACTGTGTTGCTGGCCTTGAGAATACAGCAAAACTGGGTTTGTGCACATATGCACACACAAGCACCCTTACCATCTCCTACATTTCTGCCAGCAGACAGGCCTTGAGTCTCTCCCTATATAGTTAATACATCTGTTACAAATTAGTTATTGTTCTCTTAATGTTTTGCTGTACTCATCAAGAACCAATGGACCTTGAGAGTTGCCTCACAGACATGCTTTCTTTAGTTTTCAGTGAGTGAGGTGTTTGTTTAGTTATTTGTTTTGTTTGTAGTGGGTTTGAATATAGGCATGCAGCTGTCGACTTGAATGTATTCCAGAGGCATTCAGATATTCAGCAGACTTCTTGGAAACATGATCTAACAAAAGATATGAGTTATCTAACAGCAGCAGGGTGAAGGTTACATGAGGTTACTCCCATGCTTCCTTGCAATAAAAGGAGCTGGACTCGAGAAAGAAAATAAAATCTGTCATAATGGCTTGTTTTGACTGCCCTGAGAATTCTTCTTCAAAAGCTACTTAGAAGTTAAAAGGAGGTCAATACTTTTATCCACTCAAGAATGCAGCCTGTGGCCTCTCAAAGGCTTCAGCTGGATAAATTCTCAATCTACGTGCCAGTGGTGCTGTGTGATAAACTGGCAATTACAACGGACAAAGTTTCATTTTAACAATGGTCTTAGCACCAAACATTGGGAATGACTTTAAAATCTGTCACTCACTTCTACTCTAAATCATGTATGTGTGGGGAAGGGGTGGGGATACAAGGTGGGGGAGTTAAGAGTCTAAGAATTTCACTTAATCTCAACATTCCTCAGACTGGGGACCCATATTGACCTCATCTGTGAAAACACCTTAAAATAAAGGTTGAAGGCTTTAGAACAGCTCGATGGAGAATGAATGGTTTAGCAAACAGTCATCTTGGCTGTTCTTCAGGACATGCCTCTTAGTAGTTGCCTGAGAAATATCTGAAAGAAGATGATCATTCTAATATGCATTAGAATTTACTTGTATCTTGAGGTACAAAGTGGAATTTTCTAAGGTAGCTGTACTGTCCATTCTCTAAAGGTTTCCCAGAGAAATGTTCTGAGACAGAAAGTCTGAAGGAAACCCTATAGCCTGAGCCCTCTCTGACCCATGCTCCCAAGGTGTTTGCTTGCACAAGGTGCTGACTTCAGAGTTTAGGATTTTAGTGAAAGCTGTTCCACTGGCATAGTCCTTGTCGTCCAAGAAGATGGGAATAGTGGGATCTTCTAGAAAGACAAGTTTAGATAATTAGTAGCAAACTAAGGCATGGTGGTAGGTGGAATTCCAAAATGGTCCCTGTGATGGTTAATTGTGACAGTCAACTTTATGGGATTTAGAATCAAAATGGAAGGCTGGAGAGATGGCTCAGAAGTTAAGAGCACTGGCTGCTCTAGCAGAGGATTCAAGTTCTATTCCCAACCAACCCAGTGTTGCTGCATTCTCAAGGCCAGCAACACAGGACCTATATGTACATCCACATGGAAGCTCACAGTCATCTGGAAACTCCAGTTCTGGGGGATCTGGCTGCCTTCTGACTTCCTCAGCATCAGGTGGTGCACATTCATACATGCAAGGGAAGTGCTCGTATACTTAAAATAAATAAACAGTAAAATAAAATAAATAGAATTGAAATGGAGACAAATTTCTAGGTATGTCTGAGAGAACATTTCTAGATTGAGATCACTGAAATGGGAAGACTCTCCCTTAAAGAGGGCAGTGCCATTCCATGGGCTGGGGTCCTGGACTGTATAAAAAGGAGAAAGCAACCACCAGGTGATATAGTTCAGGGGTAGAGTGATGAGATCCTAGGTTCAATCTAGCACTCCAAGAGATGGGAAGAGAGAGAAAGAGGACAGGCAGTGGTAGAGAGAGAGATTGATTGATGATTGATTCGCTGCTCTCTACTTTCTGACTGATGACATAATATAACCAGCTACCTGCTGCTTCAGTCTTTGCCATGATGGATGGTATCCCCGGAACTATAAAATAAACCCTTTCTTCCCAAAGTGGCTTTTGTCAGGTATTTTGTTGCAGCTGTGAGTCAAATAACTAATGCAGCTCCCAAGATCCCTGTCCTGTACAGACTCCACATAACTAACTCTCTCCCTGGAGCATGGACAAGGCCTGGGCATATAAGAGGGTGTACACTGTGATCACATGGCATTTTAAGACAAACGTTCAGGGAGGCTGTCATTAATAAGGGTCCAACTCAGTTGACTCTGATTAATCAAAAGGATGATTATGATAGACAGGCTTGATGTGATCAGATAAAGAACTTCTTAAAAGAGGTGTGGAGCACCTCTTGAAGAAAAAAATTGTCTTTTCAGTGCCATACTGTGAGCTGCCTACAGAACCTGAGCCTCAGGAAGCCCATGGCTTTGGTCATACAGTTAGAAGAAGCCATGTATGAACTCTGTAATAATGAACTCATATTGTTTTAAGCCGCTGAATTTATGATGATCTGTTCTACAGAGTTAGAAAACTGATCTGGCACAGTATCCACCAGAACAGTCAAGCAAAAACCACTACTACCACCATCACCACCAACACAATAAAATAAGGTCAGGCACATTATAAAATATGTACAGGACAGGGGACTAAGCTAGCATTCTAAGTCTAGCTTTGTCTGAAAAATAATATATCATATGCTGGTTAGTTTCTGTCAACTTGACACAAATTAGAGTTACCAGGGAAGAGGGACCCTCTCTTGAGTGATCACCTCCTTTTGATTGGCCTGTGGGTCAGTCAATGGGGGCATTTTTTTGTTTGATGGTTGATGTGGGAGGGCCCAGCCCACTGTGGGTGGTACCACCCCTGGCCAGGTGGTCTTGGGCTGTATAAGAAAGCAGACTAATCAAGCCACGAGGAAAAAGGCAGTAAGCAGTGCTCCTCCATGATTCCTGCCTCTGCTCCTACTTGAGTTCCTGCCCTGACTTATCTTAGTAGTTGACTGCGATCGGGATGTGTAAGCCAAAAAAACTCTTTCCTCCCCAACTTGCTTTTGGTTAGTGTTTCTATCGCAGCAATAGAATAGCAGGCCAGAACAGGCCAGATCAGGAGACTAATAATCACACGGCTGTGGTTGTATTTAGAGTCACGTGTCCTTTATCTGTTCTTCAGCGTCTCTACCGCCCATTTCTCTTCTAGGAATAATTTCTCTGGCCTTCTTCCTCTATGCTAGGTCCCTGTTCTACACCCCATGAACACAGAGAAGATGATGTCAGGATCTTTATTCAAGGTCTATTAGAAGAATAAGTTGTACATAAATAAAATATGTGTGGTTGAGTGTGTTAAATGCTCACATGTGTGCCTGTATGCACATGACATTATATATTTCTTTAAGTTATAACTGTACATGTATAGTTTGGGAGGAACAGCAGTTGAGATTGGCTCAAGTCACTTTGCAAAAAGGCTTTTTCTGTATAAAAGGATTGAAGAGTAGAGTGAACATTTTTGCTGTTGCTAACAAATGGTGACGAATAATGAAAAATACTATTCAGTGAAGTAATGTAATCTATGCTGAGTTGTGCAAAGGTGTGTGTGACAGTAGTGGGGAGCTAGGAAGCAAGAGAAGCAGTAAAGAAACTAGCACAGGGTGCAGACATGTCCATCTAACAGTGAAAGGCAATGAGGGTTGGCTCAATTTTAAATAGCTATCATTGAATCTGTGCTCCAGAGGTGACAGACATGTGAGTGGCAATCTCCAGTGTCTGCAGAGTGGGACAGAGGATGGAGTTGAGAAAGCATGAACTCCAGTGTCGGGAAATCCGCTGCACTCTAGCTAGAACAGGGAAGGGTTCACCTCAAGGTCTGCAGGTCTGAGAGTACCCCAGGAATAGGAAAAGCTCAGGAACACAGCTCTACCATTTGAGTTTGGTGGCCTGCCTGCAGCCCTCTGGGAAAGTTCAGGCACATTCTAGCTCAGACAATTTTAGCACTTCATTCCCCTCATCACTTCCTTACTGGACATATGGATCAGACTCAAGTTCTGTACATGCTTGGTAATCACCCTCCCACTGAGCTACATTCCCGTCCCTCTACCATGTATAAAAAGTCCCTGTATTCATCCTGCAAGGATGATTCTAGCTCATCTCCCCTTTGTATTCTCATGCCCATTGTCACCCCAAGATGTGCTCTCTCAGAGGGGAAAGTTCATTGTAGCACAAGGACAAGGCTGAAAGGATCTGTCACTTGACCAACTAGATCAACTGATTCATATGATAGGAAAGGCACCCTGCTCTTTATTCAGACTCAGGACTAAGATGTTCTTTTTCCTACCAAACTCTAAATAAGCTGTACTGGCATTCACTCCATCCATTCACTTATTTGTTTACTTACTTCTTTACTGACAATTATTTGTTTGAACAAAGATCCTATTTTAGGCCCTGCAGTGGAGTGTTTAAGCTCTCATGGAGCTGGCACAGATGGAGGAGAATATGAGCAGTGAGCCAATAAATGAATGAGAAAACTTTGAAGTTTTAAGTTGTTACGGTTTGAATGTGCCTTCCTCAAAGGTCATATATTGGAGGCTTAGTCTTTTTTTTTTTCTTTTTTTTTTTTTTTTTTTTTTTTTTTTTGGTTTTTCGAGACAGGGTTTCTCTGTGTAGCTTTGTGCCTTTCCTGGAACTCGCTTTGGAGACCAGGCTGGCCTCGAACTCACAGAGATCTGCCTGGCTCTGCCTCCCAAGTGCTGGGATTAAAGGCGTGCGCCACCACCGCCCGGCTGGAGGCTTAGTCTTTAAAGTCATATATGTTCATGTTACTTGGAGGTAGAGCCTTTGGGAGGTAATTAGGATTAGACTATGTCATAAAAATCGAGGGTAGCATCTTTTATGATTGTATTAGTGGATCTTTAAGAAAAACACAAAACAAAACAGGGTTGGGGAGATAGTTCAGTGAAAGTGTCTTCATGCCTTGCAAGCATGAAGACCTGAATTTCATTCCCAGAATCTACATGAAAAATAAACAAACACCCCAGTGTTAGGGTACATGCATGCATTCCCAGTGCTGTGGAGGTAGAGGCAAGAGGACACTTGGAACTCAATAGTCAACCAGTCTAGCCTAATAAGTAAACCCCAGGTCTCAATGAGAGACCGCATCTAACAAACAAACAAACTCAAGATGAATGACATCTGAAGAACATCCTAAGTTGACCTCTAGGTTCCATATATGCACACACACAACCCTCCCTCCCTTATGCACTCACATGCACATACACACACACACACACACACACACACACACACACACACACACACACACACACTAAATAAATAGAAGGGGCTTCTGAGCTAGCTTGCAATGCCTTTTGCCATGTCATAATGCAGCAAGATGGCTCTCCCCTGATGCCAAGTAGATACCTACATCATGTTCTTAGACTTCCCAGCCTCTAGAAAACTTCCAATAAACTAAGTAAATTTCTATTCTTTATAAATTACCTTGTATGATTCAGGTATATAGCAACAGTAAACAAATGAAGATGTAAGTGCTTGGAAAAAACTTGTCAAGTCACACATGCTTCCAAACTACTCTTGGGTTTTCTATCTTAACAGATTTCATACCAATCAGTTAATGACCTAAGTCCCAAACCTTGGAAGTATCCTGAATTCATGTCTCTCATTTATCCTATACTTTCAACTATCAGTTACCAAACCATGTGGATTTCAACTCTGAATAGCTTTCAAATCTACCAGCTCTTTTCTATCCCATAATACTTCATGCTGAGTCATTATTTGTTTAAATTACTTCAGTATTCCTGACAAGTGTCCCCTCTCCAGTCATAGTCTCTTCCTTTATATCATTTCCTTGTTTAGAATAATTGAGCAGTTTCTCTAGTCACGTTCAGTATCCTTAGCACAGACCACATAGTATTTCATTATCTGCATCCAGTACCTGGATTAGTATATCTGTTACAATCAATAATTGTCAGTAAATAAGTGAACAAATGAATGGATGGGTAATTATCGGCACCAGCACAGGGCTTGATTAGAACTCTTCAGCTTCATTTCTCTATAGTCTACCGCCCTACATAGTTTTCTCTCAGCCAGATTTGCAGATAGACATGTCTTTATAGCTTGTGCTATCCCTTGAAGTGTCTTTAATGTTCACTTAGAGAGACCTTTTCCATTTATTTTTTACTGAGACAAGGTCTCATGTAGGTTCGGCTGGTCTTAAACTTACTATGTAACTGAAGCTATCCTTAAACTGCTGATCCTCATGTTTCCACCTCAGGCTGGAGATGGAACCCAGGGTTTTATGCATGCTAGGCAGGTACTCTACCAACTGAGCTACCTCCTCAGGCCCAAGACCCTTCTTATGACCCATAATTTCTTAAAACGATTACATTGAGAAGGTATGTGAAGCCCTAAAAAGAAAGATGACCATGATTATGTCTTATATAAGCTTGCTGAAGTTCCCCAAATTTGGAATAGTCTCCCTATTTGCAGTGAAGTCTTTCCAGAGTACAAAATACAGGTGGGGGCCTTGTTTTTCTTACTGTTTTAACAAAATGGACACATGCACAGAAAAATCTTCTGAGCTGTGATGCTTATCATTTTATGAGCTACTCGATACTATTATTGACAGCCTAGAACTGATACTGATGGGTCACAAGACTGGGACAAATTTCTGAAAGCCACCATACCAAATAGCACACAATAGCAATATAATGTAGTACTCAGTCCTGAGGTTTGGTTGTCATAGTTTCTAGTCCCAAACTGTTGCTTGTTACACACTGGCAGCAGTTCTCTGTTCCCAGGGCCCTTGATGTAGCCCACACCAGCCTGCTACTCTCCCTAGAAGGATCTGGAACCACATGTCTCCATTAAACCAATATCTACTGGGAGGGGACCCCCAAGCTACCTCTCAGACTGTAGACCTGGCCTTCCATGATGTCTTTAGAAACTCTCTGAGGAAAGAAAGTCATTTCCTTGCAGTGGGATTCTATTGGAATGTAAGACCCCTGACAAATTGCTCACACTTGTACACACAAGAATGCCCCCAGTTCTCACTCATCACTGACCACACTTCCTAACTGCACAGAGTCTTCAACTCTCCAAGTGTGTCAGGCCCTAGAAGGGGTGGTAGAAGAATCCCTTACTTGCATTCAACAGAGCTCGGATCTTCTTTTCTTCTTC
This sequence comes from Peromyscus californicus insignis, assembly GCF_007827085.1. Taxonomy (NCBI): domain Eukaryota; kingdom Metazoa; phylum Chordata; class Mammalia; order Rodentia; family Cricetidae; genus Peromyscus; species Peromyscus californicus. Next base: position 95,774,617 of record NW_026294562.1, read on the forward strand.
TGCTTCTTGAAGTACCTTTTCAGCCAGTGTTTTCTCCTCTGATTCGATGCATATGTCAGCTTCCCGGAGATATTGCAGGTAGTCAATCTCCCGCTGGGCACGCTCCACTCTCAATGCCAGGTTGTCGACTGCACTCTTATATTCACTTGTGTGGGTCTGACACTTCCCCAGCATGATGGAGATGTTTTTTGAGAATTCCTGGAAGTCTTGAATGTATGCCCTTGTCGTTTGGGTACATTTTTCCAGTCCTTTCTTCAAACAGGAGATAAATTACCAAGTTACCAAATTACTGCAAATTATTTCAATTATTTGCATAATACAAATAACTATCATTCATAGAAAAAGATTATTAGAAAAGTATAATCAAAAGGAGCAAATAATCCATAATCCTAAATTCATAGGTACTACTGACATTTAGTATACGAGTTTTTAAATTTTCCAATTTAAAATGTATTTCATGATGCACATAAATATATATTTGCACATGATTTTACTAAATATCTGTTTATTTTAATTTGTTGATATATTGTTAACATTTAAATATTGTTCTTACATTATTATGATTATGTTATATTATTATATATTATCATATCATTATAGCACACACTATAATTTTTTTGCATTGATCATGTTTTTCTAACTAACAAATGAAACACCTATATAATTGTTGTACATGTGATATTTTGATGTAGAATGATTAAATCAAGCAAGTTAAGACATGTATTATTTCACATATTTACTTTTGAGGTAGTAAAAATCTATTCTCTCAATATCTAGATATGCAGTGTTTTGCTATTTTCTATAGTAATGACAGGTACAATAGATCTCTTGGACATGTTCTTTCGTGTGTGTGTGTGTGTGTGTGTGTGTGTGTGCATCTGTGTGTCTATGTGCACATGCAGGTGTACATATGGAGGCCACAGAGCAACATCAGCTGCCTTTCACAATTGTTTGAACCCCTTATGCTTTGAGGCCGTGTCTCTCATTGAGTCTGAAGCTCATTAACTGTCTAGCCTGCCTAGCCAGCAAGCCCCAGAGAACTGCCTGCCTCTGCCTCCACAGCACTGGGCTTACAGATGGACATCACCACACCTTACTTTTCATGTGGGAGCTGGGGATCTGAACTCAGGTCCTCATGCTTAGGCAGCACACTGTACTGACTGAGTCATCTCCCTACCACCAGAACTTATTCTAATGGAAACTTTATATTCTTCGATCAATATCTCCTTACTCCTCATGCTTCTCTGTTTTTATGAGTTCAACTTTTTCAGATTAAATGTACAGCGAAATCTTTCATTTAGTGTTTATCTTCTTGTGGCTAGCTTATTTCACTCAGTAGAAGATCTTGCAAGTCCATCTACAGTGTCATATATAAGCTTCATTTCAAAGGATGAACAACATTGTATTGTGTAGATATGCATTTTCTTTATATATGTAACATAATTTTAATAAAATGCAAGCTTTTTATTAAGTTGAAATCCCATTGTTTGTTCTATTAAACACCTTTAAAGAAACATTTAGTTTTCATTTTTTTTCCCACTCAATGTTAAGGAAAAAAACTATATATTTACATTTTTATGTCCTTAGTTATTTTATTAGGCTAGATTCCCAGAAATAAGTTCCATTCCCTTACATCTGGCACAAGTTAAGGATATAGTAATACTCAATGAATACTTGGTGAATGGAAAAATACATGAATGGAAATGGGGTTGCTGGGTCACAGAGTTGGTAGTTAAAGCTCACTTGGTGACATTGACTAAGACCCTCTTCACAAATGTAAAACTTTTCACTCCAAACATAATTGTGTAGGGCACCTTCACTTGGAAGAAAAATAGATAGAGTCATGAAAAGCAGCAGCAGCAGCAGCAGCAGCAGACTGAGAGAGACAGAGACAGAGATGGATAGAGAGAAATAGAGAGAGACAGAGAGATACAGAGACAGAAAGACAGACATTGAGAAAGAGAGAGAGAGACAGAGACAGAGAAAGAGAGAGAGACAGAGATTGAAATAGAAACAGGGAGACAATGAATATTAATAATTCTCAAGTATCTCAAGTATCTCTTTTCCCTTTTCCTACTCTCCCACATGCCCCTCTCAGGACAGGCCCTGCATCTCTGAGTTGTCAATCTCTGCCTTGACAGTGCCTGCCACCTGGGACTTGGCTTCACATCCAGGTTAGAACCCAGTGGTCAGAAAAGGACATATCTTTATCTTCCACAGAACGTATCTAAGCATCTACAGAGCATATCCGATTTTCCAAATCCTCATTCAGGGCTGTGAATGTCTTACTTTGTGCGTTACCCTTGTCTGTAGACAAACTCTCACAGTACCAAAGGACAATGCATACCTAGGAGTTTAACTGTTGCTGAAGCCTAAGCAAATTTTTGGCCTTTTAAGCAGATGAGGTTGGCAGTGCGTCCATGACGGGAGCAGGAGAGCAGTCAGAGGCCTGGGGCCTGGGAATGCTTCCACCACAGCTTCTAGGCCCCTACCTGCTCACTGCACAATGTGAGGAAATGAGTTTAGATTGCTCTGTGGATTTACTTTACTGAGACTATAACTAGGCGGCACCATCATTTGGATTTATAGATTTTTTTAGGAAAACATAGAAAATAAATGTTTGAGATAAGAGTGTCCTTGAAAGAACATGTATAACATGCCAATTTAACTTGTGCAAAAGCCAGGCATTTTAAAGTGGAAGGTTATATTTGTCCCCAAGAACGTGACTAGCCTATAAAAATACGGAATTTCGTTCATTTGTTTTTGTTTTGAGATAGGGTCTACATAGTCTAAACTGGCCTCAAACTTTATATGTAGCCAAAGGTGACTCTGAACTCCTGGATCCTTCTGCTTCCACCTCCCGAATGCTGAGATTACAGGTCCATGCCAGCACCCGGCTTACTCCGTGCCAGGCATTGAATCCAGGGCCAGCACTAGTGTTGGGCTGGCGCTCTACCTACTGAGCCACATCCCCAACCTCAGGTCTTTGCCTATTCGAATGAGGTGGAAGCTCAAGTGTGTCCCCTTTGTTTAACATTGCTGAAAAAAAAAATCTCCTTTCTAAGCCTAAATCCAGCTAAGATTAAAAAGTAAAAGTTCACGATGAGCTTCTGTGTATACTACCGAATCTTATAGTCACTTAACAGTTTACCATAAAAAGGGAAAAAGAAGTTCGAGGCCAGCCTGGTCTCCAAAGCGAGTACCAGGAAAGGCGCAAAGCTACACAGAGAAACCCTGTCTCGAAAAACCAAAAAAAAAAAAAAAGGGAAAAAGAGCCGGGCGGTGGTGGCGCACGCCTTTAATCCCAGCACTCGGGAGGCAGAGCCAGGTGGATCTCTGTGAGTTCGAGGCCAGCCTGGACTACCAAGTGAGTTCAAGGAAAGGTGCAAAGCTACACAGAGAAACCCTGTCTCGAACCCCCCCCCCCAAAAAAAAAGGGGAAAAAGAAAAGCTGGAATCAGTTAGCATCCTAATACAATAAAAGATGAAGAAAATGTGACTACAGCTGTAATTTCATACTTTAAAGTCTGAACTGTTGGGTTTTAAATGTTCAACAGCCTGGAAATTTACTCAGTGGACCAGGTCATGCTCTGAGTATGGATTAATAACCCAAAGTAAAACACCCCCAATTTCTCAAAGTTGAAATTTCTTCATTAAATTTTCAGAATATCATTTGAAGTTAAGTTCTATCTCTATGTCCATTTTATAGGTGAGAAAAACTGCCAGGGCCAAGTGTAGAATGAAAAAAAGTCTAGTGATAGAGTGGTCTGGACTGGAAGTGGTATCCTGAACTGCTAGGCTACGAACATCTGTAAATGGAATCATAGCGATGATTCACTCTGTATCTGGAAGACATGCACCCTAGCTGACAGGAAAGTGCGGGTACAATAGAGTGACTTCCAAGAGACATTCTCCCAGTGAGGAGAACACACGTCACCTACCTCCAAGACTTGGAAGCGCTGGTAGATGTAATGTACCATAGCTGGGTCCTGGGCATGTTGTGGTGGGGGCAGAAATGCTGTGAGGAAGAGAACCAGTGAACAAACTCTCCGAAGAGTCATCATCATCATCCTGTACACTCCCCAGCAGCAGAATTTCTTACACTTTGTTTCTCTAAAGAGACTTAAGGGTCCAGGTAGTGTGATCTCTGGTTTTCTGTCTGCCGCTGTGGCAATTCCTTGGAAAACAACGCTTTGCACAGCCAGAGAACAAAGTCCGCTTGTTATTCTACCCAGTGTGTGATCTCAGTTTCAAGCTGGTGATCAAGTCCAGCTGTTGGCAAGTCAGTCCCTGGAGGCCTCGCTTGCTCACTTGGTGCAGAGAGCTCCCTGGGTTCAGCATCTGCTGCCCTCAGCTTGGACATGCACAGACCCTTACCAGGCAAGTGGCTGGCTGCATATTGCTTGTAGATCTAGAGTGTATGAATTGGGGTGGGGGTGGGAGGTCTTTCCGCCCTTCCCCTCCCCCAGCTTTTTTACTTTTGTTTTCCTCCTCCCTTAATGGACTGTGCAGTCCAATCACAGGCCTAGCTCAACACAGGCCACCCCCTGGTTCTCAGTGTTGGAATTTCAGTTCAGTTTCTGGCAGAAATTCCAAGGATCCTTTTCCAGGAAGTTCTGTTAGGAGACCCCACCTCTCTTTCTAGACTTCCTTTGCATTCTTGTAGCTCTTAAAGGCGTAGCAAGGAAATGTGAACACTAATCTATACCATCCCAGAAAAGCCAGTGCGCAGCAGAGGGGTACAATGGGCCACAGGCCTTGCTACTCAGGCTGACAGCTGAGCATTGTCAGGATTTAGATTAAAAGAAATTGCTTTCTTTTTATTTTTAGATGTATATTAAAAATTTATGTGTATGTGTATACATATGAGTGTGGGGCCCACAATGACCAAAAGGTACTATCAGAGATTCCCTGGAGCCAGAGTTACAACCTCTCCATTTGGCTACTGGGAATTGAACTCCAGAACTCTGCAAGAGCAGCAAGTGCTCTTAATGGCTGAGCCATCTCCTCAGCCTTGGAAGAAATTTCATAGGAGGAGAACGAATGATTGACACAGTGGTACCTGCAGCATTGAGCCATCAGGAAATGAAATTCATTGTGAGGAAGTCCTAGAGTTTCCTTAGAATTACCTTTAGCAGCAGGCTAGAAGTTCTGCTGAAGATAAATCACACTGCTAGAGCAAAGACATAAAACCTTGCAATTTTATTTTTTCTGTTCTGCTGCTGTCTATTTATCTTGACCTCTTTTTCCATAAGCAGACCTAGGACCCTACCTCCATGTTTTATTTTTTTATGAATCTCTTTCAAAAATATGGAAAGTTGGAGCATCTATGAAGTATAGAAAGGCCCCTGGCCAGGAGTCAGAAGACTTGATTTTGAATTTGGTCCATACACGAGAAGCTAAAATTGAAAATCTGAGAATTGTCAATTGATGGTCCTCTCTAGTCTTCTTTGACATGATTTTCATCCTAACTGGTTCTCCCCTATATCCTTGGTAAAATCATAAGCAGTAGTTCCTTATTCTCAAGAATAATTGCTCCTGTTTCTGAGAATCATCTTTGAACTCCTCCCCAAACTAGCTGAACTTTAGCTGACTTCTCTTAAATCCTTATTAAAAACAAAAACAAAAACACATCTACCCTCCAAATCTGTGTCTTTCTACTCTTAGATTAGTGAAGCTTATAGACAGCATCAGAGAATTTGTTTTGTTTTGATTTGTTCAGTGGATGGTGGTTGACGCAGAAACTGACAACAGATCAAACTACCGAAAATAAGTGACTATGGCATATTCAGTTACAAACAGGACATCTACATCATAGCCCTTCCCCAAGGCTCAGTACCATCAGGAAAGAGGGGACAGAGGCAGTGTAAATGCCAGAGGTTGGAGTATCTTTTGGACATGATAGGACCTCTGCATCTATTAACTCACAGAAGGTATGGTTTCCTGCAAAAGATCAAGCCAGATGCTCGCCAAAAAGAGTAGGGAGGGGTTCATGAGCCCCCACCCCTGAGGAGCTAAGGACAGATGATGGCTTCTGGGGAAAGGAGAGTCAGTTTTCTTTAAGGTTGACCATGTTCCAGTGGACAGCCCTAGACCTAGAGTTATACGGACAGCACATATTGAAGTTGATGGGTTATTTTTAATTAGGTCTGAAAGGCTGAGGAAACAATTTAGCAGTAAGTATTTGCCTAGCAAGCTCACAGCCCTGGGTTCCATCTCCAGCATCTTAAAAAAAAAAAAAAAAAAAAAAAGTCTGCCTGACATAATCTTTCCAAAGTGAGAATGCTCTCTCCAAAGCTGCTGCTGCTGCTGCTCCTCCTCCTCCTCCTGCTCCTCCTGCTCCTCCTCCTCCCCCTCCTCTTCATTTTCCTTCTTCTTCTGTTTGTTTGTTTTTTGTTCTGTTTTTAGAGACAGGGTTTCTCTGTGCAGCCCTGGCTGTCCTGGAACTTGCTTTGTAGACCAGGCTGGCCCCGAACTCATAAACGTCTACCTCTGCTTCCTGAGTGCTGGGATTAAAGACATGCACCACCACTGTCCAGCTCCAAAACTCCTTGTACTAGGCATTTTTAAATAAAATGCCCCATACTGTGCTGATTTTCTTTCACTAATGCCTCAAGCTGTACCCCTGGGATTGTGAGCTAAGGATGCGAAAGGATCAGTGAGGAAGACCTTGAGTGTATCACAATTAACACTGGTGGTGTGACTGTGCACAGCCTTCCCCTGGCTTTCCTATACCATGCTTACATTATGTATTTTTTTTTTAAACAAAGAAACACATATACAGTGAAGGCTAAAGAACCTCCAGGCAATCAGTGAAGAGGTATCCCCTTGCTTAGATCTCAGGAATTTCCCAAGTCCCCAGGCTGCCTCTTGCTTACTGCTACTCCCCGTTTTTTTGGGAGTGAACTCCAAAGAGCCTGGCTCTGCCTTGGCAGGGATTCGCATTTCTGCCTGCCAGTGACTCAGGCCCCTGCTCTCTCTAAAGTCATCAGTATCACATGGAAACATCTGACTTCTGACTGACTATAGCTGTTCAAATCCCAAGTGGAGGCAACAGATCTTAAACATTAGAATGGATGAGCTGGAGGGCAGATTCATGTTCTTGTGACTAGAGGGTTCATAAAGAAAAGATAAGCTTAGCGTGGAGACCATCCCCACTTTGACTGATGCCCATTGGCTTGCCGTGTCTACTTTTGCTCACAGCAATCCTACTCAGTGGCTGCTGTGTTCGTGAGGCTGGAAAGACATGCCTGCTGTTTTAGCCACAGCAGGCATAAAAACTCTGTGTAGTGTTTCCTTCACAATTAACATCTGGCCTTGACTCTAAGTTTATGAATGAGGATAGTGACCAAGTATTGAGACCCACCTTATTCCTCTACAAGCATCAAGCTCTTCTGCTTCCTGGTAGGAAATACCCCAGCTCTTAGAGACTCACTGCTGTTTACTCAGTGTGGGTAGTCCTAGATCTGAAAGCCCAGCTCTGATCTAAGTGCCTTCCCTGAGTGACTAACCAGTTAGCCACCTTTGTTGTTGGTGACTCCTTTTGTTACATTTTCTTCATGTTAACTAACCACTCACTTGACTTCCAGAGCCTTCTTGGTTCCCAGTATCTTCCACTGTGCTGAGAGATGCTGGGCAACTCTGAGAAAGTCTGTGAGGAGGAGAATCTACCTTATCAAAGAGGCAGAACCCAGCTCAACAGGATCTCCCTAGGGAGACAGAGATTCCTGATTTAGGTGTGAGTGGTGAAGTTTTCTGCTTTCTCTTCTCTCCCTTTTGATACCTTTCTCTTTTCCCCAGCCTTATCCCTTTATCCACTACTCCCCACTCCAGCTACCCTCCCCCACCTAATAGCTATTGCCTTAATGTCTTGTTCAAATCTTTCAACCTCTTACAAGTAATTGCCTTGTTTCCTGCATGAGTGATTGCAGTGGCCTCTAATTCCCTGTGTTCATCTCTAGATGAAGCATTGAGTGATTTATAGCAAAATGAAAGAAGCTCTTTACAACACGACCTTAGCCAACCTTTCTTACTTCAACTTCTACCACTGCCCACATTCATCCTCCACAAGAGTCACGTCTAATTGTCTCCAAACTTCACAACAACATTTGATGATGTGGTGGTTTCTATGCTTGAACTGGGGGTTGCAGGGAGGTACAACCTAGAATATTTTCTCCTGTTGTAACTACAAGTTCTTGCTCATCTTTCTTCAGGTCTTCCTACCACCTGACTGCTACCCAGGCAGGATAGCCGCCTCTTCATCTGTTCTAGAACACTGAGAATTCTGACTTCTGGGAATTTGAGGGAAAGATTCTTCTGGACATGGGTGCTCTGGTGGAGAGGCATGGGTGGGTAGCCTCTGGGGCAGTGGGTGTAGAAAGAGGAAAGGATGTACCATTTTTATGAGCTGAACTGTATCCCTAGATTCCTGTTTGCATCCTAGTCTGTGTGATCTCAGAATATAACTATATTTAGAGACAGAGGTGCTATATTTGGAGACAGAAGTGGTTAAATGAGAGTCAGTTCCTGAGGTCCTGTCTAACTGATGTCACTACAGAAAGAGCAAATTTAGACATAGGTACAGATACAGATAAAAGACTGTGTGTGGGAACAGTGAGAATATCTGTAAGCCAAGGAATGTGGCCTGAGAGAGAGTCAAAGATATGGACACTTTGATCTTGACCTTCCAGCCTCTGGAACTGAGAGAAACCAATCATCTATCATCTAAGTTGCCTGGTCTGTGGTATTTTGTTCTAGAAACCCACAACAACTAAAGTAAGCACTGATTTATAAAATACTTTGGGAGTCTAATAATGGATTACAAGGTGTTATTGGTCAGAAGTGAATTTACAAGGGACTTCCTGGGTGACATACTGTTGAGCACCAACTCCAGCCTTCCCACTGGACATTTGTGCTTGAATATGGGCTAAATACCACATATGTGGCCTGTTTTCAATTATCTTTTTCATCAAACTTCCTTCAGAACTATTTCTTTAAGCTAACAGTGTCATATTTTATCTCTAACAAATGCAGAAATGGAGGCATAATCCTGGATTATATCTATTTAGTCAGTCACTTGCCACATGTATATATATATATATATTCCTTTCTTTTTTATCCTGCTAATTCCTCACTTAATGGCATTTCCTACTATTTTATTTGTTTAGCAAATGTTTTTTGCTACTTATTTGTGTTCCAGGTATTCGACTATACTCTAGGGATACAATGACAGACACAGTAGACAAATTCCCTGTCCTAATAGGTGAATCAATCATATGGGTTCATAAGTACAGTGTACCATAATTGCTATAATTACATGGTTATAAGGACAACACTAATTGCCTCGACAGCACCAGAGAGGGCTCAGTGAATCTGGGTTGACTTCTCAAAGGAAGAAAATCTTAATTAAGGCCCAAAGGATACATAGAAATGAATTCTACAAAGTGGATAATGGGGAGGAGAAGTAGAAAATGTTCCTAAGGTAGAAGCTGCATTTCATGCAAAGAACAATGACCTAGAGAGGGCTTAGCGGACTTGGGGAACTAATGCAAAGGATATATAATGGCATTTCTATGGGGATAGGAGAATGCTATACTTTAGAATTCCCAGGAAATAGACTCTGAAGCCAGTTCACATACAAGATGTCTCTGAGGGTGTGCTTTTTGGAACAATCCTATGAGGAAGGAAGGGAAGAAGACCAGGCAGAGAGGGGAGTTGAATTGCAATACCATTGTAACACAAATCTCAACTGAGTCCACAAGGAGGTTGGAGTCTGGGTGGGCTATTTCAGTTATGTGCCTTGTTGTTGTGAGGAAAATGCCTTACAAAAGCATCTTAAGGAAAGAAGGGTTTATTTTGATTCAGTTTGACTTACAGGGAAGTGAGGATGGTGGGAGCATGACGCAGCTGGTCACGTTGCATCAGCAGTCAGGAGACAAAGAGATGAATGCTGCTGCTCCGTTGCTTTCTCCTTTTTGTTTAGTTCAGAAACCCATCCTGTTCAGGGTGATTCTTTCCTTTCACTTAAACCTTTCTGAAAACATTCTCCTAGACACACCCAGAGGCGTGTCTCCATGGTGATTCTGAACCTAACCAAGTTGACAGTGTAGATTAACCATCACAGAGCCCATTAGGTATGCCCTAAACTGAGGCAAGAGGTCCCTGCCCTGACACTCCAACATCAATCAATTCCTTGATGAGGTAGCTTCCTTAGCTTCAGAACAATTCCCACAGAATGCCTCAGCTAGGAGCTGGGAGTGGTTGACACTCCAAGAGCTTCAGAGATGAGCATCTTTGTCTTCAATAGTAAATTTAGGCAATGCATTGATTACTCCTTCAGCATCATAAGGAGAACCTAGACATTGCCAAGTGTGTAGGACAGGATGGACATTGTAGGAGTCATCATAAGAGCAATAAGAGAACCATAGAATTTGAAGTGAGTAACCTAAGTAGACCTGTGTTTTAAGGAGACCCCCTCTTTGGAGGCCAAACAATAGTTAGATTGGAGAGGTCCAAGACTAAATTCAAGACACAAGATGTATTATAAGATTGTTACAGAGATTTGCAGGAGAATATGAGAGCTAGGATAGTGTCAGTGCAGAAATTTCTAAATGGATGTCTTTCATATATAAGATGTAGAACTGACAGAACTTAGTTACTGATTGAGTGAATGAGTGACACGGTGAAGAAGGAGTCTAGCTGATGGTCAACCTCCATTCTGACCCCTTCTATGTATTGTTTACACTGTAGCCATGGTGATGAGCTAATGTGCCAACTTACTATGAATTTTCCTGCTTAAGAGCCCCGATTGTCTGCCAATTCTTTCCCAATAAAGTCAACATTCCTCAGACTCAGTGAAATCTTTGCAAGTAAACTGTATCTTAGCTGAGATTTACAGGAGTAACTAACTGGTCATAAAAGGGAATATTTATGAGATATACATCCCAGTGGAGGGGGACCCATATATGCAGTTCCACTTAATGCAGCTTTGGCGAGCAAGCTTCCCTCTTAGAATTGGGTACTCTTTGCAGATCCAATCTCCGCAACGCTGCCCTGTCCTTATCACATGTCTCCCACTCAGTCTTGGAGCCTTGTTTGAACACCACACCCTCGCCTGGACTAACCCCTTTCTTCATGGCCTGGGCTCAGATTTGCTTCTGGAACTGACTCTTCTTGTAAGTCACAATTTCTTAAACTTTGGCCACACGACCCAGTAAGACTCACATTACTAGATATGGGGGTGGTGAAAACTTTGGCAGAGGTAGAAAGTTTGGAGTACTCAGATTCATGTGAGCTGTCTTGCCATGCATGTCCACCAGTGCTGCCTGAGACATCTCTGCTCAGACTTGACACTGTTGTGTGCCAGCACTTCCATCTTTTACTCTATATGTTAAGATTTCTGCTCTCATGAAACATAATGGTTTCATTAGAGAAAAGACTACTGACTGAAAGTGGAAATGTTTATTTATATGGAATGGAGGTGGGAGCTAGGAAAACAACAGGTACAGGAAAGGTTAATAAAAACGAAGATTGTGAAAAAGCCTGCTGAGCGGTGGTGGCGCACGCTTTTAATCCCAGCACTTGGGAGGCAGAGCCAGGCGGATTTCTGTGAGTTTGAGGCCAGCCTGGGCTACAGAGCGAGATCCCGGACAGGCATCAAAACTACACAGAGAAACCCTGTCTCAAAAAAAAAAAAAAAAAAAAAAGGAAAAAGAAAAAGTCTGTGGAAATCTAATATTTTTGGTAAGGTAGTTAAAAACATAATTAAGAAGTTTGAATAAAGATACCTTTTATAAGTGGGAAATGCTGCTCCCAGAAGCCACAGGTTATTAAATGAAAATCCCAGTGCTAGATATGAGATACCTACTTATGAGTTGTTGCTTAGGGAGGCCTCAAAGACCCTAAATAACACACGGTATTGCCATTGTTCTTGGCTGCCCACCAGAAGGAGATGGTAAGACTCTGTTGATAAAGAGACTATATACTTTGGTGGCAGAATATAGAGAATCAAATTGAAACTGAGATGGAAGCCTCGTTTCTGATGGCTAGATTTCAGAATATAGGAAGATGCTGTTCAGGCTGCTGGAAGAGCACACATCAACAACCACCTTACCCAGCTGTGAACTCTGTGGACTACAGTACCGACCTGAGAGGCAAGACGTGCCCACTGGAGCAATACTGGCATTACTGTTACTGTGGATAGCTAACTATTTTTATTTCTATTTGAGGCTTGCTCCACAGGAAGAGATTCATGCCTGGCACTGTAAGCCTGGTCAAAAGGCCATCATTCAAAAGATAATGGGAGGGGAAAATCTACTAGCATTGTTTTGCTAAATAGACACAGGGTCAAACCGCCTTCTAAACAATCTATGTTTATACCCAAGATTAGTGCTGCTCTCAGTCTTTACCATGGAAGTTTGTGTAGTGGATGATGGGTAATGTAGAGCCTCATAACTGGTCAAAGAAGTGAGAATAAGTGACTGTTGAATGCTCTGCCCTGGATGAGACAACTGTATCTAACACCTTCTTGAAACCTCAAAAGGAATTTTGTGGAGAAGAGGCAGAAAGAATGTGAGAGCTGGAGAATGCAGAGGGATTCTGTCAACACAGTCTCCTGGACATAATATGATTATTGCACTCATGAACTCACAGTAGCTGTGGTTACCTGCACATGTGTCTACGGCTGCTGGGGAATGAATGAGATTGGCTCCACAAATAAATAAATTTTCGGAACACTGGAGGCATTTTTCCCCCACTGGAAAATACCAAAACATTTTTAAGCTTCTGTATTTTAATAAAATTCCTCCTAAGCATATTTCTGACTTATTTACTTTTTAAAAGCCATTATTGATTTCATTTTAAAAATTATTATTGTTATTGTGTTATTAGTATTGAGGAGCGCACACCATCGTCCATTGTGGAGGTCAGAAGACAGCTTGTAGAGTCAGTCTCTCCCGCTTCCTTTACATGGGATCTGGGGATTGACTCAGGTCCTCAGGCTTGCTTGTCAAGTGCTTTACCTGATGAGTCCTCTCATTGGCACATTTATTGTTTTCTTTATTTTTTATAGTGTCTTATGTATATTGGTGTTTTGATGGCTGGTTGGTCTGTGGACCATATGTGTGTAGTGCCCAAAGAGGCCAGAAGAGGGCATTGGACCCCTGGGATTGAAGTTACAGATGGTTGTGAGCTGCCTTGTGGGTTTTGAGAATTGAAACTGGGTCCTCTGGAAGAGCAAACCGTGCTCTTAACTGCTGAGCCACATCTCCAGCCTTACCACTTATTGTTTCTTAATGACATAAAATCTTTGAATATTTGTTACTGTACAGGGCTCTTTCAGAAATGGTTAAGGTATGTAGAACAATTTGCAAGGGTGCTTACTGGATGAGGACTGCCAGGGAATTTTAGTTTCTGGATCTGTCTTTCATATGTTCTCTGACATTCTGCCTACCTTGTCTCCATCCAATCCTTTTAAATGAAATGATCTAATGCTGGGCTCATTCCCTCCTAGCATGTAAAATAGCCCTGTTTGGGATTAGGTTTAGACATAGCTTCAGAAATTATTAGGGACTGTGTACTCCTTTTCTTACTCAACTGCTCTATTCCTTCCTTTTCCTGGACCACACTTTGATTTGGTGACTGGTCCCTGTAACAGGATTTACAGTAGGATTTGGGCTGATTGTCATGAGGGCCGCCCCAGAAAGCATGCCAAAGACCCATGGGACCCACTCACACAGGTGGATGCTCACCTCTGCTCTCTCCTGAAATCACACTCTGTTTTGAATTCTGTGCCAGCATTTCTTCACGCTCTACCAGGCTGCAGCACACAGTTGCCCCCAAGGAAAGCATGAAATTTTGACAGAGACGGACTTTGCAGGGTTTAAGTTTTCCTTGTTGCCTCTGAAGATATACAGAAATCCTTTCCCAAATATTGGGCACATTTTAGGTCCTGTTACACTTCAAGGGGAAAACATCCTCCCTGCCACCTCTCTGCCACCCTGGAGAGACAGGAAAAGACCGCTTGAGCTTATGGCCTTTGTGATAGCTGTGCAGAGAGGCCCTTTTCAGGAAGAATCAACGTTCACAATCCAGACTTCCTTGGGTCAGTGTGGCAGATATCATAGGAAGCATTGTTGACTTAGATACTAAATTAATTCTTTAAAAAGTTTCACAAGGCTAGGAAGCTGGCTTGGTCAGTGAAGTGTTTGTCATGCAAACATGAAGACCTGAGCTCAATCCCTAGACCCCACAACTTCAACCCCCTGATTCTACTTCCCCAGTGCTGAGATTGCAGGCATCTCCACTACCACACCAACCTAAGTACAACAGCATCCATAATCCGCTCCACCCATCTTTTCAAATCTTTGCCAGGTATACCTTTATCAGCTCTGTCTGCAAAGTCCTTTTGCTGTGAGTCACCAATTGTCTTCACTTTGCTGCAACAAATACTGTAGACTCTTAAACAATAAGCATTTATTTCTCATGGTTCTCGAAGCTGGGAGGTCGAGATTAAGGTGCTGCTGGATTCAGTGACTTATCAGGGCTCATGTTATGGTTCACAGACAGCTGTCTCTTGGTGCACCCTCATGTGGTGGGCAGCATGCTTTGTCTACTCTTCCTATTTTATGGACATTTTTTTATAGACAAAGTCTATTATGTATACCAGACTGGTCTTGAACTCACAGAGATCAGACTGCCTCGGCCTCCTGAAGGCTAGCTTTAAAGGCATGTGCCGCCACAATAGGCTCTCTTCCTGTTTTATAAAGATGTGAAATCTACTCATGGTAGCCCTACCTAATTAACCCTCAAAATGCCCAAGTGCCATCACATTGGGTGCTGAGGATACAACATAAGAATTGAACGGAACATAAACATTTAGTTCATGGCATCAACCTCCATGTATCAGCAACATCGTGAATAGAGATGAGGGAAAGTCTCCAAGATAGTCTTGGCATACATTTAAAAAAAATTATGTGTGTATTCACTTGCACACACATGCGTGTGTATCTGTGTGTTTGTCATGGTGTGCATCTGGAGATCACAGGACAATTGTCCTGTGGAGTTAGTTTTATGCCAGCTTGTGTAGTTCTCTTCTGCTCACATGTATGTGAGTTCCAGGAATTAAACTCAGGCTGCCAGGCTTACATGGTAAACACCTTTACCTGCTGAGCCCTCTCACTGGACCTTCAGCTACCTCTTTTAACCTTATTCTTTTCCTCTGGCTGAGTCTGTTCAGAAGAGCCTCTCAATTCTGGATTTTTAACCCCAGCATTGACTCATGTTTTACTGGAACTGCTTTCTGTCCAGTACTTTCTGATGCCCAGCAGTGATGCTATTTCTTCTCTGTCAAGCAAAGAGGCCAGTCCTGCTTCACCCCAGTCCCCAGGATGAGGCAGCTGCTTACCCAGCATTCACGTGGTAGAACAGCCTCCCTGTGTTCTTTGAAATTAAGAGCGTGTACACCAGAGTTCCTAGAACTCTCACACCTCGTCATGATCTTTCTGCTTTGGCTTTTGAAAACTACCGGTGCAGTTAGTTTCCTGTTAGCTGGTTCTCTCTGGAGGCTGAGTCCTGTCCTACCTGGCATTAGTTAGATGCTGGGCACACCAGGTGTGTCTGGCTGAGCTTCAGAGCCCACAATGAGTCTGTTTCTTTAGCATCCGGTAACCACCAGTCTGCCAAGAGCTTCTGAAATCTTTCAGATTAGCATAGAGCTTGGGTATCTTGAGAACAGATGGAGACTGCAGGGGAGGGGGCAGATCAAGGAGAACCACTGACAGGGTAGGATGTGGATTAGTAACTTTCAAAAGCATGGTGTCTTGTGTCTTGATGATTACCTGAATGGGGCTTCTTTGTAGGTAAAGCTCAAGGTGGAAATGGCTCTTTTTTTTTTTTTTTTTTTTTTTTTTGGTTTTTCGAGACAGGGTTTCTCTGTGTAGCTTTGCGCCTTTCCTGGAACTCACTTGGTAGTCCAGGCTGGCCTCGAACTCACAGAGATCCGCCTGGCTCTGCCTCCCGAGTGCTGGGATTAAAGGCGTGCGCCACCACCGCCCGGCCTGGAAATGGCTCTTACACAGCCTGTGTCTACCAGGTAGGACTTACCCTTGGTCTCTGCTGCGCAGGTTCCCAACTGAGGTCTCTGGGGTTCTATGAATTTTTAGCACACCAGATTCCCTGGGACTTAAAGCTGAGGTTGGTTTTCCTGGTTCTCTCAGAGTGCTTCTCTGGGTAGTGTTAGTGTTCCCTACCTAAAGACTGAGTCAAATTTTGTGTGAACTATTTGGAGCCTTCCACCACTAGAGAGCAGACTCTTTTCAGGTAGTCATCTGACTTTTTAGACTGAATGAAAAGGCATTCTATCTAGAAAACATACACTTGGCCATGATGGCTCCTGCCTGTGTCCTCTGTGTTCGTGAGCCTTGGCAGTGTCCTCCAGAGGGAGCCCCAGAGAAGACCTGTGGGCTCTACCCAGGCAGGTAGATGTTCAATCTACTCTCTTGGAAACATCCCTTGGCTCTGTCTTCCCACTCTTTCACAAACCTTCTCTCTTCTCCTCTAGTCTGACTGATCTTGACTGAACCGAGCTTTGAGTTTTCATTTTTAAAATATTGGCTGAGGTAGGAGGAGGACGGTTCTTGAAGTTGACAGAACATCAGGCCCCTGACATGTACATCTCAATCCAATGTACACAGAAATGGATACTGCGGCCTTGTGGGAGCTGTGCGATTTGCGGAAGTTTGTGTTTTGACATTGCCAGGCACCTCTGCCTTGATGCTATCAGTAACATAGATGGTGAGCTGTGGACAAATCATAGCTTCCTGGAATGAAGATTTCTATCAGAGCCTTAGGCGAGGGATTACAGGCTGGTGCTTAAATAAGTAGGCCAGGAAAGAGTGCTCAGTGCCCTCCCTTCTCCTTACCCTTGGCTATGCCATCCGCAGAGACACAATCACTCCCTTTCATCTCTGTCTAGAGACACCCCTCCTTGAGAGCCCTCCTTGTGGCTCAGCTTCCCCTTTCCTTCCTTTTGGCATATTTGCTGGACTAGGATGAGCCCTCTGGAGGGTGGTTATAGGGAGCACATGTTTGGGTATTTAATTCAAGATCGAGTATATAAATCCTAGTTTTATGGTCTGCAGTACTCTTCAGTGGTTATTAGAGGCTTTTTGGACACTCAAAATCAAATTCCTTTCAGATTACTTGTTAAAAATGAAAAGCCATTGAAAAGGGGACAGAAAAAAAAAAGAAAAAAGAAAATGAAGGAATACAGTAGAGAGGCAGTTGATATCCTTTGACGATCTGAACCCTCCCTCCCCTTGCAGAGACAGATTGAATGGGGGGTTCTGGACCATATATGTCTAAGGCTGCACAGCTCTGCCCCAACTCCATGTCTTTCCCATTGTTGGGCACAAGAAGCCCCCAGATGCAGAGACACAAACTTTAAGGGTGGAAGAGCACAGAGCACACTGTGTTAACCATTTCTCATGGGAGAAGAAACAGATTTTTCCCAGAGAAGGCCTAGGAATCAGAGGCAAGAGAGAATTCTAGACCCAGATTCTATCTGTAGCTCTGTTTTCCATCCATAGCACATAAGGTGTGTCCTGGTCCTTGTTCTGTGCTCCTTTCAAACATTACACATGAATGGCAGCCTTTCAGATGAAAGGACAGCTCTATAAACAGACACATTGATGCTGGAGTCTCTGACATTCCTTAAAAATCACATATCATGACCTTGAAGAGGTGAGATCAACTAAGAGATACCTATTCTAGCTGCAACCAGATTAAGAAGGCATTACGTAGAATCTCATCTAAAATGAGAAGTGGAGGCTGTTGTGGCTGCAGGTGGTAAGTATTTAGGGGAATAAAAGTTTCCTGGAAGACTTCCTACCTGTGCTAAGTTGGCAGGCACATTCATAGGCCCTCAACTTATTTATACAATTTCCATGAAGCAATTTCTCTAAGACCTAGAGAGCTCCTTCCTGCAAAGGAGCCAGAGCTCCTAGTGCTGACAGGGCCATGACTTCTATGTTCCCCTTCATGGTTCTGAGAGGAACAGGAAGCCCTGGACTCCATCCATGCTTGCATGTGCGTGTGTGTGTGTGTGTGTGTGTGTGTGTGTGTGTGTGTGTGTGTGTACAGCGGCATGTACACTAAGAAGCTAAGCACCATGATGCAAAGAATAGTGAGGAACTGAGTCAAGAAAGAAAGTTCTAGATAAGGGGTTCCCAGAGCCATACTTCTGTTGTCCAACCCTTTGGGGATAGCTGAAGTACTTTTTAAATTTAGAAGGGCAGGAGCGAAGCACTATTTGTTTGTTTGCTTGCTTTTTATTTTATTTTATTGTTTGTTTGTTTGTTTGCTTGATTTTTGTTTTCCCTCAGATCTCTGTGAGCTGGTCCCACTGAGATTGACAAGGGTCTAAGTGGGACCCCTGATGATAAGGAACATATAGGAAGGTGAGATCTGGAGTTTTTGGGTTTGGCCAGTGGCAGAGTAGTCCTTGGCTCCTAGCTCCCCGCAGAGCAGGGTTGTCTACAGCTCACATTCTGCTTGGAGATAACTGGTTCGAAGTATTGTTGTTGTTTTGTTTTCCATTTTCTGGGAATTAGTCAGTGCCAACCACTGTGTCCACCCACCAGAAATTGAGTAAGGGTTTTATGGCTAGAACCCCAAACACCAAGTTTATACACTGGAATAATTTCAAGTAGTTTAATCTCCCTGCCTACCCCTTAACCCCTGGGTAATTGTATCTTCCAGTCCGGAATCTGTCTCCAAACTGGTGATTTCACCTTGTTCCCTGGAATCAACAAAGGTCATAAAATGAAGGCTGGTAAAGAATCTTTTCTCATTTATATAAACACCTTCCTCCACCAGGACCTTCTGTCCTCTCAAAAATAGTAGAAAATCTGAAGGCCCTGCTGTTATCCTGAACTGCCCATCTCATCTCTGCTAAGCCAGAAGAGTCCCACCCCCACTCCCACACTGCGCCCCCGCATCCCCGAGTGTCATACAGAAGCTTCCCATGTAGGAATGGTCCTTTATGAAGGCAACAGCTGACAGCTGTCTTCACAGGGGCTGGAAAGACTGACATAACAGATAATCCAGGAAGTGCCAATATTTGATTTACCAGCTATATGACTAAATTTACTGGCTGTATAGGATTCTTTAAAGGCACAGACATGTCTCTTCGATTTCTTTTTAGTTTATAGGTGTGTGTGTGTGTGAGTGTGTGTGTGTGTGTGTGTGTGTGTGTGTGTGTGTGTGTATTTTTGAGACAGGGTCTCTCTACATAGCCCTGGATGTCCTGGAACTCACTATATTGAACAGGCTGACCTTGAACTCACAGAGATTCTCTTGTCTCTGCCTCCTGAGTGTTGGGATTAAAGGCCTCACTGTATACTTTTGAAATCATTTATTTTTCCTAAAAATTTGAGATAGTAAACTTTAAGGGCTAAAGATTGACATCAGTGGTAGAGTATTTGTCTAGTAGGCTTGATGCCCTGGGTTTGATCCCCAGCAAAACACAGACACAGACACAGACACACACACACACACACACACACACACACACACACACACACACACACACATATGCACACACTCTTCAGGATAGCAAATTTTAAACATAGAAAAAAAATAGGGACACTGCATTTGGGTTTTAGGTGATGTTCCTAACTTTCCTGCAGGTGTACATGTATGAGTGAGCAACACACACACACACACACACACACACACACACACACACACACACACACACACACACGCAGACCACAAAGGAGTTGTTCTTGTTCTCATTTTGTTTAGCGAAAAGGTGGGGAGGTAAGGTGAGAACCCTTTAGTAGTTTAAGGAAACAACAAAGCCCTTGTCATTGCTGCCAAGGTGGTGTTACCTCAGTGCAGGAACCCCAGCAGGTTTGTCTAAGCTGCTCAGTAGACTGGTACAGCAAGGGCAGTCTCACCCATCCAGGTGTCACAGTCAAGGGCAGCAGGCACCAGTGAAGACCCAGATGTCCATCACAACAGATCAGGCATGTAGCCTCTTCTTGCTAGTCCCCCAGGACCAGCTGCACTGACATGGATGTCACTGACTCTTCAACATGGATTTCCAGTGTAGAAAATGCCAGAAGACTTTAAAATCTTCATGTTAATTTCATGACAGCAAATACAATTCTTTCAAAATCAGTAGTGTTATTTAAGATAATATGACACTCAACTTTGCAGAGAGCATGGTAAAACTGATATATCTTTTATGTATTTACTTTGAAATATTTTTAAGCTCTGGAGTTATAATTAGGAAATAGAATATTGCAAATTTCATTTTCTTTTTGTCTGTGGTATATGTATGTATATGTTCTCATGCATGGATGTGAGTGTGCACAAGTGAGTGTTACATGCATATGGAGGCCAGAGATTGAAATCAGATTTCTTTCTCAGTTACTTTTCATCTTAAAAATCATTTTATTATTATTAGTGTGAGAAGCAAGCAGTGCCTGCCACCACCTTAAGAAAGGCTTGTGCAGTCACGTGGGAGACAAAGGGGCTTTTCATCTGCCATCAAGGAACCCCATGCTGGCCTATGGTATTGCCCAGAGCTGCTTTGCTGCTATTCACCTTTTATGTGTCCTTGACTTGAGAGGTGGACCAGCGCTCACCTTCTGCAGCTCCCAGGGTATCAGGCTGCCATCCCTTTGTCTGCTTTTCCTGGGTTTCCGCTGCAGGTTTTCCCTGGTAGGGCAACTTTCTTACCGGTGGGTTAATTTTTTCTCTTTGATTCTTTTCTTTTTTTTTTTTTTTTCTCAAGTTTCATTTTAGTTCTTTCATGAAAGTTTCTTGTGAAAGTTCTAGCAAGGGAGATGAATTAAGATGGGCCAAGGAACAGAGGTGAGCAGTGAACTCGACCATTCCATTGGACAGGACAACTGCAGGAGAGATGCAGCAGAGGGTACCATGGCAACACCAGCAATGTGAGGGCCTCCTGCAGAGGGGGCAGCTGACAAAGACTTTTAAGTTCAAACTAGATTTGGTAAAATCCCTCTCTTAGTTAGCCACATTGATTCTTTGTGGAGTGTGGCGATCGATGTATTATGTACCCTAAGAAAATTTGCCTGAATATTAGAGAACAGAACAAGCCACTAGATTAAATGTAGAGGCCAAGCAGAGGTGGCACACAGCTTTAATCCTAGCAGTCGGGAGACAGAGATACATCTGGATCTCTGTGAGTTCAAAGCCACCCTGGACTACATGAGATTGATTCAGTCTAGGAGAGGAAACAGAGTCAGGCAGTGGTGGCACACACCTTTAATCCCAGTAGAGTACTTGAGAATTACATGCCTTTAATCCTAGCACTAGGAAGGAACTAATATGGCTGGGAGGAGAAAGGTACATAAGGTGTGAGGCTACAGGAACTAAAGCCTCCTAGCTGGAGGCTTTTTTGGCTGAACCCCTTTCAGCTGAGGACTCAGAAACATTCAGTCAGAGGATTCGTGGAGTTGGAGAGGTGAGATGGGGCAGTGGCTTGTTCCTTTGTCTCTCTGATCTTTCAGCATTTACCCCAGTATCTGGCACCAGGATTTTTATTAAAACACCTATTAGATTTCATGTTACAGTGGAGTCTTCTAAAGAGGGACAGACAACTTCTATCTTCACTTCTTTCTCTAGGGACAATCCCAAGCATGGGGAATTCCTGTTTGTACCTTCAGTTGGTGCAGAGATGAAGAAAAACTTAGGTATCCACTCTAATTTCTTTACTGTTAGAATAGTGATAGTAATCATAGTTGTCATCCATGTTTCTCACATCTGTCATGTTCTATCACTCATAATCAGTTGCTTTTTTTTAGCTTATGCCATTGAATTCGCTATGAATAGCACTTTCCCCTTTCTTTCCCAGCCATTGTCCATGCATGCTAAGTATTGTATGTGTTTTTAAAGTGGCAGACATTTAGACTGGGGATGTAGCCTGGCAGCTGAGCACTAGACTACCATAGTCAAGGCTCTCGGTGGTTTTTACCTCCAATGTCAGCTACCTAGGGAGTTCTTTGACTCTGTCACTTCCCTATCCCCACTCCTATCCCTCCTGCCTCTCAAGATGACACCATTGGGTCATACCATTTTCCATTACTGTATAACTCTTTCCCCTTGAATTTGGGCTGGTCCTATTACTTGTTCCCGACACACTGCATGTTGCAGAAATGATTGGTCCTTCAAAGGTTATTGAAAAGAACCAGGGCCTCCTAAAATGTTAGTTCTGGCTGCTTTAGAAGACTATTGGGAGAGCTCCATGATGTGAGGAAGCCCAAGCTTAACACGCAGAAAGAAAGGCCCATTCTCCTGCTATCTGAGTTACTGCAGCTGAGGAGCCAGACATGGCCTCTAGCCCAATCAAGCTTTCAGATGACATCAGTCCCAGCTGCCATCTGACAGGTAGGGAGGGGGGAAGCAGTCACCCAAGGCCAGGCAACCTACAGAATCAGAAGAGTCAGTACATGACCATTTAAGCTACTATAGTCTGCTATGATAGCAGATGTGTCTACTCCCAGCACTCATGAAGCTGAGGCATGAGACCTGTAAGTCTGATGCTAGCCTGAGTCACAGAGAGAAACTATCTAAAACACACACACACACACACACACACACACACACACACACACACACACACCCCAGAACATCACTATATCTTGTTTTTATCATGTTTTCTCATACAGTAATGGATATTTAGAACACCCATCATTGCAGGAAGCCATTCTCCACATCTGTCTGTTAGTTTTCTTTGAGTGTAAGTGATTTTTCTTCTTTTCATATGAAAAATTGGTTACTAATGGCCACGAAGAGTTAAGATCCCTAGAGAGTTTCAGAAACACGAACATTAGAGAAACACCCATCTTGTCAGTGCTAGTTCATGTGCTGGACATTACACCCTTGCTGAATGCTCATAGTTCATTAGTCCAAGAGACATTTTAGTGGCAACACACCTAGGGAAGATTTCCCTGAAGTTGGGGCAGTAAGAAGAAGAGCTGGGAATTGTTGGGAGGACACCGGGTCTCTTTCTCTCGCTCAGAACCAGATTTCCCCAAAGGGTTTTCCTAAGATCTGATCAAGGTGTTTCTCTTTCCACCATGATTTCCAGTTTTCCAAGGTATTGTAGTATCCTTCTATCCTGGAAAAAAAATGCCCCTCCCCCAATTCAATGAGACAACGATTATATTTTTCAAAAGGAATATTTACTAGGAAACTAAAGGGCAACCAAACAAAACACAAGAGAACAGAGGCAGAGTTGCAAATGAGCTGAGGGAATTCAAATTGATAGCCAGCTTCTGGCCACAGCTGTACTGGCTAGGTAAAGCTATCCACACACAAAGCCATCTGTTCACCATGTGGGCAGTTTTCTTTGCCTGAATGCCCCTGCAAAGCTATCTTTGAGCCAGTAGCTTATTCACTTGTATCCCAGGGCTGCGAGCTCAAGGCAAGGAGATCCTGAGCAGGGAACAATAGGCTACCTCAGGATCTCCAACTTGGGCTCCCATTGCCAAGGACATGTTGAAGCTTAATGAGATGGCTTCCTGATAATCTTTTGCTGGAGCCATTCTGGTTTCTTTGGGACCATTCTCCTAGGCGAATCTGCCTGGATCTAGTGACAATATTTCTGTACCCTATCCTGTTGGCACTCACCCTTCATACTTTGGTTCTAAATACTGGTATGATGGAGGATGTCTGAATGGGAAGGGATTGGGTAGAGAGAATCCATGGGGAAAGAAAAGTGTGTTTTTCTCATTTTATCACACATAGACAGAACTAGGGTTCGCTTTGAACCCCTTGCAAATGGAAGTTGGAAAGAGATGGGAGTTGATCAGGCAGGCTGGGGAATACACTAAGCTTGAGTGAATTAACATTGCCTTACACAACCAAAGGC
Organism: Peromyscus californicus insignis; assembly: GCF_007827085.1. Taxonomy (NCBI): domain Eukaryota; kingdom Metazoa; phylum Chordata; class Mammalia; order Rodentia; family Cricetidae; genus Peromyscus; species Peromyscus californicus. The sequence continues at coordinate 95,798,522 of NW_026294562.1, forward strand.
CTCTACCCTTTCAAGACCTGACAAGATCTGACACTGGCACTAGGATTGTACTAGGTGTGTATGGCAACCAGAACTTTCCAACATGTCATGATGCTCCATCTATCCAGTGCAACCTACATTGAAATGTGAGTGGAAATTAAGAGAAGGCTTTTTCTAGGATGGTTAACTGCAACCCAACTCTGGATTCTGTTACAGAGACTGTATGAAAGGTAAATGCAACCATGGAGTAGTGATACAGGTGTGTGGAGAAGGTGCTTTGCACCTATAATGAGAGAGGACCTCTAGGTAACAGCTCCTGGTCCATTCAGGGTATGCTGAGGCCTTTGGTTTCATTTCGTGGAGGGAGAAGCAAGGAGGATGAGGTGCAGAACTGGCAGTAGACTGGTCGAGAAGGATGCTGGGTAATGGATGAGCTACCCTGGGGAGAGCCCTTGGCCTTCATTCTTGTAGGTATTTCCATTCCCCAAGTGCTGTAAAAGTGATATTTGTCTGAAATTGGAAAGAGCCTCTGTCTGTGGCTGCCCAAGTCTATACTATGCGCTATTACATATGAAAATACCCAGAAGGCAGTTATGTCAAGAAAAACCAAAAGCTATGTCTTTTCTTAGTAGATCCTGTGTCATCTCTCAGTGATCTTATCTCATAACACACACTCCTGTGCCCAGGAAACAATATTCCAGAATGCATATGCCACTGAGAGGAATGATTCTCTAATAAGGAGGACACATTTCATTCTAGTAATACCACCGCTGGAAGCAAAGTAGCTGCTGGCTACCTGGAAATAATGTTCTAGAATCCCAGAATCTGTGATGAATGTGAATGAAGTGAAGAATAGCCATGGCTAAGTGGGACTCTGCCATGTGCATGGGAGGGGACAGTGAGTTTGCTATGAACTAACCTGCCTTGCATGAGACTTCTCCAGGCTTGCCTAACCTAATATTCTCTTGGGCCATTCCTTGGAAAATTGGAGCACTTTTTGGGGTAGAATTATTCTCTGAACACAGTCATTAGCTCACAAGTAGCAGAGTTTAGATTGAAATCTGCTGCCTATTTAGCACCTGGATATATTTTTAAAAATATTCTGTCCTTCCAGGGCGTTCAATCAAATAACTTCCTGTTAGACTGACCACTACCAGGACCAGTATCATGCCCATACAACCAAAGGCCTTCCATTAGCCACTAAAAGTCTTGGCACTCAGGACTTTCACTATGCCACTTGCTTTCTTCCAGAGTCCAATTTGGTTTTTGACAGTGAGGGATGAGCTTTCCTAGAGCACATCAGCTTGGACCACCTGAAGAATTCACCAAATCCAATTTGGAAAGAGGGCCAGTTATTGCTGTGGTTACAGCTGAGTATGACATCACTGGAGTCATCTGGGTGTCGCTAGGTGGGAAAGTTACTTAAGATCTTTGTTACATAGTTGTCCGACTGTTTCCTTGGCACAAGCAGTCTTCTTATCCATAGTCATCGTTTCTGTAGGAAGAAGAAGCAAAGAGTGATTGATTTTCATGTGCACATCTCTAATGTGTACCAAACAAATACCAGGCACTGTGACAGATGTTGGGAACACAAAGACTGTATGTGAGGTATTCATCCAGATCTCAAAGGATGCATAAAGGGATAAGAGAACCATAGAGGTATGCATAAACATCTAAAGAAGTCTTTGAGATGACTAAGGGGATTCTGAAGTATAGGTATCACCTAGACTGAAGATGAACTTGGACCATTTGGCCAGAAGAGAGAGCCTCATGCAGGGGCAGGAAAAGGACCTGGAGCTATGGAAGGGTTATCAGAATTGAGGTGATGGGAATGCATTGTGAGGAGTAGAGAAGTAGCACGTATGACTGGGCTGGAAAAAGGGGGTTTGAGTGATGAAATATTGTAACACTCAATCCTTGTTTTCCAGCTGTGCAAGGTACACAGATATATGTACATGTATGTGTGTGTTTTGCTGGGGATACAGCCCAGGTCCTTGTGTTAGACAAGTGTTCTATCATTAAGATATAGCCCCAGCCCTGAACAGTGAATTTCCTTAGTAGAGCCTCAGACTTAGGGAAGCAGGTTCTCTTGTGTTGCTCACTCAATCCAGTATTCTACTGAAATTCAATTCATGGTGTCACCATTTAATACAGATCAAGGTTATGAATACAGCAGACACACAGCGAGAAGGAGAGAAACCAAAGTGACTTCTGAGGATATAGTAACAAAGCTTTATGCACAGCCTGAGAGAACAACAAATGTTCTCAAATTGGAATGTACAGACTACATTTCAGAAATCAAAGGTCTGCAATAAAGCTACAACATAAGTAAAGTAATTAAAGCCAGACGTTGGAAACAGAAAGCCACATCTGGCTTTGAAGTATGTACATGCTTGTATACACACACATCCCTCAGGAAAGCTGTATTCATTTCTGAAGGTAGCAGGGAAGGGCAAATAGATATTTGTCATTTGAACAAATCTTAACAGATTGCCTTGGGTGCATAAACAAGCCAGTACAGAGGTGTTCAGACCCAGGAGTCACCTCTCTACTGGTCTGGTTATGCCCTGTCTGGAGTATGTTCAGAAGGCTAGACTTATTTTCCCCAGCCCTCCCCCCACCTCCCCTCTCCTCCAAATCTACACTCCCTCTTCTCCCCTCAGAAAGAGCAGGCCTCCAAGGGACATCAAACAAATTCAGTATAATATGCTACAATAAGACCAGGCACATACCATCTCATCAAGGCTGGATGAGGCAACCCAGTAGAAGGAAAAGAGTGGCACAAGCAGGCAAAAGTGCCAGCGACTCCCCATACCCACTGCCAGGAATCCCACAAGAACACCAAGCCACTCAGCCATAATATATATGCAGAGGACCTAGGTCAGACACCTACAGGCTCCCTGATCTCTGTGAGCCCCCATGAGTCTCGGCTAATTGATTTTGTGGGTCATGTTCTTGTGGTGTCCCCAACCCCTCTGGTTCCTTCGATCCTCGCCCCCCCCCCCCCCACCTCCCCTGCAGAACTCCCTGAGCTCTGCCTGATGTTTGGCTGTGGGGCTCTGCTTCTGCTCCCATCAGTTGCTGGATCAAGTCTCTCTGGTCTCTTTGATGACAGTTCTGCTAGGCTCTGTCCCAGAACACTCTTCAGGCAGGACAAAGTATAGGTCAAAGATTTTGTGGCTGGGTTGGTGTCCCAGTCCCTCCACTCGAAGCCTTGCCTGGTTACAAAAGATGGCCTGTTCAGGCTTGGCATCCCCCATTGCTAGGAGTCTTTTCTAGGGTTACTCTCATAGATTCTACGAGGCCTAGACTTTTAAAACTATTTCCCATATCCAGGGAATCAACTAGCAGAGGCCAGTGTGCCAATGACCCAAGTAATAGCATAGCTCCAACTGGACACTGGAGCTGCAGTGGACTCATCTGGTGCCTTTCTTTGTGTGTGTAATAATGGTCTCTGGCATATCCTCGGGGAATGCTATGGAGTGGTCAACTAGTTTCTCTTCTGTTTCAGATGAAACCCTCCTGCTCAGTGAGTCTTCTGGGACCAGCCCTGTCAGGGTCTAATGTCCCTTGTTTTTCTTCCCTTGGATACTGTTACTAGGTTCCAAAACACTTGTGGCCAGGGACCAAGCCCACAGGCTGACAGGGGAAAGGAGTTTTGATATATCTGAAGGAATTGCTGGCCATCTTTATCAATAGTCTTACAAGAGAAAACGTTTAGAAACGCACCCATTCCAGGGAAAGTCAGATGTCCAGGTTATGTCTGAAAAAATGTAGTTTGGTTATCTCAGGAGAATCCTGAGTTTGACAATGTAGTTTGGTTATCTCAGGAGAATCCTGAGTTTGACATGGATGGCTTATGCTCCCACCCAATCCCTTTTTGTCTCTCCTTGAGAGGAGGGGAGGAAGACGGGCTGGAGAGATGGCTCAGCAGGTAAGAGCACTGACTGCTCTTCTAGAGGACCTGGGTTCAATTCCCAGCACCCACATGGCGACTCACAACTGTTTGTAACTCCAGTTCCAGGGTACCCAACACCCTCACATAGACATACTTGCAGGCAAAACACCAAAGCACATAAAATAAAAATAAAGAGATAAATTACTTTAAGAAAGAAAGAAAAGATTGATACAGTTCCATCAAACAACACAAAGTAAACATATTACAACATCTTTCTGACCTATATCATCCAATGAGTTGCTTCTCACCCAATCTTTTTATAAAAAGATCTTAGGGGAGAGTTTTTTCTAGCTCAGAATAGCACTGACCCAGTGGGATGCGGTAGGGATGGGAGAGTGGAGACAGAAATGGTGGTTTAAGCACTGTGTGTCCAATCTTGCACTCGCTGGTTCCAGGACTACCACACTGAGCACAGCATCACTCTCCTTGTTATCAGACCCAATGGCCTTCCAGGATGTGTCATGGGTTTGGAAGGCTTCAGGAAACTCAGCAGTATGACAGGAAGTGGTGGTTACAATCCAATCTGACCAGAAAGGTTTCTAAGTGAATTCAATTGTCCTGAGACATAGGACTTGATTGGAATTAAAGTGAATTGAAATCAAAGATGAGAACTGTCTCAATGAAAATTGTAATGTGCAATGACACTTCAATCACAAAAATGACAGCTGATGTGAGACAGGGCATTGGAACTGACCCCAAATTAAGAACATAGAAAGATTGAGTGGAGTATTCAACTATATTTTCCTGTGAATTTGAAAATGGGTTCTGATTACAGGAAGTTTCCAAGGGTTTTGAACTAAGAAGTCTGTCAAAAATGGAAATGATTCTTATTGTCTGATCTTATATGTACTTAATATTGTATTTAAAATTTTTAATCAAAAAGTGCACAATACTCAGCATTTTGTTGGTTACTGATTAATACAGCTTTACAAATTATTTATATAAAAACCCACTATGTACATTTCTCACCTAGAATCAGGTGAGCACCTCCTTCCTCAAATATTGCATTCTTCTTCTTTTTTTTTTAACTCTTGTTTTTCCATTGTAAAGCTAGCATGTTAAAAATAAGACAGTGTGTGTTAACCTGTGGGTGGGGAGGTCAAACCCTAAAATAGGACCTATTGCTATTGTACTAGCTAGGTGGACACAGTATCAGTGTGACTTCTAAGTACTTTCTTGATACCCTAGCGTATCTCTCGGCCCTCCTCAGATGAGCTTCTTCTTCTTTTTTTTTTTTTTTTTTTTTTTTTTTTTCCAGACAGGGTTTCTCTGTGTAGCTTTGCGCCTTTCCTGGAACTTACTCTGTAGCCCAGGCTGGCCTCGAACTCATAGAGATCTGCCTGTCTCTGCCTCCCGAGTGCTGGGATTAAAGGTGTGAGCCACCACCGCCCGGCTAGACAAGCTTCTTTTATGCAGTTGACTTTGGTTTATACAGAGGCTATAATGAGTCAAAGTGCAGAGAATGAGTGACCTTGGGGCTCAGTTCTAAATGTGATCTCTACATCACCCCCGTCACTAGGGAACACGGTGGGAGAGAGCTGGAAAGAGTGCATGTCAGAGGTTGGGGAGGAGTGCTGTGAAGCAGTGTCTCCTGGACATGGCATGCCTGATGAACTTGTGAACTCACTGCAGCTGGACTACCTGCATCAGACCTGCACACCTGGTAACCCTTCATCACGGAAGGGGGAGGGCTGATGAGGCCTCGCTCCTCCATGAGGGACTAATGAGTTATTGGTGGTCAAGGGAAGAAGAGTCACTTCCTTCAGTGGCAAGTGATAAGCTCCCCTGATTAAGTAAATAACCTCCTGTCCATGCCCAGGCAACCTAATTAAGCTTAGTGGATCGTACACACCAAACATTGAAGAAAGTAGGAGGAGGGTGTGCTGGGAAGAAGTGTTTTAAGAGGAGGAGAGGGGATGGGATGTGATAATAGGAGGTGAAAAAAAGACTATAATTCATTATATAAGCAAATGAAACTATAAAGGAATAAAAACTAAAACGAACAACTAAAGAAATCAAAGAAATAAATTAGTATAAATAGAATGGCATTTCCCATCAGGAGCTTAGGGTAACAACTTAGAAAATGGAAATGTCCATTTGGGTAAAGATGTTAAGTACCCAGGCTCCATCTTAACAACTTTGTATACCCTATCTCATTTAATCCTTTCTCCAAACCTTTATGTCAGATGGACAATCACATTTTTCCTCCAGTGAGATTAAGGGATCTAATGAAGGTAGGAAGCAGCAGGGCCAGATCTGCACCTTCTCTCACATGCACACAATAAAAAATAAATAAATCTTTAAAGGAGTCTCATTCTGGAAAAGAATTGGAATAGTTCACATGTCACAAGAAAGTGAATCAAGTCCATTGTCAAGTTGGCTGTGAGGTGAAAAGTGGCGTGTGTGTGTGTGTGTGTGTGTGTGTGTGTGTGTTGCTCCTAGAGAGGAACACACAGAGGCAAGGCTCCAGTAACAATGCCATTTAGAAGGTAAATATCATATTTTTTCAAATGAGGCAGCACAGTAGATAATTATTAAAAGGCAAAAATGGCTACTTATTAAGATCAAGTGGAAGATACATGGAGTGTGTTGCTCCAAATTTGTATCATTTACATTTACTCATCAACAAATTCAACAAACATTTACTGAGCACCAGAACACAAAGATGACCCATGCCTATTCACCTCTTAAAGAGCTCAAAGCAACAATGAGATAGCAAGGATAACGAGTAACTCTCAGCAGAAAGCTCTGTGTGCTCCACATGTGTGTGGGACACACGACACCGTCCATCCAAATCACAGAATTGGAAGGGAAAAGTATGTGTTGCTAGTTGCCCTATTTTATAAGCAAGCTCACCACACCTGTAATCATCCTTATTTTATTTTTATAAAACTACCTGAAATATCACATAATATGTTCCTTGATAATGTTTATTTTCTATTTCTCCCATAAGAACGTAAGTTCCATTAGGGTAAGGATTTCTGTCTACTCTCATCCTCAAATGTGCCGTCAGTACCCACTGTAAGTGTTCAGTTGACATTTGATGAACAAATACTTGAAGTCAGCATTTCTATCCACAAAGTGATTGTTTCAAAGGAAGGCTGGCTGATCCTTCCTTGAACAGAATGTCACAACACAGCAAACTATGCTGTGCAAACAGGAGTCTTTGAATGATCAGGAAGATAAGCTGACAGCAAGGTAGACAGCTGTGATCCCAAGCATCAGGACTTCTGAGTGTTCTAGAGGAAGGACCTAGTCTGACCCTAACCCCACCCCAGTCTGCCTTTTAAACTATGATAAGCTGATGAGGACCATCTGAGGCATTATGCTTGAGGCTGTAAAAATCTCATCTGAGATGACAAATGGGACCTTGACCGCTCTTGTCTTTAATGTGTGGTCCAAGGCTTGGAGAAGTAAGTGTTGCAGAGAAAGCAGGGCTCAGTGAGTGCCAGAGAAAAGAGAACGTCAGTTTGTACAGCAGTGCTCACTCACTTTTATGTATTAAGAGAACCACGACACTTGCAGATTTGAAAGTTGGCATGCAAAGTCTGCAAGAAGTCAGCAATCATTTTACATATCATAAGATGGGAGAGATTGGTATTCCACCCAACAGGAATGTACTCAGTGCTGGCTCAGCCAGGCATTTTACTGGGCACAGATTACGCAATGACGAATAGTATGCTCCAGCCTCAAGCAGCAACTGGAAGTGCTGGGGATGACACAGACACAGACGACACAAATGGCACCAAACACTATGTCAGAGTTAGACAGAGCAAGCTAAGAAAAGACGCACAGACAGAGACCATTTACTCAGACTAGAGGGTCTTCAGGATATTTCCAGAGAATGGCAGCCAATCATATGCTAAAACGATGATCTGGATCCACCCAGTAAACAGGGCAGAAAGGAGAGAACAGAAAAGTAAAGCAGGAGTGAGGATGTGGGGGAAATAAAAAGTAGTAAGTGGACCAAGAGCAATTAGGCATGGCCCCAGTGTAAAGTGTAAGGGGGAGAAAGACAAGGGTCACAGAGGGACTCAACAGAAAAGAACTCTGACCTTCAGCTTGTTCAGGACATAGGACAGTTACTAGAGGATTTTAAACAGTGGGCAGGGGAGGGATCTGGGAATCAACCAAGAGTTTTGGGTAGGTCTGTGGGGATGTTTCCTGAAGGACCACTCCTCAGAATGGACAGTTGTAACATGAATCTTAAAAAGTTCTTATTAATAAAATCAAACCTGAGGCCAGTTATTGGGGTGAACACTGGAAGATTAGAGAGACAGAACAAGCCACAGCTAACCTCACCTGGCCAACTTTTCAGCTGATCCTGTTTCCTCAGACTGGAAGCTTCTGAGTCCTCATCCAAATGGATCTCAGCTAAACTGTGCTGCTCGAAAGCCTGAAAGCTTAACCAGCCAAATGCTTCTAGTTTCTGGTCCTCACGCCTTATAAACCTTTCTGCTTTCTACCACCACTCCCTGGGATTAAAGGCTCGCTTTCTGGGATTAAAGGCGTGAGTCACCATGCTGGCTGTATCCTTGAACAGATGGATTTCTGCCTCTGGAATGCTAGGATTAAAGGTGTGTGCTACCACTGCCTATCCTAAGTATCTAGTGGCTTTTTTGTTATCTGACCCCAGATAAATTTATTAGGGTACACAATATTTTGGGGAACACAATACCACCACAGACAGTGCCTTCCGCTGGCTGTCCAGTGACAAGGAAGTCTGAGGAGATTGCAGGGCTGGCTTTGTCTGCTCACCTTCACTCCCTGCTGGTGAGTGCATGAACTCAACTGCTGCTGCTCTCCTTCTCTAACAGGAGAATCTAGCTTCCTTGGTCTTCCAAGAGGGACTGACGACCAACAGCCCTCCAGAAACCCACCAGGGCTTCTTCAGTTCCAGATTGAGACTTTTGAAGTATCCAGTCTCATGGACAGAGTAGCTACCACATTCTCAACCTCTTTAGCCTGTAGACAGCCATTGCTGGACTACCTGTCCTGTGCTGTGTAAACTAATCTAATAAATCCTCTTTGTAATCTATATTCATTCATTGGTTCTGTTCCTCTAGAGAACACTGACTAATGCAGTTGGTCCTGTGCTAAAGGAAAAAGTACATTGTGTCCAGTTGTCCTATTTTTAGCCATTTTAAGATGGATCACTGAGTTCAGATGTACCAGTCTAACCCACCCCTCATCACATCAAGTTCTTATCTCAACATTCCCCTATTTTCATAACTGGGACTGGGCCCGATAGCTGCTTGGGTGACGCAGGGTTTTTACACAGAAGTATACAGATCCAAGAGAATACAAGAGCCCCTCCTAGACACTGTAAACTTCGAGACTAAAATAGCCTTCTCATCTTTAATTTGCATGAAGCAATGAATCCACTTCACTCTTCAAAGCAGTTTGAACTGAGGTTTCTGTTCCCAGAAGCCCAAAGTATTGCTTGTCTCAGGGTAGGAGAACTGTCCCATTCAAAGCCCCCTGGACTATCTAAGGACAAAGGTCTTTAGTGTGGGGTCCGCTGGCTAGACTGGGTGGGATTCCCACTATGCTATGGGCCAATTCTGTATGAAAGGATTCTGTGTAAGGCAGGTATCAGGGTTTGAATGTCTTCTCCAAATCCCATGGGAATGTTAGCCTTAAAAAGTCATAGTTAATGCCATATGAGAGGTGAGTTCTTTGGGGTATGATTGGTCCTGCAGGTTCTTGTCTCATGAATGAAGTTATCCATCATGGATTAACAGGTTAGTAGAGTAATGGGCTATTGTGGAGGCTGTACTGTAAGAATGAATTCTCTCTTGGTCACCTGCACAGTCTTGCTAATATGGTGTCCTGTATAGTTTCAGGACTCTGTTATGAAGTTTCCACAAACCAGCAAGCAGGCCTCTGTAGATGCAGTTCTTTTGAGATGGGCCCTACCTGAGCATGTACAACCCAGTGGGAGAGGGCCTGTGGGCAGAGTCTGAGGGAAGCTCTTCATATGGGTGGAATTATAGGTCACATAATTGGAGTGAAAGGCCTTCAGTCCTGGAGGCAGACAGTCCACAGCACTCCTGGCAATCCCTCTGCCTGTGAAGCCTATTATGACAATCTTTTCTGATACCTTGAAGGCAAGGTGGCGCCAAACAATAGTATTAAGGGACAGATTTCCTAGATGCCAATGCTTAACGTCCTTGCACATTTGATTTGTTCTTCATTTGGTGGTAACGTCTCTTAAAAGGTTGTTTATATTGTGTGCATGTTTTAATTCTGCTCTGCTGTCAGTTCTTTTCTATTTAGTGATCATTCACTGTGCATTCACAGTTTAAAATGAAGAACTAAGTGTGTGTGTGTTTTCTGTCTTTGTGGACAGTGGGAATTTTGCCCAGGAGCTGTGTCAGATGCAAAGACTTGTTACTGTTCATCATATGTCCATGTTTACACGTAAGGGACATAATCAGGAGCAGCTGGATCCAGAGGTTCAGACAACATCATCAAGCCTCAACACTTTTTCCACCTCTCAAGTGGCCTTTCTTTTGTTTGACTCCTTTCTGGTATTGGGTTTTAATGTTTAGTAGTCAAGGTATCTGCTAGAAACTTTACATTAGTATCTCATAACTCTGATTGTAGTGGAGAAGTGTGGTCTTTCTTTCTTTCTTCTTTCCTTCCCTTCCCCTTCCTTCCTTCCTTCCTTCCTTCCTTCCTTCCTTCCTTCCTTCCTTCCTTCTCTCCTCTCCTCTCCTCTCCTCTCCTCTCCTCTCCTCTCCTCTCCTCTCCTTTCCTTTTTTCTTTTCTTTGGCAGTTTCAATACAACTCTTGGGCCTACTGGCCTTACCCTAAAGCAATCCTGGGATGTGCTAAGGGAAGGGACAGAGACACATAGGTTTGGTTATCTTTTTCCAAACTACTTGTACAGAGGGAAGGGAGGCTGAGCCCAGAAGGAAAAGGAGATCCTTTTATCAGAACAGGAGTGCTGTGTTAGCAAATTCCAAGTTTTTCCCTTCAGGGTGTTGCAGGCTAAGATGACTAGGGAAAATCAGGTTCTGTTTTAGAAGAATCAAACCTTTGCATCTACAAAGTCAGGACTGATCAGAATACATTTAAAACAACACTAGTGGGTGGATGGGCGGGGGACTATAGAACACAACATAGCACTGAATTAAAAAAAAATCCATTAGCTTTTAAGGTTTTAAAAACAAAGGGCTTTTGGTTCTCCAGTTTTACTGCATTATTGTTCACAATGTATCCTACTGGGCTTGGAAATTATGGTGATATTGAAGCAGATGATTAGGTGGGAAAGGAAATAGCAGGATCAAAACAACCGAAAGTAAATTAGCAAAAGATCCTTACATCATAAACCATTTGGGAATGTGAGGTCATCAGGGGCTGTGAATCCCTGTCAGCAGGATAGAAACAAAAGAATTTTCCTGAGAATTCTTAGGCTTTGTTTTCCTCTCACATTGTTAAGTGAGCCAAATAATAATAACACAGAAGGGGAAAATGATTTTTAGAGCTAGTGTAATTCTGTGATCTCTAAACTGTGCAAGACCCTGGTTGGGCTCTGAGTGGTATAGCCACATCTTCTGAACAGCTGAGCTATGGGGCTGCAAGTTGTGAAGAGACGTGTAGGCATCTGCATACTTTTTTGAGGAACATGGTAACAAAGAAAAAGGCAAAATTCAAGTGTAAATCTACAGGTTGTGAGATTCATCTCAGTGATCGTGACGGTTAATAACGAGTGTCAGTTTCGAAGGATCTAGAATTACCTAGCACACAAGACTCCAGGCATGTCCGAAGGATTTTCTAGTTTAGGTTAATTGAGGCAGGAAGAGTCATCCTAACTGTGAGCAGCACCACTCCCTGGGTTGGGATCCTAGACTGAGTGAAATTGACTGGCCAAACCATTAATCTTTCTGCTTCCTGACTGTGGAAGCAAGGACACAAGACACTGCAAATCCCCCCTGCTACACCTCCCCAACCTGCTGTGTTAGGAGTTAGGGTTAGGGAGCCAAATAAACTCTTTGTCGTAGTTAGGATTTCTATTGCTCTGAAGAGACACAGCAACTCTTATAAAGTAAAACATTTAATTGGGTTGTCTTACAGGTTCTGAGATTTAGTCCATTATCAAGGTGAGAAGCATGGCGGCATGCAGGAAGACATGGTGCTGGAGAAGGAGCAAAGAGGAGCTGCCTGGATTATCAGGCAGCAGGAAGAAAGAGATACTGGACCTGGCGTGAGCATTAGAAACCTCAAAGCTGGTAGAACTCCACTGCTATGGAGCAGACCCCAGCAGCCAGCCAACAGGTGAGAGACCCTCAGGCAGATTACATCACCACCCAAGACACCCATTGGACTCCATAATCACTACGACCTGCTCCACTGCCCAAATCCACCAAACCCATCATCCTCCCCTTCGTCAAACATCCACTGCAAAATCAACAGCCCCCATACAAGCACCACCTACTCCAACTGGAAGAACAACAGCCCCTACATGCACAAGCACAATCTACACCAGTTGGAAGAACAGCAGACCCTACAGGCACAAGCACCACTCACACCAGCTGGAAGAACAGGCAAAGGCATAACCCACACCAGCTGGAAGAACAGACTCCACTGGCACAGGCATAAGTAAAGTAGGAAGAAAAGACTCCATAGGCATAAGTGAAGCCCACACAAGATAGAAGAACAAGAGGACATGCTGCATTTAGGCACCCAAACCCCAACAAACCTCAGCTGAGACAACCCTTCTGGACCTGAGGACCAGACAACCACCAGAACCCTTGGCCATTCAGGCCAAAAGCCAATAAAGGAAACAGACAATAAAGGAACAAAAGACCCATCCAACAAAGACATCACAGGAATCAACACCTGTACCTATAACTATCCCAAACCAGATGGGTAGATGGCAATGTAAGAATACATGCAAAAACATAAAGAGCAATATGGCACCACCAGAATCTAATGGTTCTACAACAACAAGGCCCGAACATCCTAACACAGATAAAGCAGAAAAAAAGGATCTTAAAAATAACTTTATGAAGATGATAGAGGCTCAAAAAGAGGAAATGAAAAATCCCTTTAAAGAAATTGAGGAAAACACAAACAAAAAACTGGAAGAAATAAATAAATCCCTTAAAGAAAGCCAAGAAAAAAAAACAATCAAACAGGTGAAGGAAACAGTTCAAGACTTGAACACTGGAATAGAGGCAATAAAGAAGACAAAAACGGAGGGAATTCCGGACATGGAAAATCTAGATAAGTGAAAACGAACTACAGATGCAAGCATCTCCAGCAGAATACAAGAGATGGAAGAGAGAATCTCAAATTACAGAAAGCCTACAAACTCATGGAAACTGAACAACTCTCAACTGAGTTACCACTGGGTCAAGGAAGAAATAAGGAAAGAAGTTAAAGACTTCCTAGATCATGAAAATGAATGCACAACATACCCAAACTTATGGGACACTATAGAAGCAGTGCTAAGAGGAAAGTTCATAATATTAAGTACCTATATAAAGAATTTGGAGACATCTCACACTAGCAACTTAACAGCACACCTGAAATCTCTAGAGCAAAAAGAAGCAAACTCACGCTGGAGGAGTAGATGGCACAAAATAATCAAACTCAGGGTTGAAATTAACCAAATAGAAACAAAGAGAAAAATACAAAGAATCAATGAAACAAAGAGTTGGTTCTTTGAGGAAATCAAAGAGATAGACAAACTCTTATCCAAACTAACCAAAAGACAGAGAGAGAATATCCAAATTTATAAAACCAGAAATGAAAAGGGGGACATAACAATAGACAACAAAGAAATCCAGAGAATCATTAGGTCATACTTCAAAAACTTGTGTTCCACAAAATTGGAAAATATGTAAGGAATGGGCAATTTTCTTGATAGGTACCCCATACCAAAATAAAATCAAGACCAGATAAACAATTTAAATAGACCTATTACCCCTAAGGAAATAGAAGTAGTCATTAAAAGTCTCCCAACCAAAAAAAGGTCAGGGTCAGATGGTTTCAGTACAGAATTCTATCAGAATTTCAAAGAAGAGCTAATACCAATACTCTTCAAATTGTTCCACACAATAGAAACAGAAGGAACAATGCCAAATTCTTTTTATGAGGCTACAGTTACCCTGATACCCAAACCACACAAAGATACAACAAAGAAAGCAAATTACAGACCAATCTCCCTCATGAACATTGATGCAAAAGCACTCAATAAAATACTGTCAAATTGAATCCAAGAACACATTAAAAAATCATCTATCATGACCAAGTAGGCTTCATCCCAGAGATGCTGGGATGGTTCAACATATGAGAATCTATCAATGTAATCCACCATATAATCAAGTTGAAAGAAAAAAAAACGCACATGATTAGTTCACTAGATGATGAAAAAGCCTTTGACAAAATCCAACATCCCTTCATGATACAGGTCGTGAAGACATTAGAGATATAAGGAACATACCTAAACATAATAAAAGGAATATTAGCAAGCCACCAGCCAACAGCAAATTAAACGGAGAGAAACTCAAAGCCATTTCACTAAAATCAGAAACAAGACAAGGCTGTCCACTCTCTCCATATCTATTCAATACAGTACTCAAAGTCCTAGCTAGAGTAATAGGACAACAAAAGGAGATCAAAGAGATATAAATTGGAAAGGAAGAAGTCAAACTTTCACTGTTTGCAGATTAAATGATAGTATATATAAGTGACCCCAAAAATTTTTACCAGGAGACTCTTACAGCTGACAAACACCTTCAGTAATGTGGCAGGATACAAGATTACTAAAAAAAAAATCAGTAGCCTTCCTACATACAAATGATAAATAGGCTGAGAAAGAAATCAGAGAAACAACATCCTTTACAATAGCCACAAATAATATAAAATATCTTGGGGTAACTCTAACCAAAGAAGTGAAAGACCTGTATGACAATAACTTTAAGTCTTTAAAGAAAGAAACTGAAGAAGACACAAGAAAATGGAAAGATCTCCTATGCTCATGGATAGGTAGGATTAACATAGTAAAAATGGCAACCTTACCAAAAGCCATCTACAGAGTCAATGCAATTCCCATCAAAATCCCAACACAACTGTTCACAGACCTTGAAAGAACAATACTCAACTTCATATGGAAAAACAAAAAACCCAGGATAGCTAAAACAATCCTGTACCATAAAGTAACTTCTGGAGGTATCACCATCCCTGACTTCAAACTCTACTATAAAGCTACAGTAATAAAAACAGCTTGGTATTGGCATAAAAACAGACACTGGATCAATGGAACGGAATAAAAAAAACCCTGACATTAATCCACACACCTATCAACACCTGATTTTTGACAAAGAAGCCAAAATTATACAATGCTAAAAAAAGAAAAGCATCTTCAACAACTGGTGCTGGCATAACTGGATGTTGACATTCAGAAGAATTCAAATAGATCCATACCTATCGCCCAGCACAAAACTCAAGTTTAAGTAGAACAAAGACCTCAACATAAATTCAGTTACACTTAACCTGACAGAAGAGAAAGTGGGAAGTGTCCTTGAATGCATTGGTACAGGAGACCACTTCCTAAATATAACACCAGTAGCACAGACACTGAGAGCAACAATTAATAAATGGGACCTCCTGAAACTGAAAAGCTTCTCTAAGGCAAAGAACACTGTCAATAAGACAAAATGGCAGCCTATAGAATGGGAAAAGATCTTCACCAACCCCACATCTGAAAGAGGGCTGATCTCCAAAATATATGAAGAACTCAAGAAACTAGACATCAAAATACCAAATAATCCAATTAAAAAATGGGGTACAGATCTAAATAAAGAATTCTCAACAGAAGAATCCTTAGTTGTCATGGAAATGCAAATCAAAATGACTCTGAGATACCATCTTAAACCTGTCAGAATAGCTAAGATCAAAAACACTGATGACAGCTTATATTGGAGAGAATGTGGGGTAAGGGGAACACTCCTCCATTGCTGGTGGGAGTGCAAACTTTATACAGCCACTTTGGAAACCAATATGGTATTTTCTCAGAAAATTGGTAATCAATCTAACTCAAGATCCAGTTATACCAATCTTGGGTATATACCCAAATAATGCACAATAATACCACAAGGACACTTGCTCATCTATGTTCATAGGAGCATTATTTATAACAGCCTAGAACCTGGAAACAACCTAGATGTCCCTCAGCTGAAGAAGAGATAAGGAAAATATGGTACATTTACACAATTATTCAGCTGTAAAAAACAATGACCTAATGAAATTTGCAGGCAAATGGATGAAACTAGAAAGTATCATTCTGAGTGAAGTAACCCAGACCCAGAAAGACACAAATATGACACAAGTATGTACTCACTCATGAGTGGATATTAGGAATAAAGTAAAAGATAACCAGGCTACAATCCACAGCCCCAGAGAGGCTAGACAACAAGGAGGGCCAAAGAGGGAGGCATGGATTTTTCTGGGAAGGGGAAATAGAAGAGACTTCCTGGGGAAAATAGGGGCAGGGGTGGGGGCATGGAAAGATGGGAACTTGAGGGAGCTGTTTGGGACGGCTGGGTGTGGGGGGTGGGTTGGGGGTGCGGGACGGAGGGGGAGAGTAACAAAAAGACATCTTGATGGGGGCATTTGGGGTTAGGGAGAACCCTGGTACCAGGGAACCCCCCCAGAAATCCACAAGGATGACCCCAGCTAAGACTCCTAGCAATAGTGGAGAGGGTGCCTGAACTGGCCATCTATTGTAATCAGATTGGTGACTACCCCAACTGTCATCAGAGATACTCTATCTAGTGACTGATGGAAGCAGATGCAGAGATCCACAGCCAAGCACTGGGCTGAGCTCCTGGAGTCTTGGTGAAGAAAGGGAGGAGGGATTGTATGAATCAGGGAGGTCATGATGGGGGAATCCACAGAGACAGTTTACCTGAGCTCATGGAAACTCATGGACTCTGGAACAACAGTTAGAAGTCTCCATGGGACTGACCTAGCCC
Organism: Peromyscus californicus insignis; assembly: GCF_007827085.1. NCBI lineage: Eukaryota > Metazoa > Chordata > Mammalia > Rodentia > Cricetidae > Peromyscus > Peromyscus californicus. The sequence goes on from NW_026294562.1 coordinate 95,815,448, forward strand.
CTCTGCATGTGTGTGACAGGTGTGACAGTTGTGTAGCTTGGTCTGTTTGTAAAGCTCCTAGCAATGAGATCAGGATCTGTCCCTAGCACTTAGCTAGTTTTGGAAACCTGTTCCCCATGCTGGATTATCTGTCCTAGCCTTGAGGCAAGGGGAGGAGCTTGGTCCTGCCTCAACTTGATGTGCCATGCTTTGTTCAAGCCCATAGGAGGCCTGCTCCTGAGTGGTATGGGAAGCAGGGGTGGGGGTGGGGAATGGAGGGAGGGAAAACTGCAATTGGTATGCAAAATAAATGGAAAAATGTTATTAAAAAAAAAACTTTGGCCGGGCGGTGGTGGCGCACGCCTTTAATCCCAGCACTCGGGAGGCAGAGCCAGGTGGATCTCTGTGAGTTCGAGGCCAGCCTGGGCTACCAAGTGAGTCCCAGGAAAGGCGCAAAACTACACAGAGAACCCCTGTCTCGAAAAACCAAAAAAAAAAACCAAAAAACCAAAAAAAAAAAAAAAAAAAACCAAAAAAACTTTGAACTCATAGAGATCCACCTGCCTCTGCCTCCTGAGTGCTGGGATTAAAGGCGTTCGAGGCCAGCCTGGTCTACAAAGCGAGTTCCAGGAAAGGCACAAAGCTACACAGAGAAACCCTGTCTCGAAAAACGAACAAAACAAAACAAAACAAAACTTCAAAGCCCCTCCCCTGCCACTTCCTCCAACAATGCCACACCTACTCCAACATGGGCACATGCCCTAAGTCTTTCCAATAATGCACCTGCCTATGAGCCTAAGGGGGCATTTTCATTCAAACCACCACCCCTTTTCCCTCCTTGTTTGTGCCAGGTGCTTTGTCATAGTAACAGAAACACATCTAATACAGTGATAAAGTGAGAGAGAGAACCTTCCCCTAAGGGGTCCTGGGAGAGCCCAAGTTACATTTTAAGTCTTAGTTACTGAGCCTGAAAGATTCATGAAACAAAAATGCCTCTGATCTGTAAGCCCCTTTCCCAAGGACAGATAGTTCCTGACATGGTGGAAACTATTGCTTATGGGAGATAAAAAGACACATGTTTTCACTCCCCTAAACAAGTTTGTTTGACCCAACCACACAGGATGTGCTTGATCACATGTGGGCAGGAATTTCAAGGCAGGAAATACATCATGACTTGCCCCTGATTGGACCTGATACGAAATAGTGCAAACCATGACTTGGGGCCATTTTCTAGGAAACCAGAGATGGATCTGGCCAGAGAATCCATCAACCTGGCAGGTATTTAATTAGAGCTTGCTTCAAATTTGACTTTAAACTGTGGTAATAGTCTTATTCTCGACTGGTGGGATTCTCGACATGGCTGGATCCACTGTGGATGGGTACAGTGGCTACACTCCCAGCAGCAGTGGTGTGGAGGAATACTGTGTCTAAAAGCATTGTCTGGAACCAAACGACCTGTTTAAATTGGTATTAGTCAGCTTTTGTGATGATAAGAAACATCCCCTGAGTCTTACACAATAAGCACCACTTTATGGCTCATGGTTTGTGGATCTGGCTGCTGCTCTGCCAGACAAGGTTGCTGCTGCTATGTCTTCTCTCTCCAGGACAAGGTGGAAGGAGCTCCTTGTGTGCTGTGCCCAAGACAGAGCCCCAAGTCTAAAGCTAGCAAGTGGTAGCACATGATGCACCTCAAAGTCATCACATGGACTGGCTTAGTATCATGTCTGTATTCTATAAGCCAAGGCAAGTGTCTTAGTTATGGTTTCTATTGCTGTGAAGAGACACCATGACCACAGCAAGTCTTATAAAGGAAAAATATTTACTTGGGGTGGCTTACATTTTCAGAGGTTTAGTCCATTATCATCATGGTGCAACATGGTGGCATGCAGGCAGACATGATGCTGGAGAAATGAGCTCAGAGTCCTACATCTTGACCCATAGGCAACAGGAAGTGGCCTGAGACACTGGGTGTGGCTTGAGCATATATGTGACCTTAAAGCCCACCCCCACAATTCCTCCAAAAAGGCCATACCTACTCCAACAAAGCCAAACCTTCTAATAGTACCACTTCCCATGAGCTTATGGGGGCCAATTATATTCAAACTACCACAGCAAGCAATAAGGCTGAGTCCAAAGTTACTGATGTAAGACCCTAACAAGACTGTGGAGAGTCACATCATATAGAACAAATACTATGGTCTACCTCAGTCTGATTGCTCTGCCACTCACTTTCTGGTGGCAGTGAATACATTATTTAAGACTCTGTTTCATGGGGAGACAACACTGTTTGCCTGTTTATAGATAGTATTCCTCACTTTCCTTGTTATTGTGACACAATACTCATCAAAAGCAACTTAGGGAAGGGCGAGCTTATTTTGGCTCTCAGTTTGAGAGGAATCCGTCTTTGTGGTGGGGGAGGGACGGTAGCAGGCACATGAAGTATCAGGTCACTTTGTGTCCACAGTCAGGAAACAGAGATGAATACTGGTGCTCAGCTCACTTTTTCTTCCCCCTTTTTATTTAGGCCAGATCCCCAGTCCATGGGAGGTGTTAGTTTGTGTCCACTTTCCTCAGCTAAATCTTTCTGGAAATTCCTCTTTAAAGATACACCTAGAGGGGTGTCTCCTAGGTGATTCCAGTTCTAGACACTGTGACCATGGAGACTGACAATCATACAGAATGAGGGTTCAATCAGATGATGCATACACAAAGCATGGTAGTGCCTTTTGAGAGAATAGGTGTTTGGCAAAAGAAAGTTTCCATTGTATTATTGTTAATCTGAGGTATTGTAAAGACAAGGCTTGTGAGCAAGGCAAAGACCAGTGCTGGTGAGAAGGCAGGAGAGGGAGGCTTAGGTTTGGTGGACACAGGAGAGAAGATGGCAGTCAAGCAGTCAGGTTATAGAGTTTAAGGTGGTGAGAAGATAAGGGCACATCAGACCCAGCGTTCATATATGCTGTACAATGGGGAAACAAAGGAGTGCCTGATGAACAATGGTTCAGCCCTTCCCCAACAGGCTTGCCATGGTCTGAGGAAGGCTGAGGCTTCAACAAACTCAGTTGGTCACCCAGCTTCCTGCAGAACCGGAAGACTGGAGATCCCTGAAGATCACACCTGCCAAGCCTCACTCCTTGCAAGTTCTGCCCATCGATTCTCCTCTGGCTACTACCTCCTCCACACTGCTCTGCAGCCCCTTTTGCAGAACCTGCACCCCCTTCCCACCATCTCCAGTGTTCCTATGGTACTCAACACTAATCCCATCTGACCACCCCTGCCATCTCTGGATGGGGTTATGTGTCTTCCTCACGGCCTTTCTGCCACATCATAATGTGCAACACTCCCTCCCCAGTTAACCTTTTACTTCTCCTCCCTGTTACGATTCCTCGAGGACCACAGCCCCTCTTGCTCTGGGGTTTCCTCTCCAGCCCAAGCCCTGCCTATGTGCCACTCCAATAAACAGGGTCTAGGTGGTATTTTATCCTTGAGCATCCTGGCCAGCAGGCTGAGGAAGCTGTCGAGACCTGGCCTCACATTCTATGTGCCTACTGAAGAATTCTGTCTGAGGACTTATTAAAGGTGAATTAGTATGAAAGTATTCTCTGTGTTCTGCCCCAGAGCAGATTATGCTAGTTTATCAAACTACTTCAGTAATTCTGAAAACAGAACTCTGTGTGACATAATGTCAGAGACACAGTGGGTATGGCTGCCATTTTCAGGAGAGTTGAAGCAGAATAATCACAGCATGAGACGGGAAGTAAAGCATGGTATGGTACTGAAGTCGGCACCCTCATGGAGGATGCTTTCTTCTTCATTGAACAAGGCTATGCTATTGCCCTGTTCTTCCACATTGTGGCAGGACACAGCAGGGATGAATATCCTTGACTGAGGAGACAAGATCTGCTTGCAAGGCCTGTGCACACATCTAGCAGGGCCATCAAAGGCAATGGAGCCTCAAGCCTGGCCCCTCATGTCAGTAAGGCCCCCCTGCAGTGTAAAAGCTGCTCTCAGAATAGGGACAAGACTGGTAGGAATGGCTATAGAGGTCAAGCTTTGTCCACCTCCCACCTTGCCTTCCTTCCCTGCTGTCTCTGAACCTCTCACCTTCTCAGCTTCACACTCACAGACTCTCAAAGTGTCAAGGTACATAGGATACTGAAGCCTGGCTGGACTCCAGAGTCTAGTAGTGTTTCTGTCTTTGTGGGTTCAAAGGACTTTTTCTTTTCTTTTTTTTTTTTTGGTTTTTCGAGACAGGGTTTCTCTGTGTAGTTTTGTGCCTTTCCTGGAACTTACTTTGGAGACCAGGCTGGCCTCGAACTCACAGAGATCCGCCTGCCTCTGCCTCCTGAGTGCTGGGATTAAAGGCGTGCGCCATCACCGCCCGGCTCAAAGGACTTTTTCTTAAAGCTCCTCCTAAGGGAGTGGAGGCGATCTCAGGCTATGAGAGAAAGTGTAGGATATTGTCAGCAGGGGCTTTTCCCATCATCTTTTCAGCATGTAGTTTAAACACACAATCTTCTAAAATTCTACAGGATTTGTCACTGATTTGGTAAATCTGAGTTACAAATGTAATCTGTACACCTTATACCAAGCACAAGGCATGTTAGGCCCAAGGGACTCCAGGCTCCTCCTCTTTCTCAATCAGCCAACAATGACCACCTGCCCATGTGTTGGGATCTATCCAAAGGTTTCATCATTCATATATGGATGAGATGTAATCCCTATTTCTAGAAAGCTCACATCTTATTCAAGGAAAACAGAATTAGAAGATAGCATTACAGCAGTTATTGCAAAGGTGTATCTTCCTAGGAGAGCTTGTGGCTGGGTGTTGTATTAGCCCAGTTCTCATTATTATGATGAAATACTCGGGGCAGGATGGTTTTTATGAAGAGGTTTATTTAGTTCATAGATTTAGAGACTCAAGAGCATGGCGTTGATATCAATCAGCTTTGGTGAGGGTTTCTTAGATGCACCACATCCGGCAATGACCTGTGTGTGAATGTTGTGTGACTTTCCTCAGAGGACATGAACAAATGCTTATTCACCCTAGGTAGAGAGGGAAATCAAAGAAATGATTCCAACCAAGTACAGTTTGGTAAACCAATGAGTTTAATTAGGGTGATGTGTGGGAATGTGGACAACTTACACCAAGTGCTGGCCAAGCCACATCACTGCAGCAGAGCCTTGATTCTCCCAGTAATAGTTAAAGACATATATTCTGTAGGGAGGGTAGGGATCTCATTTGTCTTATTAGCCTCATGTACCCATTTCCATGATGAAATGATAGTTGGCCTGCTCAGGTGAAGTGCTATGATCATATCTGCATGCCTGGAGGACAGGGTTCAATTGCAAGGGAAGGTCATCTCTCCATGTGAGAAGCCAAAGAGGTTGGCAATCCCAAAGTCCCTTCCTGACCCAACAACCCAAGGACCTTTAAAAGATACATTTAAACCATGTCCAACCTATACCAGGTAGAATTGTAAGAAGTCAATATAGAATGCAGCTGGAGGCAGCCCAGACAAAGGGAAGCACATGTGCAAGGACAAAGTGACTCCACAGAGGGCCACATTTTCAGGGTCCCTTGGGAAGTCCTGCTGGCCAGAGGTTGCAGTCTTCCATGTCCAGACAGCTTTCTTAGAGCTTGGTGAAAATATGGAGGACTCGCTCCCCACAGTGAGGGCTTCCCGCTTTCTACCTAACCTTATTTGGAGAATGTCTCTAGGCCCAGACGCCTGACTTATCTCAAGTGTGGCCCTTGACACAGTTTTCTGTACACGCTTTCCCCCTGCTGCCCATATGGTAATCAGACATTGTACTAGTAGCATGTGATAGGAATGTGCTGTCACATATGCTAATTAGGTGATGTCCCACCTGTTGTCCCTGCACAACATATCTCCCTCACTCTGGAATGAAGCTGAGCTGTAACACTGAAGCAGTCTCTCAGAAGGCTATTTCCGTCGTGCTCACAGGCCAGACAAAGCCCTTCTTGCTGCTTCTGCCCCTCACGGCCTGGTGGCCAACAGATCACTGGGAAGGGAAGGAACCACAAGGGTCCTGAAAGTAAGTAGCTCATATGTAAGTATTATGCCAAGAAGGAGTGATATGGGCTCCAGACCGGAATTAACCAGGTTGTGGAAGGTTCTGTGTACATTCTAAGGAACTTTCATTAAAAGCTTAAAAAAAAAAAAAAAAAAAAAAAGCAAGCTGAGGAGAGGCAGAGAGAACAATAGAATTAGGGTAAGGTGTTGGGGTGAGTCATGACCTGTCATCTCTTGTGGCAAGAGGGAACCAGCAGCAGCCATGTGCTGCAGAGAGGGATTCAGATCAAGGTCAAGACTGGTCAGACCTGAACCCACACTGTCACAGAGCACTGGACTACCTCTGAGGCTCTTCTGCCACATGCATGACCACACTTTCTCTGTAGAACCGAAAGCTTCTGTATTGCCAAACTCCATATTAACACAAGAGGGCACCAAGATGGATGCTCCTGAGCCCCAGGGTGGATAATGCTAGGTAGTGCAGGGGTGCCTCATGTTTTCTTCAGTACTTCTCTAAAGGACTGAGAGTCCTTAATGTCCACTGCCTGGCACCATTTCATTCCAAACGTTCTTGGGAGCACCTGGGCCAAGGTGAGCTCATCGACAGAAAAGAGGGCAAGAACTGCCTACCCACATTTCCAGGGTGGGAGGGAGGAGAAGCTGAGATACAAATGTACCAGCTGGTCTTATACCTCTTGCCCAAATTACTTTCCCTCCAAGAAATCATCATGAATCAATGGGGATGTCAGGGAAGGCTTTGCTGTTCATTGCTCTGGGAAGAGCCAGGATCTGATTCTTAAGGGACTACCCTGGGCTTCACTAAGAGATCAGGAAGTTGTCATGATATTATTGGGGTAGATAATCACCATATAGGAAGGCTAGCCTAAAAGGGAGGCCCCTGGGAACTCTTAATAGAGGAGAATCGGGGTTTCTCACCAGGACTCCATCAGCCTCCTTTAATCATGTACCTACACTAACTGTAACTATTATACATGCAGTATACACTAAATACTCTGTACCCTTGAAAGTCTTCTGCATATATTAACTTACTTAATTCTTATAATTCTTAAAGGCAGCTAAAAACCAATACCCTTTTTATATTCCTCCCAATGATAGTCATGATTATTTCTGAGCACGGTCACTGGACATTCCTGGGATCATGACTTCAGGGGTTGGAGGCTTCTCACATTCTTTGCAGTGCCCAGCTCAGTTAAGCTCAGCTGTAAAGTCCAGTGTCTTATCTTCAAGCTAGCCTGGTGTCCAGATGGCATCCATGCTGTGCCTGGAGTTTGTTCCCTGATTGGGACTCCCACAGAGTTGTTGCTCATTCTAGTAAAAAACAAACAAACAAAAAAAACCAACCCCCCCAAAACCCAAAAAACAAAAACTAAAACAGCCCTGTGGTGAGTTCCAAACTTAAAAAAGCTAGGCTTTTCAGTGACTTCAGCAAGGGAGCCATGTACTAGGGCAGGATGGACTGAGACCACACACTAGCTGAGGATTGGTGTGGCAGTCTTGAAGAGCTGATTGACAAATAGAGAACTCTTCTATGGCCCCACTGTGAGAAAGCATCTCTGAGATCCCAGTGAGTTTGAGGGGCCAGTTCTGTGCAAGCATCCAGCTTACTGGAAGAGCTATCTCTGGGATAACTTCTTGCATTCTATAGTACAGCTAAAAACTACAGCTAACAATAGTTAATTGATATGTCTCAATACAAAGAAATGATACATATGCCAACTATCCTCATATGATCATTACACATTGAGTACATATATTAAAATGTTATATATTATAACTCATGAATACATGCAATTACTACATTTCAATTAAAATATATATTTAAAAGCTTGTCTCTCTGGGGTAAGGAGGGCAGGAAGCAGTTGCATCCTTCCAGATCATCAGTCCCCTTGTTTAAAAAGATCCACTTCTGAGTGAGTCAGTGGAGAGTCACCCAGGCCTCCTTCAGAAACCAAGCAGGAGGAGACCCTTCTGGAAATTTCTTTGCAGAACCAACTTCTCACCTGCCCCTTAGCTACTGACCTCTAAGTACCAATAGGAACCCTGCTTTGGAGAACATGAACTCCAGTAGAGATCAAAGGCAAAGTCATGGCTCTTGCCTGCCAGTCCATCCCAGTTCAGCCATTTATGTGGTACAGGTCTCCAGGGAGGCAGTGACCACAAGCTAAGAAACACTGGCTCTGCTTTCACAGGGATAGCAAACACATAGGCCTGTGTGGGCTATGGAAATTGAGCAATTTTTCACTTAAAATCATCTGAAAACAAACTTCGATGTCTTCAAAATTATATATTCATAGAACATTTCTAGACTGTGGGATAGGATTAGATGGTAATGATTTAATTGATGGTTAAGTGTGTAGATAAAATGAGTGTGCTGAATCCTTCCCGTAATTATCTCTCCGAGGAGCCCTGGCAGCTGTAATTACTGTCTGAGGCCAAAATTACAAACCAGCTGTAGTTTTAAGCAAAATATGTTGCAGCCTCTGCAGGATCTTTAAGGAAAAGTCGGTCACCACCAGTACAGGCATCCCCGTAGGGCCAGTCAAAGAGGGAGTAGAGCCTTGGAAAGGCGATGTATTCTCATAGTTTTCCTGAGTCCCTGCCCACCACTGTCACTGTGCACTGCTCTGTCCTCTCTTCCTTACCACAGGACATCTTTCCTCTCGCTCTTTCTTTTGCCAGAAGAGTTCTCAGATCAGTTAGTCAATACTACTGACACTGTGCCCTACAGGCTGGACAGTAGATTCAAAAGGTGGGGCATTCTTAAGTCAACTCAGCCGTGGTGCTGGAGCCCTTACATTGAGGAAGACCAGTGGCAGCACGACAATTGCAAGTCTGTACCCTGTTGGTGACCCATAGGTCAAATTAGATTCTCTGTCTATACTTGGTCAGAACAGACAAGAATGACTGCCTCCACAGATTCAGTGAGTTCAATCATTCCAAAATTCTTTTCAAAAGCTTAGTTATTGTTTAAGATAGTTATGTAAACCATTATGTGTTCATTCAACACCAACCACAGAAATCTGGACATAAATAGAAATGAATGAATTCTTCTGGTGTGCCTCTGAAAGCTGGTATTGCTTCATCATTTTAAAGATTCTCAGCATTTTATGCCTAACATCTTCACTTAAAGAAACCAGCCCTTGAAATTTGTTACTCTTTTCACTTTGAGTGCACAATTGGACATCTTTGACTTTCCTCTAGTCAGTGCTTAGGCTCATCACAACTACCACCTTCCTCTTTAGCATTTTAAGAATTGTTTTCATGTATAAAACAATGTTCCAGGTGCTATAGAAAGACTAGGTAATTCCATGATTTATAGAGCGGGTATGGTGCCTGTAACCACACTTGACTATGGCTTTTAGGTTATCTGGCAATTGACCTTGAATTCAGAAACAATCCAGTCTGCAACATTAGAAGCTTCAAGTAGAGATGAATAGTTCAGGGTTAAGTAGACTTGCTATAGTTGAAGAGAGTGTACGTGAGCCACTAACTTAATAGCTGAGCTGGCCAGAGACACTTGCCCCTGTCAGCTCTATAGCCTCTCAGGCATTCAGCATTCCTGGGGTGCTTTCCATACTCACAGGTTGTGCTTCTCTGTGACTCATTCATAGTATACCCCAAAATATGGGTCCCAAGTTCTACCTTCGTCATATAGAACTCTTGCTAGGTATGAACCAGACAGAACACAGCACAAGGTAACATCATAACTGTTATTAAACAAACTCTCTACTTAGCTATATGGATGAAATCAGCATGTGCCTTAGTCTGGCAGAGTGTCAGGCACCTGTTCAGAGAAATTTGTTTTATTCAGAAAATGAGTCTTAAAATGCTCTAGAGGAAGAAGGCGGCTATGAAGACCATAAACACGGACTAAAGGAAGGCCAAAGACTTCTAGCCATACCCTCAAAGGAGAAAGGGAGGTCAATTTCAAGTGTTCTCTTTTAAGTGATGATGTTGGGCAGTGGAATGGTACTTGCACTGGTATCAATGGCCAGGGGAGGGCAGCAAAGGGTAGCAGAGTGATGGCAGCAGAGCTCCCCACCCTCTGCCTCTTCCTCCCAGCTATGTGCTCCTTGTTAAATAGATGCTTGGCATTGATGTAAGGGGCCCATAACTCACGTTGACTATTTGTGGACATTGAGGGTAATAGGACTGGAGAAAATTGCTGAGATGTATCCACTGAATCTTAGCGTTATAAAGGAGTGAAACCAGTTGATTGAAAGCTGGAGAAGCCAGTGTCTAGTGCCGGGATTGAGATATGTAGAGAGGCGAAAGTCAGGATTCCACATGAGGTAGGTTAGCATCACAGGCTTGGTTCTCTTTCACAGGCAGAGTGTGGGGAATTAGAGAAACAAACCTTGTCGTCCATTTTCACCAGAGTGAAGAGTGTTGACGAAGATGTGACAGGCAGTGGGGCAACAGCCATCAGGGTCTAGACAGACCATCGCTTTTCTGGAAAGATTCCACAGGACCTGCTGAATGAGAAGGGCTTGGATCCTTCTTGACTTGTACTATGTGGCTCCCATGCTGGCTTGAGCTCTTGGAATCCCATGATGGAGTTTCAAGTTGAGGGTAAACTTTGAGTAAAAAGGGAAAGTCAGCTGGGAAGGTTGAACAGGTTTTGCCAGGCAGGAGATGGTGCATTTAGGTGTCCCAGAAAGCAATTCATCTTTGGGATTGGGCCTATTTGGTCCACATTGTTTCAATAACCAAAAATTCATGGCCATGAAATGTAAGTGAAAAGTCTGACAGGAGCCTGAGGAAGTTTTCCCTTGTTCCTAAGTGAGAGCTACAAGAAGTATACATTTACCATTTCCTCTGGACTTGATGTCTACAGTTAATGTCACTTGTCTGAAGATGAAACAAAGGAAAGATGTCCACCATCTTGCATCATCCTTAGCTTCTGAATCGTCAGTCTCTCAGCTCTTATCCTTTTTCTAGACCCTCTGACCAGATAATACATTTTCTCTTTGCTTAATCTATTTGGTTGTAGAATTTCTGTTGTTTACATCAAAAGTAACTCAATGAGTCTATTTCATAACAAAGTCAAATTGATCACTTGTCAAATACCATGTCCCTAACAAAGAAAACTTCCAGGAACTTTGTTTTTCCTCATGACTAGATGGCTCTCTGCACTAGGGTGATGGCTTACTTTTGGAGTCTCAGCTCTTTACTGGATATTCCCTTATGGATAATTTCTGCTCAGCTCCACACTTCAGCTTTTCAAGGAGTTTTCAACATCAGATGCACATCTTTCCAGGAAGCACTTCCATTCATATATGTGTGCTTCTAAGTGGTTTATTGACCTGCCTGCTTGGATACCAGTGATGTCTATAAGGCTGAAACACTGCCCTGGGACATTCTGCCTATTCTCTCTAAAGGATGCATTCATACACATTTCAAATAGATGACCTTTCTATCTTAGCTCCAGTGATTTACTAGACACTTCATGTTTTAAGTTTCTTTTTTCAGCCGGGCGGTGGTGGCGTACGCCTTTAATCCCAGCACTCGGGAGGCAGAGGCAGGCGGATCTTTGTGAGTTTGAGGCCAGCCTGGTCTACAGAGCGAGATCCAGGAAAGGCGCAAAGCTACACCGAGAAACCCTGTCTCGAAAAACCAAAAAAAAAAAAAGGTTTCTTTTTTCCCCATATCCAACTTAATGTCATTCATATCAAATGGTATCATGGGTTATTCGAGTCTCTTAGTGTTGTAAGGTGATCTGTGTTCTTGGATAGAAAATGATTCCTTTTGTTATCTGAAAGACAAGATACTAGTGGAAACTTTGTGTACAGAACTCCAACAGCACAGGAAGCAATCCCAAGACTTGATAGATGGGAATTCATGAAATTAAAAAAGTTTATGCACAGAACAATAACTATCAGCAGAGCACACAGTCCACAGAATGGAAGAAACTTTTTACCAATTATACCCTCGGCAGGGAGCTAATACTCAAAATTTATAGAGAACTGCAAAAATTCAGCACCAAAACATCAATAGCATCTTCCAAGTAACATGTGGCCCAATGAAAAAAGACATTTCTCAAAAGAAACCCAAACAGCCACAAATCACCATCTCTGATTACTGTTCAGTACTCCAGTGTTACAAAGGGCAACATGTGGAAAGAATGAAAATATCACCTGCAATTGTAATTCATCATTTCCAACTGTATTGTGAATTCATCATTTTCCCAACTGAAACTAAGAAAGCCAAACCCAACCCAACACTGTCTCTGAAGACACATCCAGGCTCGCCCCTGTGGGTTTTTCTGTGCCCATGACAGACAGTGAGTTTGACCAGTTTTAACAAACTCCACCACACCTTGTTCAACAGCAGGAAGGCATCTTGCTTTGGGACTTTTTGGGTACATACAGTTAGTTTGCTTCTCTGTCTCCCTTTTTTTCTCCTTCCTCTCTTCTTCACTTCCTCTCTTTTTGTAGCCCAGGTTGATCCTGGAACTCCTGATTCTTCTGCCTCTACCTCCTGAGTGCTGGGGTTATAGGCATTTGCCACCATACCCTGCTTCTGTATACAACTCTGAGAGGAACCCAGAGCTTTGTGCAGAAGGCAAGCACTCTACCAACTGAGATACATCTGAGCCCCCACAGTTTCTTCATGCATCACAACAAAACATGATTAGTATAGATCTTTTTAGCTTGTTTTTATGCAGCTTTATTCACACTGTGGTGGAGGATCTCTCATCTGCTGCTTTTGCAGACAGTCTAGCAGACAGTCTAGTCCATTGGGACGAATCTCATCTCTGCTTGTGTTATTTTGCTTTTTCTAGTTTCTTTTCTACTCAGGAGATCACTACCACTTAAGGTTTCATCTTCAGCACAGCTAGACTGCAGAATCCCATGTATAAACAAATGTCTAGAGCAAACACTTGTATCTCCTTGGCTTCTGGACATGCCCAAACCAACACTAGTTCTGGTGAGTGCTTGGGTTGCAAGGACTACAAGTTCATTCATGAATGTTTAATATACATTTGGATGGCTTGCTTGAGACCTATTTAAATTCTCATGAATAATAATAGCAGTGGATTCTTACAGAAGCTCCACAGAAGGAACCATGATGGGAATGGCTGCAGGAATTCCCTTTGCCATCCAAGATAATCTCCAGGACCTTAGCATCAGAACCTCTAGTGTTTTGAACTAGCCTTTGCTATTAATAAGTCTAAGCTCTTCTTAGTTCATTGCTTCTCTGTCCTCCTTTTACTTCTTAGGTTCCTCATCCATGAGTTTTCATATATTTCTTTTCATTATAGTTCTGTGATGCTTACAATTTATCTGTCATCATGGCCTATTAAGCCTTCTTGATTCTCTCTGTAAAATCTGATTATTTCAATTTCTGGTTTTGGTGATGCCTCATTGGACATGTTCATGACATTTCCAAAGGTTGCTGATAAAACACAATTGTCACAATGTACCATAGGGTATCACACTGTATCATAAGTCATAGAGAAGCTCACAAAGTGGCTGCTGGAAACATGTGCCCCCTTCATCTGTGGCCAGGCACACATACTTTATAAAACAAAGGTTTAGAGATGCCTCTTCAACAGGGAGAATGAGGTCTGGCCATGCACAGGTGAGCCTGAGCAGGTATTGTGGCTCACATGGTCCAGTGTGGAATTGTCTCTCATCTTCCCCGTGTACTAACTCTCCTTCATCTGCTCATCTTCTCCATTCTTCAGCTCATAGTTCCCCTTCCCAGTGTCAAGCCTGTCTTTTGACTTGATGTTGCTTGATGGCAGTTCCTGAGGTGGAGTGTGACCTCCACACCCTAGAAATTCTTTCCAAGCAGCCTCAGCTGGTGTGGCACAGTGTTCCTGAGCAGTGCTCCTGATGCTGCCTCCCGAGTGGTATAAGAACCTTGAGATGAGACAAGGTGCTCTCTTCTTTCAGACTCCCTGGACTCCCATGAGGATCCTCCTTAGCCTCTTTTTCTGGTTTCTCAGAATGTTGACATTCACATTTTAAACTAGATAAAGAAAGGTCCAACTCCATCAGGAAATAGTGGATTGAGTGATTTTTCCTTTTCTTTTATATTATATACATGCCTGCATGTCCGTACTAGTCAGTATAAATTCAATATATATGCTTTCTTCCATTCTCTGCTGATATTTTGTGCTCCCTACTGAACTGGGGTTGTATAAACATTTTTTCAGACTGACTCCTCTTCTGAGTGTCTTGGGGTTGTCTGACTGAAACCAAGAGGCACAATGGCTGCTTTCTGACTGATGCAGGTTGTCTGTTGCATCAGCACTGGACTTTTAGAATTTTAGAACAAATGTTCAAAGCCTGCCCACAAATGGACTTGCTGAGCATGAATTAAGTGTGGGCTGTGAAGCAGACCTGGGAGGAGACGACTTAGCAGGAAACAGTTTCTGTGTCAAGAGCTGAAGCTGAAATCAGAGATGAAGTCTGAACAGAAATGTGACATCCAAGAGTTAGGGGTGGGATGTGGGAGGTCCATGGAATGACAGTGCACACGAGGTCTGACTGAGGAGTACAGTTTCAAGTGCAGAATGGTGCTTGGGGAAGATGGGTTATTTTAGACAATATAAAGAAGTTGGATGAGAAAATAAGTGCAGGGTCTAGAGCAGTGATTCTCAACCTTTCTAATGCTGAGACCCTTTAATACAGTTCTTTATGTTGTGGTGACCCCCCATCATAAAATTATTTTTTGTTATTACCTCATAACTGGGACTTTGCTACTGTTATGAATTGTATTGGAAATATCTAATATGCAGGATATCAGCTAAATGCTCCCCAAAGGGGTTGTGACCTACAGGTTGAGAACCACTGGTCTAGAGACTGGCAAAAGGCCTAGAAAGACCAAGGAAGGAAAGCAGCCCTTTGAAGGCTAGATGCAAGAAGGCAGAGCTGCCTCCAGGACACTAGACTGTGTAGCAATCCTACAGAGAAAACCCAGGTAACCAAGAAGCCCTGGGGGACAGGAGGCCGGTGGTGGCCTAGTTCCAGTACTCGGGGAAGTCCTAAGTGGGTACTGCATAATGCGGAGTTGTTTCCCCCTGGGCTGAAAGCAGCACACAGGGTACTTCCTAACACTGCTCATGGAATAACACTTCCACATGCCATGGAGGCAAAGTGACACCATGATGAGCCTGTTAGGGGAGGGGCAGGGCATCCTGCACACACTGTAAGAAGAAATGGGCGGTGTCTAGGTAGAGCCACACAGCAGGCATCCCCTTTCTCCTGTATCAACCCAGTCTCCCCTGTTGGTCTTTTCTTATTCTATGTAATGTTCACATTTCTTGATTCAGTGAGGAAAAGCCATCTCTCCCACTACCCTTCATTCTTTTCTAGCAATAGCTTATCTCCCGCCTTTCCTCTTTCCATCAAGACACCTGAAGGAATTATCTATAGCCATGGACTCCACCTCCTCACTTTCCAATTCCACTATCCTTGTCTCTCTTTCTCTCCATCGGGATGCCTGCAGACACCATCGCTCCTTTGAAACTGCTTTCCTCAATGAGAGGCCATCATAAAACTTCTGTAGTCAGTCCAGCCTGTGCTCAGAATGACAAGCAGCTTAGGGATAGGACACGATGTTGAGGAATAATTTTATGTATACGTGTGGGTACACATATGTGTACATGCATGGTCATGTTTACACCCGCAGATGTGCACATGCACATGGAGGCAAGAAGACAACCTCGGGTATTGTTTGTCAGCCACCTCCACCCATTTTTCTTTTGAGGTAGAGTCTCTCATTTGGCCTGGAGCTCACCAAGTAGGCTAGACTGGCTGGCCAGAGACAGAAATCCACCTGCCTCAATTTCCCCAGCATTGGGAATGTAAGCACACAGGCTGTTTAAATGGGTTCTTGGGACTGAATGAAGCCCTCGTGCTTTCAGGGCAAACTCTTGACTAAGCCATTTCCCTAGCTCATGGAACAATTTAAAAATATTGTCAAATTGAAATAGAATTTTCTGGAGCAGAATTCAGGTTTTAATTTGCATGGTCTGCTGTGTATAGTGATATTTATGTAATCTCTGCATCTTTCTCTGGCCCCTGCTCTTTCACCAACTGTGTCTTGTTTGCCTAAGATCCTGAGACTTGCTGACGCTCTTCCAGAATTTTGTTCAGGTCCACATTCTTGTCCTCATCAGGGAGGGGTGGTAAGATCTGGACCCTACCAGTCTGAACTGAGGTCCCTTATCTTCACATTTAGGCCACAGCTGAGTCTGGAGCCATTGAACACTGACACACAGGCCATCCAGAGAAATCACAGTCTCTCTTAGTTCAGGAAAAGCCTGTTAGCCGAGGGCTGAGCTTTCTGACATGCTCTTTGCCAAGCGATCTGGGAGCCTAATTAGTCTTTGGTTAGCAGATTATTGGCACATTTTCATTGAAAAAAATAGTGAACCAGCCTGCCACTGTATAGCACTGTGTGTGTGTGTGTGTGTGTGTGTCCCTGTGTCCTTGTAGGAGGGTGATGGTTAAGATCTAAGTAACTGTTATGAACTCAATGTGTCTTTGAGAGGGACATCTTTTTGAAGAAGGTAAGTACAGCATACCAAACCTCCTTAATCTTTCTTTTCTCCTATTAGTCACTCCCTCCCTTCCCTTTATTCCAGGCCCCCTTCCATGCCATTGTGTAGTTTGGTAAACAGCAGGGCCATCCATCTGGCCAACATGGACATCTGGCTATCTTCCCAAACTCCTCTCTCTCTCTGACTTTCCATTTGATGTTAGCTCATAACCATCAAGACAGTCTCCTTCTGCCTTTCCTCAGCTTCAGCACACTCATCCTGAACACTGCTGCCATCTCTGTCTCCAGCCTCCTGCCCATCTCCTCCAGATGGTCACCAGGGTCCTATTAAAAGAGCATGTTACTGTTCATCTTAAAATCATCCCAAAGTTTCAAGAGAAAGGGCACACTCCATCCTCCCCTTCTGGTTTGATACCATTGGTGTTGTGCCCCCGCCACCCCCCGCTGGCAACCCTGGTGCTCAATCATTTCAACTGCTGTCCCAGGTGCTGGTCCGCTCCGTTCAAGGCTCTGCCTTTGAATGGAAAGATCTCCCCTTCCCCTCCTCATGTTTGCTCAACAGAGTTCTTACACATTTCCAAGAGCCTGCTCAAACAGGGTCAGCATGTGTCTGCTTACCGCTCTCCCCTACCCCCCTTCCGCACCATGAAAACACCCATTATATACTTGGTTACATTACACTGGAACAGTTTACGGTTCATCTACCTGCCCAGTCTCCTGGAAAGCCAGCACTCAGTCTTCACCCCTGCAGCTGCAGCACTCAGTGGAGGACCTGGCCCCTAGTAGGGGTGGAGGAGACCTGTAGAGGAAGCTTTCCTAGCAGCTGGGGCTTACCTTCAACACAAATTGCTACTTTTCTTCTCTGGCTTTACACCATGTTTCTTCAATGACAAACAGTTGGTGTCTCTATGCTGTTTAGCATCTAAGCCAGTGGTTTTCAAACCATGGGTCGAGACCCTTACAGGGGCCACATATCAGATATCCTGTATATCAGATATTTACATTATGATTCATAATAGTAGCAAAATTATAGTTATGAAGCAGCAATGAAAATAATTTTATGGTTGGGGCATTACCAAAACATGAGGTGCTGTATTAAAGAGTCCCAGCATTAGGACAGTCAAGAACCACTGATCTAATAAGTCTAGCCCCATAGTAAAGGTTACGTATTTGTGGTAAATCAACTTACTTGTGCTCATGAAAATTTAGTAATACAAATGCAGGCATGCAGCATCCTATTCAGAGTCTAAAACTAAGGGATGATGTTGATTTCTAGTGAATACCTGTGAAGCAAAGCCTGGAATTTGGGACTTTCAAAGGAAAGGTTAGAATATACGGTCTCAAAAATGTGTGTAGTTTTGTTTTTGGTGTTGGGGATCAAACCTAGGGCCTTGCAAATGCTACCACTGAACTATAGCCCCTGATCCAAATGTATATATCCATTTGATCATGATTCAATTCCATATCTCCCCCATCATGCACCCATTCTGAAATAAAACTGCAAATGCTTCTCTGAATGTATGCATCCTTTAACTCAGCAATTTTGCACTGAAAAATACTTACTCATTGCTGGGTATGTGAAATTCCTTTAATGATTCTAAAAAGTATTCCTTTTAAAACTGAAATAAAAATGTAAAGAGCCCAAACACACTATATGCATGAACATTTATCTCACTGAACCTTTAAAAAAGTTTTACAATTATGTAACTATAATAATGTCAAATGCATTTCTTTTTTTTGTTTTTCTTTCTTATTTTTTCTTTTTTTTTTCTTGGCGGCAGCTGCCGGGGGGGGGGGGGGGCGGGGGGGGGGGGGAGTCTTCTTATTGTCCCAGGCTGTCTTAGCCTCCTGAGGGATGGGACTATAGGCCCAGAGTACCATGCTAGCTTAAATGTGTTTCTTCCTGTGGATCAGAGGCATGCACAACTGAGGGACAAATACATCCCACATTAATCCAGGTGTGATGGGGAACTCGTTCCAATATTGTGCTATAGCTTACCACCAACACCAAAATCTGTAAACCACAGAAAACTCCAAAGGGGGACAGGAAAAGAGGGAGGGGAGAAGAAAGAAGAGAAGGGGAGGAAGGGGAGGAGTTGTGGAGGAGGAGGAGGAGTGAAAGAAAAACTTGGAGTAACTCCACGAAGTCAACCTCATCTGAGTGCACTGCAATAACACTGTAGAAGATTAGCTGCTGGGGTGGGGGATGCAGCTGAGTTGGCAAAGCACCCACCAAGCTGGCATGTGCAAGGCCCAATGTTTGATCTTGTCAACAAAGAAAAATTAGAATATAAAAATCTTAAGCTGTGCATGATGGCATACACCTGTCATCAATCTCAGCACTCAGGAAGCTAGGCTGGGGGATCATGGGCTCAAGGTGAATCTGAGAGACACTGTCTTGAAAAACCAATGGGTGGAAGGAAAAGAAAATCAATATGTCCTGGGCTAAAAAGGAAAGACACTTGCTGAGCATATTTTATTGCCAGATCCTTTGTCAATCTCTTTCCTATGTGCGCCATCTAATCACAACAGGTGCTTACAGCTTGGCACTAATGCCCCTGTTGACAGGGGAGGGAGCTGATCCTCAGAGAAATCAGGTAACTCACTCAAGCTCGGCAGCTCTAAGTGGTAGAGCTGGCACAAAACTCTTCCTGTTAGATACCAGTGACAACAGCATACTGGGTAGCCCACTGGGATGTTTAACTGGGCCATGGATTTCTCTCTGATTAAATGATTTTGCTGTCTTCATTTCTGGTTGCTTCAATTGCAGTGGTATGTGCATGGATCTGTTTTACACATTTCTATTTCAAATCAGACTTCAGGAATGAGTTCAAAGAAAATCTAAACAGTTAATGGTTAGTTAATAGGAGGGGGCATTTTCTTCAGTGGCATACCCACTGGAAGATGCCCATGCTCCTGTAAGCAGTCCTAAATGAAACTCATTGAGTCATTTTAAAAAGGCATTGAAAATAAGTAGGAGACTGGTTAGGGAAAGAAAGGATTAATGGGAACAGGAGGGGGACATGAAAGGATAATGGGAGGATGAATATGATCAAAATACATTTTATACATGTCTGAAAATATAATGAAACACATTATTATCTAATTAATATATGTTAATACAAATTTAAATAACTCCATGCCTTGTGGCTGGTTGCTTCTGTAGCACTTGTCTGTCTTCCAAGTCTATTCTAGTCTTTCTTCAGTCACATGAAGTAGTCTTACATAACAACCCAGCCCACCCCAATAGCTACCAGCAAACAAATCCCATTAGTCACATAAAACCCCCAAACAGAGGGCATATATTGTTCTCTGAGCATGGAGGGGGTTAAAGTTCCAGGGGGCTCAGTGCTCAATTCTCATTCCTTCTAGGATGGGACTGAGAACAGCCTGGAATCTGGTCCATATCTATTGTTCAGTTGCTTCCACATTACCCTATCTTGTGGAGTGCTCATTTGTGGAACGTATGGTTCTACCACTCTGTGTTGTCTTAGTGTCCTACGTCCCCTAAATCACATCATAACCATGTAATGTAATAGCCATGTAACCAATGGCTGAAGCTTCTTCACAAGGGCTACGATGTCCTTAGCCACAGGCCCTTCACTGGCTTATAATGATTTCTCACGTGGAGTGGGCCTTAGTTCTAATCAGAAAGCAGTTGGTTACTCATATCACATAGTTGCCACTATTACACCACTGAGCATACCTTGCCTGGAAGGTCAGTAGTGCTGCACTCAGAGTCCACAGCTGAGTAAGACTGTTGATGACTTTCTTCCTTTAACACTGTGCTTAGAGCTCAGCACCATTTCTAGGGTTACTTTTAGTATTGATTCTGCTCAATTTCTGCTATTAATGGAGATCATACTGGGAACCCCCGAATTCAGACACAATCTGTGATGATGGGGAGGTTATATATCTGTGCATGGGGCTTGAGAGAATTATTTCCTTAAAACAGTAAGAGGAACATCTTCCAGACTTAGTAGTTTTCAAATACTCCCATATGATTCAAAAGTCCTTTTCTTCTCTGTTATTCTCTTTCTTACTTTTCAAGCAGCTTCTCTGACAGCAGCAACTGAAGCTAAAAGTGATTTTCCTGTAATAAGGCGAGGCTTTCTCAAGGTCTTCGCTATTAACTCTTTTATGCCCACTGCTGTGTGGAAGAAACAAAAAAGCTGGAGCTGATGTGGTGGTACACCATGGGTAAAGACTTAGATTCTGCCCTACTCAAGAGAATTGATGTTGGTGTGTCTGAATTTCCTTTGTTACAGAGAGTATAGGGTTTCACCTAGTAGTTATTTCTTTCTCATTCCTGATGATATTTTTATCTAGGTGAGCCTGCATTCACACATGTTGGTTTAATACTTGAAAAGTAACAAATGCCACACTATTTGTAAATAGTAACATAAGAGCCATTGGCTCTAATCCTGAAAGTGAATATTCTGCAACTTATTTGAATTTAAAATTTAAAATGCATTTGGAAGATTGAATTCTATGACCTCAACAAGAAACCCAGGTATGGTGATGTCTCCCTGCAGGCTCAAGGGGGAAAGTGAGGGCATGCTCTCCTATGGCTAAACTTCATGTTTTAGGATCCTGTGATGCAATCATCCATAGCCAATGGGTCTTGTCTCTCAACTCATTCCTGGATCTTGTGTACCAAAGTGAGAAGTAATCTCACACAGTTCAATTCCATCACCAGAGTGACCCAGCCATGGGTCTATGATAGGCCATGATCGTCTATGCAGGATCCTACTCCAGTCCTTAAAGTTTGCAGTGAAGAGGTCTTCTGTCCCATTCTGGGATGACAGTTCCACTAGAGGGAGGCTTACTCATCACTCCTGCAGAGAAGGTTCTAGAGATAGGCTACAAATAGATGATGCTCAGTATCATGTTAATGAATTTTGGATGTCTATCTAGGTCAATTCCATTTTCTCTTGGCAAAGATGTTTTGCCTGGCCCAAGTCATCCTTGTTTTTTAATGTTACCTTGGACACAAATAGTAAGGAGGTTCTCTTGTTCTTCTGAGCTTCAAATTACACTAGACTAGATCATCTATAAGTTGCAGAAATTTACAACCCACAGTTCTGGAGACTATGAAGTCCAAGATCAAGGCTCCAATGCTCTGGTGTAAGGGCTAGCTCTAAGCCTTCACAGGGCACCCCCTTTTGCTGTGCCCTTATGTGGTAGACTCCATTATTTCTACCCATGAGGGAAGGGACCCCTCACTTATCACTCCCTACCCTTTAATACTACCTCATTGGAGATCTGATTTTTAAAAAGATTTCTTTCCATCACAGAGATAAAATGTAGATAAGGCCCAGAGAAAAACACAAACAGATGTGGATATCTTTGGATCCAAATTTCCATGTCCCCTGCAGAGATTTCATTAAGCATTAATAACAGGAAGAAAAATCCAGAATGTTTACATTTTACAATTTGTAGCCAGTCTTCATCTTTTTGGATGGCATTTATTTGCTTGATTGGTTTTATGACCTTTCTCTAGTCAACTGTCAATCTGAACATTTATTTATCAATATTAAAGTACCTAGGCAGGTGACATTCAGATTCTCAGTCACACAGAGCAAAACCACTTTGATGTTTCCTGTCTCATACAGAACGCTTGTTTTGGATAGTTGGAGTACGATGCACCCTTGCACAGCAGGTACCTGAAACTTGAGATTGTTTCATGTAATTGTCAACAATTTGTGAAGTTTTCCTTGGTTTTGAGAAAACTCTCCTTTAAGATTTTCAATTATAAGCCGGGTAGTGGTGGTGCACACCTTTAATCACAGCACTCAGGAGGCAGAGGCAGGTGGATCTCTGTGAGTTTGAGGCCAGCCTGGTCTACAGAGTGAGGTCCAGGATAGGCACCAAAACTACATAGAGGAACCCTATCTCGAAAAACCAAAACCAAACAAACAAAAAAAAGATTTTACCATTTCCTGAATTTACTTAAAATTGGTGAAAGTTGTTATTCTACCATTCCTGACTGCCAACTTTCAACACACAGCAGGGATTTATTTAAAAATCAAGTGATAGGAGTAAAATATAAATTTCCTAAAGGTACTGGTGTTAAATTATTTTCAATTTTTAATTACATTTATATGTTGTGCGTGTTTGTGCGCGTGTGTGTGAAGTGTATAGGGAATATGCATGTACCATAGCATGCATATGGAGGTGAGAAGACAGCTTGCAGGAGTTTGGTTCTCTCCTTCTCAGAGTTGGGTCCTGGGAATTAAACTTAGGCCATCAGCTTGGTAGCAAGTGTCTTTCCAGCTAAGCCATCTCGGTGGCTCAATTTTCACTTTCCTTTTAAATCAGTTGAAATATGGGGAAGGACATGGAGAAGGATGGGCACGTGACTGAGCTGAGAAACTGCCTTTTTCAACACAGGGAGCAATCCTAAATAGAGAACTTCCTGTGGTCCCTTCATTTCCATGTATGAATTGAATTTTTCCTTAAGTATCACAAAGAAACAAAGGAAAACACGTTTTTCCTTAACTGTAGACAACATTCATGTATCCCGAGAGTGGGATGTCTTTCCTTTAGGCATGCTTGTGTCAGCATGCAAGCTGTTATTTGCACATCAATGATTATTTCCGTAGGAAAGTTTTGCAGAGAGTTTATTTTGTGTCGTGTGTTTTGTTAGGTATTAGGCAAACACCAGTGAACAAGACAGAAAAATGGACCTCAGGGCAGCCAACACTTCATGTGCCATTCCTCTCACAACTTATGTCAGATTTTGGAATACCAATTGTGGTTATTATTAAAAGAAAGTGATCCCCCCAAACAGTGGCACTATTAGGAGGTGTGGCCTTGTTAGAGAAAGTGTGTCACTGTGGAGGAGGGCTTTGAGGTCTCTTTTGCTCAAGCTTCCCTCAGTGTGACTGTCAGTTGACTTCCTTTTGCCTGCAAGATATAGGACTCTCAGCTCCAGCACCATGCCTGCCTGTACACCACCATTATCATCATGCTCCACGCCATGATGATAATAGACTGGACTTCTGTATTGTAAGCGAGCCACCTCAATTAAATGTTTTCCTTATAAGTGTTGTTGTGGTCATAGTGTCTCTTCACAGCAATAAAAATCCAAACTAGGACACCAATACATCAGGCCCTTTCCTTCCCATCCCATTACTGGTGGAAACAATAATCTTAGCTTTATCCTATCAGCCAGTGATACTGGTGATCTGTGGGAGGCAGCATTTGACAGGATCATCTCCTAGAAGTCTCCTTTCTAGGAACAGTGGCCTCTTGGAATGACCTCTGTCAGGTGGTCCACTTTTGCCCTAGGCTCCTTTCCCAGGCAAGGGACTGTCCTCTCCCAAATGATTACCACCTTGGTATCTGCATGTGGCTCTTTCCAGAGTGTCATAAATCACTGACTCACTTCATCTGTGAAGAAAGAATCTACCCAGCCTATGTGTCAACGAGTCCCTTCTGTATGCGGTTCTGGAGATGGGTAGAGCCGAAGTGCAAGTCCATTGTCATCCACCTTCTGTGTGGTAACTGTTGGAGCATAACCCCAGTAGACATAAGGTGCCACAGCATTGGTGAAAGAGAGGGCTGTCAAGACACAGTTAACTTTCTACTCAGCAGAAATGCCAGTTTCCATCTCATTGTTGTTATCTTTTATGTTCCACTGATCATTTGAGTGCTCCTGTGTTTTGTATAATTCCTGTCTCTACAGACCTTTGAGAAAGTTTCTGATTTTGTATCTTCTCTGAAAAATGAGAAAATATTTAACATCCTTCTCTTTCTGTACAGATAGTTTAATATAAGAAGTAAGAGTTGCTTCTGGAAGCCTCAGTTGTCTTGGCTTTGTTAACCACACCCTTCCACGAGCTGGAATCACAATGCTTCCCTAACACTAACTGTGCCCACTCATCCAAACTGTAGTCTGAACACTTAACATCCATTGGCATAAGTTCTAACAGGTGAGTTACCGGTTTCAGATCACAACCATGTAGCACCATTTTGTATTCACTGCTGTTAGTACAGCTTCAAGAGCTCCCCAAGTGTTCCTGGACACTGCTATACTACATCCTACCACTAAAAAACAGTTTATTTTTTAGTTTAAGAAATCTCAAAAGCAGGTCTTTCCTACTGTCCAAAAAAAAAAAAAAAAACCCCAAAAAACCTTTCTTTTCCTCTTCATCTCTACAGATGTAGCATCAAGCCACGCCTTTGTACAAAATTGGTACTAAAATGTTTTCCTTGTGAGAAAAGCCAACTCAAGGGCTAGCGTCCTTGTCATTTCCCAAATAGTTCTCACTCAGGGTACTGC
Source organism: Peromyscus californicus insignis (assembly GCF_007827085.1). NCBI lineage: Eukaryota > Metazoa > Chordata > Mammalia > Rodentia > Cricetidae > Peromyscus > Peromyscus californicus. The sequence goes on from NW_026294562.1 coordinate 95,840,285, forward strand.
TACTGGCCTCTAGGATGTCTGTGTGTCACCTCTCTCTTATGAAAGCAAGTACCAAGTACTCTAGGACCCAGCCAGCCATATCAGTTCAAGGGGAGCTTCAAGGACTCTTAGTTGAACTGAATATTATTCTAATTGTACTCAAAATGCAAAGCCATGGTGATTGGCTGATAAATGGGAAGGGTGGAGGAAATGATCTTTGTTCACGTACTTCTTCTAAACGGAGAAGTAACCAAAGCTTAGAGCAACTAAGAACCGTTTAAACATTTGCTACAGATTCACTCTCAGAAACTTTTACACTTTGTCTGTTTCTACTTTGGATTCCACTGAATGGAAATTCTGCAGCTTCAACATGAAGGGAACCCAGTTGATTCCACTACACATCTCATTTATTTTTTCCCACACTCATCAGACATAACTCACTATCTGTGTAAACAGAGTTGGTCTTTCGTTGTCTATGAATCATGTCCCCTGTACTGAATTAATGCAAAATGAAGGCAGATAACAGTCAACACTCAGTCACTCTTAGAAGAAGTCTTAGAGATGGGCCTTGTTGTGGGAAAAGAAACACTTCTAATCTCCAAACATTTCCTTTACATGTTCAGGGGACACTTTGGCATCTGGGACATAATTTTTAGGTACAGAAGGGAAGTTTCTAGAGCATCTTTAGCAGAGTCCCATGAGGACACAGAGTGGCCCATCAGGATGTAGGTCACACATTAATCATAAGAATTTTACTGAGTACTGGTTAGATACCAGCTGTGCAGCTGCATTTCTCATAGATTAACTTTGAGTATGCGGTGAAGCCATGCCAAGTCCCAGATCAAGAAAGCCTGGGAGCAGGGAGAAGCGACTCTGGTTTACCCCAAGTTTGAAACCCTATGTTCAGATGGACTGAAGGAGGAACTAAGTGTAAAAGTGGCCCCTGGATTAACATGATCTGCAGGAACAAGGGAGAGAGAGAGTATTTATCTGTACAGGTCTGTGACGGCACCCAGGCTCCCACAGCTCCATGTGTCCTTTCCATCCACACCCTTCCTTGAAAATTGCTCCAATTGCCTGCCTCTGTTGGGAACAGCAACTTTCCCAGAGTATGTAAGTCTCGTGCACCTTTGGGAAGCAGCATGATTACTACTCTATTGAGTTCCCTGGTCTTGTCAGTACCTTTCTCAAGTCACTGCACTCCCTATAGTGTTGAAGGAGTGGGTTAGCGGTTACACTTCTTTGACCCACTCTGGGAAATCAGATGTTTTTTCCTGGGAATGTGTAGATTGAATATTCCAAGTGGGCTCTGTTGAGCACAAGAAAATATCTAGAAATGCTTTAAAGGGGGCACTGATGAAACTTTAAAGCCAGACTTGGTAACTGATAGTTGCTTTAGGTTCTTTGCAGCTCTAAACTTATAGCCTCACTCAGCCTAAGGAAGACAAAGAAGACTGGTCATTACAGGATGTCCTGCACTATTGAGTTGCCCTGGGGAAAGGGTGTAGGAGGCTTAAACAGGTCATCTCAGCAGTCAGCAACGCTGGGGTAAAACCTTTCTGGCCTGATACACTTGTCTGTACAAAGGTTAAGCAATGGGAGAGGAGGATGGATCCACACTGAGCACCCTAGTATAGGATTATATTGTAATATTTTAATATATGTATTACAGTAATGTAAATGGGATTATTATTGCATCCTACAAATCAATATAAAATCTTTACTATATATTCTGATTGGGTTATCTGTCTTTATCATTTCAGAAAAACAAAGCATAATTTAACCAAATGGTATCTACATCTGGTTTCTCGTAATTCCACATCTCAATCCAGACATTATATAGCACTTCAAAGGGAAGCCATGCAAAACATGGAACTATTGCCTGTTAATTTCCTGAAGCTCTGGATGCAGGTCAACCTGACTGTCAGGAGGGTGAGAAAGAGGTGAGGATGTGACCAGATCAACACCATCTTATCTTGGATGTACAGAAGAAGATATGTGGTGATATTTGATTTGTCCTGAAATGTGGTGATATTTGTGCATTAATAAATACAGCTTGCCTGGAGATCAGGGGGAAAAAGCTAGCCATCACATGTCCTTAATCCCTTAGCAGGCAGGATTTCTGTGTGTTCAAGGCCACACTAGGAAACAGAGCCAAGCTGTGGTGACACATGCCTTTAAGCCCATTACCAACCATAGAGACCTGGAGGTCTGTACAGACAGACAGACAATGACAGAGCTGTGTAGGAAGAGGAAATGAGGTAGCTGGGTTAAGAGCCAATGAGAGGGGCAGAAAAACAAGGCATACAAGCCTGGGTAGACAGGAAGTCATACTCTTTGGAAGCTTCGGAGTTGGTGAGGTGAGGTTAGCTCGTGGCTTTCCATATTTCCCTGATCTCTCTAAGGTTTTAACCCAAATTTCTGGCTCCATGTTTTTTATTTAATAAGACCATTTAGAAATTCATCTACAATGATGCTGTGATAAGGGAACCTTCAGCACTCTGTCATCTCCTGAAGTCCCATGGAAGGGACATTCTTACTTCCAAGTTCCAGGAAACATTTGGGGGAGCTTACACAGCTTTCTGAGCTGATGTTGTTATGAAGAGTAAGGGGGAAAGGTACTGGATGACCTTTGGTTGTGCAGTGAAGCCATGCCGAGTCCCAGAAAGAGAAACTGATTTTTGAACTCATTGGTTCTGAAGACTCCATCTGCTACCTGCCCTGGCAATGTCGGGATATAGTAGATACAGCCCTGAGTAGATGGCCAGATCTCTGCAGGAATTGTGGTTCATTTCTAACCTAGTCCCTTGGTCCCTAGCAGCATGGAGTTTCTGTCAGGCCAACCTTCTTACACACTAAATCCCAACTCAAGATCACTTTTATTCACTCTGCTCTGTGCTCCATACAAACACACACACACACACACACACACACACACACACACACACACACACACACACACACACACCAAGAAGCTTAGGATTAAGCAGTTTTTGGTTTAAGAGAGCATAATAACAGGTTATCTTTACAGTAGAGTTGAAGGAGAAAGGAAGTAGACCTTAAATCTGTACACCTGAAGCTGGGCAGCAGTGGAACACACCTTTAATCCCAGCACTTGGGAGGCAGAGCCAGGCGGATCTCTGTGAGTTTGAGGCCAGACTGGCCAACAGAGCAAGATCCAGGATAGGTTCCAAAGCTACACAGAGAAACCCTGTCTTGAAAAACAAAAACAAAAACAAACAAACAAAATCTGTACACCCGAGCCAGTTGGTGGCGGCATGAGTCTTTAATCCCAGAATTTGGGAGACAGAGGCAGGTGGATCTCTGAGTACAAGGCCAGCCTCGTCTATAGAGGGAGTTCCAGAACAGCCAGGGCTACACAGAGAAACCCTGTCTCAAAATAAAAACGAAACAAAAAATCTGTATATCCATGTTCAGTCAAGTATTGAGTGAGCCACTCTTCCAACCTGGGATGATGCTTACTAGGGATCCTAGCTGTTGCTATAAAAAACATCACGGTGGTATTTCCTTATGTTACAGGGTCCCATGAGGATACAGAGCAACCCATCAGAATTTACGACACACGATAATGAGAACTTTACTAAGCACTGGTTAGGTGTCAGCCATGGAGCTATCTTTCTCATAGATTAAATTTATCTATGCTGGGGATAAAGCTCAGTGTGTAGAGTGCTTGCTCAGAAGTAAAAATACCTAGGTTCAATCCCTAGCACTGTGTAAAATGGTGGTGGTGGTGGTGTATGCCCACCCTCTTAGCACCCATGAAGTGTAAGAGGGTTAGAAGTTCAAGGTCATCCTTGGCTATATCTGTTGCCCAAGGCTAGCCTTGGCTACATGAAACCCCACTTCAACCCTCCCACTCCTTAAAAACCTTAATCTTTCCAATGACCCTTAGAGACAAGCACTTATGACTTTACAGATGAGAAAAATCAAAGGTGAAGAACAATCAAACAGTACGTGGCTGCACAGCAGTGTGAATCTAGGTCCATCCAACTCCAGCACACATACTTCCCAGACCTGCCTGTGACCACCTCCATCTACACAGTGGCTGACAAAGCACAGTCCACCTCATGCCTTCTTTAATCTCATCGGGTACCATTGTCCTAATTTTGCCAGCTGCATGTTTATTTTTAAAAGGGAAGGCAGCATTTCCCCTCTGGAGATGGATCTAGAGTTCAAGACATGACTTCAAAGACTGGCAAGAGGCCACAGGAAAGGAGCAACCTCACTCGCCTTTCATATTGGGGACATATGCATTTCATTTCCTTAGTTCCACTGCAACCATTGAGAAACAACCATTGTGTTTGCCGAAGTAATTCCAGCCACTGTACAAATGACTCCCATGTTTCATTACTTTAACCCTCAAGACATTTATCTCTCACTGACATAATTGTTGAACATAGACTTGCAAAAAGCTGAGAGTAAAGGGTTTAAGGAGCACCTCCCAGGGACCTAAGTTGCACAACATTCTTCCCTCTGAAGTGGAAGAAGCCTCCATAGTGCCTGCAACCCCACTCATGGCATCCCACACCCCACCAAAGTTTGCTGTCTTCCAAGAACATCGAGAAAGTCCTTCATGGAACAGAGCTCATCTCTCAGCCCCTGTGGACCTTACTCCTTTCCCTTTACCTGTCACAGAGCTTTGACACTTCTGACCACAAAGGAGAATTTAAATCAGAAGTGACTTCTAATGGTACAGGAGGTAGATTACACTGGCTCTCATTGTCACTTACCAGTGATCTCTCTGGGCAATTTACTAAGCCCACATATGGGGTCCTCTGAGAATTCCACCAGGAGCTGAGGAAATGAGCCATAGTTCCCCTGCCTCTTTCTCAAGTGGCTCACAGGTCTTGAGGTCTCCCTTAGGGATTAACTGTGATGCCAGAAAAGAGAAGTTTAGCTTCTATGGCCCAGGGGCAGAGATACATTCAGGGGCCTGCAAATGAGGGGATCCTAGTCTATCACTGAAAATAACTGGGACTCTTCATGCTTGGAGTCCCCTTTAAGCACCATTCCCTCAAAGGAGCCATCCCCTTCTCTGCAGGCCTCCGTTGGAGCCTCTCTCCCTCTCCAGTTGCCTGCATGTTTACTCCATCACACTCACCTGACTGTCAATGGCAGAGGTACCCACACTGGACAGTTCTTGCCTTTGCTCTCAGAGTGCTTATATGGGGAGAAGCTGCCTATACTGGGAGAACAGAGCGAAGTTCTCTGCCTGGAACCCACATACTCTTGGCCAATGACTTCTGCTTGCTCCCTCAATGAGCAACTCTCCTATGTGTCCTGGTAGCTCACTGTATGAGGGACAAAGCTATGGCTATGCACTTTAATGACTCATCCTCCATTTCCTCTCATGGGCCAGTGAGAGGGCTCAGTGGCTTAAGGTACTCATTTCTAAGTTTGACAATCCAAGTTCCATCTCCAGGACCCACCTTGGGGAAGGAGCAAACCAACTCCCAAAAGTTGTTCTCTGGTTTCCACACATATGCCTTTGCATGTGCACCACTAATAAGTAAATAAACAAGTAAGTTTATATTTAAAAAGCTTCTGTTTTGAAATGTCTATGAGAGCTACAAAAAAGTGGTCTCTCACTCACATGTGTACTTCATGTGTTTATATGGCATGTGATCCTCAGAAATGTTCCTCAATCAATACTAGTTTTGAGAGAATGCCCAAATAAATGAGTCAATAAACAAAGATAAAGAGAAGAACTAATGAGAAGTGACAGGGAGGTGAGTGGATGAGGGGAAAGTGGCAGGATGATGGCCAGTATGCATTCTCCCTTTCTTGGAAATAAAACCCTACTTATTAGTTAGGCACACAATAAAAAGAATATACTTTTTACCCTTCTCTGAAACTGGACATGTCCAAAACCCTGTGACTAAATTGCACATAAGCAGTGTCTTGGGAGATCTCAAAGAGAACCCTGAAAGAAGCATTGTGTGTTCTTTTGACCCTTTCCTTGTTCCACATTTTTGTGGCATGAAAGATAAAATGTTTTTGAGGTTAGTGGCCACATTGTACAATGAGGTAACCACTGAGATAGTTAAGGAGAAAGATGGGAGAAGTCTGGGCTTTGTGTTGACAATTGTGTACACCCTACACTGTCCTTCTTTGGACTTCCTCTATGTGAGGAAGAGAGAAATTTCCTTTCAACATCTTGTTGTTTTGTGCCTTGTCATTTTTAATTAAATAAACCTGAAAATGATGCTAACCAACATAAGACTCACAGGCTAGGGCCAGAGGCAGTCCTAAAACTGAGGGCTCCCTCTCTGTCTCATGTAGATGCCCTCCAAAAGCCAACCCAAAGCTGTAGCATGGAGTCAGAGAATCCCGATCCTTTTAAAAGACAATAAAAATGAGGGATGGTCCCTGATCCAAACATCCCAGGCTGGTTGAAAGAATATACTGAACCTCAGATTTCATGCAAGTCACAACAGTCCTGGGAAATGTCACCTGGGACAGTGCTAGTGACAGAAGAGCCAGGCACGTTCATTCTGTTACAACTTTACATCTCAGCATCAAAACATGTAATCTACAGAGTGGAACATGTGGGGGTAGGTCTTACCTCCATCAGAGAGTGCCAGTGTGCAATAGGCTTCCGAGGATATGACAGCATCTCACTCCAGTGGTCTCTGCCTAGCCGCTCAGCTTCGTTGCCTACTTGACACACGCCAATGACTTCATTGTGACCTACACTGTGAAAATGGGCCACAATAGTTTTTTCTTAAAATTTTGGTATACAGAAGTAAAAGCAACAACTCAAATGAATGGAAGAAATCCAGAAATAGCAGGCTATTAAAAAAATTCTATAATTTAAAACCACAGTCCAGGCTAAACAGCAGAAATACCTAGGGTTCAGTACTGTATCCAACTGGCCTAACACTGACATGGTTTCATTTGGTTCTGAGAACCTTTGCCCAAAGAACTCCTTGATGTGTGCAAATGATACCATTTCTGGTTCTGGTGGCTAAACTGGCTTCCAGATATATGGGACGATATATTAGGAAAAAGTGTGTGATGTAACACTGACTCAAATTTCCACAAGAGGCAACCAAGGATGGCAAGGTGGAGCCCAGTAGGGAGGGCTACTGGGTCTTCTTGCTCCTTGCTTCATTAGAGACCACCGCCATCATCTTTTCCACATCTGTTTCTACACTCAGCTTTGGTTCTTTGGGTCAACTTGAGTTCTCAACTGGGAAAGGCACCCAGCTTCTTTGACTTAGGGCTAACAGCCTGAAACTCTTTGTGAGTAGGTCTTACCTTACGTCATTTTACTTTTTCCTTAGTAGTAATAATAATAATAATAATAATAATAATAATAATAAACTCCCTTGAAATAATTAGAATTATGTATCCCATTTTTTGACTCTTTGGGATAACCTCTTTTTCCTCCCAGAAAAGACGAGTGATTTCTATTCGGTTTGTGTGGAGAGAAGGAGAAGGAATGGAGATGGAGTGTTTGGGATATTTAAGTCTATACCCATTAAACCAAATGCATGCAGAGGCCCTGTGGATACTGCCATGGATTTTTTCAGGCCAGATTCATGAGTTTACTGATAATTAAATTGAGGCAGAGGTTGCATAATCAGATTTGTTGATGCAGGAACCTTGGTAATAGCTTGAGCAGTGCCAGCCTAGCCTTCCACAGCTGGTGGGCAGCATCCCCTCCCGGGACCTGGCACTATGGTGTTGTGTGTGTCCAAAGAAGACCGGACAAGGTCTATGCCCAGCATGGGCTGTCACACTCATGGGCAACTGTGTCAAAAAAACAAGGCATGCTTCATGTAGGGATCTACTGGAAAAACATCGAGGTCACTGATGCCACTGTGCTAACATTTCAGGGGTAGATGGAAAAATTTTTAGCTCCAAATAATATTTGTGAGATTATATTAGAAGCCAGACTGATTTTTTTCTTTTATAATTGTGCCCAGACCACGTGGGAGGTTTCTAATTAAAAAGAGACTTTGCATTTCTGTCTAATGACTGGTTTAACATGTATAATTCCCTGTTGGTACTTCCTTTGCATATTAAAATGGCTGTTTTTCAAATCTGTCCTTTAAATACACAATTGGCTACAATGCAGGCTATAAATATCTCCTCTGTGCTGTATTAATTAAAAGTCTAGCATCTTATACATTTTAATGTACCCTCTCATCTATACTGATCCTAGCATTTTCAAGAGAACATTTCTGTGTTTGCTTTCAGACTGAAGTGGATGGAAATGATCTTTGTTAAACACAGTGCAAGAAGGAAAGAAAAGATTGAAGTTATATATTTAGAAACGTTGGTGGCGTGGCTAAAGTAATCATTCCGTGTTTTGGATAGAAACTTTCCACTAAAGGAGTCAGGCTGCTCAATGAAAACAAGACCCATGGGGCCACAGTTGGACACACAGAGATACCAGGAAGTGTGCAGAAATGGGAAGGGAAAGAAGTGGGATGTGGGAAGGTGGAGGAGAAGAAACATCAGAAAGGGGGAGGGGAGAGATGAAGGTATTAGAAGTACTGTAGTGAGAGGACTCTACTGCATGGTTTGGACAATGTGACTCCCTGTCAGCCTGTCTTCCATGTGCTTCCCCTTTGGTCACTCTGTGTCCTGGAACCCCAGATGAGCATATGGCTGCTCCCCAATCTGCCCATCCTGCCTAGAAAACAGCGAGATGGTACAGAAAGAGAGAGAGAGCTCCTGGCATCTCACCGGTCATAATCCATGACAGCTATGGACAAGTGAATCTGGTCGATGCTTTCAGGAGGGACATCAAAGACTATGGCTTCATTGTAAACGGGATTAAGTGTGTTTCTCTTGGTGGATGTTTTCCTTTTCTTCAGTCGCCGGCCATCACACATCAGTGATACTTTCACGTAGGGATCTGTAGACACAAGAATAGGGCACTGTGAGGATAAATGCAGATGCTGGGTGCGTATGACCAATAGGGGAAGACTTCCTTTCTCTGTCTGGAGACTAGAGTTAGAGTCTGAGGATTTTAATTCATGTGATATGTGATGTGGGCAGCAACTACTTAGAATAATTAAGTTATTCATTCAAGAAAAAACACAGGACACTGTCTCCTCAAAATTCATGAAATTTAAAAATAGGGTGAAAACATCTGTTGCCAAATTAGAAAATATTCCACCCAGAATTCAGGACCCGTCTGTCTGTGAAAGGAAGAGAAACCCAGACATTTCCCAGGAGTGGGAGACAGGACTCAGCACCCCAACTCTGAGCCACCCATGGAGATCTTTGCTTAAATATTGGGCCTCTTTTTAGGGGAATGCTTCTAGCTCTATGAACTCTGAATTCCTAGACAATGGGACAGTCTGTAGGGTGGATGGCCTCAAGTCCTGGGAGCTCCTGGAAGTGTGTTTGCAAAGGAAGAAGCTAGTCATTAACCAGCAAGAGAGAAGACATGGCAAAGCGACAGGTGACCAGGCTGACTGTGCTCTAGGGGGGCGCTTCTGGTCCCACTAGCCCCTCACTACCATGCAGCGCAAAAGGCAGTCCTGTATCTCTCTGCTTAACAACATACTGCCCTCATTCCTCACCCCTTCCAGAAAGTACTTTAAGCCAGAGGAGCTGTATCTTTTTTTTTTCTTGCTTAGAAACAGCTTGGAGTATAGAACACAGAATGTATCAACATCTTGGAGTAAATATCAGTCAGTAACAAGCTTGTCATGCGCATGCAGGCCTAAGACTTGAGGTAAATCCCCTCTTCCAGTCATACATCTTGGCATGGTGGGTGGCATGCACTTGTAATCCCAGTGCAAGGTAAGTGGAGACAAGAGGATCCCTGGTGTTTGCTGTCTAGTCATAGCCCAATCAGTGAGTCCAGGTCTCAGTGAAAGAACCTTTCTTAAAAATCAAGGTCATGTATGACATTTATTCCAACATGTTGGTATATTTTATGTTCTATTCTCCAGGATGTTTCTAAGCAAGGAAAAAGAAAAAGATACCGCTCCTCTGGCTTAAAGTACCTTCTGGAAGGGATGAGGAGTGAGGGCAGTATGTGTGTGGTTAGGCAGAGAGATACAGGACTGCCTTTTGAGCTGGACAGTAGTGATGGGCTAGTGGGGAATGACTCCTTGTGAGTGACACATGAGGTTGACCTCTGGGCTTTACATCTACATGTATGCACATGGATGCACACACACATATGCATACACACCCATCAGCAACAACAAAGGAATACACTGCATCTCAGGCTCCTTGAGTTCAGTCTCTGTACCAGTGGTCTATGCCTTAGTGACCACTTAGCCAAGGCAGGTATGAATACACATAATATGTACTGCATACTGAGACATTTTGTGTCAGGGTTTACAACTTAAAGGTATATGCTTGCTTCACTTAAAAAAATAAAACAAGCTATAGTTCACTTTTATAAGGAGTCAGAATTGTCTCAAATCATCAATGAGCCTAAGATAGTGAAATCTGAGGAAAGGCCTAACTGGGTAGACTACCTCAGAAAATGCAAACTGTGTGTCAAGTCCCAATTATCGGGAGGGAAAGGCTGAAGACTCAACTAACATCATGTAGCACCTTAATACACTACATCGTATACACATTAACTCAGTTCATCATACAACAACTCAGTGGGCCAGACACTAATCTTACTCACACTTTACAAATGGCAATTTGAAGCCCAGAGGGGTCAAGTGACTTGTCCAAAGTCACACAGCACTTAGAGGTGGTAGGCAACTTGGTTCCAGATCCAAGGTGCCATAATAGGAATTTCATAATGTGCTGAATGAGACCAGACGAGGAACTGAAGATTGCCCCACCTGATGCTCCTGTTATGTCCATTGCCTTTAAATTCCTTGCTTTTATAATGGTGATGGTCAGCCGGCCAGCCGTTGGAAGATAACAGAGTGAAAACATAAGCTCTCCCAGATCCACATTGTCCTGTTAAGAAAGCACAAACCAAAGCATTAGAAAGTGTCTTCAGCCCACATGCAGGAGGCTCAGCAGCAGGGCAATGTTTGAAAGGACACTCTGCTTCCTTTCGTTTCAGCTCATGACATCCTAATGTCATAAAGAAACTCCACCCTTGTACTAGGATAGCTCTACATCTATGGAAGCACAATATTTAAGATGGTAGAGCTGAAGAGGATGTCCACAGGAAGCCACCACACACCCAGCCCACATGTGTAGCCACATACAAGCAAGCTCCCATAGTCCAGAACGCAGCATTCTCAGAGTGACCTTTCATGTGGCTCTACTCACATGGCTGTTGCAATCCAGAGACAGTTCTCGGCACAAAGCCATGCAAAGAGGAGCCTACCAGGGCTGTTCACCTTAGCAGAGCCCAGAGACTCCACCTGCAACCCCACTCGGCTTCCTGTGGTCTTTCCAGCCGTGTTTCACTCTAGCCCACATGCATGACCCTCTACACAGAGCAGTCAAATGAGCCACACTGTCCCCACACACTCTGGCATAACACAGTCTCCCCACCAATCTACACTGCCATTTGCACACTTAGCATGGCAAACAACCTCTGTAGATCAGGAGCATGTGGTTCTAACATATCATGGAATTTTCTAGCTCTAATTAACTCTGGACAAAGACACTGCATGAGCCTGGCAGTGACAGTCTCTGACCTCATGTTCCCACATAATTGTACATACCAGGACACGAACCTAGTCCTGCACAAGACCCATGCAGGGAAAAAAGTTCAGAACCTGGACTTTAGGGAGCCTTGATGTCTGTGCCTTGAGGTCCTACTTAGCCACATCCCATCTTGAGTTCATCACAAGGAGCTTCATTCCCTCTACTCAGATCCTGGGAGAGACATCTCCTTGGGCAATGTACAGCCAATCCAAGTAGGTCAGAAGATATGAATCTCTCCCCTGCCCCCCTCTCCTTTTAAAAGCCCAGGAGAGTCTAACTAGGAAGAGGAAAAAAAGCCAGTTCATTTAGTTTCAATTTCTGAGAGACACCTGAGGTTATGGATCTGGGTGCCTGTGTCTAATTAATACTGCTTCATACTGACAATACTCCGGGGACTTGGGTTCTGGCCCTCAACATCCACAGCCTCCCCTCCCATTCTAGATTCTTGGAGGATGCTTCTATTTTTAGAAGCACAGATTCAGCTTTGGAAGGTCACCTTGCCAGCCTCCTGACTTGACTGCTTCCACAGGAGGAGGAGGAGGTAGAGGATCTGTTTGGTAGCTAAGGCAGATGGATTGGTCTGTGTCTTCAAGCATCGCCTGGCTCATGCAAATAAATCACCTCACCTTGCAGCCCAAGCTGCCCTGGTTTCTGGAGCCTTGACCTCAGGAGACCTGGTGGCCAGACCTTTCCCTGTGGGGAGAGGCTGGGGGACACTGTACAGAAGTGAGGTTTCACACATGGCAGGTGCTTGTTGCTGTGTGGTGCTGTGTTCTCTTCTGCAGGAGCCTAACCCTCTCTTGGCTGTTTATACTCAAGTCCACTTCTGTGTCCTTGATTTCTAGTCTTCCTTTCCACAGCACCTTGCTCTCTTGTCCTATCTCAACTTGCCTAGAGAATACCAATTGGAAAAAGTAATTCTGGGATTGGCCCAAATCATGCCCATGAAGGTTTCCTAATCAATTCTTCCAGCATATATTTGCTGGGGGTTCACATTGTGTACCTCATTCTGAAAGATTTGCAATGTGAAACACACATTTTAATTCTGGCTCTTCAGGAACATAGTTAAAGGTGAGGTGTCAGATTCCTTCTGTACTACTTCTGTACTTAGTATGTGATGGTGTCTTTTTTTTCTCCCACGATGAGTCCCATTCATAAATATTTCTATTATAAGAGTGTGTACTTATGAGTTAAAAGGAAAAATAGCATCAACAAAACTCTAAGACTAAAATCCATAATTGTATCTTTAAAAAACACATAAGGTAAACAAATAATCATCGAAGTGAACATTCTTGACCCTCAAGTGATTTACAAAGAAATTTTGTGTGTTTGTGATGTGACTCCGTTGGTATAGCGCTTGTCCAGCATGCAACAAATAAACCAGGGATAGTGGCACAGTCCAAGTACTTGGGAAGTAGAGACAGGAGGACCAGAAGTTCAAGGTTTTCCTTGGCTACATATGGAGTTCAAGGGCAGACTGGGCTACACGAGACTGTGCCTGAAAAAAAAAAATCTTATAAACATTTTCTAAAATTTTTACTTATAGAAGTTATTTATTTATAAAATAATTAAATGAAAATAAAATGATGCTGGAGTGGTGGTTCAATGGGTAAAAGTGCATTCACCTCTTTAGAGGGCCTGAGTTCAGTTTCCAGTACCCACATCAGAAGGCTCACAACCTCCTGTGATTTATCTTCCAGAGGATCTCATGGTATTGGTACCTACATTCATGTGTACATACTGACATGTTTGCACAACTCAGATAATTTAAAGAATTAAAAAGTAAAATGACAGTAAAATTAAAAAAATTAAAAAGTAAAATTTTAATATTAAAAGACTTAAGTAAAGCAATAAAATATCCCCCACCCCTTCCTATATAACGCCTAATGCTACTCTTCCTCAGAGTAACACTGTGAATAATCATTAGGGCTTTCATTCATTTGTTCATTCACTTAATTTTTTTAAAATAGATTTATCTATTTCATTTTATGTGTGTGTTTTCCTATGTGTATACATGTGTACAATATGTCTGGTGTCCACAGAAATCAGAAAAAGAAGGAGCAGATCTTCTGGAACTGGAATTATAGGTGATTGTGAACAACCATGTGGCTCCTGAGAACTGAACCTAGGCCCTCTGCAAGAGCAACAAGTGCTCATAACCATTGGGTCATCTTTGCATCCCCTCATTTCCTTATTCTTAGATCATCTATTTTGGCTACAAGACTCCCAGAATCTTGGGGCTGAATCTGCAACAGTAACTCAGAGCCATGATCCCTTGAGGAGACATGAGCTTCTCAGGCAGTGGGCCAGGAGACCACTGGTATCTGATGGTAATGTTGCTTTCTCACCATCAGGTGATGCAGGTTTGGGACCAAGAACCTGTGGCTCTCTACCCATGAACATTCCCTTGAATCAGTACTTCCCAATCAGAAGTGAATTTGCTCCTCACAAATGGGTATCTGACACAATCTGGAGCAACTTCTGATTGTCACCTTTGAGGACTGGGATGTGTTACTGGCATCTAACAGTCAGATAGATTCCAGGTACGCTGCAAAAGCATTACACAGGTAAGCCACAGTTATCTAGTCTAAAATGTGACGTGTGCCAGTGTTGAGAAAACAATGTGTATGGGAGCGTATAGATTTTCAGTAAATTGTCTGGAATGCTGAGAAGAGTCAAATATAAAGAAATGGTGGAATGCCTGCCTTCTTTTTGAGCCAAACAGAATCAGAATGCAGAAGATCACTGGGTACTGAGTGCCCTGGAGGATAGAAGGGGAAGGGAAATGCCATGCCTCATTGGCTCGTGCTTGGTGTGGTCAAGTGCAGCTCTGTCAGCAAGGCACATTGGGAAATTCTCAGAAGTGTGTGTAAGTTCTCTGTCTGCCAACTTGTAATCTCTTCTCTGATTGTGCCTGTAGTAGTCAATGTTAGTTGTATTTTCTGGCTGGCTAGTGCACTTTTATATTCTTCCTGGGAATTCCTTCCCCACTCTGTGATATACTAGAAGGGTGCTGCTGAAAATATGCTGACCATCATATTATATTCACTACCCTGTGCTTTGTTGGGACAAAGGATGGGTACATAACTCAAGTGGGTTGTTGGAGTCATCCCTAAGATTGATAACTAAATATTAAAAAAAATCTCATTTTACTGATGTTATTCACTAGGAGACAGAAGACTAAAATTGTGTGCTTTTTGTAGATGTACAGTAAAAGTAGAATAAAATCACTTTAATTTGACTTACATATGTTAAGGATGTATAACACATACCCCTTGATATTTAGTTCTTTTAAAGAAAGAACAAAAATAATACAAAGAGTTTGTGGCTAAAAAAAAAAATAAAAACATGAGATAACAGAGGTGTGTGAAAATACTTAGTAATCAAAAAAGGACAGGTAAACTTGGGAATGGGACAGGGTCAGAGAGAAAAATCTAATAGAAATAAAAAGCAAATTATAAGATGAAAAATTTAAACAAAACTATCTCAATAGTGGCATTAAAAATAAACGGTCTAAATCTTTGTATTTAAAAACCCCTGAAGCTTGGATATATAATGTGACTGATCAAAGCTCAGTTAAAGCCTTGACTGTCCACTTAACCTTAGATAATCAATGTCATTTTTTCAGTTAACTCTTCTCAGATTTCTCCCGTGGGGGATTAATATCTAACATGGGCTGGGTGGTGGTCATGCAGCCTTTAATCCCAGCACTTCAGAGATTGTGGCATACAGATCTCCAAGTTCAATACCAGCATGGTCTACACGGCTATACAGAGAAAAGATGTCATAAAAAACTCTTATCTATCTATCTATCTATCTATCTATCTATCTATCTATCTATCTATCTACCTACCTACCTACCTAACTATCTAATCTTTATGGTTGATGATATGAAAGTTAAATAACACATAGGGGTGGTGGTGATAGTTCAGCTGGAATAGTCCTTGCCTTGCAAGCTTGAGGAGCAGAGACTGATCATCAGAGCTCATGTGAAAACCATGGTGTTCTGGCACAAGTGTGTAACCCCAGCACTGGGGGAACAGAGACAAGGTAGATGCCTGGAGCTTGCTGCCCAGGTAGCTGAGCTCCAGACCAATGAGCCACAAGGCTATGAAACTTCTGGTCTCCTATCTATTCTTCCTACCAGTATCATATTCCTCAGTGTGATTGGCTCACTGAGGAACCCTGTTTTTAAAGTACCCCTTTCAAAAACAAAAACCTTGTAAGAAACAGCATCAACTGCAATCTTAGTTGTAAGATTTCTCTTGGGTGCCCTTTATCTGCACCCATAACAATTACATTGAGAGCCTAAACCAGGTCTTTTTGTAACATGGCCTCTGTTAATGATCTGCTCATCCCATCTCCTCAGATACCCTATGGTATTCTTGATACTACCCCAAGACATGGCAAAATGGGCAAAAAATAAAAAGCATGAGAGAGAGGCCCCTTTTCAGTGACAATCCTACTGATAATTAGCATGCGCTGTTAAAGTAACTGTTGGTTGCACTTTATTTATAGGTATTAACATGATTAATTGCATTGGAAGTGTGCCTGGAGAATGACACTTTCTGAGCTGGTGCTGGGACACAAATGAACCTGCAGCCCTCTCAGGGTAACGGGGGAGGCTAGGATCAGCCCACACTTGCCCCCCACATGACAAGTTCTTAAAGGATTCTAGGTCTAGTTCCTCCTGAGGGACAATTTTCTTAGACCCTAGAGATGGACAAGGGAATTAACACCACGCGTGTGCAATGCTCTTTGTGCTCAATAACAAATTTCTCAGCACTATCTTATCTATCTTCTCTAGATCCCTGATTGAATATGGCACTCAAAAGTTCCAATATTTAGATATCTAGCCTAGTTTCCTCCTTGCATTATAGATTCATAATCCAATGTCATCCTCAGATCCCTAGCAAGTTGTCTAACAGGCATCTCAATGTTAATCACCCTTTACAAATGGAGCTCATTTCCCTCACCTGCCCCCCAGCATTCCTATTTAGCCCTTTTCCATCTTCATGTGGCAAAGCCTCCCAAGGGCTGAAGTTAAAAATCTAGTTGTCACTGTATCTATATTCCTCCTCTCACCCTCCCACATCTGCTTGTCATGTCATTTCTTCCTCTAAAATATCTAGAAACTTCCCAATTTCCCCCTCTACAGTGCTACCCTACTGCAAGGCGACATCATTTTGTACATGCACTACAGCATGGCTCTGAGCCTCAGGTTCGGTCTACTCTGATCATTGGCAAGGAATTACATAGAGTTGATTCAGAAAAGGGCTATCTGGAGAAGTGAGGAGATATCGTAGTGCCCGACCCTCCCATGTGACTAGGACTTTCCCTTCAAAGGCTTCTGAGAGGTGGCTGGTATGGTGATATTTTATTTGTGCTGAAATGTGATTTTATTTGTATATTAATAAAGTTGCCTGGGGATCAAAGCTAAGAGCAAGCCATTAAGCAGAAGTCTGGTAGTGGTAGCACATGCCCTTAATCCGATCACATGGCAGGCAAAACCTCTGTGTGCTCAAGGACATAGCCAGCATGAGAACACATGGCTTTAATCCCAGTACCAACCATAGAGACCTGGAGGTCTGTATAGACAGGCAGTGACGAGGAAGTCATGTGGATGGGTTTAGAACCAATGAGAAGGCAGAACAGAAAGGCAATAAAAAGACAGGACACAGGAAGAAGGTCTCTCTCTCAGGGGAAGCGACAGCAGCGAGTGGTAAGATAAGGTGGTCTTAACTCTTGGCTACTGCTCCATCTCTGGGCTTTTAACTCTGCATTTGGCTCTGTGTTTCTTATTTAATAAGACCATGTAGAATTCCATCTACAGGCTGGAGAGCTTTCTTCTCACCTGTGTACACTTGAAGCCAGCTGCATCCCAGTGCGGTAGTGGCAGATGGGACCGATGATGATAAAAACACTAAGAGGAACTTGATGGAGCCACTTTCCCTTCTTATAAGAAAGAAAAATGGCTTTGGTTGGTTTGGAATCTGACAGGTACTCACTCGGACATACTAAAGTCGACAGTATCTTACCTACTATGTAAGAGTGCCTACGAGGTACACAGCTTTTCTCAGTACCAAAGGCAAATATTTTCTGTCATATTGAAGCCAACCAACTGGGAACACAAAGTAGAGATTCACCACAGGGCAGTAGTCCTGGGTCCCAGCTGGCAAAGGGAAGCCATCTTCCCAAGTATAAAAACTAAGCCACTTTCCCAGAAAATCAAACATGGTTCTCGTCTCAGGTATGTTATCAGAATACATTATTGATGGGTGCTTTCCAAATCTTTCAAAAATCATTGAGTATGCTTGCTGCACAAGCATGAGAACCACACACATGCACACCCCCACACAGTCATGAACATGTATTCACCCCCCCCAATACCAGAACTCACTTATTAGTTAATGGGGTCATTCAAAATAGTTGTTATCAGACTAATGTTTCTTCCTTTTATAACCAAGCTACTAGACTAAGAACAGGAAGTGTGTGTGGACACAGTGTGACCTTAGCATGACATATGGTGATTTCTCTCCTGAAATCCTTGCAAATGATCTAGATGATTTAGCCTAGACAATAATAAAGGTGAATTCATATCCAGAGTAACCACCATGGTTACACCAATGGTGTTAAAGTGAATGTTCCAATTACTTGGGTCTTACCAGTTCCAATTTTTTTCAATAGTCAAGAAGAAGCAGAATTTGATAGGATACAACAGACTTCATGAGTACATGGGAGTCTAGACTCAATATCCATAAAAATCCTGATAGGTGAGATAGATAAAGCCTAATTATATAAATTTATTAAGATAAATTTTTGGAGGACTTAAAAGGCCAATGGTACAATTCCTAAAGTAGATATAGAGCATTGGGAGAGTAGTGTGGAAACCTAGCACAGTAGAAACTTCCTGGAATCCATGAAGATGACCCTAGTGAGGACTCCTAGTAATAGAAGATACAGAGTCTGAACTGGCCATCTTTTGTAGCCAGACAAAGCTTCCAGTGGTGGGACTGGGTAACATTTGGTTGAGTTGTTGGCGGAGGAGGTCTCATGGAGATCTCTAAACCACCCAGGCTCATGCTAGGACAGAAGGTCATCCTCTGATATCTGACAACAGGCTCCATTGCTGAGGAAAACTACCACTCAGCTCATTGAATATGGAGAGGTCAATCTGGTGCAGTCTTAGAGCCTTCACCCCTACATTCTAGTCTCTTTGCTGTGAGAAGGTACTCTGCAGGCACAGAAAGAGAAACAAACCTAGACACCAACACAGCCACAAAACCCTCCACCTACAATCTGTCCTGCCTGCAAGATGTGCTAGGGCAATGGTGGCACAGAACATGTGGAAGTGGACAACCAATGTTTGGTTTAACTAGAGACCCACCCCATGCAAGAGAGCCCTGCCTTACACTGCCTGGATGGCCAGGAAATGGAGACTGGATAGCCCAGAGACCTAGGGCAGAACCAAACACACTGGCAAAACAAAACAACAAAACAATAAAATGATTCCTAATGATATTCTGCTATATTTCTAGATAGATGCCTTGTCCGGTCATAATCAGAGAGGCTTCCTACATCAGCAGATGGAAAAGGATCCAGGGAGAGAGAATCTAAATTCGAGGTCTCCATGGGGTTCCTCCCCTGAGAGATCAGGGAATGTCGCAGAAGAGAGGGAAGATTAACTGTGGGAGTCGGAGGGGATGGAGAACACTGGGAGAACATGGCCCACTGAATCAACTACACAGGGCTCACACAGAGACCGAAGCAGCAAACAGGATCTGCATGAGTCTGCACCAGGTCCTCTGCATGTATGTTATGGCTGTTAGCTTGGTGTTTTGGGGAGACTCCTAACAGTGGGAGTGGGTTTACCTCTGACTCTTCTGTCTGCTCTTGAGAATCTTCCTTCTATTGGTTTGCCTTTTCCAGCCTCCATATGAAAACTTTTGCCTTGTCTTACTGTATCTTGTTTTGTCTTCTCTTGGAGACCTGCTCTTTTCTGAAGAGGAAAGGGAGGGGGAGTGGGCCTGGGGGAGAGTTGAAGAGGGGGAGCTAGGAGGAGGTGAGGGTGGGGAAACTTTGGTTGGGATGTATTGTGTGAGAGAAGAATCTATTTTCAATTAAAAAAATCAATTTATTTTGATAAATTACATGAGGACCTAAAAAGTCAATGGTACAATTCCTAAAGTTGATGTAACCTAATACATATGAGAATCACAGGTTTTATTCTTATTGTAGCCAAAATGTGTTACAGCTATCAGAAACTAACTTTGCCTTAGGCTATACCAACAGAGGTATAGTTTGAAGAGGAAGGGTGTTGCATCAGCCTCCCTCCCCTACTTGAAATACCAATTCTGTTCTGGGCATCTGGATTTGGATGTAGCTGGAATGTAAACAGTGACAAGACCAGCCATTATGGGAAAACAATAGGAGGAACAGTGAGTAACTGATAAGCCTGTAAGCCCTAAGGAAAAAATAATAATCAAGAAGCACAAGATTCCTGTTGGCATGAATGTGAATTTCTGTCACACAGAAGAGGGAATGGATTTTCTCTTAATGATTCCAACAAGAAGAATTAGGATCCATAAGTGAGAACCACAGGAGATCTCTAATATTCTCTTCTATCACTATCCCAAACCATGGGCTGTCTTTCAAAGTGGTGTGCTTCCCCATCTGTTCAGTAAGTTTCAATGTGTTAGAGAAGAATCAAGTATCAATAAAGCAGTTGAACAAATGGAAAGGCTTTTCTTTCTTGCTGTTCTGATCCCCTGTAATCTCATGGATCAGACACAGACATAAGGGGACAGGTAATGAGGCAGGCAAACATAGAGACAGGCTTAGTAACCTGAGTCTACTTGGTTTGCACACTCCTCTTCTAACAATGCACCTAAGAAACCTTTTAGAGTGTCCCACCTGCATCAAGCTACATGTATATCTACTTTAAGCAATGGAGATATGTTATTCCCCTTAGCAACTCCTTAATCATGCCCTGTTTCATTCAAACATGTCCTACAATATACCCTACAAAAAGGGACGTGGGTCCATCTGGCTTGAATTAGTTTTGGGTGCATGTTCAGTAAGACAAACTGTGTCCTCTGAGTAAACTTATGTGGAACACTCAATTTACCATATTATGCCTATGCATGATTGGATATGCATATTATTAAAATCAGATGTATCACAGCAAGGGGCATTGACGTGAGCAGTCTTATGTAATCCAAGCCTGTCAATCAAAACATAGAAACATGGACATGAAGCTCTTTCACAATCTAACTCCTCCTTTTCTTAAGAATTGTAAAGGAAGACACAAATAATAACCAGGACCCCTTGAGTACTCTCACTCACACAGTCAGCTGTCACAATTGCAGTGCATATTTATTTAAAAGCAAAACAATAATGCAGATGAAAAAGAAAGTTTCCTTGCTACTTTGCTATCTATGTGCACCTTTGGGACAATTCTTTAAATAAAAGGCCAAGAATTTGAAAACACTTGGCCCAGACAGTAAGAGACATTATAGATTTCTGGGTCAGGACTTTTATGTTATCAGAACCACAATTAAGGACGTATGGTTAGTTAGAGTGTGTGACTGACTTGGAGGGAAGAGCTGAAGATGAAGTCTGTTGCTTAATGATGTTCGTCCACATCCTAGGAGCATAAAAGGAGATAGTAATACACAGCTGAGTCCCAAAGCTTTGTGTCCCTGGCAAAGGGATTTGGGGTATGGGAACTTCTTTTTTCCTCTCCCCTTCCCTTTCTCTTCTCAATACTGCCTTCCTAATAGATACTTTGATACTCCTATATTTTTTTTCATCATTCTGTCTTCCCAGGGGTCATGTTTAGCTAAAGAAGTTTCTTGAATAAAAGAAAGACAGCTCTTTTCTAAAGTTAAAGGTCCCCCCAAAGGCTCTAGGACTTAATTTCAATAACTATTCAGAGAAGTTTTTTTTTTTAAAAAAAAACAAACTAAAAACCCCAGAACCTCCAATCTCAATAGAAAAAGTCACAGAAGTAATTTTAGATGAAAATTTGTTCTTAGTTAAAGGCAGTGGGAATCTCAGAGCATCCTCAGAATTGAGCATTGTGTGCTGGCTTCGGGTATAGCGTAATTGGCTTTTGAAGAAAACATTAAGATGAGTTCAAAGTGGTTTCTGTGGCAGCAGCAGCAGCAGCAGCAGCAGTCTACCTTTGTTGCCAAAGCAGTTACATCATGACCTGTTGCCTGATCCCTTTCCACTGCCAGCTATTTGAGATGTGCAGACTTTAAAAGTGCCCGCCAGGCAGAGTTTGCTCCCTTGGCCTCTTCTCTTGCCTCTTCCTCCTCTCTTTGTCTCTAATTTCCTCTCTTGCCTCTTCTTTTCTTTCTCACTTCCCTTCCTCTTGTCTGCCTGCCTTTCTCAAGTCCCCACTCTGATGCAGTCTTTCACTCTTTCACTTTCAGCTCTCCCTCCTCTTGTACTAACTCTGTTGCATGTGGTGTGTTTGCTTTGTGGCATACCTTGGCAGGGTCTGCCAAAGGTACCCACTTCATGCTATGACTCTAACGGCCTGCTCCACCTGCAGCAGATCTGTTCTCTTCCACCTGCAACAAATCTGCTTTCTCGTTCACTGACATCTTTGCCTTCCACTCAATACCAACAATTGGGTCTCTAGTGGGGCTACCTGCCTCTTACCATTCCCCTAGATGGGAGGCTTCATTTCTTGAGCACAGTCCTGGTACCAGGCACCTGTGTCTCTCTCAGGCTCTTAGCCCTCAGCCCCTATTCTTGCATGATGACATACTGAACAGCTTGTGCCCACATAATCTGATCCTCCCTGGATTCCTGAGATGCCAGAACATTCAGGCTTTTGGATTTTCTTCTCTCTGCCTCATCCGTTGGAACTGTGTCATACACCTCCCTGCCCCATTGGGATGTCTTCTGGAGACCCACTGACCATTCTTTGGACCAGGCAGTTGGGGAACTGAGAAAGAACTCTCCGCCTTTTTTCTTTGCCTTTGCTCCAAGATCTGCTTGTGTCTGTCTGCTCTCCCTCTCTAAATGTTCTGTCTATTTGCTGCAATGTGTGAATCAGACATGGAGAAGCCAGTTTCATTGTGCTCAGCACACACCGGTTCTCCCTTTCTATTTACTCAACTCCTGTTTAATTCTGTATGTATGTGCACGTAATTATTAATAGCAACCACATGGCTCTCCTCCATCTTGGCTGGTGACCTCATCATGATTTCTGGTGAGCTCCAGGGAGTTGACTTGGATCCACCTCAAACAACATCTTGCCAGGTCCAAGTGGTGCCTGATAGTTCCACAGAGCCTGGACAGCGAAGAGAAACAGCTAGGTACCCCAGGACGTGGCCAGCACCCTAGCTTTCTCAGATCTCCCAAAGGTGATCGACGTCCCCCAGGTTATCAGGAAGCAGTGTCGAGAACACAGTGCCCTCATCCTCGCCTCACCAGCTACCCTTTCTAACTCTTAACCTTTTTATAATAATCAAAAGGGAAGAATGTTAGCATTTAGGCATCTGACCTGCCCTTAGGGTCCTGACAGGATATACCCTCAGCTGTAGCCACTAAGAACAACCCCTGTGCACATTCGCTACGTTTCCTTATAAAAGGCAGGCCTTGTCCATCTCCTGTCTCTTTCTCTTCCTTTGTTCTCATTCCCAGGGACAGGTCTCTGCCCCATTCTCTGCCCATTCTCTTCCCTCCCCTCAATAAACCTCCCACGTGGGCCCTGTTGTATGGTGTGACTCCTTCCGGCCATTTCTAAAATACAACAGAGACCCTAGTGAGATCTAGTAATGGGGGATACAGAGCCTGAACTGGCCATCTTCTCTAACCAAGCCAGACTCCCAGCAGTGGGACTGGGACATCAAATCAGTCACAAAAACCTTTGACCTACAATCTGTCAAGCCTGCAAGATATGCTGGGGTTATGGTAATATAGCCAAACAATGACTGGTCCAGAGCCAGGGCACTTGCACAAAAGAAGAGGAGGAAGGATTGCAGGAGCCAGAGGGATCCAGGACAACACGAGAACAAGGGTCATAGGCTCAAATAACCTATCCCTGAGAGGCCTGCTCTTCTTTTTTTAAAGAAAGCAGAGGAGGAGTGGATCTGGGGGAGAGCAGAGGTGGAAGGAACTAGGAGGAGTGGTGGTGGGGAACCTGCAGTTGGGATGTAATATATTACAGAATAATAATAATAATAAAAGGATAGTTGTGAGTCTAAGATGCAGAAGGCAAGAGCAGTGTATTCCTTTTGTCACATTTATCCAGGGAAGTTAAGTAGGAGAGGTAAATTATTTTTCTCAAGGTCACTGGGCTACTTGGTATGGGAGCCACACTCCCAAGCAGTCAGCCTGACTGCAGATCCTGTAGTTCCCCCATGTAGGGGGCCTGTCACAGCCAACATTCTCTTTGAAGCTTACAGGAAAGGTAGTCACAGCGAAGGTGGTCACATTCTTTCCTGAATAGTGAAGATTTGGGGGAACTGGGAAAAGTTGGACCAGGAGGGAAAAAAAGAAAGAAGAAAAGGACCTAGATTCTTCTTTTTGTCACACAATATCCTCACCCTCAGGAATGACTTTCTGTCCCACCCGTTATCATAAAGAACTAACTGTTTTTGCTTTTTCAACTAGTGGGGAAAAAGAGAGAAAGGCACTAACTCAACTAAATCCAATTTGAGAACTGGGGCAAATGGTGCTTTAGCCAAAGAGGATCTACATTTCGTCCAAGAGCAAACATCAGACTACTCTCCTCTGTGTCCAATTTTCTAATACTGTTGAGGGGAGAGGAGATTTGGTACAATAAAGGGCAGTTTCAGGAAGGTATAATAAAGGACCATCTTAGGGACACTTCAAATAGGGGCAATCGTAGGCTGTGCCTGAACCCACGCTTTGTGATAACATGTCAAGCAGTTAGTGCCACAGCTGGTTAACACGCGTGCTAACTCATTGTCTTCTCACAGTACTCTTCCCGGAGCAGGGCCTGGCACAGAGTGGGCTCATAGAAAATGAGCACACTGGTGGATGAGGGCAGCAGTCTCTTCAGGATGGACAGACAGACTGGTCAGAGGCAGCTCAGGGCAGGGACTCTCTCCTCCAGCTCAATTGTTCTTCAAAGATACTCTACAGTCTGATCTACAGTGTGGATAAGGGAGACAAGGCAATGCTGAAAGAATTCCCCTGGCAGCAGACAGAACTTTTCAGGAAAGATGACTATCATCGTAAAACATCAGCCCACAGTCACAAAGTAGATCAGTGTCAAGAATGGATCTGCAACATATTTCGCATCCATCCCCATGAGCTCCATGTCTTCATTAAAAGATGATTTTTAGAATGTGTCAAATGATACTAGTAGAATTTCAAAACAATTGTCTTAGTTCAACTTTTCCAGGATGACACACATGGGTGTGGTAGGACCAGCGCTTTCTCCATCCAGTACTCTGATACACATGGGACTTTATCTTGTTGTTGTCGAGTGTGTGTGTGTGTGTGTGTACTGAACACAGAGCTTGTGTACACTAGGCTAGTGCTCTAACATCGAGCTACACACCCCTTCATTTAAATGTATTTACTCATTTATTTAGCAATTACTTGCTGGATATGTACTATGTTCTAGGCATTACAATAGGTGCTGGGAATGCAAAGAAGAGAAAGGATAAGAATTCTGGCTGTAATGGAATAGCCATCAAACTGCCAGTTTAGCGCCCAGAGAACTAAGAAACACTATCAGACTGAAAGGGGTGACTAATAAGGAGAGGATGATCAGAGCTGGTGAGAGGAAATGCAAGTTTAAACAGGGTGGCCAGGGAGCCCTCAGAGAAGGCACTGTATGAGAAGAGACCTGAAAGAAGCCAAAGTTGAAGGATGAAGACTGACAAGGGAAGCAGCTAGTTAGAGAAAGTGGTCCTGGGACAGGAGCAGGTCTGAGCAATGGCAGGAAGCTGGTGTAGCTGGAGTGGAGAAAGTGTGCAGGATGGTGGCAGAGAGGTGAGAAATGTGGGGAAGGACAGGTCCCCATCCTGGAGGTCATGAAGGACTCTGGCTTTGTGCTGTTCTTCTAAGGCAGGGTGTCACGTATCCAACCCTGTCCTTGAACTCATTACTGAGGATCACCTTGGATTTAGATTCTCTTCTGGGATTACGAGTGAGCACCACAACACCAGTTTATGCTGTGCTGGGGATTAAACCAGGGCCTTCTGCATGCTAGGCAAGCACTCTACCAACTGAGCTACATCCCTAGCCCAGGATTCTGGTTTTACTCTGATGAATAAAGGAACCACAAGAGGACTATGGTCAAATTAGTGATAAGATTCAACCAAGAATTGAGAATAATCACCTCTGCTTCTATATAGATAGCAGATTAAGGAGCTAGCAGAGAAAATTAAGAGCATGTTTATGGCATTCAAGTGCTGTTTTTTAGCTAAATTCTTGAGACTGTCTTGATTTTGTAAGGTCTCTAGTCATTAGAAAGTATTACTTCATTAAATAATGCAGCATATCAGAGAGGGGCTACTTTCATTCAGAAAGAGCTGTAAATGGGGACTAAGAAAATACTCTCCCCAGGAACTCAGGGATAACAAAGCAAGAGACCTTCTGAGTTTAGGACAATATAGAAAAGTGTAAGAGGAGCCAGATGTGGCGGAAAATGTACATAATTCTAGCACTTGGAGGACTGTGTTTAAGGCTAGCGTAAGCTACATATTAAATTCCAAGCCAGTTTAAAGAATAAGGTTTATTTTATTATTTTAAATTATATATGTCTGTGGGTCTATGGAATGGGTTATGTGCATATTAGTGCTGGCCCCTGCAGAAGCCAGATGCATCAGATCCTAGGAGCTGGAGTCAAAGGTAGTTGTGAGCTATCTGACTTGGGTGCTGAAAATTGAATTCAGGTCCTCTGCAAGAACAATAAACGCTCTTAACCACTGAGCAATTTCTCCAGCTTTCAGGGTATGAAACAACAATATAACAACATACTAGGGGGCTGGAGTGATGGCTCAGGGATCCAGAGCAATCCCTGCTCTTTCAGAGGACCCAAATTTGGTTCTCAACACTCATGCTGGGAAGCTCACAACCACTTTTAATTCAAGCTCCAGGGGGTCTTATGCCCTCTTCTAGTCTCTTCAGGTGTCTGCACACACACACACACACACACACACACACACACACACACACACACTAAAAATAAGTTAAACAAACAAAACAAAAACAAAAGTGTGAGACAGAAAAAAAGTAATCATCCTGCAAAAAGAGCTTGAAATATTCACTAGGAAGCCTTTCTTTTATTTTTTGTGCCCAACCTTACCCACTGCAGGCCTCTCCTTCAGACCTCCAGCAATGAGGAAATGAAGGCTTTCCCAGGCCCCAGGAGCCTCCAGACATCTCAGAGGAAACAGCCTGAATTCTGTGAAGCTGCCTTTTTTGTAGGTCAAAAACAGCATACTGTGAATTTTATGTTGTCCAACTGATGACATGGCTCAAGGTGAGGACTGTGAGGACTGCAGCCCTTGATGCTGCCATGAAATGCCCCCAGCTTAGCTGATGGGAACTTGTCCCCAAAGAGAATGGACTCTGAGAGACCCAGGCAGCCAAGGGTTCTGACAAAGACTAAACTTGCAGAATCAGGGCCAAAGCAGGTAAGGATGTTGCCCTGGGGGACTGGAGCTCAGCACAGGGTGGCACCAACAATAAGAAAGCATGAGATTTGAGGTGAAGAAAAATCACTCCAGGGCAAAACAGACAGGACTGGAAAAGATAGAGTGAGACGAGACGTGTCGCCAATTTAGTGAAAACTGTGACAAAGCAGGCGGCCCCATGGCTGCTCTTCACCTCATCCACCGAGTCTGCTCTAACCCTGAAACCAGGATGGGACAGGGGTTCACAAAACAAACAGTGTCACCAAAGCAATACCAAGCCAGCCAATAAAGTGATAGGCTGACCCTTACCTAAATATGGCTGAAAAGTGTCATATATTAACAAACAACATCTATCAGCATTAACATACTTGGACCAAGTAGGTTTATTTCCAGGCACATGGTGACTCAAAATTAGTAAACAACGAATGTAATGTATCACATTACTAGCTGGAGGAAAAAAAAACCCATTAAACATCTCAACACAAAACATCACATAGCTAGTGAGATGGATGAGCTGAGTAAATTACGTGTTTGCTGTGCAATCATGAGGACCTGAGTTTGGAACCCCAGCATCCATGTAAAATCTTGGCATGGCAGGGTACACCTGCAATCCCCACCCTGTAGGGAGGCAGCCAGGTGGACACTGTGGGCTCATAGACCCTCCATCTGAACTGTCATACTTTAGATTCAGTGAGAGCCCCTGTCTGAAAAACAAGGTAGAAGGGCTGAGAATGTAGCTCAGTGCCAGAGTGATTGCCTTACATGTTTGAGGCTCAAGGTTCAATCCCCACTACTACCAAAATAATGATGATGATGGTAGTGGTGGTGCTGGTGGCGGTGATATGGAGAACATAGAGGAAGATAGCAGGTATTGACCTCTGACCTCCACACATGCACATATAGGTGAGCACTCCTACACACACACAGACACACACCCAGACATGTACACACACACACACACACACACACACACACACACACACACACACACACACACGATGGGTCACATGAAGGCAGAAAGGAATAAAAGAAGCTACCCAATGTTTCTGATGTTACCTTGTGGCCTTCACACATACTTGCATGCATATGAACACAAACAAACACACAAATTCAAACAGAGGAAAATACATTATATATAATTTGAAATCCAGCCCTAATAAAAACCATACAAAACTTAAGGCTATCATCATTGAACGGGACCAGAATTCCTGCTCTCTCTTTTGAAAATAGTTTGGGATGTTCAATGAAATACTGTAAAATGCAAAGAAAAAAATGTAAAAGAAAACATGATTTTAAAATGCACCTGCTATATAATTATTCAAAGACTCAATGAGAAATTAGTTGACACTCCAAGATAACCAAGTAAAAAACTATTGAAGCTAATTAGACAGGTGGCTAATTACAAGTGGGCAAAAATAAAGAGCTCCTCCAAATCAGAAGATAAAAACAATCCAATTAAAACTCAACAGCAAAAAGTAAACTGTAAATTTAACAAGTGAATATATATATATATATATATATATATATATATATATATATATATGAATGTTCTCTGATTCATTAGTTATAAAGAAAAATCACAATAAAATGCACCACTAGAATGGCCAAAACAACAATGGCAGCAGCAAACATTGGCAAGAATGTGAAGTAGCTAGAGCACACATGCACAGCTGGCATGAATGTAAAGCAGCACTTTGAAAAACCACCTTCATTTCCCTTTCTGTTTGATTGTGTTTGAGACAGAGTTGTGCAAAGTAACCTTGGTTGTTCCAAAGTGCACTATAAATAACCAAGGCAACTTTAAATTACCAATCTTGCCTCAGTCAGTATTACAGTTATGTGCCACAATACCTTAACAAATGTGTGTGTGTGTGTGTGTGTGTGTGTGTGTGAGAGAGAGAGAGAGAGAGAGAGAGAGAGAGAGAGAGAGAGAGAGAGAGGAGGGAGGGAGGGAGGGAGGGGGAGAGAGAGAGAGGGAGGGAGGGAGGGAGGGAGGGGGAGAGAGAGAGAGAGAGGGAGGGAGGGAGGGAGGGAGGGAGGGAGAGAGAGAGAGAGAGAGAGAGAGAGAGAGAGAGAGAGAGAGAGAGAGAAGAAATGTGCATGTGTGTGCTCATTCACAGAGACAAGAAGAGGGCACTGGATCTCCTGGGACTGGAATTATTGGCTGCTGTGAGCTGCCTGATGTGGGTACTGGGAACTGAACTCTGGTCCTCTGCAAGAGTACTCTTTAACACCGAGCCATTTCTCCAGCCCTCTGGTTTTATTTTTATTTTTATTTTTTTTTTATAAAAAAAACCTAACTCAACATCGTGAAACTCTACTTCTAAGTGTTTAGTCAAGACAAATACAAATATAAACTCAAAGACTTATACAAGACTATCCATGTATTCACATTTTCTAAGCAGCAAACAATCAAAAATCAACAATCCAATTGTCCAAGAGCAGAGGAAGGAATACATTCTGATATAGAGTGTAACATTGCTCAGATGAAAAGGAAAAACAACAACAACAAAGCTACTGCCACACTCCACAGCACAGCTGAGTATCAAAAACACCACAACAAGCAAAGGAACCCTCCCTGTACACACACACACACACACACACACACACACACACACACACACACATGCGTGAAGTCAAGAGCAGTTAGTCACGGGACCAAAGTGAGAATGTAGCTGTTCTTGGAGGAACTGAAGGGAGCAAGGGACCAGGGAACTCTTGGCAGAGACAGAAATGTTCTGGACCTAGTCTTACATGATGACCATGAATGTCAAATTCTTCAACTTGAACCGAACACTGACGATCTATGCATTTTATTAAATATAAGTTATACTTCAATTTAATGGAAGGTTCTATGTTCAACAGGAAGGCAAACTATTTTAAAAATGTGAAATTTCCACTTCTCAATGCCAGCAAAAAGAAAAATTACGAAGGAAAAATTTCCTTTAAAAACCATACAACAAATTTAGATAAAGAAAGTTTATAAGCTAGGTGTGGGAGGTATGTAACTAATCCTAGCACTCAGGAGGCTAAGTAGGAGACCATGAGTCTAAGTTCAAACTACCTATGGTGAGTTCCAGATCAGCCCAATCTACATAGTGAGATTGTGTCTATAAAACACTTGTTTACCCAGAAAAGGAGGAGGAGGAAGAGAGGGATGAAGAGGAAGAGCAATAGGAAAAGAAAAGACTCTGTTGCTGAAAACACTCAACACTTCAGATACAGGACACGAAGAAATCAAATCGGTGTTGAACATGAAGCTTCCTCCCTGTTAGCTAGCTTTCATAGTACCCGAAAGAGGTATTCAGGGTGCTGGAGGATAAGTCATCAAGTCTTACCCATCTGTGAACCTTATGAGCTACAATAATGATGGTCATGGTAAAAAATTCCCATGGTTATAATAGTGGCACAAATTTTTATGGGGGTAACCAACAGCTTTATGATTAAATTTAAGACCCACTCAACAGGAGGAAACACATACTTGGTATTGCGAATATGGACAGGAACACACAGTTGGGAGCTCATAAGCACCACAGTGAACATACTACTATTGTGCTAAAAGGACATAATCTATACCCATAGGTTAATATAGCTCCCAGATATCACCGGATAAGTTTTTTCTGTACAGTGCATAATGGCTAACATAGACACTCACATAGAGAATAAGTCTTTATGAAGTGCTCAGTCATGAACAGTAAATCCAGTACCCCCAAGGCTTAGAGGCCATCAAGGATGATTGCACAGAAAGACAGAGGCAGAAGTTAGGGGAGAGCACAGCAAAACTGTCTTCTGGTCATGAGAGGACTGCTGCATTCATTACCTCACAGCAGGCATGGTTGTCTGCACGCGACCTGTACAAGACCAAGCTGGTCACCATTCTAACATAGACGGAGAGGGACTCATGAGTTTCTATCCCCAGGTGAAGGGGTATTGGCAGGATTGCTTCTAGCAAAGGGGATGTCAGTTTTCTTTGACAGTGTGGCCCCTGATAGGTTAACCATGAAATGTATACATAGGCAGTACAAATTAGACTTGGTGGGTTTTAAATATATAAAAAAAAAGGACAAAGAGTTGAGAGAGGGAGAAGATTGATCTTGGAGGAGTTGGGGGGGGAGTTAAGGGGAGAATTAAGGAGTGAATATGAACAAAATACACTGCATACAAGCATGAAATTCTCAAAGAATTAATAAAAATATTATTACAAAGATTGGGAATTTGTCTAGTTAGATGGTAAAATACATTTGCTATTACAGCTATTAAAAATGTAAAGGTTAATAGAAAAAAAACTTAAAATGCAAAAAGTGACCAAAGTACACAGATACCAGTTACTTTGGTACATGATTGTCTCATAATAACATATGGAATAACATGTATAAAACATACTCAGGTTTGTTTATTCTCCAAGAACTCATTATTTATTCTCCAAGAACTAAATCCTATTGAACCCTCACCACATACTAGTAGCACAATATTGCTTCTATTTACATGTGTACCTGTGTGTGGTGTGTGCATGTATGATGTGTGTTTGCTTTTGTATAGGCATACATATGTGCACATGTACATGTGAAGGCCTGAAGTTGAAAAGTCAGTTATCTTCTGAGATCATGGCCTACTTTATTCACCAAGGCAGAGTCTTTCACTGAACCTAGAGCTAACTGATTCCAGCCTGCCCTGGGTCTCCTGTTTCTGACTCTCAGGTGCTGGAATTAAAGCCATCTTCCACACTTGCCCATCTTTCAAGTGGGTTCTGGATATACAAACTCCAGGCCTCGTGATTGTACAGCAAGTGCTTTATCCGACGAGCCATCTCTCCAGCCCAGCAGTACAATTCTAAACACTGTGCTCTCAAACATTGTCTTTCATTCCAGTAAGTCCCATGACCAACAGGTTTAGAGTCAGAGAACGTCTGTCTGAGGACAACAATAAACAGCTTTTATATTCTAATTATTTCCATATTTATCTTAACTTTATTTCAATTTTCAGGCTTCTACTCTGTGACTGTGCCAAAAGTTAAAAATATCTGAATCTGTTATATGATAATAGTGATTGCTCAGCAAATGGTTTATTAGACAGGAATGAGATAACTAGTTATTTGCTGGTAGTTTAGCTAAGATCATTAGTTTATAATATACCAATTAACTTCTAGTGGATTTTCTTTATAAAGTAGAGACTGTGGTTTTAGATTGCTGCCCCTGGAGTCAGAGACTATCTAGGTTTGATTCCAAGATCTGTCGCTCATTGCATGTAACCACTTGACCCTCACAGCGTTTTGTGAGAAATGCGGATGATAATGCATAGACTTCTGAGAGCAGGGCTTAGCAAATGGCTAATGATCACTTAGTAGATGTTAATTCTTAGCATTGTTATGGGTGAAATGGGCAGCTTTTATGATCTCAGGAACGAAAGTGTGAGTGGGAGGGACTTCCCAAGTATGACATCCAAGGCGGCACTTCCCAGAGGAGAACATTACACATGTGAATTCAGAAACAATAACATTTAAGGCAAATACATGCTGACAATTTTAACTTCAAAGAGATCTATAAATGACTAAAAAAAAGAGTAATGCATGACATCAGAATGAATAAAAGTTAAAGAGCTAGTCACAACAAAATGGTCATCACATTTAGAAGATGATGTTTAACTTCATCAATATTTTAAAAAACACAAATCACATCAAAATCATCCTACCAATAAAAATAAAAAATCATACCATATTTTGCCTTTTTTTTTTTTTTTTTTGGTTTTTCGAGATAGGGTTTCTCTGTGTAGCTTTGCGCCTTTCCTGGAACTCGCTTTGTAGACCAGGCTGGACTCGAACTCACAGAGATCCGCCTGCCTCTGCCTCCCGAGTGCTGGGATTAAAGGTGTGCGCCACCACCGCCTGGCCATATTTTGCCTTTTAAGTTAGCAAACATCATCAATCATCCCATATTAACCTATTATGATATTTTAAAAATATTCTGGAAGGGCCACCCTAAATTGAATATAGTAATTAATAATAGTAACTATAACAACTGGAAAAAAAACTGAAGAGTACTATGAATAATGATGTCTCCAGAGAGAAGTGATGACTGGCAGGCACTTACCTTCTTTATGGCTTGGTATGGAGCAGAGACAGAACTGTCTATAGGCCAGGGGCAATTTCCGCAAGTCATACAAACACCACATGTACATTTATAATACAAACATTCATACCCTCAGTAAAGCTATTTTTTTTTTTGTTTTTTTGAGACAGGGTTTCTCTGTGTAGTTTTGATGCCTGTCCTGGATCTCACTCTGTAGGCCAGGCTGGCCTCGAACTCACAGAGATTTACCTGGCTCTGCCTCCTGAGTCCTGGGATTAAAGGCGTGCGTCACCACCACCCGGCAGTAAAGCTAATTTAATAATAATGTTTATGAGAGAATAATGAAATGTGTTTAGACATGACTTATGAAAACATAAAATAGTAAATTTAGACTAGAGAACAAATTGACAAGGCATATAGAAACTCCTATAATGTCTATATCAGAAATAATCCTGAGGAAATAATTGAGTAATATAAAAATGCATATATGAAAACTGAGATACTAGTATAAAGCCAAAAATTGATAGTTAAATATCAATCAATATGAGACTGATTAAAGTAGATTAGGGTATATCTGTATATGCAATGGAACAGAAACAGCCAGAAAATTTATAACCTAAATTGAGATGTGCATGTTTGTTAATTGATATGGGAAAAGTTCGTACAAAGAGCAAAATGTCATATTATAAAAGGGTTATATACAGAGTAATCTTGGGTTTGTTAAAAAAAAATGGGTTTGCTTAAAGTTAAGCACTGAAGAAATCCTGAAATAAATATACCAAGGTATTAGTAGACTCTCAGAGTAACGATTATGTATATAATATCACTTTGTAGGTAAGAAGAGGACAGCACCTGAAAATCTAATGGGGTAGGAGAGGAGCCTGGTCAGGGAAGGATGCATTTATAGATGAAGTGCCAAGACTCAGGGATATCAGGTTTCAGAGAACCTGCTAGACACAGAGGAAACAAGAGGAGGTAGTAGCATGTTCTCATGAACAGACAGAGCAATGAATTTTGCGAGATGGCCTCTTGAAGAGTCACATGTTCCTTGAAGGGTTGGTAACACACCAAAGCCAGCAGGGCTTCCTTCAAGGGAGATTAAATGACCACAGGATACACAACAGAGTAGGAGTTGATGATTAGTGCCAGCACCACAAGTTAGAGATACAGGGCAACTAATGTGCTGTACCTTTGGCTGTAAAGACTATGAGCTGGAGCCAGGTAAGAAGGGTGTACAATTGTGTGTGTGTGTGTGTGTGTGTGTGTGTGTGTGTGTGTGTGTGTGTGTGTGTGTGTGTGACATCTGGTGACTTTAAACTCTGCTCACATATTTTCAGATTCTTAAGTAATTTTGGTAACCAAAGTAACAACCAGAGCAACTAGAAAAAGAAAAACCTAAAAGCGGTACACAGCTCCCTGGAAATGCTAGAAACAGAAAGTGATGGGGGTTGTTGGTAAGAAGACGCTAGGTGGATAGTTCAGTCAGCTTGTTCATTTATGTGAAGAAAGTCACCCTGGGCACCAGGTCCCACAGTTTGTGGTGAGCAAGGGTGAGTGAGTTTAACCATCTCCTGCTACAGTAGATTCCCTGTTCAGTTTGCTCAGAGGTGCACATGAGCACAAAGCAGTTAAGCACAGCACACAGGTGGTCAGAATATGACACATTAACAGACAGAAAAAGAGTTTTTCATCTTTCGTGTAGAAGATACAATCAACTGTTCTCTGTAAGTGGGAAGAGAATAAAAGACTCTAGGAGACTGGAGTGGTTATTTTCCCACAGAGTCATCTGCACCCATTTCCCACCCATTATGAGGATTTTTAAGGAATCTCCTTACTTTGATTTCCTTCAGTGCTGAAAGCAAAAATGCTCAGGACAGCATTATCACAGCTCTTCATCTGCCTTGTGGTTGCTGGAGGGCTTCAGAGTAAGAGGGAGGAGTATGTCGGGATGAGGGCAGGGTGAGTCTAGAAGAAGGGTGTTTAAACCTGAGGTGCCCCAGGCTCACGTTCACCCAGACACACCAACAAAGCAAAGAACCCCTGGCGAGCAATCCGTAAAGCCTCTCCTGGGGTCAAGTCTTCCCTGCCTGGGCAGACTGTTCACTTCAGGACAGATTCGTCTTCCTTTCTTCTCTCCCTCTAGCCCTTGCTCTCTCATCCATCTGTCACAGCTGCAGAGTTCCCCAGCCATGAAGGGATCTGACCCCAAATTCTATTTTAGTCTTGGTAATGATGCCTGGCGCTTATCAGAGTTATAATGCAACTACTGGAGACAATGAACTCTCCTCAGGCAGGTTAGACTTTTCAACTGGGTCATAAAGAGACCTTAAATATCCACATGAAATCTCAGCTCTAAAGCCAGTTTGTGACCAGTCTGGGCTACATGAGATCCTGTCTCACCACACACACACACACACACACACACACACACACACACACACACACACACGCACGTATGCACGCACGCACGCACACATTCCTCATGTATGTGTGTATGAACTAAAGAAAGGCTCATGAAGGGACAGTGAAGAATTTTCAACAATCCAGTGAAAAGCTAGTAAACTGCTTCTGTCTCTGTCACACTGTTAACTTTATCAAATCAGTATTAATTTTAAAATCAAGTAGATTGGATTTCAAATTCAGTTCTGTTACTTGTGGTGCACATCTCAACTCTGTGATTTTAGGTAAATTATTTAACACCTGTTTCTGTGTAAAGTGATAAAAACAACATTTTTGTGGCATATGAAAAGTCACGTGTTTTTGACATTAGATACTCAACAAAACTTAGCTATTATCTCCCAATTGAACAGGCTTCCTATTCCTTCCCAAATCTGTGTTTATTTTTATCTATGAGAAAATGGCTTTGCTTCATACTTCACAGAGAAAGTAGATGTAATTAAATAGAAACATACATAATTCTGCCAGCATCTTTACGAAGAGGCTGGCATTGTCATCTTCCTGCCAGCTTGAGAAGATGTATCCTTCAACTTATCTAGTAGGATGAATACCCCATCCCAGTAAGCTCTCCTGGAAACTCAATGGATTATTTCTGTCCTCCTCAGTCTTCAGTATTTCCGTCTCCAATGGAGCCTCTGTATTAGTATTTTAACGTATTTTCTGTATCTTAAAAATAAACCTCTTCACTAAAAAGACGGGTTTTTTCCCCCAGCTTGTCACTGTCCTCATAGCTGGTCAAATTTTTCTAAAGGATTATTTGAGCAAAGAAACTTCATTAAATTTCTTATCTCCCACCTGCTCCCCAGTTACTTCTATCTGCCTCATGCACCTGGGCTCTATCTAGACATATTTGCCATTTTGCTGAATGGACCCCCTCCAACCTCATCTGGATTTCTCAGAGGCATCTGTGGGAGGAGGTGACTTCTTCCTTGTGAATATACTCACTTCTGGATCCCATACTTGCTTCTCTTGCGTTCTTCCTCCACATTTCCCCATTCCTTTAAGGAAACTTTATTCCATACTCTTCCAATGTAAGATGTTTCCAGTTTGGTGGCAGGCACAGGCTTCCCTTTCATTCCAGACCATCTAGCAAGGTCCTTCCAATGTGTCTGGACTAGCCTTATCTTTAAGTTTCAGACCCATGTGTCTAATGGTCTATCCAGCTTCATTACTGCAGTGACCCACAGATGCTTGACCTTCACTGTGTACAAGGGTGAATTTACAATTTTTGATTTTTTAAGTGTCTTACTTCTAGTAGTCTGGATTCTGTCAATGGAGTCACCATTCTCCTGGATGCTAATGTGACAAAATTTACTATCACTCTTTTCCATTTAAGGGTAACAAGAATGCTTAATTTGATTGGACCAAGTCTTCCTAATAGCTCTATCTCATCCAGAAAAGTCATTCAGAAAGCAGAGAGGACCCCAGAAGGCTAATAAGGTAGCTATGCAAAAACAAACTCAGCACAATGATAGTTTGGACCAAGGTAGTAGCAGAGGGAATTCATGTTAATTATATGAATAGAGATGTAAGTAATTGAAGGGATGTTTGATGGAAAGGTACAAGCCAAAAACTTAATAAGAAATTGGTGCAAGAGGGTATAGTGGTATCTAAATTTCTTTTCCTGTTGTGATGAAATCCCATGACTGAAATAACTTGAGGGGCAAAGGGTTTACTTTAGCTCATAGTTCCAGTTTACACCCCATCATAGTGGGGGATTCTCAGTGGCAGGAGCTTGAGGGAGCTGGTCACATCATATCCATGCACAGCTGGACAGCAAGACATGCACAAATGCTAATGCTCAGCTCGCTCTCTCCAGTCCAAGATCTCCTGCTTAGGAAATGATATCACCCACAGTGGCTGGGTCTTCCCACCCTAGTTGAAGTAGTCAATATAATTCCTCACAGACATACTCAAGAGGCCCATTTTCCAGATTTTAACTTTTGTCTAAGTTGACAGTTTACATTAATAATCACAGCTAGTCAGCCAATAAAATAATCAGTTTAACAAACAATAAGGAAAAGATAACAGGCAAAAAATACCCTCCCTTCAAAATAATAATTAAAAAACCCTCAGCATGCTAACTAGAAGGCAAAAAGGATAACATGGTAGACATAAAGTCATATATGTTTACCAATATATATAAACAGATTCTACTGTCACTTGAAGGATAAGAACTGAATAGGGTTAAATCTAGACTATGTTATTATATGATACAAGTTCTAAACTATAACAACATACTAATGTTGAAAGTAATGTAAAATATGTCATCAATACAAACTAAAAGCTTATGTTATATTAGACAACATGGCTTTGAGGTAAAAAGCATTATTAAAGATCAGGAGAATATGGAATACACTGCTGACCGTCTACTTAATATTAATCTCTTTTCTTCCCAGCCAGGAGAACACCAGTTCAACAGGCCCAGTTCATTCAGTTTTCTAAGTCCACTTTCTTCAAGGGATAAGCAGTGAGCATTTCAAGTCAGCAGTGTGTAGGTGGAAATCCACTGAGTGACAAGTTTGGGGATTTCCACCATTTTCCTGAATTAAAGAAATAGTTGGCATATGGTTGCTTTTCCTTCCACCTTCTACCATTATATGTAATTCAACATTGCTACTGGAAGGGTTCAAGTCGCTTAGTTGCTGACTTTAAAAATTAGATTGTAAGATGGAGGAGTGGGTAGTGAGAAGGATGTTTGGCCTTGAATATCTCCTTACGTGGTATGACCAGCCCTAAGCCGTCTATTACTAGACTTCTTGTTTCTTGCGATAAATGAAAATTTCTTTCAATCAGTCACTTGCTGGCTTACCAGAGCATGCAAGTGATCTCATTTTCAGCAGACATATTGACAGGAGGAAGTGACCCTGATCCTGCAGATGTGTACTAGAGAGAGAAATCAACAATTCCATGGTAATAGAAATTACTATATCTCTTTCAGTAAGGGATAACCTAAGCAGACAACATATATGAGAATATAGATTATTTGAACAATACAATTATCAAGCTTGATCCGGGAAACACACACACACACACACACACACACACACACACACCCCTGTGAATTTGATGATAGGAGGAAAGCATTCTTTTTACTTTTTATATTTATGTATGTGTATAAGTGCTTTGCCTACAGGTATGTCTGTGCATCACTTGTGTGCCTGATGCCTAATGGCATTGGATTCCCTGGTACTGAAGTTATGGACAGTTGTGAGCTGCCACATAGGTGTTGGGAACTAAACTCGGTCCTCTACAACAGTAACAAGTGGTTTTATCAACTGACTCATCTCTGCAGCCTTAGGTATTACTATTATTATTTTTTAAATTAAGGAACCATAGAATAGTTATTAAACCTGATCTAAGGCCAGGTGTGGTGGTGCAAGCCTGTACTTGGGAAGTAGAAGGAGGAGGACCAGAATACAGCCTCTCTATAGCAGTGACCTACAGTTGCCTCACCTTCACTGTTTACAAGAATGCTTACTTTAGGTGTATTTTACATCTATAAAAAAATAAAAAGTTAAACAAAATCAGACTTGCAAATTTAAAATGCATTTCTAAATAGCGACTCAATGATTATGATAGGAATTAGAAGCTACTTAGAATCTTCCAGGGTTTCTGAAGAATACAATAGGTTGTAATGAGAATCCAGACAGACTCTTGGGAGTGTTTCCTCCATCTATGAGGGGTTCTTTTCTACTTGCTGACTTTAACAATGTAGCTAATATTAATCTCCAGGTAGGCTCAAACTCACTGGTGGTTCTCAGCCTAGCTTTGAGATAGCTGATAAGCAGAAAAGAAATTACCATCTTTAGATGACTTAGGTCATTCCCAAGTGAAAGTCAGGGGCTGGAAATGAGAAAGAGTTCATGAGCCCCTACTCTGTGCAGGACCCTGGGTTGGGGTAAGACACAAGTCATTCAGGAGAAATGGAACCTCAAAGGGGCTCTTGGTATGGATGGGAGAGAAGACCCATAGAAAAAAGCACCAATAGCATATTTGTGAACTAGTTACACGAATTCAGGAACTCTAATTTCAGCTCCAGGTAACACCGGGTAAGCTCAACTTAACCTAGACAAGGATCCTTTTCCCTGTCTATACAGCACTGGACAAGATGAGCTCTGAACTTTATGGTTAAGTTTATCACTGAGCAAGAGCTAAGTCTCTGTTTAACTGTATAATCACTGCATCAAATAATAATGGCAAGAGAAACCTATGGAGGAAGGCAGGCAGGCTGACCTGTATCAGATGGGTGTCTATATTCCTTCTGGATGAGGAAGGCAGGAAAGAATTCAGGAGGAAGGTGGAATCTTGAGTTGGAGTTCAAAAGGTCAAGGGAAGAGAAAGGAGAAAAAGTGGAGTGCATATGCATGTTTCCCCTAATTTTGCTTTGAGGAAAACACAGAAAGCCACAATTATAGCACATACTGGAGGGAAGAAGTAGGGCTGGAGTGAAGGGAGCTCACTGTGTCTCCAAATGGTGAGGAGCAATCGGTATTTTAGCACATTTGGAGGTCATGTGTGCCACAACCATATTCTACATATGGAACTCTTATCAACTTGGGAGCTCAGAGTCAAGAGTCTCATAGCAGTTTTCAGGAAGGGCGAAGTGTACAAGTGTGTGAGAAGAGACACGGGAAGAAAACAGATACAATGTACTCATGTTCCTTGTGGACCATACAAAAGATAGCACTTTCTATTGAAATCCCTGGTCTACTATAGGTACTAGTCCAAACACTGACTCTTGTTTTTCTACATCAACTCTACAGGTAAATTCAGATATTAATAACTTCATGAGAAAAGCAATGCTCAGAAAGAAATGCCACCAGAGCATTTATGGAGGCACCACCTGGCAACAGTATCTCCATGGGTGGGTGTTGAGGTGACAGTGTCAAGTAGGATGGTGGGTGTCTTTTGTATGGCATCTCCACCTCCAAGAATACAATGGAAAGCACAACAGTGGCCTGGTCTGTGAGCATCTTCTTGACAGAAAGCATCAAAGCATCTTGCCGAAGAAACAACAGAGGAGAACATCCATCTGCCGAGAGAAGTGGGAAGCAGAACCATAAGCCATTTAACTTACTGAAGAGCTGAGGAAGGGGTCAGCTATCAGGTTGATGCCTAGACACAGGATTCCAACAGGAAACATGCTGGTATAAGAGTCCTCAGAACATGTCCCCCTAATTCTGCATGTTTGTGGGGTGAAGGAGAGTAGGAGACAGGACTGTTGAGGAAGACAGAGGTTGACCCTGTCAGGGTTTGCACATCAGATCAACTGTAGCCAAAGGACTTTGCTGACTGCGCACTGGCAGCCAGCTCAACATGGTCTGTGCGGAGCTGTTGGTCTTATCTAAGAGTGACAAGGAGCAAACAAAGTATCTCAAGGAAGAAGGTAGCATGGTTTTTCTGGGAATCACTGTGGCTGCAGTATAGGGAACAGACTACCAATAAGACCAGGAAGTCACTTTGATCATATCTTCTCAATTTTTCCACTTGTGACATTTTTATACCCAAGAAATTTCTTTACACTTTAGGTGTATAGGCATCTAAAATAAATATATGAAAAAAAACATTAACTGAGAATAAATTATGACAAAATTTATTTTAAAACAATTGTTTGGTTCACATACAAATCAAGAAAAAGCAAATTTGCATAGGAATGAAAAGGAAAAGCCTGGTTATTTTCACATGATGAATTAAATCTTGCCTGGTCTGATTATGCATGCTGACCATCTCAACACTCAGGAGATGGAAACAGGAAGGTCAAAAGAAGCCTAGCTACACAGAGGGTTCAAAGCCAGCCTGGGCTACATGAGACCTTGTCTCAAAAAAGCAAAGCAGGGGATGGAGAGATGGCTCAATGATTAAGAGTGCTTACTGCTTTTCCAGAAGATTGGAGCTTGGTTTCCAGCACCCATAATCGGTAGCTTATAACTGCCTGTAACTCACACTTTCAAAAATGCGTATTGAGTTATAAAAGGGCATACATATATCAATTTGCATTTTTATAGGCATATCCAAGAGAAACTAATAAAGTTGATAAAATATACATGGAACATTTAATATTTTATTCGTGCATTCTATTGTATGTCATTCTCCCACCCAAACCAAGTCCCCTGAAGACCAGCACCAAACTGCTTTCTCCATGACAACTGCCGCATCTTCCTAGCTCAAAGCTATTTCTGCATTTCATAATTTCACGTGCATCCTATTTGCCTTGTTCCTTGTGTTTTCTAGGTTATGGCTTATTTTTTCTAACAACTTCCCAATATATTACTTTTATAGTTATAATATTTTATTTTATATTAACCCCTGAGACCTAGGAAAAAATT
Organism: Peromyscus californicus insignis; assembly: GCF_007827085.1. NCBI lineage: Eukaryota > Metazoa > Chordata > Mammalia > Rodentia > Cricetidae > Peromyscus > Peromyscus californicus. Next base: position 95,882,372 of record NW_026294562.1, read on the forward strand.
TGGGGTTGTCACCACAGGTCAGTTGATTCACTGCGTATTCTGAAATGACACCAATATGGACCTCAGTCCTTCATTTTTGTTTATTATTTGGATTGATAGAGGCACCATATGTTCTCAAGCTTTAAACTACAAATCTCTGGTGCCCAGGGATAACAGGGGAATGAGTACCTCACAAAGTGTGCTGTTGAAGGCAGTATTGAGAGTTGAAGCTCCACTTTCTGCCTAGCTTACAGAGACCCTCTGTCAGTACAGCATAGACATTCAGTGCTGTGTATGTAGTCCAGCTACCATTCTGGGGAGAGGCTGCTCTCTCCTCTGTCTCTAATTTGCACAGAAAATGGTTGTATAGAAACTCCTCTGTTTACACTGCTCCCAGAAGAAAAAAAAATAAACCTACTTTCTTTGAAATCATGTTATGTCAGAAGTCTGTCTGAGGCAGAGAGGGCTCTACTATACATAAGATATCCTATCACCTCAAAAAACATCTATTTTTCAACCCCTGGAGGATGGTCAGTGGTCTGTTAAACTAGTTTAAATTTGGTCAAACAGCACACACACGCAGTATCTGGGCCCCCCACAGGCTGAGGGCAGATGTACACCTTCCATTGTATCAGCTCTTCCCACCCCCACCTGCTTCTCCCCACTTTTACAGAAAGGTTTATTTCCCAGAAAACACAATCTCAAACCAATCTCTGCCAGCTCACCCATTCACAAGTTCTGAAATGGAGTTATTCATTGTGAAACAGAGTATTTGTTTAACTATGTAAAGATGTGTTGCTTTTGTTTATGCTGTATTTGTTTAACTACATAAAGATGTATTGCTATTTCACCTTGCCTGCCTAATGCATCTGATTGGTTTAATAAAATGATGAATGGCCAATGGCCAATAGCTAGGCAGAGGATGAACAGGCAGGGCTGGTGGGGTGAGAGAAAAGGGGGACCAGCCAGCTAGACAGGAAAGAAGCAGGAAAGATAATACATAGATGAGGTAAACAAGCCTTGGGGCAGCACATAGATTAATAGAAATGGGTTAATTTAAGTTTAAAAAAACCTAGCTAGAAACAAGGTTAAGCTAAGGCTGAGCATTCATAATTAATAATAAGTCTATGTGTCAAGATTTGGGGGCTGGCAGTCCAACAAATCCTGCTCCAGTTGTTGGTCACTTATTAGTTATTTTTTCCTTCCACTCTCCTTCCTCTTAAGCCTGACAGTGACACTCCAGGTGACATTTGTAGACAGAATCCTCCCAGTCCTAAGTATCAAACACTAGTCTGTGTTTCGGGTGAGTCCACTATTTGAGAATATTCTGCTTACGAGAGTAGCAAAATGTTGACAAAACACAGCTCAGCTCCATCTCAAGTTTCCACTTCCATCTTCACAATCGATGCGGATTCTTGAAAGTGCATCATTAATCCCATTACATCATCTTATCCAAGATGATGGCTGGTGTTTACAAAAGGAAATGCTTGCCTCATAAAATCAATAATGACAGGGTAAGGCTCTGAGTGGAATGGACAGTCTGGAATTCCAGTCGGACACACAGCTCCCACATGGGCAGTGTCACTCAGAAGCTGCTCTCAAAAGTAGGCCAGGTTCAGCACTGCATTGGGCCCTAGGTAGCGGCCATCAGGCAGGCTGCCCAGAGCCTCAAGGCCATTTTGCACTGACTGTGGGAGCTTGACCCTGGCTAGCCACATCTCTGGTCAATTAGCACAGAAGACAGACTCTCAGAAACACAACCACTGCCCCAAAGGACACACTGATAGTAGTTTTCTTACAAAGATCTTGGAAACTATTGAGCTTTTGGTTTCTTTCCCACCAAATTTCATGTTGCTCAGTCATTAAGTAGGCAATGGGCTAGGGATGCAGTACTTGCCTAGCATGTGGTAAACCTTGGGTTCGAGTCTAGTACACACTGATAATCCACCTCAGCACACAGGAGCTGGAGGCATGAGAGGCAGAAATTCAAGGTCATTTTCAGCTGTACAGAAAGTTAGCACCCAACCTGGGACATAAGAGGGAGATGGAAGAAGGGGAAGGGAAAGAGGAAGGAGAGAAGAGAAGGGGGAGAGGAGATAGAAAGAGCAGGATGGGGAACAGAGAGAGCAGGGAAGGAGGGAAGGAGAAGGAAGAAAGAGGTAAAGTTGACCTGGCCACAGACTGCACTGTGGAGGTCCATGAAGTGCCCGTGAGGCAGCGTGGGTTGAGACACAGGAGACACAGGGAAGAGGGGATGGAGATTTATGGTCTATGGGATAGAGTAGTGCACACATACAACTCAGGCCAGAGATGACTTTGACCCTCTTTCAAACATATTATTTACATACTGTTTCAGTACTTATTAGAACAGAGGTCAATTCCTCTGACTGGCAGAGAAGGGGTTTCAGGAAGAAGTGTTATTTTCTCCTCTGCCACTCAGGTGACCCAAACCTGAAGCTGTACTGTCAAAATCATGTTGGCTGGTGAGTTCTCTGCAACCTGATCTATATAGAAGTATTACCATTCTTCCTAGTTAGCTTATTAAAGTACTGTTTCCAACCATAGGCAATGCTTTCCCAGAAAGAATACTGATTAATAGTTCTTTCCACCTCAACGTTACAGTACCATTATTGATTAGGTCTCTGGAAATCTGTCTGGGCAGTCTGTTCCTTATTCTCATTCTGATGTATCATCTACAGTAGCAAAAAACAGACTGCGGGCATGAGACACCCATTGGGGGTGGGTCCTAGTGGTATGAGTGACTCACTGGGTAGAGAGTAATGGGAACTGTCGAGTGGCTCTCACAAGTATGCTAGAATCCAGTCACAGTTTCTCAACCCAGAATGATAAGGGACTGTGAAAAGCAGGGCATGGTAGCTCATGCTTGTAATCCAAGCACTTGGGACGTGAAAGCAGGAAGATAGAAACTTGAGGTCATCTGCCACTGTATAATGAGTTTGAGGCCAACCTGGGCTACAGAAACCGTGTCTCAAAAGAGCAACATGAAGTAAACCACCATACCAAGACACGAAGTATGCAGAGTGGTGGAACAGAAAATGAGAAGCTTGGAACACAGACATTAAATAGACCTGCTCACCTTTTAATACTAGTACAAGCTTGCTGAAGTCATGGGTCCCTTCCTGTCTGCTTCAGTTTCCTTTCCTGTAAAAAGGATCTAATACCATTTCACGAATGTGTAAATTAACTGAGAAACTGAGGTCTCAGATAAAGGATGTATGGATGCCTCTTGCTTCTCCTCCTTCCTGCAGACTTGAGAATCCTGCCCATCTAGTAGTTTCGTTGGAAACAATGGAGTCTCTTAGCCTGGAGAAACTTTTAATCCTGATTTCTGTTCATTTTTTTTTTTTTTTAGCAAGTGTATTCAGGAAATAACTTTGCACATGGGTGGTGAGATGGGAGAATTAGGGGGTAGAGAATGAAGCAGGTGGACTCTGCAAAGTCAGATGATGATAGAATAATGGGGCTGGGTTCTGGGAATTGAGGGAAGTTTTGTTTTGTGTTTTTCATTGTGGTAGAGTAGACATGACACACCACTCACCACTTTAACCATTTCTAAGTGTGCATTTCAGCAGCTATTAGCACATTCAGAACTTGCGGCCACCAGCACTCTCCCTCTCCATTAACCTCATCATTCCAAACAGACACTCTGGAGCCATTAAACAACCTTCCCATCCTCCTCCCCTGGCAATCCAGCAGAGGTTTTGAACCTGAAATTTCCTATTCCAAACTCAGCTGTGAATTTCTGACAGCCCTGGAAACCACTCCCTATAAGGTGTAGATAGTTCAGAGCCACATCTGTGTTGGCCCTTCTGCCTGAGAGCCCAGTGGTACTGATGCCCAGCTGTGGCCCTGTAATTTCTTTGGTTGATAGAGATCAGCCTCCTTTTCTTTCTCCAGGGCCAGTCAAACAGACTTCAGTCACTTATAAAAAACAATTCTAGAATAGGCGGAGGAAAGACTGTAAAAGGCAGAGATGGTGGATGATATCAAGGAAATAGTGTCTTTGGTCACAACAGGGCAGGTGCACATACACACTCAGAAAGATTGTGACAGAATGTACAAGACTTGTACAAGCTCAAGTCAGACAAAACTTCAACATGGAGAGGGGAAAGTAGGCAGTAAACCTCACCACTAGCTGAGTAGCCATCAGCATTTGAAAGCTCCTGGGAGAAAGAGAGTAAATATACTTTAACACTGTGACCCTGGTAGGTAGACCATACTCCAGGGCAGGCCCCATGCACAAGAGTAGTAATGCAACATAAACTGGATTTGATTGGGCAGAGAAAGAATACTCAAAGTTGGGTGGGGGTGGGTGGGGAGGGTAGATTTGGGAGGAGGTAGGGAAGGGGATTGAATATGATAAAAATAAATTATATAAAATCTATGGATTAATAAATATATTTTTAAAAACATGTCAGAATTAAGACTAACTCTACCAGAGCCACAAAGTCTACAACTGGGCAGACATGACACCCAAAAGACAGGGAGGGAGAGACTCACTGCTTAAAAGGACCAGTTCAATTCCTAAGCAGCATCCAGCCCCACTCTGGAAAGACAAAGAATTTTCTTCTCTCTGTCTCTCTCCATCTCTGTCTCTGTCTCTGTCTCTGTCTGCCTCTCTCTCTCTCTCTCTCTCTCTCTCTCTCTCTCTCTCTCTCTCTCTCTCTTTCTCTCTCTTTGCGTGTGTGTGTGTGTGTGTGTGTGTGTGTGTGTGTGTGTGTGTGTGTACCAAACAGGAGGTCTGATGGCCCTGATACCTGGAAGGGATTAAATTCCAAAAATAGCTCAAGGCATTAAGAATACACATGGAGTGAGCAGCTCATGAAGGAGAAGGCAGTGAGACCTGGCACAAAATACTAACGAGAGAGGAATTCTTTAGGAATTGTGGGTCAGTGGAATCTTCCTCTACTCAACCTAAAAATTACTCTTCAATAGCAGCAGGATTATGGATCTTCCTCCCTGACCCAGTTGTTAAGAAGTCTCAGAAGAATGTCAAACTAATCTGCAATGTAGGAAATGAACTATGATGTAGATAGATTTTCTAGCACTGCCCTGTTTGAGTAAAGCCATGTTGATGGCCAGGTGACATTTGCATGGCCATCTGGTGACATTTCTTTTTGGGAACAGATTAATAGTGACTGGGGAGGGTAGTTGAGTTGGTGCTTGGGCCAATAGAACATTCTCAGGTGGCTCCATGGAGCTAAGCACATCTCTGAAGGAGGAGGTCCCCTGTTGTTTTTTTTTTTTTATGAGAATGTGGACATACAATAATTATTAAATGTTTAGTGATTAGAGGGAGCTCCCCTTCAGTGAAGATGGAGTGCCTTTTAATTCTGAAATTATCAATCAATATAAAGTCTGGGTATTAGTGTGAGGTCCCTGTTAGGAAATTATAAATCTCCTGCCTCAGTGCCCCAGAGTCAAAAGAAAATAAATACAGCTAGAACCAGTTTGCTTCTTCATGGAATCACCCCTGCTCCAATCCTCCAGAGCCACTGTCCTGGCAGCCTGCAGTCCCCTTCTCCAGTGTGTGTGTGTGTGTGTGTGTGTGTGTGTGTGTCTGTCTGTCTGTCTGTCTGTCTGTCTGTGTCTCTCATTAGGGGCTGGAGCTCACTGGTTAGGCTGGCATGGCTGGCCAGAGACCCCGGTATGCCTGTCTCTACCTCATCAGAGCTGAGATCACATATGCAGCCACCATGCCTAATTTTTATATGGGTGCTAAGGACAGAACCCAGGTCCTCATGCTTGCATAGCCAGCACTTTGTCAACTGAGCTATCAACTGCCAGTCCCCCCCCCCCCCCCCCATCACCATCTACTTCCTTCAGTTTCTACATATGCCCCACTGCCCAGTACTGGGCTTGTGCTTTTAAAGAACAAATGTTTTGCTGGTCCTTGGCCCACTCTCCAAAGCTCTGCCTCTACTGAGTTTCTCATGCCCATTTCAATATGATAAGACAAGAAACTTCTCTCTGTTCTGCTTTCCATCCTCTTGACAAGCTGCTCTCCACGTGTCAACAGGGAAGGTCAGTGGCTTTCCTTCCAGGCCAGTGGGAGCCTCTCCTACCCTGTCCTCCACTTCTCAGGACCTGTGGTGTGTCTTACTGCAGAGATGCTGCAACCTAACTAATCTAACTAATCATCACTAACATTGTAAATGAGCTTCCTCAGCCTTAGATTGCTTCCCTGCTCTCACTAGAAAGGATTGATGAAGGCTATTTGAATGTAGTACTGGTCAACTGATCAGTGCCAGACACTTTTCCAAACAGGAAGATCAGCCTCCAAAGAGAATTGAGAGAAACTTCTTTGATGGCTGTGTGCAAGACTTGGTAGCTTGGGAATACCTGGCTGGGAGGGGAAGCAAGGTTCTGTCCAGCTGTTCAGGGACAGGGTCCCCATCTACCGGTAGAGCATCCTCAAAGACACACAACTGTTCTGCTTCTTTCAGTGTATAACAACACAGCAAAGCAGCTCTAAACCTGTGGGTCATAACCCCTTTGGGGTGGAATGACCATTTCTTAGGTGTCACATATCAGATATCCTGCATATCAGATATTTACATTATGATTCATAACAGTAGAAAAATTACAGTTATGAAGTAGCAACAAAAGTAATTCTGTGGTTGGGGGTCCCCGCAACATGAGAAACTATACTAAAGGGTCTCAGCATCAGGAAGTTTGAGAACTACTCACATAGCTCTTACAAATGAAGTACCATGGACAGAGGCTAATCCGGGGAAAGGTAAAACTTAAAAGACAGATATTTTTGGACAGAGGGATTATGGAAGACATTCAGGATGATCTACTCTTCTATTTTAATGTTTTTTTAAATCAAGCAGATTAGTTAATAAAGGAAAATGCTAACACATTATTTTTGAAAAGCAAAATACATTCCAAAGTTTTAAAAGACCAAAATTAAAGTAATACTGAGTTTAAAATGTCATATTTTGAAGCTGCACGTGGTGGTGCATGCCCATAATCCTTGAACTTTGGAGGCAGAGGGAGGATTAATGTAGGTCTGAGGCCAGTGTGCTCTACATAGGAAGTTCCAGGCCAATCAAGGTTAGAGAAAGATACCCTGTGACAGAGACAGACAGACAGACAGACAGACAGACAGACACACACACACACACACACACACACACACACACAAGGGGGGGCATGTATCAAGTAAGGACAGAAATAAAGAAAGAAAAGCATTTAGTAGTTAAGTAAAAGAAATCCAGAGAAACAAGCATCCAGAAGGACCACAAACTCCCTGAAGGTGGGGTCCTTGAATTCGAGGGCATCAAAGACTCACTCAGCTCACAGCCCTGTCACTCTTCAGAGCAAAGACAGACATTCCACCTGTGCTTCACTACCATTCTCGATTACATGCATAAATACAGCTGTCCTCTCCTCTCTGCTTAGGACACAGGCAGAGAGAGCATCTTATAAAGTGAACCCCCAGCTCCACCCTGGACCTCACCTGCTCTTACCTTCCAATGGGCTCCCAGCTATGTGCCTTCATCTGCTGTTTCACATCCACTCCCCTTCCATCTTCCAGATCTGTTCTTACCTCTCAGTATTTAGACATGTAGTCCTTACCATCTTGGGAAAAAAATCTCTGATGTCTATTCCTCTCCTCCTCTTAATCTAGGCCTTGTCCTCAGGGATCTTACTAAAGTGACTGAACACTTTCCTGTCACAGGATCCAGAGGGTTCTTTTTGGGCCTTTCTTAACCGACATGAGATCAGCTTTTAACCCATCTGCCCTCTCATGCATCCTTGAGACATCATTATAGTGACTTCTGTAATATAGTTGACCACTTCATCTCTTGCCCTGTCCCATTTCTGGTTATTTTAAAGTCTCCCCCACTTAAATTCTGCACGTTAGTATTCTTCAGGAAGTCATCCCACACTTGTTTGATTTATCACACTATATTCTAATATCAAGTCATTTCACCAATACCTAGTATTCAAATAGCACAAATAGTGGATGGTGGTAATTTGCATTTCTACCTTAAGCTCTGCTTATAAGCTCAAGATCATATACTCATGTGTCTTTCATATGTATAAAAGGTCTTTTTAAAATCATAATGTTTATGTGTAATGTGTGAATTGTGGGTGCACACATGTGGAAGTCAGTGGGCATCTTCCAGAATTTGGTTCTTTCCTTCTAACATATGCACTCTGGGGACTGAACTTAGGTTGTCAGGCTTAACGGCGGGTGGTGAGCACCTACCTATGCTTTGCCTAAGAACTGATAGTCACTATATACAACATCATTTTTTAGGTTTCTCATGCTGGAAGCCAGAAAATCACACAACTTGGACTTTTTTCAAGTCTGACATGAGATCAGTCCTTTGGGAGGGGGCCTTAATGATACAATGGTTTCCAAAACACAGCATCAGACATTGAAGACTTGGTCTATGAGAGATGGGAGATGAAAAACGTTAGTGGAGTTCACACCCTGAGTTTCCAAGACATAGCACAGGCATAAGGGAATCCAGCCCAGAGGGCCCATCCAGCTGAAGAAATGGTCTTGAGCATCTACAGAGACAAATCCAGTCAAGAGTTTGGAGGTCAGAGCACCAGAAAGAAGAAATGTGAACCACCAAAGGGATGTAGTTGAGGAGAATTGAACAAGATGAACTTGATGCAACTGGGAAGGCTCAGTATTTTTAAAATTTCAATTTTTCCAGTTAATTTTATATTTGATGCAATTTTAACCAAAACTCCAAAAAGATTATGTACATATAAGCTGATTATAAAATACATACAGAAATGCAAAGGATGTAGGAAAACCAAAACCATTCTGGAAAAGTAGGGCAAAGTTAGAGCATGCAGACTGCCTGACTTCAGGTCTTAACACATCTACAATTTAAATATTGTGGAATAAAGTTAGATAAATAGAACAATGGAAAGAATAAAGAGTCCAGGACAAAATATATGATCAAGTGATTTTCTTCAAAAACATAAAAAGAAATCATTTGAATAAAGTATAGTCTTTTTGAGAAATGTTGTTAGAACAATTGGACACCACATACAAAAATTATTTTATACCTCATACTATATTCATATATCAAAATGAGCTCAAATGGATCAAATTCATAAATGTAGGAGATAAGAATAAACAGCTTCAAGAAAACAATAAAGCCACACTGTATGGATTTGGATTATGTGAAGATTTCTTTGACACACTACTAAAACATCACACTCAAAAGAAAGATAAGATTAATAAAATAGACTTAACAAAATTAAGGACCACCCCCTGCCAAAACATAATGCTGAGAGAATAAAAATATAAGCCATAGCTTTGCTCATTAGATAGTTGATAAAGACTGGCATCAGAACATAGAAAGAACCCTCAGAACTCAATCATATCTAGCAGTCAAAGCAGTTGAACTGACACTGATGGGAGATGAAGAGACAGTGGTTATGCACATGAAAACATGGTCAACAGCTTGTGTCACCAGGGAGAGGCAAAGCCACAATGTGCTTCTCTTTCACACCTCTTAGAACATCTTAAAATTTAAGGCCCAGTTCACCAATAACTGGTGGGGACACAGAACTAGGATCTTCATATACTGATACTGTGAGTGAGCCAAAACCAGCACGGCCACTGTGGTAAACAGTTCTACAGTTTCTAAAAAGATATAACAACACATGCCTATGACACGACCCATTCATCCTATTCCTAGGTGAGTATGTGAGAGAAGTGAAGGAAGGTGTCCATATAAAACATGATACTCATAGCAACTTTATTTGTCACACCTCAAACTGAAAATAAACCAGTGCTCGCCCACAGGCAAGGCCCTCCAGCAGCCAGCAGCAGGGACATCTCTGCAACGGAACTGTACTAGGCAGGAGAAGGGTGGGACTACAGACGCACATATCAGGATGGATAAACCTCACAATCATTATTCTGACTGAAGATGCTAAAGCACACACAGTATGGTTCTAACTTATATAGACTCCCAGAAAACATGTACTAATCCAGAGCAACAGAAAACAGATCCTGTTGCCGAAGGGCTTGGAGACGGGTGTTAGGCTGCAGAGGCAGGAAGGTTACAGAGGGGCACAAGCGAGTTTTGGGATAACGAATATGTTCATTATTTTGATTATAGAGGATGGATTCACAAATGGATACACATGTCAAGAATTGTCAAATTGCATACTTCAAACATATGCACTTTATTGTATGCCAATTGTCCCACAATAAGACTGCTTTGAAACACATTTAGAATCTGCCACTTTTCTCCATGTTTATGACCACCACACTGGTGAGAATTACCCTCTCCCTCTAGCCTTTGACAATAGGCTGACCTTTCCCTCTCAGACCAGGAGTTAATTCTGCACTGTAGTCAGAGAGCAATGTTTTAAGAAGATGTATCTATTCACATTACTATGTAGCTCAAAACCCTTCAAAAATGACTCATCAAGACCCAAACACTTACTCTTGCCTACAAGACCCCCTTACTGTTCCTGATTGAGTTCTAGTCTCTCTTCTCCTCTGCTTCTCTCTTTTCAGTCACCCTGCATGATCGGCTCCTGGACTTGACAACACTGTTCCTGTTGCAGGGCTTTTACATGTCCAGTTTCTTTTTGGGGGACTTTGCCCTTATCTAGACAAACTCCTAACCTATCCTTTAGTCTTTAACGTGATTTCTTCTGAGAACCCTGGAGCATTCACTGGCATCTCCTTCACAGTGCCAGCCAAACATGTAAGTAACCTGTGCAATTTACTTACGACCTATCCCATCTAAGCTTCAAGACAGTAGGGGCCATTGCACCCTCAATGCCTAGAACACTGCCTCCCATCTACAGAAACAATGAAGGGCAACAGATAGAACCAGAGTTTACTTTCTGACCCAACAGTCACCCCTTGACTTCCAAAGTAGACTTTGTTTTACAAGTCACCTATGCAAAAATCCATCCACAGGTATCTGACACCAGGCTGTACTTTCCCCTGTAATGATTTAGGTTTGAACTTGGCACATATTGCAAAAGATAATAAAGGGTTGGTGGTACGGCTCAGCAGGTAAAAGTGCTTGCTGCCAAGCCTGAAGCCCTGAGTTCAATCCCCAGAACCTGCACAGTGGAAGGAAAGAATAAACTCCAACAAGTTTTCTCTGTCCTCCACCTGTGTGCTATACTACACATACACACTATATGCACACTACACACACACACACACACACACACACACACACACACACACACACACACACTTACTTTAAAGAACCACAATAGAAGGCTTGTGGTACAGCTTGACATGTGCAAGGCCCTAGGTTTTACTCCTAACACAAGGGGAAAAAATGAAGGGAGGCCATGGGAGGGAAAGGAAGGAGAAAAGGAGAAAAAAAGAAGCAAGGTAGGGGGGAGGCAGGAAGAAATGCTGAAAAAAAATATATCTTTCAGCCTTAAATAATTAAAAAATAAAACCATGTACTAGGCTTCAAGAGAAATGTTAGTGATGTGTGACATAGCTGAATTTGTAGGTCAGTTGCAATTTTTAAAAAGTCATTCAAGCTCATTTTAATACTAACATGTATTCTGGATGTTTCACCCTGTGACGGTTAACCAAGGAGGAAACCAGATGGGAATGTACTGGAGAGGATGGGCTCTGCAAGAAATGAAGCCTGACTGGCCACTGACCCAGTGCTTCCTGTCTTTAGCAAAGCAATGGCCTAGATTTCCCATGTAGCAGGAGAGTGGGGCTGGGGAGATAAAGACTGCAAACATGGATGCTTTCCAAAGCAGCTTCCTAAGAAACAGCTCACCCCCTCACTCCCCCATCATGTTTATTTAGACTCCCCTTAATTAGAGCATTTCAGCATGCAGGCATAATCCAATCGGAAGGAACATTTCCCTGGAGAGCCATCTGTCAGAATTAGACCACACTTAGCTACTGGACAGTAATGCAGTGTTGTAAATACCACAGACTGCTTAGATTCTCCAAAGGCTCAAAACTCATTTTCCAAGCAAGCATACGCCAATCCTGGGGCGGAGGCTTTCTGTCAGGAAGCTGGCTTGCTGTTCTGGACAGTAATGCTTCCAAAGGTAGAAGATCATTGAAGCTCATCCCAGGGGGACGTTCTCCCTGACCAGTGCCACCTTCCTTCAGAGGTGAAATTGCTGTCCTTGACAAATCTATTAAGTTCTCCTTGAGTTGTTGCAGGGTCTAAAGAAGTTTGTCCACTCAGCCATGTCCTCAGCCGTGGGACAATGGGTCTGGCGGGGAGCGATGCAGACGCCACTCCTGCTTCCAGCCTCTGTCTCAGGACTAGGCAGCTCATTGTGCAGATATTTTGATATTCACCCCAAGGCAAGTTGACTGGCCCAGAAAAGTGTAGAGTGGGAGGTGGGATGGGGGAAGGGGTAAGAAGGTCTCTTTTTAACATCCCCATCATGTCCCTCCATTTCCAAGGTGATGTGAGACACAGTCCCTCCTGTGTCTTCTCACCTCTTTCCCATCTTTCTGCCATGCCATTGTGCTCTGTTTTGATCTTGACAAGGCTGGTACACACATCCCTCAGGAGCTGCTCACAGCTCATGCTGCCTTACTCTTGTGAGAATTCCTCTCAGCTCACTGGACCCATCTGTAAAATGACTGTCAAGTTCTACCCTCTACTTAGGGGTGATCTGTAGGCCCCTGACCTCCAAGTTGGATGTCTCTGGGGTGCTTCATACTCCAGTGCTTGTAGACTTCATTTAGCCCACCATCCATCTTCCCCAGTTCTCTGACATAACCTTTCTGATTTCCATTCATGTTTAGTGGTTACACCGAAGAGTAGTCACTCAAAAAAAAAAAAAAATCCCTTGCACAAGAATAACTGTCAAGGTTGGAGATATAGAGTGCTTGCCTGGCAGGCACAAAATCCTGGTTTTCCCCCAGCACTGCAGAAACCAGCCATGGTTGCATATGTCTGTAATTCTCAACTCAAGAGGTGAAGGCACAAAGATCAGAAATTCAACATACTCCGGGGCCCCACAGAGAGAGACCGTATCCTCCTCAGCCTCTGATTCCAAGAAGTTCAACTTAAGATACGAGAATATTGTTACAATTTTCATTTTATGCTTCATTCATCCACATGCAAATTTACTGTGCTAAGTCACCGTCTTTGCTTTCATAGGCATCTACCCTAGGTAAAGGCATGGGTGTCAGTGGATTCAGAATAAAATTCTTCTTAATTCAGCTCAATTTAGTTTGTTCGCCTTTCAAACATAGGGGTAGTGGAAATGTGCAAGTAAAAAGATAGAAACAATACAAGACAAAAGTAAGCAAAAAGTTGTCTGGCTCTATAAACACCAAAGTACACTTGAGGGCAAAAAATATTTTGTGAAAGACACAAAATACTGACAAAAGCTTCAAACAGTGACCAAACCACTAGATCAGAGGGTAAAGTGCTTGTGGTACAAACACATGGATCAAATTCAGCTCCCCAGCATCCATGTGAAAAGCTGGGTATGGCAGTGCATACTTGGCATCCCAACACTGAAAACAGAGATAGGAGGATCCTGGGCGCTCAGTGGCCAGCCAGGCTAGCCAACTGGTGAGCTCCAGATCAGTGGGAGACTTGTCTCAAAAACAAGGTGGATGTCAAAAACAAGGAGATGGCCCAGTGGGTAAAATACTTGCTACACAAGCCTGAGCCTGATGACCTGAGTTCAACCCCTGGTACCAACTCCCTAAAGTTGTTCTCTGATCTCTGCAGGAGAGCTATAACATGCACATCCCACCCCACCTGTGCTGCAAACACAATTAAGAATAAATAACGTAAAAAATAAGGTGAGAAGAAACAGGAATGCAGTCAACATTGCCCTCTGGCCTCTATAGATGCATATAAGGACACACACACACACACACACACACACACACACACACACACACACACACACACCAAAAGGCCAGAAATAAAGAGGTACTATTATTATAATTTTAACTGTATAGGAAGCAAGAGGTGATAGAACTACTGAGAAGGAACTAAAAATGCACCACCACAGTAGGAAATTTCAAACCATATTTTATCAATAATTGGTATGTGAGAAATTTCAGTCACTATGAGAAAGTAAGGTGGTAACCTTCTCAAATGCACCTAGCCCCTTTATAAAATCCAAGGTGTAAGAGAACACAAACCAAATTTCATGAGATAGTAAATCATCTGTAAACAAGTCATGCCATCTGATCAGAACTGCACTGTTAAATTAACCCACTAAAAATGAAACAGAACATTTGAAAATAACACTCAAGAGTCACAGCTGACATTAGAAAGATGAAAACATAGAATATCAGTATTTGTGGATATGTGGCTATAGTAGTACTTCTGAGAAAATGTAAAGGCTAAAATGCATCTGGATGAGGTTATACAAAAGCCTATTTCAAGGGCACCTGAAAGTTAAAAATAGGTAAGAAGGTAAAAATTGACCATTTTTCCAAAGCTAAGTCCTAATTATTAAATACACATTTTTTGTATTTATTTTTATTTTTATTTTTTGGTTTTTCAATGCAGGGTTTCTCTGTGTAGCTTTAGTGCCTGTCCTGGATCTTGCTCTGTAGACCAGGCTGGCCTTGAACTCACAGAGATTCACCCGGCTCTGCCTCACCCAGTGCTGGGATTAAAGGCATGCACCACCACCACCACCACCACCACCTGACATGTTTTATTTTATTTAATTTTTTTTCATTTACATACCAACCACTGTTACCCTTCCCTCCCCTTCTTCTGTTTCCCTCCCACCCACCCACCCCCCCATTCACTCCTCATAAGGGGGTAAGGTCTCCCTTGGTTAGTCAACACTGTTTGCCATACCAAGTTGGGGCAGGACTAAGACCCTCCCCCCTGCATCAAGACTGAGTAAGGCATCCTACCATAGGGAATGGGCTCTAAAAAGCCAGTTCATGTACTAGGGATAGGTTCTGGTCCCATTGCCAGAGGCCCCACAAATAGATCAAGCCATACAACTGTCACCCACATTCAGAGGGCATAGTTTGGTCCCGTGCAGGCTCCCCAGCTGTCAGTCCAGAGTCTGTGAGCTCCCTCTAGTTCATGTCAGCAGTCCCTGTGGTTTTTCCCATCATGATCTTAACCCCCTTTAGTCCCTCCTCTCTCTCTTCAACTGAACTCTGGAAGCTTGGTCAAGTGCTTGGCTGTGGGTCTCTGTATCTGCATCCATCGGTTACTGGATGTACCTTTTTAACACTGAAACATTGAAAATTACTAAAGATGAAAATACTTAGAAAATAATGGGAAAATTGAATAAAAAAGTAGAAAACAAAAACAGAGTAAGTAAAATAGAATGTTAGTGCCCAAACAACGCTGAAATGCTGACAAAGGTCCAGTGGCACCAACCAAGGAAAGGATGAATGATGTTAGAAGGGGGGACAGTGTGACTACAGACAGAAAACAGAGTAAGACTATGAAGAAGTTCGGTCAATACATTTAAAACAGAAGAAATAAATTATCAAACAATTCTAAACAATCAGTGCATTAGGAAGAACTAGAAAATGGTGTTGGTCTTCTGGCCATTAATGTAGCTAAATGATTTCCTTCTAAGAAAATACGTGACCCAGAACACTGCATGCCACATTTCACTAAACACTATGGATAAAAGTAGTGGATATTATACAAAATCTTCAAGAGAAGAGGAGACGATCTAATGCCCAACTTGTTTTTAGTTTAGTTTTTAAAGACACATTCTATGTGACTCAGGTTGACTTCCTGCCTCAACCACCCTAGTAGTGGGATCGCATGGATGTGCAACAATGTCTGGCTTTACAACTCATTTTAAAGGATTCTATATAAAACCAAATTATACAACTGGATGAACAGAGATCAAGAAAATAAAACCACTGGTTTTAATTTACAAATATAGCTGAAAAAATTAGAACATTATAAAGCCAATTGGCAGAAAAACACATAAGCACACACATACACAGTCATGTGTATCTGTTTATGAAGAACAGTAGATCATGAATAAGTTTTCAACAAAACTAGAAAACAGCCATATAATATAAAACATTAAAAGATGAAAGACACAATCTATAAGCTTAGTGCAATAGATTCAGAAAAATAATATAAAATTCCATGTCTACTCAGGTTTTCAAATAGTCTAATTTGATGTGTCACCTAACAGTGAAATACTTCAAAGCATTTCTTTTTAAGATTAGAAACTGGTCCTAGAAAATACAATGAAACAAGTAATAAAGATGGGGTGACAGGAGACATCAAAAGAATTAGAAAGGAAAGGACTAACAAAATGGGGGCTGGGGAGGTGGTTCAGTGTGTAAAGTGTTCGCTACATCAGCATCAGGACCTGAGTTTGGATCTCTGGACCCCATGTAAAAGCTGAGTGTGTTCACACAAGTCTGTGATCCTAACACCTGGGGAGGGGCAGAGACAGGCAGATCCCCGGAGCTCATTGTCCAAAAAGGCTAGTCAATCAGTGAGTGCTGGGTTCACAGAGATCCTGACATCCTGTCTGAGAAAAGATAAGAATGTAGATAACAGAGAAGATTCCTGATGTGGATCTCTGCCCCTCCATCATACATATGTGCTGTCACTTGAACACACACATACACATACACACATACACACATCATGTAAACACATATCATGTACACACACACACATGAACTAACAAAGTAGTCTATCTATATATGCTATAATTGTCAATGCATAAAATGCAAGCAATCTGTGATCAAATTATTAGACACAATATGTAGTGATACTAAGTGTTGGCAAGAATACAGTATGAAACAGGTCAGATCATGCAGGCAGTACAGTAAACTGGCCAGATCATTTAAGGATGTTCTTTGACCATTCCCGGATATATTCACTAGACAAATTCTTGCTCCTATTTAGTAGGAGTATGCATAAGAATGTATAATGGCAGCCGGGCGGTGGTGGCGCACGCCTTTAATCCCAGCACTCGGGAGGCAGAGCCAGGTGGATCTCTGTGAGTTCGAGGCCAGCCTGGGCTACCAAGTGAGTTCCAGGAGAGGCGCAAAGCTACACAGAGAAACCCTGTCTCGAAAAACCAAAAAAAAAAAAAAAAAAAAAAAAAAAAAAAAAAAAAAAAAAGAATGTATAATGGCAATAGTTTCTAAAGTAGAAATATACTTAGTAATTCAATTGCATAAATTATGGTGGGCCATACAACAGATGCTAAAACATCACTACAGAAAATAAAAGCTGGGAAGGGAAGCTCATGTCTGCAATCTCAACACTGTGGCCATGGAGACAAGAGAATCAGGTGTTCAATGTCATCTCAGTTCCACAGTCAGACCAAAGACAGTGTGTGTTCCAAGATGCTCTGTCTCAAAACAAAAACAAAAAAAAACCCCAAACAACAAATAAATTCAATTAAGTTCAAAAGACTATGGTTATGTGCCTAAACATCAATTATTCTAATAACATAGTTAACATAGTTCACAGAATAATATAGAGAATGTTATTTCTTTCAAGTAAATTTCAAAAATAGGAAAAACTTGGCAACCTATTGTTATATATTAAATTATTTTAAAAACCAAAGGAACTGTAAATCTGAACTTCAATATATTGATTAACTCCAGGAAAGATTTGGGGGACAGTCAAGGGACATACAGAATGCTGCAAAAAGACTGATAATATCCTCCTCATTTAGCTAAGTTCTGAACTAGTGTTTATTTGTTATTATTTTAAAAGCATATGCATGCATTATACATGCTGTTGTCTACATTACAGACTCCATCTAAAACAGTAGTTCTCAATCTTCCTAATGCTGTGACCCTCTAATACAGGTCCTCATAATGTGGTGAACCTAACTATAAAATTATTTTTATTGCTTACTTTATAACTGTAATTTTGCTACTGTTATGAATCATAATGTAAATATTTGGCATTCAGGATATCTGATATGTGATTCCTGTGAAAGGTTTGAAGGATCATGGGCCACAGGTTGAGATGCTTTACTTTGTTCCAATAATTATGCTATTTTGAAAGCTCTCAAGGTCTGTCTCTAAGAGGCCTGGAGCTTCATCCACCCTTTGTTTCAAGTGCTCCATCCTACAGCTCTTTCTGCCATTGCTCACTCTAAGTAGTTCAAACAGCAGGATGATCATGTGTCTGATGGGTAATGAGTAGAAAAATAATGCAGTGAGACTCAGTGGATTCTCACAGAGACACAGCTCAGTAGACCCCAGCAATGGCCAAATTCCTGATAAGCACTTAGATGGAACTTGGCTTCCCAAGCAGAGAGTACAAACCAGGGCTGTCTAAAGGACTTTCCAGTCCTTCACATCAGTGAAGCAAGCAGTCCTTAGGATGTTTAGTCCCACATGCGGTGATAGTTTGTGCTGATGTTATCAGCTAGAACCAGTTAGAAAAGCCAATTGCCAGCATCTTCACCCAACTTTGCCTTCAGTGAGGTCATACTGGCAAACTGAAATTAGGCTTGCTGGGAGTAATGACAAGACAAGAATCAGCAAATGCTACATGTCAGCTATACTCCCCTGGGCCCCACCCTCCAGCCTGGTGACACTATCTACCAGCATACTCTTAGATATGACACAGTTGTGAAATCATATGATCATTGCTTGTGACTTGCAGAACAATGGGATAATATACATTTCACCTAGCAAGCTTTGATTAGAGAGTGTGCCTACGTCATCTGTATTCAACCTACAGAACACACACACTGGACAGACATCCCTTATGTCCTTTCCTGTCTGGGCAGAATTACATACCTACCTCTTTCAGATCTGTAAATGGTCTGATGTTCATGGAAAATATAGAGGAATTCCCAAATTGGCTACTACAAATTGCTGGAAATAGCTTTGTAAGTAAAATTTAATGGAAACATAGGCTTTAAAGTATTAATTTTTTTAATGGCCTATGTTGTATTATGCCCCTTTCTGAACACAATCTATCCATGCTGGCAGAAAGGGGTTCTCCTAACTTCTACTGTCACCAGGAGAGAAACTGTGATACCCTCTCTCAGGAAGAGTCTGAGAGGATCACAGAAAGCCTCCGAGCTACCAGCTAAGAAGCAGACCACCAAGAAAGAGATTTCTGATGTGTCTTGGGCCTATTTGCCTTGGAGCCAGTAATAAATGTCAAGTGCATGGGCCAGATAGTCAGTGTTCCTGAGGAGCACCAAACTCAGGCTTTCTGAAATGTTGACCTCCTGCCAGAAACTGTCCTCTCTCTCTTGACTAAGAAAAATCTACACCAATGTCCATTATATTATTACTGCTCTGGTTTCCCTGGCTGAGAGCAAAACCCATCATTTTTGCACTCAATAATTTCAATTTTATTCCTCCCCAGGAAATTATGAAGATTAAATTTTATTTCCATGTGAATATTTATAAAGCTCACACTCTTTCCAGAGGAATAAAACTTAACAGAGATTAATTGGTTCATGGGTTTACCACTACATAACATCTTCAAGTCCAGTATCCCTAGAGCCTCACCAAATGAGTCCTTCATGGGAACTTCATTTTATTCACTATCTTAATAAGATAAAAGATGGACTTGAATTATCATGTGGTACAAACCTGCAATCACAATACTCAGGAGGCCAAGGCAGGGGATTGCCAGTGCTAGGCTAGCCTGCTCTACAAAGTGAGATCCTATCTCATGAAAGCAAACTTATATATCTTATTTTTAGATGCTATTCTGGAGGTGGGGTGCTAGCCAGAAACAAGTTAAACTCGGCTTTTGCATTTAACAGAGCCGTCGGCCAGGGAAGAAATAAAACTGAACAAATGCACAGAAGAAAACAGTGCATGTAATGGTAGAAGTACAAAGTGACATGGAAAGCAAATATCAGAAAGACTTTTCCCAATCTGGGACACAGAGAGTTTAGCTTATAGATGGGGCATAAGAGCTTGGTAGGAGTAGCAGGCAAAGGGGACAGAGAGGTAAACCAACATAGCCCATCATGTGAACTAAACAGAGTGACTGCTGTAAAGCAATCCTAATTCCCACTCAGCTGATACTCAGCTATGAATCCCTGGCTGAATCTCTTAATGGGGCATCCATCTAAGGTTCATCTGCCAAATGAAGAGTTTAGATTGTAAGATTTGTAGAGTTCTATTAGATGGCAAAGCAAACATAATAAATAGATGGTGTTCAGTTACTGTAAGTACAAATAAAGCTTTTCTTTTTTTAAAGAAGCTTCAAGCATCACAGCAGTTTCCAGCATTAAGGTAAGTATTCACAGAAACCCCTACAGGTAAGAAGTAACACTAGTTTATAAAATCCTTCTAAGTGTGCAGCACAGCTAATGAAGCAGAAATAGAATTTTTCAGTGACCGGAAACAATAACTATGAACCCACAGAGGTAAGTAAGCCCTGGGGTTGGAGCTGGGGTTGGAAGGAGGGGAATGTGCTCTAGTGTTTAGCTCCTGGTATTCAAAGGACCGTGAGACAGTCCTGCTTAAAGCTAGATTCCCAAAGCCCAGGGTCACATTGATAAAAGATGAGTGAAACAGGTAGATAGTGGGGATACATCCTGTGTTAGACTTGACCTAGAAAAAGGAGAGAAAAAAACCAACTCTGTAACCAGTTTCCAACCAATAATACATACTGCCAACCACCCAAAACTCTAAAGCTTAGGATTTAGTTTAAACTGTTCACTTTTACATCTTATAGAGTCAATCTCAAATCATGGTTGGAGGGATGTATTTTAAATGCACACATTGAAATTTTTATAAAGCCAGATAAACTTATAGCCACAAATAAAATAGGCAGTAAGACCTGATGAGTCATTAGCCAATAGAAATGCCAAGAAAAAGAGTCAGAGCTGCCCAAATCTCAACTAGAGCCACAAGGAATAAAATACAAAAGCAACTACATATAAAATACATACATACATACATACACTTATAAATGTATACATACCTATGTATGTGTATGCACGTGAATGTATAAAATAAATGGAAAGTATATTGGGGGGAAAAGAGATGATCAAATAAATTTAAAAAGTACAAAAATGTCAAATAATGGGAAAAAATAAATGGCTAAGAATTTTCCAGAATTGATTTGAGAAAATATACTCAGATTCAGGACTATATCCTGATCAGGATAAACAAAAAGAAATGCCTAATAGTAATGTTGTAATTAAAGTATAGAACACTAAGGAGGAAAGGAAGATCTAGAGATCAATAAAAAGGAAAAATGACATACACTGTAATAAATGGCACACTAAATATTGACTTAAAAAAGGAAGTTAGGAAGCAATGGAATGATTACCTCATATCTCCCAAATCAAAGTAACAGAGTTTTATTCACCTAAATTTTTATTCCCAGGAAAGTAGCCTTCAAAGAATAATCTCAAAACAAAGACACATTTGGGAGTGTTGGGTTTGATTGGAGGTTATGGCCAGTCTACAGACTTTCCAAGAAATAGACATCCCAGTTTCACTCTCCTCACTTCTTTGCTGTCTGAACCTCAGGAGAAGCCAAACACCAAGGGAGTTTTTACAGCATGGAGAGAGAGAAATAAAAACCTGAGGCCTCCAGGGGCACCAAGCAGGAGTGAATGGAAGGTACAAAACAGTCCTCCAACTAAGGTGATGAAGTAAAAACTACCCTGCTTTCAGAGCAAACAAGAACAGCACATGAGAACTCTATGTACCAGTCACATGTTTCAATGCAGAACACATCAGCAAACTGAATTCAGCAGCGTACAGAAAATGCAACATATCAAAGCGAGTTTGGATTAATCTAGGAATATAAGATTGAGTGAAAATTAGAAAACTGATCAATATAATTGACCATCATAGTAGATTAATATAGTTATTATAGTAGATTATATAGTTATAGCATTTGAGAAAGGGACAACCTTTCATGATGTAACTCAGTCTACTAGGAACAAAGAGAGACTTTTATTTGGGACAAGGTTTAACTATGCAGCTCAAGTTGGCCTCAGATTCATAATTCTCTTGCTTCAGTTTCTTGAGTGCTGGAATTGATGGTGTGAGATACCATACTTGGCAGAGAAATGTATCCTGAATATGTTGAAGGTGCCCACACAATACCTCTAGGAAAAAAATCATACTCGACAGGAATGTAAAGACATTGTATCTAAAATATGCAACAAGTCAAAGATGCCTGCTCCCATATTACTAGTTCAAACCCTACTGGATATCCTAGTTTGTACATTAAGCAACAACAACAAAACCAAAAGGACTAAGAAATAAAAGGTACAGACCAGAAAGCAGCAAAGCCATCATAATTCATACATGACTGATTATTTACAGAGAAAATTCAGAAGCACCTATAAGAATTAAGAATTTCACAAGAGAAACATACAAAATTTCACTTACATACCTGTAATAGTCATAAAATGCTATTTGAGAAGTTATAATTTAAGGTAACAAAAATGGGTAGCTAACAACAACTCTGACAAGATCTGGCAGGAACTTTATGTAGAAAAACCACAAATCCTGAAGGCAAGGCTTCAAATAAAGATTACATAAATGGAAAGAACACTGTGAATGAAAAGATGTGAACTTGCCTTAAAATGCCCCATAGACTTCATACAGTCCAAAATCAGACAAGATCATTTGCTCATGCTAGGCAAATGCTCTACCCAATCCCTTGAGGACAGAACACATAATGCGACGTCAGTGCTATACAAATGCATTTAAAAAATATTTTCAGTTGAATCTGAGGATTCAGAGTTCCTGAGAAAACTACAGAATTGTATCAGCATATGGTTCAGAAAAACTGAAAATGAAAGGGACAAAATTCTAACTTTTAAAAACCTATATTTTCCTGTGATCTGGTTCTTGTATTATATTGATAGTTTAAGATCCTAAAAGAAAGAATTTTTGTTTGACAATACAGCTTTAAAAATTATGTGAAAAATCAAGTATCAATGAAAACTGAGCCAAGAGAAGTTTTTGCTCTTTTAGATGTTAAGGTGCATTATGGAATAAAGAGTATTTGGCAAACCATGCAATGTGAAGGTGCAGTGCAGCAGAACAATGGATAGGAAAAGGAATCCAGAAGCAGATTCTTCTTAGATGGAAATCCACATATGACAGAGCATGCACTGCACTGCACATCACTGGGGAAACACTCCAGAAAATTCCATATCTACCTAGAAGAATAAATCTGGGGTGTGTCATAAATGAACTGGACTTGAATCCTCCAGTGTAATGGTAGTTTGGGATGGGTCATTTGAACAGTGGTTGGATTTAGAGGAAATCATGAGTGTGGGGCCCCGTGGTAGAATTAGCGTCCTTATAAGGTTAGCACTCAGGCTCTCTTCAGCAGTGAGGATGTTGGGAAGGCAAGATGGGAGAGAGTGCCATCAGCAGTGAGCCTTACTAACACCTTGAGTTTAGATTTCTTGGGCTCCAGAACTCTAAGAAATCAATGTCTGCTTAGATGCTTATCCTGTGGGATCTTGTTATGGCAGCCAGAGCAGACCAATTCAAGATGCCTCTGTTATAAGATGGAAAAAAAAAACACTATCTGGGAAGACAAAAATTACATTTGATACACATATGTATAAGAACAATTAAAAAGGTAGGCCAGAGGCCATAAATTTGAGAAAGAAAGGTAGAGGCAGTATATGGAAGAGGTAGCAAAGAGGGAAGAAAATGATGTAGTTATATTTTAATTTCAGAAAATAAAGATGTCAAAACTTTAAAACTTTTGGCCATGCAGGGTAGCATCCCCCTGAAATCACAGCACTCCGGAGGCAGAGGCAGGTGTATCATTACAAGTTTGAGGCTAGCTTGATTTACTCTCTATAGTGAGTTCAAGGTCAGCCAGGGATACATAGTGAAAATCTATCTCAAACACAAGTAAACAAATCCTACAAACTCAAAAACTTGCAATAAAAAATTATGGAGAAATATATTCACAACATACCAAGATTCTTTTTTTTTTTCGGTTTTTCGAGACAGGTTTCTCTGTAGCTTTGCACCTGGAACTCACTTTGGAGACCAGGCTGGCCTCCAACTCACAGAGATCTGCCTACCTCTGCCTCCCGAGTGCTGGGATTAAAGGCGTGAGCCACCACTGCCTGGCCATACCAAGATTCTTAATGAAGACACAGCCATGCTACTTTACAATGGAAAACAATGATACATTTTACAATAACAGGCATAAGAATTTCTATTAAAAGTCATTATGGAGTCCAGACAGTTCAGCGGGGTAAGGGGAGGGGCTGAACAAGTCTGAAGACCTGAGTTCCACCCCCAAAACCCATGTAAAAAGCAGGAGGGTAGCATGTATGTAATCTCAACACTCCTACAGGGAGATGGGAGACAGGTTCAAAGGCAGGCTAGCCTAGAGTATGAAGCACAGGAGCAAAACCAAGAGACCTTGCCCTAAGTAATAACGTACAAAGCTAGAATGGGCCCCTCCCCCGGAGTTGTCATTTTACCTCCATGCTTGGCACACCTCCACACACTAATAAAAATTATTACAAAAGTAAGTCTCCACAGAAATAATGCACACACCACCATAAACTGACAGATGACTATAGTGCATATAACTAACATAGACTTACATACAGACTATAAAAAGAACTTAGCTCATCATGGAGGAGAAAACAGCAGAAGAGTGTGCTGAACAGCCTTTCACAAGAAAGGAAGCCAGAATGACAAATAAACACATAAAAATGATGGTCAGCCTTGGCAGCCAAAAAAAGCAGTCATGGCGCCTCACATGGACACACATACACCCTAACCAGCATGAGGAGAGCAAGAGTTGATGAGAAAGTGGAGCACTGGAATGGTGACATCTCACCAGCAGGGGACCTACTTGAGGAGCTACTGTGGAAAGGGTCTTGTAACTACTTGGAAATGTTGAACACCCGTATCTTAACTTCAACAGGGAATACACTCTAAAAAACTGTGGCACTGCAAACTAACAGATGAACATAAAACAGAATTATGCTATTCTGAATCACAATTAATAACTTGAATGTCAGCATTATAAGAATACTAAGGGGCTGGAACGAAGTCTCCATAGTTAAGAACACTTACGGCTCTTGCAGTGGCCCAGGTTCAATTCCCAGGACCCATATGGGAACTCTCAACTGCCTGTACCTCCAGCAATGATGCCCTTTTCTGACCTTCATAGGTACCAGGCACAGACATTTACCCATAAAATAAAAATCAGTGGATGAAATCCTTCCAGAATGAATGCTTATTTGTCATATGTTAGAACAATGGAATATTGTATACAATGAAAATACACAAATCATATCCACTGCATTGACCTCTATTGTTAAATATCATAATTCATTTTGAGTATAAAAGAAGAGCTATGAAAAGTAGGAACAAAACTTCAACACACACACACACACACACACACACACACACACACACACACGTCACAATATAAGTAAAATTCAGGGTAGTGGAAGGGACTATGGGAACAGAAGACCAAGAGTAAAAGTATGAGTGTGTTCTCTTCTTCATCTGGTGGTTTCATGCCTGCTCATTTACCTAGTCTCTCATTGTTCTGCTGGTGTACATTATTCACAGGGTATTTCATGCTTCTGCATCATAGAAGCAAAGCCTTTGTGAATCTCAGATCTCTGTTCTCAGTTTCTGGACAGTCACATTAAACATTATGAGGCAGATTATGAAATAGTCTGTAATTCCACTCATAGCACCTCCCTTCTCCTACAGCCATCCAAAAGCCTGGGTAAATGCTTCATGATGAATCACACATTCTTCTTAATTCTGCAATCCAGAATTTTCCAACAATGATCCAGAAACTCTTAGTTCTGGAAGAGGGCTGCAATGTTATTGATCTCATGGCTAGGAGGTCTCTGTAGCCTGACACCATATTCCTGTCCTTTTTTTTTTTTTTTTTTGGTTTTTTGAGACAGGGTTTCTCTGTGTAGCTTTGCGCCTTTCCTGGAACTCGCTTTGGAGACCAGGCTGGCCTCGAACTCACGGAGATCTGCCTGCCTCTGCCTCCCGAGTGCTGGGATTAAAGGCGTGCGCCACCACCGCCCGGCATAATCCTGTCCTTTTTGAAGAGACCTTTCCCCCAAGGACCTGCCTCACTTGGATTGTGGTCAGCCTCTGTGTACACACTGTTGCTCTCTCCACAAAACCCCTAGGTGGCAACTTCCAAGATCCCCACTGAGCTATCTAGAACTTCTCTAGCTAGTTTTTGGCTCCATTTGCCAGATCATTACAAAAGAGTCTGTCTGGATGGTGTGAACAATGCCTCCCTACCCAAGCCTGAGATCAGACCTCATCAGAGCTCATCATCATGGCTGGATTCTATACACATATATATTTGCTAAATGCCTCAGGGGGTGCTATTTTGGGGACACTCAATCTTACTATGAACATCTTTTCTATTTCATTCGTTTAATCCTCCTCAGTTGCCTCCTGATTTTGGCAGCTGGGATTTGAAGATAATCCTTGCTCTCCTCAGCATCCATTTTTGAGTTTACAAATGTTATTCAAGATGAAGAGGTCTGTTCCTTCCACAATATTCCAAATCTCTCTAGCTTTATCAACAGCTGTTCTCTACACCTTCTCTTCCTTCCAAACAAGAAGATGGAGCCCACCATGACCTTGGCCACACTTTCTTTACCTAGATAGCATGACAGTGCTGGCACAGGTACTTCAGGGCATGTGGAGAGAACTACTAAGGTGTGAGGAAGTTCCCAGATCATATGTCAAAGGGCTGAAGCGTACTTTGGGGATATTTGGTCCTGGGGTACAGATTTGGGGGTCTTCTTCTTTAGCAGAGTGAGTCTTTGACTCACTCAAGGCTCAATTCCAAATTAGATCTGTACCTGAGCCAGAAAGTGACTTGGTCTCTCTGGATGCCAAGGTGAAGAGGGCAACACTGGCCTCAAGAAAAGGCACTAAGAGTAGCCGCGGGGAATCTCATCAGGCATCTTGAAAGCATCAGTTTCCCAAGAAAGTCCAGTTTTGCTCAGCCTGGAGCTTTAGGGCAGTTCAGCAGGGACTGACAAGGATATAAATGGAGGAAAAACATCCCATGGGATCCCATGTTTGAAATGTAAACATGGCTACATAGACTCTTGGCCTGTGCTAAGTCTGATATGAGACTTGACCTTCTGTGGATCAGTTCTACCTTCTTTTTAGACTGACTTCCTTATAATTTTAATTAATGAGTATGAAATTACAATGCTAACTCTTCTTAACCACTTCCTAGTTCAGGGTTAAAATTGAGGATTTGGTCCTGGAAGCACTGTTAAGCCAATAGGAGAATCCAGACATGGACCTGGCGCTGTCAATCACACAATGGACTTTCAGCTGTAGAATACAGTGAACAAGAGTGGGGACCCAGTCAGTACAAACTGAGATAGCTCTTAAAAAAAAATGTTGTGAGGACTGATAGAGAAGAGCTAAGAAAGAGGAAAAGTGATTCCTTAATAGTTTTAGCAAATGATTTTTGTATATATCAAAATCAATACTGTTAAAAACCTATCCCTCCATTGATACCAAAAGCTTTTAAAACAATAGTATCATTGTCACTTTTGTAGTTTGCTCCCAAATAACATAATGTGTAAGCAGTCTTGCTGTGAAAACCAAGAAGCAACCCTTCCACACCAAATGAAGCAATGCCAGACTCACGTTGGTGACATACTCGATATCCTTCCAAAGGATGCACTCCCTGGGGAAATCAGCCAAGTCGAAGAAGTGGTCCACCACCACTTGACCAATCAAATCATGGCGAGAGAACCTGTCAAAGTCATACACAGAGAAGTGAAGCTTCCGAGCTTCAAGGTCATTGTAGGGAACAGGAAATAAAAACACCTCATCAAATACAGGGTTTAGGGTCTTCCTGTGAACTTTAGTCTGGTGTTTTGTTTTCCGGTCAGGAAGCAAGTAGATCTTAACGTAAGGATCTGAGGTCCCAGAGAAGTCCTTGGCAGGCAAGTTGACGGCTTTGTGGATCTTCACGATGAGCTGTTCCAAGTCACAGTCATATTTTAAAATGAAGTTCAGTTTCCCGCAGGCTTTGCTGTTACTCCTTCTCCCATCGTCAGTGTCCAGTGACCTCTGCTTATACAATTCTGGTTTAATTCTACCAATCCCAGTCAACTGCTCCTGCCTCTGAAGCTGCTGAATATTAAAGTCCGGGTTCGACAGGTTGAGTTGTCTTCGGATGGAATTATGCCTTAAATGAAGAGGAAGACACAGCAGAGTTATAACCTCATTAGCTATCTGTCTTTCAGAAACTGGTGCCTGGAATGTCAGTGTGCTGTCATATTTTGAGTAGTGCTTATGTCCATGTCTGTGTCCAACCCCCACTTTTTTTTTTTTTACCTAAAGTCAAAATGCTCATCATGTGAGTAATGTGAGTAAAGATGCTCCCTACAGCTTTAGGCTAAAAATTGAGACTTGGTATCAGGAAATGAACTTCTGCACACGTGACCCAAAAGTTTTAAAGGTTTTCATGTACTTTCTAAATGGTTTAATGTGTATTAGAGCCTATCCGGATCATAGGATGTGAAGATTTGCATGGACAAGATTCTTTAAGAAGAAAATTATTCACTTTTAGATAATATCCCCAAACTGAAATAATTGGCTATCTGTTGTGTTAGAAAGAAGGCATCTTACTCAAGCTGGGTGTAGTGGCTGATGCCTGTAATTCTACCACTTGGGAGGCAGAGATGGAACATTTACCACTGAGTTAAAGTAAGCCTAGACTGGAAGGTGAGGCACAGCCTCAGAAACGAAACCAAACCAAAGATAGCTTTCTCTATATTACATGAAATTTTCTACTACTGGCTTACAGCTTTATAAAGACACAAATTCTTACTCTTTCAGATAAAATTATTTCATTGTGGGAATAGAGATTTTACTATTGTAAAGACTTATAGGACCAGGGTATGCATGCTTGCAAAGGATCATGGTGCCTCTGTCAGGAAAGAGACCATGCTGTCTCCTGTTTCACATGTGTTATCAGCAAGTGAGAGTTTTCTTTCTAAAAATTTATTATGTATGTATATGTGTATGTGCGTGTGTGTGTGCGTGTGCGTGTGCATGTGCGTGTGTGTGTGTGTGTGTGTGTGTGTGTGTGTGTGCACATGTGTCTAAGGGTATCCATGAAAGCCATAAGCTCACACCCTCTGAGCTAGAATTACAGGTGGTTGTGATCTACCAAATATGGGTGCTGGACCCAAATTCCAGTCCTCTGAAAGAACAGCAAGTGCTCTTAACTGCTGACCCATCTCTCTGGGATCAAGAAGTTTTACTTCTGAAAGAAACACTCTTGACAAGAAATTAAAGTTGAGCGACCATAAACTAGAGATAAATTAAGGAAGGTTAGATGCTGATATTAGCACATTAGACTTTCCTAAAGGACTCTAGTCTTCACCTCTAAGCTTGAGTTAGAAGTTTCCCTAATGTCCACTTAAATCCTGTCTCATCTGAATTGGTCCTCATAAGGAGGAAGAAGCAGTCACTGAGATATGGCTGGTTATTTAACTGCTTTTTTATGTGGTGCTAGGGAGTGAACTAAGGGCCTCCTATCTGCTACATAAATGCTCCACTAACTGAATTCTAAGATCCCAGTTTACTTTTTACTTTTTCCTCTGATACAAGCTCTCAACAGTTTCTCTGGCTGTCCTTAAACTCACTCTGTAGTCCACATAGGCCTTGAATGTGTGGTCCTTGTTCTTCAGCCTCTAGTAGGCCCCTCTTGCTAGCATTATAGGTCTGCATCAACAGGCCTAGAATAAGGCTGTACCAAAGGTTGCTTTTTCATGTTTTTAGCTCAGAGTGCAGTCTATATTCTAAATAACCAGTCAATAACCTGAATTAAAGTAGTGTCTCTAGTGGAAAGTGACAGGCACATCTGAGTTGTCTCTAATGGACTGGTGACTGGTTGGAGAGGCAGAGCAGATACTTGCATTTGCTTTCCTTTCCTTCCTTGAGACTACCTTATGAAATAATCATGTGAAATTGGGATTTACACACCCAAAACATTGAAATTATTCTCTTCTTTATAGCTCAGATGTTGTCACGCTGAACATCTCGACTCATCCTAAAATAGCCCCTGGTCACTAATCACCCACATAGCACCCCAAGATTGCTGTCACAGAAGGATCACTTGTACCTGTCACACTCAACACAGTCCACACCAAACAGACACATACCCCAGGTATAAAAATGGCCAAACATGCAAAGACTGCAGTCTGAAGGCATCTGCTGCAGATTATAATTTCTTCCAGAGAAATCCAGAATGTTAAAGGTATTTTTTTGTGCCTAATGATTTAGGGGAGGTCAGAAAGGCAGGAGATGCTTTTAAGTGACCGAACTGGCTGTCCATTAGTGTAGCCAGGCCACTCCCTCATCCAGAAGTGGAGCCGCTGTGGAGCTAGAACAGAGCTTTGATTTTGCTCTGCTGGACTTTGTGTGCAAGAGGGACTGGCACAGAGTAACAAGCATCCTACCCTAGGCAGAAACCAGAAGAGATGAGGGTACCAGCTCCATCTCTCTCTGCTCTTCATCTTTCTTTTCAAGTTAGATCCAGTCGTCTATACTTCAGTGAAGTCATTTTATACCATTCTGGCTAAGGACTAGTTAGTAGGACTAACAGGTAACATTGGTTAGTGGTACTCTTTATGTAATAAATTGCACCCTTGATAGCCAATAGGTGTGGCCTCAGGATGTGGTTCAGTTGGTAGAGCGCCTAACACTCACCAAGTACTGGGTTCAGTCTCAGCACAACCTAAACCTGGGGATGGTGGTGCATGCCTGTCATCCTAACACTCAGGAGGTGGAGGTTAGGAAGCAACCAAATTCAAGGTCATTCTTGACTACATGGCAAGTTGGAGGCCACTGTGCGATACATGAGACCTCTACTCAGAGACAGCCACTGAGTGTTTCTACTCAGGACTTGAGTCTGATTGAACCAGCACTGGGCCCAGTCACTGTGCCACACTCTTCCTGGGTTTCTGCTAAGCAGACTCTGCCTAGCAGGTTTCCTTCATGTTTTTATAGTTCTGGCTGTAGATTCATCACAGAAAAATTTTGTCTGCACTCCTGTCTGTAGAACTAACCTATGGAGTACATTTTAATTTAAATTTAAAATAGATGGAATTACCTATTTAACAGTGGAACATATTCTGCTCAACATATGCATTCCCTTAGACAAAATCTGGAGATATGAGTATTACATGTTCGCTCTTCCTAATCACAATGGAGTACCGGTTGGTAAAGGGAGAGTGTTGGAGAGGACATTATGGAGACATTTGTACTTCAAAGGCAGAAGCCAAATCTCACCCCTGAATGTGCAGGAAGACCCATTCCAAATTCCAAAACAAATTCTGTCAGTAAAGCGCTTGCCTTGAACATACAAAAATCTTACTTCAGGGGGATGAAGCTATGGCTCAGTGGTTAAGAGCATTTACTGTTCTTGCAGAGGACCTGGGTTCAATTCCCAGCACCATGTGGCAGATCAGTAACTCCAGTTGCAGGGGATCCAACACCCTTTGCTGACTTCTTCAAGTACCATCATGCACATGGTATACACATGTACACACATATACAACACTCACATACAGAAAACAAGATAAACAAATCTAAAATAAAATTAAATTTAAGAAATTAAAAAGCACCTGAGTCCAACTTTCAGAATCTTTTTTAAAAATTACATTTCATTCTTTTATAACAAAACACAAAAGCTGGGTGTGGCAGCACATATTTGTTATCCCAACATTGGGAAATTGGAAATAGGTGTTCAATGGCCAGGCAGCCTAGCCTATTTGATGAGTTCTATACCAAGGAGAGATCCTGTCTCACAAGAAAAGATGGTAGATAGTGCCTGAGGAAAAACAGTTGAGGCTGTCCTCTGACCTCTACATAGACATGCATACCTGCATGCACACACCCACACACATACATACCACACACACTGTAAATATTCTTCTAAAAAATTCAGTCACAAATATGTGTATTACTACACAAAAAATATTTTACATGTTAATTCATACTTACTAAAATTTCTCTCCAGAATTACTAGTGGGGAAACAGTTGAATCTCACTGTAGGGTAGTAGATTAAATCTGTGTGTGTCTGTGTCTCTATGTTACATATATGTCTCTGTTTCTCTGTGTGGCACTCATGTGTATCTATGTCTGTGCATCTCTGTATGTGCACACGTATTTGTGTGTATGACTGTGTGTACATGTGTGTCTCTGTGTCTGTGTGACATACCCATAGAACAGAGAGGTCCAAAGGAGCCAGAGAACCAGTTTAACTCACAACTTGCCTGCATTGCTGCTAATACTCTGTGGGCTGAGAAATCAGAGCAGGGAGACTGCCCTGGGGACACAAAGGAGAAGATGAGGTAAAGGAAATGGAAAATCAATATTCCATAGCTCTCGTGGGTGATTCAGATGGAGGCAGGAGGAAAAGGTAAGTCTAAGACAGACAGGAAAGACAGAGGACAGTGTTCTGACCTGCAGCCCCACAGTGGGTGCCATCCTTCCAAATGACCTCCAGTGCAGTATACAAGAGGTTCCTCGGGGAGAGTCTAGAATTCTAGTGTCTCTTCGTGACACTGGGCAGTTAGTGACTGTGGTAAGGAGGACTTTCTCTAAAACAGTCTTCTACCTTCGGAGTACTCAGGATTCAATGCACAATGAATGGCGGCAAAGGTGGAGAGATGGCTCAGAGGTTAAAAGCACTTGCTGCTCTTTAAGAGGATCTAGTACAGGTCCTAGATCCCATGTTGTGACTCACAACCATCTGTAACTCCAGTTCTAGAGGCTCTTCTGGTGATTGTCAGTACCATACACATGTGTAGTGAACATACATACACATAGGCAAATACTCACACACATAAAATAAAAATAATCTTAAAAAATGAAACACACACACACACACACACACACACACACACACACACACACACACACGCACAAACACAAACACAAACAGGGAGGAAAGGGTAAGTTCCAAGGATGATGGGTCCCAGAATTGAGAGACAGCCTCCTTTGTAAATAAGCCACACCCTAGCGCTGGCCCTGAGAAGCTGACTGCCAGGATTGAGGCTTTCAGCTTTCTCCTGCTCTGGTTCTCTCAGGGCCAGAAGATGCTGCTTTCATGGAGGAGGCAAGGAAAAGAACTTAACGACTGTTCTTGGCTATCCAAGACCTTAGCTGAACCTGGAAGAAGTCTGGATTTAAAGATACTTAACACAGTTTGTACAGCAGTTTTCCTGTAACACACAAGCAAACACACTGAGCCTTGGGCTGAGCCCCAGCCACAGGGCGAGAGGGGTAAGAAGCTCCAGGGCAAAGGGACTTTGCTTCCTCCCCTTTCCTTTAGTGGGAACTAACTAGTTCCAGCTCTAAGGTCAGTCCCTGAAGCATCACCACAGTGCCAACCATTTTCATTACAACTGAAGGAGATCTTACTGCAATTTAACAGATGAGAATGTGGAACAGACAGTGGACAGAAAAGAGCAGAGAAACAAACAAACAAACAAAATGGTCTAGTTCCGGTCCTGAGGGTGATAAGTGGCCCGGCAGGTGAAGGCCCAGTTCTCTAGGAGTTCTGAAGTACAACAGGTGGGGCTAAGTCATGACTACAGGTTAGAGAAACTGGGAACAGAGAAAGAATAAAAATCATCCTGAGTGAGGTAACCCAGACTCAGAAAGACAAACATGGTATGTACTCACTCATAGGAGGATACTAGATGTGGAACAAGGATGACTGGACTGCTACTCACATCACCAGGGAGGCTACCTGGAAAACAGGACCCCAAGACAGACACGGGGATCGCCCAATGACGGAGAAATGGAAGAGATCTATATGAACAGCCTGGACATGAGTGGGGGTAATGAAGGGCAAGGGTCGAGGGAAAGAGAGCTTGGGGGAGCGGGAGATCCCAGCTGGATCAACAACAGAGAGGGAGAACAAGGAATAGGAGACCATGGTAAATGAAGACCACATGAGAATAGGAAGAAGCAAAGTGCTAGAGAGGCCCACAGAAATCCACAAAGATACCCACACAACAGACTGCTGGCAATGGTCGAGAGACAGCCCGAACTGACCTACTCTGGTGAAGGGATGGCCAAACACCCTAATTGTCATGCTAGAAACTCCATCCAACTACTGAGGAATCTGGATGCAGAGATCCATGGCTAGGCCCCGGGTGGATCTCTGGGAGTCCAATTAGCGAGAATGAGGAGGGTTTATATGAGTGAGAATTGTTGAGACCAAGGTTGGATAAAGTACAGGGACAAATAGCCAAACGAATGGAAACATATGAACTATGAACCAACTGGATCAGGCCCTCTGAATGGGTGAGACAGTTGATTGGCTTGATCTGTTTGGGAGGCATCCAGGCAGTGGGACCGGGTCCTGTGCTCATTGCATGAGTTGGCTGTTTGAAACCTGGGGCCTATGCAGGGTCGCTTGGCTCAGCCTGGGAGGAGGGGACTGGACCTACCGGAACTGAATCTACCAGGTTGATCTCAGTCTGCCTGCGGGGGAGGCTTTGCCCTGGAGAAGGTGGGAATGGGGGGTGGGCTGGGGGGAAGGTGAGGGGGGCCGGAGGGGAGAGAACAAGGGAATCCGTGGCTGATATGTAGAACTGAATTGTATTGCAAAATAAAAATAAAAATTTAAAAAAAAGACAAAAACAAAAGCAAAGCAATGAACAACTGATATACAAATAAATGGACTGATTTAACATTTACAAAAAAAAAAAAAAAAAAAGGCTCTGGCTCGGGAAGGTTTTATGGAAGAGATGAAAGTTGAGCTGGCTTTGCCCCAACTGTATTCTCTTCCAAAACGATACTGGAGACTTCACTAGGAAAACAACTCCGAAGGATGTTCAGCTCATTAGCCCCAGTAGCTTTCTCCAAAGCTCTTTCCTAAAGTCTAGCATCCAGTGATTAGGACCCATTTCTGGGTTTCCTGAGCTACCATGGACAAGTATACACTCTTCTATGCTCCTTCATCTTTATGATCTCATCTCAAGAGATGAAACCTGATCTACTTTCCCCACAGGCTTCAGGGGTCAAAGGGAGAAAAGAGGGAGGCAAACTGAACCTGAGAACTACCTTTGGGGGCAACAAAGTTCAGAAATAGTGAGACAAGACCCCATTCTCCCCTGAAACTCTATGTGATGGAGAGAAGAGTTGGCCTGTTCTAAACCAGACAAACAAGAGACGTC
The DNA here is from genome assembly GCF_007827085.1 of Peromyscus californicus insignis. Taxonomy (NCBI): domain Eukaryota; kingdom Metazoa; phylum Chordata; class Mammalia; order Rodentia; family Cricetidae; genus Peromyscus; species Peromyscus californicus. Next base: position 95,917,494 of record NW_026294562.1, read on the forward strand.
CTGGACAGAGGGAGACACGTCAAGGGAAGGAGGAAGTGGCAATCTGATGTTTTGGGGGCTTCTCTGAAGATGAGATAATGAAGATGAAGGGATCTGCTTGGAACCAGCAGACCAACTGTTTAAGTGCAACTAGGTACTCAGAAGTGTGGTGTATTCCCTCCCACCCACTCCCAAGTTACACAGGCTTCAAACCTTGGTGCCACTTTCAAATACATTTCTCTTTCTTATGTAGCCGTTATCAACCATGTCTTCCCATTCCCAAGTGCACCCAGATCACACATCCCTTCATCACTGTAGGCCTGAACTGGTCCCTCATGCTTAGCCTTCACTGACCCCACAGGTCTTATGCATTCCTACCAGGTTAATCTCTACGGACTTGAGCATTTCAACCTGTGTGACTGGTGCTCTTCTTTGGGGCCTCTGAGCCGAGAGTTATGTTTTCTTTGTCTGTTAAAAAAAATACTGGTACCCACCAAAGAATTTTCCACATAACAGATGCTTAATATGCATGTTTAGAGTAAATGCATTACTGCCATGGATAAAACATCTTCTTATAATTAAATACTAGTAGGGAAATATGCATTTAAATATAGTTTTGGGGTATTATGGGAATTCAGAGGTCTAGGAAACTTTAATTTTCAAAATCATCCATTTATTAAAATCTGAATAAATAACTGTAAGAGTAATTAAAAACCTTTTGTTCTCAATACCAAAATAGGACTTAATAGAAACATGCCACTTAGAGCTGGGATACAACGCAGTGGTAGCGCATTTGCCTAGCATGTGTGAGACTCTGGGTTCAATTCCAGCCATGAAAATAAGAACGTTCCCATGGAGTTATGGCAACATTAACTTCAGTACTCTTTACTGGGGTTGTAGCCAATAAAAGGATCTAAATGTGAAGACTGATGGTTATCTTCATCTTTAGTCCCTGTCAGTGCATTTCCATGACTCTATGGATTGCTTACTACAGAAATAAGGTCAAAGGTCTACAAGGAAGACTCTTAATAAATGTGAAGCCTGAGGTGAATTACTTTCCACCAGCCTCACTCCATTAAAGACCCTTCCTAGTCTATACTTCTGACCTTTTGCCATCCTTGTCAGAGAAATGTGGACTGCTACTGGCCAATGTATTCTGTCAGCCATTCAAAGAAGAGAGTCTGCTATTCTCAGAGCTGTATCAGGGACTAAACAGAGAAAAAGAAACAAGCAGATACGGTTTTTGAGCTCACAGAGCAGTCTAGAGGAAAGAACAGATGCTAAAGAAACAAATAATGACTTGGAAAGAGAGTCGAATGTCATGAAGGAGTGAAAACAAAAAACAAAAAAAAAAGCAAAACAAGAGTGGGAGGCAGCAGAGGATGGAACATATCCTTCAGGTGGGGTGTCTGAGCCTCCTGAACAGGGGCATTTAAGTTAGGACATCTGTATTGCAAAGGCAGGTACGAATGAAAGGAAAGCATCAGTGGCTGAGGGAACAAAATGTGCCAAGGACTCTAGGCAAGAACAGGCTCAGATATGGCAGGGAGTAGGGGAGGCAAGTGTAGCTAAGAGTAGTGAGCTTTCTATGGGGTCCAAGCAAACAGTAACCTCTAGAGTTGTGCATCATGGTGGTCCTGGCAGGAGGCTGCAGGGCCTTCACAGATCTGACAGGAAGTTGTCATATGACAAGTTCAGTTGTCATAAAAGCTAATTTTTAGGCAAGAAATCTGAGGCTTAAAAATATGCCTGGACTTTCATCATGGAACATGATTCAGGAAACTGAGTAGAAGGCAGTTTGAGTTCCCTCTACTTTGGGGATCCAGGAAGTTTCATATATTCAAGCTTTCTTAAAAATCTCTGATACTGAAAAATTCTGAGAAAAGTAAAATACCCACATTCCCAAAATATTAGGTCAATACTTCAAAGAAGGTCTCACCAGATGAAAAAAACTAACAGGAATTCTGGGTTGTTGCAGTGTTGCAGCAGTAACTGAATTAACCAGACGCAGATTTTTAACATGTTTGGCCTTGGGAAAACAAGAGAAAGCCATGCTTTTGTGCGTGCGCGCGCACGTGTGTGTGTGTGTGTGTGTGTGTGTGTGTGTGTGTGTGTGTGTGTGTGTGCGCGCGCGCACGCGTGCGCGCGCATGAAAATTCTTGAGACAGCATTTCACTGTGTTATGTACCCCTTCCTGTCCTGGATCTCACTGTAGACCAGAGTGGCCTCAAACTCATAGAAATCCACCTGCCTCTGTCTGCCTCCTGAGTGCTGGGATTAAAGGGATGTGCCATGGCCGCCCAGCCGACATTCTTAGAAGACAAAGCATAGCTCATCTTTAGGACATTCCCATGACAATGAGGTGAGCACAACATTCCCAGGGTAAGAGGCCAGGTAAAGTGATTTCCTCAGGAAATGCTATAGCAGAAGCTCTGCCAACCATGATGACGAGGAGTGTACCCTGAACACTGTGTACACTGGGCCTAGGAGCAACCCTAGAAACCATGGGACCAGAGGGAATAGTGGCAGGATAGAAAAAGCAAGACAGTGAAAAAGCAAAGGACATAAGGGGCATAAAGGCAGAAGGGATAAAAACACGAAGGGAAGGTGGTTCTGGACCATCTTAGCAGAGCCTAACCCTATCCCCATAACCATGGTACTTAAACAGAATGTCACAAATGGTTTAGAAGGCTGTGTATGTAGTTCAGTGATAAGGCAATGCCTAGCATTTCCAAGTGCCTACGTTTGGTTCTTAGAGCCATAAGAAAATACCAATCTTCATTTTTCCATCTTGTCGGTAAAAATTTTGTGCGTGTACTGTAGAGTCATTCCTTCAAGCATATACAGACATCATCTTCAGCAGAGTAGATGTGACTACTTGCAAAAGACCCCTGAAATCTAGCTTGTTAACTACTGTGATTCTCTCATAGGAAGACAAAGAGGGTCACCGGACCCTTACCTGAGATTCCTGCCCCTCCCCCTCCAACTTCTGGCCATTTGTACACAATTCTAACCTAATTCCATGTGGCCTCATGGTCCTAGGACGTATTAGAGAATATAGTCTGTGGCAGGTTAACTGAGGCAATGGTGGTGAGAAGCTCCCTCTATGTAGTTATGGGAAGTCATTGTCCATACTAGAGTGAAACTTTCTGCTGGTGTGGCCGCTTTGGGGTCACCCACACTCCTGTAATTAACCCAATAAATTCACTGGTTCCTCAAGTTAGACACTGATGGAATTAAACCTTGGTTTGGTGGTGGTGGTGAATGAGAGAGTTGGTTTACAACTCTCCAAGGAAAGCTCCCACAACTCACTCACTCTCTCTCTCTCTCTCTCTCTCTCTCTCTCTCTCTCTCTCTCTCTCTCTCTCTCTCTCTCTCTCTCATTTGTGTGTGCATGTGTGTACCACATTCTTACAAAACAATTGCTAATGAATTTGAGAATCAGTGTATGATACACTGCTAGACAAAGACGCATTTTCAGGAAGAACACAAGGAACTAGGTCAGTAGTAACTTAGGCATGAATTTTTTAAATGCGGACCAATGCAAATCGTAAATACTAGGTCAAATGCAGCTGAAAAGTATTTAGATTGCTAATGGCAGTTCAGCTGTTACTGAACCCAATTTTCACCGTTTGAAAGATAATTTAACTGCATATTTCCAAACCTACAATAATCTGAATATAAAATGCACTCTACAGGGATTAGTCCTTTCCTCTTCTTTTTTAATTTCTTTTACTGAATTTCCACAAACCTATGGGTGATGCTAACAATTGGTTTTGTCTTTTAAACACATTTCTTTATATAGCCTATCTAAATGTTTTTATGATAAACACTGTGATAATTACAGAGATACCATTGAGAGCAGTTTGTTAGTTATAGGGCAGGATGCACAGGCCACATCTATTAGAAACATTTTTTTCACTCTGTATCTGAGGGAACTCAGACAGGAGCAACTGAATGAGTAGTGACCCACATGGAAAGCTCTAGGTCTTGGGGACACTAAAAGGGCCTCATTATGTAAGTCTGTCCCACTGTGTGAACTCTATGGTGATATCAACTCTAGTTATTTGAAAAGAAATCCTTGCGATAAAGTCTGAAGGTTTCTTGCAAATCAGAAGGCAAACAGAGCAACTTCCTTAAGGAGGGCTATTTTAAGTTTTGGTTTTTGATACAGAACTGGAAATAATGCTAAAATAAGTTTCTGGAAAAATATCAAACTATATAAACTGTCATATTCTATCACACTTAATGTGAATGAGTACACTCTCTAGGATAAACTTCATTATCATTCCCTTTTCTAGAGAACAGAAAGCTTTTAAAAAAACATCCCAAACTATGTTCATATTTCAAAAAAATAATTGCATATGTTATTCCTCTGGCTTTCACTCAAGCAAACATTTTAATTTTTAAAAAAGGCTGATTCCCAAGTCTTCTTTCTTAAAATCTCTTATCACAAATTAGGTTTTATATTCAGTGATTAGAACTGGCTACTTTTGCACAACCTTGGCATTTTGGGAGAGGAGTGCCTCAACTTCAGCATCTCGGGGGAGTTATGCTTCAGTGATAGTTGTGTGAAAACAGTGATGTGGAAGGCAAAACGGCAGTGCTACCAGTGCAAATCTGTGCAAGTGTGTGTTACCACTTTATTCTCAAAACAACTCCTAAGTTGGTACTTCTACTATCCTTCTATTATCCAATGGACACATATGGAGGTTATGTAATTATTTCAATGCCATGTATGACACACATGTAAGTAAAGCAGTTCTTTACATCCCAGAGCCCACAGATTTTTAATCAGTATACCCTTATTGGTCCACTGCTTAAGAACACACAATATGTAGGCAATAGAAACCCTGCTCCTAGAAGTCTGCAATTGTTACAAAGTCTGGGGGTGAACAAAGACTTCTGGTTATAGTGTGGCATCTGAAGTAAGCCTATTTGTGAATGCTAGGATAGGTCAAAAGCACAATAAGTCAATTTTATGGTTTTAGGAGGACATCATAAGAAAAGTACCTAAGAACTCAGATTCTATTGTCGAAATCCTGACCTGGGTACATATTAATATATATACTCCTTAATTCTAAATTTCTCTTACTAAAAAATAAAATAATAGTAGACATTTCAGCACTGTAAACTATACAAAAATAACAAATATATGATGAAGGAACAATGTTAAACATTACTTTCATGGATTCTAGGGAAACTAAGCAGAGCTCTGTAACTAACTCCAGCAAAGAACCACAGAGTTTTACCATTTTCATGTTTCTGGGATTGAGAGGACATCTAGATGATTACTTGATCCTCCGCTAGTCAGTACCATTACAAGCAAGAAAGGGAGACAGGGTGGTCTTTGCCTTGCATTCATAAGGGAAGGGGCATTACTGACCGAGCTGATGGCGTTGGCTCTGTGACTTGTCGCTGCACACGGATGGCATGGGCACAGTTCTCTTGGCCACCTGGCTGGGTGGAAAGGGGAAGGTCGGGGGAAGTGTGGCTGATCTTCATGGAAGAGTCAGGACAGGGTGTGGGTGGGTCTAGGAAGTCCTCACTGTTCTCCTGCTCATTGGTCTCTGTGTCTGTGTAGTTAAGAGGCTCTTGGTTGTTGTCTTTGCTACCAGAGAACAGGCCTCGCTCTCGCCATGGAACCCAGCACAGTTTCCAAGACACGAAGAGAGAGACACCAAAGAGGGCAAGACCACAGGCAGTAACCACAAGGGTTAGCAGGCTCACAGAGATATCTGCAAAGAAGAAAAAGGAAAAGTCAGTGCAATGATGTCTCTCCTGGCCACCCAGTGTGCAGTCCAGGCAGAGGGACCATCTCATCCACTCATTCCAAAGGGCCTGACTCTGAAGGCCAGGCTGGGAGATGCTGAATCCTGACAATGAGGATTCAGACACAAACCAGAGGCTCCAAGAGCAAAGGGAGAAAGAAGATAACATTGCATGCAAGTTGTGTTTAGAAACAACAGAACACTACGCATTTAAGGAGACTCTGAGTGCCCCTGCAAGTTGATTGAGACTATTCTACAGGAAATTCCAATCATTAAAGCTTTCTGAGCACGGAACTTGTAGCTGTCTTTTAAAATTACCCTGTCATCTCAAAGAGCCATACAATTTAGGAATTAAACTACATTTTTCCTTCTATTAACTTTTTAACAGTCTGAGCTCACATGTTTACTGTAGTTTGTAGCATCAAGAATACCTACCACTTAGGTTTTGAGAACCCAGACCATCACAGCTTGAGTTTCCCCAGTAATAAATCCTGGGGCATCTATTCAAGAGCAAGAGGTTTTCTTAGAAGATAAAAACAAAACAAAACAAAACAAAACAACCCACAGACAGGCAAAGTTCGGGAAGTAGTGTGTTGTGCACCATCAAGCCAGTTATCAAAGTGAAGGCTACAGGTTAAACTGTTAGAGGAGTTCCATGCACCTTAGGGCTATCCCACCCAAGAAGAGAAGGTCCAGGGCCCCTCCACCCACCCCTTTCAATCACTGACTTGAGGGCATCTGTAAAGAACATTTCATACCAACACTAGGAGGAAGAATGAGCTTCAGTGGCCAGAAAACATCCCACATGGAAGGCAGTGCCGAAGCCACAGTGGAGGTCTGCAGGCATGTCACAAAGAGGTAAGGACAAGGAGATACAGCCAGGAATGATGGTGACTGTATGTGGACCATAGTCTCATGGCCACACAGTACTCTACAGCTATACTCATACCTTTCAAGGCAGAATCTAGTCTCTCCCAGGTTCCTATCTCAAGACAGGGTTGGAGAGACTGAAGCATGAATCTGATCTCATCTCTGACACCACTACTTTAAAGGATGTTCCTACATGTCCATCCTGTAACTCAGGTCCCCAAACTCTCCCCAGGTTTTGCCTCTACCAGTTATTTTTTAAAATCTGCACTGCTCTTCCTAGAGTATTCTGAATGTCTATTATGTGATAGACAGTAAGCTAAGTTTTGGAGATACAGCGGGATGACAAACCTTATATGTTCATATTCTAGAGAAATTTAAAAAATTAATATGCATAAGTATTCTATGATTTGTGACAGTTATATTCCTGCTAAATCATGTAGGACCTACACCACTTACCACTAACTAAAACTGATCAACTACTAACCGTATTTTTTTACCCTGACTTTGATTGTTCTTATGAAATGATAATCGTTTTGTCATGAAAATTGCTCTTGAGCCGGGCGGTGGTGGCGCACGCCTTTAATCCCAGCACTCGGGAGGCAGAGGCAGGTGGATCTCTGTGAGTTCGAGGCCAGCCTGGACTACCAAGTGAGTTCCAGGAAAGGCGCAAAGCTACACAGAGAAAACCTGTCTTGAAAAACCAAAAAAAAAAAAAAAAATTGCTCTTGAAAGGAAGCAGCTACCAGGTTGCTGATGGACCAAATGGATACCCTCATTCAACGCAGCCAATCTTTGTTGTGGTAAAAACACTATTTTATTACTGCTTGCAACACTTGGATTCCTGTTCCAATGTATCAGTTGAGCTCAAAATCTCACTGAAGCAAGATGAGCAATTTCCTACAAGGAATATCATCACCACTGAGTAACTTGATGGAATTTCTGGAGTTGTTGTAGAAAAGCCAATCAATACCAAACACATAAGAATAACCAGTTAAGGGGACACTAATCAAATCAAAAACGAAAAATCCCAGGCACAGGGCTGGGGAAGTGGCTTAGATGGCAGGATGCTTGCCCAGTATGCAGATGGTCCAGCACTAGATTCCCAGCACTGCATAGATCAAGCACAATGACACATGCCTGTAATGCCAGAACTGGGAAGGAGAGGCAGGAGGATTAGGATTTCAGTGTCATCCCTGGTCTAATAGTGAGGTCAAGGACAGTTTGTTATACCAAAAACCTTATCTCACACACAGGAAAAAAAAAAGATTTCCAGGTAGAGAGGTGGGAGGAGTAGGCTGTACAGTTGATGGAGGCAAAGTAAAGGCATTAGTCATCTTGCATAGATTTGTGATATGGTTAGGGCAGTGAAGAACAAGGTATGACCCTCAGGCTCCTCTACTTGGCTGTGACATCTCACATAGTTAAATGAAGCCTCTATTGGTACAGACCTCTACAACAGCTAGCTGGAGTCACATTAATTGGCATCGTAGACATCAAGCCCCACCCCCTAGCACCCATAGTAGAATCTGAGCACAAACCAGGCTACACGTAGTAGTGGAATCCCTTGATACCTTCTGTACTCAAGATGCAGGCAAAACTCCTTTAACTACTGCAGTTTTGTTTTGAAAAACACTGTAAGGAGAGCAGCTGCAAAGGCTGGAGGAGGGGGACTGTAGGAGACAGTGGGGTTAGGACTGTGAGGTGGTCACTGTGTATTATCTACTGATCACTCTCCCGTGTCATAATACTCTCCCCCATGGATCCAGTTTAAATCGGAATTCTCTGTGTTGGTCTGGGACACTGACTTGTTCTGCCAGTGGAAGATGAGACAATACACATCATCAGCCTCCAAAGGGAGGTGCTTTTGAGCTCCGACTTAGTGCATGAGAGTAAGAACCCTTATGTCAGGGCTGATCGTCAAGCCTTTGCACCCTAAAAAACTGATTTATGGCACAAGCTCCAAGTCTAGAATGAGAAATAGAGTTAACCTGACTCACAGCCTGTGGCACCGTTGCAAGTGAGGCACAGATGCATGAGTAAAACCTAAAGAGTTGGCGTTTTGAGTCTCTATGATTTTAAAAGGATTTGTTGTCATGGCAAAGAAGTTGGCTAATATATATGACCATATAAATTACTGTCCAAAGCTGGGATGCTTTAAAGAAAAACAAAGGGTAATATTATAATAACTAAATGGGGATAAGATTGTTAACCCTGACTTGTCCCGGGTAAACTAACACATATGTTATCTGGACTTAAGAATTTAATGTGGTGCTGGAGAAATGGCTCAACAATGAAGAATGCTTGCTGTGGAATCATGAGGACAAAATTTTGGATCTCAACAAAAACATAAAAATCCTATACATAAACATACAAACATGAAATTTAAACATAAAAACACAAAACATAAAATCCTATACAAACATAAAATTCTATACACACCTCTGATCCAGCTCTGAGGGGGTACAAACAGGAGCATCACTGGGGCTTCCTGGTTTGCTGAGAAAACATGATGCCCAGGTTTGAGGAGACACTACCACAAAGGAACAGACAGCAAGCAATAGGAGAGAAGACATGACACCTTATGGTCTCTATACACATGAGCAGGTGCACATATAAATGCATATACTCATACACACACACACACACACACACATACACACACACACACACACACACACACACACAGGAAGAGAGGGAGGGAGGAAGAGGGAGAGAGAATGTTTAAAAAATGAATTCAACATGACAGGCCAGGTATGGAGATTTATGTATCTACTTTCTGCACTCAGGAGGCAGAAGCAAGAGAAACATCATAGTTACAGACCAGCCTGCTACATGGCAGGTTTCAGGGCAGCCAAGGATACATAATGAGATACTATCTAAAAATAATAAATAAATAAATAAATAAATAAGTCCCACATGAGCCCTCAGCTCATTTGGCTCAGTACACTACCTCTCAGGGTTCCACTGGGCATACTCAACACGTCAGATAACATGAAGCCTGACCCACTCTTATTAGTAGTCATCAGGCCTCTGACCCAGTTCATAACAATTTCAGCTTACTAAATGACTTCTAGGCTATGTTTCCAAAATCCAGCTTGCTCCTAAGTCCAGTCATGGGGCAAGGAGCATGAAAGGAGAGAGCTTCTCTACCTAAACACTGGATGCCAAGCATTTCAAAGAATTCCTGGCATGAGTATGGCATTTGGTAACAATCCAGCCCATCTGAGGAGCTCTGAAGCCACCTGTGCTGAACTTGAATGATGGAAGGGTGGGTAGGCTGTGGTCTGTAAACTCTGAGGTTGCTAGAATCTTATGGATTCACAGTCTTATAGTTTTTGGTTTTTTGTTTTTGTTTTTGTTTTTTTTTTTTTTTTGAGCACACGGTTACAGCAGACAACAAGAGTAAAAATTTCATATTTACACAAAGACACCAGATGAATTAGCAGTGCTTCAGAATGCCAGAAAGCAATTGTAGCCTGTGTGCCCTCACCAGCCTCCAGTGTGATCATCTGAGTGTCTGTTTCCTGTAGCTCACGTGTCCTCTGGACACACTCCCATCTCCTTATAATTTGACTTCACCAAAGGGGGATGGGGATGGGAAGTCAGCCCAGAATCACAGAATACTTTTAAAGAGATAATTTATTTCTTAATGTTTTTTGGTATGTATATGGTCATTGCTTTGTAAGTTTTAAATGACATATACATTCATTACACATGCTCATTGGCATTTATGCCATGTTTAAAGATGGAAAAGAATAATGATAAAATATACTGAGGTACATTTTCTAAAGAATAAGAACAGTGTAATCAGCCTGTAGCAGGAATCTTACAAGGTCTTATTAATAAAAACAAACCCAAGGCCAGTTACTAGGGTAAATGCTGAAAGATCAGAGAAGCAGAACAAGTCACAGCCTCACCTCGCCAATTTCTCAGCTGATCCTATTTCCTCAGACTGGAAGCCTCTCAGTCCTCATCCAGAGAACCTCAGCTGAACTGTTGCTCAAAAGCCTAAAGGCTTAGCCAGTTCTAGTTCCTGGTTTTCATGCCTTATATACCTTTCTGCTTTCTGCCATCACTTCCTGGGATTAAAAGCTCTTGTTACCACACCTAGCTGTTTCCAGTGTGGCTTTGAACTCACAGAGATCCAGACAGATCTCTGCCTGTGGAATGCTAGGATCAAAGGTGTGTGTGCCATCATTTTCTGGCCTCTATATCTAGTGGCTGTTCTTTTCTCTGACCCTAGACAAGTTTACTAGGGTGCACAATATTTTGGGGAACACAATATCACCACATCAGCCCTTTAGACATGGGTCAAAAAAATTAGATGGCGATTTGGGGCTTGGAAGAGGCAAACGCTAGAGTTCCCTGAAGGCTGGCAGTGATACAGGCAGGTGGCTGTGCATGAAAGTGTAGCAAGAGATGCAAAGGTGACACTTACTCAAGGGTGGAGATAGGAAGAAGTTATCTGCTGCAACTAGGTCTTAACCACTGCACTTAATGTAACATAATGGTATGTTCCTGCACACCAGACACAATATTGTGGCACAGCATTCCAGCTAAATAAGTGCAATTCTAAAGGATGGCTGCAAAATTTTTTAAGTGGCAAGTACTGTTGGCCAATGAAAAAAAGAGCTTGTTCATCCAGTGGTTATGTATGGAATGAGGAACACTAGACATAATCTTAGTTACTTTTCTATTGCTGTGACCAAGGAAACTTGTAAAAGAACACATTTAATTTGGCTTGTGGTTTTGAAGGATTAGATACATGATGCAAAGGAGCAGCTGAGAGCTTACATCTTGATCCCAAAGCAGGGGGCTAAGAGAGACACTGGGAATGGCATAAGTCTTTAGAAACCCAAAGCCTGCCCCTTAGTGACACACCTTCTCCAATAAGGCTATGCCTCCTAATCCTTCCCAAATGGTTCCACCAATAGAGAACCAAGTATTCAAACATAAGAGCCTATGGGGGCCATTCTCATTTCCAACCACCACAGGCCAGAAGGAACAAAGAAAAGAACAAACCAGGAAGATGAGCAACTCAAAGGACACCAGCCAAGCTGAGGCCTCAGAACAAATGGCCAATGGTATGAACCAAATTAGAGCAAGAGACAATTCATTTCTGTACTGAGATTTATGAATAACAGTGCAGATTAAAAAGCATAGATGCAGCAGTAACCATCAAAGAAGACCCTGGAGAGCCCATGTGACCATGAATAAAATAAGACACTGCCTCAAATAGCAGAGCAATGTAGCAACACTCCAGCTAAGGAACTTGATTGAAGGTAAACTTAACCCAGCAAGAACAACATCCCCAACTCAGAAATACAAGCAATAATAGATGGTGTTTACCCCTCACAGAGCTAATAGTTAAAATTAGTGAAAGACTAAGACACAGAAAATGGAGGCAAAAATCAAAGGGGGAAAATGTTTTAAGTTCCCTAAAACCGAAGGACAAGTGGGTAGAGATCCACCCAGCATCCAGAACACAACACTATGATCTTTGATGTTTTTATTGTGAAATTTAATGAAGATTAGAGAGAGCCATAGGGTTGAGATAAAAATAATAAGACACAGAAGCTAAGGAGATGACTTAGTGAGTAAACTGCCTGCTCTGAAAACACAAGGACCTGAGTTCAGATCCCCAACATACATGGAAAAGCCAGATGTGGTCATGCATATCAGTAACCCTAGCACTGAGGAGACGGCGTGAAGGCAGATACCTAGAGCTCACTGGCCAGTGACCCTGGTGGAATTGGTGAACTCCGGGTCAGGAGAGACTCTGTATAAAAACATAAGGTGGAGAGTGACAGCAGAAGAAAAACAACATCAATCTATGTTACACACACACACACACACACACACACACACACACACACACACACACACACGTACATTAAAACACTAGGAAACTGGAACAATAATCCAATTTACCAGAAACTATATACAATGCATACAAATATCTGAAAGAAAAATAAAACTATGTTCAACTTAAAATTTTCTACCCAAATATGCTATTGGTTAAATGTGTAGGGTTTCAAGAGACATTTTTAGAACTGTATGGTGTCTGAAGAGCTACTTCCATGTGTTCATGTGGAAGCCCCTTATGGATGACTGTAGGAAATGAAAATGAAACATATATACAGAGAAAATTTTATTCAACTCAGGAGACCTGTAGAAGAAAACCACAGCACAGGAACTGGGTAACAGTCAAGGGAACAGCCAGTTCTACCTACAGCAGAGACCTGATTGAACATATAGTACACTACCTAGTTAGCAAATGTGGGAAACAAGGAACATGTGAAATCTAATGACATTGGATGTTATTAAAAACACTTAAGGATGATCACTGTATTATGTTATGTGTCAGAGGCACATGTGGAACCATTCTAGGTGATACAAAGCCTGGAATTGGCTTCAAATTACAGAGCAACAAACACTGGCTAGGGTTTGATAACTGAGTTTTGACATGTGGACTTCATAGTATTATTCTCTCTACTTTTGAATGTTTGAAAAATTCCTAAAGTAACATAAAAATGTAAAAGTGCTTCGATGGAGGAAAATGTTGATCTGTGACTTTAACCTTAGGGGTTCATATTTAATAGGTCTTGGATGAGGTCCAGAATCTCCATTTATTTTCCAAACAGAGTTTCTTTGTGTAGCCTTGGCTGTCCTGGAACTCACTCTGTAGACCAAGCTGACCTTGAACTCAGAGATCTGCCTGCCTCTGCCTCTCCTTCCTGAGTGCTGGAATTAAAGGTGTGTGCCACCACCTGGCTCAGAATCTCCAATTTTAACAAGGATCTCAAATCTCAGATGAATCTGATACATGTGGTTTATGGATCACAGTGAATGATTAATCCCTACAACATAATCTTAATCCCTACAAATTAATCCCAGTGTGTGTGTGTGTGTGTGTGTGTGTGTGTGTGTGTGTGTGTGTGTGTGTATGTGTGTGCACTCGTGTGCTCATTTTCAGAACACAAAATGCTTTCCCCACCCTAAGACAATTATGTCTTTGGGACCTAATACAGATAACACCAGGAAATTCTGTTAAGAAATTAGGCCATGGAGAATTTGAGGACGTCACATGGTGCCTTGCAGGGAAAGTGGTAATGTAATTAGATAGAGGAAATAGGAAGACCAGACAGCTCTGTTGATGGGATGTCCAGAGATTCAGAGAACAGAACCAAAGAAGACATTCTGTCTTAGAATGAATCTTTAGCATCATCCTGGAATTTTTAATGTGAGAATTCATTTATCAACATTCCTTTCACGGGACTACATTTAACACTTCATTATATCTGTAAGTTTATACAATAGACTCTTTTACAGTTACAGTTTAAAGAGATAACATTACTGTGAACCTAAAACTGTTCTCAAAGCAGTCTATTCCAACACAAGTGAAGAGGAGGAAAAGGGGGACAAGGGGAGAAGGAAGACAAATATTGCATTCAAACATCCCAGCCCTCTGGAAATCACCAGTGCAAGGGAACTCAACTCCACACCTCAGGAGGCTCCGGGGCATTTTCTGAATAACATACTGGAGAAGACACATGTCATAGATTCCAGGTTAAAATTGAATGCTTTGATGTTAAAATGATTGAGCTTGTCTAGGAAATGCAATCATGCAAAGAGATTGCTATGTAATTAAATTGTAGGTACCACAGCACAGCAGTTATGAGTAGAGCTGCAAGTCACAGTCACATTGTGTGTCTCTAAAGTGGGTGTGGTGACACACTCCTGTAATGTCAGCACTTGGGAGGAACAATCAGGGGAATTATAAGTTCAAGGCCATCTTCCACTACACAGCAAATTCAAAGTCAGTCTGGGCTACACAAGACCTGGACTCAAAGTAACAACAGCAAAAAATGATTTTCATCTCAATACTGATTGTATAACCTTAGGTTAATTTCTCTGTATCTTCATTTGTCATAGTAATCTTGTTAGTCTCTACATTTGGAGTTGTCTGTAATGACTACTCAGAAAATTCCTGATGCTAAGGATAGGGTAATGGAATAGTGGGGATAAGAGTACTTGCTGTGTAAGCAATGGGACCTGAGTTAAAAATCTCCAATATCCATGTAAAAAATGCTGGATATGATTACACATGTGATTACAGAACCTCAGTATCAGGAAAACAGAGAAAGGTGGATCCTGGTAGCTCAACGGCCAGCCAGCCTCACCAAAACAGTAAACTTCCAGGCCAGTGAGAGACCCTGTCTTAAAGGAATAAGGCAGAGGGTGATAAAAGATAGACACCAGATACCCTGCTCTAGCTTCTATGTATACACATACTCCGATACACATGAATACATCATACATAAACACAGCACATAACACATGCCAAAATTCTTTTTTAAAAATTAAAGTAACTGGTGTTAAATAAGTATAAATTATTGTTTTTTATGATGTATCTCAGGTTCAGGGTGCTCCATGTTCAGATTTATTATTGCCACCCATAAGTGATCACTGCAGTTAAAAAACAGGGACTTTATAAGGTGGTCCAGCTATGAACATACACTGAGAGCCTTATCAGTGCCTAGTGGATTTAATTGCTGACAAGAGAAGGCGATTCCCTCACACAACTGAAACACACTAAGAACTAAACTGGAAGTTAATAAAATTAGGGCCGGGCGGTGGTGGCACACCCCTTTAATCCCAGCACTCTGGAGGCAAGGGCAGGCAGATTTCTGTGAGTTCGAGGCTAGCCGGGTCTACAAAGCAAGTTCCAGGAAAGGTGCAAAGCTACACAGAAAAACCCTGTCTCGAAAAACCAAAAATAAATAAATAAATAAATAAATAAATAAATAAATAAATAAATAAATAAATAAAATTAGTCCTTGCCCTTAAGAAACTACTATCCAGGAGAATTCTTATTATTACTATTTTGGGTATTACTATTCCCAATTCAGGGCACTCCTAGATGCTAGAAGTTGGGCATGGAACCAATCCTGAGATTCAGATGACTAAGACTGAAGTTGGTATCTGGAAGTAGGAAGGCTGGGGAAGCAGCACTTGAACTGTGGACAGGTAGATACTGGAGAGTTCTGACATGGTGCTTGGAAAGATCTATGAATGGACTGTTAGGGTGATTCTGATGAGAACTGATAAAGAGGAGAGCTGTTCAAGGTCCCAGGTGATCATGGACAGATTGTTGGCAGACACATGGAGGTATGACTGTTATCTTGACGTTGATAGTAAGGAGGAATGAGTTAGATGGTCCTTGCTGCATGGTGTAAAGAACCAGGGTGAACTGTGCTCATGTACAATGGTTTTGTGGAAGACGGAATGTGCAAACAAAAAAAATGAGACATTTATCTCCAAATATTTCTATGTAATGTATTGAAGGTATGGATTCTCCTTGTAAAAGGCTAACAGAAAATTTAGAGATGACAGAAATCACCGGAAGACAAATTTATTAAGCAAAGAGAAGCTAGAGATTAAAGATCTGGAAACTTCTTGTTTAAAATAATGTTTTTATTTATTCTTTGAGAATTCCATACAATGTATTTTAATTATATTCATCCTCTGCCCCCAACTCCTCCTCCCCTTACCCACCCAACTCCATCTTTCTCATTCTCACCACTTTCTTTTTGTAAATCTATGGAGTCCAGTTTCTGCTGGCCAACTCCCACTATGAGTGGGGTCTACTTTGGAGTGTGGTTCATATACTGGGTATCACTCCATTGAAGAAATCCATATTTCCTTCTATCAACATCAATAAAATATCAATATCTCCCCAGCTAGGGGTGGGACTTCATGCCCAACTATCTTCTTCCATGCTGGGATTTTATCTGGCTTGAGCTTGCGCAGGCCTTGGGACTGCTATCCCAATCACTATGAGTCCACATGTGCATTGTGCTGCCCTGTTATGTCTGGGAAACACTGTTTCTTTAAGTCATCCACCACCTATGGCTCTTAACATTTTCATCCCCTCTTCTGCATATATACCTAAGACTTGAGGGTAAGTGGTACAGATGTCTTATTTTAGAATGAGCATTCCAATATCTCTTATTCTTTGCATACTGACTAGTTTTAGGTATCTGTGTTAATTACCACATACTGTTGGAAGTTGTTTCTTTGATGAGGATTGAGAGATGCAAGTCATTAGGGGTCATTTTATGTCCACTTAGTGAATAATAGTAGCAGGTTTTTCTCCTAGAATCAATGACATACTTAGCCACAGGTTCTTAGGCTCATTCACAGTGTCAAGCAGAGATTCCATCTTATGGAGAGGGATGATCTTAAATCAAACAAAGATGTGATTAGCTGTTCCCTTAACATTTGTGTCACTCTTGTACACAGTGACTACCTGGCAGATAGTTATTGTAGATCATAGGGTTCACAGATGGGTGAGATGGGTGATAACTTCTCCTCTGGTAGTGTGCATAACACCTAGTGTGAATGATAGCCAATAGGGATGAAGCTTAGATTTGAGAAATTCAAGATGGGGTCATAATCTTTCATTAGTTGGTCATATGGCCCCCACTGAGAGAGACATGGGTGTGGGGGAGCTGAAGAACCATGGGAATGCAAGGCATCCTTGGCAGAACTAGGAGTATGTCCAGGAGATACCAATACCCTAGTGCTTTCAAAATATCAGAGCTTAGCACAGTATGTCTGGAAGAAAGAACATTTAACCAAACTGGATTCTTTATGAATCTTAAGAGTTCATAGAGTTTGCCTTGTTTGGGCTTGGCTGGGATCTGATACCCCTTTCTTCTCTGTCTCCTCCTTTGGGAATGGACATCTCTATGCTACTCTAGGCTGTGCTGTGCTGTGCTATCCTAGCCTATCTAATTCTACCACTAAAATTTGGAAACCTTATATTGTTGATTTCATTAGTTCACAACAGGAAGGCAGTGTGCCTCAGAGTGAGTAACACCTTGAGTTCTACTTATCTCTGATTAAATGACATTTAGATGAGATTCTTCATTTTAACTTTAGAACTAATGCTCAAAGAGGTTAAACCCTGGGGGATTTCGAAATGTAATGAATGTGTTTTGCAAGTGAAAAGAATATGGATTACAGAAGACTAGGAATGTAATAGCACAGACCAAATAGTTTTGTCTCCTCAAAATTCATATGGCATCCCAGGTGGGGCAGGAGGCTGGAAGCAGGAGTATTAGGAGTTCAAGGGATCTTTGGCTATACAGCAAGCTCAAGCCAGCTTGGGCCATGTGAGACGTTATCTCCAAACAAATAAAGAAACAAAAGTATTGAAACCCTAACTCCAATGGTAATGGTGATTGTATTAGAAGGTGTAGCCTTTGAAGGTGCTAAGATTAATTCCCTCATAACAACATTATTTCCCATCCTTCCCTCCCAGAGAAATGTCCTTCCCCCTTTCATCTATGAGATAGGCACCTGTGGACAGGGAAGCACCACATCTCGAGCTGCGCCTGTGCAGATCTCTTCAGAGCAGAAGGTCACTCTTGTGCTGTGGGATGGTCTGTATGTCAAATGTGTTGCTGATTGGTCAATAAATAAAACACTGATTGGCCAGTAGCCAGACAGGAAGTATAGGCGGGACTAACAGAGAGGAGAATTGAGAGAACAGGAAGGCGGAGGGAGACACTGCCAGCCGCCGCCATGACAAGCAGCATGTGAAGATGCCGGTAAGCCATGAGCCACGTGGCAAGGTACAGATTTATAGAAATGGATTAATTTAAGATATAAAAACAGTTAGCAAGAAGCCTGGCACGGCCATACAGTTTGTAAGCAATGTAAGTCTCTGTGTTTACTTGGTTGTGTCTGAGTGGCTATGGGACTGGCGGGTGACAGAGATTTGTCCTGACTGTGGGCCAGGCAGGAAAACTCTAGCTACACTCTTGGACTGTTCTATTGCTGTGAAGAGATACCATGAACAAAGCCATTTATAGAAGAAAGTATTTAATTGGAGGTTTGCTCACAGTTTCAGAGGATGAATTCATGACCATGATGGTGGGGTCTGTGGAGGCAGGCAGGCATGGGGCTGGGGCAGTAGCTGACAGCTTATATAGGAATCACAGCAGGAGGCAGGGTGCAAATACTGGGCCTGGAGTATCCTTTTGAAACCTGAAAGCCTACCCTAGTGACACAGCTTCTCCAACAAGGCCATATATCATAATCTTTCCTAACACTTCACTAACTAGGAACTAAACATTCAATACATGAGCATTTAGGGGCCATTCTCACTCAAACCTTCATGCATAGGTCACTGTCTGATCAAATGTATACAGGGTTCTGGTGAAGCCTGACAACTGACCTTGGGCTCACAAGACTGTCTCTATCTAGGGCTAAAGTCACCATAATAGTTCCCATTATATCCACCACTCAGAGTGCTATCCAACTCCAGGCTACAATTTATGGCTATTCCTGATTTTTATTCCTACAGCAGACATGAGATTCTTTTAGCAGTAGCTCATGGTGAAAATTGCAAGGATTAAGGAGCATTAACTCGGGCCTACAGGGGCCCATTATTAAGGTGCTGAGCCAGGTAAACAGATCACACAGCTGCCTTAACTCTAAGAAGGCCATGAGTAAAATGAACTGGAATACAGATCCTAGCAATTGGCATCAACTACTTTTTTTTCTGTTACTAATGCAGAGCATGGTCTATCTGTAACCAGACCATGTCCACAGATTCCTTCCTTAGAAGGCTGCCCAAAAGATTCTGCCTGTGTAACTAAGCAGCTGGCCTAAAATTAGCATGGGGAGACATGTTCTTTTGCACCTTATTTTGCAAAGTGTTGTTTCATGGGTGTGACCAGCTCTTCACACTAACATTGCCACCTCTGCCTCAGCCAAATGAGGCTACACAGGGGCTGCAGGTGCAAGCACTCATGGCTGGCCTGCAGCACCTGTGTTTATAATTCCTCACTTCCAAAGCCTGCTATACCCAAGCCTTCACTGTCTGCATAAGAGGTAGGCTCAGTCACCACATATGTTTGGCGATTGTGCTTCCATTCTTTTTGTACTTGCTCCCTCCAGAAATTATTTCATTGTGGGGAAAATCTACTTATAATATCTTACCACTTACTTAGTTGGAAGAAAATGCTTGTAGAATCTACAATTTCTCATTAGTTTTTGCTTTTGAATTTTTGAGACAGGGTCTAGATATGTAGCTCAGGCTGGCATGGAACTATGTAGTCCAGAATTTTTTTTTTTAATTCTTTGTGTCTTTCACATCATGCCAACTGATCCTACCCATCTCCCTCCTCACCCCAAAATAAAACAAAATAAAATTTAAGAGAAAAATAAGAAAAAGAAAAGAGCAAGAAAGAAAAGAAAAATGGAAGGGGAAAATCCCATCACAGAAGTTGCAGTATGACACAGTGAGTCACAAAGTAAACCCCTTTATTCATGTATTTTTACATGCAGGCATTGATGGAAAAGAATCACTCTAGGCCCCTGGTCTCTGCTGTACTATAGACACTGAGCCCTCACTGGGACTCTTTCTGGACATCTCATTGCTGCCCTATGTCATGGAGATCCTGCAGCCCTGGGTCCACAGAACTGAACCCCCGGCCCTGCCCCTACACTCCAGAAGATACAGATGGGGTGGATATTGGAGTGGGCCAATATATAACCCTGGTTCTGGGCCCAGGTATTTTCAGGGTTGGTCAGTCTGCCAGCTCTCCCCTGTCTTCGCCACCAGGGTGGGCTCTCCAGGATTGCTATGGCTAGTTCCCCATTTGTAGTCATGTGCAGGGCCAGTTCTCTGGCTTTCATGCCCTCAGGACTGATTCTCCCACACCTACACCTTCAGGGCCAGCTCTACTGTGTTGCCCAGGCATGGTGTAAGAGCCACTCTCCTGAGTGCTGCAGCTGATAATGGGGCAGGAACAGCTCTCCCACCTGCCTCAAGCATCAAGTTGGGGAGGTCATTTCTCTCCCACCCATGCCACCACAAGACAGATGAGTAATAGGCACAGCTTTCTCTCCCATGCTTACAACCTCAGAGCTGGCTTACCCACACCTCTGCCAACAGGGTTAGCTCTATTGTGTTGCCTAGGTGAGGTGTAGGGCCTGCTCTCCAGAGTGTTGCAGCTGGTGAGGGGTCAGGGACAGTTCTCCCATATGTATCAGGCACTGACGGGCACGGGGGGGGGGGGGGGGGGGGGGGGTGTCTGGTCTGTTTTAAATTTGCAATCCATCCTCCTACCTCTGCTAGGATTACAGATTTGCACCACCATGCTCAGCCCCCATGTTTTGTATATATTGCGATTCTGGCCCATGTAGAATAAACAGAAATATTCAGATGTGCTAGAATTGCTGATAAATTATAGAAGATTGATATGCAGATGGTCTTAGCCAGAGGGAGACATCTGCCTGAGGGCTGGGAGAGACCATCTTGAAACACAACAAGAGCAGGTGGTGACAAAGGACAGGCTGAAGAGGTCAATAGCGCTCCTTGGTGTGTCCACAAGAAAGTACAGCCCCACCCCACCCACCAGTGCCCTGTGGAGCTACAGTGAGGTGGGAGCATATACCTAGAGACAGGATATGCAGCTGTTACTCAGAGACTGCAGGCTGCCTACAGTGTCTACAGTTCATTCTTCACCTCTGTCATAGGGAGACATTCCTCTTCACCTGGCTGTGTACCTGCACAACAGCTTACCACAGTGCTTTTATTCTATTTCCTGACATTTCCTTGAAGCTGAGGCCTTCTGCATTGGCCCGATAATTCACACCTCCCACAGGACCCTTTTCCCAGCCTTTTCAGTCAGAATTCTTTGCTAGGCCAGCTCTGTTCTCACTTTGATCCAATTTTGTTCAAATTTCTCATCTACACTGGGAAACAAGATCAAAAGGTTGCTGACAAGCACCATTCTGAACTAGTGTTTAAAAGCATCTCATAAACCAACATCTGCTTCTTCCCATATGGATCTGTATGAGGAGTGATGTTTCCCTAGATAAACATGATTACTTCTCTCAGCCCTTCACCATTCAACAAGGAAGTGGATTGCTTGTCTAGAAAGTCCAGACTCAGTCCTGCCTCTTGCTTCCATCTGGCATCTGCATAGGGCATGGTGCTGCATTGGGAATCTGGTTTGGGCTTTAGATCCCAGAATTCAGCAGACTTCCCTTTAGGTCCTTCTTCAGACATGGGTGATCACCTTCAAAACAGAGACTTGCCCTTGTCACAACTGGCCTGGCTGAAAGCAGACTATGTATTTGCTTTCTGTTGGCTGGGCCTATGCTGGAGTGGCTGGAGGACTCACAGGCTTTATTAGTATGAATGGAGTGCTGTGGGGAGGGAAGTCATGAGGAAACAACCTGGAGATTGAGTGCAGCCTTGTCTTATGCGGGCTTGACTTAAGCACAAGCTGTTCCTTCAGAGTCTCCTAATAGTTCTTGAAAGAGCGCAGTTCCTGGTGAGTCCCAGGAAATTTGGAGACAAAGAGCCAATGGATTTTATGTCTAAGTATCTGAAGGCTATTTAGGCTCTAGCCACCTCACAGTTCTGGTTCCAAAGATTATGTTCTTTTAAATTAGGAACTTAAAGAAAATCCTATACTCACATAACTTCTCATTTGTACAGGTCATTCTTTATAGTCAAAGGCCCTCTTTTAATACCTGCTTATGAAACCCTGTCCTCATACTTGAATTTGACCTCTATCAATGGGAGACACTGAAAATTCCACCATCACAAATACACAGACCTCCATTCTCTTCACTGCTTTCAGCCACTCCAGCCTGACCCTTATGAATTATATCCCAGGCTTCCCATGCCTTGTGCTCCAATTGATTTTTAGCCAATAGGAAGTTCTAATGGAAAACTAGATGGCAGGGGCAGAGGCCAGCTAAGGCATTTAATCCCTCAGCTGCATTCTTGTTGCCATCATGTCATGTGTGTCCTGATGCTCAAGCCACAGCTCCTCTTCTAGGTCCTTCTGTATCTACAAGTGGTGACAGCTCCCTTCTGTTACTGGCTCTAGAGTATGCATTATTCCTCAATGGTTCCCTTGAACCCTGACCTCAATACTGCAGAGAGTACTTGTGTTCAACTTCCCACAAATTACCCAGTTTGATCATGCTGCCAGCTTCCACTAGGACCCAGACTACTTCATGGTAGAATTGGTTATTTTCTATCCTGGGCCCTAGCTCTAGCTACCTGGATAACATCAAGGAAGCTTATCTCAAGATTCCTAATATATAAAACAAAAACATATTGAGATGGAAGAGCCTTCCAGATTTCATCTTCTCAAATAGAGTGAAAATTTCTATTTCTAACATATCTCTATGATCCAGCTTGCATCAGTTCACAAGACACACTCTTGTTTGATAAGTGATAAAATCATAAGCTATATATCATTTATACTTATATCTATTCTTACTCTACTAAAAATGTGTTTAAGGAAAAAAAACTTCTAAGAACTATGTGCAAGCTTGAGTACTTATAGAGAGAACCATCATTAAGATCACTTGTTCAGGTTGGGCATGGTGATATGGGCCCTCAACCCCAAAGTCAGGAGGCAGAGGGAATAAGATCCAGAGTCTGAGGATAACCAAGACTCTGTAGCAAATTCATGGCAAGGCTAGGCTGTATGAGGTTGTATTTAAAACAAAAAAAATTACTCATTCTCAGGACTGAAAATGAAACAATATTTCACTCTTTTCTGAGTGTTTACTACTACATATAGCACATAACAGAAGGAAAATGGGCCATGGAGAAAGACATAATTTCTTAAACTAACTTTACAACACACTATACTGAAGTGCCTCTCTGGAAGACACTATGTTACCAGAGTTACTGTGTGACCTCTTCAGAAGATGCTAGAGAAATGACATCTCCAAAAGAGGCTCTTAGGAATAGAAGATGTCTTCAAATAGCCTTGCTCCTTTGGTCAAGACTAAACTTGGAAGAACTTACCCTCAAAGATTTCCCAGAGTCTAAGTATAGGAGATTCCCTTCACACTCCTCTCCACTTTCCCCATCTGGTTTTAACCCTAGTGCATGGTTAACAGCCAGACATGGTCTAATGTATAACCCTTACCAGTGTGGCCCTCCATACCCCACATCCTAAGTTATTGATTTTTCTGTGCCAAAGTCAGTCTTGGACGGCTGGTAACTAGTTAAAAGCTATGCATTTATTAACTATCACCTTTCCTCCACAAATTATATAATTTGAAATTAATTTCCCTTTAGCCATATTTAATGCTATTGAAATGCAGGCAATATCTTTTCAATCACTCATTTTTACTAGCAGTATTATTAATTGAATGGCCAAGATAAGATGAAGAAATATAGCAATTTTTCTAAGGAACACCAACCAGGAAAAAAATGGTTAAGACTTCAATACTATTCTTGACACTCACAGGAAGATGCGAGGGTACCAGCTGTTCTCACAATGCTCTCATGAGGCTGGTCCTCCATGAGTTGTAAGTACTCCACATAACAGGCAGTGGGCAGAACTTTAGCTGTAGACAGGTGATGACAGTTTCACCTAAGACTTTTCCAAATCTCATATCCTTTTATGCCTGGTAGTATTTTCTACATTTAAAAAATTACAGTAAAATACACATAACATACAATGTAGCATCTACACATATTGAAACGCACAGTTCACTGCCATGACGAACACTCACTGCTCCTATTTACAGAACTCTTTTGTCATCCCACACTGGATCTCAGTACTCATTAACTCCTCAGTCCACATTTCCCACACCCCTAACTAAGCTCCCGTTAGCACTGCCTACTTTATATCACTATGATGAACCAAGTGTTTTGTGTCGTTTGAATGAAAGTCAATCACGAGACAAGAGCTTGACTTTGAAAAGGGGCAAAGAAAAGAACCAGAGCATAGGCAAGAGGGCAAGGTACCCGGGTAGGGGGTGCAGGCAGGACAGCAGGGTGCCTAGGCAGGAGGAACAGGAGGCAGGATGCTGCACAAATACCAAGTAAAGAATAGACTCTTGGGGGCACAACCCAAATGATGCTCTGGACACAGGTATATGAAATACAAAAAGGTGATGTCTAATAGTCTCCGAATCTCTGACCCTGAATGTAAATATGCTCTCCTGTGGGATTACACAAATCTCACACTCTTGTGGGCAGTCATGATTACCCTATATCATGAGGGGCCCAAGCAGTTACAGCCATGAGACGCTATCTAAAAACTGGCTTAAGTTTGAAGTGCTTTCTACATTCCAGAAATGTGAGCACTGTAGACAGGAGTAATAAGGACTCCCTACATCATCAGAAGAGAGCAAGGTTCTTATAGCTAAAGGACTGGAAGAAACCAAGGCCATATCGGTGGCAGCAGGCCAGAGGGTAGACTGTAGAAAGAACAGGCTTGAGCAAGAAGCCAACACAAGGAAAGCAGAAGAAACACCAGTTAAAAGAAAAATCAATGAGAGCATAAATGAGGCAGTATTAGGAAGGCTATAGGCTTAGCCAAAACACAACATAAACATTTGTGTAATATATTATCCCCCGCCCCATTCCCGATTGCAGACTCAGGAAAGCACAATGCATGACTGGCCAGGGGTTCTTTTCTAATCTGGTCAGGTAAAGACTAGTTACTGATCCAGAAGGCGTATTTGTGTCCTGGGCCCACAAATGGATCTTATGCTGGAAGACATTTGGATTACACAATAATTAATGAAAAACAAATAAGAGGTACTGAAAAAGTTGGAAAAGATGAGACATTATCATAAAAATATGTAAGACTCACCTAGCAGTGGACAGCTGAAAGACAGATATCTTTGACAAAAACATATGACTTTAGGTTTACTAAATACCAGTAATAGCTATATACAAAATTCCTCTTAAGCCCCCTGCCAGAGTACTACCTAAGGCAATACCATCTCCTCACCTAACTGCTGAGGTCTCAGGCCTCCCAGGGTTTCCCAGCCCCTTGATAAATACCTACTTAATTTCTACTGCTGTGACTCAAAGTACATGTCAGAAGGCTCTTGGCCAGCACTGAAAAATTAACTGTAAAGAGCACTTCCTTCTATCTCTTGTCATAAAACCATTGTGCCCCTCAACCTTTTTTTTTTTTTTTTTTTTTTTTTGGTTTTTCGAGACAGGGTTTCTCTGTGTAGCTTTGCGCCTTTTCCTGGAACTCACTTGGTAGCCCAGTCTGGCCTCGAACTCACAGAGATCCGCCTGGCTCTGCCTCCTGAGTGCTGGGATTAAAGGCGTGCGCCACCACCGCCCGGCTTGCCCCTCAACCTTTAAATTTACACACATTTTTAAAATTTTTATTTTTGAGAGTATATAATTAAAATATTTTCTCCTTTTTTCTTCCTTCCTCTAAGTCCTCTTACATATCTCTCTCCACTCTTCCTGAAATTCATGGCCTCTTTTTAAACTCATTATTACTGCATGTATATATATCCCTAAATATAACCTGTTTGCTCCACATAACATTACTTGTATGTTTTCAGGGCTGGCCATTTGGCACTCAACAACCACGTGGTATGCTCTTCTCCTGGGAGGATTACTTCTGTTCCCAGCTTTCCTCAGTTGCCTATAGTTCTCTGTGTAGAGTTGAGTCCTCTTGGGTTTTCCCTGTGCAGTTTAGCATGTCCTTTGATGTCATCCTTGTTCAGCTCACATTTAGGCAGTCACACTGTTGTGACTTTATAGGTGTAGCTTCTCACATTTCTAGGAGACAATCTCACAGCAAACTCCCTGATCCTCTGTCTCTTACGATCTTTCCTCCTTTTCCCCCAATGTTTCCTGAGTGTAAATATGGGAGTTTTTTGTAGATGTATCCATTGGAAGTGAATTCCATTTGAAGTAAGGGAAGACATGTGCTTGTTTGTTTGCAAATTAATGGGATAGAACATATCAGATGACAGTGGCAGAAACACAAGTTGCCATAAAAGAAAGCAACAGCCAAAGACAGAGTCGATGCAATCATGTCATGTTCAACTCTCAAGAGCATATAACTGAAGACTTTGGATATAAGTAACTGAATTCTTCCATTAGTGCAAGAGTAAGGACATAAACTGTTTCCATTTCTGAGGTCTCAACATACTTCATATCTTGGTAATGAGTAGCTTTATATAAAATCATAATATTGTGCTGGATACATTAGCTCAGATTGCAATTAATGGCATTCCTGAAGATGGTACTGGAGGCTGTCCTGTGCTGCCCCCTCATTTGTATGTGTACACACACACATACACACACACACACACACACACACACACACACACACACACACACACACATTTGAAATGGAAAACTTCCTCACTATGTGTATGTGTACATAGTCTAGTGTCAGTGGACAAAATTTGAAGTATTATTTACAGTAAGGAGTGAATTAGCAGAAAGCTAAAATTAGGCAAGAGTAAATAAATAAGGTTGTTTTGTGAATAGACTCACAGGAATGAACTGAATCCTGTCCCTCTCCATTTTTAAAAAATGCTCTGTGTGTGTGTGTGTGTGTGTGTGTGTGTGTGTGTGTATCTACTTGGATTATTATTAAATTTATAAATAAATATACAGAGGTTAAATTAATATACAGACAACATACTTTAAAGTGGGAAGCTAAACCATTGCAAATTCTGACCAATAGGGATCGCAAAGTGCCCAGAAGTGCTCCATCTTGGGAAACTACAGGCAGAAAGTACAGAAAAAGCACCTGTGAAGAGTCTGCTCTTGGAAGCTTCTGCCCAGCACTGTCACAGGCTGCCACAGGGTAGAGCACCCAGATGGCCTGGGAAGGGTACCTGAGTCCAAGAAAGTGCACAGCATCCTGGGAGGTGTGCTCTACTGAGGAACTGTGATTAAGCATCCCTTACCAATGGGTACTCCAAAGCCTCTGGTACACAGCCTGCCATCTGTGTACCCATGTGCTTCTCTTCTACCTGGCCATAGGGTGTTTAGTGGAAGTCCTTAATTGTGATCTTAATTTTCCCTCTGATCCAGAAACATGGAATCAGCTTCACCAAACACACATCTTCCACTTGCAACCAGTGTGGCTTGGAGAGAAACATGAAAAATGGCATCAGAAATGCTCACAAATGGCTTCCTCATCTTCTCTAGCCACAAGGTTGGTTTTGCTTTCTAAGATAATAAAAAGTTGCTTTTCTCACTTTATAGCGCAAATGTTTATTAAAATATTAAAAGAGAATCTTCCTTACTGCAATTAAGAACCAGTGAACCTCAGAGCAATTTTTACTTGAGGTAATATTCAAGGGCCTGCAACGGGAGAGCTTATATGGTTGAACTAGAGCCAAGTTGCTGGGTCATAGCCAATGTCCACAGCAGGAAAGAACAATTAGCAACTTGAAGCAATTTTGTGTTTACAGTCATTCAGCAAGCAAAGTTCTGTGTAAATAGGCCCCGTTGCCATAATTACAGGGATCAGTTCAGAAAATATTGATAGAGGCCAGATACCTACAGTGGGACATTCAAACATACTTCAGGAAATGTTCTCTGGGAACATAATAAAGTTATCTAACAGTTTGCATGCAAGCAGAATAGTAATAAAACACGATGAGACTAAGTGCCTTAATGGTGTACCACTTTTTCTGTGGCTATCCAAACTCCCCCCGCCCAAAGATACAACAACATTTCAGAGCACTGTATTAAACAAGAATCTTTATAAAGACTATGGCTTATATCCTACTATTTTTGCATGTGGCAGAGAGCTTCAAATTTTTATCTCCTGAAAATTACCTTTAGTACTATATACAGAAGTCACAAAAAGCTCCAAAAGACTGAATTTGTGGCCACAGTACCCACAATACTATCAAATTTTAATTGGAAGCTAAATGTCCTTTTACAGAACAGGTATAGAAATGGAAAAGTAAAAACCAACAACATCATACCATTGTTGTATTCAGAAGAGCATATGGAGAATGTAAAGTCATCAAAAACGAGTTGGCTGAAGTCAGTAGGATGTGCCACAAGAGAGGTACGTTTCCATGTCAGAGTATCTACTGACAAATTGTTTAAATCATAGTTTCCCAGAAGTGGCAGAGGAAACTTCTCTATTGAGTCTGACTTCATCTTTTTAGCAATCCCTCCTGACTCTGGTGCCCAGGAGAGGGGCACATTTGTTAGTTACTGGAAAGCTGCATTTCTGTGTGAATGTAAAAATGTACTAGAGTATTTATTTGTGTTCCAACACAATAGCAAGAACATAACTCTGGCAGCTGTCTGTGAGTTCTGAAAACGAGCTTCTGTTCAAATGATGTGCTATAGCTGGCTCATGGAAGCTCTTAAGAGTCAATTATCAAATTTTCAGGAATTTTAAAGGCTGGTTATTAAACAAAGGCATTGGTAAAGGTGAAATAATATAAACTTCTAATTAAATGATATTGGAAAGAAAGGTAATAAATACCCCAGAATAATCATTTCCTATTAATTCTTACTACATATTTCTATTATCTACTCAGAATACCTGTGCTATCTGTGTAGTGGAAATACTAGATGGTGACATGTAATCAGGAATCTCTTCCCAACTCCACCTCCAGCTATATTGTTTTAGTAGCTTGAAATGGGCCATGATAGAAGTATCGATACCGATGAAATTGCAAACATCAAAAATCAAGGTTTGATTCATGGTTTTGTTGATAGCCCATGAGAGTGACAGAGGATTTCAATGTCACAGATAAAAACTGTGTCACACTTGTGGACATTACACTGGGAATTCCACAGAAAATTGAGGCTATTTTTTTCTAGGATTAAAAAACAATTATCTGTCTCAACTGACAAGTTGCTTACATTAATGGCCAACAAGTGAGGTTTTTTGACATGTGGTTGTGGTGTTTCACTTTAGTCTTAACATAAATGAAACTATCAGTATATATGGTAGACCTATACTCCTTTGTCAGTTGCAATCAAACGTTGCTATGGAAATGGGAGCTTGATAAAAATAAAAGCATTCTATGTGAATCAATTGTAATATAATTGATTAAATGAAATGTGTATTTTATTATGAGTTTTCTTGTATAATCTTTATATGGACGACATTTATTATGAACTTATGGGTATACTAACAGATACACTTTTTATTCTGGACAGCTAGTTGTTACATAGGTACTAGTATGTCACCCTTCCCAATCCAGGAGGTGGAGAATCTGACTTTCTTGCAGAATCATAGGCAACTATGTTTCTGCTCATATCTCTACTGTTCTTTAAATCTTTAATAAAAAATCCCAGTTTCAGAATTCAAAAAACTTACCTCAGTAGCCTTACTTTTGCAGTATCAGTGGCTGTCACCAGATGGCATCAGGGCTGGGTATGACCTTGGGCAGTTACTTTGATGTAGAGGAGGATAAGAAATCTCTGAGTCATAATAATATGTAAACAAAACAAAACAAAACCTGAATCTGCTCATGAGATGGCTAAAGAACCCCCATACTTCTCTATCTGGGTAACTTTCTTCACAGCAAATACTTTTCATCCTTGAAGAAAAAGTTATAAAATCTATGCATGCTTGATGATTGCCTCAAAAGCTTGTTAAAAGTAGATTCCTGAGCTAAGCCTCCAGAGAACTGGTATTTAATGAGTCTCAGGAATCTACATTTTTAAATAAATGCCCCCAAGTATTCTGAAGGCAGGGGCTGGCTTGAAATTTACAGTGAGAAAGGCAGTGTTGTGGCACACTCAACATAAACATGGTAGTTACCAAAGCTCCCCATTGTTCTCCTAAGCCCACTCTGGTTCCATCAATCTGGCCATAGGAGCTCTCTTCTTTTCTTTCTGGCTTTTCTCTTCAGCTGGAATGAGTCTCACCAAACCCACCCATTCCCCAACAAAGTTTCTTTGTTCCCAGCTTAAAAAAAAAAAAAAGACATATGTTGGCTATCATAAACAGCCTTACGAAAAATCTCCCTAGTCAAGAGGGACAGAATCTGATAAGAAGCACAGGAGGTTCCCTATCACTTGGTTTGAATCTGGAACACCTTTTCCAAATGCTGATGAACCATCTGCTAAGTTGGCTTAAGACTTTGCCAGGGATGGACACGGAGCTGACAATCTTCCATTTCTAGATTCCATGTATCTTCCACTGTGAGGACTGGGCTCTGTGCCCAACTCTATCTGCTGATGGAGCCGCCTCTATTGGACGTCTTCTAGCATCTGTCACCATTATTCTCTCTCCCCAGGCAAGGAGATATCTTCTTTGTCAGTTTGAACATAAAGTAAAATAACAACATTTCTGATTATTCTTTGGGTGTTTCCAAAACTGCAATTAATTCTAGCCATTGGAATTCCTGAAAGTATCTCCACAGCATATCCTTTATGAAAGTTCCTAGATATATATTAGCCAAGCTCTTTCATTTGTGTGCCTTAAAGCATTTTCATTTGTACTCACTGGTAGGTAAGAGTGGCCAAGATAATGGGGTCTCTCCCAATCCACTCAAAAGTGAAGAATGGAAGACTATGAAAGTTTTAAAAATTATTTTCATTCTTCTTAAGTTATTTGGAATCTAACTGTATAAAATGTACCTTTTATTCACTTGAAGACTATGTCAAAACTTTAAATAAGAAAAACTATACCTTTGTTTAAGCAATCTATATTATTGAACATGAACTGAGCTATATCCATCCAGCCAAATCAAGAAAACTAATAGTGAAATATGATGAGGAGTCATTTTCTAGGGGTTGGAGGTATATAGTTCAGTTGGTACAATACTTGCTTACCATACACAAAGCCCCAGGTTCCATCCCCAGCATCTCCTAAACCAGGCATGGTGGCACATGCTTGTGATCCCTGCCCTCAGGAGAGGGGAAGTCATTGTCAGCTATATATCAAGTTCTTTTCCAGGATGCAGAGGGGCTCACAAACCCTGTCTCTGAAAGGGGAAAAAATCTGCTTTCTATAAACCACATACTGATGTGGCTGTGGGAGCAGTAGGGGAAAGCTCAGCTTCAGCTCCTTAGGCACATAGGTGTCCCCAAGACAATCTTAGAGAAACTCAGGGCTTGGTGAAACAAGTTTTAAAACCACTACACAGATGCAAAAGTTCAGTGCTCACTTCAGTTTATTACCTGCTCTTCTTTGCCATTTAAGTAACCTGCCACATTCCTGGCTTTTAACACGTCTACAGCATCCTTGGCACACTGCCTTTCTTAGTGTCTTTACACATCACCATGACAGAACTGTTCAACTGAAAATATTCTGAGCATGATTTCCAGCAGTTGGTGATTAAGTTCTGCAACAAAAACATGTGTTTCAACATTGAAAATCAAATGTAGCATGCAGTCTGGGGGAAGAGGCATCAACTTTCAACTACAGGATGTTTATGGAACTGTCCAATAAACTGTACTGCCCTGAGCCTAACACAGTAATATGATTATAACAGCAAAGTTACTTTACTACTAAAAATGCCCTTTGAGAAAATCCTTCAGATTTATGAGAGAAACAATCTTTCAATGGTCTCTCCTTGTCTCCCCTCACTCATGATTTCTTTAGTTATCACTGACTTCTGACGAGGATGGTAAGACAGAGATATATTCTGAGAAATGTAAATACAATATTATTTAGCATACAATATGTAACAAACTCTCATTTTGCAAATATCTCATACCTTTCAGGTTTGGACAATATAATTCCATGTTAGAACTTGATGACAATGACCAGAATTCAGTCAAAACCAAGTATCTACTCAGACCATCCACTCTTCTTACATCTATCCTAACATTTATCAAGCACCTATTATGCTTTGAGCACTGGGCAAATGGGGGGAATAAAAAGATGAAAATATGTATCACATTCCTTCAGCAAATTGCCAGGCTAAAGAAGGAAGCAGATACATGGACAGATAGAAGAGCTGATACCAGGATAGGGAAAGAATAGGTGAACAGAGAATTCAGGGGACTAAGACAGAGAAAGCAGAAGACTAAGGAGTGGTCAAGAAAAATGAATGAGAAAGGAAAAGAAAGAGGTCCAAAAGAATCAGTTTGGGCTTAGGGGCAGTTTAAGAGTTAAGAAACAGCAGCCAACTCAACATAAAATGAGGGGTGTCATATAATGCAACCTGGTTAGCCTAGTATGTATCACACAGAGCACCTTGGTCTTGGTGCAGCTGCTGACTGGAGCCACTGAAGAGTTTTCTAAAGGACAGCAGTGAGTCATATCTAGTATTCAGAAAGTCTACTCTTGCCTTCATGGAGATAGATTTTGACAGTAAAAAACAGGTGTAGGAAGCAGGTAGGAGCTTCCACAGCTCAGGGAATAGCCTTATGGTGTGAAATCGGGTGATAGTCAGAACAATGGAGATGGGAGACAGATATAATAAGGAAGAATTACGAGGGTAACGCTACTGGACATAGGTGGTGATAGATATGGATAGCTGTGGTGGTAAGGGCAATGATTTCTCTGAAATGACTCCCTCTTTATGATTTGAGTGATTGGGGGTGGGAGTAGTATCACCTACTGAGATGAGAAAAAAATAGAATTGGGGGAATGCCTTTACCATTTACTTAGTATTTGAGTACCACAAGTTGGTTCAGGTATTGTGAGCACATTGAAGGGGATAAATGCAGCTTATATACTAGTGAGGGAAGTCACACACAACACAAGCAAAGAACATTATGTAAATGCTGATATATGTTCTCTGAAGAAAAGAAAGCCTGGGAAAGAAAAGGCCCATAAGACCTTTCTAAGAAGTTACTTATTGAACAATGAGGCTAATTAAAAAGCGGTGAGGCACATGGGACCTGTGAGGATGAGATCATGTTGAATCACATGTCACTCTGTCCGAGTGGAGATCAGTAGAACCCAGGCTAGAATATAGATTTGGATTTATCATTATAGGAGAGTCTTCCAAGTCTTGAGATGGAAGAAGACAACTTGGGAGATAAACCTAAGTGAGGAGACAATGGGTCAGGCTTAAAAGGGGCAAAATGCCAACATTTATAGAGCAAGTGGAAGAAAAGAAACCAATGAGAGAAGAAAAGAAGAATGGGATCCACTGTTACATAGCTTTTGAGGCTAGAAGGCAGCACTCACCATTTTGAATGCAGCAGCATCCTAATGACTGAAATGTGCCACCCACCTGGGTTAGCAATTAGCAGGTCACTGGTAACTGTAGCTGATGCAGCCTCAGGAAGGGTGGGTGTGGGAATTGGACTACAGTGGTGTTAAGGCGTGTGTGTGGCAGGGGGCGGGAGGCGGGGACCTCAGCCTCATTATCTGTGTGAGAGCAGGGAGAATGTCCACATGAGGACCAGAGCTGGCCAGTCAGGGAGGATAAACTGAAGCCACATTTTCCAACAAAGTGCATAGAGCTGGAACAGAGGGCATGCTCACTATGTCTGCTAATCATGCACAGCACTGGCTATTCCAACCAGTGACCCCTAACTAGAGTAAGCCAGAATGGCAGAGCTAGGACACCTATCATTTCTTCCTCAGATGGATTTGTAGGAATTTTCAAGGAACTGTCCCCAAATGTGTGTGTGGGATCATGTGTAATAGGAGATGTTATAATCACAATATAGCACAGGTGAGCTTTTCTATGGAGAGGGGCTTGGGAACCTATTGCTAAGTTTCTTAAGCAGATGGCTTTACATGTGGGTGCTACATCCTGCAAGGGAAAACTTATTTCATTATCCATTCAGAAAGCATGGGCCCCAGGAATTCACAGTCATATTTAGTTGCATGCATCAAGCTGGGTAAAGGAAGAGAAAACCTAACAAGTGATGGAAAGCATGGCCCAGTAAAACAGTGAGAAACCAACCAAACACACTAATATTATAAAAAAGACAAACTAACAGAGATCTGAGAAAAAGCTAAGCAATCATAGCAGGAGTGAATTACAGAAACATGGTTTTGTGAATGAAAATTCCTAGAAAGATGCTATGACTATAAAGGCTGGTTGATTAGAACATCAATGACGTAGACATGTTGGGATGTTGTAAGCCCAGAGACAAATTATCCTGTGCCATCTTCAACTCCTTAATAGCCATTTACTGCCTACCTCTGTACATGTGACCTAACATCTTTGTGACTACTAGGTAGATTCTTAGAATGCAGGAACAGACTCATAGCTTTCACCAATGCAAAGGCAAAGAATGTTGTCAGACAGCATCTGAGGCCTATAGCAGAGAGCCCCCCACTTTGATATAACCACTCATCTGATGTTCCCACCAATGTAAACGTGCCCTGACCTATGACTCTCTTTGTTCTGTTACTATAAAACTTCACAAAACTTTTTCCATGTTAGAGAATGGGATTTGGGATAACCTGATTCTGTGTTCTTGAGCCACGGTCATTCATATTTGGCTCCAGAATAAACTACCTCTTATCTCCTTTGAGGAAAAACTGTTTCTTACACATACAGTCTGAACAACATATCCTGAAATATCAGAATGCGGCACTTCACTGCAAGCGAAAGAGAAATAAAGCTTGGGCAAATCAAAGGCAGTTTTACATAGCACAGCAGGCAATAAACATATCAGAGGATTTTATCTAAAAGGGCAGCAATAAAAATAGACTCCAAGGGTTTTTAGATAGATCCAACAAGAGGGCAAAACCATGGCTATTTCTGAAATTAGGTGATGTGGAAGGCCCTGTAATCTTAGCGATTGAGTCTACTTAGGATAAGACTTGATTATTCCCTCCATAACCCCATTCACACACTTCCCTGACACCATCAGGTCTGAGATTCACTTAGAATGGCACTTCTGTTTCTTGGAAAGAAGTGAACCTCTGAGTTCCTGTAAGCCACCCCTGGGCACGGTAGGCTAAACACACCCTGTCTTACTCTGGTCCCCTCACAGAACACGCACACTGGGCTTCTTCTCCCACCTCGACTCTGTTCTTGTACTTTGACCTCTCCAGGAGCATATAATTGAGCCATGACAGCTATACAAATAGAAACATGAGGGAGTGTAGAAGCACCAGAATCATGTTTTTAAAGGAGAAAACTGCCAGGAACAATGAATGCAATTACTGTTATAATTTCAAAATAATACTTGAAATGGCTCTTTCATTTTAGACTCACCTCTACAAGTCCTACACCCTTCCAACTCATATTTCTGAAACCCAATCCAATCTCTGTGACTCCCTCAGCTCAGTCCTATCTCTGCATTGTGTATAACCCAGATGCCTAAGTAATAAGCCCCAAACTGTATTTATACCTTTCTCCTATTCTATCCCATGCCCTATGGATTCTATCATAAAATAGACTACTATTACCATTAAAATAAAATTCAAATTCTAACATGGCCCATGAGACCCTTACATAGCTTTCTGACTTTTGCATGTCAGCACATAAGCTTACATAGTCTAACTTCTTGGTCTAACTCGGTTAACCTTAAACTTACTCAGATTCCTTCAAATAGTTTGCCTGATACTTTCCAACACTTAAAGGCAGTTTTGTTTCTCCCCACCCCCTTTTTTTCTTTGATACCACACCTTCCATGTTTTAGGTGCCTCTTATCACACCACACTTTCCTTTACTGCACTCCACAGCTCTGTGCATGTTACCCATATAGGTACCACAGGTACCTAGTCCCAGATAGCTCCAGCACCACGGACAGTGGTAAGGGCGCTACCAGACATTGCTCACTAGAAAAACAGCAAACTCTGACCGTGGTGGTGCATACCTGTAATCCCAATACCCCAAAAGGAGGATCACCATAAGTTCCAGGGCAACCTGAGGTATATAGCAATACCTCTTAAGAAACAAAGAGAAAAGCAACAAAAAAAATATTCAACAAGCTTGGAGGATAGAATGAAGCAGGAGGTGTTAAGGGGAAGAAAAGGAAGACAAATGATGGGGCAGAGCCCAAAAGGCAAGTGAAAGACCATAAGAAAGATGATGTCAGAGACAGAAAGAATGAAGGCTGTGTGGGGTTGCTGTGTGGACCTTTGGAAGCAAGCAGATTAACAACAGAAAGAACATTAGCTGATCTCTGATTGCCGCACCTCACCCAAACGCTCCATCTTCTTCACACCTCACATTTTTCCCCTGGAGGCTACTCTCATCCTGTAGAAAAGAACGTTGAGACACTGTGATGTCTGGTAACTCTCCTGACACAGTGAAGCAGTCTTTGAACCCAGGTTACACATACTGCCCAGCACGTGTTCTCTTTATTAGAAATGCTTATCCAGGAAGTATTTACAGAAAGAACAAAGGCAGGTCCAATGTTAAAATTTTCCACACATTCAGTATTGTACTTGAACATGTGACTTTCCTTATCTCGGTTCTTCCTGCCCATGCCCCCCCCCCATATAAATTTCTACTTGACTGCTCCTCTGAGAGAAAGCTGAATCTCCTGAAGTTAATGATAGCCAAAATTGTAGAACAGGACATGAAAAGGGAGTGCCCACTTCTCCCCAGCTCCCCCAGGGTCATCTGTAGAGTGTGGGCCTAGGCTGGGGACTGAGGACATGTCTGGATTGTATGTTGCTCTCATTACCTACAGATCCAGATGGGAATGGAAGCACAGCTATACATGGCACAGACCAGTAACCCACACTATATTGCCCAGCTCGGGCCTCCTCAATTTAGCAATACTGTCAAAATGCTAACTTCTGGGAGTACAGGGTGGATAGCAGATATGGCCTTTAAGCAAGGCGCCTATCAGGACCAAAGGAAAATTCTTCCTTAATTGAAATTACAGGTGGGTCTGGAGCTACAATATATGTTGCATTATTATACGCTTGGGGAAAATGTGTTCTCTAGTCTTTTCCAAACTTTTGTGACAATAAAACAGCTTTGTCATGACAGTTAACACTCACAGATGTGGGAAAGGAAGGCTACTCCTCCAACTGAACAAAGGCTCACACAGTGGCTATTATGCCTCAGGTTCCTGCATTTATGTAAGTCTTCCCGCTCCAAACAGAAGCAAAATACTTAGAGGCAGAGCCCTTTGCTACCTCCCCTCTACCTCTCCACTTTGTACTTAGCTTTTGTTATGAGTCTTTGAAAAGTTCATCTATGATATTCATCATATCTGATGGCATTGCACATGCATGTGTATGCATATGAACTTCTTGTGCATGTAAGCATCAAAGTCAGTACCCGTTTAATGAAGGCAGATCTTTCATAAGAAATTAATTTTAACTGATTCAATTTACCATCTTACAGTGGTTACCAAGGATACCAAATAGCCAGAATCACTTGGCTCCAACTTGCTTGTTAAATCAGAAGATGTTAACAGAAAACTGTGAAGAATTATTATTGTCTAAATAATCTGGCCAGAAATAGTGTCCCCTCCCAATGTTCCCAAGTCCTGAACTCTGTTAAAATCATTCAAATCTATAATAATTACCAAGAATGTGCAAACATTTTTCTAGGATTTGAAGTTGAGTGATTAATATGTAGGAAAATGACCGCTAATGGTTTCACTTTGATCACTTCTGATAAAGCACTGGACTGAGAATGGCCACTGATTTGATCTTCTTATCTATCTCAAAGCAGACGATTCTCACCATGGCAGTTAATTGAACATTCCAGTAATCTGCTGAGCCTGCCCTAAATAAAACAGCCCATATATGTATGCTTAGTAATACAGGCAAGCATTTAACAGATGAGCCTAGAATGTGCCTTTGAGGGCAGAGAATTAAAATGAAAACACTCAAAACAACCAAAACAAAACAAAAAAAAAAGCACACATAAGATTAAGACTATCGAGTGTCAATATATGTAAAGAGGAATCAAATTTTCAGTATTTTCTTTCCAAAGGGCATAGTCATGTTTCTTACTAGTAAGTGTATTTCTGTACACTTAAGAATGTGAATTCTCTGTCATTTATTGCTATTAACATGTCCTACTTGGTGGTATATTTTCATTTTGTTTACAGTATCTTCTGTAAAAATGTTTCTATTGTTATAGTTGTCAGAATCTGCCAACTTTGTGTTTTGCAGTTGTTAGTTCAGAGGTCATGCAAAGGCTTTATATACCTGAAATATGACAGAAACAGGTAGTTGTCACCTTATCCATTTTTGCAGTTTTCTAGAAGAACGGACATTATTTGTATCTGAAATGACACCTCTCAAGCCAAAAGACTTCATTTCTCCATTTTCCTATAGCTTGGTAGGGCCACATGACTTTTGTCAATGGCATGATAACAGGAAGCTGAGTGGGACATTCAGAAAGACTTTTCCAAAAGTGCAGGCTACGACCTGGAGAGATGGCTCAGCAGTTAAGAGCATTTGTTGCTCTGTAGAGGACCCCAGTTCAGTTCCTAGCATCCGCATGGTAGTTCACAACCATCCTTAACACTAGACCCCACCTCAAGGCTGCTGTATCAGTGATTATGTAAAAGCTTCAATGTGATGGCGCTAAGTACTAGTATATATCATTGTTATTATAATTGTTGCTATCAGCAGCATCCTTATCACACTTAGATACTGGCTTTGTTTCAAGAAGGTATTACCAGGAATAATACTGCTTTCTTGGTACCACCTGGGATGACAGTATTTGTTTTTCCAAAAACTTAGCTATCGTGAGTAAGACAGCTTTTCACACCCACTGCAATGACGGTAATAAAAAAGACAGGTAATGACAAATGGCGATAAGCCTTTTTTGAAATGAGAATTCCTGTACACTATTGGTTTGAAAATAAAATACTGCAGTCATCTTGGGGAACAGTTTGGCAGTTCATCAAGATGTTAAATGTAGATTTACAATATAACCCAGAAATCCTATTTCTAGGTACATAGCTAAGAGAAATGAAGAAATGTATCTATATAAAAACTTGTATGCCGGGCAGTGGTGGCGCACGCCTTTAATCCCAGCACTCGGGAGGCAGAGGCAGGCGGATCTCTGTGAGTTCAAGGCCAGCCTGGTCTATAAAGTGAGTTCCAGGAAAGGCAGAAAACTACACAGAGAAACCCTGTCTTGAAAAACAAAACAAAAAAAAAAAAAGAAAAGAAAAAAGATAAACATACATACTTTCGGGGCTGGAGAGATGGCTCAGTGGTTAAGAGCACTTGCTGCTCTTCCAGAGGACCTGGGTTCAATTCCCAGCACCCACATGGCAGCTAACAACTGTCTGTAACTCCAGTGATCTAACACTCCCACACAGACATATATGCAATGAGCATGAAATAAAAATAAATAAATTTTTTAAAAAAAACTTGTACCTAGGGAAGTGGGGAGAAGATTCAGCAAGTTGCTGTCAACACAAGCATGATGAACCAAGTACAGATCCCTTATACCATGGAGAAAGCCAGGCATAATGGCACACACCTATTAACAACTTGAGGGAAATGGAAAAAGGGGTGCAGTAGTTTGAAAAAGAATGGCCTTCAGACTCATGTTTGAATACTTGGTCCCCTGTTGTTGGAACTGTTTGGAGGGGGGAGGAGGTGTGGCCTTGTTGGAGGAGGTATGTCACTGGGCTTTGAGGTTTGAAAGTCCAACACCATTTCCAGCTGGCTCTCTAGTTCCATGCTTGCGGATCAGATATAAGCTCTCAGCTGCTCCTCTAGCACCATGTCTGCCTGCCTGCTTCATGCTCTCTGCCCTGATGGTCATGGACTCACTCTCTGAAACTGTAAGGCCCCATCAAATTCCTTTTTCTACAGGTTTCCTTTGTTTCATGGTATTTTGTCATGGCAATAGAAAGTAAGACAAGGAGGATACTTGGGGCTTGCTGGCTAGTCAGTCTAGCTGAACCATAAGCTATAGATTCAGTGAGAGACCTTGTCTCAAAAAAAAGGGCAGAGAACAATAGATGGATATATCCAATACTGGCCTCTGACCTGCACATGTGGGCACATACCCTAATGCTTGCATACATATACACACAAGCACAAAAATATACACATACATACATTATTTTTAAAACTTGTGAAGAATAAATTAATTAGTAAACCCACCTTGCACTTGAATTTCCTAAACACCATTATCAACAATACCATCAAAATGGAAAAATGCCCAAAAGTGGTAAATAAATAAATAAAACACAATACGGCTATATAGTAGAATACTACCAGCAATAAAAAGAACTAATGATACAGAAACCATGGTTGGATTTCAAAATTATGCTTGCTCAAAGAATCCTACCACAGCAAGCTCTTGTGTAATAAGCCAGCATTTATAACATTCAGAAGAAATAAGTTTAGAGATGAAAAGTTGCTTAGTGGCCTCCTGAGGTGTGAATTAGCAGAACACATACATAGGAACCTTTCTGGGGTGATGGGGATTTTCTAGAACTGATGTATGCTGATACTTAAACAATTGTGATTTATGGGAAAAACTAAACTGTGTACTTAAAAGAGATGAAATGCATGATGTGGAAAATATGCCCTAATGAATATTTTTGATAGGATAGGGTTTTACTGTATAGCCCAGGCTGGCTTTGAACTCATCATAATCCTCTTGCCTTACCCTTCCAACTACTGGGATTTTAGGTATGTGCCAGCATGCTCAGCTGTACATATACTCCTTTGAAGTTTATGCTTCCTTTATATGATCTGACCATGTATTTATCAGATTTTCTAAACGTTTCCTGAATATTACTTTTCCCTTGGTGGGAAGAAATTTCCAAAAGTACATCATTTTTTTAACTGTCAATTCTACCCTCTAATTACTTGTCTATCTGACATATTACTGCAGTAGGTCCCTAATTCTGACTTTCTTAGGTTATAGAGTCTTAGTAAACTCAGTTTTATACATTTAATTGTTGCTCCACTAATTAAAAGTTTATGGTTGCTAAATCCCCACTGTTTATCATATTATGAATAATGAATATGCCTTATGTTATGACTTACTTTGTATACAGTTTGTTATAGGAATGATAATTCAGTTATCATGAAGCTTTGTCAAAAGAACAGATAAAGACAACAGGAAATCCATGGATAAATATTTTTCACTTAATAATTTAATATATTTAATGAAACTGTTTTCTGAACAGTGAAAAAGTCAGATACTAATTCTCTTTGACAACTCCCCATGCTTCCAATGGCATTATGAAGGCCACCGCTTGGCTTGTCACTCCTTTCCTGGAGCCTCTTTGGATCCAATCTGCTGACAGTTCACCATCTATGCCCTAAGACATCACCATCTATGCACAATGGTGTCTGCAATTTAACTTCCCAGCTCCCATAGACTGAAGCACTGGGCAGGCAGCTATGAATGGGTTACTGAAGCACAAAACTGTAAAAATTAAAATATATTTTAAAAACCAATATAATGGAAGAGATATGGCTTTAATTTTCATCAGTTTGCAGAGTGGATCCTCTCAAATTGAATCTGTGGGGATTGGATTCCCCACCAGAGAAGGCTCCAATAATCCACATACAAATGGCCTCAAAGTAGTGCCGGTTAGAATTGGTGCCAGTTAGAATCAATGGGTATTTTTCACTAAGAACATATGGAAAGAAACACTTTGGGAGAGTTTCTGGTTCTCTTTGTAGACTCTCTCTGAAACAGATTACACAGTGTGATAAATTTTAGCTACCTCACAATTATAGCAATACACATGAAAAAAGACTTAAAGCCCTAGAATAAAAATGACCACTAAATCCTGTATATTACAGTAACATGAGATCTGAAGGCGTGGTTCAGGAGGAAGAGACCGAAGAAAGGCTGGAAGCCTGTTTTCCTCATTTCCTGGGAAATATTCTGGGGAGCCTTCAGAGTGAGTTCAACTATGCTGGCATTTGACATATGTAGTATTTGAAAAAATAAAACTGAAAATATGTTTAGCCTGGGATTCTCCGAATCACTTTATTTCCTGAATAAAATATTAAAAGTGGTTTTCACATGTATTTCTCGGTCCAGTCAAATACGTTCTCTGTTCTAGGAATATTTTTTGCATGGGGAAAAGGTATTCCAAGATGATTTATAGCTGACAAGACTCAAGTAACCATGCTCTCCTCTAACCTCATGGCCCAGATTTCTTTCAACCTCATCTGCTATATAGTTATCCTAAGTTATGAGATGTTAATCATGTTACATGCTTAGTAATAAAGAAGACCAAGTTTTTCCTTATTGCTGGGATATTAGAGCTACATCCTAAAGCTAAATTTTCTTCAAAATTTATCATTCATGTTGCCAATGGGACTGTACTTCATAATATAAGGTTAATTCCCAGAGTGGTTTAAAAAATTACCAATTTTATGTAGTAAATGCATTGGGATGTCTGTATTTCCTTGCCTGATATTTTATAAAAGTTTTACACAGGTAATTTGAGCATATTTTTCTTTTATAATTGGGCTGCAAAAGTCATTTCAACTCATGAAGGCCATTAATGCATGGCATTTGCAGCCCTGACAGTTCATCAGGCTCAGGAGCACAGATAATTTAGGTGTCATCCTGATGATTCCCACTCAGTTAACGAGGGCAGGGAGCTTGTATCTTTGAAGATTCCCTGGGATGATTCTCATGTCCAATCCAAACAGAGAACCACTCCATAGAACCTCTGTATGGCAAAGGACTTTAGGCTTCGATGCTATTCCAACTTCTCCCCATAGCCCTGGGCACCTGCAGCAGGAGTCATCTGCATCCTTAAACTTGATAGATTTAAAATTAACTTCATTTTTCTTTGCTGCACAATATTCCTGACTTCCAGTAGTAAGCCCTATACATCATGTGACCACCTTCCCAGGTATAGCCACCAGACACTCAGAAGTCAGGAGTCCTCTATTTTATATCAGTGCACTGGCTATTTTGCCTCTTAAATATTTTCTAAGGTATCTGTCTACGGCCTTAAAAGGACCCTTCAACACTTCCACCTGATAAAAACTAACTTGCTTGTGTTTTCTCTAAAATCCCCCAGCTTTAGCTCTCCCACTGTATGACTGGCCACACCACTGCTCCCCAACTGCGCATCCTTTTCCCAGTGGTTTACTGTTTTTTAGGCTGCCTCCCCCATTCCTGGCCCAGTTCACTTGCTGGCTTTCTGTCACACTCCCTAAACCCACTTTCATCACAACTCCTGGTTAATTCTTTATCTGTATAGTCATAACACTTCCAAAACCTTAGACTCAGTACTTGGAGCTTTTCTCTTTCAATGTCTTGCCCTCCACCCTATTTCAGAACCTTATGTGGTAAAAATGCCCTGGATTCTAGTCTCACCAACAGGACAGCATTTCCATCACCCCCAAAATTATAATGACACCTCTCCCCCTCTTCAAAGCATTCCCAATAGTCATCCCCTGACAGAGCCTATGCCTGTTTACTCTTCCTCATCCTTAATTCCCGTCTTTTATTTTTTTAAGTAGCATCTCCTATAGGGGATAACTTCAAATCAATCCTCATGTCTCTACCTCCAGGATACTAAGATTATGGACTTTGTGCCCTATGCTTGGTCTTATACAGTGCTGAAGATCAAACCCAAGGCTTCATGCATGCTAGGCAGGGACTCTAGCAATTGAGCTACATTCCCAGCCCATCCTTCATCCTCTTACATGTGCACTTTTCTCTCCTTACTATAATGAAATTTCCGTCACTCTTATCACTGCATGCTATGCACTCTCAACATTTTTGCTCCTGTTTCATTTTTATGCATACTCATAATTCCTGCTTAAACACAAGTATCAGGGTGGCAGATGGCTTAGGGTAAGGAAGCCTGCTGCCAAACCTGATGACCTAAGTTTGATCCCCAGAACCCATATGGTAGTGGGTGAGGACTAACTCCCAAAAGTTGTGCTCTGACCCC
Organism: Peromyscus californicus insignis; assembly: GCF_007827085.1. Classification (NCBI taxonomy): domain Eukaryota; kingdom Metazoa; phylum Chordata; class Mammalia; order Rodentia; family Cricetidae; genus Peromyscus; species Peromyscus californicus. The sequence continues at coordinate 95,961,630 of NW_026294562.1, forward strand.
ACATGAACATTATGGCATACATGTAATGTTCACACACACAGTCACACAAAATAAAAATGTAAGAAAATGTACACAAATCTTTTACTTGTATACAAACATAGTTGAATGTGGTAGGAGAGTAACACATACCCATGCAGATACAATTTATGAAACCCATGATCACAAACCTCAGGTATTGGCCAGCAGTCACCACATCCATTCACTCTCCCATTCTCCTAGATAATTATTATCACACTCCTGTTTTCAAACCTCCACCACTTCTGAAGTCAATCCCTCTCAGAAGCTTTGCTTCCCTTCTCAGGGAAGAATAATCACAAGACAGATGACTATGGAATCCCTTCCCCACATCTACCCTCTTTGCCCATGGATTCTGCCTTGACTCCCTGACAAAGGGTAAACTGCTGAGAAGCATACCTCCTACCCAGTACGCCACTCCTGTCTGTTTTTCTTCTCTCCAGCATATAAATGGTTCTCTGTAGTGGGTAGCTGTTCCAGCTTTGACCTAGAAACACTGCCCCTAGAGTGATAGCAGATAACTGCCACACTTGCCTATGACCTGCCCCTGGGGCTGACCTGCCCCTGGGGCATGGCTGAGAGTAAGTCCCTTAAGACTCTAGGTACCTACATGTTTGGCCCTTCTGGATACCTCGAGGTCCTGGAAGCTGGATGGGACACCAAGCCAGAGTTCTCCGCTGGATGGTACCTCATCTCTCCCAGATCCTGTAACCAACCCCTATTGGCTGTAAGTTATTCCAGAAATAAACCTCTCTTGATTACCAGATAAATGACGTGGAACTGCCTCGTTAATTACAGTAATAGTTCTCTTTCTGTTAAAAGTCATCTTTTCAATCTCTGCTTCTTTCCTGTTACAAAATTTGTTTTTTCTTTAGTTTTTTTTTTCTTTTCAAGACACTATTTAGACATTCCCCAGCTTTCTTTTCCTTCAAAATCATTTAATTCAAGGTTACCTTGAATGAGCCTCCACATCGCCCAGTTTGATGGTCAGCCTGGTCGCTACCTCGCTTGGCCTCCTAGCTATATTTCATGCAGAAAATCACTCCTATGCCTCCTGGAATCTTCCTTCATGTTTAGCCACACACTCCTATTTCTTGCTTCCTCTCCCACTGGCTGGTCCTTCCCAGTCTCCTTGTTGGTAGTTCCTCATCTCTGGCTAGTTGTGTGAGGTCTAGCTTCGTTTACCCTTTGGTCAGTGCTGTGGTCTCAATGTCCATTCATGTCCTGCCCTCAGATTTGCATGTTGAAACCTAGTCACCAAGTGACAACATTAAGAAGTGAGGACTTGCCAGTGGTGCTGGCACATGCCTTTAATCTCAGCACTCGGGAGGCAGAGGCAGGTGGATCTCTGTGAGTTCAAGGCCAGCTTGTTCTACAAAGTGAGTTCCAGGACAGCCAGGGTTTTTACAAAGACAAACCCTGTCTCAGAAATTAAATAAATAAGTAAATAAGTAAGTAAGTAAATAAATAAATAAGAAAATAAGAAGTGAAGACTTTTAGATGATTAGAAAATAAGGATGGAAGGCTAGGGGTGTAGTTCAGTGGAGGAGTGTTTGCCTAGTATGCACAAGGCCATGGGGTAATTCCCACTACTGCCCAATATAAAAATAAAGGCAGAGCACACAGAGATAGGATTAGAGCCACTTTTGAAGAAGCCCATGACAAATTGGGCACGGTGACACATGCCTATAATTTCTGCACTCAGGAAGTAGAGGCAGGGGGATTGAGAGTCAAAGTCATCCTTGGCTAAACAGCAAGGGTGAGCCTAGCCCAAGCCACATAAGACTCTGTCTCAATCAATCAACAATCCATCAATCAAGGCAGGCCTGAGAGAACATATGGCCCCTCTACCATGTGAGTACACAGAAAGGAACTACCTATGAGGAACAGGACCTCAGGTGATACTGACTCCTAAGGCCTAGAAGTTGGATTTCCCAGCTTCTAAAACTACAAAACATATGTTTGGTATGTAGCAGTCTTCCTCCCCCATCTAGAGTAATTTTGTTATGAAAGGATGAACAGATTAATACAGTACACCCATCTAATCACTTGGCTTTAAATTTTCCCCATGTGCCTTGAGTACCTAAATATGTTTTTGCTGTCTAGACCTATTCCCTAAACTTCTGGGAAGTGGATCCATCTGGCAACATAAGGATATCAATCCAGAAGTCCTCCATTCTTTGTCTGGCATCAAGAACTATTACTTACTATACTAGATTATTCCTATCACCTAAGAGCTGTTAGCACTCCCAGCCTAAAACATATACAAACATCTCTCAGGTCTCTCACCAGTAGCTATTTCTCCAATTTCCTTTTTTTTTCCCCAGAAAAGGTCTCATGCTGGCCTTGAATTTACTATATAGCTGAGAATGACCTTGAACTTCAGATCCTTCTGCTTCTACTACCTCAGTGCTGGGATCATAGGTGTGCACTACTTTATCTAGTTTATGAAATGCCAGGAATCCCCAGAGCTTGATGAGTTTTCTATCAGCTGAGCTACATACTTAGCCCTAATGGTCCCTAGACTCTGCAATCTGCCTGTCATCACCTTTCTGCCCTCACTCACTGCTGTGCTTCTCCTTGCCTATGTCACTATTACCCCACTGACCTCTGGATGACACCTGGACATGCCAGACATGCTCCTGCATCAGAACCTTTGTACCTGTCATTCCCCTGCCTGAATGCTCTTCCCCTTGATGCATATGTCTTATCCTCACATCTCCTTCTGACCCTGACTCATAAACAACCTTCACTCTTTCCATTTTTTATTTTTCCTTAGTACATAGTAATAACTAGCATATCCTGTAATTAATTTATATACAATACTTCCCCTCATCATGCATGTCCCATGAGGGAAAGCTATTTGTTTTGTTTGCACACTATTACTGTATATACTACTGCATGCATCTATGTACAGCACTGTTGCTGAAGTTTTCCTATGTCCCACCTGGCCCATGGTCAAGACAAATCTCTCTCACTCGCCGGTCCTGCAGCTGCTCACACCCAAATAAACACACACAGGCTAATATTATTTAAAAGTGCTTGGCCATTAGCTCATGCTAACTATTGACTAGCTCTTACAATTAAATTAACCCATAATTCTTATTTATGTTTAGCCACATGCCTTGGTACCTTTTCTCAGTTCTGCCTTCACATCTTGTTTCCTTTGTGTCTGGCTGGCGACTCCTGACTCAGCCTTCCTGTTCCCAGAATTCTCTTCTCTGCTTGTCCCGCCTATACTTCCTGCCTGGCTACTGGCCAATCAGCATTTTATTTATTAACCAATCAGAACAACACATTCACAGCATACAGAACGATATCCACAGCACAACACTCTAAACATCTATCTATTGTATGTGGTCATAAGGTACATAACATTTTGGTCAATAACAGACTAAATATATGATAGAATCATATTACTACAATGAAGAGAAAAACTCTTTTCTCTTGACTGCATCATAGGTGCTGTGTAAGAGACTGATCTATACCATCAGACTTGTATGACTCTATTCTGGGTTTACAAAACAATGAAACCGCTTAATACTGCACTTCTCAAAGTATTTCCCCATCACTGACATGTGACTGCACTTACAACAGAGTCTGGCACACAGCAGATGCTCAATAAACATGATGCAGATATGAACAACACCCTTAATAACCTGTATACTCAACCTTCATCCTGATTCCAGAATGATCTAGTTAAGTGGTGAATCTGACTGGGCATGGTAGCACATACCTGTGATACCTGCATTCAGGTCAACGAAGCAAGAAGATAGAAATAAGTTTAAAGCCAAGATGGGATATACAGTTCCAGGCTTGAAAGGGCAACACTGCAAGGCCCTATCTCAAAGAAAACCCCAAAACAACAAAAAGAGAAGTAAATCTTCTCATGTCAGCCTTTAGATGAAAGCCCTTCAGTGGTTCTGACTGCTATGATGATGCAAACTGAAATGTCTTCTGAAGTCAGGCATATCCTTTAAGTGTCAAAGGCAAAGTGTGTTGGGGGAGGGTTGTAGGTATTGGATTCAATTATTTTTTAAAAATGTACCTATTACTTGGTAGTTCCCATATAGCGGGGAAAATAACCATCTTCACAGCATGGTTTTGTGGGCCCTGGGCAGGCCTCCCATACTTACTCCCTCCTCGGTTGACTCTGTTGACAGAGAAAACAGACTGTGCTTGTCTGTGGTCCAGGTGACTGTAGTGCAACTGAACATGCAGCCTTTTCATTGTTGAATAACCAGACAAGGTAGCAAGATGTCACTGTTGGCACTGCTAGAAATTATATCTGGAATCCAGATGTTGGAACCAGATGTCTAAGCTTGCTAAAGGCAGTTTTTACAACTACATGAGGTAATTATACTTGCGTTTCAGAGGGATATGATCGGGAATCTAAAATTGGAATCATTTAACAGAAGATTTCCTATCTGTCAGGACCTTACCTTGGACAACAAGAAACTGCCAACCAGAACACATCTCCCAAGAAGACACAGAAGACTTGAAAAGCTACACTATAGAATTCCCCCCGCCTGAAAACTTCCTGCCTCATTCTGTTGTGAATAAATGCTTTGGGCTTACAACAGGTCAAAGTATTTTCAGGTTTCCAGTCAGTGCCCAAGTCCACCTAGCCCTGGCCTCCCTGGATTCTGACAGGCCAACAAGGAATTCTGGCCTCCCTGGACTCTGACAATGGCCCACAAGTACTTCCATGCTGGGTCAGTACTAGCTACAATATTGTCTCATCTGTCAGCCTTCCCACCATGCACTGCATTTATTATTACAGAGGATGCATTCCCTCCTGTTTTATGGGCTTGGAAATTTCCTAGAATGACCACTCCACCCACAAATAGACTTCTCTAGGAAGTCTTTAAAGACCCACTCACACCAGCTTATTACTTTTCTTTTCCTGTACTGTATTCAGTGCATGGCTCCCTTACTGCCTTTATTTTATTAATTGCAGTTATTATTTTATCTCAGTTCCATAGGGGCAGTAAGCTTGTCTAATGTGTCTTGCAATTACTTGTGCCTAACCTGGTACATGGCACTTACGAGGCACTCCATGAGTGTTTCTGAACTTAATTTTCATTAGGAAAGAGGGATCATATCAGTGTGGCTAACATAAAGGTCACATGACATAGAGTGAAATGGGCTGAAGTCACAGATGAATTCTATCATTCTTTCATCTTCATATAAGTAAAAGCATTACATAGCACTGGAAGAGTTTTGCAATGGTAGCAAGAAGACAGGGAGCGTGAGGTCATTCTCAGTAATATAGTAAGCTCAAGGCCAGCTTGGCCTACATAATACCCTGTCCCAAAAGAAGTTAAAAGGGGGCTGAGGAGATCGCTCAGTGGATAAAGTACTTGCCATGTAAGCATGAGGACCTGAGTTTGACTCTCCAGAGTCTGTGTAAAGCCATATGTGGTAGTACGTGTCTGAAAAATGTAAAGTAGTAAACAAAAAGAGACCCTGTCTCAAGCAAGGTAGAAGACAAGAATAGACACCAAGGTTATCCTCTGATGTTAACACATGTGCCTGCACTCACACATAAATGTGCACACATATGGATCATACATGCATGTGCACACACATGCACACAAAGATAAAAACAGGATGCACAGTACAATGGATTGACTATAGTCAGACAATCTGAGTTAATTAAGTCACTATACAGTGCTCCTTCTGTGAGCTAATTTCATAGAACTTTTACATTTTAATAAATGCAAATTGTAAGAAAAGCATTAAGATTCTAAAACAAAACAAACAAAACCCAACAACACATAAGTGCACATTGTTAAGAATAAACAGAAAACTTATCTGTGAGGAACTGCTTAATCAGGCCTAACATAGTCAAAATACTCAGTTCTACCAATGTCAAACTAAAAATTAAAATCACCAGGTAGTCACTTCACACCTATTGTATCAGCAGCCTTCTACTCATGTTGTGTCTCCCATTTAGAGTGACTTTACTGCTGATATGTAACAGGACTAAATGACACAGGTCCACTAGAAACCAATTTTTTTTTTAAATTTTTTTTCTAGAAACCAATTTAAGCTCATTATTATTTCAAAAACTCCTCAAAAGAAAGCAGGTGAGTATAGACAGAAGTTCTTATCATACTGGAAAAAAACACAGAAGCACCACTGAGCATGATGAAACATATTCATAATTCCAGCATTCCGGAGGGGAGGCAGGAAGATTGCCATGAGTTAAAGAGTGAGTTTAAGGCTAGCCTGTGCTACAGAGTGAGAGCCTGTCTCAAAAGACAAAGAATAACAACAGTAACAACAAAAGATAGAAATGAAGACAGGAAGTAAGAAAGAGAGACAGAAAAATTACAAGTTAAAATGCTCTCAAAAAAGTTATATTCATTCAGAATGTATATAGCAATTACAAAAACAATAATAATTATAACTGGACAATAATCATAGAAATAATGGCTCCCATTTACTCAGCATTTATAAGTATTTGATATGAATTATGATATACTGAGTTTGCTTGCCAACCTAATCAAATGAAAATGTAGGATGCCCAGTTCAAATTGAATTTCAGAAAAACAACAGCTAACTACTTTGTCCAAGTATGTCCCATGCAATATTACATGTTATTTACCTCAACTTTAAATTGAACTGGCATCCAGTACTTTACCTGGATCCTGGGAACCCAGATATTAGCAATCCATTTTATCAATGAGAAAACAAGGATACTGAGATGCAGTAACTTTCTCAGAGGCCTACAGCTAAAAAAAAAAAAAAAAAAAAAAGTGAGAAAATGCTATTCCTACAAAAGAGTAGAATAGATATACTCACTGCAAGAGATTTCAAAAAGAAAAAAAAAAGCATGTGTGATTGTGGAGCTACAAAAAAAGTGAGAAAATGCTATGCCCTACAAAAGAGAACAGAAGAGATTTGCCTGCAAGAGATTTCAAATAGAAAAAACCCATGTGTGACCACGGACCACCACTGAAAGGAAAACAGGCAGGGAAACCATGCCCTGAGCATTAATTCTGAGCATGGAGCTATCTTAACAGGCCACTCCCATTTTATCAATGAATACTAGAGAGTGAAATCTTTTGTTCAAGGTTACTAAACTAACAAGTGCCGGATTAGATTCTGACTCTAAAGCTCTTGCCTAGTCCATTTTACCATACAGTTTTCCTTGGGTATTGTCTTTTTGTTTGCTTCATCTAATGCTTAAAGCATTTAATGCTTACTGCTCTCGCAAGAGACCCAGCACCTACATGATGACTCACATCTGCCTGTAACCCCAGTTCCAGGGCATCCAACACTCTCTTCTAGCATCCAGGTGTTCTTGCATGCATGTGCTGCACATAAACTCATGTAAACACACACACACACACACAGAGAGAGAGAGAGAGATAGAGAGAGAGAGAGAGAGAGAGAGAGAGAGAGAGAGAGAGAGAGAGAGAGAGAATAAACAAATGTTTTCTTAAAAGTTGTTCCTTTGGTACAGTCCTACTGGTTGTTGACACAACTCTTTATGCAAGCCAAGCACAGTAACACATACTTCAATATCAGCACTTTGGAAGCTAAGGCACAAGGATCAACCTGGGTTTGAGGCCAGCCTTTAGCTACCTGGTCAGAACTACACATGAGACCCAGTCTCAAAAACGGGGAGAGGGATTGAAGAGATGACTCAGCAGTTAGAATAAAGGCTGTTTTTCCAGAGGACCTAACCAGGGTTCAATTCCCAACTCTCTGTAGCTCCAGCTCCAGGGAATCTGGCACCCTCACACAGATATACATGCAGGAAAAACACCATTTAAGACACCCACAACAGCCTTGGAATATATACATGTTAAATAAATAAACAAATAAATAAACAAACAAACATTCCTTTGTCTAGAGCTACAGCTCAGTTTGCCGGTAGTTTGTCTGCAAGGCACAGGTCCTGATTCCACCTCCAATACCATGCACAACAAATTCATGTGATAAAATCTATGCACTGGGTACCATGAGGGTTTCAAACATATCTTCAAAGTCTGGTCCTCTGAGTTTGCTTTGGTTTAAAGCTGTATTCCTAGAGTCAACAAATGAAATACATGGAAACAAATGTAGAAACAGGCACAGTGGTGTTTGCTTGTAATCCTATCACCAAGGAGGTGGAACAGGAGGATCAGAAGTTCAAAGTCAGCCTCAGCTACACACTGAGTTTAAGACCAGCTTGCCTAAATGAGACCACCATCCCCCTCAAAACAAACAAATAAACAAGTAAATGAAATAAATAAGAGAAAAATCGTGATACACAGTGAGAGCTCCCAGGCCATAGGGAAACACTTTTGTACAATTCAAGTTGTGACCTTATTTAGAATACAGAAATACACACTCCACACTTACCCTCTCACAATGTTATTGCTCTCCTGACTTATTCCCCTTTAATATACCCAGATTTCTGAACTTGGTCACCTGATGAAGAAATGAGTGTCTATTTCTTCTAAGCCAACCACATGGGAACCACACCTGCCCACACAGAAGTGCCAGCATGCCTTCCAGTGATATCACCAGTGCCAGAGAGAGAGAGAGAGAGAGAGAGAGAGAGAGAGAGAGAGAGAGAGAGAGAGAGAGAAGGGAATTTTAGGGGGAGTTCTTTCCACGTTCAGCTTCATTTTTCTTCTGGCCCACATCAAAAAGTCTGTTCCTTTGATTGTTTATTCAGAAGGAGGCACCTGGCCAGGGGCCTGCCTGTGGTGCCTGCACCAGGCTTTGCTGTTGTTTTTCTCTCTTGAAAATTACCTCGTGACTAAACCACTCACTGGCCCATGTAGAGGAATCCCACAGAGATGAAATCACACTTGTTTAAATAAAATATTTATGAAGAAACCCTAAAATGTCACTGAAGTAAATGCAAATTAGACCTTCACATACTGTACACTCGATGCCACTCATTCCTTGGAAGGCTATTTCCCCATTACAATTAATGTTAACTTTTAAAAATTAATCCCACTGTGCATAATCACGCCAATAACTATCCCTAAAAAGCCAGTATTTTAAGAATGATTCTTTTTAATATTTTGGAAAGTTTGACTTAAGGGTAATATTTAATCACAATGGTTACCAAGATTTTCCCTTAAAACTATATTTAATTATTATTTTCCACACATACCTCCTGATAAGAGATTTCACTATTCAATACAAGGTTTTATCAGTGAAAGTCCTACATTCTGTTTCTCTGATCCCAAGAGAGGGTCTCATGTAGCCCAGGCTGGCCTCAAACTGACTATGTAGCTGAGGCTGACTTTGAACTCTTGATCTCATGTCTCTAGCCACCAAGTGCTGGGATTGCAGATACATGATATATGTCACCACATTCAGTTTTTAATGTATTTTTCCTTAAAAGTAGATGGGTATGATAAAGTCTTGTGACACTTATTAAAAGTCTTCAAGATAAACACTTGGCAAAATATTGTCAAAAGCAAGTTATGGATCAGCTGATATGGGTACTAGCTATACAAAGGCAACAGTCAAATTCTCCTGGGTCTTTAAACCATTTTTTCATACTATTCAGTAAGGAAACATGAGCAGAGAAGAGTTAGGTGGAGTTTACCTTCACCTATGGTCATAAGAGTTGTCCTGTACCTGACTGTAAGTCAGAATCAACCAAGAAATGTAAGGAATATACTATACTGATCCCAGGTACCACCACACCTAAGACTTTGGTTTAACTGGTCTAGGATACAGCCAAATCATTGTTAGGTTTTGGTTGTTATTTTTCTTTCTGTTAGATCCCTTTAAGGATTTCTAATACTTAGCCAAAGTAGAAAACCATGGAGGAGAGGCTTTCCATAATATAGTAGTATTTATCTGGAAGGAAGGGTCACTGATAATATGACATTGAAGCTATGCTTCACACCTAAGCTGGCAAATAAACATTTTCTAGGCCTTTCTTTGTTACAGACAATGAAAATATGCAGAAAACCCTCCAGAACAGGACAGTGGACCATGAACAGAAAACTAATATTGGATAAAGAATTCATAACCAAAATAATAAGGTGACTCTAACTACACACAATTTAACCTACACTTGGGGGATTTAATGAACCATACACATTCAGAATAGAGAAAGCAGGTCTAAGGATGGCTGTTGTGGATATTTAAGTACTCTCCACTGACAATGACTTCTGAGTTCTGCATTCAGTCAGCTCCCTGTGTCAAAGGTCTCCACATCCATTGATTTAAACAACTGTAGATCAAAAATGTTTGGGAGAGGGATATATCTGCATTGACCACAGACAGACTTTTTTCTTTCCATTAGTCTGTAAATAATACAGTAACAACTGACATGCCATGTACATTCTTAGGTATCAAAATGAACAGATTATTCAGAGTTCATGGGAGGATGTGCATAGGTCACACACAAACATTAAATCATTTTGTATGAAAGGCTGAACATACTCAGATTCTAGGATCATGGGAGCCTTGAACCAATGTCCTTCAGATACTGAAGGACAACTGTAAATGTGACATGACTGATTAACATGCTACTTTGACTTAAGCCCAACTCTTTCTGTAAGTGAAGAGCATGGCCATGGGCTAGCTTGTCTCTGCATTTCACTTTCCCTATATATGCCAATGATTTTGACCATGCTTCTTGAACTTGAATTAAGAATCATGCAAAAGCAAAGGTGCAGATTCAGTAAGTGTGGAGCAGGTCTGGGATCTTATATATCTTTCAAGTACCGAGATACTCCTGACACAAGGTAAATGTTTTGAGCAGCAGTATCTCAGAAGACTGTTAAGAGTACCAAGTGAGGTACATGAGGCATCCTTGCAGGCCCACCAGTGTCCTACAGAGCAGAGACAAGGGGAATTAAAAAACATGTTTGAAACTAGGAAGTGCATTCCAGCAACCTGTTTTTTCTAGATGTAGAAACAATGGGCACAGAGCTCCGATCCCTTCCCTCCTAACAGCCAAAGATGCAGAATGGAGAAAAAAAATGAAACATTCAAGATCAATGAAGACTGGGCGTGTAGCTCAGTGGTGGGTTCAGTCCGTAGTGTGACAACAATAGCTCACTGAGCAGCTCAGAGAGTTTTCAATTCCCTAGAAAGAAAAACCTACAAAACAGTAAATGCACCTCACCATCAGCCAGCTTCTTGACAGTGAAGTCTCCAGTTACAAACTGAGCATCACCAATGGTAATGTTAGGGACCATCAGCTGCAAGACAGCTTGGCTAACTAAAGAGGCATGGCACACTCAGTTAAGTACAAAAAGCTAGACACCAAAGAGAACCTTCCCACTTTCCCTCCCTACTCCAAGCCTCTTCCTGAAACCTGCTGCTCGGTAAAGAGAGTTGCTTAGGTCAGAAGGCCTGCAACTCATTCTCAGCTCTTTTCATCCCCCTGATACCACCTGTCAACAAATATTGGTGGTACCTTCAAAGTGGTCCGTAATCGTTACATCTCAGAGCCTCCATTAAGACCATGCTGAACTTGCACGTCTTCCTGGATTTCTGAAACAGATCACTAATACATCTATCTGTCTTCACCCTTGCTCTCCTATAGTATTTTCTCAGCATGGCAGTCTGGCTGCCACCTCTCTAACAATTTCTAATGTTCATATCTTATTCAGAGTAAAAAGTAAGGCCCTTCTAACAGTTCACAAGACCCTACATGAGCTGACCCATCCAACCCTTGACCAGATTTCTTACCACGCTCCACCTCCAGCCACCCTTGAAGCCAGTGTTTCTTAAATCACTGCAACACTGCTCCTGCCTCAGAACCTTTCCACATGCTCTTCCTGTTGCCTCAAGTACACTGGCTTGTGAGCCAGCCTTACCTCCTCTTGGAAAAAGGAGGAAAAAGCATCCTAGATGGGAAGTTACTCTGCTGCAAATTACTTGTTTTCTCCTTTTATAACTAAAATCTTTAATGGAGCTTGAGAAAACTGCTACCATGGGGTAGCCATGGATAGGCATCAGGCAGAGAAGGCTGGAACATGGCATTCAGGTGGATTCTTTCACAGAGCAGGAAGTCACCTATTTACAGAGAGGACTCTCTGGGTATCATCAGGGCAGCTGCACATGGTTGTTCTGGGCCACACTATCCAACCGCAGGGGCACTGTTTACTTAGCATTGTGCAGTGTGGCCTCGCTAGGCACTCAGCTTTTAGGGCTCAGAGATTAAGGGCACGCTTGGCTTTCACTAACAGCTTCAGAGGAATGGATGTAAAACCATGTAATACATGTAAGAATTACTGTGAGCAAGGTGAGGAAGGAGGAAAACAGGGAGAGCTGGACTGAGCAGAGGTGCCTTGACAGAGAGGGTGGCATGCTGAATGCCATCTTCAGCTGCATTTCCTCCTACCTTTCACTGGCAGGGCTCATCTCTTGTCTCATGCTCAGGCTACTTCCGGACACAAGGGAAGGAGCCAGAGGGGTAGGAGCCACTTCAAAGCCATGTGCCCTAGTTTAAGCAAAACACAGCTTTCAAGAAGTCAGGGAGCAGCAAGGCAGTCTCTCAGAAAAAGCAATTTCCCAGCCAAGGAGCCAGAATGCCTCTTGTGAGGAGAATTCCTTGGGACTCTTCCTCCAGGTCTACCCAGTGTGGGAACTGGGAGAACCTGGACACACAGAAAGCAGCCCCTCACTAAAGGGAAGAAGCAGAAAATTGGCCAAAAAGACTTGGCATTAAAACCCCAATTCAGAGACAGGCTGCATTCCCCTTCTCCTGTAAAGCCAAAGACGACAGCTTGTCTGTGATAACAAGGAAAACCTACCACACAGGGGCAGGAACACAGAGAAAGGTTTCAGCACTCACATGTGCTTTGGGGAAATGTGTGAACGATGGGCTTGGTCCTGATATGTACACACAGAACACCCCCACACTTGAGGCATCTTTATGGGACTCCTGGGTGAGGTGAGGCGCTCCCATTCACATCTGTGGTCTGTGAGGCACATTCTCATCCAGCAAGGAGCATCACACAGACTGGACAACCAAGGCTCCTAGGAAATCACTGGAATCCATATTTCTCCACTTAATTCTCCCCTTTGTAATGCAACATTAGAGATCATTTGAGAAGCTTATTAATGTAACCACAGGCATGAAAAATAAGGCCTTAGACTACAAAAAATATGAAACTTTTAACACCTGCCTTCACCACACACATTTAGACTATTTTATTAAAGGTAGGCTATTTAAGTCAGCTGGCTCCTCTTTGAGAGTCAAGTAAGTCTCTATCCTTTGGCTAAATGTATTTTTATATAATGAACTGGCATAAAATGAGAAATACTCGTACATAATAGTTTGCACAGCAATAGCTCATTGCCAATGTTTACACACATGAACATCAAGGCAAAGGTCATTCTTTTTTTTCATCATCCCATTTTTCTCATCCCATTTTTAACAATCCAATCACAATATGCCTTTTAAAATGTAAAACACTTATATTGGAAAAACATTGGAGAATATGAGTCCTCCAGCTGAGCCGGCACTTAGGAAACATTGGAAAGGAATGCATCTTCTGTTGACCCGTGATGAATGAGAAGACAGTGGGACCCAGGGCAGTTGGGAAAAGCAAACTGCTCAAAGAAAACGCCTTCTTCTAATCTTAATTGGTCAGATGCCAAAGAAAATGAACTTTCCAAAGTTAGGAGCCTCACAACTTTCACTGGGACAACTGCCAGCTGCATAGGATACCACCAGAAGCCCACCACTCCAGTGTGCCAGACTGCTGCAGCGGGACAAATTGGGAACTGAGGCCTCAGCGTCTGCACACCTTGTGACATACAGGGAAAGAGTTCAGGCCCAGCTGTCCTAGACATGAGGCTCCGGAGCCCGGCCCCAGGCAAGATCTTATCCCGTCCTTCTCACCCCCAGAGCAGGGAGAGGAACTGGGCACTCAGGCTGAGCAGCTTCGGGTGGGAATCAGCTGCAGCTTGGCTGTAACCAACTCCCAACTTCCCAGAGTTTCCTTGGCTCTTCAGTCCCTTTCCCAGCTCCGAGGCCTCCTCGGCCTCCCCTAGCTCTCCGGCGCCAGCGGGTGAGGTGGCAGGCGCAGCCTGGAGCTCAGGAGCCGCCCCCAGGAGCAAAGCGCAGGTGGCGGGCGTGGTTCCTCCAAGCATGCCCCAGCCCACCCAGGCTCGGCCTCCGCGCAGCAGCCTCCGCCCGGTTCCAGCATCAGGCCATGGTGCGCTGCTTTTGGAGACCTCCTTGGGCTCAATGGTCACCCCCTGCCCTCCTCCAGTCTGCTTTGCTCTCCTGGCTCAGGCCCTGGCGCGGCCCCAAGTCCCCATCCCAGGGCCCTCGGGTCGCGCCGGGCGGCGGCGCTTACCTGGGTCGCGGAGCCGGGGTCTGGTACGGTCCCGCAGGTGGTAGATGAAATCTTGGCAGCTGTCGTGCTCCAGGGCCCCTCGGGCACAGAGCTCGGCCAGCAGCTGCAGCGCCTGGTGACAGAGCGCGTCCCTGGCCCCGGGCATCGCCCCCCCGCATCCTCGGACCGCGCCGGGCGGGCGGGCGCGGGAGAAAGCCCTCCGCCTGCCAGCTCAGAGCCTCCGCCACCGCCGCCGGCCGGTCCGCGCTCCCAGCCTGAGCCGCAGCGCCAGCCGGCCGGCCTCCCACCGGTTGCATGCAGCTCTCCGCTAGTCGCTCGCTCGGGCTTTCTCGTCTCCCGCGCGGCCCCTCGTTCCTCCCCCGGCGCGGAAGGGAGGCGGCGCCGCACAGCCCCGCGCGCTTCTCCGCGCTCCGCCCGCTACTCGCTGCCGCCGGGGGCGGGGCCGGGTCAGGGGTGCGCGCTGAGGACCCGGGATCGCTGCGGCCTCAAAGCAGACGCGCCAGTGGGAGGGGGCGGGGGGCGCGGAGACGAGGGCGCTTGCCCGCTACAGAAGGAGCGCTTGATTCCGTTCCGGACCCCAGGCTGCAAGTGGCCGCACCCAGACTCAGAGAGTGCTAGCGGGTACTCGTGCCAGAAGCTCTTGACACCCCATTCCTCCGCCCAGATGCAAACCCAGCATCCCCCGACCGCCCTCCCCCACCCCGCTGCCGCCCCCCGCCTCTGGAGCCCCGCGTGGGTTTAATGCACGTTCTTGGGTGTATGAAGCGAAGGCTCGGAGGTGGACCACACCCGCCGAGATCTCAGTACCTTCTTTGAACTTGGAAAGAGCGATCTAAGGAGAAACCGCGGGCCTAAGGACATCACGCGCCCAAATGCGAGGTTTGAAACCAAGATTTGCCAACAAACAATGGATGTCCAGCGCGGCGGTGATTTGGAGAAGGTGGAGGCACTGATCAGAAGTGAGGGCAGATGCATGACCCCCTGGGAAAGATGCTGAGGCTCACCTGGAGCTTCACAGGTCCTGATAGGTTTTCTAAGCAGCTGATTGGAAAGGCAAGGGTTGCCAGCATTTCCCTAGCACAGGAGACAGAGGATCCAGAGTTTGTGGATGTTTGGAAAGACCTCAGTCACTTCTCATCTACCCATCCCTTCGGTTTTTTAGGCACTAAGCCCAGAAATAACCACGAATTATTGAGCTTGCTTGTGTACACAAGGCACTGTGCCACAGCCTTTTGTACAATTTCATTTAATTCTGTAGATAGCCTTGAACGTGTGTGTGTGTGTGTGTGTGTGTGTGTGTGTGTGTGTGTGTGTGTGCGTGCTACCCATGTTGTCACTGAAAAAGCAGACTCAGAAAGATTTGCCCAAGTTCCTAATAAGGAACTAGTCTCTCTTTCTCCCTCTCCTTCCTTCAGGGCTGCTTCCCTCCCCCCTCTTCCCTTCTCTCTCCCCCTCTTTCTCCCCCCTCACCCCTCTTACATATTTAGATAATCCTGTTGTCAAACTTCATTCTAGAACAATTAAGTAGCACCCTTAGCCATAAGGTTGTGCTGTCTCTGAGAAGGTCTCATAGAAATCTTTTGCACACAGAGGTAATGTAGGATCCCAGAGAATATTTGCTCAAGAGACCAAATCTGAAGTTCTGTGGTGAGTGGTGCTAGGCTTTGTGGAGTTTATAGTGGAGTAATGGAGAATGGACAACTGTAGTTATAAAGGTAACTCCAAAGAGCTGTGAAAAGACAGGTCTATCCTTCTTTTTTCTTATTTTCTATGTTTATTTTTTTCTAGTTTTAAAACTTTTTTGTTAAGCCAGGCAGCAGTGGCATATGCCTTTAATCCCAGCACTCAGAGGCAGGCAGATCTCTGTGAGTTCTAGGCCAGCTTGGTCTACAGAGAGAGTTCCAGGACAATCAAGGTTACACAGAAAAACTCTGTCTCGAAAAACCCAAAACAACAACAACAACAACAAAAACAAACAAAAAACCTATTTTGTTAAAAATAATGCATAGGGCTGAGATGAAGATCAATTGGTACAGTGCTTGCCTACCATACTCAAGAGTCTGGGTTTCATCCCTAGTCCAAATGGACTCAGCATAGTGGCACATGCCTATAATCCCAGCACTCAAGACAGTGGAGGAAGGAAGAGCCAGAGTTCAACTGCATAATGACTTTGAAGAAACCTGGGCTACAACATGTCTCAAACAAACAACACCTAAGACAAAACATCTGTGAAAACATTGTGAAACCAACTGAGAAAGAGTCCCTGGGGAAGACTGAGCAGGTGGTCCTCTTCCAAAGGAGGGGACACTTGTGTGTGGGGAGAGACAGGGGAGGTGACACAGACTGGAGGGTGGTGTATGAACAGGGAAGGTGCCTGTTGAAGCCAGTAGCCATGTAACTCTTATGCCATGATGTCAGAAAGTAGCTGAAAACTTTAAATTCAGTTAAGCAATGATTTGAAGAGACCAAACTCTGGAGACAACCTTGACCAGACAAGAGGCAATGGCTAATGCCAGAAACACTCAAATTTGAAAGACATTTCAAATATTAACAGAAATTTTAAGAGCAGAGTTGGGTTCTGTAGCCCAAATTTTAATTCCAGTCCTCACAAAGGTGGAGGCAGGAGGATTCATTTGAGTTGAAAGCAAGCCAGGTCTACATAACAAGGTCTAGGCTAGCCAGAGTTATACAATAAGACTCAAAACACAAAACAAACAGAATAAAACAATTTACACCCTAAAATAAACCAGAAACCAAACCAAAACATAAAACATTCCTTCAAATCTCTCGAAGTTTCAAAAGCATACCTGAGACATCTGAGTCTCTAATGGCACCTAGAAAGCTAGCCTAGATTTCAATGACAGGAGTCTGTCAGTTATTAATGGGAATAGAAACAGTTGCCACATTGAAGTTACTCCCAGAAAAAAGCTGGATAGGAGATAACTCTGGCCTTTAAAATGTGACTCCACAAAAGTACTGAAAAGGAGCAACTAGAAAATTTAGAAGGAAATTTACAAAAGTCCAAGAAAGAGTATTTCATAGAACTGACTGACAACTGTCAATTTTAGAGTTTGAAGGTAGAGAGAAAGCTCAGATGTGTCCTTAGAGCTGGACATCCTGGTGCATGCTAATATTTGCTGCCCATGGGAGGTAGAGGCAGGAGGATCAGGAGTTTGAGGCCAGCTTGGTCTACTGTCTGTAAAAAAAAAAAAAAAAAAAAAAAAAAAAAAAAAAAAAAAAAAAAAAAAAAAAAAAAACCCACATTTTTTTTCTCATTGAACTTTCTCAATGACTCTCAGAATTCTCTGGCAGATTTCTGATTAAGTTGTTTATCTTGACAGTAAGGAACAGCCCTCTACTTGGACTTAACACCCACTCAACAAGAGTGGTACCATGCCTAAGAGTGGAAACCTACCCAACTACTCAGTGCTAGTGAAAAGTGAAGTCATAAGCTTAGCGGAGGAGAATCTACAACCACTAATTTACTAAACCAGCACAATCCTTAACAACAGTCCATAAACATTTGTCCTTATATCCACAGATGAGTGTAGTCTTCACCCCTCAGCAAGGAAACTCGTCTTCGCAACAGAGAGAAACCATTACGGAATACCATAACCAATCAAAATGCAGAGTTGTAGAGCTCAGCCCCAACTTACACATCTACAAAACACTCCCACATCTAAGGCTCAGGGACCACTGCAGAAGAGAGTCACAAAGATTGTAAGAGCCAAAGGACCAGGGAGTTTGTTGTGAGATTGTGTCTCCTAGCAACTTCAGAAGCTGTGATGGTAAAGTTTCACCAATATGACCTCCCAAATGTGAACTGAACAAGGATGACAGCAATGGACATGCCAAACTGGGTAGGAAAGAGTCCACTAGGCCTCACCCCTACACAAAGAACTACAAGCAAATGAGTAAAGCTAAGAGCAGGTTGTCCAGTGTCAAACAGTCAGCCCTGACAACACACATACAAGTAATATTATATGGACTCAACAGGTTATATTTAGGAATATATATATATGTGTGTTTGTGTGTACAAGTATATAATGTATGCAATAACACTTAGTAAAAAAAAGAGGTCATGAAAAGGAAGGAAAGTAGAAGGGATATATGGAAGGACTTGGAGGAAGGAAAAGGAAGGGAGAAATGTAATTAAATTATAATCTCAAAAACAAACAAAAATACTGGTTTTAAAAACTAATAACTTAAAACTGCCACACATATGCACAATACCACCAATTTTAGAGACATCCTGCGGGGGCAGTTGCAGACATGTGAGTCGATGAGTTGGTGGCAGGATACAATTCAAAGCTCCCGATAGTGTGGCTCTACCCACACCACCATCTTTATGGGTGACTCTCCATCCTTTATACCAAGGCATATTGGCACTTGTCTCCAGCATGTTGTCACCATTCCAAGTAGAAATTGACACAAATGCTACTGTGTCAGGGTTGTGGCCAATTTTCTTAATGTAGGTGCTGACTTCTGGCTTTAGTGTGACTCCATGGAATCCACTTTGTTAACACCAACAGTTAGCTGTTTCACACAGGGTGTAAGCGAGAAGGGCATGCTCACAGGTTTGCCCATTCATGGAAAAAACAGCATCAAAATTCACCATCATCAGCACAACAATCTGTAACCATGTTTTGTTTTGTTTTTTAATAAAGTGACTGTGTCTGGGGGCATCAATGATAGTCACATGTTTGCTGCTCTCAAATTTCCACAGGGAGATGTCAATAGTGATACCAAATTCACACTCGACTTTCAGTTTGTCCAAGACCCAGCCATACTTGAAAGAGCCTTTTCCCATCTCAGTGGCCCCCTTTTCAAATTTTTCAGTGGTTCCTATCAAGTCTACCACATTGTAGATCAGATGGCCAATAGTGGACTTGCCCAAATCTACGTGTGCAATGAAAACAATGTTGATGTCTTTTTCTTTCCCATTTCATTTCAAGGTACTAGTGGTTTTTACAACACTCACATTCTGATGGTAAACCTTTTGCAAAACAAAGTAAAATGAAACACAAATTTTTTTTTAAATAAATTCAAAACAAGTATCGTTGGGATGTAACAGATTCTAAGACATTCAAGAAGTAAAATAGTTACTAAGCAACCAGCATCTTGCAAGTTAAAATGTTTATATCTGGAGTTTATCAGATAATATTAACATGTGCACAACTGAATTGTTACTGATATTACCTAAAGCAATACATTTAATTCTATTAATGTACAAGTAAATGCACTTTGAATTGTGCTATTGACTATGATGGTGTGTGTGTATACATTTATACATAGATAGACACACAGACAGACAGATAGATAGAAGTAGATAGAATCTGCCTGATAGGTAGTCTCAGACAGCCCAGGACAACCTTGAACTCACCAGGTTAACAAGAATGACCCTCCTGCATTTACCTCTCGAATGCTTAGCTTACTGATGTGCTCCACCATGCCCAGTCTTGTCTTTTTCCTACTGCTGTTTTATGCTCACTCTAATGTTCTTGGTACAAAACATATTTCTTAATCTGCTATTCATAGCATCCCAAACTAGAAGATGTCATGAGCTACATAACAATTTCATTCAAGAATAGACTATACTGCAACAGAAAAATTCTTATCACTCAAGTGATGTCTTAGCTATAAAAATGTTGCAGCCCACTGTATTGCTCATTTTGGCAATGTTGGCATAAACAAACCTACTTATATTGCTAGTTACATAAAAGTAGAGGGTGCACAATTATGTATAGTACATAATACTTACCAAGTTTAAAAGTGACTGTTACCAATTTATATGTATACTATATATTTTATGTCATTCAGGACTTAAATACTTCTATTTATTAAAATAGTTAGCTGTCACACAGCCTCAAAGCAGGTCCTCCAGGAGATGTTCCAGAAGAAGGTATTGTTAGGACAGAATGACAACTCCACACCCATTATTGTTCTAAATATCTAATAGAGGCCATGATATTGATGACCATGACCTTGTGAGTGTTTTGGCTAAAATGTGCTTAGGCATGTCTTTGAGCTTCATAGTGTGTTCCATGCCAGCCTGACTCAAAAAGAAAGTTTACTGAAAAAAATAAGTATACTATTTTCTGGAGTAGAAAAGTCATCAGTGGTCTTACTCAGGTGTTAACTTGAATATCAATCTGCCAGACAAGATGTGCCCATTGGTGCAATAGGTTCATAACTCTTATGGGAGTAACCAACTACTTTCTAACTGGATTTGAGATCCGCACTCCACAGGAGGAATTCCTGCATGGTAATGTAAAGTCCTGGCTTGGAAAGTCATAGGGAAAAACCTAGGGAAGAACATAAAACTTGTGTTGTGTTGAAAAAAAAAACATGATGTCAAGCTGCCTTCTATGTATTTGTGTTTATATCCATAGATTAGTGCTGCTCAGCTTTGGTCACAGAACCTTCTGTTTACGATGGGCAGTGGTTAATGCAGAAACTCATAACTTGCCAAAGTGCTGAGAATGAGTGACTATGAGTGCTCAGCCCTGAGTGAAACATCTGTAACACCCCTCCAAAATTCAAGGAACATCAGGAAGAGTGGGAGGAAAGAATCTAAAAGCCAAAGGATGGAAAGGGGTGCTATGAAGTGCTATCTTCTGGACATGACCTGGCAGTTGTATCCATGAACACACAGCAACTGTAGCTACCCAAGCAATGTTTATACAAGACTAGATCCATCAACATTCCATCATGGATGAGCAAAGAGCTCAAGAGACCCCATGCTTCCCTAAGGAGCTTTAGGAAGTTCATGGTTGCGAGGGGGAGATAAGGAGTCATAGTCTTCAGGGGTATAGTCACTGATAAGTAGCCCTTCCTCAAGTAAATATCTACCAGTCCTACACACCTATACTCATGCAAGAAACCCTAATTAAATGCAGTCTCTCTCTCTCTGTCTCTCTCTGTCTCTCTGTCTCTCTGTCTCTCTGTCTCTCTCTCTCACACACACACACAAGCATATGCGTACACACACAGGAAAATGAAAATAGAAGATGAAGTTGTTGGGAAGAACAAGTGGTTCAGTAGGGAAGAAGAAAGTATGAGAGAGACTAGATAACAGGGACAACACAATCAATATACGTATAGGTATGAAATCGTAGAAGAATAAATGAACACTTTTTTTAAAGGAAAGAATTCTGATTTCTGAGATTCACACTGGCCGACAAAATTATTTCTTTAAAAGTATCCCAAACTCACACAGAAAGGTTATTTCCACTGTAACGGTATTATGGAATGGGACCACAGAGAGGTGATCAGATTCAGAGGCCTGAGGATGGAATCAATGTCATTATCAAGGGATGAGTAGGCCCCTTTGATTTCTTTGTCTTTTCACCCTTTTCCATGTCATGAGAGCACGGAGGCCCTTGCCTTCCACTTGGACTACCCAGCCTCCAGAATGGCAAGAATTTCTGGTAATTTGGAGTGATTATATCTTTCAGCAGCATGTGATGGCACATGCCTGTAAACTGTGCAGGAAGCCTGTGGCTATCTTGGACTACTTGAGATTACAGAGACAGTCAACAAACAAACAAAAAAATGGACTTTCTGTCTCAGTTCTACTGTCAGAGCAACATCACACAGATTAGATCGGTGGTGTTGCTGCTGCACATGCTTCTGAAGATGAAGCTTAAGAACTTTAGTTTGCATGCTTAGAAAAAGCGCCTTTGGAAAAAGGGAGTCAATGACAGCTATGGCACCCTCTTGGTGATGTCATTATAGCTGATAGTTCTTAAGCATTTGTTACATACCGTGTACTTTACACATTACTGCATTTCACCTACATTAGCCCTCCACTTTATATGTGAGGAAAGAAGCACAGAAAGATTTAGTAGCTTCTTCAAGTAGCTTAGTCCTGACAGCCAAGATTCACATGGAAGTATGCCTGGCCCCAGAGCCTATATTTTCTTTTGGGGGTGTTGTTGTTTATTTTTGTTTTTATGTGAAGAGTCTTGTGTGGCTGAGGTTGGCTTTGACCTTCTGATTCTTCCTCCCTTACTTCCTTGAATGCTGGTCTTACAAGAGTGAGCCACCACACCCAGATAGAACCTGTTTTGTATGCCACACTGTTGCATACAAAACTTTGTACATGGAGGTTCACCTCCAGGGTGAAAGTACCCAGTATCTTTACTCTTCCACGGAGATTTCCAAAGTCTCTTATCAACTTCTTCCTTGCCTACTACATGACTTCATTTGCTGAAAATCCTTTCTGAAATGTGGTGCTTAGCTGAACCCAGCAAGGCAGTGTCAGGCAGCATTTCTGGTGTCACCCAGCATGTGGTGCTGTGTCTCCTGCCTCCTTTGGGCCTCAAGCTTCTACTTTGCTGCAAGGATGGCTGTACCCTGGATGCAGCAGATAAAACCCTTCATGTCCCATGCGTCTTTCATGCTGTTCGTTGATCACATCCTGCTATCCACAATGCCGACCTTGGGTAAAACCAAAGAGGTGATGCCATGATGAGCTCTTAAGACACAAGAGTCGTTGTGGGTACCTAATGACAGAAGTTCCATCAATCATAATTTCTGCTGATTCAGTTCTTTGCCAGATAGTTTCTTTAAACAAAAGGAAATGAGATCCAGAGCTATCTTCTAATGATTAGCACTGGCCCGAAGTACTCACAAACCTCCTCCTCATTCATCATCACACTTGCCTCTGAGCCTAACGTGCAGTTCACCTTGACCAAGAGATTTGCAATGACTTGGAGCTCATGTTCTGTGACACCGGCTTTCTCATCTTGGTCGTTAGTCTCCTTTGAAAGCTCTTAGCTTTATCCTTTCCTGTTTGGGTGAATTTTTCTTGAGATAAGATTGAAGCCATTGGAAACTTGGTAGTAACCACTTGGTCCCTCTGAGTATTCTCATTAGCTATTATTCCAAGGAACGGATTGTTCTACTATGTTCAAGATACTTATTCCTCCTGCCTGGATTGTGTGGGTTTCTTCTTGGTTTTATGTTTTATAGCTACAGTTTTGTAACTACCATTTCCTTCACTTTAAAGGAAGCAGAGTCTTATTAGCTCTATCATTTAAAAGCCACACCACTGTAGAGAGAACCATGAGAGACCTGAAGGCAAAGCACTGGGCCCCAGGCCTGGCACTCCTTTACTGTGTCTTCTCTGTGGTCACACAGGTTTGTATTTGTTCATTT
Organism: Peromyscus californicus insignis; assembly: GCF_007827085.1. Classification (NCBI taxonomy): domain Eukaryota; kingdom Metazoa; phylum Chordata; class Mammalia; order Rodentia; family Cricetidae; genus Peromyscus; species Peromyscus californicus. The sequence continues at coordinate 95,985,098 of NW_026294562.1, forward strand.
GTTCATAATGAGGCCAAGGAGAGAGCAGAGGTCAAATTTCTGGACTTCATCTCCCTCCAACATCGGATAAAAATCATTTTTTTGATATAGATCTCATTCGGCCCAGGTTGTCTTTAAATTTATTACGCAAAAGAAATGACCTTGAATTTCTGATGGGCCTGCCTCCTACAGCTGGGATTACAGTCTTGTAATTAGTGTCTGATTTAGACTGTACTGGTAAACATCTTGCATGCTAGGCAAGAGCTCTACCAGATCCCTACCTCCAGGTCCCAAATAAATAACTTTACTTTAAAAATACTTTTTAAAAAATGTGTGTGTGTGTGTGTGTGTGTGTGTGTGTGTGTGTGTGTGTGTGTGTGTGTGTGTGTGTGTTTTTAAAACAGTGCTCATGCAGCCCAAGCTGACCCTAAAGTTGCTGTGTGGCCGTAGCCCAGGATGATCTCCTGCCTCTATCTCCCAAATTCTGGGATTACAAGCATGGTATACCTTGTCTAGCTTTTCCTATCACGTTTATTATTTTTTTTCTCAACACCTGTGTCTATTTTATAATTTAAAATTATTTCTTTTTTGAGATTAATATAATTATATTGTTAAAATATTTTGAGAAATTTATAGTATTATATTTACCTCATTTCTACTCCTTGTCCTCTCCTCCAGTTCCTCCCATGTTCCAGCTCCACTCTTTCTCAGCTCCACGGTCTCTTATTCTTTAATTATTATTGTTACCTAAATATATGTAACAAAGTGTATATGAATGTGTGTATGTATGTGAATGTATTTATGCAACCAATTGAGCCCACTTAGTGTTGCTTTTGTGTATCTTTTTAGTACTGACTACTTGGGATTAGATAACCAATCAGGGGGATTGTCCCTGGAGAAGACCGATTCCCCCTCTCCCTGCAGTCCTTAATTGACTGTAGCTCTTCATCTAGGGGTGGGGACCCCTGCAATTTCCCCATCCATGTTGGCCTATCCACTGACATTGTTGTTATGCAAATCTTGTTAAAGCAGTCACACTGTTGGGATTTCACAGGTGCAGTTTCCCTGTCACATATAGAAGGTCACTGTACAACAGACATCCTGGAGCTCTGCTTCCTACAACCGTTCCTCCCCCTCTTCTGCAAGGTTCCCCGAGTCTTAGGTGTAGAGCTTGCAAAGCAGATGTATCAGCTGGGGTTTGGTACCTCACAGCCTGTTGTTTTCTGCACTTTGACCAGTTGTGGATTTCTGTAATGGTCTCTGTGTGCTGTAGAAAGAAACTTCTTTGATGATGGTAGAGAGCTACACTTCTCAGGAAAGTCTGGAGCAGGAACTGCATGGCCAGAGCTATGCCTAGGGGAGTGGAAGCCTCTTTATCACATGTAATCAGCCAATTCAACCAGTGGTCAGTGAGTGCCCATTAAATGAAAAAGTTTTTTTTTTTAAATATAACTTCTGTGTTGGACTTTGAATTCCACAATAAATAGGCTTTCTTCTTATATCCCACATGAATTAATTATGCAAAGTCATTGCTATCTTACCTCAAAAATATTTTCTGAATATATATAAAACCTTTATCCTCTTGGTATTATTCTTTATCTCTATTGAAAACTTTCTTGCTACCCCCTATTAAGTTCCTTCTTATTTTATCTCCAGAAATATATTCTGCAAAGCATATCAAGAAGCAAAGTAGAATTTAGAATCCTAGAGGCTTATTTTTGTTATTTTAATTATTTTTACTGTCATTTTTAGCTCATGCCATGTGTCAGACACTTTTAAAAATGCTATGAATTAGCTCATATAATCTTCATAACAATTCACTGGGAAAGATGTTAGTCACCCCCACTCTTCCCTAAGGAAACTAAGTTTGGAAATGTAAGTAGCAATAGTTTGTATCCTATAATCCCAGCATGCGATGGAAGTGGAGGCAAGTGAACCAGGAGTTTAGGGCCAGCCTAGGCAAAATAGTGAATTTGAAGTCAGGCTGGGCTACATGAGACACTATCTAAAACAATGAAACAAAGCCAGGAAGAGGAGGGAAGACATTTAAGTAGCATGCTCAAGTTCACACAGGTAGTCAGCAGCACAGGTGGCCTGTGTGAGTCTCAAGCCTGGCTGTTGATCACTTTTCCTCTGCAGATGGCCTGGGTGAGAACCCAGGTCACAAAGTGGTTCAGATGGCCATAAAGAGCAGTTTTGATCTTGTCCCTTCTCCAGCCTTGCTGGCTGCAGTAGACCCTGACTTTGGTTTCTGCATGTGAAGACGGGAGGGCTCGACAACATGCATTTGTGACTTGCAGACTGTCCTGTGCATCCATTTATGGGCGAAGCTCACTGAGCAACTGTTCGGTGTTCCATTGGGGTATGCTGTGCTTAATGTGGTTTGGTTTTGCTTTATGTGTATGAATGTATTGTCTGTATGCATGTCTGTAGACCATATGTGTTCAGTACTCCAGGAGGCTAGAAGAGGTCATCGGATCCCCTGGGACTGAAATTATGTATGATTGGGAGCCTCAACATGGGTGCTAGAAACTGAACCCAAGTTCTCTGCAAGAACAGCCAGTGCTCTTAACTTCTAGGTGGTGTATCTGGTCCCCAATAATTGTGCTTTTAATTATTACTACTTCCAGCTAAAATCCTTAATATTATTACTATCCTGATTTTATAGACAAGAATATCAAAGTTCTGAGACTACAGTCACCTGCCCAAGGTCACACCACTAGTAAGCTATGGAGAAGAGATTCAAGTCCAGGTTAGGGGACCTTCAGAGACTTAAATTCAACTGCTACAACATGCCTCCTCATAACTCTCATATCAGAATTGCCCTATAAGACTCCTTTACATTTTTATAACAACTTCTGGAGACTTTTATGATCACCTTGGACAGTCAAACACACATTCTAAAATGAGTATTTATGGCGCCTAGGAAAGTCAAACACACAACTTGAAAACAAGCTATATGTGACTTCCTAAAGAATTGCCTAAAGCCCAGGGGATTACACAGACTCCAAGCAACACACTCTGCTCCTGAATTCTGCTCAGCCGGTCTCACCTCCTAAGCAGCAGCATTGCCTCCTGGCTCTTCCCTGCTGCACTTCCTCTCCTACTTCTACAATTCTGCCTCATGCCCATAGGTGTGATCTTCTGCCAACAAAGATGCTAATTTCTCTATCTGCAGCTGTCCGATTTCAGACTTTGCATGTACATCTCCAGTAACAGCACCTACGTTTTCCCCCTTTTGATAATCGGGAATAAGTATTGTTCTCCATTGCCAACACAAAGCACAGTGCTCACTGCAGAGGCAGTTAGATGTGGTTCTATTCTGAGTCAAACATGAGTGAGGACAGCCTAGGAACACAGATTCAGGTTGACCTGGATGACTATGATCACATGACTTTTTATGTGGAACAAAAGAATGTCATAAATCGATGCATTTGACAAATGCATCATGGAGACATCATGTAAGTGGGTTAGAGCAAAATGGGAAAATCTCAGCAATGGTTTCAGATGTTCTATGATGCCTTTCTTAGCTTCTGAGTTGGTAGAAGCTAGCGGAAGCTAAGAAGACATTCCAACAGTTTTACCTGATAGTCAAAATGTCAGATTACAGAGGTGAGCCAGGAAAGGCTATTAAGGGGAATAAAGATACCCAAGATTCTTTTTTCTCTAGACCTGAAGCATTCCAACTTTCTAATCATGAAGTTCTAATTAGCCAGTCAGCCTTGTAGAAACTTTTTATCTTTACACAGACCTTCTTCTGAATATCAGCTCACACTATCACACAAACATGTGTTCTCTGCTCCTATCTGGCAATACTTTACAGCTTCCGATATCTCTCTCCCCTCTCTTTCACCTAGTTGGGGAAATAACTTTTCCAGAGTGTTTTCTCTGTTTGTCTCTGTCTTTGTCTGTGTTTCTATCTTCCTCTCTCTTTTTCTCTATTATAATAGAAAACACTGTCCCTGGAGACGTGCATGAACCACTTCATTCCCTAAGAAGGACCATTGGTTTCCAGGTAGAGTTAGAGTCCTTGAGACTCAGAGGACACCCCAGTGAACCAAGGTGACAGCTGATTTTCCATTTCCTGAAGAATCTTCTATTTAGACCTCATTTGAGAGAGTTTGGTCTGTTGAAAGGAAAGGAAATTTACAAAGTGCAGATAATGAGAGATTTATGCAAATTATGAACTTCACTGACCTGGAGGTGGCTGGCTGACTTCGAGCATTTAATTAAGAGTAGTGACACACCTTTTACATTATAATTTTAACCTCTATTGATTAAAATAAAACATGTGCCTTTGCTTTATTTCATGCTAAAAACCATAGATCATTACGTACCAGTTCTTGTATTTGAACCAGCACTACTACAGCAGTATGTTGTATATGAGTTGTTTAGTTGTGCATCTGAATAAAATAGTAAGTGGTAGTCCTGTTCACAGCTTTGTCTTGAGCTGTTTTGAGTTTGAAAAGAGAGATTCAAGGCTTATTTCACAGGATTTTAGATTTTAGCCTTTGCCACTACATTTATGAGGAAAATGTCTTGCAAATAATATACAAGAAAGAAAAAAATAGGCTTTCTTTAACTATGTTTCTATTTTTCTTCAGTCTCCAGTGGTTATTAGGCTCAACTGGAAGTGAAACTCACTTGGAGTGACTCCATCTGTGAGGGCTGATACAAGCTGAAATGAAAAGGCCATTACCTTCAAAACAGTACCAACGTAATGGAGTCCATGGGCAGGATGGGCATCAGTTGGGATGGGGAAGTGAACAGAAACTGTTTGCCCTGTCTTTTCTGTCTAAAATCTGCCTTGGTTTGTCGTTTGCTCTCTTTGAATGAACGCTTCCTGCTTCTGCAGCTATTCATGTGGTATCTAATACCTTCTATCTGGGACACAAGATCCTGCAAGTTCTCTAGAGATGCCCACTGACACCCATAATATCAATAGGTTCCACTAACAGACACACCTGGAGTGATGATCCTGTCTGCAGAGGCAAGCAGGTAGCCAGAGTAAGGCAGACTCTCTCTAATGGAAGCTTTTGTCTGGCTTTTACTGTGTAGGCCCAATCCAGGATCCAGAGCATTTTAGCAAAAGTAGGTTCTTAAGTGCCTGCTATAACACTTTGGAGATTTTACTGTAAAAAGGCAGAGGCTTTTGTCCTCAGCTGTTGTCCTCCCCCTGGATGGCTCACTCTGGGGTGGTATTTCTTGAGAGCACACTTACGTCTGTGCAGAAAGGCTGGCTTGCTAGGGAACTGAGACTTGGCCAACAGCAGACTAGAAAATGCCCTTGAAAGCAGCCTCAGTTAAACCAAAGTGACTGAAGCCCATTAGATGGTCTTGATCAGACCCAGCTGATCTGTTAGCAAATCCCAAGGCTTGGAGAGAGTGGACAGTCTTGCTCTTTGTTCTAAGTTGCTCCCTGATGTCATATTAACAGATGCATCATCCTTTTGTGTCCTGCAAAGTAGAAGATATATTGTGTACCCTAATAAAATTTGCCTGAAGGTTAGAGAACAGAACAAGCCGCTAGATTAAACATAGCTGCTGGGCAGTGGTGGCACACACCTTTAAACCTAGCACTTGGAAGGCAGAGATCTATCTGGATCTCTATGAGTTCAAAGCCACCCTGAATTACATGAGATTGATTCAGCCTAGGAGAGAAACAGAGCCAGGCAGTCGTGGCACACATCTTTAATCCCAGCACTTGAGATCTCACACCTTTGCTACCAGTATCTGGGAAGCACACACACCTTTAATTCCAGCACTAGGAAGGAGGTAATATGGCAGTGCGGAGGAAGGTATACAAGGTATGAGGAGACAGGAACTAACGCCTTTTCGGCTAAAGCCCTTTCAGCTAGAGGCTTTTTGGCTGAAGCCCTTTTCGGCTGAGGAGCCCTCGTCAGCTGGACCCCTTTCGGCTGAAGACTCAGAGAATTCGTGGAGTTGGTGAGGTGAGAGGTAGCTGTGCCTTGTTCCTTTGTCTCTCTGATCTCTCAGCACTTACCCCAATATCTGGCTCCAGGTTGTTTTTGTTTTTTTAAATAAGAAGACCATTTAAAAATTGTGCAACCTTTACTAAACTCCCTAACAGGCCAAGGCAAAGCACCTGGAGCCTTGGCAATCTAACTCAACTGACTACAATTTCAAGCAAGACTGTGCTGTCACTTTCCCCTAAAACAAGGAGGGCAGAGATGGATGGGAGAGCCAGTTTCTACTCAAGTCGAGACCCTGGGAAGTGACATTCCCTATCAAAGCCTATTCCCCATTTTTGAAAGAGAAAAAAGTTTTGGGGAGCCTAGGGATCTAGTTCAGTTGAAGGAGGCCTGGCTTCACATGTGTGAAGGCCTGATTCAACTCCTGGCACTGCATCAGGCTGCTTAATTATTCACGTCTTTTGCCCTAGTCCTTCCTCTAAACTAAATCTCACAAACCCTGAATACGGACAGCAGTTACTGGACTTCTTTATCTGTTTTTCCTAATGTAGTAACATCAATTAAATCTTCTCTTTCATCATTATTTGTCCCTTTAATTTACTTATGGGGTTGGGTGCCTGAGCCTAGCCTGTGGGGGCTGCTCAAACCCTGGCTTTTCCTCTAAAGTTCCAGAAACAAGGATACACCACCACCTCTGTTCTACTGGCTTCCCAGAGGAAGTCCTGACATACATGAGGGAGAAGAATACACAGTGTGTGGATGCCAACTACAAGGACCACGGTTAACCACAGTGGGAAACTCCTCAAATATGGAAGGAATGTGTTGTTTGAGAGAGAGAGAGAGAGAGAGAGAGAGAGAGAGAGAGAGAGAGAGAGAGAGAGAGAGAGATGGCCAGAATGCAAGAAAACTATTCAGGAAAGCAGTACTTTCCTACATGGTGGCAGAAAAGTATGAGGATACTGCTTATTCAGCATGGTCAGGTTACAGGATGAGTCTCACCAAGGCCAGATCAGCTCTGCAGATTTGGTCAACCTAGTCTTTTCTTAGTTACACTGGGGGAAGTTATACATTACAACATCACTTTCCTCTTTGTTCTCACATCCTACCGCCTGCCTACAGTGCTTTCCCCTTAAATCAGCCATATTCCTTTTTTTTTTTTCTTGAGACAGAGTCTTATGTGGCCATGATGGCTCTCAAACTAGAATTTGTAGCCTACTAAACTTCTGATCTTTCTGTCTCTATTTCCTGAGTGTTAGGATTATAGGCATGTACCACCATGCCTGATTTTTGTGGTGTAGGCGTTTAAACCCAGGACCTCATGTATTAGAGATACAATGCCATCTCATCAATGATACCAATTTACTACTTAGTGCACAGATGGCTTCCAGTTGCCCTGGAAATGCCTGTTTGATAGTGATACTGGATTCTCCTCCACCTTTCTCATACCAGCTTACACTGGTCTCCCCTCACTCAGATGACTCAGTTCCATTGTTCTTTGTCTGTTCCCAGACAAATCAGCCTGCTACTAATTCACCGATGTTTCCTTTACTCTTCCCTTTGCCTGGGCATGTGCTCTAACTGGCTCCTCAGATTTCTTTATATATCAGACTGAAAAATGCTTTGTCCAATAGCCTTCTGTGGTGGCCATACCTTGATGCTCCATTTCACAACAGTCCTTTTCCTTTGTAACCTTAGTCATTATCAGACACTGCCCTCTACATCCCATCAAGCTTATTTTTCTCTGTGTAGCTTTGGTGCCTTTCATGAAACTCACTCTGTAGCCCAGGCTGGCCTCAAACTCACAGAGATCTGCCTGCCTCTGCCTCCCATGTGCTGGGATTAAAAGCATGCGCCACCACCGCCTGGCCCAAACTTATTTTTATATTTATTGAACCCCTTTATGTGTGAGATACTGCTCTGGGTGTCGAGTATTTATTACTTTAGTATTTTTTTGTTTAAGTTTTTGTTGTTGTTGAGACTAGTCCTTATGTATCTGGCCTTGTACTTACTATGTAACTGAGCTTGGCCTTGAACTCCTGATCCTCCAGCCTCCACCTCTCAAATGCTGGTTTTACAGGAGTGTACCATAACATCTGGCTCTATGCTTATTTCTTGTTTAGTCCACACATCCCATTCCCTTTGCCAACCTAGATATTCACTATGAAGGCAAGAGCTTTGTCACTCATGCCTGTCCTGAAAACCTGACATTCAAGATTATGCCTGATATGCCTAGTGAATAATTGTTAAATGAAAAAAAAACCAACCAAACAAAAAAAATGAAGGACCACACTCAGATCCAGATGGGCTGGGGTACTCAAGAGAAGATGGGATGGATAAGAGCCAGTATCTAATGTTAGAGAATCATCCAAGCCAAGTGACAGGTTCCAAGAGAGCATTCTGGATGTTAACAAACTCAGGAAAGAGAATAGAACTGTGCAGAACTAGCAACAAGATAGGAGAAGCATCCGTGCAGATCAAGTTAAGCTTCCTTCCATTGTCATCTTTTTACTCACTCTGATGAACACAGACCCAAGCTAGAAATGAAAGCTATCAGAGTTGACTTATGACTGCCCTTTAAATTTGTGTCCACTTGGAATTGCAAGATACAGCATCATTCAGAAATGTGGTATCTGCATGTGTGATTAGTTATATAGGATGAGATGAAACCATCCTCCATGTAGTACAGGCTGCACAGCCAGTGACTTCTTCCTTCTAGGGAGATAAGAGATGCATGAAGAAGACAAAGTCAGAAATTAGAGTGATGTAGTCACAAGCCAAGGATACAAAGCAATTGCCCAGAGCCACCATAAACTAAACTGCAATGAAGCGTATCAAACCCTTTCCATGAGTCTGTCTATAAAGACTCAACAACACCTGAGGAAACTGAGCTTTCCTGCTCTGTCAAATGAAAAAGCCTTGCCCGTGTGGAAAACCTCAAAAGAGTGGAGGTTAGGATGGGAAAGAAAGTGTAAGGGCTTAAAGACAGTTTCGACACTCTTAGGATGAGTTTGTAATGTTGTACCTTGAATTTGTATCCATGATTCATGTTCATCATTGCTCTACCTGTTGTAATGAATGATACTGAGGACCAAGGCCAGGTTCCCAGGCTACTCTCTTTGCTTCCCTCACATCATGTTAGGTGGTGACTTGAGTGTCCCCTGGATAACTGTAGCTGCAACAGTCACTGTGGCTCCATAGAAGTATAAGATCATCTTCTTGCCTGTAGACCTCAAGATTCTGGAGGTGGGGCAGATGGGTAGATCCATTTAAAACAAAGCACAATGTTTTGTTTAAAACAAAGCTTTTAGGGCTGGTCAGATGGCTCAGTGGGCTGAAGTGCTTGTATATGGGCCTGATGACCTGACTTAGATCACCAGATTCCACAAGGGAGTAGAAGAGAACCGACTCCCAAGAGTTGTCCTCTAACTGTCCCATACACACTGTGACACACATGCATGCCAACATATATATATATATATATATATATATATATATATATATATATATATATACTAAATAAAAAAATTAAAGTGTTCCTAAATTCAACAATAAATAAAAAATTAAAGCATTTATAAATTCACAAACAATGCAAAGGAGTACAGACAATAATTCTGTCCAGAAGAATTGATCTACTGTATAAGAATATACATACATACATACATACATACATACATATTTGACAACATAAGAATATCACTAAATATCTCTGATACAGGTGTCTCACTGGCAAATGCAAATGTGTTTGACTAAGTCCTTTTGGACACTGATAGTCTAAAATTATCTGGGATTCAGTCTGTCCCATATGTACAAGAGTCTCATCTCCTCTGTGAGGCTCCCATGGGAAAAGAATAGTGTCTCCATTTCAGTCCCAGTGCCAGGACACTGCCCAATCCATGGTAGGCATCAGCTAAGTGTTTGTAGATTGTTTGTAGTTAAAATCTATCCTCCCCCCCATTCTAATATCTCAGGGTGGTTTAGAATCCAACACTCTAAACTACAGAATTCAAAAACAAAAAATTAAATATAAATATGAGATATGAACAAAGAGTTAGTTATTCCTTGCTTGGCACCTTAGTGTCAATGAATCCCACCAAAAGGATTTGTGAAGGACTCTGTGTCTCAGGTTCAGATTGACCATCTCTCAGAAAGCTTCCTTCTCTGAAGGGAGTGAAAACTCTCACTCACTCCTCTATGATCTCCTTGGATTATCTGCTTGGACCCTTGATTATCACACACATTGGAATGTGTATATGTAACTTGAAGATGTGTTTGTGTGTAAGAAATTTGTGTGTGTGCACACACACGCAAGATAACTCAGGACAGTGTTCTCAGTATATGCTCACATATACTGATTAATACAGTGAGGAGGATGGGAGATCTATAAGCCCTGAAGAATTCCCATACTAATCTCTAAATTTGGGAGCCTTTTCCTGTCTGTTATGGAGCTTATCACAAAGAACAAGTATGAGTGATCCTCATATCTCTTGTTTCCCTGTACCCAGGCTGCTGTCTTCTGTCCCTGTAAGGAGAACTCCATTCAGTGTAAACCTTTTACTACTACTGTTGTTATTATTACTGGAGATAGAGTCTCATGTCTCCCAGGTTTTCCTCCAATTCCTTAGACATCCAAAGATAACTTTGCACTTTAGATCCTTCTTTTTATACCTCCTCACTGCTGAGATTATAGGCATGAGACACCACATCCAGTTTATGCAATGCTAAGGGTATTATCCAGAGCTTCATGCATGCTAGTTAAGCACTCTACTAATTGATTTAGCTGCCTATCCCAATTCACTGTAAAGCTTTAGATGACAATGGGAAAGCCACAGGTCTCAGAGGCGTCCTTTAGCATATTGACAGACAATACACCAACATTGGGCTTTCTGTCCTGAATAGATGATGTCCCAACCACCAGGACTGCTCTCTGGAAAGTTCTTTTGCAGACATTTGTTTTAAGCTTATGTCTTTCCTTGGTTTTCAAAAGTAAATGGATCCATAAAATGAAAAACAGTGGCCCAATAAGCAGAATTTTCCTTGAGTTTAGGTCATACTTGTCTGAGTAAATATGCATGAGTCAAGGCTCACCAGGGCTAAAGTGTAAGCAGGTCCAAGTGCAGGCCTCCAGGGACTATCCCTAGGGCATTAATATTAATATGAGATTTCCATGGAACACAAAGTAGCCTAATGTCGTACCACTAACACTGTTTCTGGGTCAAGATGACTCCTGAGGCAAAAAGAACTTCTCTGCACTGCAGACGCTTAAGGTTTCTTTTCTTGTCCACCATCCTTGCCACCCCCCCCATCCTTTGCATTGGCTGGCTCATTGCAGAATTAAGTGTTAACACAGACAGAGCCCATTTGTGGAGCTGTTGCTGTTGTAAGCACTTTTAAAGCATTAACTCATTGATTCTTTAACATAATTCTTTAAGTTCGGGTGCCGTGTTACCTCCATTTCACAGACAAGGACTCCGAGACCTGGAAGACAGTGGATCACTTGCCCAAGGTGACACAAACAGTAAGCAGAAGAGCTGGAGTTCAAACCCAGGCAGACTGCCTAGAGACAACTTTATTAACTGGAATACCATGCTTGTAATTGGCTAATCCGCTGCTGCAAGCACCCTTTCAAAATGACTTTCAATATCAATATTAAATGAAAATCACAGCTTAAAATGGAACAGACCTTGGGCAATTACATTTTGCATATTAATTGACTGTAAGGATAATAACAAGGGGAATATGGTGGGAAGCACTGAGTTTGTTGCATAGCTCAGAGGTATAATAAAAAGTGTATTCTGTGTTTTCTTTCCTTGTTTACTAACCACTTGATATCTGGATACAAGGCTCCACCTATCCTTCTACGATTCTGCTGCATTAAATCCTGGGAACTGAATTCCTTAAAAACACAGAGAAGATACTTAATATATGTGGCTGTGGCATGAGGGCTCCACAGATGGTGGCTTCTCTGCTCCTGTGGTAGGCAACTTGCCCTTGACACTTTAGTATCTTCCAAAGTTATGGTCCATATACAATAGCTTTGCTTAGGATCAGCTGGGACTTTTGCCAATATTTCCATGTAGCTATCTGTGTTTTCATGTTAGCAGTCCTTTGGAAGTACAAGAAGAAAAGTCAGAGAGTTGTCTTACTAGGTCCCACTTCAAAGTGTGTGTGTGTGTGTGTGTGTGTGTGTGTGTGTGTGTGTGTGTGTGTGTGTGTGTGTTTAAGGATTAATTTATTTAATCTTAAGTGTATATATGAGTGACTGAGTATATGTTTGTGCTCTATGTGCATGAAGAAGGTGTCAGATCCTCTGGGACTGGAGTTATAGGTGGTTGTGAGCCACCTAGTAGGTCCTGGAAACCAAACCTGGGTCCTCTGTAAGAGCAGCAATTACTCTTTATGCTGAGCCATCTCCAACCTTGCCCCTCAAGATTAGTATTTCTGGTTTTCAACTGTGCCTTTCCACTATTATCATGGTCAGAATAAATAGGTTGCATTTTTCTCATACTCAGGAAAAAAATAGCTTGCTTTCCCACAAAAACCTAGTACCAATTCTGGTAACTTCCTATCCTAACCCTGTTCTCATAAGCAGCCCTCCCCTGGAGCTAACTTGTTTCATGAGAAACAGTTGTGTCATCAGCAGTAGCCAAATTGCCAAATGACACCTTCCTTTCTCTCTGATGTGTTGCCGACCCAGGAGCTCACTTTAGCAGAAATCTGTGCTAAGGCCCAGAAAAGCACTAGTTATTATTCTTTAAAAAGCTCCAGGAAGAGCTATAGTCAGCTACTTTCTTCCCCTCCCCCAGGTAGTGCTGACATTTTTATAATGTGTTTGTATGTGTCTTCACAGGATGTGCAGTACATGGTATGCAAGTATTATATATACTGGACTCCCAAACAGAATATCACAATTCATGAAGAATACATTTAACATGTGATTACAAAATGAATCTTCCAAATACTCCTGCTCTCTTCCGTATTGATTTAATAAATAAGAATTTTAAAGCATTATCTTTGTCCTGTCATCAGAACAGCTTTTGTCAGACAGTCCTTTGACATTTAGTCAATCTCTAAGAGACAGTGATGACCCCGAATATCGGGAAGCTGAGCAGGGGTGTAGAGAATATCAGAAGACTGTGAGCTGAGAGCTGTGTGCAAGAGAGATTCTGGAAGCCAAATATCATTGGATGACTTCTTTTAAGGGGTACCATTTGTGGTAACTTCACAAAGATAAGCAGAAGCTCCAATGACATGTAAAATAAAGACAGACAAGCAGGTGGAATGTGAAAAGCAAAGTAATGCTGAAAGAATACTAAAGAGTCTGGGTCAGGACCATACTGACCTGTGCTAGTTGTCTTATTTCTGTTGCTAAAAACAAGGAGGGGGAGGAGGAGGAAGCAGCAAATGATGTAAGAATGTGAGTTCTTTTCCAATTGTATTTTTTCCCTCTGCTATATTCCATCATACCATTAGGCATGTTCTAAACCTTTTAAAAAACTCTTAGCTCAATAAATCCTCATGATAACGCTACAAGGGATGGACTATTACCATCTCTAGTTTACACTTTACATGAAGCACAGAGAAGGCAACTTCCTGGTTAAGTACTGGACCAGCATTTCAAACATAGGAAGATTTAGTCAAAGTTCAGGTGACACCAACCACTGGCTAAGGAGAGTGAGTCAAAGTCCAGATATGACAAGCACCACCTAAACAAAGTATCCACATGCAGGAAATACAAAGAACTCCTACCAAGAAACAAAAGCAAAAACAATCAGACTGTCCTTAAGATCATAGGGCAGTAAACTACAAGAAGCTGTTTATCTTCCTTCTGGTTCTGTGATACACAGACTTCAACAGCAGTATAATATTGTTTTTGTTATCAGCTAGGCAAATACTTAATGTCTGTCAGTACCAACTGTCGCAAGGATTTTAAGAAAACAAAATTATCATACATAATATATGACAATTTCAGAAAGAAATGGTCCAAATCAGGTAAAATTACAGCTATGTGAACTTGATAATCTGGCTTCTGCTTCTAGATGTAGAAATTAGGAGAAATTCTCACATGTATATGTGACAAAACAGGACTGCTGGAAGCAATTAATCTCCTGTTTGTGATATAACAGAGCCAACAAGAACATAAATATCCATTACAGAGTGAGTTGGTAAAGAAAACTAGCTATGAGTATAGTTGTGCAATCAAATACTGGATACTTAATTGAGTTTTGAATTTATTTAAACATCTACAGATTAACTACCATGAAGTCCGGGTTTCAGGTGAATGAATACTTGTCATGTTATTCTGTTTTTGCCTTTAAATGAAACTAGCTTTTTCCCCATCATATAATATATCCTGATTATTGTTTTCCCTTCCTTTACTCCTCTCAGTTCTCCTCCACTTCCTCTCCTATCTGGATGCACTCCCTTCTTATCTCATTAGAAAACAAATAGGATTCTAAGAAATAATACAATAAGGTATAATAATATAATATAATAATAAGATAAAACAAAAACAAATCAGAATTGGACAAAATAAATAGAAAAAGAGCCCAAGAAAAGGAAAAGAAATCAGAGACCTGTAGTAGGCTTTCCCTGGGCCACCAACCAGCTCCCAAATCATGGCATAGAGACTTATTAATAATTATAAATGTTCGGCCTTAGTTTAGACTTGTCCTACTAGCTCTTATAACTTGTATTAACCTGTGTCTATTCATCTCTATTTTGTCTCAGGGCTTTTTACCTTTCTTTCATTCTGTATGTCCTACTTTTCTGCTTCCTCTGTGTCTGGCTGACTGGTGGTTGCCTGCCTGCCTGGCCCCAGGCATCTCCCTCCATTTCTCTCTTGTTCTCCTCTCTTGAGCCTAGATTCCTCCTCCTACTTGTTCTCCCTTCCTGCCAGCCCTGCCTATCCCTCTACTACCTGGCTATTGGTCATTCAGCTTTTTATTAGACCAATCAGGAGCTTTAGGCAGGCAAAGTAAAACAAATGTAACACATCTTTACATAGTTAAACAAATGCAGCATAATAAACAGATGTAACACATCTTTACAATTATTCTATTCCACAGCATTTCTCCCTTTTTCTCTAAATAAAAGGAAAGGTTTTGACTTTAGCATAGTAAAACTATATACAATAAGAACAATTATCAAGTAAGAATTACATTTACAATATCCAGTCCATTTACATTTGGCAAATTGAGAGAAAATAGTCTATTATCTATCCCATGCTGTGGGATGGTCTGTATGTCAAATGTGTTACTGATTGGTCAATAAATAAATCACTGATTGGCCAGTGGCCAGGCAGGAAGTATAGGCGGGACTAACAGAGAGGAGAATTGAGAGAACAGGAAGCTGGGTGAGGGAGACACTGCCAGCCGCCACCATGACAAGCCGCATGTGAAGATGCCGGTAAGCCACAAGCCATGTGGCAAGGTATAGATTTATGGAAATGGGTTAATTTAAGCTGTAAGAACAGTTAGCAAGAAGCCTGCCACGGCCATACAGTTTGTAACCAATATAAGTCTCTGTGTTTACTTGGTTGGGTCTGAGCGGCTGTGGGACTGGCGGGTGATAGAGATTTGTCCTGACTGTGGGCAAGGCAGGAAAACTCTAGCTACAATCCCATCTTGGTTAGTCAAAAGTTTCATACCTAATTTACCTGATTGCAAAGTTTTGTACCTAATTTACCTTCTAATATAACTAAGAAAAACTGTAACTATCTAGTCTTCAACTCTATCAAAGACCCCAGAGGGATATAATATTACCCGAGTAAACAGGAAGTGCAGTGCAAGCAACTTCCAAAACTATAGAAATGACAGAGACATCTAGCTGCCTAGGCAGTCAACCAAGGTTCCTCTGCAACACTGGGGTATCTGGCTTCAGTCTACAAGCCTAGAATATCTGACAGACTTTTCTATGAAGCAGAAATTTTGATTGGTTGATTACTCCCACAAGCTTTGTGCCCCTATTACACTAGCATATCTTGCAGGCAGGACACCATTGTAGATAAAAAGGTTGTGCTGGGTTGGTGTTTATGTTTCTCTTTGGGTAACATGCTAGTGTCTTCCTGTACCAAAGACACTGGAATGTAAGGTTGAAGGCTTCTTCTTCAAGTAAACTTGACTTCTTAATATTCAATGGGTTGTACAGGTGTTATCTTCAGTAATAGGGCTTTTCTGTCAGTTTGTGAACAGTAACCAACAGTCTTGGCAAGAGCCAGGGTTGTTTAGGGACTCCCATGGGACCCCTTTGAACAACAATTCAATTAGATGTAACCCATTCTTAGTCCAGAAGCTTCCTTTGGTGACAAGAGATGTCAAGTTAGGGCTCTGTCTCCCCCATTATTGGTGATCTTATTGAGATCACCTTCATATATGTATATAATTTAGGAAGATTTTACTGTAGTAGGTTTCCATTCTATTCCTTAAATGGTCCTTAATTTTAGTTGTCTCTCCCATGTACACTTTTTTATCCCCCTACCTCTACCTATCCCTACTTGACCCTCCTATTCCAGCCTCCCTATTTATCCATAAGTATCTATTCTATTTCTCTGCCCTAACAAGATCTATCTGTCATCTATAGCTCCTCACTCCCTACCTAACCTCTGTAGTTCTACAAATTGTAGCTTTTTTATCATTGGCTTAACAGCTACTATCCATATAAAGTGAATACATACCATATTTGTCTTTCTTGTTCTGGGATACCTCAATCAGGATGATGTTTTTTCTAGTTCCATTCATTTACATGCAAATTTCATAATTTCATTTTTAAATGGCTAATTATTAGTCCATTGTGCAAATATACATTTTCTTTATCCATTCTTCTGCTAAATGACATCTAGGTTGTTTCCAATTTCTGGCTATTATGGATAGAGCAGCAATGAACATGGTTGAGCAAATGTCTCTGTGGTAGTATGAATTATCTCTTTGGCTATATGCCCAAGAGTGGTATAGCTGGATCTTGAGGTAGATCAATTCCCATCTCCCTAGGGAGTTATTCTTTACTTTTGCATATCTTTAAATTTTCTTAGAGAAAAGCAAAAGAAAGAGGAGACTTACCCCTTTTGAAGGAAGGAAGTATAAATTCCTAAAAACTCCCAAACGTTTCAGATCCTAATTGCATTGCCCACTTTTCACCACCTCTTGGTCTTTGCAGAGGTAGATAATGAAACTTCTCTGTAAAGGTTTAGGCTTATTTTCCCAGCTGTCTTCTATTGACTATTGTATCCAGGGCCAAGGAACATCTCTTTACAGAAGCAGATACTTGTTCACTGGTATTGTTTTACTGTTTTCAGATCAGTTACTTGGAAGCAAGGCTTGCCTTGCTTTACTTTATATTGCAAGTTGTCTATGGAGACCAGAAGCAGCAGAATGCTTCCTCATGCTCACACTTTGTACTAACTTCTCCAAATTCCCAGTGTTACAGCAGCTGTCATCCACACGCTTACATTTGGTGCTGTGCTGGCCCCAGTCTCTACTTGTGCTAATGAGCTTTTCCTTTATATGGTAGGTAGTGTTTCCCAGTTCAAATCTTTGAGCAGCATAACTACAGTAAAAGGGTAGCCATTTTTTCTCAGTGTCTTATGTTAGCTCCAAGGAAGGGCTTTGATTTCCTTGTTTGAGTCCCATGTCCACCCGTTGGAAAAATTACAACTGTCAGGAGGAATTGGGCACCATGATGGCAGCATACTGGGCCAATGGAATGTCAACAGTGGTTTCTCAAATGAAAGAGGGTTGCTAATACCAGACAATGAAGAGAAAGTGCTGGAAATAAAAGTGTAAATATTTTTTATAGCAAAAGCCATTTGTACAATATATCCACAAATATTCTTCACTAGAATTTAATTCTTCACTAGTTATTCCTAAACTTTAGTTATGTATAATTTTCTCTTGGTTATGGGTCTCTGGAGAATTAAGATGAGACTCTAAAAGATAGTAACAGTCTCTGAATTGTCTTTCATGGAGGTTGGGATGGAAGATGGATATGATGGAGGATGGCAGTTACAGAACTCCAGATAATGACACAGAGACACCGGAGGCACATGTTATAGTAGGTGTGGGACTAGACTATGACAGAGATGTCTTCAAGCATGAACTGGCCTAGAAATGGATGTCATACAAACTATTCCTTTCCCAAAATATACAGAAAATGAAAAGCTTTGGGATGTGGTCAGAGATTCTTCTACTTTTATATATTTGAGATTTTTCAGAAGAGTATGTCAGAAACCTACTGCCCACTCTCACCTTTTTATTTTATTTTCCTGGGACAAGATCTTACTATAGATCCCTGGCTAGCTTGGTACTCACTATGTAGCCTACGCTAACTTTGAATTCATGGCATGCACCAACCTCAGCTTCACAAATACTGAGATTACAGTATAATCTACCATGCCTTGCCTCTATTTTTTTTCATTCTTCTCTACTGCCCATACCCACTTCCCCACTTCAGGGCATACCTCCTTCCATCTTCCTGTAAGAACCAAGTCACGTTTGGAAAATAACTAACTCTGAGTTTTGGGGGAAAGAATTCCATTATTTTGCTTACATGACTGAATATGAGAAGACTTCATAGACATGAGATAATGAAAACTGTCCTGTTTCAAAGCAAATGAGTAAAGACATGGGAGAGAGGGACAAAACACAAGCATAGCAGTATTAGAGAAAATCTAATATGATAGTTTGTGCAAGTATAAAATATATTAGTTGTAGCTGAAGTTTTCTCCAGTCCTGCCTGGCCCACGGTCAGGACAAATCTCTCTCATCCTCCAGTCCTGTAGCCGCTCAGACCCAACCGAGTAAACACACAGAGACTTATATTGCTTACAAACTGTATGGCCGTGGCAGGCTTCTTGCTACCTAGTTCTTCTATCTTAAATTAACCCATTTCTATTAATCTATATCTTGCCACATGGCTCGTGGCTTACTGGTATCTTACATGTTGGTACTCATGGCAGTGGCCGGCAGCATCTCCTCACTCAGCCTTCCTGTTCCCAGAATTCTCTTCTCTGCTTGTCCCACCTATACTTCCTGCCTGGCTACTGGCCAATCAGCATTTTATTTATACAGAGCGATATCCACAGCAATTAGTTACTTCTTTTAGCATACTATTTTTTTAATTTTGAGAATTTCATACACACAAAATACATTTTGATCATATTCACCACCCTCTCACCTTGTATCTTCTCAGAGTCACTCTGCCCTCCTCCCCCTCCTATTAGTTACCTATGTATCATTATGTCAGAAGACCTGCAGAGTCACTCTGCCCTCCTCCCCCTCCCATTAGCTACCTCTGTATCATTATGTCAGAAGACCTGCAGAGACAGAAAAATCTTTGCTTTGGCTAACGGTTTCAGAGCATTCTTTTCCTCTTGGGCAGAACATCATGGTAGCAGCGCTTTGTGTCAGAAAAGCTCTTTATGATGGACAGAAAGCAGTGAGAGGAAGGGACCAAGGACAAGATACCCCAGGACCTCCCCCCCAATAAACTAATTTTCCCAACTAGATCCCACTTTATAAAGTTGTCAGAACCTCCTAACACATCATTATCAGCTGAAAATGCTTAACCCATGAGTCTTTAGAGGACATTTCATATAGGAGTTATAACAGAAAGATATCTCCTTGGAGAGTGGAGTCCCTGAGAAGCAAGTCTGAGGACTATTTAATAAGGCCTCTTGACTTCTTACCAGAGTAGTCGTGCATGATCCCAAGAAACAGAAATGCCATCTGAAGACCTGAATACAGGTACCTTCAGTGGTTAGGCCCAGCCCCAGGAGGCATAAGGGCTCCATTGGTATGCACACTGGGTTAACCTACATGGCTAACAACCCATCAGTTTAAGCTGCACCCATGGTTGTTCTAATACATTTGTCTAGTGCAGATTTAGACCCAGTGTCTATATGGAAGTATCTGAGGCACAACTTCCCTTCTACTTTCTACTGACTTCAGAGCTCTCAGTCAAATGGAAGTATGAGTGCTCTTTTATTCTCCCAGGGGAAACATCTGCCCTCCCTCAGTGCAGCCATGCTGTGAATAGAGAGATCACAGACATGCTCTGCAGCCTGCTTCCTCAGTAGCTGATCACCAGGCAAAATGTCAGAGCAGCTGGTGCTCATCAATTCACCCTCTGTGATTCCAAATACCAATTACTACTGTGAACTCCTAATTGCCTCATTTCTAGCCACATTTTAAAGTAATTAATAAGTAATTGAGTAATGCGTTAATAATAGCCTTAATCATTTTTCTAATGATCAGCTCCCACATATAGTCATCTTTATGACCCATGGGAAGCATTGCATCTCAGGTCATATCTTGTTAATAGCCCCCAAGCAATCATTCCTTAGCAGAGCAATTTGATTTACTCCTCAAAGTACCATTGTTGGGGAGGGGAGCATTCAAACTAAAGCTTGTCAGACCTCTGAGAATCCCCCCCCCCCCTTCCCCTGCTGGCCCTATGCTTTCTTCTCATCCAATTTATTCTCCAGCTGAAACTCAGATAGAGGTGTCAGCATCCAGGAGAGATTTCTAATTTCAGTGAAGCCTTATCTTAGCTGTTAGATATGGAGGCATTTATTAACCTTTGGGTTTTGATTCAAAGAGAAGGGTAGCTACTGTAGAACTACTCAGACCATCCAGATAGCTAGAGGCAAGAAGCAGAGAATCATAAATAGAACTCCAAATATGCTGAGACTTGCTCTTGTGATGATCACCAAGGGTTGAGATCCAGGCAACCAAGCCATCTGAAAATGGGTTAAAGCACCAGCATCCCCATCAAGTCATACTACTCTGTGGGGCTGAGAACATAGGTACAGAGACACCATCTCTAACTGCTGAGAAAGAGTTCAGTCTCGAATTAACTTCTCATTTTGGAGCCTTTTGATCAGTCCTGAAAATGATGTCATTGTGTTTTTGTAGGTAAATCTAAATCTGATGACACAACAATGATTTCAAGGCTTTTTGACTAAGAGAGTGTATAAAATTATATCCTATGTGTTTGCCCCTCTATTAGTTTGATTTTTATTGCTGTGACTAAGACCATAATCAAAAGAAACTAGAATAGGAAAGGGTTTATTTAGTTTATGTGTCCATGTCACAGTCTATGATGGAGGGAAGTCAGAGCAGGTATTCAACTTGGAGCCAGGAACTGAAGCAGAAACCATGAAGAAACACTACTTACTAGCTTGCTATCTTGCTATTCAGTTTACTCAGCTTGCTTTTTTTTTAAATACAACCCAGGACTACCTGCTCAGGGGTAGCACCACCCACACTCAGATGAACCCTCCCACATTATCCATAAATCAAGAAAATGCTCCCACAGACTTGCCTACAGGCAAATTTGATGGAGGTGTTTTTTCTCAGTTCAGGCTTCCTCTTCCCATATGAACCTCCTTGTGTCAAGCTGACAAAACACCCACCAGCCTAGCCGCTTAGGCTGAGAGCCTCAGAAACAAACTCTGTAGATTAGATCTCATGCAGAAGGTTTACAAAAGATTGTACCAAGTCTGGCCTTGAACTCATGATCTACCCTGGGAATAATATTCAAGAAGCCCTAAGGACACCAGAATCTGCCAAGGAAAGGCTAAGTGTTCGGATCAATCATGCTGAGGCTCCAGATAGTCTTATGGGAGTGTGGAAGTCGGAATGGCCCTTAGAACACATCCTAAACTGAGACAAGGAGGCTGACTGGTGACTAACTTCAGGTTGCCGTGAGGAAGAAATGTAACTTCTCACACGCACACTTTCTGGGGAGGGACTTGGCCATGAACAACTTGTATTTAGCCTTTCTGGAGTTAGAAAACTGAGGACCCTATTCCTACAAGTCGGCCTAGAGGATACTCCAGCATCCAGCACCATCTTCCTCTGCTAATGTCACCCTTCTCAAGCCCGTTCAGTTGCCTTAGACTTTCCCATCTGTTCTTGTCGTTGGTCTAAAGGCAGAGTCTCAGGTAGTCCACACTGGCCCCCACTGCTGTGCAGAGTCTCAGGTAGTCCACACTGGCCCCCACTGCTGTGCAGAGTCTCAGGTAGTCCATACTGGCCCCCACTGCTGTGCAAGGGAGTCTGGCTTTGCATGACCAGTCCTGCTGCCTTTGCCTCCATAGTGTTTCATCACAGGAGTTTGCTATCATGTTAGCTTTCCACCTCTACTTTTGCAGAGGTCAGGTGGGCTCCCTGTGACAATGCCTTATTTGCCTCTACCCACTCTGTGGGGATAGGATTGGCTTAGCCTTTCCTCACATTTTCAGGACTTTGGTGCTATTCACTTCTAGCAATAACAAATCACACCTTTTCTTCCCAGAGGCTTCCTTCCAATCTTGAGTACTTCCTCTAAAACCAGTTCAAAGAGCAACTAACCAAAGCCAAATGCAACTCTAAAGAAAGAATCTGGAATGCTTCCACATCCTAAGGCTATCTTGGCCTTTAATTAAACTATTAAGATTTATTTATTTTTATTTTATGTTCATGAGTCTGTGTGTGTGTGTGTGTGTGTGTGTGTGTGTGTGTGTGTGTGTGTGTGCGCGCACCACATTCATGCCTGATGCTTGCAGAGGCCAGAAGAGAGCATTGGATCCCCTGGGGCTGGAGTCCCTGGTGGCTGTGAGCTTCCATGTGGGTGCCAGAAAGGGAATCCAGGTCCTCTGCAAGAGCAGCCAGTGTTCTAACTACTGAGTGAACGCTGCAGCACGAGTCGTCCCCAACTTGTTTGACATTACTAGAACGACCATTTTATACTTTTATACTCTAAATCTTCCTTCCCCACCCTTCATTTTACTCCATGTTTCCTTTATAATTCTGTTTAACTTTGGCTCTTATGCATGAGGTTCTAGATTTCTGTCTTCCATCTTTCTCTAATACATCAATATAGTATTAAGAAGCCCAAGTCTGGGGGACTAGAGAGATGGTCCTGTGATTAAAAGCTTACACTGCTCTTGCAGAGGACCAGGGTTTGGTTCGCAGAACCCACATTAGGCATCTCACAACTATCTGAAACACCAGTTTCAGGGAATCTGATGCCCTGTGGTCTCCTCAAGCACATACACACATGTGATGCATACAAACTCAGGCAGCCTGACACACATAAATAAAAATAACTAAAAAAGAACTCCGAATTATATTTGTTTTAATAATTGTTCCCCTGTGAGCTAAATATATGCTTTTGATGCCCCTATATATGATATGGTTCAATATGCTCTGACTGAGTCATTTTGGCAAATATGTGTGATGCCTGAGCATATGCACTCAAATACCTTGGGGACAAATTAGACACTGTGTCTTCTCCCGTTCTTCATCTAATTGCTCTCTGTATTCCCTGCCTCAGGGAACAGCATCATCTAGTCATTCTATGTTCCGGCTTCACCTAATCCTAGAATCAAAGAGCAACTTTTTCTTACTTGATGAAAAGCTTTCAAGTCTTCCCACTCCTCCCCACATTGCTACCGACTCTAGTCCTGTCTCATAAATTCTCACCCAAACCTCTTTAATAGCTTCCTAATGGGTTCCCTCACTCCATTTCCCCTCCCCCTCTCATTTCCCACACTGCTGCTAGAATGATCTGCTTAAAACACACGTCTAAATCTTATTGCTCCTTCCTTAAAAGCCTTCAAGTTCCGATTGCCTTCTGGATAACGATCAAAGTCTTTGTCATGGCATTAAAACACCTCATGGTCTGGCTGCTCTCAGAGCTTCGACTCTTGCAGACCCATCAGATGCTTCATAAATTCAGAACGTTCCAGATTCTATCATGCTTCTTGTACCACTGTCTTATTCCTGCTCACCGCTCTGTTTTGAACATCCTTTCCTATACACCTCAGAAGAGAATGGCTTTTTGCTTTTTTTTTTCTTTCTTTCTTCATAGCACTTCCAACCTGACTTATTGTTTAAGGAAAAGAACTCTAGGGGGAGAGGCCCAGCTGGTCAGGATCACATGAGCATTCCATGGCCCATGAGATTGGGGTGGGGAGGGGAATTAAGACAATAATTAATTATTTTTAAAGGCTTATTTATTTTTATTTGTATTTGTGTGCATGTATGTATGTGTACCATCTGTGTGCCTGGTGCCCAAGGAGGCCAAAAGTCATAGGAACCCCTGGAACAGGAGCCACCTTGTGGGTAATAGAAACTGAACCCAAATCTTCTGCAAGATCACTAAGCACTGTTAAGCACTGAGCCATGTCTCCAGTCCCCACAGTCAGTTCTTATGATGAGTTAATGTACTTCAATTACTACAAATTTAAGGTTAGGAAAAATTAAATATAAAACTATGTATAATTCTGAGAAGGGAGAAACAGGTTCTGTTTACTACTGGAGCAGTCTAACAAAGACTGAAGGAAAATCAAAGCTCAGTTATTATCTTTGGGAAATAGAGAGGTTTCAAACTGGAATGCCTGCAACTTCATGTGCACACAGAGGGGGAGATGCCAAAGGAACCTCATGCCTACTGTCTGCCATCAGCTGCTGGTCACAGGCAGAAGGTGGTCAGGTGGCATCTGTTGGCTTCTCACTCAGGTCTGTGCCATCTGCCTATAGTTACTCTGTTTTCCCACAACTAGCCAAAGCTAGAAGTCAAATCTACGTATACAATTGCCTGCCTCTGTAAGGGGCCTACTCTGCATGCACGTTTCTGATCCTCTCTCATTTATAGCCTGGCAAGGGGTTAACTTGTACATCTACTGCAACTTCACAGACAATTCTATCCTCTGTGGGGCTAGAGAGTTACCAGTGTTGAAGCTCTACTTACCCACTGGCCATGCATGGGAGGGCCTGCCCAGTTCTCAACTACGGTCTTTTGTTTACTTTGAGACTGGTCTTGTGTAGCCCAGGTTGGTCTCAAATTTTCTGTGTATCCAAGGCTAACCTTGAACTCCTGATCTTCCTACCTGCACTTCCCCAGTACCAGGGATTATAGGATTGTGCTAACACACCAGACCTTATGCCAGAGGTTCTCAATATGAGGGTTGTGACCCTTTGGCAAACCTCCATTTCCAAAAATATTTACATTATGATTTGATTTTTTGTTGTTGTTTTGTTTTTTGAAACAGGGTTTCTCTGTATAGCCAGGCTGTTCTGGAACACACTCTGTAGATTAGGCTGGCCTCAAACTCAGAGATCCACCTGTCTCTGCCTCCCAAGTGTTGAGACTAAAGATGTGTGCCACCACTGCCGGGCTACAATTCATAGCAATAGCAAAATTATAGTTATAAAATAGCAATGAAAGTAATATTATGGCTGGGGGTCATCACAACACGAGGACCTGTGTTAAAGGGTTGCAGTACTAGGAAGGTTGAGAACCACGGCCTTATGCTCTGCTATAGATTGGACCTAGGGCTTTGTGCACATTAGGTAAGCAGTCGATGAACTGATCTGCTGCCTCTGTCCACCTATGAACTTTTAGGGAAAAATAAAAAGAAGCTGCTATTTCTCTAGACTGATAAGATGCCAAGATTACACAAGCTTTTGCAGAAGCCTTGCCTACAGTAGGATCAGGGAGTAGAAAGCCTAGCTCTTCAAAGGGGAAGAAACATGGAGCAAATAAAACAAAGAGCTATGGAAGGAAAATATCAATAGAAATTGAATTGGAAGAATTTTTTCTGAACTGAAAAAGCAAATATTAAGCAAGGTTATTGAAAAGTGTGTACACACATGCACATCCTGATGACATTTTAGAAAGAAAAGATGAAATCCAAGTGTTTATACATCACTTAAAAAAATAATGAGACTGGCACCAATGTCTTCATTTATGATATTGGAAATACCCTTCCAGTGGAGTGATATTAATGGGTTTATAGAGGGAAATAAATGGTAATTTCCATTAACATATCCAATCAAATTTTGTTCATTCATGACAGCAATAGATTCATACTTTTTAGATGTAAAAACACTCAGAAAGTATCACACCCATATCTTCTTCCTAAAAAAAATAGGAATCATCAAAGCCGTCCAATGAAAACTGCATTAGCATGGAGATCTCAAAACAGTAAAAAATTTGATAAACATGAAATAGTGGCAATCAATGACACTAGGGAAAATTCAGTTTAAATAATAGTTGTTACTATGACCTGGAAATTCATGCAAATTGTTAAGAAAGAATTCTTGAAATAGAAGGGACATAATGTAAGAAAAAAGTTAACACCTGATGTGGGAGTAAATTGGAGTGCAGGTTCCCAGGCTGACATGCTGCTTCCGTCATGTCCTAGCTATTCTAATGACGGGCAAACTGTTTAGCCTCTTGTGCCTTGGTTTCCTCCTCAATAATAATGAGATTAATAATAGCACAGGCTTCTTAAAACTGTTTTGAAAATATATAGATCAGGACACATAAGGATTTAGAAGAATGTTTAACAGTGAACGCTTAACAAGCAGGATCTATCATCACTGTCATTATCACAATTAGTGCTATTACTATTATTATTATTATTATAATTATAATTATAATATCATCCAGAGGACAAAAGCATAATTGCTATTTAATTCTTAACATTGCTAAGAGATAAAGAGGTTCAAATACTCATTTAAATCAAGTTAACCAGTAGAAAGTTTGAAATAGGGTGTAGAACTTTGAAATCAGTGGAAGAAAAAGAGAACAAAGATAACTCAGTTAATCCAGGTAATTAAGCACTATGACAAGGAGAGCACAAGGGACTTGTCTGGAGAAGAGTTAGAAACTCAGTTTTGAACATTTTGAATTTGAGGTGGTTCTTAGACAAATAGATATATGGGACTCAGTTTAGAGAGGTCTAGGCTATAGATATATGTTTTAGAAAATTAAGTTTGCATGGGGGCATTTTGAGGAGGAAGATTGGGATAATGTGTGGCTGGGAGGTCTGATAAAATGGTTTGCTGTGGCCATGAATAGATGGGTGAGGAAAAGTCTTATCACAGCAGACAGGAGGAGGCTGATGCCCTGGATGTTTGGAGAATGGCTAATTTGGACTGCTCTGCTTGGGAACTGTTCTACTCAGGGAAGGATGCATCTGTCTCTGTGCAGAAGTAGACACAGTCACAGACAAAATTGCATTAAGAGACTAGGACATGGGCAATGAGGCAAAGAAATGGTCATTATTTTGCCCATTCAATAAATGTATATTCAACACCTATGTGCCAGAGGCTATGCTAGACTCTGGGATACATGTTTGAATAGAATATACCCATGCTATACACATGAGATAGGACTGTGTTTAATATATACTTTTCTTTTTCTTTTCTTTATTCTTTTTGACACAAAGTCTCATATAGCCCAGGATGGCCTTGAACTTCAGATAATTCTGCCTCCACCTCCCAAGTGTTGGGATTACAGGTGTGCACTCCCATGCCTGACTGATGAAGTGCTGAGGACAGAACCCAGGGGCTTTGTGCATACTAGACAAGAACTCTACCAACTAAGCTGCATCCCACTTTAAGACCTGTGTGAGAACAGCTGGTCCCTGAGTGGGTAGTGCTGTTTTGGGAACCTTTGGGGCTAGAGTTATGACTTTTGCAGGTGAGGCACCATGGGCCAGTCTTTGAAGGGTATAGTCCAGTCCTGCTTCTGATTGGAACTCTCTGCTTCCTGGTCCACAGAGGAGCTGTCACTTTATGCTCCTGGTGCCATGAACTGCTCCATAGCTCCCCTGCCAGGAGGAGTGATAACTGTGAGCCACAGTAAATCTTCTGTCCCTTAAGTTGCTTCTGACAGGTACTCCTTCACAGAGATGAGAAAAGCAGCCACCATAAGGTCTGTAACCATGAGAATGAAGTCTCTCCTCAGCCTGTAAGAGGGACAAGTCTCCCCCAGACATTAAATCAACAAGCTAAACATTGAGATATAAGGTGTCATCTTCATTCTTTCTTTTGCCAGAGTTGACATTTATTTTTTTTTATCAGTATTCAACTGATACAGTTACTGTATTACTCTGACATAGAACTGCCAACTACATTGTAATTTATATTCCAGAGTCTTAACCAACCTGGTGAAAGGGGTTCCATCTTATTAGGAATGTCAGCCACCCAGTTCTCATTCATTCCCCTAAGATAAACTCATAGCAGGAAGGGCCTGCAAGCTCCCTGCAGACTCTGGTTGGCCTGTGTAGGGGTCTGAGTAGTCCTTAAGAGCGGCCCTTCATCTGTTCCTCAGATCAACCCAGGGAGAAGCCTGGGAAGGTAAGGCCCTCGCTCACAGTTCCTGTCACTACTCCAGCAGAGCCTGGGTGTCAATCTCGTGAACAGTCATTGCTATTCCATCTGTGAAGCTGCGAATTCTGACATGATTTCCTGGCATCCCCTTCTGCAGGAAGGGCACACTGACTGTTTCTCCTCCATTCCCATGAATGCAAGCTGGAAGCCTGTGAAGTCAGAATTCCATGTATGACTCCTGCAGGTGTACTGCTGCACAGTATGACTGGGAACAGAAGCATGGAAATCTTTATTTAAAAGTGTAGAACAAGGAGCACTCAAATCTGAGGCAGCTGTGTACAAAGCACAGGTGGGAATGCCAGCTCTGCAGAGGATCAGGAGAAGCTGACCAGCAGTTGCTAAAATCCACTGAGAAAAGAACTGGAGATGACTGCAGGCAATAAAACTCAGCAAAAATGAAGGAGCAACAGTCACAAAAGGGTTGGAGTTGAGGTTTGTGAGACCATGTACAATTTAATTGAGATCATGTTTGCAGAGCTTCTGAAATCCACTAGAGTTGTGTGTGACATCCATGAGCATGAAATCATTTTCTTAGAGTAATTAAGTCAGAGAACGTCTGTGCAGCTTGCTGAAAAATGAGAATATAAATTTGTGCAAGTACTAAGATGCAGCTCTTAGAAACAGACTGTTCTAATTTCCTGGAAAACTCTTATTGGGCTCTAGTACATTCCATTGAATGGATACATTAGCATGAATATAACTATCCTCTTATTAGTAAAAATATACCAGTTCTATTTTCATTGTTATCTATAGTATCTTTGTATGTGCACTCTTATTTCTAGTCAACATTATTGTATGCTAATAAGGAAGACACAGATGTTGAATTCTTGCTCTCCTGTGGTGTACAAATGTTTTCATGTGGTGTGCACATGTACACACGTGTATATGCTTGAGTACAAGTATGTAGGTGCATGAAGAGGCCAGAGGTGAAGTCTGTATCCTTCTTGATGAGTCTCCACCTTTTTTTGAAACAGGGTCTCTCACTGAATCTGGGGCTCGTGATTCAGCTAGGTTGGCTGGTCAACACAATTCAGGGTTCTGATTGTCTCTTCCCCAGCCACAGCATTGTGGTTACAGGTGCATACTGTCATCCTCTGCTTCTTATGTGGGTTCTGATTCTCATGTTTGTGAGTGTAGCATGCATTTTACCAACAGAGCCATCTCAGCACAGTTGTTGAATTTCAATAAAGAAAATCATCTGAACACATCTCAATGAAAAGACAAAGGAATTAAAAGTTCAAACCAGAAAACTATTAAACAATAACTGTCATAGTTACTTTTCTGTTGCTATAATAAATACCATGACTAAGACAACCTATAGAAAAAAGAGTTTATTGGGTACTTGCTTACAGTTTCAGAGGGTGAGCCTATCCATGATTACCACAGCAGGGAACATGGCAACAGGCAGGGAGGCATGGCACGGGAGCAGTAGCTAAGAGCTTACATTGGTTCACAAGCACCAGGCAGAGAATGAGAGAGTTAAGCATGGGAATGGCCCACCCCTAATGACACACCTCCTCCACCAAGGCCACACCTTTCTAATCCTTCCCAAAAAGTTCCACCAACTTGTGACCAAACATTCAAATATGTGGGCCTATGAGAGACATTCTCATTCAAACCATCACAATAACTCTTCTAAAAATTGTAATTGCTGGGCATGCAAGACGGCTCAGGGGGCAAAAAGATGTTTGGCAAACAGGCCAGGTGACCTGAATTTAATTCCCACAATCCATATGATGAAAGGAAACTCTGCTAACTCTCATAAGTTTTCTTCTGACCTCTACAGTACTGCTGTGACAATGCATAGAAGCAACCCCCCCAAACACAAATAAATAAACAATTAACTATGGAGTGGTAGGCCCAATGATCACAAGAAAACTTGGCAGAATAGATGCCTGAGCATGGAGAGCAGGAGGAATTTGGGTAATTCCTTGGTTTATACAAGGTAAATATGTTTAGTTGTTTTTTGTTATTGTTGTTGTTTAGGGTTTTATTTTGTTTCATTTTGTTTTTAAAGACATAGTTTCTTGTAGCCTAGGCTGGCCTTAAACTCACTAGATAGCTGAGGATGACCTTGAACTCTTGATCTTCCTGTTTCTATCTCCTAAGAGCTTGTATTACAGGCATGTGCCACCATGCCTGGCATGAGCATGATGGATTTTGAGACTCCTGTGAAACATCCTAAGGGCAATACTTGTGGACAGATGTAACAATCCAGAATGTAGACATTGTATTGAGTAGCAGAAAAGCTGCTATTTGTCTACATATAGACAACACTTGAAACTGTAATTATGTGTAGATATAATTACCTCGGATACTGTGCAGACATGAGAGGCCAAGAAAGGCTATATTCCTAGAAACTCAATATGAGAGCAGAGGAAATAGAGCCTTTTCCTTCAATACAGATATCAGTGACATGTAAGAACCAAATATTTGTGATAAAAACAAAACAAACAAACAAACAAACAAACAAAACTAAGAAAACCCCCAAACCAAAAAGGATTCATAATATTTTCTAAGACTAGAGAGAGCCAATGAGATTAAAAGCTAGAAACCAGTTGTTAGCAAATTTTACTCTGTCTCCCAGTCTTCTTACATAGTTTCTAGTTTCAAATTGGAAAGAACTTGGTTTTTAGTGAACTATGGGTAGGAGGGATCATGTTAATAAGTGATGCTAGTTCTAGGCTTAAAATCCACAGTTATATGTACTGTGTATAGAGCAGACTTAGGTCTTCTATAATTCTTTTGACTATTGATTTATTTTATATATTTATGCCATAAGCACATATTTGTTTTAAAAATGATCATGTATAGCTGAGTGTGATGGTGAATACCCATCATTCCAGTACTTGGGAGGCTGAGGCAGGAGAATCACAAGTTTCAGGCCAGCTTGGGCTAAGCAGCAAGACTTCCTTCAAAACAAAACAAAAACCCAATCATTTTTAAATTAAAGGTGCATAAACTTAATCTATTTCACTAGGATTAATCATTGATCCTTTATAATGCCCACTAAAATATTTTGGTTATCATTTCTAAATATTTATTTATTTTATTATATTTATTTCACTTGGTCTGTACTTAATAAATGTTATTAAACTATTTGCTAGCTAGATTAATAAGTGAACTGATGAGTCTGAAGACTTAATCCAGCCACAAAAGTTTATCTTTCTTCTTTGAAAGACATAACATTATGATCTTCCACCTGGGAAAATTGATGCAGCTGGAGACAATGTAATATGACTGAATAAGAAGGTAAACATGGCTATCAATCACTTGATAGACTCTTGGGCAAGCATGTTATCTCCATATCTCCATTGACCAGAATCTGCATTCTGTGACTACTTCTAAGTATTTCATACTCTTCTTTCCTGGTGTTAAAAAAAAGGAACACAAGTTCAGATTATCATCTTTGATGATTTAGATGGTGTAAATGGTACCAGTTTGGCCTGTTCCAAGCTACTCCTATGATATTGCTGGCTGTGAATGGGGAAGAGGTGCTATAATCTACTATGGGGAGGCTGGCCCAGGGGTCTTAGGGCACCTCTCATGTGCTTGGTCTCTCCCCTTGCTGTCTTTAAGGACAATAATCTAGTAATTCTTACCTCTCTACCTTGAAAGAGCAGCTTCTCTCTCCACTGAAGTGTCTTCATCAGCCTATGAATATACTACACTGCTTTCCTACTAAAATGAAAACCTAAAGCTTACATAAGCCAACTTCCATCTCCAGTTACTATGCACTTTCTGCTCCCTGCATGAAACTTCCTGAATGTGTTCTCCATACTTGCTGCATGCAGATGGTTTTCTCCTCTCCATTGTGTTTCAGACTCAGTCAGACATTGCCCAACCACACCATCAAAACTACTCTTTTTCAGACCAATAATGACCTTAAAATTGTGAACTCCAATAACTAACCCAATACTGAATCCTATATTTAAATTCCTTTGAGCCAATATTTAATTCTACACCCTCATGTTAGTTGGCTAATCAGTAGTATTGAAGACTTGGCTTCCAATAGCCATTTCTTCTCTCCTAGTTTCTCCCTGTCCCCACTGACATCCCACAGTATCTTTGCTCTCTCCTGATTTCTGAGCTGGGGCAGATGGGAGTTGGGGGGAGCACTCAGCCTATGGATTTTGGACTTCTTTTCTCTGTTTATGCTCAGTTCCTTTAAGACCTCGTTCGTGGCTTTAAATGCCATCCATAGAAGAACAATTCTAAATTTTATGTCTCTAGCTCAGACCACTTGCCAGAACTCCTGACTCATTTAATTTTAAAATATCTGTACTCAGATGATAAATTAGCATCTGATTGGAAAAGGGGAAATTTCTATATTTGCATGGCCTCACAAAAAACATAATGGAATTTATATTGGGAAAATAATGTTAGAAATGTCTTCTTATAGGAAGTATCATAAAATAAATTGTTATAAAATATTTTTAAAGATTTCAAAATTATGCAAATTTTAGTAATGTTATAGTAATCAATTAAAAGTAATGCAAAAATGAGTTATAAAGCAACAAAATAATGTATTTGTGTAAAAAAAATAGCATCTGAAATTTACCGTGCCCAAGCTAGAGCTTCTTGTACAGCCCCACCTGCTCCACATGTACAAAGAACATCTCAGCCACTGGCACCCTTTCCATTTGCAGCTCAAATAAAAAACACTGCAGTAAAAAATGATCCTCTCTCACATTTCATACCAATCTACAAATAAATCCTACAATATCCACATTCTATATACTTCTAGAACAGGAACAGTCTCTTCCTTCACATTAGCTTTTATGACTATTGCCTACCTGGACATTTTCTAAATGATCTCCCTGGTACCACCTGCTTCTCTCTACTACTTATTCTTAATTTTAGCCAAGACAGAAAATCTTCTGGAATTGAAATGAGATCATGCCCTCCTCTGATCAAAACTATCCTTGTGCTATTTCATCCCATTGCAAGTAAAGTTATGATTCTTTCCATGACCAATAATATCCCAGGTGACCTGGGCATCAGACACCCTCTGATTGTATCTTTGGTCTTCCTACTCATTCAGTTCCAGCCACACACTGGCCTCCTTGTCATTCCTTGAACAAACTGTAAAGTTCTGTCAGTATTATTGTACTAGCTGTGCCTTCTCCAGATGTTGCCTGATTCAACCTGGTGCAGCTTTCTGATTGCTAAAATGTCATTTTCTCAGAGACTGCTCCCACACCTTCACTCCAGATCTCAGTCTCACTTAACCTGCCCCACATCTCCATCACACTGTGCTGTGCTGTGACCACTGCTATTTGCTAGAACCACCAGTTTCTTGATGGTAGGAATCTCTCTTACTTTGCTCATCAGCACATCCCCAGGCACAGTAACTGGCATGTAACAGGTAAATACTGAAGACAATAAGCTATCTCATCTCACTCTTACCATGCTCTGAGATGGATACTATCAATTTCTTTGTTACAAATGTAGAAACCAGGCTGGGACTGTAGCTCAGTGAGCAGAATGCTTGCCTGGCATACAGGAAGCCCCAGATTTGACCTCTAGTAGCACATGCCTGTAATTCCAGCAATCAGGAGGTGGAGGCAAGCAGACCAAGAATTCAAAATGGTTCTTGGTTTCAAAGTAGTTTATGACCTCCATTCAAGCAGGTAATGTGATGGGTTGCAAGTCAAAAGTCCTTGTAGGGTCTGGACCTCATTAAAATATGAACCCTTGATTATAATACGCAGAGTTTTCTTTCATTACATTAAGAAAATGATGTTTATACAAAATACTTGTAAATAATAATGTCTTCTAAAGGGTAGAAAGTTTAGAAAAAAAACCTAACCCTAAAGATTTGGAGTAGGCATGACTACTCAGTTTCCTCATATTAAAGTTTAATAAAAGCTGGGCATGATGACACCATGCCTGTAATTACAGTTTCTTGGGAAGCTGACTGGTAAATTCCAGGCCTGCCTGAACCATAGAGTGACTTTAAGACCAACCTGGATCATTTAGTGAGACCATGTCTCAAAATAAATTGAAAAACAAAACAAAACAAAACAAAATCAAACCAGCTAGGGAGGTACTGAATGGTGTCAGTGCTAAAAATAACACAGCCAGGTTCAGTTCCCAGTGTCAATGATAAATAATAATAATAAAGCCAGTAGCCACAAGGGTGACACAATCTGCCCTCCCAGCACTCAGGAAGTGGAGGCTGAGGACTGAGTTCAAGCCCTATCTGAGCTATTTCAAAAGTGTAAAAAAAAGTAAAAAGTAAGAAATTACTGAAAATCATATCTGTCCTTAGACTATCACTTGGTTTGGGTAAAGAAAATTTCCCATTTGAACCTGGGAGCTGAGATATGTTCCCCTTATTAGAAGATAGTGTGCTGGCCATCCAGGAGAACCAGTAGTTCAAGGCCAACCTTACCTACATACCAACTTTGAGGCCAGCTTGGGCTACAGGGGACTCTATTGCAATACCCCTCCAACATTATAAAGAATTATGCTAGACTAACATACTTTTAAAACAGCATACATGTGGCCATATATTTAACATGAGATATATTTTTTCTGACATGCCATTTTTCTGACTGTCAGACATCCAGACACAATAGGTAATGAAGACAAGAATGAGTGGAAACCATGAGGACTCTCATCCGTGAAGGACAAAGGACAGGGATCTCAGGGCTTTATTCCTGGATGACAGAAAGGTGGAACATACAAAGGAGCTGGGAAATAGACTTGAATTATGGGACAGAGCCCAAACTGATTCTCTACCAGGAGGTTTTGTTTACTTTTCACTATTTATTTATTTATTTATTTATTTATGTATTGTGTGTGTGTGTGTGTGTGTGTGTGTGTGTGTGTGTGTGTGTGTGTGTGTGTGTGTGTGTGTGTGTAATGACTGTGAACAGCCAGAGGAGAGGAAAAGATGCTAAACTGTAAAATCTGCTACTTCCTAAAGTGACTTTGCTTATTTACTTATTTGTGTTTCATCTTCGTGGGTTTATGGTTGGTTTTGGTAGTTGTTTGTATTTTTAGAATTTAAGTCATTGCTGGCCAGTAGGATGTTGCAGCCTTCTGCAGTGAGGAAGGGGAATGGTGGTAACAAGACATAACTACTTGAAGGAAATGGGAGCAGAAAGCAAGCAACCAAAACATACCACAGTGCACTGACATAAATGTCTCTGAGACCAAGGTAAGGGGAATACACATGCATACATACACCACACTTCACAGCATCCCTAGAAGAAAGGGCTTGATACAGATAAGATGTACACACAGACTGTCCTGGTACAAGCAAGCTTCCACATACTGGGCAGTCACTGTTCATATTTGTCATTGTGCACACAGAATGGCTTAAGTTAGTTTGTTATAGAATTCAGTATTTAATGGCTGTGAAGGAGTATGCAGGGTTCTAGACTGTTAGAATACAAGCAAACTGACACACTCTGGGCCTTTATTTTGCATTCTGGCCTGCTAAGATGTTTAGTATCGACTGGTATGCTGGGTAGATGCAGAGTAATATAAAATACCTCTCTGTTCATAGTAATCTACCTGCTATGGTTCATGTAAGGTTGTCGTAGCAGATACTGAGCAGTTACAGTGCATGGAGATGATTGTCATAGAGCATCTGGGCTCCTAGATCCTGGACCAGCACAGATGGTTGTCATTACAGATGTCTTCTGATATACTCTGGGCTATTGCAGCAGATGGGAGACTGTCAGGATATGTCAGGCTGATGCTCTCTGGTCCTGCATGGTCCTGAACAGCTATCAGTGTAATGGTGGTCACATCACACTGCATGCCGATTGATCCATGGGGGGCATTCCAGTGATAGTGGACTGCAGTAGTACATACGCATTGATGTAATTTGGGCTGTTGTGTGTGTGTGTGTGTGTGTGTGTGTGTGTGTGGCCACCATGGTGCATGTAAACAAACACATGCTTTACTATCAAATGGGTTGTCATGGCATGAACATACCAACACAATTGGATGGAGGTTGTGGTGTTTATAGCATGCAGGCAACTAGCAAGTTGCTAAATAAGTTTCTTATTTTGTGTCCTGGTAGTGCATGCCCATAGCTATATTATAAACAACATGGAATTGATAATATTAATTTTAGTTCAAGCAGAATTGTGAGGTACATACTTAAAAATCTCTCCATTTTGAAGGAAGCACTTATACAGCTGAAAATTATATTTCTTTCCCCAGTCCCTAAGAGGATCTTTGATTTTCATTTCTCTTTCAGTAATTTCACTTTATAATTCTTCCATTTATCTACACAGATGGCAGGAAACATATTTGTTTCCTTAACAGATAATTCTGTGTCCTATTCACAGAGTTCACTGTGTTTACAACCATACATCGCAATATTTATCTTTCACTTTTCATGACTAAATATATTTGTAATATTTTTTAAATGATTGATAATGTTTAATAGTTCTTATTGTCAAAATAAATTAATAAAATATGTGCTATGCACATAAACTAAAATACAGGATAAACATTTATGAATAACATGCAATAATATAATATTTTTGGTCTGTATAACAGAAATGTTTACAAAACTCCAATGTAATGCAATGAGACAGATAATACAAATTCTACTACATCTGCCAGGGCTCTGACAATCTGACTTCACACTTCTGTCAGCGTGAATACCAGATGTGCTGAGATGTGCTTACTGCTCTCCCACCTTTATCTCAGTGGCTAAAGTCTGGGTTTTAAAAATAAGCACAGCTGGGAATTCTAGCTATACTTATACACAGCAAGGAAATGGGACACCAATCTCTCAGTTACAAAAATCAATTCAAAGTGGATCAAAGACTCAAATAAATGTAAGACCTGCAACCATGAAATGAGGCAAATAAACATAGCAAAGATGCTTCAGGACATCGGTATGGGATTTCCTGGATAAGACCCAAAAAGCAAGGGCATCAAACCCCAAAATAGACAAGCAAGATTACATCAAACTAAAGTGCTTCTATACAGCCAAGGAAACAATCACCATAGCTGAGACAAAACACAGATTGGGAGGGAACAGTGTAAGCTCTGCATCTGAACAGGAGATAATAAAATATCTACGGAATTCAAACATCTTAACAGTAAAAGAACAAACAACTCAATTTAAAATCAAGTAAATAATCTGAATAAACATATCCTAAAGGAAGAAATAAGACCAGCGAGGTGGCTCAGTGGATAAAGGTGCTTGCTGGCAAGCCAATGGACCTGAGTTCAATCCCCTAAATCTACAAGGTGTATTGTCCTCTGACCTCCACCTCCACCATGGGCCATGGCACGTGCAGATACACAAATACTAGGACACCTCCCCTGAAGCATGGAGATTCTCCATGGCTCCATATGAAGCTCTTAGGCTCACAATTAAAGAACATTATCTCACAGATCTTCCCTTAGTAGTTTTTGTTTGTTTGTTTTTAATGTTCTGCTCAGTCAACTTCAGTTAACTGATACCTATGAGTCTGATAGCTAAACTAACCTCTACTAGGAATTTTAGCATAGCTCCTCTTTGTTTTCTGGGCTTATCCCCTGTCAGGTTCCCTAGTTCCACTCAGCAATGTCCCTTACAACAAAAGGATCTGCCTTCAAATTACAATAATATAACAATAGGAATCACCCTTCTTTTTTCTCCTTTACATTTCTTTCTCTTTAAAACAGCCCCACCATCCTTGGAGTTCATGCCTTTCAAAAATGACAGACTAGTTATTCTGCAGTATGTCTGTTTCACTTTGGTACATCTGGTGTCTCATCATGACCAAACTTGAATGATATGACTTAGCAAATATGCCATATTTATCAGGAATGCTAAGGAATATCATGGCTCAGACCCACAGTTCATTATATTTAATAGAGAGCATTGATTCAATTAAAATAATGCAAACACCATCATGTATACTTTGAATATGGTTTAAATGTGTCTCCGTGAGGTTTGTGTGCTGGGAGTTTGGCTGGCCTTCAGTGTGGCAGTACAGGGAGATGGTGTGAAACCTTTAACAGATGGGTTTGCTGGGAGGGCTCTGAGAGTGGACTCTCCAAAGGGATTATGATGACTCTTGAAGAATTTCTTCAAGGTTGTTCATGAGTAACAACAGCAGGAGGGGGTCATGCTGCTACTGGGAAATATGGAATTCCCTTTTCTGGTTCTTAGTGTTGCAGATAAAAGAATTTGAAATGGGTTCAGATGGAAACTATAGGATAATTTTATTAGAAGTGGAGAAAGGCACAAGGCTGGAAAGCTAGAAATCTCTGGAGGAGGGAGAGAGAGAGAGAAATTTGTGCTTTCTGAGACAGAGGTCAGTGGAATAAATAGTTTTAGCAATGGGTGTCTGTGAGCAGCTGCTTGTGATGACAGAGGGGAGGACGTTCTTTAGAAGGTAAGCGACCATGTCCAAAGTATCAGGGCAAGCAGCTTTAGGATTTGACCCATGTCTGAAAAGGGGGAGGTAGAGAGAGAGAACATACAAAGCTATTCCTTCTTATTTAGAATTCAGAAACAGTGCAGGCATAGTGGGGGTCTGCTTGCGCTGAGATGGGCTTCTGGAGTCTGTAAGTGCATAGCTCATCGCAGCAGCAGTTATTCTTCCCATGTTCTTAAGACGTCCTCACGTGGATCATGTTTCTTCAAGTTCTAGCTTTTCAAGGAGGGTCCCCCCTCCAGGTGATTGACAGGCCCATTGGATTAACTCTTCTTAATGGAGATGACAATAGTATGTCTTTATATCCTTGCAATTTCTGAATGGCTTAGACTGTCACATCTTTTTCCAGGGCCAGGGAAAACTCAGATCTCATTTTCTTTTTAACTAAAAATTATGCAGTCGTCCAGATAGAAAAGAAAGGAAGGCTAGCTCGGAATTTTCTGTACCAAACTGAACCCAAACTTGCAACTATCTTCCTGCCTCTGCCACCTGACTGCTGGGACTACATGTATGCATTGCCATGCCCAGCTAAAACAGCCATGTGTTAACAGGACAAAATATCCTTCATGTAATGGGTCTCACGGAAGCCTGCTACCTTCCCCTTCCTCTCTTCCTGACAGTATTTTAAACCTTAAGAAGGGGAGTTGTGGCGCTAGTTCCCTCCTTTGGCGTGGTATTGCAAATACTAAGGAAGGCAACTGTGATACTTTCTCTTTCTTAAAATTACTGCGTTACCAAGGATACAGGAGGTGAAATCCAAGGCTCACCATGAATGAGGAGCTCATCCTCAAGGACCTGAAAGCTTACTACTGCTTGGCTAGCTGCCTAGCCATGCCACACATTGGTTTGATTAACTCATTCTACATTTTATTCTGAAACATATTCTACAGCAAGCAAATCCTCAAGCTGAATAATTTAACCCAATAAAAAGGAATTTCTTCCTCACATAAAAATCCAAGGCAAATGTTCCTGGTAGGTAACTGTCACCTACCAATAATTTATGGTCACTGGCCCCTAGAGCTTCTGGTTTCACCTTCTTCTAGGCTTTAGTCCTGGGCATTCATCCTGAAGGTGGACAATGGGCAGATGTGGTATTTTTTTCAAGGCCCTAGCATGAGCCCACAGGACAACCCAGACAGCTGACCTCACTTCAGACTCCATGTGAGAGTTGTGGCTTGCCACCTGCACCTCTGACTGCCCGGCTATAAGTCAGGGATTTCCACGCCTCCTTCAGGTTTGGCAATTCACTGGAACCTGTCACAGAACTCAGAAAGGGGCTTCATTGCCTAGCACTCATCCATGACTTAGGAACAGACAAAGGAAGGCATGCGGAGGTTAGGGCAGGGCGGGGAGTAGAGGTGTGTCTTTCATGTCACTCTCCAAGTAGAGGGTTCCTGAATACTGTCCTTAGGGATGTTGATGGAGGCTCTGATGTGAGTGGTGAGCTGATTGGCTATTGGAGACCAGCACAGTCTCTTACTTCCTGTCCCCTCCCTACAAACTCCAACCCCCTAGTTTGGTCAAACTGCACCTGTCCCAGAGCCATCCATGCAGGGTCCTCTCATCCTGGTTACCCCATTATCAGAGAAGAGACAGGCTCTTAAGTGAGACAATTCCAAGGTTTTACATGCATGCATGTATGTATTCAATATATGTAGTTAGTGTGGGGGCACTGCATGCACGTGGTGGTTAGAAGATAACTTGTTGGAGTTATGTGTCTTCTTCAGACATATGAGTTCTGAGGATCAAACTCAAGGTTTTCAGGCTTGGGGGCAAATGCCTTTACTCCCCTGAGCTATCTCACTGTTCCTCAGAGCTATGTGCAGAAACTCAGGCCAGAGACCAAATACAGCCATTATTCTAAAGTAGAAGCTTTTCTCATTCCTACCTACTTCATCTGGGAAAGGACACATATGATTGAGCTCACATCCCCTTGTCATATGGCCATATCTAACTGCTTTGAGGTATGAACAACATGGAATAGGTGTGTGCTTAGAAAAAGAGAACATAGACATGTTGAACAGTTTGAAGCCTTAACCTCAGTACTTTGACACAACTGTTCAGAATGACGTTTGCCTCAGTTTACTGGTTGCTCTGACTCTTGCCTCTGGCTCCCCACAATGACCAGAAATAGGATACAAACTGACATGAATCATTCTGTTTTCAGTTAACTTTGGATTGCCATTGAGAAGAGTCAAAACACACTATTCTTCAGAAAATTGAAGATCCTAGACAACAGATTAGGCCTGATATATAATGGTTTTGCAAGATATGCATTGTATTTATGTAAAAGGTGACCCCTAAAATTGTATACTAGACAACCTGGGCAGCTGCATGTGACAGCTCTGCTGTTAGGATTGGACATGAGAGAAAGAGAGGGTTACATGCATGGGAATTGCAAAAAAGAAAACTTGAAACCAAAACCCTCCCTGTATCCTCAGAGAATTTAGAGGACAAACATTCTTTGAATCAAAACATCAATGAGAGATTAACAGATCAGAAGGAGCTAAGATAAACCAAGGAGGAAGCAAGGGTCATGCCCCAGGAGGTTGATTAAGCCAGCTGAGTCCACATTTCATTTGAGGGCATTAGTCTGCAATAATAAGGACCTGTTGTAAAGAGTGAAAATGACAAGAGCCTTACCCAGAAGATGTGAAAATCTCCATCAACTTTGAATACTAAGATGCTGATGTGAAAAAGAGGACAGATCAATAGGGACAGAATGGGTGCTCAGAAACAGGTCTGAGTGAAAATATTATTTTACTATTAAAACAGTGACATTTAAAATCCACGAAGAAATGACTTATAAAGTA
The DNA here is from genome assembly GCF_007827085.1 of Peromyscus californicus insignis. Classification (NCBI taxonomy): domain Eukaryota; kingdom Metazoa; phylum Chordata; class Mammalia; order Rodentia; family Cricetidae; genus Peromyscus; species Peromyscus californicus. Next base: position 96,026,389 of record NW_026294562.1, read on the forward strand.
GCTCTAACTGTCTCTCTATTTTGGAGAAAATGAAGGTGAGTCTCTATAGGATATGAATTATGAATCTTAAATGGTTTGATAGTCCAAAAGAAGAATCTGCAGCTATACCAAGGCTAGGAGGGATCAAAGAGTGATATTTTACAACCTCAGGGGATGGCATAAGATTGGGAGCTCATAAAGAAGATGCAAGTCAACTGCTTAAGCAATCAAAGCTACAGGATAAATGAAAAAAGTAAGAACCGGCTCCACCTGATAGACAGAGGGTGGGGTTTGACACGTGACAGTTCTCACAATTATCCACACACCTCTCCCCAAGGTGAAGGAGGAAGATTATTGTTGTCTTCACTTACCACTGTGGAAACTGAGGTTTTGAGAATTTACACAGTTTCACCAAGGTAACCCAAACTTACAGCTCATTCCTGTAGTCTCAGCTATTCAGGAAGCCTGGAGTTGAAGGCCAGATGGAGCCACTTAGTGAGATCCATCTTGTGAGATTTTCGTGACAAACAAAATACATGTGAAACAACTGAACTCTGGTTCCAAGGCTACTCGCTTAAGCAGCATACTCTATTGCCTCCTAAATGTACAAAAACCTAGAGGGGTATTCACATCATAAATTATTCTACATAATATCTGCAGTGCCTAAGGAACAGCCACATATGATTCAATAGTAAAAGTAGATACAAACAGAAAATAAAATATACATGACTAATACAACGTTTTAAATTCCACCGGGCAGATAAAGAGATGCAAATGAAATGAAAACCAAAGATTTTCAAAATACATCTTTCCTGGCAGTGAAATAGAGAATGGGTATCACTGCTTGGCACAGTGAGCACATGCACTGGTACATATATAGACACTTTGGAAATGTTGGCCATCATTTAAAATATGTGTTTAGGACCCCAAATTTCAGATCCAGGAATATAGCCTGAAGAAACACTGTATTTTAAAACATCCCTGTGCCATTTCTTCATTACACTTATTTATAGCCATGAAAAACTGAGATGATCCAAATGTCTGTTATTAGAATATAGTTAAATAAAAGAAGCTATGAACACAAACTGGGGACTATGACGTTTTTAAAGCACTAGATTTCTTAAAGCCAAACATCTTATGTCAGTCCCAGGATGTTGCTCAAGTAAGTGACTCTGAATTCATCAAACTGCAAAAATGAGAGACAGAAAATCCAGGGTTTAGAAATGGGAGGAGGAACAGTAACTCTCAAATACTGGCTGATGAGGGTACTAAGCAGGGACTCTCCAGAAATGGAACCATAGACAGAGATTTATTTTGAGGAGCTCATTGCAGCTGTGGTGACTGGCAAGCCCAATGTTTGCTGAGTGATCCAGCAGGTTGTAGATACAGGATGGAGTTGCTATTTACATTACTTTTCCCTTTGATACGACAAAAGCATTTGAGGAAGGAAGGATTTATTTTGGTTCAGTTTGAAGACTCAGCCCATCATGGTGGCAAAGTCACGGCAGCAAGAGTGTGTGACAACTGATCACATTGCATCTGTAGTCAGGAAACAGATAAATCAAAGACCATGTGTTTTCTCCATTTTATTCAGTCTAGGACCCCAGCCCATGTGATGATGTCATCCACATTCAGGGAATCAACCTAGTCTAGAAACTCTCTCATAGATTTACTCTGAGGTTTGTCTCATAGGTGTTTCTAGCACCTGTCAAGTTGACCACAAATAACCCTCATGCAATTCAAGTCTGAAGGCAATGTGTGGTCAGAACTCTCCCCACTGCCAGGCAGCCCACACTTTTATCTAAAATCAGCTTTACTCAGATCTACTGATTTAAATGTTAATATCATCTTTAAATACTTTCTCAGAATCGTCTGAAACAGCATTTGACTAAATACCTAGATACGGTGGCCATGCAAAGCTTCTTTGTAAAATTAATCACCACAAGCAGTATATAAATTGTCTTTGGAAAATGTCTTTGACATGTATAGAAACTGAATGCACTTAGACTCTATAACCCAGCAATTCCATCCTTTGTTGAATAGTCAACAGAAAAGCATATGTGTTATTCCCCAAAGTCATGTACAAGAATATTCACAGTAGCATTGTTCACAAGAGCTATAATTTCTAGGCTGAGGTATCCCTCTTGATGGTGTAGTTTTTGCTTAGCAGAGGTGAGGCCCTGCGTTCAATCCCTAGTACTCACAAAGAAATAAACAAAACGGTTATTACAACACAACAAAAACACTTGCAACTTAGAAACCACTCCAAAGCTTTCCAAAAATCGCTGGATGCACATGCTGAGATGTGGTCACACAATAAAACATTAGACAGAAATGACAAGAAATGATGTCCAACTATATGCAGCAGAATGGACTATCTTAGGTATATGCTCCTAAAAATAGAAGCCAGACACCCTTAATTATTGTGGTGGCCATTCCATTTTTTAAGACATAAAGCTGACCAAAATAATCATTCTTGTTGGAAGTCTGCAGTCAGAGTAAGGCAGGATAGAAATGAAGGGAAGATCATGGGGCCATGTGAAGGATCCCTCACACAGAAGTCTGGCTGAAGATTCTCACCAGCTAAGAATCCAGAATTATAATACAATTGATAACATTTGCTTAAGGCCTTTCTCAAGTGTAAACCTACAATTTCTAAGAATCTCATCTTACTTTACAGTAAAAAGGCATGTTCTAGTCACCTTGTTCAATCCTAGTGGCTCCTGGGTTTATCTTATCAGATTGTAACATCATCCATGGCACTTCTGAAGCCACTTTATAATCTTTATAATCTCATCTATTGAAAAAGAAGAGAATAAGAAGGAAAAAAGAAAGGACTCCTTTGAGATGCAATTTGAGAGCTATCAAAATAATACACAGCCAATGTTCAGCTGCTTATGAGCAACCCACCCTTAGAAATACCCACATCTTTACCCTTGGGTCTGTTCCTCTTTCCAAGTATTAAGTAGGAAGTGGAGACAGGGAATCTCTGGAGCAAGGATAGCCAGAGCAACCAAAACATCAAGCTCCATGTTCAATGAGAGACCCTACCTCAGTATATAAGATGAAGAGTGATTGAGGATGATGCTCCATGCCAACCTCCAGTCTCCACACACATGCAAACACACAATGAACATGCTCACGTGTACACAAACACAAGCATGCTTATACAAAAACAGGTTTTTTAATAAACTCTGACTCTGTTTCACACTGGTTTGTCCCAAAATTCTTAACTAGATTGTTGCAGTGGGATATTTGATTGCACTGTGATACCCGAGTCTGTATTAATAAAATTAACATTGAATCAAGGGGTAGAGCCAGCAACTAGTTGACAAGAATTAATTATAGCGTATACAGAAGACCCAGGATATGGATAGAGTCACAGGAAGGAATAGGGAGGGACTTGGAGATTCGTGGGTGTTTTGGATTTCCTTTTTGTCTAGAAAGCATGGAGAGAAGGTCAGCTGGTCACTCTTCCACTGCTTCTTTGATCTGTCAAGTATTCACCCCAATGTCTGACTCCTGAGTCTTTATGGATAGTAGAACAACTTAGATAAACACAACACTACATTGAAGCCAAGGAACTGGTTTTACCTGAGTAGAGGTTCCTAAAGAATTAGTAGAACTCCTCAGGCATTTCAGGGTAATGGTGTGGAGCTGTGTCTCAGTCCCTGCCACAGTGACTAAAGCAGAGACTTGAAAGTACAACAAGGCCATCTTCTGGGATGCTAGTCCTAGATTACTTTGTTATTATTTAACCTTGGAACTAGCTGTCCAAATTTGTTCATGTGTGGAAAGTCATAGAGATATACAACTGTAGTAGGTGCATTTTTGTACTTGCAAGCAATACCTCCATGAAATATAAAATACTTGAAATTAGAACAACTTTTGTCTTTGGTCATGTAACCCAGGCTGGTCTAGAATTCATTATGCAGCTCAGCCTGGGCCTTGAATGCCTGATCTTCGTGCCTCCACCTCCGGAGGGCTGGGATTATATGTATGTACCACCATACTCAGCTCAATATAGATTTTGAAATACAATATATCTCAATCCATCATGCTATTGAAACAGTAGATATAAGTGTTGAAGTTTTGATCTTAGCAATCATCAAATTGTTGACAATTTGATTACTACCAGTGGAGCACATGTTATAGGGGCTTAGAAAAGTAACCGAAGCTTGACAACCTATTTTCATACCTCTGTATAACTTGATTTCTTTTAAAGTATGGTGCTTGTATTGGTTTATGTTTCTTTAGGGGGAAAGGGTAGACATGCTTTCAAACATTTATCTATTTAGAAGTAGACATAAAACTTACTGTTCTATTTTATACAGCCTTTGTATTCTAAAATTTCCATTTTTCATTCAACAAGATCTTTCTGGTCAAAAAAAAGTTCATTTTTAAGAGCAAGATGAATTTCATACATCATAATTTGTATTGCTAGTCCATTATTGATAGACATTAAGATTTTGCACCCATTTTCAAGAGTAGCAGTGCATATGTAACTCCTGATGGTCAATTCCCATCAAGTGTGAGGCAGAAGGTGGCCCCTTATATCTTAACACAGATTGCAAAAGTATTCTCTGAAGCCATCTGGCTGCTTCACACCCTCAAGAGTTTTAAATAAGATGGCTTGTTGTCCATCAAAACTAAACATTTGAGTTCGTCAGTAACTTTAAACTTTTCTGATTTGATGGAGGTGGGAGTGAGGAGACTATCAATGTCTTACCAGCATTTCTTTGATTATTTTTGAGACCAAACACTTTTCATATGCCTTGTATTTCTTTGTTGATTTACCTTAGAGAATTTTGCCCATTTTTCCATTAAAACATTTAACATTTTCCTTATTGATTTTTAAAAGCCTTCTATTTATCTGGGATATTGATTCTTTGTCTTCATTTTACTGCAAATAGTTTTCCAATTCACCTTCTACCTTTCAACATTTTACAGTGTTTATTTTTTGTACAGAACTTTCATTTTTTAAAAGGAGTCAAATTTACCAGTCTTTCCCATTATGTTTTCTGAGGCTTAAGACAAACATAGAAAGGCCTTCCTCACTAAAAAATATACTATGGACCAATGAATTAGTTTTTCAGTTTTAACAAGAATTAATTTTTGTATGTAGTAGCACCAGATCTTTTTTTTCTTCAAATGGCTAATTGTCTTAACTTCATAACCATTATCATCCCTACCAACTAAAGACATTACTTCACCAGAATACATGAACCCCATATAACTTGATTATGAGCCCGGAGTTACAGGCTTTCCATTGTCCTTTCTGGTTTCCACCAGTGATGTATTTTTTAATTGCTTTTACTGTATAATACATATAATAGTATGTTCTAAGTCAAGCTGACCTTTTTTTCTCAATATGTTTTAGTATTTTCACTTGAATATTTTTCTAATTGTTTTGCAAAGTTGAAAAAACTTTCTATTGGAAAAGGCTTTCTGTTGGAAAATGGAATTACACTGAATGTACACATAGATGTAGGATTTAAGCTCTCCTTCCCTTTTCTCTCTCAAGTGAGGTCTCACTTGGTATCCTAGACTAGCTCAGAACTCCTGGCAATCCCTCTGCTTCAGTTTCCTAAGTGTTAGAATTACAGCTATAGTCAACACTGCCTGGTTAAGAGTAACCCAGATTTTGTTTTGAAAGAGGGTCTTGCTATGTGTTCCTGGCTGACCTGATACTCTGTGTAGCACAGGTTGACCTTGAACTTGTGGCAATGACCCCTACTCAGCATTGCAAGTGCTAGATAACAAGTGTGCACTACCATACCCTGCTTTGGTCTCTTTGTTGTATAAATCTATCTTAAAACACTATGCAAGGCCAGAGAGATGGCACAGTGCATAAAAATAATTGCTGCAAAAGCCTAATGACTTGAGATCAATTCCCAGAAGTCTCACAAAAGTTGAAGGAGAGAACCAAATCCACAAACATGTCCTCCAACCTCCACACATACACCATGGCATATGAGTGCCCACCACCCACATTTTACATGTGAATATACACAATAATAATAATAAATAAACTTAAGACAAACAAAAACCAATACTGGCTTATTTATTTATGAGTTTTGGTAAAGTTTGGTTATTTCATAAATTTCACTATTCATACCATGATTGGTTATATTTTAGGTGTTAGAGTAAAGTAGACTTTTCTCTATGATGTCTTCTAATTGGCTCTTACTGGCATATAGAAGATGTTTTATTTAAGCCACAATTAATTCTGCCACCAGTTACTCATTTATTCTTTATTAGATCTCTCAGATATTATTAGTATACATATGCATTTTGTTCCATTGTCTTGTGCAGTAAGGCTTCCATTGCATCTTTTGTCTGTCTGCTTGTTCTTGAGATGGGATCCTGTTGTCACTCAAGTTTTCCTCTAACTCCTGGGCTCCACTGATCCTCACAAATCAGCATCCTGAGCATGTGACCAACAGGCCCAGGAGCCACTGCCTCCAGCTTAGTGATTGCACTTTGCTAATGTACAGTGGGGACAGTAAGTTCCATAAGGCTGCCATGTCTTATTCCCGATTTCAGTGAGAATGCTACAGCATTGATACAAATGTTGACATTTAATTTCAATTTAGATATTTGGAAATATCCATGTGTTCAAATGAGAATGTATCCTTCTGAAAAATTTTGCTTTTATTTATCACATGTATATGTGCCATAGCACACCTGTGGAGGACAGTTTGCAGAATCAGTTCACTTGTTCCATTGTGTGGGTTCTGGTGATCAAGCTCAGCCTGTCAGACTTGGTGGGAAGCACCTTTACTGGCTAAGCCACCTTGCCAGCCCAAGGATGCATATTTCTAATAAGCAAACAACTTATTTTCAATGTATGTCAGTATCTTAATATTAAGGTAGAAGAAATTTTATGAAAAATACATGCACAAAGGACCAAGCCCTTGTATGAGTTTAATAATACACATTTCTTTCATTAAGAATGCCATCACTGCTAAGCCAACCACAAATGAAGCTGGTGTTATCCTTGATGTGCACAGCACCTTCTTGGGAGTCTCTTTCTGTCCTGCAACAAGCTAAGTGGATTATGCTGAATTTCTTCCACCATAATATGAGAAGAATTTCTAGTCACAGAATTAAATTCTGTGTCCAAATGTCTCTTCCCTGCCCTCAAGTACTTTATCACTACCATGTGGGAACTTCAGAATGTTTTGTTCATTGCCTTGTTATTGTGCATAATAGTACCTGAACCAAATAATACATTTTATGGAAAAAAATGTAGCAGTGAAGGCTAATTATATAATTCCCCAGTCTCATGTGGTTTCCACCACTCAAAAACATCAATATAACCAATCTATATTCTCCCCCCCAAAAAAGTACATTGGATTGAGAACCATGAAGTAAAGGTGAGAAGCCCTCTGCTCTTATGCCTTAAGATCCACTCTTGTAACTACATTTTCCCAGGGTCTCCCTTGCCTCTTTGGGGTTATGACTCATCAGAGCCTCCTGCTCTTTCTAGTGCCACCCAATTCCTTTATGAAACCCTCTGAAGTAACAATTATTTAAGCGTTCCATCTGTCCACTTATAGGATTCACCTGCTGTAGCCAACAGCAGCGGGACTATGCCCTATCTCGTTCCCTTCGACCAGTTGTTTGTGGGGTTTTGTTGTTGTTGTTTATGTGTGGTGGGTCAGGTAAGTATATTGCATGTATTTATGCATGTTCATATGCATATGGGAGCATATGAAAGCACATGCTGTGGAGGCCAGAGGTGGACATTGGATATTTTTTTAAATTGCTCTCCACTTTACATATTGAGACAGGGTCTCTCACCTGAACCCAGAGCTCATCATTGGCCCACTTGCTCTGGGAATCTCTTGTTTCTGACTCCTCTGTGTTAGATTATAGGTGACCCTCACACCCGAGTGACATTACATGTGTCCTGGGGGTCCAAACTCCAATCCTCATGTCTGCATCCTAGCCTCATCAAAGTTTTAAAATTAAATATTTTGCCTCTGATAACCAGAAGTATTCTTAATCAATGGCTTGGTTTAGTTTTAACTTTTATCAGAATATCAAACACAATTTTGCTTAGTTAACTGGAAGGACAATCCTGAATGCATCAGTAGTAACTCCTGAATGAGCAGAAGTCCAGCTGAGTCAGGATCGTGAGAGGCATGGTACCTCCAAAGGTTGCTCTCCAACTGTATCTCTCCAGCTTTTACCTCTGGGAGAGGATTTAGCATTGTCATCCCTTGGACAGTCTAAGTCCTTTCTTCCATGCAGAGTCAACTGGGCTTCAAAGGTTGATTGTAAAGGAAATTCTTTCCTTTAAAATGAGCACTTATTGGGCTCTTCAGTTGCTCTAGCAAATGAAGAACTTCAATAATTGAATTGTCACATGTAGCAAATACTACTGTAGTAAATGCTATATAGACATAGCGTAAGACATTTCTGTTTTCACAGAAAGACATTACAGAAATAGTTATATAACAGTATACAGTTAAATCTGCAGCTGTGGATATAGCTCAATGGTAGAACTTTTGACTACCATGTACAAGGCCTTGGGTTCAATCTCCAGCACTGGAAAAAAATGCAGTTATAAGGCTGCCCACTGAAGCATCATGAGTAATAACTAAAGGACTGAGGGCAATGGACTTTCTCATCTGAAAGGGTGTCAGTGATAGACTTACTTTATAATGTAATCATTTATTAAGGATAATGCAGGGCTGGAGAAATGGCTCAGAGGTTAAGAGCACTGGCTGCTCCTCCAGAGGTCCTGAGTTCAATTCCCAGCAACCACATGGTGGCTCACAACCATCTAAAATGAGATATGGTGCCCTCTTCTGGCATGCAGGCATACATGCAGGCTAGAACATTGTGTACATAATAAATAAATAAATCTTAAAAAAAAAAAAAAAGGATAATGCAGCTGGCTGTGTTGGCACATGCAACCCCAGCACTCTGAAGGCTAAGGCAGGAGAATCACAAGTTCAGGGTAGCCTGGGCTACACAGTGAGAGCCTGTAAAAAAAAAAAGAGTTACATAGTTTTATATGTATTAACATGTGATAAATGAGTTATGGACATTTTGTATATTATTTCATGGTCATTTAAATAAAATATTTTGGGTTTTAAAGTACACACATTTTACACAATGTTGTATTTGTTTATCTTGTGCATTGTATATTTTTAATATGCACATGTTGTATCATGAAAATGTCTATCTATGATAGTTCTGGGGAATAGAAGTAAGGTGTGGTGATTTGCACAGGAAATACTAATTTCTTTACAAAATTTGTGAGTCTAATTTTTTAATTTAAATTTTGTGGAACAAAAATATGTGGAAAGCCACACTGAATAATAAACATACATGTGTCTACCAACTAGAATTAATGAATGCTGGTCCTTGAAAATATCTTTGTCATTTTTGTATGTGGCCCACTGAATTTAACCAGAGCCATTTGTATTAGCATGGGTTTGGTGCTATAACCAGAGCCTGGTGGGCTCAGAAGCTGGTTGGATTCTTTCAACAAATCCTAGTCCAATACTTTTTAAATAGAATTAACAGAACAAATGCATAGAATCAGTCCATCATTGACGAAAACATTCTTCTACAGCACATGCATGTATCTTTGTCTCTATTTGCTTTTTACATACACTTACACATAAGTAGTTAAATGTATCAATATTTTCCTTTAACTTTTGTGCTCTTGAGATATCATGGAGGAATGTTTAATAGAATCACTATAAAGTGAGAACACTTGGGTTTGATGCTAGTTCTATACACCTTTGTAAGGCAAGATTGTAAGACTACGTAATTATTCTCTTAATGAAGACTCTTCAATGAATGCTTTACAGTCCTTCTAAAGAAGATTAACCAGGAAGTGTAACACACACACAACAGTGCACCTATAAATATAGCTATACCTACTAAACAGAACAGTGTCTCTGTAATTAGTGCCTATGAAATATGGAGAACAGTTTTAGACCTACAGTGAGAACTCTCTGCACCTTAACAATTTTTGTTAAATAAATTATATAAACATCATATAATAATATAACAGTATAAGATTATTCTACAACATTTCCCCTTTTTTGTCTGATTAAAAGGAAGATTTTGACTTTAACTTAGTAAAACTATATACAACAAAAACTGTTATCAAGTAAGAATTAGAGCTACAGTATCTAGTCCATTTGTATTTGGCAAATTTAGAGAAAATATTATCTATCTTATCTTTGTGAGTTTAAAGTTTTATATCTAATTTACCTTTTATCATAACTAAGAAAAACTGTAAGTCTAACTATTTAGTGTTTTAACTCCATCAAAGACCCCAGAAAGATGGACTATTACCTAATGACAGGGACATCTGATTGCCTGGACAGTCACCCAGAGTTTCTTTGTAATATGGGGCCATCCAACTTTGGTCTGCAGGTCTAGTATATCTGACAGGCATTTCTGAGAAGCAGGGAATTTTGAAGGACTGCCCTACCATGTCTTGGCAAAGTTTGGCAGTCATTTTCTTTTGTGTCCTGCTGGTCCATTTTGGACAGTATACTGTCAGCAACTAGGCAAGGACAGTTTATTTGCCCATTGGCTAGCTTTTGTCACAAAGAAAGCAAACTCAATATGGAGTTTCTTCAATGCCCATCATCTTTTCTGAAGTAAATTGGTGCTGCCAGGAGCAGACGTGTTTTATTGTCATGAAAATCCTTAGGTTATTAAAACATTTTAAATGCCATATTCTGTAGGTCTTTGTATCAATAAACCAAAATCCTTAAAGTAGATTCAATAATCTACTATTTTATCTCATCATTTCTATACTATAGCCCCCTTTTTTTCTTTCAGAAAGAAATCCTTGAATATTAATTTCATTGTTTAGCTTTTTTCTTGACCATGACCCAATAACAACTAGTAACCAAACCCCCTTAATGATGACAAACATCCATAACTCATCTCTTGGGAATGTGGGCATTATTTTTTCTAGACTGCTTCCTGTTGTCTAGGGACTCTGGCATCTTTGGGGGACTGTGAGAAAATCAGGATAATGGTTAAGTCCTATGAGACGTCCAGTCTCTGTGTAACAGGAAAGTGCATGGCTTATCTGAAGTACTGGATGGAGTAGTCTGTGAGGCTGGACCATCTCAGCAAGCAGCCTTGAAGCTGTTCTGGATGCAGAACTCTTAGGAAACTGCAACAGAGGCACTCTGAGAGCCTGGATCACCTGGGCCACCTGTTTTACTTGGTGTCTAGTCCCCTTGTTCTGAAAATGTGTAAACTTTTAAAGCTAACATATGTATCTGCATTAATACAAATATGGAATTATGATGTGCACAAATAAGTTAAAGATGATTTTTTTGTTTTGTGTTTGAGCAGGTAAAATGCATCTGTCAACTTTATAAATCCATTTGGACTGTATAACCAAACTGTAATGTAAATCTCTATCTGTAGCATATGAAAGGATGACATGTAATAATAAGTCATGAGGACTCTGTAACCAACAAGACTGATCAGTCTCATCTCATCTCAGAGTTGTTCCCATGTCAAGGGATTGCCTTAGACATCATCTGTCCTGTAGTCTTTTTTGGCTTCCTTCCCCATGTCTGTAGCCAAGATACTCAAGAGGTCTTTGCCCATCAAATCTGATCTTCTTCAACCCAGAAAGAAACCATAGACTTTCATTTTCTGTGGAATAAAAGCATAATCTCTTCCCCCAAACAATACATTTTGACTTCCATTTTGAAGTCAAGATACTTTTAAAATATATTGGTTGGTTTAATTCAGCAGTCTCTATAATCCAATGTCTCTCAGCAACTATTGTTCATTCATCAGCCTTCAAAAAATTAAAGTCAATACAATAACATACAGGATCCAGTCTCCCCATGTATTTTCTATCTTTTCATGGCTTTTTTCCTTTTATATTACTTTGTTCTTTCTTTAAATACTTGACTTTATTATTTTAAACTACTTTTTTCTATGACTGTCTATATCCTCTTTCTTTTTTTCCTTAAGCTTATGTACATTTTTAAATACACTGTAAACTGTTTAGAGTTTGTTTTTCCCCATCTGTATCTGTCTCTACTGAACATCAGTAGGTAGTGTTCTCTGATTGCATGAGATAAATCTTAAACTGCTATGTCAGCTGCCTGCTTAACTCAACTTAGTGCATGGCGCTGGTGGCTGGCTACAGCCTGCAGGCAGTCTCTGTATGCTGAGCCTATCTGAGAGACTTCAGTCAGTCACCAGGAAGCCTTATTTGACTCCATGTTCTGAACTTTTTTTCTTTTCTTTTCTTTTCTTTTTTTTCTTTTAGCTTTCTCGGACTAAAAGATGTGGATGTATGTGCTGAACACTGGGCACAATGTGTAGATGGAATATTTTGACCCACTAGCCAGCTCCAAAATAACCACAGAGACTTATTATTAATTATAAATGGAGCAGGGCCAGTTTTGTAGACTTTTCTTCTCAGCCTTCAGTGGTATCAGGATCTGTTGACATCAAAATTGCATCAGGGCCATGAACCCAGACATGGGCCCCTGTTGCAACCCAGTCCCAGACATCATCATGGCCCTGGGTGGCAATCATGCCACCCATTCTAGCCTGCTCCTCACTGCTTTCACCTTCTCAGATATGCCTCTGTCCATAAGACATGAACCATTCTGGCTCTCTCTCTCTCTCTCTTTCCCATATTGCACCATACATTTGCTCACCATAATAGTGCCTGTCTGCCTGGCACTGTGTGTGGGCTTCATTGTCTGCTCCATCCATCATGGCCTTGGGTAGGACACTGCTTCCAAGAATTATAATGGTGCCCAACTGTCCAGCACCAGATACCTAGAAGTGGCAGTGGGCTTGTGGGTGGACTTCCTGCCCTATACATCTAGTGACCTGGGGCATAACTGTGTTTGTCCTCAGAGGGTCTGCTAGACACAGATTGATCTGATTTTTGAAACAGGATCTTGCTGTACCTCAGTCTGCCCAAGAACTCATAGTGCTAGCTTTGAACCTGCAATTCCCTTACTCCAGCTGCCCAAGGGCTGGGTGTATAGGTGTGAGTGTATCTTTTGTAAAAGGCAGAGATTGAGATCAACTTTTTTTTGTCATGTGGAAACCAGCTATCGCAAAACATAGCTGATATATTAAAATTTAATTTCTGTCCTTATTTATTATTTTACCTCCACTATATACCAGAGGCCCCAGTATCTGCCTTGACAAGTCTGCAATCAAATTAAAGACTGTCTGGTGTATATCATGGTGAGGATGTAAACATTAATGGGTATTGTATTTGATAACTTTCAGATCTCTTTAATGTTACTAAGAGTTAGGCTTTGGACTGGGGACTGCAACTCAGAGACAGAGTGCTTGCCTAGCATGCACAATCCCTGTATTTGACCCTCAGTCCCACAAAAATAAATAAATGAATGAATAAATAACTAATCACCAAAGCACACTTTAATTTGAAGAGTTGAGGTTTATATTAATTTGAGAAAATGGGAGGAACCATAAAGAGAAAAACATGCCCCCTCTATTTATTTTTTATCAACAGAGTAGAAGAGGCTTTATGCTGTTCAAGCATAGAACTTGTTTTTGACTTTTTGTAGCAGATCTATGCTGGAGGGCACATCTGCCTCCATATAGGAGACTATAGGTGGAAACTGATGATCATGTGCACTGGGTCAACACTCATTTTCTCCTTGGTATTTGTAAGATTCAGACATTGAAATGATTCCATTGTTTTATTTTTAAGAAGAGTTTTTGAACCAAGTTAGACAAATTGATGATTAATCATTCAGTACTTTTTACTCTGATGTATAATGCTTCAGTATATTTATTTTTCTGGCACCTCATCTACAAGCAAAAGGCCAAGAAGAAACCTGTCATTACTGCACATTGACTATGCCATATGAAAATACATCAAACTAGACTTTTTGACACTGTGCATGAATGATTTGTCCCTGGAAACAAATACTCTTAAATAATTTGTGACAACACTCTAAAACAGGATATTTTTCTATGTTTTATTACTGGTATATCATTAAAGAAAAAAGCTTTAATTATTATAAGTCATCAGAAGAATATGGATTTTCTGGACATTTATCTCTTTACAACTGTAAGTAGATTTGGTTCTGGGTTGGACTTTTTTTTTGTTTTGTTTTGTTTGGTTTTCGAGACAGGGTTTCTCTGTGTAGTTTTGGTGCCTGTCCTGGATCTTGCTCTGTAGATCAGGCTGGCCTCAAACTCATAGAGATCCGCCTCACTCTGCCTCCCAAGTGCTGGGATTAAAGGCATATGCCACTGCCGCCTGGTGCCGGTTTGGACTTTTTGAGACAGGGTCTCATTCTGCTGCCCAGGCTGGCTTTGGACTTAACAGCAGTCCCCCTGTTCTGGCCTTCTCAGTGCCGGGATGACAGATACCATCACCATGCCCAGTAATAAATGCTCTGTGTATCTACTACTTTTGCCACTCACCTGTGGTAGCAATAGTTTCCACAACATTATATCATGGAGCTTGGCACAAAATAGTAGGTTGAGCATATTTGATACTTTAATTAAATTAGTATTTGAACTTCTCTTTAGGAAAAGGGATGTGTACAATATTAGGTCTAATGAAAGACCTCTACAAAATAAGGAAAATTATATAAAATTAAAATTAGAAAGTTCTTATTAAAAATAAGTATCTATTGAGAATGAGAAAGACAACACAAATTATACATTTGTAAACACTTCGAATAGCCATAATAGAACTGCCAGGAAAAATCCCACAGTCCTATTTCCAGCCCAACACAGACCTTTTATTCTTTTTTTTTTTTTTTTTACTTTTTGGAAATACATTTTTTTTATTTTAGTTTATTTTGCAATACAATTCAGTTCTACATATCAGCCACGGATTCCCTTGTTCTCCCCACTCCCGTCCCCCTCACCTTTCCCCCAACTTCCCCCCCATTCCCATCTACTCCAGGGCAAAGCCTTCCCCACAGACTGAGGTCAACCTGGTAGACTCAGTCCAGGTAGGTCTAGTCCCCTCCTCCCAGGCCGAGCCAAACAATCCTGCATAGGCCCCAGGTTTCAAACAGCCAACTCATGCAATGAGCACAAGATCTGGTCCCACTGCCTGGATGCCTCCCAAACAGATCAAGCCAATCAACTGTCTCACCCATTCGGAGGGCCTGATCCAGTGGGGATCCCTCAGCCATTGGTTCATAGTTCATGTGTTTCCATTCATTTGGCTATTTGTCCCTGTGCTTTATCCAACCTTGGTCTCAACAATTCTCGCTCATATAAACCCTCCTCATTCTCGATAATTGGACTCCCAGAGATCCACCCGGGGCCTAGTCATGGATCTCTGCATCCAGATCCCTCAGTAGTTCGATGAGGTTTCTAGCACAACAATTAGGGTGTTTGGCCATCCCATCACCAGAGTAGGTCAGTTCGGGCTGTCTCTCGACCATTGCCAGCAGTCTGTTGTGTGGGTATCTTTGTGGATTTCTGTGGGCCTCTCTAGCACTTTGCTTCTTCCTGTTCTCATGTGGTCTTCATTTACCATGGTCTCCTATTCCTTGTTCTCCCTCTCTGTTGTTGATCCAGCTGGGATCTCCCGCTCCCCCAAGCTCTCTTTCCCTCGACCCTCACCTTTCATTACCCCCACTCATGTCCAGGCTGTTCATGTAGATCTCATTCCATTTCTCTGTCATTGGGCGATCCCTGTGTCTTTCTTGGGGTCCTGTTTTCCAGGTAGCCTCCCTGGTGATGTGAGTAGCAGACAAGTCATCCTTGTTTCATGTCTAGTATCCTGCTATGAGTGAGTACATACCATGTTTGTCTTTCTGAGTCTGGGTTACCTCACTCAGGATGATTTTTTCTAGATCCATCCATTTGTCTGCAAACCTCATGATGTCATTGTTTTTCTCTGCTGAGTAGTATTCCATTGTGTATATGTACCACATTTTGTTTATCCATTCTTCAGTTGAAGGGCATCTAGGTTGTTTCCATGTTCTGGCTATTGCAAACAATGCTGATATGAACATAGCTGAACAAGTGCTCTTATGGTGTGGCTGAGCATTTCTTGGGTATATGCCCAAGAGTGGTATAGCTGGATCTTGGGGGAGATGGATTCCCAATTTTCTAAGAAAGTGCCATATTGATTTCCAAAGTGGTTGCACAAGCTTGCATTCCCACCAGCAGTGGAGGAGAGTTCCCCTAGCTCCACATCCTCTCCAGCATAAGGTGTCTTCAGTGTTTTTGATCTTAGCCATTCTGACAGGCGTAAGGTGGTATCTCAGAGTTGTTTTGATTTGCATTTCTCTGATGATTAGGGATGTTGAGCAATTCCTTAAATGTCTTTCGGCCATTTGAGTTTCCTCTGTTGAGAATTCTCTGTTTAGTTCTATAGCCCATTTCTTAATTGGACTGTTGGGCATTTTGATGTCTAATTTCTTGAGTTCCTTATATATTCTGGATATCAGTCCTCTGTCAGATGTGGGGTTGGTGAAGATCTTTTCCCATTCTGTAGGCTGTCACTTTGCCTTGTTGACCATATCCTTTGCTCTACAAAAGCTTCTCAGTTTCAAGAGGTCCCATTGATTGATTGTTTCTCTCAGAGTCTGTGCTACTGGTGTTCTATTTAGGAAGTGGTCTCCTATGCCAATGCGTTCAAGATTACTTCCTACTTTCTCTTCTAGCAGGTTCAGAGTAGCTGGATTTATGTTGAGGTCCTTGATCCACTTGGACTTAAGTTTTGTGCACGGTGATAGATATGGATCTATTTGCAGCCTTCTACATGTTGATATCCAGTTTTGCCAGCACCATTTGTTGAAGATGCTTTCTTTTTTCCATTGTGCACTTTTGGCTTCTTTGTCAAAAATTATATGTTCATAGGTGTGCGGATTAATGTCAGCGTCTTCAATTCGATTCCATTGGTCCACATGTCGGTTTTTATGCCAGTACCAAGCTGTTTTTATTACTGTAGCTCTATAGTAGAGCTTGAAGTCAGGGATCGTGATGCCTCCAGAAGTTGTGTTATTGTACAGGATTCCTTTGGCTATCCTGGGTTTTTTGTTTTTCCATATGAAGTTGAGTATTATTCTTTCCAGGTCTGTAAAGAATTGTGTTGGTATTTTGATGGGGATTGCATTGAATCTGTAGATTGTTTTTGGTAAGATTGCCATTTTTACTATGTTAGTCCTGCCTATCCATGAGCATGGGAGATCTTTCCATTTTCTGACATCTTCTTCAATTTCTTTTTTCAGGGACTTAAAGTTCTTGTCATGTAGGTCCTTCACTTGCTTGGTTAGTGTTACCCCAAGGTATTTTATGTCATTTGTGGCTATAGTAAAGGGTGATGTATCTCTGATTTCCTTCTCCGCTTCTTTGTCCATTGTATATAGGAGGGCTACTGATTTTTTTGAGTTGATCTTGTATCCTGCTATGTTGCTGAAGGTGTTTATAAGCTGTATCAGTTCCTTGGTGGAATCTTTGGGGTCGCTCAAGTATACTATCATGTCATCTGCAAATAGGGAAAGCTTGACTTCTTCCTTTCCAATTTGTATCCCCTTAATCTCCTTATGTTGTCTTATTGCTCTGGCTAGAACTTCAAGTACTATATTGAATAAGTATGGGGAGAGCGGACAGCCTTGCCTCGTTCCTGATTTTAGTGGAATTGCTTTGAGTTTCTCTCCATTTAATTTGATGTTGGCTGTTGGCTTGCTATAAATTGCCTTTATTATGTTTAGGTATGTTCCCTGTATTCCTGATCGCTCCAATACCTTTATCATGAAGGGGTGTTGGATTTTGTCAAATGCCTTTTCTGCATCCAGTGAGATGATCATATGGTTTTTTTCTTTGAGTTTGTTTATATGGTGTATTACATTGACAGACTTTCGTATGTTGAACCACCCTTGCATCCCTGGAATGAATCCTACTTGATCATGGTGGATAATTGTTTTGATGTGTTCTTGGAGTCTGTTTGCCAGTATTTTATTGAGTATTTTTGCATCAATGTTCATGAGGGAGATCGGTCTGTAGTTCTCTTTCTTTGTTGTATCCTTGTTTGGTTTAGGAATTAGGGTAATTGTAGCCTCGTAGAAGGAGTTTGGTAATGTTCCTTCTGTTTCTATTGTGTGGAACAATTTAGAGAGTATTAGTATTAACTCTTCTTTGAAGATCTGGTAGAATTCTGCACTGAAACCATCTGGTCCTGGGCTTTTTTTGGTTGGGAGACTTTTAATGACTCTTTCTATTTCATTAGGGGTTATTGGACTATTTAAATAGTTTATCTGGTCTTGATTTAACTTAGGTATGTGGTACCTATCCAGAAAGTTATCCATTTCTTTTAGGTTTTCCAGTTTTGTCGAATAGAGGTTTTTGAAGTATGACCTGATGATTCTCTGGATTTCCTCAATGTCTGTTGTTATGTCCCCCTTTTCATTTCTGATTTTGTTGATTTGGATGTTCTCTCTCTGTCTTTTGGTTAGTTTGGATAAGGGCTTGTCTATCTTGTTGATTTTCTGAAAGAACCAACTCTTTGTTTCATTAATTTTTTGTATTGTTCTCTTTGTTTCTATTTTATTGATTTCAGCTCTCACTTTGATAATTTCCTGGCATCTATTTTTCCTGGGAGACTGTGCTTCTTCTTGTTCTAGAGCTTTCAGGTATGCTGTTAAGTCTCTAGTGTGAGATTTCTCCAACTTATTTATGTGGGCATTTAGTGCTATGAATTTCCCTCTTAGTTCTGCTTTCATAGTGTCCCATAAATTTGGATATGTGGTGTCTTCATTTTCATTGATCTCTAGGAAGTCTTTAATTTCTTTCTTTATTTCTTCCTTAACCCATTGGTGATTCAGTTGGGTATTATTCAGTTTCCATGAGATTGTAGGTTTTCTGTAGTTTTTGTTGTTGTTGAAATCCAACTTTAGACCATGGTGGTCTGATAGAACACAGGAGGTTATTCCAATTGTTTTGTATCTGTTTAGATTTGTTTTGTGGCCAAGTATGTGGTCAATTTTAGAGAAGGTTCCATGGGGTGCTGAGAAGAAGGTATATTCTTTTTTGTTAGGATGGAATGTTCTGTAGATATCGATTAAGTCCATTTGAGTCATGACATCAGTTAAGTCCTTTATTTCTCTGTTAAGTTTCAATTTGGGAGATCTGTCCAGTGGTGAAAGTGGGGTGTTGAGGTCTCCCACTATTAGTGTGTGGGGTTTTATATGTGATTTAAGCTTTAGTAATGTTTCTTTTACATATGTGGGTGCCCTTGTGTTTGGGGCATAAATATTCAGAATTGAGACTTCATCTTGGTGGATCTTTCCTGTGATGAGTATGTAATGCCCTTCTTGATCTCTTTTGATTGATTTTAGTTTGAAGTCTATTTTGCTGGATATCAGGATGGCTACACCCGCTTGTTTCTTAAGACCGTTTGATTGGAAAGTCTTATCCCAGCCTTTTATTTTTAGGTAGTGTCTATCTTTGAATTTGAGATGTGTTTCTTGTATGCAGCAGAAAGATGGGTCCTGCTTTCGTATCCATTCTGTAAGCCTATGTCATTTTATAGGTGAATTAAATCCATTGATATTGAGGGAAATTAATGACCAGTGATTGTTCATTCCTGTTATTTTTTGGTGGTGATGTGTGTGTACTTCTATACGTTGGGGTTTACTGCTGTGTCATTATCTGTTGCCTGTGTTTTCGAGGGTGTATCTGACTTCCTTAGGTTGGAATTTTCCTTCTAGTGCTTTCTGTAGGGCTGGGTTTGTGGATAAGTATTGTTTAAATCTGGCTTTGTCATGGAATGTCTTGTTCACTCCATCTATGGTGATTGAAAGTTTTGCTGGGTATATTAGTCTAGGCTGACATCCATGGTCTCTTAGTGTCTGCATTACATCTGTCCAGGTTCTTCTGGCTTTCAAAGTCTCCATTGAGAAATCGGGTATTATTCTGATGGGTTTGCCTTTATATGTCACTTGGCCTTTTTCCTTTGCTGCTCTTAATATTCTTTCTTTATTCTGTACGTTTAGTTGTTTAACTATTATGTGGCGAGGGGACTTTTTTTGGGGGTCTAGTCTGTTTGGTGTTCTATAAGCTTCTTGTATCTTCATAGGCATTTCCTTCTTTAAGTTGGGAAAGTTTTCTTCTATGATCTTGTTGAATATATTTTCTGTGCCCTTGAGTTGGTATTCTTCTCCTTCTTCGACCCCTATTATTCTTAGGTTTGGTCTTTTCATGGTGTCCCAAATTTCTTGGACATTTTGGTTCATGACTTTGTTGGCTTTAGTGTTTTCTTTGACTGATGAATGTATTTCTTCTACTGTATCTTCAACGCTAGAGATCCTCTCTTCCATCTCTTGCATTCTGTTGATTATACTTGCATCTGAAGTTCCCAATCGTTTTCTCAGATTTTCTATTTCCAGCATTCCCTCTGTTTGTGTCTTCTTCATTTTTTTCTATTTCCCTTTTCAGGTCTTGGACTGTTTCCTTCATTTGTTTCATTGATTTTTCTTGATTTTCTCTCAGTACTTTATTGTTTTCTTCCAGGACTTTATTGATTTCTTCTAATTTGTTTGCCCTTTCCTCTAGTTGTTTACAGCGTTCTTCACATTTTTTTGTCTTTTCCTCTACACAAGCCTCTAGCTTCTTCATGATGTCATTCATAAGGCTGTTTTCTTCTGCGTCTTCCAATTTCTGATGTTCAGGTCTAGGTGTTGGAGGAGGGCTAGGGCCTGGTGATGCTGTATTGCTATTCATTTTGTTGTTTATGTTTCTGCCTTGATGTCTGCCCATCTCCTTGTGGTTTGTTCTTGACCTTATCCGCACACTTGGTTCAGACAGACCAGTGTTCCAAAAGGGAAGTCCGGAGCAAGATGGGAGCTGGGGGCCGGCCTCTAAGTCTCAGGAAGAGGCTTGGGGCTCAGGTGGATGGGCGTGGGGGCAGGGCGTGGAGACTGCAGGGTCTGCCAGGGGTCTTGGAGAAGGGGATCCTTCCCGGTGGGGCTAGCAGGGAACCTGCCCGGTGGCCAGAACCTGGGGCCAAGTTGGGCAGGTCTTCCCTGGAGTGGCTGGTGCCCAGGGATGGGGTCCGGGGCAAGGAAGGGCACTCCCAGACCTTTTATTCTTTTCCTTGTCTACTTTTCTGCTTGGTCTTTGTTTCCTCAGATGATTGTGACTGTCACTGTCATTTTTCAGTCTTTCTTTAGCATGGCTATCTTAAGGTATTTGTTCATTATAGTTCATAATTCTGACATTATGAAACTTTCCCCAGCCTCTGCTGTAGAGTTACATTTTGCTGCTTCTTACTTACGATACGTCCTTCCTATGTGTAACTGAATTTGGGGGACTGAACCTTGTCTTGCTTTGTGGCCTATGCTGGTGTTGAAGTTACTGAGTTGCCATGCTCTCACACACTTGTGGTCCCATGTTACTGCTGCCTATGTTCTGTGACTTCAATGTGAGCTACCACATGGGGTTCATGACTCAAGTTTTCTTTCTTCCTTTCTTTCTCTTTCTTTCTTTCTTTCTTTCTTTCTTTCTTTCTTTCTTTCTTTCTTTCTTTCTTTCTTATTAAGAGATTTTTCTATTCGTTTTACATATCAACCACAGATTCCCCTGTCTTCCCTCCTCCTACGCCCAGCCTTCCCCCCAACCCAACCCCCATCCCTACCTCCTCCAAGGCAAGGTCTCCCCTGGGGAGTCAGCAGAGCCTGGTATATTCAGATGAGGCAGGTCCAAGCCCCTCCTCCCTGCACCAAGGCTGAGCAAAGTGTCTCAGCATAGGCACTAGGTTCCAAAAAGCCAGCTCATGCACTAAGGACAGGTCCCGATCTCACTGCCTGGGGGCCTCCTAAACAGTTCAAGCTAAACAACTGTCTCACTTATCCAGAGGGCCTAGTCAGTACCATGCGGGCTCCTCAGCTATTGGTTCACAGTTCATGTGTTTCCACTAGTTTGGCTAGTTGTCTCTGTACTTTTTCCAATCATGGTCTCGACATCTCTTGCTCATAGAATCCCTCCTCTCTCACATTGATTGGACTCCTGGAGCTCTGCCTGGGGCTTAGCCATGGATCTCTGCATCTGCTTCCAGCAGTCACTGGATGAGAGTTCTATCATGACAGTTAGGGTGTTCGGCCATCAGATCACCAGAGTAGGTCAGCTCAGGCACCCTTTCAACCATTGCCAGTAGTCTATAGTGGAGTCATCTTTGTGGGTTCCTGGGGACCTCCCTAGCACTCTGCTTCTTCCTATTCCCATGGTGTCTTCATTTATCATGATATCTCTTTCCTTGTTCTCCCACTCTGTTCCTGATCCAGATAGGTGCTCAACTATGTTCATAACAGCATTATTTGTAATAGCCAGAACCTTGAAACAACCTAGATGCCCTTCAGCTGAAGAATGGATAAAGAAAATGTGGTACATATACACAATGGAGTACTACTCACCAGAGAAGAACAATGACATCATGAGGTTTGCAGGCAAATAGATAGAACTAGAAAATATCATCCTGAGTGAGGTAACCCAGACTCAGAAAGACAAACATGGTATGTACTCACTCATAAGTGGATACTAGATGTAAAGCAAAGGATAACCAGACTGCAACTCACAGCTCCAGGGAGGCTAGCTAGTAAAGAGGACCCTAGGAAAGACACAGGGATCGCCCAATGACGAAGAAATGGATGAGATCTACATGAGCAAACTGGGGGTAGGAGGGGGTAATGGAGGGCAAGGGTTGGGGGAAAGAGAGCTTATGACTCAAGTTTTCAATAATTATTATTTTTTGATTGATTTAATTTATTCATTTATTTTATATCCTGACCACAGTTTCCCTACCTCCTCCCCTCCCCACCTCCCCTCTGTACCCTCTGCCAATCCACTCTTTCTGTCTCTGTTCAGAAAGGGGCAGGCCTCCCATGGGTGTCAACAAAGCATAGCATATCAAGTTGAGGTAGGACTATGCCCCTCCCCTTGTATTAAGGCTAGGCAAGGCAACCCAGTATAAGGAATAGGTTTCCACTATAGCCAGCTAAAGTGTTAGGGACAGGCCCTGCTCCCACTGCTGAGAGTCCCACAGATAGACCAAGCTATGCAACTGTCATACATATGTAGAGGGCCTAGGTGAGTCTCATGCAGGCTCCCTAGCTGCCAAGCCAGAGTCTGTGAGCTCCTATGAATCCAGGTTAGTTGTTTCTGTGGGTTCTCTTGTGATGACTTTGACCCTCTGGCTACTACAATACTTCCTCTCTCTCTTCAACATGATTCCTGGAGCTTGGCCCTAGTGCTTGGCTGTGCATCTCTGCATCTATCTCTGAATCTGTTTCTATCAGTTACTGGATGAAGGCTCTCTGATGATAATTAGGGTAGTCACCAAACTGATTAAAGGAGATGGCCAGTTTAGGCTACTTATCCACTGTTGCTAGGAGTCTTAGCTGGGGTTGTCCTTGTAGATTCATGGGAGTTTACCTTGCACCAGGTTTCTACCTGACCCTAAAATGCATGCCACCATCAACACATCTCTTTCATTACTCTCATGGATCAGGAGGATTAACATAGTAAGAATGGAAATCTTACCAAAAGCACTCTACAGATTCGATGCAATCTCCATCAAAATTTCAACACAATTCTTTACAGACCTCAAAAGAACAATACTCAACTTCATATGTAAAAACAAAAAACTCAGGACAGCTAAAACAATCCTGTACAGTAAAAGAACTTCCAGAGGTATCATCATCCCTGATTTCAAACTCTACTACAGATCTAGAGTAATAAAAACATCATGGTATTGGCATAAAAACAGACAGGTAGATAAATGGAATTGAATCAAAGAACCTGACATATAAATCCACACACCGATGAACGCCTGATTTTTGATGAAGAAGCCAAAATTCTACAGTGGAAAAAAATAATAAATTATTTTTTAAAGCGTATACAAAGTCATTTTGTAATTAAGATACAAGAAGATCAACATAAATGTTTAAAAAAAAACCTTATGTGTATTAGTTTCACCTGAATGTGTGAATGTGTATCGTGTGTGTGCCTTGTGCCGAGTCCAGAAGAGGGCATCAGGATTTTGTAGAACTAGAGTTACAGAATGTTGTGAGCCATCACATGGGGTGTCTTGGGAACAAATGTTCTTAACAACATCTTACCAGCTGCAAGTGAAATGATTCTTAATGCCATTATTCAGTTAGCTCTTGCAAAGACATTTTCTTTCTACTGACTGCAGTGGCTTATTGTTATGTATCTTAGTCACAGGAACATTGTTCCATGGGCTGGTTTGCATCTTGGCAGCAATTGTGCATGCCAGGTCAGAAGAGCTGTCATATTCAATAAGCTGAGAGCTGGAATGTAGGGAAAATTTTAAGGATAGCTTGGTTGTGCTTTATTTGTGATAGCATGAACTTTAGTTTGTGATCACATGGTCATTTGTTTGTGATAGCGTGTACTATTTTGTGATAGCATGTATTTTGTCATAGTATGAACTGTGATGGTCTGTACTTTTGTTTGTGATAGTATATACTTTATGACAGTATGAAGTTTGTAATAGTGAGTACTTTGTAATAGTGTGAGCTTTCTGATAGCATAGACTTTGTGATAGCA
This sequence comes from Peromyscus californicus insignis, assembly GCF_007827085.1. Classification (NCBI taxonomy): domain Eukaryota; kingdom Metazoa; phylum Chordata; class Mammalia; order Rodentia; family Cricetidae; genus Peromyscus; species Peromyscus californicus. Next base: position 96,050,920 of record NW_026294562.1, read on the forward strand.
TGTACTTTGTTAGGGTGTGTTCTTTGTGATAGTAAGTACTTTGTTATAGTGTGAACATTGTGATAGCATGTACTTTGTGATAGTGTGAACTTCATTTGTGATAGCATGTATTTTTGTATTCCAACTTGTGTCCTAGAGACACAGAATGTCAGTTGATTTTATTTCATGAAGTCTGAAATTTAGAGGATGATCATGTTAGATGACAAGGCAAGAAATGTAACTCAGGAACTCCTGGCAGATGTACTGGTGCAGGGAGAGGTCTGTGAAGAGAGAAAGGTCAGCTCAGTCCTCTGTGCACCAAGAAGCACTACCAACATGTCCAACTGCCAGACAAGTGCTGGCTTTTGCATTTGTGTGCACCCCACACCTAAGCTTCTGCTCTCTCCTACTCCAGTTAGGAGCAGCCAAACATCAGCTGGGAATCCAGAAGAATGAAAGAGTGACAGAGCTGTGCTATGGGATGTGTTTCTGTATGCTGTGAATATGTGTGGCTCCCATTGGATAATAAATAAAGCTGTTTTATTTGGCAAGAAAGCTTACAGCTAGGTGCGAAATCCAAACAGAGATACAAAGAGAAGAATGGTAGAGTCGCAAGAGATGGCAGCCCACCACCCAAGGAGCAACAAGATGCCAGCAGACTGCCACCGCCATGTGGTAATATATAGATTAATAGAAATGGGTTTGAGTTAAGTTATAAGAGCTACTAGCAAGAAGCCTGACCCATAGCCATACAGTTTATAAGTAATATAAGCCTCTCTGTGTTTACTTGGGACCAAGTGGCTACAGGACATGGGTGGGAGAGAAACTTCTGGCTACAGAGCTTTCTTGAGCTCTGCCAGCATCTAACTCCGAAAATGTCCAAGTGAAAGTGAAAAAGCTGTACATTTAATAAGATTTTATAGTTTGTACAGAGTTGTGCAGTATGGGGAAAGAACTTTTATCAAAAATTTTTAAAAATGAATTTAAAAATTTACTTCCTGTGACTAAATACTAGGCAAACACATTGAAATTTCAAGCAGGGCTTTGGAAGACCAGGTCAGAATGCTGCTTGAAGGTAGGCACCTTCCATTCTCATCCTACAGAACAGGGTTCATTCAGTACCAGTCATATATGCTGGTGGTGTTTGTCTGTGGAGAATTTTAAGTCTCCACTGAGCTGATATATGGCTTCCATGCTTGTTTTAGAGGTGTGTGTTAAGAAACCCTTTCCTCTTTTCGTATTACCTGGTTTCCTATATTTTCTCAAAAATTCTAAGTATTGCCTTTACACATACATGTCAAAGGACAAAGAAGTTATTTTAAGCACAATTTGAGGTAACTAATGCATTGTATTATATGCATCCCAGTTTTCCCTGATTAAGCTAGTCCATCACTTATCGATTTCTATGCTGATTAGTAATACCACCTAAGCAAAGTCACATTTCTTTACCTGCCTGGGCCTGTTTCTGAGCTTTTATTGGACTCTTTAGTTAATGGCAGTGTCTTCATGCCTTGGATTTCTTCTTGTGAACACAACAGAAGTTCTTAAAATAGATCTATAGATCTACATTACACATTACAACACGGGACAGCAGAGGGACAATGCTAGCCATCTAAAACATACACATCATCTCTGGCAAAGGCATCACAGGTCAAAAATTAACATAAGAAGAAGCTAGCAATACAAAACTCCTAAGAAGGACAGTTTTAATAAGGAGAGAAACTCAGCCTGACTGACTCTAAGGCTGATGATATCTAGCTCTAGCAAACCCAGGGGCCCTCACATGCTTCCTCTTTTTTTTAATCTGAAAAAGCTAACAGAAATTTAGAAAGGTGAGAAAGTAAGAAATCTTACTGAAAGTCATGTTGAAGACAAGTACAGTAAGAAATCAATATAAAAATGCAACAGTTCTAGAGATGAGGCTGTAGCTTGGTTGGCAGACAGTTTGCCAAGGATACATGAAGCCCTGGATTCATCTTCAAGCACTGAATAAATGGGAGATAACATCACAGAGTCTAAAATTCCAGCATTGGGATGATGAAGACAGAAGGTGCAGAAATTCAAGGTCTTCTTTGGTTACATGGCAGGTTTGAGGATAGCCTGAGCTACATAAGACCCTCTCTGTCAAAAACAAACAATAAAAACAAGAGAGAGAGAGAGAGAGAGAGAGAGAGAGAGAGAGAGAGAGAGAGAGAGAGAGAGAATTCTAAAGTATAAAGTAGTATATAGAATATAGGTCATAAATCTAATGAGCTTGTCTATGCTGGGACAGCTAATGTGGACAGGAAATGATGAGGATATGGAGAAAAGACAACCCTTAGACATTGCTGGTGGGAATGCAGATTTGTCTGATTACTATGGAAAACACTATGTATATTTTCCAAAAATCAAGACTAAACCATCATAGGATATGATTTTCAAAAATCAAGACTTAAACCATTATAGGATACATGAGTCCTCTTATGGGTATATACTCAGAGGAAGTAAAGTCCATACCTCACACAGATATTGGCACCCTATTGTTTATGGGTATTATTCTCAATAATCAAAACAAGGGATCAACCAGTTATACATCAATAAATGAATCTATATATGTAATGGGGTATTAATAAGAAGAAAATCTTGCATTTGCAAACAGTGGATATGCCAGGAGTTTATGTTAGGTGAAATAACGCAGACACAGAAAAAATTACTGCATTATCATGTATAAAAAGGAGAACTCATAGAAAAAGTACCAAAGTTATTAGCAGTGATAGGGTAGGGGCTGGTCAGTGGGAAGCCATAAGTCAAAGGGTAGGAAGTTGATTGTACAAGATAAATCTAGAGGTCGACTTCACAACAGGAGCAGGAGCATGAATCATAGAGCACTGTATCCTGAGAATTTCTAAGACAGATTTTCAGTGTTCTTACTACATAAACGGGTAAAAATATGAGATGACAGGTGTGTTAACTTTCCATCAGTCAGTAATCATCTCATTGTATAAAAGAACCTAATATATATGGTAAGAAGAACTTGTATAATCCACCTGTACACCTTGCATATGTGCATTCTGGTGTGCATCTGGTTAGCTTTACAATAATCATACTGCATATGAGCCTTGATAGATTTCAGAGCATTTAAGAAGCTCCTCTACATTCAAGGAATTCTAATTAAATATTTAGAAGTGTTTGATTAAGTTCAAAATCAACATTTAAATGTTTGGGGAAACAATCTGTTTAGTGAATAAATTTTCTTTATTAATTTTATACATGCTGTGTAATAGTGTTCAGCAGAATGTTATTAATATTTAAATAAATCCTAGATTTCAAGGATTAATAAATTAGAAGATAACTAATTATAAATAATAATGTTTATTCTTCTTTAGGAATAGCAATTTTTTTGACATAAATTAATCACTGCCATGACCTGCACAGCTTTGGGATTGAACTGACCGGGGTGGGAAATGATGAAAAGACACAGGCACAGAAAAGCTAGAATCTGGTGGGCCATGCACTGAGATGGGGAGGAAGCAGCATCCCTGAAACTCAGCATGTGTACATCTTCATTGCATACTGCTGAAATAAGACAGAACTTAAGCTCAGCTCAGCAGGGGGTCTCTGTAAGGATGACTGTCTCAGGATGCAGTCAACTGCTGTGGTTGATCCTTTCTGCACACACAGTCAACATCTACACTCTGACCCAGGGAAGGCCTTGTCATTCCCATGGGTCTGAGACACTGGGGTCCCTGACAGGGCTATGCTAATGGCAACCATACACATTCACTGAGAACTTCACCTGCTCCCCACATCTCACAATGGCAATAAATTCTGCATTTTCCCCTGTTGTCTTATAAAAGAATGGCTTGCTACTTTGGGTCCTCAATTTTGCCATACAAGTTTTAGGAATAGTCTGATAATTTCTGTAACATATTCTGTATTTCATTGAAATTACACTGAATACATTAATATGGAATGAATTTTCCTTCTTGTGGGAACACACAGTATTCTGCTTCTATGTCAAATGGAAATGCTTCCAACATCTCTCAGTAAGGATGATGTCTTCTTGCATTCAATGAATCTGATAAAAAAAAATCCAATGTAAATTTTATTCTCATCATTTGTATATGACCCAGATATTAGAGCCATGTCAGGAATATGATTTTCAAATACTTCTCTGATTCTGTGAATCATCTTTTTCATTCTTTCATATTGCCTATTTTCTGAGTAAGGGTTTCATGTAGCCCAAGATAGCTTTGAACTCCTTATATAGGATGATCTTGAACTTCTGATTATGCCCCTGCCTCCTGAGTGCTGGGAGTGCTAGAATTACAGATGTGCACCACTCTTACGATGTCCAATTGCTATAATGCCAGGATGAAACCCAGGGCCATGAGCATGTGGATAGGACTCCACTGCTGAAGGTGAAATCAGTATCTCACAGAAGTATCTGTGCCCCACCAAAATTTCAAAATCGAGTGTTGCTATGTAGCCCAATCTGGCCTGGAACTCAAGATCTTCTTGTCTCTGCCTTCCATATGCTGAGATTACCTTTGTGCACCACCATGCCCAGTTCTGTTCCACTCTTACATTTCAAACTTTTTCTGCACCCTTTGTATACTATAGAAACCCTCTGATGGGAAGCTCTTGTGCTTACGAGCTTATAAGCTCTTTCAGGCTCATGCTTCTCATTGTCACTTTTTCCTCCACATGTTCAAACAGCCCTTCTTCAATTTGTTTGCAAATTTCACTGCCCAAGGCCTTTCGTTATGGAAAGAAGACTTCAGTATTTCTCAAAACAAGCCTCAGTTCTACTTTGTCAAGCTAGACTTTGTCTACCCTCAAAATCTAAAAGTTGAAACTGGGAGAGCTACAGAAATGGCCCCTTGGATAAGAGTCCTTGCTGAACAAATAAGAAGACCTGAGTTAGAATCCTAGGGATCCATTAAAAAAGCATGACCAGCCGGGCGGTGGTGGCGCACGCCTTTAATCCCAGCACTCGGGAGGCAGAGCCAGGCGGATCTCTGTGAGTTCGAGGCCAGCCTGGTCTACAGAGCGAGATCCAGGAAAGGCGCAAAGCTACACAGAGAAACCCTGTCTCGAAAAACCAAAAAAAAAAAAAAAAAAAAAAAAAAAAAAAAAAAAAAAAAAAAAAAAAGCATGACCATGAGGTCTTGCTGTCCACCAGGCTAGCTCCAGATTCAGCAAGAAATGTAGCTAGAGTTTTCCTGCCTAACCCACAGTCAGGACAAATCTCTCTCACCTGCCAGTCCCACAGCTGCTCAGACCCAACCAAGTAAACACAGAGACTTATATTGGTTACAAACTGTATGGCCGTGGCAGGCTTCTTGCTAACTGTTCTTACAGGTTAAATTAATCCATTTCTATAAATCTATACCTTGCCACGTGGCTTGTGGCTTACCGGCATCTTCACATGCTGTTTGTCATCTTGGCGGCTGGCAGTGTCTCTGACTCAGCCTTCCACTTCCCAGCTTTATTCTCCTCCTTGTCCCGCCTACACTTCCCGCCTAGCCAATGGCCAATCAGTGTTTTATTTATTGACCAATCAGCAACACACTTGACATACAGACCATCCCACAGTAAAGAAATCCTGTCTAAAAAGACACTGGATGCCTCCTCCCATGTCCTCCTCTGTGCATACATCATACTCACACACATACATACATAAATTTGGGGCCTGGACTATAGTTCAGGTGGTAGAGTACTTGTCTAGCTTTTATCAGGTACTGGGTTCATTCCTAGCACTGAATAAATCCCACATGGGTGGTGCATGCCTACAACGTCAGCACTTAAAAGGTGGAGGCAGGAGAATTAGAAGTTCAGGGTCATCACACACACACACACACACACACACACACACACACACACACACAAATAAATAAATAAAGTGAACAAATATAATTTTAAAGTAAATTTAAAAATTATTAAAACCCTTGCTCTTATGCACAGTCTTAGCATCTTGGTAGATAGGGTAAAACTCAAGTTTATCCCAGCTTTCAATATAACCATCATAATAGATTATTAATATTACTATTGAATATATCTTTTATTACTTGCCAAAATGTGCTAGGCACATTATGTATATTTCTCAAAAGATACTATAAAAGTGCTAATATTTTCCTCATTTCACAGGCCAGGCTCAGTGATGAAACAGACTCTCTGGTAAAAACAATGCCCTCTGCCTGTCTAAAACAGTTCTTGGGAAGATTGGATCAAAACTGTTTAGATCATGATAGGAGGATAATTTTTATTCTGATTCTCTTGGTGTTGGAGTGCAGATTGAATTCAGAAGCAGATATGAGAATGGGAAGATGGAGTGAAGGGCTGCAAAGCACTATTGGCACTATTGCAATCATGAGTGTGGTGGTTTGAATGAAAATGGCCTCCATTGACCCATAGGGAGTGACACTATTGGAGCATGGCCTTGTTGGAGGAAGTATGTCACTGGGGGTGGGCTTTGAGGTTTCAAATGCTCAAGCCAGGCCCAGTGTCACTCTCTATTCCTGCTGCCTGCCAATCCAGATGTAGAACTCTCAGCTACTGTCCAGCACCATGTCTACCGGCATGCCAGCATGCTTCCTGGCATGATGACAATGGACTAAACCTCTGAACTGTAAGCAAGCCCTAATTATTTCATTTATAAGAGTTGCAATGGTTATAGTGTCTATTTACTTCACTAGAATCTTGACTAAGATAATGAGCTCATAGCAACTACAGTTATTTGTGGTGGTATTTTAATTGTACTGAAATGTGATTTTAATTGTATGTTAATGAATAAAGTTGCCTGGGGGTCAGAGCTATTAGAGCCATAGCAAGAGCGTGGCGGTGGTGGCGCACGCCTTTAATCCCAGCACTTGGTAGACAGAGCTGGGTAGATCTCTGTGTGTTCAAGGATACAGCCAACACTGGAGACACACGCCTTTAATCTCAATACCATAGAGGACCTGGAGGGCTGTACATACAGGCAGTGACGAAGCAGTCATGTGTTTGGGTTTACAACCAATAAGAAGGCAGAACAGACAGTCTATATAAAGATGAACAGACAGGAAATAGGCCCCTTTCGGAGAGCTCTCTTGGCTGAAGCAGGAAGGGTAAGGCTCTTTGCTCTGACCTCTTGGCTTTCTTCTCTGAATCGGCTCTGTGTTTCTTATTTAATAAGACGGTTGGTTACATCTACAGTTATTACATAGGACCTGCACAATACCAGCCCTGCAGAATATCACTCATGGTCAGATAAAGGATCATGGGCTCTACCCCATACTGCTGAACTATTATCTATTGATGGAGTCTGGAAAAACGGGGAGTCTTCCGTTGTATACCTATTCCTGAGCCCATCAGGCTCCAATAGATATCTCCAAATCCTGATCATCCAGATGGCCCTGGGTCACAAAACAAAACTAACAGGCATGAATGTGAGAAAGAGATTTCTGAGATTTCTAGAGAAGAACTGAGTAAACAAGGGTGGTAGAAAAATGGGAGAGGGTGAGCATGAGATTGGTCAGTATGCATTTTGTACATGTATAAAATTGTCAAAAACAAATTTAATTTTTAAAATTGTAAAAAGAAAAAAATCTAGCTATTTATTCAAATATGGTGGTAAAAGCACTCTAGAGTGCTGGTATAATCTCAGCACTCTAGAAGTGGAGGCAGGAGGATCAATAATAGCTGAAGATCATCTTCAGCCACATAGCCTGAGAAATGTGAGATATTTTCTTAAAAAACTAAAACCAAAACCAAAGCAAACAAAAAGAGGACAACTGTCCTCCGGAAATCCCACTGTCCATAAATAAACATCTGTAGTTTCCTAAGTGAATTCCTTTCCCCACCTGTACACATAAAAGCAAGTTTATGTGTACATTCATATTTATAATATGTATATTAGTTTTCCTTGAAATTGAAATATACTATGTGCTTTTAAAATGCTATGTTATACTTGTTGCTCTGTATGTTTGCTATGTTTTGTACCAATTCTATAAAAAGCTTGTAATCTGCTGGGCAAGGTCTGCAGACATGAAAATGAGGAAGAATGGGACGCTGGTTGAGCACACCTTTAATCCCAGCACTCGGGAGGCAGAGGCAGGTGGATCTCTGTGAGTTCGAGGCCAGCCTGGTCTACAGAGTGAGTTCCAGGAAAGGCGCAAAGCTACACAGAGAAACCCTGTCTCGAAAAGCAAAAAAAAAAAAAAAAAAAAAAGGAAAATGAAGAATAGAGACAGGGGCAGAACAGACATATACACCCATGTAGCTTGGAGTCATTTTACTTTTAGTTTAAAACATGAAAAGAATGTTGCATGTGAAAATAATCTTCCCCTGATAGGTTTGAAATTTGACTTCAGTCATGTTCACCCACTCTGTTCTAGAACTCTTTTTGCAAGACACATAAATCTGAGATGCGGGTAGAGTTAAATAATTTTCTCAAATTATCACTGAGGTATCAGTTGCCACTTCAGGGTGCTCTTTTGTCTTCATTTCCTTTCTAATGGTGAGGGTTTTATCCACAATGTTTAGCAATTCCTTCTGTTTTGGTGATCTATGGAGATTCTATGGCAGACCAGGAAGCAGAGCATCTTAGTATTGAACCTGCTCTAACATTTGGTAGAATGGACCTGTACATTGATGCATTGTCAGTTCTGTCTGGCCTGTTCTTTCTTAATATAAAATTTAGAAGCATTCTGTTGCTAGATAAAATCTTGTTAGAGTGATAATCAAAATTATGTGTAGTCTCTGAATTATCTGCTGGGAAATAATCACTGAATTAGCTTGGCATTTGTAATACCAGTGGACGTGACTTCTAACTACACAGGAAAGAGAAGGGTCTTATCTTCAGGTCTGCTCTGACTACTGTGCACATTTTTCCAGTATGTTCCCTAAAGTGTGTCCAACCTGTTGGCCCTGGGCTGCATCCAGCTGAGGATAATTATGAATGTGCATAACAAAAAACATTCAGCCAAGGATGATTACAAATGGACATAACAAAAGCATTCAGCCAAGGATAGTTATGAATGGAGACCAACACAAAGTCACAAACTAACTTAAAACTGTCAGATTCTGCCTGCCTCCCTCCGTCCCTCCCTTCCTTCCTACCTTCCTTTATTCTTTCTTTTTTTTTAAGATGATACAATAGTTTCATTGATGGAAAGACCTTTGGCTTCAAACTTTGTTCTCTTTTCTTTATTGCTTCTTTTATTATTGACTGATGTGATGTTTAGTCTCAGTTGTCAACCTGATGAGATCTAAAACCACCCAGGAGATGGGCCTCTGAGTACACCTGCAGGGGATTATCTTATAGGTTAATTCAGGTGGAAAGACCAGCCTACTGTGGTGGCACCACTCCTTGGGTTTCAATCTTATTCTATATAAAAAGGAGAAGCTGGGCATAAGCATTGGTGCTCTTAGCTTCATGACTATAGATGCAATGTGGAGTAGCTGCCTCAAGCTTCTGCTGTTGTGACTTCTCTGCCATGATGGAGTGTAATCTCAAATGCTGAGCCAAGATAAACCCCTTTTCCCTTAATCAACTTGGTTAGAGTATTTTCTCACAGCAACGGGAATAGTAACTAACACAGTTACCTTTGACAATGAAAGTTCCACCCAATCTATTTCTGCTGGATGCTTGTTGTTTCCCACTATGTTGCACGGACCCTAACTGGTCTTATAATAGAAACCTGGAGTCAGATAGCAGGGTAAAAGCTGAAAGATCAGAGAAGGGAGCAGCCAGCCACTAGTTCTTACCTCTACAAAATCCTCAGCTGAAAGGGAGTGAGTTCCTGTCGCAAAGATCTGTCTGCCTCTGCCTCCCAAATACTGGGATTAAAGGTGTGTGACACCACTGCCTGGTGTCTATGGCTAACTAGTGTCTTAGCTCCACACTCTGATCTTTAAGAAAGCTTTATTTGTTAGATCACAAACAAAATATCACCACACCACTAGTTTAATTCTACTACATTAGCATACTTGCTAGCTTCCAGTTTCCTTCTAAAACTAGTCAGAATCAGTATTATTCATTCTCCTATCTATTAATTCATTGCTTTTATTTATATTTATCAATGTTCTCAATATTTTCATTGTGAAACCATATTATTTTATACAATAGCATTGTGTGTGTGAGAGAGACTCTGTGTATTGTTTATATTTCAGACTCCAATTGCCTTGCCTTACAATTGACATATTTCCTTATTAAAATTAATATGATGAGTCTTTGACAGTTATTTTGGATTCTTCAACTATACAGACATTATCTTACTATTTATAGATAACCAAATATTACTTATAGCTTTAAAGTATTTACTTCCTTTATCTGTAAAGGTAAGAGAACACAGCGCTATAGCCAGATCTCACAGTCAGAGATGTGAGCATCAGTGCTGATGAGCTACCTGTTCCTGCGATGGGGACCACAGAGGGGCCATAATTAGTGAGCCTAGAAGTTCATTAACACTCACAGGTGGGCCACTCCCCAGAGACCTCTAGAAACAATCAGAGGAGAGCTTGTAGAGTGAGGAATACCTAATGGTATGTCAATACAACAGCCAGAAAAATCTAGTTGATTATTATAGACTGCCTATTACTATTGACCTGCCTGGTGACCTTTGTGACCAGAGGAACATGAAGCAGACAACATCAGTGAGAAAAGTACACAAGAGCTGAACGGTGTGGTTGAAATGAAGAATTCTTGGGAGTAGCAGCATAGATCAAAGCAAATAACTCACAAGATAAAAATCAAACCTCAGATCTCAATCCCTAGAGAAATGATATGGGCAAAATTTTCACAAGCCAAGAGATGTAAACATTAACTTTGGGGAAAATGACACAAGATCAGTGTCCCCAAACTTTAATCTTCACAAGTTTATTTTTCTCCCTCTTATTTTAAAATTTTGAGAAGTGTTGTATCTTCCTTTTAAGATGTGTTTCTGTGATATCTGTATATGTTTGTGAGGGTGCACACAGGTGTGTAGGTGAGTGTGCATGTATGTGGAGGCCAAAGGCTGATGTTGGGCATCTCCTTCAACTGTTCTCTAACATTTTATGAGACAGTGTCTCACTTACTGAACATGGAGCTTTCCAGATATTATTTGGGTCCTTGGGATCTGAATGCAGGTCCTCATGTTTGTATAACAGGTCCTTTATAGAGTGAGATATCCCCCTCAAGTTATTATATATCTTTTTTTAAACCAAGTGAGAGTTTTAATGAGCCAGGCAGTGGTGGTGCATGCCTTTAATCCCAGCACTCAGGAGGCAGAAGCAGGCAGATCTCTGTGAGTTTGAGGCCAGTCTGGTCTACAGAGTGAGATCCAGGACAGCCATGGCTTCATGGAGAAACCTGATCTCAAACACACAAACAACAACAAAAACAAATGAGTGTTAATTCAATCTCCCATATTATATTAAATTAATGTAATTAATATTTTAATTTGCATTTTGTAGATTACATCCAATATATAATTTCTGGCTGTGCAGTTATTTTAAAAATCCATGCATAAGGAGCTGATACCTCCTTGTATTTATTACATAGCAATAAAATGATTTAAAACCAAAAAAATTATTAAGGGAAAATACTATCATTACTTTTTTCATAAGGAAAAAATTTTGTAAAAGACAAGACATGGTAGGTAGTACACATCTACAATCCTAGAACTTGGAAATTAGAGATAGAAGAATTGCTACCAATATGAGGCCAGCCTGGGCTATACACAGAGTTCTAAGCCATCCAGAACTACATAGTGTGAAACTACATATAAAAAAAAAAGTGTGGGAATATTTTATAACTAAAATTTAGGAATGACACAGACCAAAAATACAGTTTTGTAAACTGAATAATTAAAAAAAAACTATTTGTTTCAATATCTCTCAGTTAACAATGATAACTGCAGTGTCATTAGGGACTGGCATTTGTCTGAAGATTAATGTGAGGCTGCCATGCCTGGAAGATCTCAACAGTGTTGCACTGCTGTGTGGAACTGGTACCTATCTGTCAGGATGCATTCCACTGTTAGAATAAACGTCAATCATACAAAGCATCAGAGAACAGCACCTGAGGAATGGCACAGATGTAAACCCAGTCTGTGAATATTGTGAGGCCAAGCAGATGTGAGGATTATAAAACTAAAGAAATTAATATAAAACAATTTTCCTGGAGTGACAAGAGGCAGTATCCTTGACTTGGAGATGGATATAACATGTTTCTCATCATCAGATCCAATGAAGACAGAGTTTCTTAGTTTCTCAGATTATAAATTTAAAGAACTAAACCCATGCAGCTAGAATGAGAGGAGACCTAAGGGTCAAGGGTGAGAAGGAAAGAGTCTAGCAAAATACATACAGAGCACTTAGGGGCTGTGTTTTCTTACTGCAGATCAATTATCTTGCTAAGTTGCTGTTCTCTTTGAAGGAAGAAGAAAAACATTTCCCAAACCACAATCACAGAAAATTCCTGGCCTCTGGTGAGCACTATCATGATTGATAGAGCTGGTTTTACGGAAAAGTACACACTGCAAAGATAAGGGGCCCACATCCTAACATACACATTAGGGTACCAAGAGACAACTGTGAAATGGAAATAAAATATACTTCAATAACTATAGAGTTTCAGGGGAAAAAGCCATAAAAGGTTTTAAGATTATATCACACAATTACAAGGAAGATTAGATGCAGGTGGGTAATTAAGGGGAAAGGTCAAACAGTAAAAAAGAATTAAATTCTGGCTCTTCAGAAGATCCTGCAAGAGTTTTAAGCACCACTATTACTCTTCTAAACAAGCATCAAGATTGAATGTAGAGCTGGTAGTAGGGGCATGTGCATGTGGTCTAGCACATGAGAGACGGAGGCAGAAGGATTGCCATACAGTTGAGGTTAGCCTGGGCTACCTAGTGAGATAAATTAATTAATGTTATTTGAACAAATTCTGAGTCCATAACCATTCACACTTACATGTAATCATGGTAAAAAGGGAGAGCTCTTTAGGGAAGAATGTGGTGAATGAATAAAAATGAACTGTGAGAATTAGAAAATTACCATTTTACCACCACAATTTCCCAAATGGACTTATGTAAGGATCATGAATTGATTCTATGTTAACTAGATGACAGGTGACCAAGGAATATGTAATTCATAGTCTCTCAATGAATCACCTGACAGACCATTATTTCAAAGGAGGTGGTTCATTTATCACAGATCTATTATGCCTTGCCTTAATTACATCATTGAATTTAGCACTAAGACTGAGACGACTTGACCTCATGGCATGTGCCTCCTAACCTTCCATAACTGCACAGCATCACCCTTTTTAATTTTGTTTTGATTTTTAGACAAAGTCTTACATAATCCAGGCTGGACTTGAAGTTACTATATACCAATGATGACCTTGAACTCCTGATCCTCTTGATTGCACCCAAATACTGAGATTATGTTGCAAGGTAAACCCACCAGAAGCTACCACCACACTGGCACTGTTAAAGCTGAAAAGAAACTCTTCTTTTTTTGAAATTTATATACCTTATTTTTATTTTATGTGCATTGGTGTTTTGCCTGCATGCATGTCTATGTGAGGGTGTCAGAAGCCCTGGAACTGGAGTTACTGACAGGTGTGAGCTGCCATGTGGGTGCTGGAAATTGAACCCAGGTCCTCTGGAAGAGCAGCCAGTGCTCTTAGCTGCCAAGTCGTCTCTCCAGCCCCTGAAAAGAAATTCTATATTGCTAGCCTGCTGCACAGAGAACTTGCCCCAGAGACCTATATCTCCTTGTCTTTTATGCACAAAAGCCACATCCTGGTTGTCGCACTACAGTTATCAAGAAGCAGAACTACAGAAGCCAAAAAAGCAATATTAGTGCGTTTAGGGACTTTCCTGGAACTATGGACTAGGTCTTTGATGGATTAGGTCTGTATTTCTGTTTTAGAAAGTGTTGGGGGCCTACATTTTGGGTCTTAAGGTCAGAATGATGCCTCCAACATGCAACAGTTATACCACCATCAGGGGGCATGCACGATTTTTTTTTTTGTTGTTATTTGTCTTTTGTTTTTCAAGACAGGGTTTCTCTGTGTAGCTTTGTGCCTTTCCTGGAACTTACTCTATAGTCCAGGCTGGCCTTGAACTCACAGAGATCTGCCTGCCTCTGCCTCTCGTGTGCTGGGATTAAAGGCGTGAACCACCACCACTGACCGGCTCAGGCATGCACGATTATACCTAGCTCCATAGTCTCATCTCAAGAACTATTCTGGTCAATAAACCTGAACACAAACTATATGATGCCTCAGACTTGCCCTCAGATCTCAAGAAGGCCAGGGGATAAGGGTACAAGTATGATGACACCATTAGGAAGTCATTAGCCAATTGTCAAATGGGGACCTTCCACAAACAGCAAAATCTGGCAGGGTTTCCATAGATTTAAAATGTCTAAAGAGAGAGGGCATCCAAATTCAATGTGTTATTTTTATTGATCTTGTATCTAAACAAATAAGCAACAACAACAAAATAACATTTAGTGACAACTGAGAAACTTTTAATATGAACTGGACATTAATTGATATAAGTTGATCATTGTGTTTGCTTTTTGTTTGTGGTATGAAATTGATACTGAATTTATGAAGATGTTTTTCTTCTTGGGGGATTTGAAGCCATGCATGTATATATAGTTCATCATATCAGTAACTTACTTTCAAATAGGCCAACAAAAATGGATCATAATTTTATGTATGTATGTATGTATGTATGTATGCTAAGCTGGGCCAAAATCAAGAGACAGAAGCAGAAACAGAAACAAAACGATAGCCAAAGCTAACAATTAAAAGTCTGATGAAGGATATATGATAATTGTTCTAGTCTTTACATTTTTATGGATGCACGAAGGTTTTCAAAATGAGTTGAGAGTAAACATTAACTAGACAAATGGGCCAAACATACTTGATACCCACCTTCCATGCATTTCTCTCAGTTTGGAAGAGAAATAAATTCTCAAGTAGAGAATGGGAAAATAAATGGACAAATGGAAGTAAATTTGCCAATGAGAAAGAGAGATGCAGCCAAGCTAGACATGACATCAATACACATAGACTTAGCTTGAGATACTGCAAAAGGTCTTGAAAGGGAAAAGACTAAGAAGGATCCAAAAGAAGCAATTACATATAGACATCTCCTTCTCCATCTTCCACAGATGCCTACCCAACCCTCCCTCAACCTCAGCACATTTAAAGTTACTTGTGAGGAAGACATAAAGTAGAGGGATTCAGTGTGGAGTCATAAAGAACACAGGATAGGCAACTGATGGGATTAGGGATGTGGTTCAGTTAGGAGAGAACACTTGTCTAGCATGCATGAAGTCCTGTGTTCAATCCCAGTACTGAATAAACTGGGCATGTTGCCCCACTGGGGAGATAGAGGCATGAGCATCAGAAATTCAAGGTCATCCTCAAGACTTAGTGAGTTTGAGGACAGTCTGGCATACATGAGTCCCCAATATCAAAAAACAAACAAATAAGCTGATTAAGTTGAAGACTAGATAAATGATGAAATTAAACAATTTAATGCCACTCCCTTTCCCTTTCAGCTTCCCTATTGCTGAGGGTCAAAACCTTCCTTTCTCCATACATACACATAAGAGATCAGAAGTTACTTATGGAAAAAAATATTTATTCAAGAAAAGAAAAAAATAAAAATAGCCAAATGCTGGCACATTGGAATACTCAAATGAAATAGAACTAGAGTTCTGTCTAACGAATGGAAATGGCCAAGCACCTACTGTGCTCTTGTGCACACAGCTTTTAATCAGCAATGTATCATCTTACTCTCAGAAGTGACTGACAGAAGGATCACCAGACACTTGAGTAAAGCATCTACCCAGAATGACAGAAAGCAAAATAAAGGGCAACTCCACTGAGAGATTCTTTGAAATAGCTAATAACCTCATCTCTGTAAGAGAACATAGTCCATTCATGAAACAAGCACAGGGAATATGCAGTCCCTTTCTAAAATGCTGTCTCATTCACTGTTGTATTGTTGTGAAGAGAAATCATGACCAAGGCAACTCCTATGAAAGAAAGCATTTAATTGGAGGCTTACTTACAATTTCAGAAGCTTATTCCAATTATTATTATGGCAGGGAGCATGGCGGTAGGCACAGCTCTGGAGCAGTAGCTAAGAGTTACATCCTGATCTGCAGGCTAAGAGGGAAAGGAGAAAGAGAGAAACACAGACAGACAGACAGACAGACAGACAGACACACACACACACTGACACACTTCCTTCAAAAAGGCCACACATACTCCAATAAGGCCATGCCTCCTAATTCTTCTAATCCTTTTAAATAGCTCCACTCCCTGGTGACTAAGTTTTAAAATATATGAACCAATGGGGGTTATTCTTATTCAAACCACCACAAATGCAAATCTATTTCATTTCAGGACCAGAAGTGTCAATTCCAGGTGTCCATTTTTAGAGAAAAAAAAAAGAGTTTTTAGAAAATATGATTAATGTAAGTCCAAGAAAGAGAAAAATAAGTTTTCAAAGAATTAGTTCAAAAATAATCCTTGAACTAAAGGACATGAAGAGCCACTAAATGCACAGCACAGTAGATGGAAAGTTTGAAAGCAAGAAATATCACTAGAAAATGTCAGTATACGGACAACAAAGAGAACATACCATCACCTTCTTAAAGACAAAGAGGTCCATACAAAGCATCAGACACTAGAATGACATCATTTGAGCTGCACACAACTTGTGCATAGGTTCAACAAACTAAGATTTAAAGACCACAAGTAGCAGTTTGCTGTGGAATAACTCTTTTGTACACTGTGAAGATGTGTTGCTATGATTGGTTTAATAAAGAAGCTGACTGGCCAATAGCTGAACAGGAAAAAGTTAGGTGGGAAAAGCCAAATTGAGAATGCTGGGAAGGAAAAGGGTGGAGTCTGGAGTCACCAGCCAGATACAGAGGGAGCAGGAAATGAATGTGCCATGCTAATAAAGGTACTGCCATGTGACAGAGCATAAATAAGGAATATGGGTCAACTTAAAATATGAGATAGTTAGTAATAAGCCTGAGCTATTGACCAAGAATTTATAAATTTTATTAAGCCTCCAAGTCAATTATTTGGGAAAGAGGCTGCTGGGCATTTGAAACAGGAGGAAGAGAGAGAAACATCTGACTATAGGAGTTTCTGGGACTTGTTCTATCCAGCCAAGAGTTCCCTATCAGTAGTTTGGATAAAAATAACCCTTTTCAATAATGGATAGTTTTTGTGGATGGGGTGGGGCTCATGATCACTCACTAGTGCTCAGGTCCTATTCTCTGCTCAAACAGTACCATTTTCTTTCTCAGAAGCAAAGAGGGATGTCTTTGTTAACAGAGACTGCAGCAAGCATTTGACACTCTCCTTCTTATGATCTTCCTAAAACGACAGTACAGGAACTTTTTTTAAAAAGCTTTAAATCCTGATGCCCTTTTCCCAAGCTTTTGTCCTTTCAATGTAATTGTCTGCAATGTTATTTTACTTCCTGACTGTGTCTATTTTGCATTTATTTAACAATCTGCCTTAAAATATATAACTGTGTCTACTTATATTTCCTAACTAATTCCATTTACCTACTTATCTAGAAAATATTTATCATTACAGTCTTCTTTTTTCTTTTTATCATCTCTACCACCACACACAAACATATGAAATAGCTGTTTTCCAGGATGTTTATCTACTTTCTGAAATAAATGTTCATATATCTCTTCACACATATAATATTTTCTGTGATTTTTTTTCTTTACTCATATTACACTGATTCTGGCTTTTTTTTTTTCTCCTGTTGACATTCAGTATTAGCCTGAAAATGTTTTCTTATCTCATTCCCCTGGCTCTACCTCCAGACCTCATGTAGGAATGGCAAATGCTATCTTGTAGTCAGCTGCCTTCTACTGAGTAAAGAAAAAAGAATTGTAATTGTGGGCACTTGATTCAGATCATTCTGTTCTCCATGAAGAGGCTCACTCAGGTTCTGGGTGTTATTTTGTTTTTGCATCCCCTGCTATAGAATGATTCAGGTGCCTGATGAGATAAAAATCAATTCAGAATGATGAGAACTTTACCTTCCACAGAAGCAACTTGAAGGAGTTTGTTTCAATCATAAAAAAAACTTTCAGAATTTCACTCAAATTTTGCTAGGCAGTATGCATTCTTTGTTTATGAAACTGATACTTCCCAGGGTTGCCCAAGAATAACAATTGCAGGTGTTACTTCCTTCTTTCATACAGAAATAGAGATTTGGGATTTAGCAGTTGTATGCACTGGCTGCCAAATGTTATAAATAAGTCTGCTTAAAGCCCTGGCTCTTTCATTAATCCATTCATTCAACCAATATACAGCATATATTGCCAGGTTGGAGGGAGAATCTGAGTACAGTGACGACTGTAACAATCCTATTTTCTACTTATAGTGCAAGGTCTTGAAGAGGGCAAGCATGTAAACTAGAAATTGCAGCACATTACAAATGCTCCACTGATGTACAGTCAGGAGCCCATGGGAACACAGAAGGTGGAGCACTTAAGCCTAACTCTTGGGCAAGAGAAAGCTCTGAGAAAGAGGTAATGTTAAGGTAGGTCTTGAATGATACTTCAAGGTTTTACAAAGTTAGCAACAGCATGCTAGAAAGGGATGAATATCTTGCATGAAGTCTGAATTTAGGAAAGATTACATATTAAAAAAAATAGAATATGTAAGAAAAAGAGCACATATTTCTGTTTTGCCTGACTTATAAGGCATGTGAAATGTGTGTGACAATGTATCTCATTTTAAAAGGTTTTTAAAAGCTCATGCCTGTAATCCTAGCACTGAGGGGGCTAAGTCAGAAGAATTTTTCATGAGTTGAAGGCCATCCTAATCTCCATAGAGCATTACAGACCAGCATGGGCTACCGTGTAAGAACCTACCACAAAAACAAACAAAAAAACTGTCAAAATAATAAGTTTGGATGTTTAAATCAATCTTTGTCAGAAATATGTTAGTTAAATTCTTGATCTTGACTGGCAAGATGGCACAGTGGATAAAGGTGCTTGCTGCCACACCTAGAGACCTGGGTTCAACTCCCAGAAGCCACACAGTAGGAGAGAACAGACACTAAAAGTTAGCCACCGACCTACACACATACTGTGACACCCCACACACAAATAAATAAATAAATAAATCTTGAACAATTGATCCTCATTTTTCTGAAGTTCATTTTTATTTACTGTATTGATTGGTCATTTATCCAGTAGGACTATGAATACTATTGACAATTGGTATATTGACATAGACTCTCCTTGACCAAGGTTTATTCAGGGTGCAATGAGCTCTCTTCTCAACAAGGGCTAAACCTTGGAGCCCATCCCTGCTTGGCCTGTATAATCCAATTTTAGCAAAATCTCCATAAATCAGTAGAGAGGTCCTTGCCCTTGATAACTGATGTACTGTAATATCTGATCAAATTTCGAATCCTTAACACCTGACTACCCTGGCCTGCTTTCGGCCAGAACTGAGTTTAGTGAGAATCACTCAACTCTTGTATCTATCTTGTTACCTGTAAGTTTCCATCCACTGATCTGGCCCTCATCCTGCTCGTTGTTATGAACTCCCAGCTGTTTTTGTTATACTTGGAATTGAGCCCAGTCATACCCTGATGCCTCTATTTTCCTACTGCAGTGGTTCCTACTTTTAGGCTGCTTGGCTATGCTTCACTTTGACAGCTGCACACAAGGCATCATCTACTTTCTTTGAAAGACAGAACTAGCATTTCATCTCGAAGACCATTACCTATGTTGGCTACCTTTTGATTGATAGATATGGTTAATCTCTCTACTTAATATTTTCCTCTTATGGGCATATCAGTAAATATATCACTGGACAATCTCCATAGCCTGTGAAGCAAGACATTCATAATAATCATGTAATTGAAATTTAGAGGAGTAAGAATTAGCCATATGCTTTAATAAACTGTGCAATAAAAATAACAACCTGAACCAAGACAGGAATACTGTGCATAGTGAGGTTTGAGATGAGGTGTCATACTTTAAATAACTAATAAAGAGAATAGACAAAGTTTACTATTAGAGGTCAGAAAGAAAAAAAAATGAGATATCCAAATTTTGACTAGCTTTTGTAGCTAAATAACAACTTCTCTATGAATACTAGGAACATGCATTGCAAAGTAAACCCCACAACTAGAGATATGTTGAGCTTCAGATATCTTGAATATGTAAATACAAACAATTTAACTAAACACACACAGGTTTGTATAACGTAACTGTATTTACACTCAAGTGAGATATCCAGCTTAAAGACTGGGGGAGTTAGGTTATTACACAATAATTAAAGCTATGAGTATGAACACAATCATTTAATTAATTAACTGAATTAACTGATTTTTAATATTTAGTTATTTTACATGTATGTATGTGCCAGAGAGAGAGAGAGAGTGTGTGTTTTTACTACATGAATACAAGAGCCTTTGGAGGTCAGAAGAGGGTACTGAATTTCCTAGAACTAGAGGGTGCTAGGAACCACATTAAGGACTCTGCAAAAACAGTGAATGCTCTTAACCACTGAACCATGTCTCCAGCCCCCAATCACTTAATTTAAGTGTTTAGAATATAAATATATACAAAATAGGTTGTTGGTTAATAATGAAACACATTGCTAAATAGAAAAACAGTAAACTAACAAAGACCTATCAGAGTTAAGAAAAATAGATTGAGAAGCTGAACAAGGAGACTAAAGGACGGATCAGCAGAAAGTACAAGTGTGAGAAGGACTGAAGTAGGTAGACTGCATTGGCCATCTGAGTGTGGATTATGAAGTTGACAACAGTTACCTTGGAGGAGAGAATTCTGTGAAGCACAGCCTACAACTCATACCATGAATGGGAAATGAAAGAAAAGAAAAAGCAGATTATGGGGTTGAAGGGATGGCTCAGTGGTTACGGCGCTTGCCATATAAGCAAGAGGACCAGAATTCAGAACCAACATAAAAATGGTGGCCAGGCATAATGGGCTGTCTATAATTCCAGCCTTGAATGAACATAGAGGAGTCAAGAGCAAGCTGGTCAACAAGAGCAGCCATATTGGGGAATTCTAGACTTGAATGAGAGACCCTGTCTTACATATATATAAGCATACATACAAATGCACATACATAACATACAGACATGACAAAAATGGTTTAAGAAAAAAACAAACAATAGACTGTCATTAAGAAACAGGTATGAAAAGAGAACAAAGCAAGATATCAGTTAAACAAGCAAATAATCACCAAAGGAAAATATGGCTTTTAAGATAAAAAATAAGCATAATGAAAATTGTGTAGGAAATTTTCAAATTTCAATGCATTACTAATTATTTAACAAGTGCTAATACAGCAGAGTAAAGGCAATTCATAAAAACAAAAAAAAATAAACAAATGAACAAACAAAAACACCAAAAAAAAAAATTTAGGTCCAGAGTGTAGATGGGAGGTTTTGCCATGGGCCTAAAACAGGAATCTTCTGTTAAAGAAAAAATAGAATCAACTAACTTGGGCTCATAGGGGCTCACAGAGACTGAATCGGCAACTAGGGAGCCTGCATGGGACTGACCAAGCTACTCTGCATATATGTTACAGTTGGGTAGCTTGGTCTACTTTTGGGACTCCTAACAATGTCTCTGACTCTGTTGCCTGCTTTTGGGACCCTTTCTTCCTATTGGGTCACCTGGCCCAACCTTAATACTTAGGGAGGTGCTTAGTCTTACTGCAACTTGATATGCTATGTTTTGTTGATATCCATGGGAGATCTGCACTTTCCTGAACCAGGAGTGGACTGGGAGGTGGGAACAGAGAGGGGTGGGGGGAAGGGACTGGGAGGAGAGGAGGGAGGAGAAACTGCGGCCTGAATGCAAAATAAAAAATAAATAAATAAAAATTTTGATAATGATTATTAAAATGTAAATACAAAGGTCATTCGAGGTCATCTTATTAGCTGTAAGGACTATTCTGATGCTATCTTGAGGTAAGAGATATTGACTGAACTTCAAATAAAACAAGGAAAAGTGGCAATTTATAGCAAAGGAAAAGGGATGTAGGACAAACAGATGGAAATTAACAAGAAAAACCAAGAGAAAGAAAATGACCTACTGGACAGGAATCTTGCTGCCCAGACCAGGGTCATAATGGGTCACTACAGAGTGGTAATTGATAAGGAATCTCATCAGGAATCCAGGGTGATCAGATTAGCAGTATTCTTGGAGAAATTAGGCAAAGCAAAGATAGGGTTCAAAAGCCACAACTACTTGTGAGAGGACCATAATGGGGCCTGGTTACAAACTGGTCTAAAGAGATTCTGCTCCTTCGTTCCTTACCTCAAACAAGAAAAGTGGTGAAAGAGAACAGACAATTTACCATGGTCCTCAGAGAAAATTCCAATGTGCTCAATATGCCCTCCAAGACCTGACAGCCCCAAACTCCCAACGAAACCCACCTCACTTCTTACAGTGTCTCACTCACCATGTTCTGTGTTTGCACTGTGTCTAGAACACTCCAGTCCCCTAGTGTACCAGAAGTGTCGTTCTGCCTGGAATGCACAGTGCCACCTTCCACAATACCCATCCTGTCTCTGCCCTATTCTACCTTGTCAATTATGTTAGGAAATTTGTATCAGTTACATTCCTAAAGATTACTATGACATCTGGAAGAAACTTCACAGTATTGGTATATTCCCAATCTAAAGAAGAGGAGCCTTCTTTTTTTTTTTTTTTTTTGGTTTTTCGAGACAGGGTTTCTCTGTGTAGCTTTGCACCTTTCCTGGAACTCACTTGGTAGCCCAGGCTGGCCTCGATCTCACAGAGATCCGCCTGGCTCTGCCTCCTGAGTGCTGGGATTAAAGGGGTGCGCCACCACCGCCCGGTTGTGAGGAGTCCTTTTTTACATATTATTGTGAGTTTAAAGGAACTGGCCTCCTGCTCCCACCACAGATGAATATGCTAATGATATGGAAATGATAGCAGGAACACTTCCCAGTAAGAGATGGACTCCCTTAGAGAAGTGCTCTGCCAATCATCTAAAAGTTCTGTTAACTGATCTGAAAAATTAAGGAAGTCAGCAGGGATTTCTGTGGCATGTTTCTTTTAAAATATATTTCCTTATTAAGAAATAACAAATTAAAGGGTTGAAAACTCAGAAAAGAATTAGAGGAATAGGAAGTGGTTGCCTACTGAGAACAGAAGTCTATGCTGAATCAGATTTGGGAAACAATGTAGAATATTCCAAAGTAGCCTGAAAAGGCAATTGAAGATAGCTAAAATTCATACAGGTAAAATATTTCCAGCTTAGAACTGAGACAGATAAAGTTGGCATTAGTGTTTTTTAACATTTTTTACTTCATAATTAGTGTGTGTGTGTGTGTGTGTGTGTGTGTGTGTGTGTGTGTGTGCGCGCGCGCTGTACACATGGTGTAACATGCTTATCGGTGTGCTCATGCCATAGTGGGTGTGTGGAGGTCAAAGAACAACTTTCAGGAGTCTTGTTCTCCTTCCACTCTGGACTCTGGTGATCACCTTCAGGTGGTCAGCTTGTGCAGCAAGTACTCCAACCTGCTCAGTCATCTCATTGGCCTTGTCTCTTAATATTAAGTAATCTTTCTTTTTTCTAATTAATTGGATTTGTGATGATTAATTGAATTCCATAAAAAAAATTCAAATTTCCCTGGGTTTTACATATCTTATTCTGTCCCAGGAACACATCTGAAATTCCATACTAAATTTAATAGTCTGGTGTTCCTCTAACTGTGACACTTTCTCAGGCTTTCCTTGTCTATGATAACCCTTGACAGTTTTGAAGAGTAATGGTCAAGTGTTTTGTAGGCTGGTCTTCCTCAGTTGAGATTTAACTGACATTTCCTGATTAAAGTGGGCATTTGGAAGACCATAATTATAAGGCAGCATTGTTATACCTAAGGTACTGGCCTGCAAGATGGCTCCATGGGTAAAGCAACTTGTCACCAAGTCTGAATGCATAGGTTCTATCCTTGAAATCCATACAGTAGAAGGCGAGAACCAAGTCTCCTTTTGATCTCCATGTGCTCTCATACACACATACACACATACAACTATATAAAGAAAAATATTATTTCAGAGGTGCTCACTATCACCCTGTTGATCAGTGTGGTTAATGGTTGGTCCACTGAATCAATGTTTGTCAGGCTCTTATACACCTTGAGGTTGTTTCTCCACCCAACCCCCCTTTCCATGGTGTTGGAATTGAGTCACTAAGTGAACCCCTACTCTTGAAATGAGAAGTCATTTCAAGTATGGACTGATAGGTATTTATTTTAGTATTTGGCTTCTAATCCAACACTATTTACTTTGATACTCAAGTTGCTGTACCCTGGCCACAAAGGCCTCTTTCAGTTGACATCTCTGTAATATTTGTTATATGTGTGGGGATGGGGGGGGGGGTCTGCTGCTGTGGGATGTTCTGTATGGCAAATGTGTTGCTGATTAGTCAATAAATAAAACACTGATTGGCCATTGACTAGGCAGGAAGTGTAGGCAGGACAAGGAGGAGAATAAAGCTGGGAAGTGGAAGGCTGAGTCAGAGAGACACTGCCAGCTGCCACGATGACAAACAGCATGTGAAGATGCCCGTAAGCCATGAGCCATGTGGCAAGGTATAGATTTATAGAAATGGATTAATTTAAGCTGTAAGAAAAGTTAGCAAGAAGCCTGCCACAGCCATACAGTTTGTAACCAATATAAGTCTCTGTGTTTACTTGGTCGGGTCTGGGCGGCTGTGGGACTGGCAGGTGAGAGAGATTTGTCCTGACTGTGGGCCAGGCAGGAAAACTCTAGCTACAGTCTGCATGTACACATTTCCTTTCTGGCACTTCAGGATGTTCAAAGTTCATATTGTGTATTTCCAGCCCAAGTTCTAAAAATACCATTTTTTTAAAAAAGGCTTTTGTATTGGAGAACAGGATAGAAGGTAAGATCTGACTCTAGGTAGACTCATTGCTACTAGGGTCATTGCTTTTATGTTCTGTATGATGATAGAGTAAGGAAATGAATTCATATGGACTAGTCTATGTATCTTCACCTATCTACAAATATTTACATATTGCTATTAAGCTAAGCATGGATTCATGATGTTTCTTAACTTTAACTCATTATAAAATGATTGGGCTAGACTCTGTCCTTTGTTTAGTTATAACCTCCCATTCCAACAGTGAAAAACCTGGCTCCAACCATACACCATTCATTTACTTAATTGTTGAATTCCAAACACAGAGTAGTTTCCAAAGTTTTAATCCATATCCCCATAGGAAGCAAACTGTCATCCAAAGGATAGTGCCACACTCCTTTGCTGTCACTATTCCACAATTGCTGTGTTACCATCTTTTCCTGTCAATTTGCTCACTTCCTCCAGCAAGTCTCTTTCATACAATACAATTGTAACTTAACTATATTATTTGAGCACAGTCTGAGATCTTTGATCTCCTAATTGGTTTTTAAAAGTTTGCATCCAGTAAGGTTCTCTCTGCTTCTCTAAAGTTATAGTAGTCTAATAAATGCTCTAATAACCTAATGTTACAGAATCATATATGATAGTGTAATCACCCCCAAAACATCTCCTGTGCTTTTCTTTGCCAAAGCTCCTCTGCCCTCAGTCTCTGGGAAACAATTTGTTTCAGTATCTCTACAGTTTTCTCTTTTTGGAATGTCATCTAAGTAGAATAATATAGTATATATAGGCTTTCCAATATGGCCAAAGCAATTTTGGAAAAGATAAACATAGAGGACTCAGATTTCTAACTTCAAAATTTACAATCAAAACAGTATGGTATTGACAAGAGGATGAGTGTAATGGAACCAAGACCCCAGAAATAAACCTATGTGTTAACTTTTGTTTAAGATATGGATTCCCAATGCAGCCCTTGCCAGACTGACCAGGCTGACCTTGAACTCACAGAGATCTGCCTATATCTGCCCCCTGAGTACTAGCATTGAAGGTGTGTGCCATCACACCTAGCTTAACTGATGATTTTGGTTTTGAGACAAGTTCTGTGGTGGTTTGAATGAGAATGCCCCTCACAGGTCATGTATTTGGACACCGGGTTCCCAGTTGATGACACTGCTTGGGGAGGTCTAGGAAATATGGCCTTGCTGCAGGAAGTACATCACGGGAGGAAGGTTTCAAAGACTTGTGCCATATTTGATGTTTTTTGTCTCTTTGATTTCAGCATGCAGATTAAATATGAGTTCTCAGCTTGCTATTCCAGCCTCCTTACTAGTTCATTGCTGCCCTCTGTCTCCATCATTATGGACTCTGATTGTCTGGAACTGTAAGCCCAAATCTTTCTTTCATAAGTTGCCTTGGTCATGGTGTTTTATCACTGAAACAAAAAGTAACTAATATAGTGTCTCACTATGTAGCCCTGGCTGGCCTGGAAGTCATTATGTAACCCAGGGTGACCTAGAATTCATAGGCATTAGCCTGTCTCGGCAACCCAAGTCCTGGGTTTTAAGGTGTGAACTACCACATCCAACTTTAATTTTTCATAAAGGTGTCAAGAACATCCAGCTGAAGAAAGAACAGTCATTTCAAAATACAGTGCAGGGAAAGCTAGATAACCACAAATGAAGAATGGAGTTGACTTGACCTAACATCATTTACAATGTAAAATGGACTCAAAATTCTAATTTTGAGTTAATATAATAAAACTCTTCAAGGAAAATATAGGAGTAAATCTTCTTAAATTTGGTTTTGGCAATGGCATCTTAGCTGTAGAAACAAGAGCAGAAGCAATAAAAGAAAAAAAAGGAAGTGGATTTTCTGCATTCAAAACTACCACCAAGAAGGTAAAAATGGCTAGAGATGAAACTCAATGGCACAACTTAACAGACATACATAAGGTCCTATGTTCAACGCCAAGGTATTCTCTCTCTCTCTCTCTCTCTCTCTCTCTCTCTCTCTCTCTCTCTCTCTCTCTCTCACACACACACACACACACACACACACACACACACACACACACACACACGTATGCACACAACAGGGCATGGTTCCACATGCCTATAACCTCAGAACACTTGGAAGGTGATGGGAATAGGATTCAAGACCATCATTGGCTCCATATCAAGTTTGAGCTCAACCTAATCTTTGTGTAAAAAGATAAGCCACATAATGGGAAAGAACTGGTGAACTGGTGATAAAGGTCTAGGATCTGGAATACACAAGAAAACACAACAATGCGGCCCAATCACAAATGGACAAAGAATATGAATATATACTTTTTTCCCCCAGGGAAGATCTGTGACTAACCAAAAAGCACAACAAATGCTCAACTTCTTTAGTCATCATGAAATCATAATCAAAGCCACGAGATGCTACTTTCTGTTCACTGGGCTACAGTAATGAAAAAGAAGAGAAAATAATAAGCAATGACTAGGAGGTAGGTTAACTAGATTAAATACTGGTCACTGCCAATGGAAATGGAAATTGGTATAGTTGCTCTGGAAACAGAAGATTCCTTAAACAGTTAAACATAAATTATGATGTGATACAGCAGTTCTACTCCTAAGTATATATTCTGAAATAACTGAGAACAGAGTTTAAAAAAAAATCTTATTTGTGAGGGGCTGGAGAGATGGCTCTGCAAGCATGAGGACCTGAGTTTGAATCCCCTACATAAAACAAACAAACAAAAACCAGATGTGGCCTAGTGTGTACCTATAACCCCTGTGCTGTGGCAATAGAGATAAGATGGTCTCTGAGCTTGCTGGCTGCTACCCTACCTCCAGGTTCAATGAAAGACTTTGTTGTGGGGGCTCACAGAGACCCCAGCTTGTGGCTTGTTTCCATTTGAGTCAAGATCAGAGAGTCTGAGCTTGTTTTCCCCTGCAAGGCTGCATAATCGGATATTTTGGCCAAAGACATGGTTACCAGGTATCTTATACTTCAAGGCCTAATTACAGGATGTTTTGCCATAAGACATTGTCACCAGATGTCTTAAGTACAGGAGGTGTTTACACTTGATTGTACTTTGTATCTTGAACCATGATGTCATTGAAAGGGGGAGGTCTTTTTGCCCCACTTGCTTTGGGTATATAAAGGCTGTGGGTAATAAAACCCGGGTGTCTGTGGTATTGATCCAGATCCCTCCCAAAGCTATCCTGTTCTCTGTCTTTTTCTTCATCTACATCTATATTTCATAGCTCTCATTTCCCAATTCCACACTCCCCCCTTTAGAACTGTTCACCAGGTTGAGTGGGACTCAACACTGTCTTAAGGCAGAAAGTGATGGAAGGGGAAACTAAAAGTCCTTCTCTGGCCATGTGCAAACTACACATGCATATATCACACAGAAGCTCCTAAAGGTTATTTTTACACGAGTACTCACAGCAGACAACATTCAAAATAGTCAAAAGGTACAAACAACCCCCAAGTCCTTTAAAGGAAGAATGGAGAAGCTAAATGCACTCTACCCAGACAAATGACTATTACTGGGGATGCCTGGAGAGCCACTGACCTTCAGTCTGTGCTGGAAACCCAAGGAATCTGGGTTCTGATACCAGTGAAGAAAACCATCAGCAGCAAAGGTGGCAACATAGAGTCAATCTACTCAGAGTAGATGACATCAGTTTGGTCCCCAGGAGCCACATGATAGAAAGAATAAGCCAACTGCAAGTTGTCCCCTTATCTCCAAGTAAACACTGTGGCATGGGCACAAGTATACACACACACACACACACACACACACACACACACACACACACACACTAAATTTAAATATACATATATATTTAAATTTCACCCACAATTATGCTCATAAGTTTCAAAATATCATAAAAATCTTAAGATAAAAACTATGAGGAAACTTCAGGAGCCTCACTATGCCTTTTGGGATACACCTATATTTGTTGGATTTTCTGGAAAGGAAAGCTAGTAAAAACCCATTTTTAGCCCATATGCTACATATTAAGAAAGGAAACCTCCCAAAGATGACAAAAGGTGTGTGCCTGCACACTCTGCTCCATCACTATTCAGCAGGTTTAAATGAAAGCTGGCCCTAAGACCCAGTTTTGGATCTTAAAAACAGAACATACCTGGGTCCTGGAAATTATTGCTGTCTGTCTACTTCAGGGACATCTGTCAGCAGATTCTTTTTCAGTTCTCCTTTTCTTCTTTTTAGGAGACTGGGGATTGAACCCAGAGTCCCACAAACAGCAGGCAAATGTGCTGCTTACCTACATCCCAGAACTAGTTTTCCTTGCTTTCAGATAATGTCTCACTGAGTCACCAGGCTGGACCTGAACTTCCAGAGAATAAACAATACCACCACCGAAACTGTTTTTGTGGAGGGTTAGGGAGGAATATCTTTCTTTAAAGAAAGGATCTCACTATGTAGTCCTGATTGGCCTGGACTTACTTTGTAAACCAGGCTGACTTCCACCCATTTGTAGCTACTCTGTCTCAGGATCTTTGTCTTTCCTGTTTTTTTGCTACTAGAGGCATTTACCAGAGCTTCAGACAGCTATCTATCTATCTATCTATCTATCTATCTATCTATCTACCTACCTACCTATCTATCGAAAGTTTCTCCTTATGTTATCCAGGCTGGTATGAATCCCTAGGCTAAAGTAACATTTCTACTTCAGCCTCCAAAACATATCTGGCATGTTGCACTAATTTTTAACCATTCAGGTCTATTTTTTCCCTTCTTGGGCTGTTTCCATTTCATTTTGTAAGTTTGCATGACATGAAACTCAGCTGAGAAAGGAAAAAAACATACATTACACATATGTAAATCATGGTGTATTGGAGGGGCAATACAAATTTAGTGTTCTCATATTTTTTAATTAAGATACAACAAAACTAGATCTTAGGGCCAGCTTTCATTTAAACCTGCTGAATAGTGATGGAGCAGGGTGTGCAGGCACACACCTTTTAGCCTGAGGCCAGCCTAGGCAACATAGGAAGTACCAGGCTAGCTTGACTCCATGACAAGACTCTGCCAACAAAACAAAACAAGAGCTAGGATGAATCTCAGTTGGTGAAGTGCTTATCTACCATGCACCAACCAGTCCTTCTGAAGTGTCATCATTGCCTCTACTTGTGTTAATGTGGCCATATTCTTTACCTACATTTATTTTTATCATATAAGGCCATCTACTTTTTCCCACATATTTCACTCATGAAATTTTTGATTTCCTTATATTTTTATCTTATATTCTATTTATTTTTGAGACAGAATTTGCTTGTCCCAGATGGGAATTTGTAGTCCCAGATGGGATTACAGGTGTCTATTACTATCCCAGGCCAATCTTTCTTATGGGCAAAGAGCTTTTATGTCTTCTTTATTGCTGTATCTCAGTGTGAAAATCACTTCCTGGTACAAAATGGCATCAGTATTTATTGGTCAATTAACTAATTTCCCCTCCTGAAATTCTCTACATAGAATGGTGCTTCAGCATACTAAATCTGCAATGATTCACAGAACACAATTAATTTTCTTTTAGCAAGTGCCTTTGAACTCTATTCCTTCTGTCTATATGGTTTTGTTTGGTGGTGATGTTCCTCAGCTCTGAAATGTAAGGTGCATTCTTTGTGCCAGTATTCCCTAGACACTGTCATTAGGTAACGTTTCATCCTTCTGGGATCTTTAATGGAGTTGAAGACTAAATAGTTATAATTTTTCTTAGTTATGATAAAAGGTAAATTAGGTACAAAATTTTGGAGTCATAAAGATAAAACAGATAATAAAATATTTTCTCAAATTTTGCCAAATACAAATAGACTAGATATGTGACTATAATTCTTACTTGATAACTGTTTTGATTGTACATAATCTTGCTATGCTAAAAAAAAACCCTTCCTTTTTAATTTGACAAAAAAGGGGGAAATGCTGTGGAATAATCCTTTTGTACACTGTGAAGATTTGTTGCTGTGATTGGTTTAATAAAGAAGCTCGCCAGGCTGTGGTGGCACATACCTTTAATCCCAGCACTTGGGAGCCAGAGGCAGGCGGATCTCTGTGAGTTCGAGTCCAGCCTGGGCTACAGAGTGAGTTCCAGGAAAGGCACAAAGCTACACAGAGAAACCCTGTCTCAAAAAAAAAAAAAAGAAGAAGAAGAAGAAGAAGAAGAAGAAGAAGAAGAAGAAGAAGAAGAAAAGCTGGCAGGCCAATAGCTGAATAGGATAAAGTTAGGGAAGTCAAAATGGGAAGGAGAAGGGCAGAGTCATCATCCAGGTACAGAGGGAGGAGGAGATGAATGTGCCATGCTAATAAAGGTACCACCATATGGCAGAGCATAAATATGAAATAGGGGTTAACTTAAAATATGAGCTAGTTAGTAATAAGCCTGAGCTACTGGTCTAGCATTTGTAATTAATATTGAGTCTCCATGTTGGCTATTTGGAAAGCAGCTGCCAGTTATTTGGGAGCAGGCAGTCAGGGCAGAAAAACTCTGCCTTCGGTTCAGTAAAACACTCTTTCTGTAACCAGTCTCCACTTTACACAGTTAAGACAGACAATAGCAAATGTAGTAAACATCCAGAGAAGTTAAAACTTCTACTGGGCAAATGTAAAATGATGTGGTTACTTTCAGAATAAGCATGGCAGCTCCTCAAGCAATTAAACATGAAGTACTGGAATTTTCAGGAATTCTAGATTTTAACACAAAAGAAGAGGAAATTTATGTCTAGACAAAAGCTTGTGGTTAAACATTTAGAGCAGCTTTGTTTGTTACAGCCCCAAGTAAAAACAACTCAGACATCCTTTGTGTCATGAACAGATAAAGTATCATCTATCCATACAACAGAGTAGTATTTGGTATTAAAGAGAAATGCAGCACTTATAGAACTGCATGGATAAGCTTTAGAAACATAAGAAGCCAGTGACAAAATCCCATATTTGATATGATACGATTTATGTGAAATGTTCAGAATATGTAAATGTACGTATATGTGTACCCATATTTGATATGATACAATTTATGTGAAATGTTCAGAATATGTAAATGTACGTATATGTGTATCAGTGGGAAAGAAGAGTAAATGAACAAATTAATGGTTCTTCGGCACTAGAGGCATATAAGAAGTTTGGGGATGATGAAATATTTTTTAAAGTTGGACTTGGTATTGGAAGTACATGTCTATGGATTCACTAATATCCACAAATAGTACATTATATTTCAATAAATCTGTTAAAAATAGATAACTGACCAAAACTTGTAAAAATGTAAAGGTCTGCCATCTCTAAGGACCTGCCAAGAGCCCAAGTTACTTTTCCTCTGAGATGTCTTACTTCTGTACCCCTGATCCATTTGCCTAAAGGACTCTGTAGCTTCTTATTTATACCAGAGTCACCCACTGCTGATAGTTTTACTCTCTACCACACAAAGTGTTCCTTGGAAGGAATGTCCCTCCTGTGCTAAGTCCCAAGTGCCCATCATAAATACCACAGACTTTAGGAGTTGAAGAGTCAAAGAATAATGTGATGACATAATTGGATTAATATTAAGATAGAAGGGCTTTGTTCTGCTTGGGAATAGGAAAAGTTGTAAAAATTTCAAATAGTTGTTTGATGTAAAATCTAAGCACGGGGCATAAAAAACAATGGCTTATGGTAATACAAAGGATACTGCACCAGACAGCTCAAAGGTCTAATGCATAAGTTCCAAGCATGAAAAGGTCAAAGGAGCTGAATAATACGAGCCTGTGCTGCTGTTCTAACTAAAGTCCACTGCATAGAACTAAAGCTTGCCAATGTTTCCTAAGAAAAATAGACAACAAAAAGCTGTGGAAGATCTCAAGTAATGTGGAAAGGGACAAAACCAGGAAGTGGACAATACAAATAATATAGATTCATAAAGAAGGGTCTGGGACAATGAGGCCCTGGGTTCAATCCTGAACATCACATAAGATGAGAGTGATGGTGTAATCCCAGTACTCAAGAGATAGAAGAAGTAAGATCAGAAGTTTAGAATTACCTTCAGCTCCATACTCAGTTTGAATCCAGTGTATATAAACCCCATCTGAAACAATAATAAAATAAAATAAATCTAAAATTAAAAAACACAAAATAAAAGGAAGGTATAGGCAAAGCCTTTTTAATACAGAAAGTATTTTCTTGAGAGGGGCAGTGTAAACTAAATAGGCCTCATAGTCGTTTTTAACAGAGCCTCTATGTCACTGTCCACAGTTCTTTTCAGGTTCTGTCAAACAGCTTTTGGTCTACACTATGTTCATAATTCCATTTAAAATGTCAGGGAATGTCCACCAATTTCTGCTGATATTTACCTTCTGTTACGTTGCATCATCATAAACTTTGCATTGTAATATTTTCCTTGATAATCTTATGACCACTGTCTTGAAACATCTTTTCACAGACAGAAAAAGTCAAAATAGCTCACAAAACCACATTAACAATGGTAGAAAGAAATACCACAGAGCAGCACAAAAACAGATCTATATAGTTCATTGCAATTGTGGGGACACAGCATAGAATACAAACATATTGACCAGGGCATTACAGCCCTTAGAATAGAGTCACTATAACTTACATTTACTGTGGGCTTTCTGCATGCATGAAAGGATTTTTCAGAGATCCAATGAACAGACTCATTCAGCATCATCAGCAGTCTGATTCCTGATTCCACATCCTAGCCACCTGTCTTAGTTACTTTCTATTGCATGGTAAAACACCACGACCTTAGCAACTTATAGAAAAAAGGAGTTTATTTGGGGCTTACTGTTTTATAGGGTCAGTCTATGACCATCATGTTGCCAGAGAGCTTGGCAGTAGGCAAGAAGGCATAGCACTAGAGCAGCAGCTGAGAGTTTACCTCCTTATCGTAAGTATGAGGCAAAGATACCTAACTGGGAACAGTGTGAGCTTCGAAACCCGAAAACTCACCCTCAGTGACACACCTCCTAATCATTTTCAAATATTTCCAACTGGGAACCAGACATTCAAATATATGAGTCTATGGGGGCCATTCTCATTCAAACTACCACATTCCACTCCCTGACCCCCACAGGTTTGTGGCCATTTCAAAATGCAAAATGTGTTTAGTCCAACTTCAAATGTCCCCCTAGTCTTTCACAGTCTCAACACTGTCTCAAAGTCCAAAGTCTTTTCTGAGACTCAAGGCAGTCTCTTACTTGTAACCCCCTGTAAACTTAAAATCAAAAAGCAAATTACATACTTCCAACATACAACGGCACAGACCATTCATTGCCATCACAAAAGGAAGGGTTGGGGGTATAGTGAAGAAATACTGGACCAAAGCAAGATCCAAATCCAGCAAGGCAAATTCTATATCCTCTAGCTCCATGTCTCGTGTCAAAGACTTAGATGGCTCTACCCTTCCAACTTTTATGACCACAACACACTTCTCATGGGCTAGTTCCACTTACTGTATGCAGTTATTTCTTTGGCAGATATCCCACATCTCCAACATCTTGGGGTCTCCAACAATCCAGGCTTCATTTCCACAGCTTCATGAGGGGGCCTCTCTGGGCCTCTATGAAGGGACTCCTTTTTCTGGTCTCAGCAGCTTTCCTTACCACATAGGAATATTCCACAACCTCTTTATTCCTGTACCCTTTATGACTCTAAAACCCGAACCACTATGGCCTAAGCTGCCAAGTTCATCTGCCTGCTTGGATGGAGCCTGGCCACTTCCTTGAATTATATTTGCATAAACTTAGATTTGCTGTTGCTTTTTAGGACAAGAAAATCCCCTAGGCCTTTTCTTTTCACAAGTGGCAAGATTACCTGGGTGGGGTCCTGCCCTGAGATGACTGACTATCCCCTTTATTTCATTACAAACCAGGCCTCTCCTTATCTCTTTCAGCAAGCCTTGGCTCCAACGTTAAATTTCCTGGTGCTCAATTTGTACATTTTATATTTCTTTTTGCCCTGCTAGCTCTTTTTCATTTTAGATCTGCAAAAGAGTGATTACTAATAAGCAAGTGGCATAGTCAATATTAGGCTGTCTTGAAATCTCCTCTGCCAACTAAATCCATTATTTTTCAATTTTGCCTTAGGTAAGATTTTTAGGACAAGGACAAAAGCAGACACATTCTTTGCCAAAATATCTCAGGATATTCTCTAGCTAATATTGCTCCCCTCTGAAACCTCTTGAGCTGGGCCTCCATTGTCCACATTGTGCTCAACACTATTATCTTCCAAGCTCCTACTAGGATGGTTCCTTAAGCTCTGTACAGCATTCAGTAACTACATCCTAGTCCAAAGTCTGAAAGATTCTACATTCCTCCAAAGGTCAGCATTGTCAGGCAGGTCACAGCAATAGCCCACTCCCTGGTACTAATTTGTGTTCTTAGTTACTTTTCTATTGCCATGAAAAACATACATACACACACACACACACACACACACACACACACACACACACACACACACACTGGTTTATTTGGGGCTTCCAGTTTCAGAGTCCATGATAATCATGGCAGAGAGCATGGCATCAGGCAGTTAGACATGGCACTGGAGGAGTAACTGAGAGCTTACATCATTATCCATAAACATGAGGCAGAGAGAGCTACCTGAGAATGGTGTGAGCTTTTGAAACTTGAAAGCCCACCACCAGTGACATGCCTCCTCCGACAAGGCCATACTTTCTAAATCATTCTCAAATAGTGCCACCAACTGAGGACCAAGCATTCAAATATATGAGCCTATGGGGACCATTCTCATTCAAACCGTCACCTTACTTCACTTCTGCATGATAATTTCCTACTCTGCTGGTTGATTATATGAGAAACACACACACACACACACACACACACACACACACACACACACACACAATCTCTCAATAACACTAGAAGTCATAATGAATTGATAGTCTGTGGGTGAATACCAAGAAATAACTACATTATTAAGTAATGTACTAGAAACTGGCCTAAAAATACTGTTGTTTACTCAGTGTTCTATGAAGACTATCAGTTAGCACCTGTGCTTCTGTATCAGTTCTTGCCAATTCCTAGATTGCTGTGGGGGTTTGAAAGAAAATGGCCCCCAAGGGAGTGGCACTATTAGGAGGTGTGACCTTGTTGGAGGAAGTGTGTCACTGTTGGGGTGGGCTTTCAGGTCTATCTTAGTTAGGGTTTATATTGTTGTAAAGAGATACCATGATCACAGCAATACTTACAAAGAAAAACATTAAATGGGGTGACTCACTTATAGTTTCAGTGGTTCGGTCCATTAACCCCATGACAGGGAGCAGGGTGGCATGCAGGCAGACATGGTGCTGGAGCTGTGCATCCTAGATCTTGACTCAGAGACAACTGACTGTCATGCTGAGTGAGGCTTGAGAAAAAGACCTCAAAGCCAGGTCCCACCGTGACACAGTTCCTCCAAGAATATCACACCTACTCCAACAAGATAAAGAAAAGCTTAGAGCTGGGTGTGGTGTGGTACACCTTTAATCCCAGCACTGGGAAGGCAGAGGCTGGTGGATCTCTGAGATTGAGACCAGCCTGGTCTAAAGAACAAGTTCAAGGACAGCCAAGCTTAGGCAGTGTAGGAAAACAGAAAGCTGGTGAAGATGCAATTAAACAAGGGAGTCATGTTCTAGTTCCAGTAGACAGCAGAAGTTGGCAGCTTCAGCCACATGGTTCTGGCTTTAGAGTTAAGGAGAGAAGAAGGGACTTATGGAATAAAGATCTTGAGACCATGCATGTGTCAGGGGTGTCCATGAATGAAGGCCTAGTAAAGAGGCCATTGCATGAAGCTGTGAAGTTAAAGCCTTGATTGCCTTGGAGAACCCAAGATGTTAGAGATACTAGAGCTGCTAACAGGGAGTGGAAACAGCCCAAGAGAAAGAAATGTGTTTCATTCAACAAAGCTAAATGGAGTTGGAGATGTTGAGAGCATTTTGACAAAAGACATGGAGATGCAAAGTTTAGAGTTTGCCCAACTGGTTTTCAGTCTTGGTTTTGTTCAGTATTTCTTCACTGTGCTCCCTTCCCTACATTCAGGAATGGTAACATATATCCAGTGTCATCATATGTTGAAAGTATGTGATCTGTTTTTTGATTTTGATTTTATATGGGATTACAGTTAAAAGATTGCATGAAGCACAGAAGAGACTTTGAACTTTGGAATTTTAAACATTGTTGAAGCTATGATAGACTATGGGGACTTTTAAAGTTGGACTAAATGCATTTTGCATTATGATATGGCTGTAACTCTTTGGGGGCTTGAAAGAAAATGCCCCCCAAAGGTGGTGGCACTATTAGGAGATGTGGCCTTGTTGGAAGAAGTGTGCCACTATAGGGGTGGGCTTTGAGTTCATTTTCTCAAGCATCACTCTGTATGACAGTCAACTTCCTGTTGCCTGAGTCAAGATGTAGGACTCTCAGTTCGAGTACCACAACTGCCTGCACTCTACCACGCTCCCTGCCATGATGATAATGGACTAAACCTCTGAAACTGTAAGTGAGCACCCTCAATGAAATGTTTTCCTTATAAGAGTTGCAGTGGTCATGGTGCCTCCTCAGAGTCATAGTAAACTCTAACTAAGACAATTACCCTGTCAGCCTATACCTATAGAATAATGATTACTATGCATATCTTTAAGATATGCTGCATTTACCAGACATGGTGGCTCATTCTTGTAACTCATCATTTGGGAGGCCAAAGCAGTACAATTGCTGCAAGATGGAGTCTATTATAAGCTACATATTGAGTTTCCAAGTCCATTTCACAGGGAAAAATCATCTCAAAAAAAAAAAAACCCAACCAAACAAAAACAATAAAAAAAATAAACCATAGTATCATTTGCTAAAGAGAGACTTCTCCAATTCACCCAAGCAGAATTAGTTACAAGTTTGGCTAGATTCTCATTTATTTTGCTTATATACCCTTTATACCATTTGTGAATGTTCACTGCAGGATGAAAACCACTCTAAATGCTTGAAACAGAAGGAGATTTAACATTGTGCAAGGGGTCTAGCCTGGGCATCCATAGGGGGATTTTCACAAAACTATGGAACTGACCATCTTAGAACAAGAGCATACTCCATAGCTGTGATTCAATTATAAAGTCAGGGTTGGAAAGTTGGTCACACTCCTGCTGAAATGGCCTCTCTACACTCAGAGTACTGGTGAACAGGCCTGGGGCTGCAGCAGCAGAGTAACCACTACTCTCTGGGTCATGTTTTCCAATGGTAAATAATCAGGAGCAGAATAATTAGTCCTTAGGAATTACTTATGAGTATATCCAATAAGTAGACCCTAATTTACATCCAAATTCCTAGCTGAAAAAGAGAGTAGGAAATCTTTGTTTGAGATCTTTTGGCCTTTGTCAAATTGCAAGGCTCCAGGACAGAAGGAAAAGGAAGCTGAGCAAACCAGCCTGGGTTACTAGCTATGGTGCCTTGTAGACTATATTTTGATGTGTGTTCTTTCATCAGAGGCTGGAAAAGGGAAGCAACAATGTTTGACTTGTCCTGATCTCAAATGCTTAGATAGACAGTACCAAAAGATATTTTTGGAATGAACAGCTTCTTTACAATTCCCCATGTGAGTTACTACTGAATTCAAAGGAAAATCTGGGGCATTATTAGCCTATTATTGGCTTGGCACACTCCATATTTCCTGAGCAGTATGTGCACAAACCTTAAAAAGCTAGATTATGGCCTGGGGTATGAGTGGTAACTATTTATCTAACTCAGCTATTTCTCCAATGAGAATTGTGCCAACAAACCACATTCTATTCTTGTTTATGCCCAAACCCCAGAGCTACATATTTGGGGATTTTTCTAAATCCAATTTGATCACAAGAGCTCAAGAAAAAGTCAGACTATCCTTGTGGAGCATAGTTTCTCGATCCAAGAGGAAAACTGTTGCTGCTAGGCAGAGGCCTGGTATATGCTCCTGTTCTCCCCACTGAATGTCATTAGTAATAATTTCTGAAAATTGTACTTGCTAAAATCTTCTGTGTCTCCTACTTCCACACAACAGACTTGATTACGCATCCTCACTCTGACATCCAAGAACACTTATTATAAAATCCATTCCTACCGTTGCCAAACAGCTGCTGCTTAGACTCACTTTAAAGAACCTATTCCCCTGGTCAGCCACATGTCCACCTCAATGCTTCTCCCTTTCCATTTTCCTTTCTGAAATGCCCACTCTTTCTTCTTATTTGAGTGAAATACAATTTTCTCTGAGTTTATGACTTCTCTGTTCTTCATATTTGAGTGTCTTCCCTATCTCTTCTATGAAGTTCTTCTGATGACTCCAAATCTTTAATATTCTCTGATCTGCTGTCCTACTGTCTAGTATGATTTTCTTATATACCTTGAGCTTGTCACTTGGTTGGGCCTAAATACCTAGAATTTCAGTTAGAGCATTTGTTATTTTATAGCAGTAACTATTCTTACAATTATTTTTGTCCTATGTATGAACCCAGTAATTCACAAGGGTTAAAAGTGTAATCATGAATAAGAGTGAGATGGTGATAACATAATTATATTTTTCTTTGCTTTTATGGTTAAAGAAGCACAATTTTGGTCTACTCCATATATACTGCATTCCTCCTCTGATCATTCTAGAAATTTTGATTTGAGACAGTGTCCCATGGAGCCCTAGGTAGCATGTAATCCATTGTAGCTGAGGATAATCTTGAGCTTCTGATTCTCCTGTCTCTGCCTCCTGAATTCTGTGATTATAGGCAGATAAAAGAGTTGTATGGTCACTATCATGGCCAGTTTTTTATGGGATGCTGTGTATAGAACCTGAGGCTTTGTGCATGTTTCAAGCAGTCCACCAACTGAGCTTACATCCTCAGCCACAAAGAACTCTATCCTCCTGCTATTATTTTCTTAGTGCCTACCTGAATTAAATGATGCTGGGACATATGGCAGGTACTTGACAAGTATTTGTTTAGTGAGGCTAAATTGTTGTAAAAAGTATTGTTATCTGAGGCCCCATGAGACATCAGATAGAATTTGCATTAAACTAATTGTCTTCATAAATTTGAGGTTTAGGGTAAAATCTGAGTTTAAGGTAAGACTTGGGAGGATTCTGAATGAGATCACTGGACAGTGTTCTGCATCTATGGGAAAGATGACTTGTTTATTTGGCTGAGGTGATGTAGGATTCTAGAAGAAAGGATAGTGTAATCCTCAGTCAGGTTTGGACACAGAACACAAGGAGATCATCACAAACACCATCAAATGCAGCCATCTCTTCCTGTTTTCCTTGGACAAAGCCAGCAATTTCTTGGAAAGTTTTATGATGTCACCAGGATAAAGGAGCCGACAGCAGCATTTATCATTTATGGAAAAGCACGTTAATAATTCACTGTTTCAATTAACATTTACTGTTAATCAAGATTTCATGTCTGAAAGCCTCATACCCAGGCTCAGCAGGTCGGTTTAGAACCATGGAACCACAAAGACACAAATGCCAGGTCTTCTTAAATTGGGAGGAGGGAGGTACCTTCCAAAGCAGATGTCCTGAAAGCCAGGCACCCCATTAAGTTAGGGAAAACTTGTACCTCCAAATGGCATGTGATGTATCCCAACTTTTACCTCGAACTCAGATTTTACCCTAAACCCCAGATTTATAAAGAAAATTATTACTGGGAAATTCTATCTGATGTCTCATGAAGCCTCAGAATCATACCCACTCATCAAATATTTGTCATATGTCCCAGTATCATTTTATTCTGGGCATGCACTAAGGAAATAATAATTAGCAGAAGAACAGTGTTGTTTATGGCTGAGGATGTAAGCTCAGTTGGTGGAGTGCTTGAAACATGCACAAAAACCCAGTTCCCAAAGGAAATATCTGAGTTTTTCTCTCTCTGAGAGATTATACATTAGTTATAACTGTCTCTCTTACAAGTTCTTTAGTAGGAGCTTATCTCTCTCTCTCTCTCTCTCTCTCTCTCTCTCTCTCTCTCTCTCTCTCTCTCTCCCTTTCTGCAAGCTTAAAGACATTCTATATTACTACCTATATATTCTGGAACACTAGCATGCTTGCTTCTATATTTCATTATTTATAACCTGATTATTTGCTGTTAACCATTTCTACAAAACAAAAGCAAACCTAACAAAACTAACACTTTCATCTGAATAAGAAAAGAGGAAGAAAGGATGGTTTCAATCATTTGTTTTAACATTGTTGCTATTTTTCCAAAATGCATAGAACCTCTGCTGGAAACATTTAATTGTAACAAGCATGCTTCACTGGTCTGGAATAACATTAATGCTTTACTACAAAGCATCAAATGATTAGAGATTCTGCTTCTTTGGCTTAAATAGCATTTATGTAATTTTTCTGTGCCCGTTTGCCCATCTATAAAATGTAAATAGTACTGTATAATTCAGAAGGCTGTTTCATTAAAGGACCCACTGAACAAGTATTTGCACACTGGCTGCCTCCAGAGAACACTAAAGCATTGAAAACATTTCTGCATCACAGGTAAGGTGGAATTCTTTCATACCCTTAGGAAATGCATGCAAGCATATCTCCTGCACTTTTCCAATTATTCATTTCAGATTTCTCATTCATTTAACATTCAACAGATGACTGTTATGTACTAGGTTTTCTTCTAGGACCTGAGGATCCATTCAACACCCATACCCCTATAGAAACTGCAGCTTCATCCTGGGGAAAAACAGGAATGAATTCACAGCTACACAGTCTTCTGTTATCCAGTCCTCTGTCACTCTTCTCCCTCTACCCTTATATTAGATTATAAACTGCTACCTATCATAGACTAGAGAGACCATAGAAAGATAGTTAGTTAAATAAAAATAACTAAGAATATATTGGATGGCACAATAATTCTCCATTATCTACTGGGTATATATTCCCAGATCCCAGGCTGAAGCTTGAAACCTTGGGTATCCTACACCCTTTACATACATACAAACCAATAAAAAAAAACTCTGATTTTTAAATTAGGCATAATATGAAATTAATTAAAGCAACACTAAAATATAATAAGTACAATAATATACTCTAATAAAATTGCAAGGATTACTATCTTTGAGATCATTAAGAAAAAAACAAGGATTATTTTGAACACAAGCATTGTCTCCTTTGTGGTTCTGTTTTTGTTTTGTTTTTCTCTTTTTTGACATTAGGTATCAAATGAGGTACTTTATTCATGCTAGTCAGCAACCCCATCTGAACACAAGCCTGTGATACTACAGTAGTTGATCCGATAACTGAGATGGCTACTGAATAATCAACAGGCAGGTGGCATATACTGCATGGATACACTGGGCCACACTGGGCCATGGGATGTTTCACATCTAGGGTAAAACAGACTAAAATTATTTAAGATTTCATTGCTTTCTTCCTCCAACTTTTTACCTAATAGTTTTTGGACCACAGTTTATCACAGACAACTGAAACCACAGAAAATGCGCCTATTTTAGTCAATGCTAACCAGAAAAAAATCCTACACAAGTGGCTGCCTTATCTTGATATATTAAAAAGGCATCTCTGAGTCCTTAAAAATTGTGATAATGGTACTGAAGTGTAGCTCTTCACAGTTGATGGCTTCTGGCAGGGTGGGATGGGGAAGGCCTCCATTTTCTTTAAGGGGCTGGCCACTAGGAATTTGACCATGCTACAATGAGTACATGGGCAGCACAGATTGGACTTGATGGGTTTGCGGCGGGTGTCTTTTGGGGGAGGATGGACCTGGGAGGAATGGGAAGCAAGTGTTGTATGAAATTCCCAAGTAATTAATAAACATATTATGATGTGCTGGGGGAAGGCCTGAGGATGCCCCGAGGAAAGAGAAGTCAGAAGAAGTGCACTGCAGGCATAGGTAATAACTAGTGTGGTGGCTCTTAGGTGGGAATGACCCTCCTTGTCTCAGAAGCAGAAAATAATCTCAGTTAATGGAACTGGAAAGATTAAAGCATGTGGGGCCTCTTAGGTCATTTGGAGATTTTATTATGAATTAATTTTAAAGCAGTAAAGTAGCAAGAGTGACTTACATTTTTAAAAGTTAACTCTGACTTACAAGCATCAATTCTGTGGGAACAGGATTGCTCTATGAGCTGGAAAAGTAGTAAAGCAGAAAAACACCGATGGTCAACTAGCATCCCCAAGGCAGAGGTTTGCAAAAGCAGATGGATTCACTTAGAGTTGTCTCAGCGACTATTCCTATTGCTGGGACAAAATGCCCTGGCAAAAGCACCTTAGGGAAGAAAGGGTTTTCCGTTTTATTTGTTTATTTATTTACTGCTCACAGTTTAAGATACTGTCCATCACAGCAGGGAAGTCAAGGCAGCAGGGCCTTGAAGTAGTTGGTCACACTGTGTTCACAGTTAGAAGAGAATGACAAATACTGTGTTCAGCCCCCCTTCTCTTATATATGGAATATATATCATAGATAGATGCTATAAGCCCAGAGAATGGTGCCACCAAAAATGGTGCAGGTTTCCACCTCAATTAACCCAATAAAGCTAATTTCTCATAGGAAAGGTGGGATACTATCCTGGTTTGCTTTTCTTTGTTGTGATAAACACCATAACCAAAACCACTTGTGGGAAGGTAGGGTTTAATTCATCCTACATCTTAAAGTCTATCACTGAGTGAAGTCAGTGATAGAGATCTGGAGGAACTGAAGCAAAGACCACAGAGGAACACTGCTTACTGGCTAACGTTCTCAGGCTCACTGTAAGCGCTCTCTCTCTCTCTCTCTCTCTCTCTCTCTCTCTCTCTCTCTCTCTCCCTCTCCCTCTCCCTCTTTCTCTCTCCTCTCACTGTGAAACTTGATGTATATCACACTGGCCTTGAATTCACAGATGTCTTTCTGCTTCTGGCTCTCAAGTGCTGGGATTAGAGGTGTGCATCACCAAGCCCAGCCTTCAGGTACCTTTTTGTTAATAGCCCAGGTCCATCTACTTCTCTAAACATGACACTGCCCACAGTGGACTAACTGCTCCCCACCCCTGCTTCATCAGGTGGCAATAAAGAAAATGTCCTTAAGGACATGCCCACAGGCCACTCTGATCTAGGCAATTCCCCAATCAAGACTCCTTCAGATAACCCTGGACTGTGTCAAGTTGACAGTGGAAGCTTAACTAAGAGAGAAACCTCATGAAGATAATCCATCACACA
This sequence comes from Peromyscus californicus insignis, assembly GCF_007827085.1. Lineage (NCBI taxonomy): Eukaryota > Metazoa > Chordata > Mammalia > Rodentia > Cricetidae > Peromyscus > Peromyscus californicus. The sequence goes on from NW_026294562.1 coordinate 96,094,998, forward strand.
TACAGGACATATACACAGACACCCCACCCTTACTATTTATAGACATGTTTTCAAGGTAAGACAAAGCTCATTCTCACAGCAAGTTGTCACAACCATCTCTGTGCAAAGTGTACTTACAGTGTTAATACTTCACTGGACCTCTTCAACTTCTGTTTGAAATTACACATGTGTTAATCAAAATGTTGCTTTAGTGTTATTTCTAAAACCTGTGACCTTTGTTCATAAAGTACTGAAATTTGTGAGTTTATACAAACAATAAAAATGATAGTCCCTCATAAGCAGGGTCATAGAGGAGCCTAATCTAAACACCTCACAGGTATGTATGAAGGTTTGTCTTCTAGGTGATTCTAAATCCTTTCAAGTTGTCAATCAACTGGTGAGAGGATGGGCACATGAAAATGGAAAACAGGTATATTACTGGAGCAATTTTGAAAAACCCCAACTTTCTTCTTAAAAATCTTTGAAAGTACCCAAGTGTTTAAGAACACTAGAGGCTCACTCAGTTGGAGTATCTGAAGAAGGAAAATCAGAAGATATATCTGTTCTGTAGCCTCCACTGTTCTGGAGTCTACTTCGGTATGCCAGCACTGGGGTCATGAACCAGGGAGTGTCCACCTGTGTCTGTGGCAAGAGTCTCATGAAGATTCCTCATTCAGTTCACCAACGTGAACTGAGTCTTTTTTTTCCAAGTTCTACCATCCTGGGGCATATAAATCTGTTGCATGGGTGCATTCCAAAGATATCCTGATGCTGAGTCTCCTACACCATTCAAGGCCCAGCCCAGAACTATCGAAGGCCACAGCCCAGAACTACACCCTGAGGCCTTTGAGTCATTTTCAGTTCTGGGCCTTGTGTTTGCATCAAGATGGAATCCAACAGGTTTCCCTACCAGTAGATCTTCTCATGTAAAAAAATTGTCTTCTCTAAGCTCAATATACTATGAAGACTAACAGCTTTTGCTTACACAAGGAGAAAATGTTCTTTTAAATCTAGTCCCAGGGCAAGCTGGTCCTACTGATCCTATGCTTAATATAATAATTTCAGTATTTGGTTCCCAGTAAAGAGAATCTTCCAAATTGCTGTCTCCACCAATATATAGAGAAGGCTGCCACAAAGCCAAATTTTCTATTATTCCTCAATACCAAACTTAAGCCTCTATATACCTTAATTTCAAAAATGTCTGTATAAATGTATAAACTAATTCTAATAAAAGCGGGGGCAATACATGAGCCAAAGCAAACATGGAAACTGGCAGTCCTCTAGAAACAAGTTAGCTTAGAGGCAGGTGGGGAGCACACCATTTTGAGGTGAGGTAAACTAACTCACAAATTAATTGGTGCAGGCAGCATCCATACTGCAGAGCCTTTTATAGACAGTGTGGCTCCTTCTGCAGAAAAGGCCAGGCACAGAGAGCCAAATAAATGCTTCTTAACGCAATAATGGTGCGCTCTACTGCTCAATAGTGGACAAGGTGCAGAGTCAAGCTGGCACAAATCACTTCTTTCCTGTCATACTTTATAATCTAAAATAAAAGTAATGTCTTTGTGAGCTAGATTTGCATCTTAGGTTAAGTCATTTTTTGGTTTGTTTTAAAAATTATTGTAAAGCCTTCTTTTCAGTTTCCTCTTTAGGAGAGACTAAATTGAGTCCTGTCTGTTATTCCTAATCTAGCATTGGGCTCAGCCCAGGGAAGCCACAATAAGCACACAGGGGAAATATAAGACTGTTGGAACTGATGTGATGCTAAGAATGTACCTCTTGTTTGGAAGGAGTAAGGTAACTTCCTGAGTGAAGAAGAAGGGCAGGGGGAGAGTACTGAGTGACTTAGGAGAGAACCACAGGAGGAAAGGAGGGAGCTAAGAGAGGAGAGGGAGAGAGAGGAGAGGGAGAGGGAGGGTAGGGAGGGAGAGGGGAGAAGGGGGCCTCAGGAGGACATCTACAGGAGCATCATCTCTGGAGAGGACAGAGCAGTTTTTATGGTGTTAACTGCACACTCTGAGGCTGTCCCTCCTGGACCATGCTACTGTCCTCAAATGACCCCACTCTTCCATTCATTATCTTACACCACAGCTCTGTGTGAGTCTGGCAGAGTGGTTAGTAGAAGCTTTGCTGCCCTAGTCCCACAGCAGGGCTCTGGAGGAGACATTTTTTAAAGGTTTGAGACAAACATCAGAAGTGATTACGGTAGTGAATGTGACACTCCAGGAATCACTTGTGCCTCTCACAGATAAGCAGTACGGGAACCGAGAGTCCTGCCATTCACAGCATTCCAGATCACAGGGTGAGAGAGGAGGGCAGACAGGGCTCACTGACTGGACAGCTACATGGTACACTGATCATCCTTATCTTTGCTATTGTTTCTTATACTATGAAACAGTGCATTACTAAACTCAAATTTAAAGTTAATTTACACAAACTGAATATGCACTTCCCTTTCGCTTCTAGTGTGTCTGAGACTTATATCTCCCAGGCTGGACTAAAGCTGACTGTGTACCCCAAGATAACCCCAAACTTTTTCTGATCCTCCTTCCTTCTCCTCCTGAGTGCTAGGATTACAGACCTGCAATACCATGCCTAGTTATATACGGTATTGGAGATCAAATCCAAGGCTCTCTGTATGCTTGGGAGGAACTCTACCAACTGGTCTCCATTCTTGCTTCTGCTTCTGTTATTAATGTAGACACTGAAAATATACTGGAAGATGTTTCAAGAGGAGATATTAACAAGAATAGAGGGTTTCTGTGTATCAAAAACTAATTCTGGGCTTGAGAAATGGATGGCTCAGTGGATGAATGAAACTGCTACACAAGCATGACATGAGTTTTGATCCCCAACACCTACATAAAACCATGGCCATACATATTTGATATTGCTAGGCTATGAGAGGCAGAGATAGGAAGTCACTGGGATTTGGTGCCCATGACCTAACTGCAGGTTCATTGAGAGATCCTGACTCAAGGGAAAAGGGGGGAGGGGAGTGATAGAACAGGACACCTGACAGCCTCCTTTGGCTTTAGAGTGTACACACATGTATGTATTTGCACATACATATGCATATACCTACTCACACATCTGCCTATAACAGTCATATCTCTAATACACACACACACACCAAAACCTGGTATCAGACTGAAAGGCAAATGATAAACTAGCAGACAGATTACTATAACACAGTAAACCAAATATTAATAGGTTTAGAATAAAAACTTGGATGGAAACAATGATATTCTTCAACTATCAGACTAGCAAAGACTCCACATGCTCAATACTGGCGAAATTACAATCATAATGCTTTCTGGACAGCAGTCTAGGAATTGGTTCCCAGAGCTCTAAATATCTTCATAACCTCTGATCTATGAATTTGACTTCTGGAATAGATTATAAAGAAATGATATTAAATGAGGTCAAAGATTTAAATACGCAGTTGTTCACTAAAGCACCATTTATGAGAGCAAGCCAAGTGTCTAATATTTGTAGAATGATTAGGGAAATTAGAGTAAGTCCATACACTGGGACACATTAAAATAATAGACATCAGAAAATTTGAATTGGGCCTTGAGAGATGGCCCAGTAGCTAAAGATGCACATTGCTCTTGCGCAGGACCTACAGGGTGGGGGTGGCTGGGAAGCAGGGGGCTCACAACCACCTGTTGTTTCAGCTCCAGGGGATCTGATGCCTCTGGTCTCCATAGTAACAATACTCCTGTACACACAAACATAATTAAAGCTAAATTACTTTTAAAGTTTTTAACAATATAGAAAATCTTTTTAAAGTTATCATTACTATTTGTGTGTAATGTATGTGTGTGTGTCTGATGTATGTGTGGGGTATGTGTTTGTAATGTATGTGTCTGGTATGTGGAGTCTTTGTGTGTGTGTGATGTCTTATTCAGCGTAACTGTTTCTGTGATGAAACATCATGACCAAAAGCAAGTTGGGAGCAAAGGGGTTTATTCAGCCTACATTTCCACATTGCAGTTCACCATCAAAGGAAGCCAGGACAGGAATTCAAGCAGGGCAGGAACCTGGAGGAAGCAGTGGATGCAGAGGCCACGGAGGGGTGTTCTTTACTGGCCTATTCCTCATGGCTTGCTCAGCCTGCTTTCTTATAGAACCCAGGACCACCAGCCCAGGGATGGCACCACCCACAATGGGCTGGGCCCTCCTCCATCAATCACTTATTAAGAAAATGCCCTATAGGCTTGCCTATAGCCTGACCCTACAGAGGCATTTTCTTAATTTCAGTTTCCTCCTTTCAGATAACTCTAGTTTGTGTGTCAGGTTGACATAAGACTAGCTAGCACAGTGTGTGTGTGTGTGTGTGTGTGTGTGTGTGTGTGTGTGTGTGTGTGTGTGTGTTTGATGCACCACTCTAATTAGTCTTAACAATAAAAACCTGGAGTCAGATATTGAGGGTGAAAGCTGAAAGATCAGAGAAGCAGAGTATCCAGCTACTTCTTACCTCTTTGAAATCTCAGACTGAATGTGTGGGGATCCTGTCTCCATGAATCCTCAGAATGAATGGCCAGATCCTATCCCTACCCACCTTATATTCTTGTCTCTACCTCCCTAATGCTGGAATTAAAGGTGTGAGCCACTAATCCCTGGCTTCATGGTTAACTAGTGACTAACTCTGCCCTCTGATCTCCAGGCAAGCTTTATATGTCAGAACACAAACAAAATATCACACAACATGTGTTTGTGTGTGAGATGCTGATATGCCATAGTACTGCACAAATGTACAGGTCAGAGGATAACTGTATGGAGCTGGGTCTCTGCCCCTTTTCACATGGATTCTGGGGATTAAATGCAGGTCATCATGCATGTGCAGAGTGTTTTTTTTTTTTCTTTTCTTCTGAGCAGTCTCACCAACCCAATGTGGAAAGTTTTTACAAATATTTCTCTTAAAATAAAATTATAAATATTAGTTCCTGACTATTGCATGATTTCAAATACATGAAATTTCTTTGTGACTCTCGGGGGGAATATGTTAAAATGTTATCAGTGGTTGCTTTTAAAGAATGGGATTGTTTGACTGCTTCTTTACTTTCATCTTCTCCATTCACCCCCCCCCCCCCCCCCCGGCCCCGTGGTGGTTTCTCTTTGACCAAAGTAGAAACCAATGCAGAGACACATCAGCCTGATATTTCCTTCTTAGGTTGCTTGTATAAAAAAGTACCTTTAATTATAATTGTACATATTTGTAGGGCACAAAATGTCATAATTTACTAATACAATGTGGAAAGATTAAATCAAACTGATTAACATATGAATCACCTAATGTCCCTATCTTCTCTTTGTATATAAACCATCAATGGCAACTTTTAAAACTCCATTCTTTTTAAAAATTATTCTGCTCTCATACAAAGTGATGAGTTTTATGGTGGCCATTCCATAAACACATGTCCTTTTACTTTGTTCCTAGTCATCTTTTGTAATCTTCACATCTTTTAAAATCGTTTTATCTAAAAATGTATTTCATACAATGGATTTTGATTATATTTTCTCCTTCCCCAACTCTTCCCAGATCCTTCTCACCTTCTTACCCACCCAACTTCACGTTCTGTCTATAAAACAAACAAACAAACAAACAAAAACAAAACAAACAAGCCCCAAATCAGCCCAGTCAATGACTACTGACAGTTAATATTTACAAATTATACATACCTACAGATGCTTCTTCAAAGGACCACATACTTCTTGGGGGCAACCTCTGGCCCCCAATTTCAGAAAAACTGAGTCAGAGTAGAAAGTTTCCTTGAGGAGGTTTGTATTCCACCCTCTGATCCATCACGCACATGTCATGCACCCCTAGCCTGAAAATTGAGACAGCAGAGACCACTATGCCTGGTTCTCTAGCTCAAGAAATGTACAGCTTTCAGGATTCCTGTACTGACCAAGATGATCAGCCAAAAACTTCAGCATCCAGATACATGGGGATGTGTGAGAGCTCCAGTTCCAAATCACAGGACCATCTTCTATTTAAAGGCTCTGACTTTGCTACAACATTGTCCTATGGACCTCAGACAATGTAACATGCTGAAGTAGGTTGTGGCAATAAATTTGGGCTGGTGCCCTATAATTCATTTTTACCTACAACATATGATTGAATCAGAAATAGACTCGGCAGATACCTAAAAGTATCTAGGATACAAATGATGAAGTACATAGTGGGTATTAACCCTCTCTTCTACCTTTCACAGGGTTGGGAAGAAGGTGTAGTTTCAAGGTTCTTGAATGTAGAACCTAGACAAAGGTCTTAATCCTTTTCTATCATAAAATTCTCAATAGCAAGCAAAGCCCTTGATATATAATATACATTTAATGTGTTTAATAAATGTTACTATGGTGGTTTAATTATGAGTTTCCTAGGTTGTTTCTCTTGAGTCGGAAATAACTGGAACCATGTCACAACAAACACCAACTCTTAGGCCATGTAGTTTCTCTTGGTAAATAAACACAGGTAGAAGCATAATTGAGGTAGCCAGTTTTCTGGAGCTTTGACTTCAAATCTGACCTGTAACCTAAAGTCCCCATTCACCAACGGGTCTTTCTGGTACAAGTCTCAACAGTCTTAGCCTGAAATTACAAAATTATTTTAATTTGCATCACTTTATCTTTAAAATAAATACCAGTCTTCAGATGATTGGTGGTCCTGGGGAAAATGTTCCCATATGGGAACACATAGAAAGAGATCACAGCAGGAAGAGAGGTGCTCACCAACTAGGACATATGTGGCAGGGTCCTGTGCTGTTACCTTTGGGGGAGGACTGAGTAGTCAATGACACAGACTCTGGGAGGATGCTGAAACAATAAGCTCAGTTTATTCAGGAAGAGGCAAGCCTTATATACCCTCCACCTCACTCTGGGGGAAAGTCTGATGAATATACATCAGCTGGTGTGACATGGCTGCCTCCAGATCATCTCAGATCATGTCTCAGCTGCTGTTACTAAGGCCCTTAGGCAGACCCAGATTGGCTCTCAGAAAGTATCTTATTACTGGTTTGGGCTGGCTGGCCCTCAAGCCTGTTAGGGCTGAGTCATCCCACATATCCACCCCTTTTTGTTATTTTATGGGGCATGTTCAGTGGGAGCTATGGTACATTGCCCTAACCTTGTTGACCCCACCTCAGGAGAGCACAGCATAATGGATTGCACCTGACTTAGGTTGGCTTGACAAACAAGCTCTTACCCATCTTTGACTACCAGCCCTCAAATAGCATCAGTCCTGGAGAGCTGTCCGGTTGGTGGGTTTAAAGCAGTAGCCTTCTGTATCTTAGTGAGCTATGCATATATTACCTCTGGACTTTGTTCTGGGTGTCTGGGAGCCAATAAAACCTATAGGGTCATCTTTGTGGCTGCCCTCTTTTGATGAACCTGTTGTAAAAGACATTTGAACAGGAGAAGGATTAGCCAAAAATTCAGTCTCTAAGGACATAAGTGGGACCCTAGTCATATTTATTGTGCCAATCAAAGTCTTTCTGATAATGCGTTAGTGACCTTGTAGGGGGTGAGGCAATTGCTTGATATCTAGGGTCACATGCCAGTAATGACATGACCCTTACTACTGCCGCAGTAGCAGGGCAAATCATACATTACCCCTCTGAAGCTTCTTCTTTGGCTAATGTGTCTTGGTCTATTGCCAGACACACATCTCTGGTGGGTATCCATATCGGCATGGTGATATTCTGGGGAAAAATAAAAGTATATCCTTGCCCCGGGTTAATAGGGAAGCAGGGGGTTGCCATTGAAGGGTAATGGGATCCCTCCAATGCACCAAGGGCAATAGTGTCTCCCGAGGCAGATAAGTAAGCATATTGTTCAATTTGGGCTTGTGTGACAGGGTTAACATATGGTCCTTGGCCCATGAGCATCTCAAGAGAAACAGCAATGTTGTACTGTATATTAAAATGAGCCTGAGCCTTGGCCTGGTCATCATAGGCAGTTCACCAGTTAAGGAAGACTGGGGGCTCCAACACAGCCTTCATCAAATGGTATTCATCATAATAAGTCTATAAATGGTACATTGCTGTAGGGTTTGCTCAAGATACGGTGAGTCAGGACCTTTCATTAGTGGTCTTACTGACCAAGGGCAGGTCTGCAAGAGGGGTAGGTTGGTTGGCTGCATTGGGGCCCACATTAACTGGAAATGCCATGGTGAGCATATGTGGCACCATAGGTGGAATAGGCTGGGAGGTATGTGGAGCACCTGGCTCAGCGAGGAGACATCCTGTCAAATTACTCAGTGGATACTGCAGTGAGGGGGTAGCCACTGTAGGCATGGAGAGAGCAGAGAGAGAGGCTGCCAGTGTAGGCTTGGGTGCTGCTTCAATCATTTCCTCTCACTTTACATCCTTTTCCTTTACTTTACGCCTATTCTCATCTGTCTCCTTGTCAGCAGAGGCAGAGGAAATATCAGTCATGGATGAAATGAAGATGATAGATAAGTTGGTATTACATTGTTCCTGGCAGTGCTTATTGTGGGCCTTAATGACCCCCCCAATAGAGGAGGACTTTAGACTAGCAATTATAGCCAACAAAATGGGCATAAAAAACAATTGGAGGGTTACTCCTGAGGCAACTTCCCTTTTTCTGGCCAGGAACAGAACTTGCATCCAAAGATCATGTTCTCACATGTTCTCTGGAGGAGCAGCAAGCACTCTTAACTGCTGAGCCATCTCTCTAGGCATCACAACCCATAAGCACATGCAAGCACTCATGAACACACACACACACACACACACACACACACACACACACACACACACACGACTAAAAATAGTCAGACTGTGGCTCCATTTTCTGAGGGTCCAGTCCTTATATGGAAATGACAGGCAAGCCTGAACAAAAGTATGTGCCACCCTACTGTATAGATAGACTCAAAAACAAGACAAACAATAAGAAGAAAGGGGGGGTTCTAGTGCTTACCTCCTGAAGGGACTGAAATCACACAATGTAGAGGGGCCTACTAACCAAAATACACCACTCAAGGGGGCAGCTCAACCAGCACCACACATGAGGAAAGGGAGAGAAACAGGTACCAGATGTGGCAGGGTCCTGTGCTGTTCATTTTGGGGGAGGGGGTGAGTAGGCACAGAGTCAATGACACAGACTCTGGGGAGGATATTGAAACAACAATTCCAGTTTATTCAGGAAGAGGCAAGCCTTAAATACCCTCTACCTGCCCTGGGGGAATGTCTGATTAATATCCATCTGCTGGTGTGACATAGCTGCCTCTCATTGGTCCAGGTCATCTCAGATTGTATTTTAGCTGCTGTTGCTAAGGCCCTAAGGTAGACCCAGGTTGGCCCTCAGAAAGTATCTTATTACTAGTTTGGGCCAGCTGGCCCTCAAGCCTGTTAGGATTGAGTCATCCCACAGACATAGACCCTGGATACATCACAGGACTATGCAACAGTCTAATTGGTTCCTTGAGAAGACAGTGATTGGGTCAGACAAGCCCCTCACTCCCTCACCACTATACTGGCTCACAGAGACATCAATGATCTGAGCAGAGAACTTGCTGTAACAGCCATGCTAGTCAGTGCAAGGTGATTCACCCTCATTATTCCATCAGGCACAGGCTGCATTTATTCTGAGTCTACTCTTTTAATCCTTTGTGAACGATCCACATGTGTAAGGCCTCTGCTCTATTATCAGAGTGTAATCTTTTCACTTTTCAAAATAGCTTCTCTGTGGAACTAGAAAGCTTAAATAGGGCACCAGAGTGCTAATCAGCTCCTGTTGGGGTGTGGAGAGGCAGGCATCCATGTAGCAGCCACAATACAGCAGCAAAGTGAGATTCCCTTGTTCTGACCCAGGGATACAGTAATGCTACCTTCAGCTCCTTTTCTATAGACATTGGCATGAATTATAAATAGTGTAATAGGCAGAAAATGGTGGTGGGAAGATGACATACACTTCACCAGTAGATTTTGTGCCATTTAAGTTCCAAGGGGAAGTTTCTAGACTAAACACCTCATCATGACATGCAAGAAAAGAATTCTGAAACACCTATTTTCTTTTCCTATGGAAACACGGGTTCATTTTCCTGGAATGTTTTCCATCAGGATTTATGTGCCCATATTCATTTAATGATCATACAAGACTCTAAGCATCAATCCCATAATCAGGAAAAAAGTGCTACATATTTCTATAGAGTTAGTATTGTTTTCCTTAGATTGATACATATTTCAAAACATAATGGAAGTAATTTAAATTAGAACTTATTTTAAGACAGAAAATATATCTCTAATTCTGTAGAAGAATTGGAAAAAGCCTAATAGAGGCAGTAAGGAAGGCAAATGCCACAGTTCGGTATCTGTGTTCTTAGCAGAGTCAGAAGAGTTGGCCCCCCATGTGTTTAAATGTAAGTAAAAGCAGAAGGCAAGGAAAAGCGTGTGTCAGAGGGCTCTGTTGGCCTGGGCAGGAATGTTCAGTCTCGACTCCGTACTCCACATCCAATCTAACAGCCAATCCCTCCAGCCATATAATATTCAGAATGGCCTCTCTTGCTCCTAACTCCACTCTTTCAACCTGGTCTAAACCACAGACCACTCTTCTCCAGTCTACTAGTCTACTCTGATTTACTCCCAGCCTCTTTTCCTTCTTTTAACTTTATCCATTTCCATTCAAGCTTAGTCTTTATATAACAGTTCACAGTAAGCTGTTAAGTCATATCAAATCTTATCAGATGATATCACTTCCCTGCTCAAAACCCTCCAAGATCTCAATCTCAGATTGAAACCAAGGCTTGGAAGCTGTACATCTCATGCTCCCCTAGCTCTGTGATCTCTGATTATACTTCTTTACTGACTGTGTGCTAGACTAGGCATTGTCATTACCCTATACTGGGCTGTCCTTCAAGCCTGACACAGCATGGCTCTCACTCACAATTCCTTCCATTTCTGTTCAAGTGTAACCTTATTTTAGATGACTTCCCTGACAACACACACAAAATAACAACTTCACAGTACCCCATCTTTCCTATTCTGATTTATCTATCTTTACCACACTACTGAACATCACATGTATTTGTTACAATTTTGTCTCTACTACCATGACTAGTACCAGAAGTTCTATTCTGATAGAAGCTTCTACTTTCTGATGTATCCCCAGAATCTAACATTTGTTGAATGAATGAATGAATGTCATATTCAGCATTGCCTTAGAAAACAAAGCCCAAATTATAACTAAGAGACAAATCTAAGCATTAGAAGCCACAGAAACATCATAGTAGCATGACGAGGCACTAGAGCAGTGGTTCTCAACCTATGGGTTTTGATAACTATCTGTCTCCAAAATCATTTACATTACAATACACAACAGTAGTGAAATTACAGTTGTGAAATAGTAACCAAAATAATTTTATGGTTGGGCGTCAACACGACATGAGTAATTGTACTTAAGGGTCACAGCATTAGGAAGGTTGAGAACCACTGCTCTAGAGCAATGTTTTAGTTTCCTTTCTGTTGCTATGATAAAATATCCTGGGTTAAAGTAACTTGGAGATGAAAGGGTTTATTTTAGCCTATACTCCCAGGTAGGAGTCTATTACTGAGGAAAGTCAAGGCAGGAACTAAAGTAGGAACTGAAGTAGGACCATGGAGCTAGGGTACTTACTGACTTGTTCTCTCTCTGTGGCTCATTATCAGCTACCTTTCTTATACATCCTAGGTCCATCTGCCTATGAATGGTGCCATCCACAACAAGATGTGTCCTCCCATGATTATCAATCATGATAATCTCTTATAGACATGAGCATAGGCTAATATAATTATGGTAATTCCTTAACTGAAGTTCCCTCTTCCCAAATATCTCTATAGTTTATTTCAATAAAGTTGACAATACAAACTAATCTGTAAAAGCAGAGTAAGTAAAGAGAAGAATCCACTATCCAAAAGTCTGAATCTCACGTTTACTGTCCACCAGATAGTTGATATGGACTGTGACTCCCAGTTCGGAAACTTCTTGTCTAAATCTGAACCTATCCTCAATTCCTGGATCAGTCACTGTGATTCTTCAAGCTTCCAAAGAGATTATCTTGTATTTGTTTCCTATGTATGCCCAGTGCCTAATGCTATTAAGAATTGGCCATGTAGTTAAAACAAGGGCTAAGTAACTGAGCTTTAAATATGTTATGAGTATGTTTGTGATTTCTAGGAGTTGCAAACTCTAAAAATGGTGGAATGTAATGCTGGGACTCTATGAAGGCCATCCCACACTATGCTTTGTCCTCTTCCCAGGGTTTTTGTAACATGACATTGTCCAGTATTTACCTGGGAAGAGAAGATCATGCTGAGTCAGGAGAAAGAGGTCTATTCCATGTTCTAGAAAGCACTAGAGCATGATGCTCAAGCAGGCCCTGCTCTGAACCTTTTAGGCTTATCTTTAAAAATAAAGCGTCCTACCCTTTTTTCCACACAATATTTTGTTATTGCAATTTTAGCAAATACTTCAATGTAACTTTTATGGACAAAATTCTTATCCGTTTGTCTTTTATTTCTATTTCAGTCATGTAAGTCCCTTTTCAAGAGCAGTCTAGTTTCATGCTCTTTCATCTTTAAATTGGTCTTTAATATCTGAGCTGATCAGACAGCTCCCTCTACAGTCTCCCTGGCATCTTCGTATCTTTCTTCTTCTTTTATTTTTTCTTCTTTTGTTCCTATAGTAGTATATTGTATATTTTTGGAACAACAATTTTCCAAAATATTTAAGGTCAACTTTCCATTTAAAATCTCATGTGGCAGAACTGTCATCATCCTGTTTTCTTGCCTTTCCATTACCTACTATATTATAAGAACTTCTTATCTCTTGCTATTTTCAAATCTAATATAGCCTTTTCAACTTTTTCTAAATTTTCATATCACTAACAAATTTCTCTTATTGGAAAAAATTGGGTTCTGTATTTGTCAGATTTCTTGAGAGAAACAACTACTAGAACATATATTGTGGTGGTATTGTGTTCCCCAAAATATTGTGCACCCTAATAAACTTATCTGGGGTCAAACAACAGAACAGCCACTAGATACAGAGGGTAGAAAATGGTGGCACTCACACCTTTAATCCTAGCATTCCAGAGGCAGAAATCCCTCTGGATCTCTGTGAGTTCAAGGCCACATTGGAAACAGCCAGGCATGGTGACACACGCCTTTAATCCCAAGAAGTGAGCCTTTAATCCCAGGGAGTGATGGCAGAAAGCAGAAAGATATATAAGGCGTGAAAACCAGGAACAAGAAGCATTTGGCTGGTTAAGCTTTTAGGCTTTTGAGCAACTGTTCAGCTGAGACCCATTCTGGATGAGGACTCAGAGTCTTCCAGTCTGAGGAAACAGGATCAGCTGAGGAACTGGCAAGGTGAGGTAGATGTGGCTTGTTCTGCTTCTCTGATCTTCTAGCATTCACCCCAATAACTGGCCTCAGGTTTGATTTTATTGATAAGAACTTTTAAGATTCATGCTACACATATATATATACATGTATTTATATATACATATATATAGGATATGGAAATGTGTGTACATCTACAAACAGATTCATACACAAACATTAAGGCACAAACACAAATGGGGACAAGGAGAGAGATTTTTTGGCTCACCTCATTATAAGGGTAGATAGTTACAAGGTCTGCAGTGGCAAGCTGGAGACCCATGAGAGCCAATGGTATACACTTCTCTTTGAAATCCAGCAGCTGTTGAGATTCAAAAACTATGCTTTAACTGGAATCTGAAGGCAGGAAAAGCTGGTGTCCTAGCTCAAGTCTTGAAGCAGAAGTACCTGCTTGATCACAGCTCTTTTGTTCTTTTCAGGTATTCAAATTGAGGGGCAGAAACCCATCCACAAAAGGAGAATGTATTTTACTCTGCCTCCCAATTCAAATGTTAATTTCACCCACAAACACCCTCATTTATATTTCCAAAAAATGTCTGACCAAGCATGTGGACATCAGAAAAGCACCCTGGAAGTAGCTGCTGAGCAGAGCACAGTGTTTGAGAAGCTATAGGAGACAGAATTTTCAAGGTAGCATCATTAAAGTTTAAGGACAAGGCCATGGATTCTGAAAAGAGAATCATCAAGAACAAGGCCTGACCTTGCTGGTTAAGAGTGTACATTTTGAAGCCAGAGTCTGGTTTGCAGCCCACTCTAGAGCCATAATATCTTGTATCATTGATTTTCTCTTTACTCTGGTTTCTTCATGTATAAAATGGACAGGGTAATACTATTTATTTCATAGGACTGTTGTAAAGCAAAAGTTAATATATGTAAGTTATAATACATACATTAATTAATGTAGAAAGTAATGCAAAAAAAGTAAGCTTTCCAATGTAGTTGCCACTTTCTAGATTATCTGAACAGAAAACAATGCAGAAGAGTAATTACAGGAATAATTCCTTCCAAGATTACTATATCATAATAAATCTTTGACTTTCCTTCCAAGATCACTATATCATAATAAATGTTTGATTTTCCTTCCAAGATCACTGTATCATAATAAATCTTTGACTTTCCATTCAAGATCACTGTATCTTAATAAATCTTCAACTTTCCTTCTAAGATCACTATATCATAATAAATCTTTGACTTCAGAAAAAGAAAGTCTGATTTTTTTCAGAATAATAGAACTCTCTTCCTGGAGTTGTGGAGATTGCTCAGTGGTTAAGAACACTTGCATTCAGTGCCCCCAGGGAGGATAGAAAAGGGTGTTGGATTCACTACAACTCAGGTTACAGATATCTGTGAGCTGCCATATGGGTTCTAGGAATCAAACCTGGGTCCTCTGCAAGACCAACAAGTGCTCTCCTTCTCTGAGGTGTAACATAAATTGCTAAACAGTCTTATTAATTAAAAAAAAAAAAAACAACCCAGTGCCAGATATTGGGGTGAAAGCTGAGAGAACAGAGAAGCAGAAAGAATCCAGCCATGTTCTTACTGCTAGGAAACCCTTAGCCCAAGAGAGAGCTACTTCCTGTATACTCACCCCTATATACCTTTATGTGCCCTGCCATCTTACTTCCTCTCTCCACCCAGCTATATCACTTCCCTCTTTCCGTCCAGCTCTATCACTTCCTGTCTGTCTGTACAGACCTCCAGACCTCTATGGTTAACTAGTGCTGGGATTAAAGGCATGTGTCACCACACCTGGCTCTGTTCCCAGTGTGACCTTGAGCTCACAGAAATCCAGATGAATCTCTGCCTCCAGAATGCTAGGATTAAAGGTGTGTACTACCGCTGCCTGACCTCTAAGTTTGACGTAGTGGCTGGCTTTTTCCTCTGATCTCCAAGCAAGTTTTATTTGTTAGAGCACAAATAAAATATCACTACATTTTCCCTTTTTTTGTCTAAAATAAAAAAATTATAACTAATATAAAAAAACTATATACAATAAGTGCAATAACTATGTACAACTATGTACAGGCAATAAATATATCAACAATGTCTAGTTCATTTGCATTTGACAAATTCAGTGAAAATATTCCATTATCTATCCTATTTTGGTGAGTCCAAAATGTACCTAATTCACTTTCTATCCTAACTTGTATTACCAACTGAAAACTATCTTTGATGTCTTTCAAACTTATACACTTACACCTCTTCAGTGAGTTTCTGTTCTGAATTTGTTCACAAGGAAAACTATAACTATCTAAGCTTCAGCTCCCTCAGAGACCTGAGAAGGAAATCATATCACCTAGTTAAACAGGAAGTACAAGCAAGTGACTTTAAAAGATGTGAGGAATGACAGAAACAGCTAGCTGCCTGGACAGAAACTCAAGGTTTCTCTGTAATGTTGGGACATGCATCTTCAACCTATAGGCAAAGCATAGCTGACAGACTTATCTGTGAATCAGGATTTTCTAAAGAGCTTACCTCCCTTGTCTTGGCAAGGATCAGCAGTCCTTTCTTTTGTGTCCTGCTTGTCCATTTTGAACAGCATACTGTTCAGCAGTTGATGTGAGGGCACTTTCTTGCCCAGTGGCTAACTTTTGCCACAAAGAAAGTAAATTGCATTACATTGTTAAATGAACTGTATAGGTACAATACCTTAAACAAGATTAGAAATATGTATACAGTATTTTCTAACAAAATCAATCTCAAATTTGTGTCAATATACATAATTTGTATACAATATACAAATATCCAATCCAATGTACAATATTTAAAACTAGTAGTTTCTTTCTAAAAGTATATTCCATAATATACCTTTTATCTTATCATATCCATATTCTCTCTTTTTTCTTTTCAGAGTAGGCTCAATAATCTACCCTTTTATCCTATTATTTCTGTATTTTTTTCAGTACATTCAATAATGTATCTCTTACCTAAATCCTCTTTTTTCTTTTTTTTCAAACAAGAACCTTAAATCTAATCTACTTTGTTTAGCCTTTTTCCTGACCATTAACAATAACAACATGTAACCAACCATCCTAAACAATGACTGTTATCCATAACCCATTGAAAGACCAAAAACCACCCATCCTAACTCTTGGGAATGTGGGTGTCATGTTCTTAAAATTACTTCCTGCTGTCTGGGGGTGATGGTATCTTTAGGGGATCCTGAAAAGAAAATTTTGGGGTTATTGTCAAGTTCTGGGAGAGTTAGCTGTATCATTTGTCATCTAGTCTCTGCATAATGTGAAAATGCAGGGCTTGTCACAAGTTCTTGCTCGAGTAGTCTGTGAGGCTAGATTATCTCAGCTAGCCATCTCAAAACTGTCCTGAGCAGTTTGTAATACAAAGTCAATCTTTGGGTGCTGTTTGTCAGCTTAGTGTTATTATCATCATCCTGATGAAATAGTCATTGTGTGGCCCCATCATCTTTTTGGAGACTTCAAAGTCACTGGTAGGTGCCGTCATAGTTCCCAGGAGAAAACTAATAGAAATTCAAACCCAAAATCATGCACAGGAGGCTAGATGAAGCCTTTTTTCTAAAATTAGTTAGTACTCTATATGACCATCAATATCATGACAAAAGTTTAAAATATATATACTAATCTTATAAATTTTGATATAAAATTCATACCTTAAGAAAAGTTTTAAAGAATCAAAATGGAACCAAAGAATGATAAGATTAGTGACAATAGAATAGTCCCTTAATTTTGGTTTTCTTCTGTCCCCTATCAGATGGCTCTTCTGACATGATACAGAGATTTTGCATTTTCTTTTAACAAGAATGCTTAGGTTTAGAGAAGGAGAGAACCAAGCTCCAACTTCAAAGCCAACTTTAATTTTTAATTGAACTGGGACTACATAAAGCCCATTTGTGTTATGTGTCTGTAGGGAAGAACAGAAACAAGCATTTAGGAAAACTTATGAAAATTTATATGTGATATACCAATAGGCCAATTTACTCTTTTTCTTGGGACATTCATTCTGGATGATTTGTCCTTTTTCTTCAGATGTATCATTTGCCCAGTGTTCTTCAGATTCCTTAGCCTTCATTATCCTGAAAGACAAAAACAAAAACCCTTCCCCAAGCCTAACTTTGGGGAGATTCCTTTTTGACAAGTTGTATCTAATTAAATGAAAAGTATTTATTACTTGTATAAGTTAATTTAAATTGAATGGTCATGCTGGTCGATGAACTATCACCTCTTATAAATAAGAGGTCTCTCTTATTCAAATAGAACCTTTATCAATTTTGATGGTATTCATAACTTTTCTTCTGCAGAAGCAAAACCTCATCCCCAACATAATACATATCCTGGTTTCCATTCTGAGGTCAACACATCCTTAAAGTATATATAGGCTGATTTAATTCTGTAGTTTTTTCTACTATCCAAGGTCTCTCTGCAGCTGTTGTTCCTTTCTCATTAGCATTGAGAAAATTCAAAGTTAATAGAAAATTACATAATCTATTTCTGGGGGTTTTTATGACCCCTTTCTGTTTATTTAGCATATCCTTTAGAGTTCTATTTGATCTTTCTATGACTGCTTGGCCTGTAAGGTTGTGTAGTATGCCTGTAATATACTTTATATTGTAATAAGCAAAAAAAAAAAAAACTGTTTCATTTTACCGGAGACATATGCTGAAGCACTGTCAATTTTACTTTGTACAGGTATACCTATGATGGCCATAACTTCTAGCAAAAGCGTGTTTACAGAATCAGGCATTTTGGAACTCAGAGCAGTTGCCCATTGAAATCCTGAATAGGTATTGATGGTGTGATGTACATATTTCAATTTTCTTCCTTTTTGATTAGATAGAAAAGGGAAAATGCTGGGGGATGTCTTTCAGTATGCTGTGAATATATGTTGTTCCCATTGGTTAATACATAACCAGATGTGACCTATGGCAAGGCAGCTAAGAGACAGGCAAGAAATCCAAAGAGAGAGACAGGAAAGAGAAAGGCCAGCCTGCTACCCAAGGAACAACATGCCAGCAGACTGGTAAGGCATGGAACACGTGGCAAAACATAGATTAACAGAAATGGGTTAATTTAAGATATAAAAACTAGCTAGCAAGATGCCTGCGATAGAACATACAGTTTGTAAATAATATTAAGTCTCAGAGTGATTATTATATAAGCAACTGCGGGATGTGGGGCCGGGCAGAAGCTGAGAAATGTGGGACCATGGGGCCTGGTGGGACCTGAGAAAATTTCCGTCTACACTGAGGTCAAAGATTTATTATGACATAGTGATCTTGGAAGGACATTTTGGTCAGGGGCAAGAGAGATTTCACCTTTCATCCTATCCCTGATAACAACAGTGATTATTCCCTCCATGCCACTTGAATACAAGGCAGGCTAGAGCTAGACTAGTCAGCACCACAAGATCATTCCTAGTTGAATTCCACTATGTGAACTGCAGAGAAAGGGATCAGTCCTCCTGGGAACTGGGATTCCATAAAACATCTGCTTGCTTAGAGGATGAAGAAAACTTAGAGAGAATGGAATGACAGCATGGAAAAGACAGTGAGCCCATTGGCAAGGCTAGAGTGAATGAGAGCCAATAGCCTAAGAGATCTCTTGAGAATGACAATGCAGTGGCCATAGTCTACATTAACTATTTCTAAGTGCTACACATTAGTAAACACACAAAAAAGATGAGATACTAAAGACTTGAGGTTCAAGATGGCAGGTTGAACACATTTTGTCTTCTTTAATCTCTAAAGTACATAAAATAATCATACTGTATATATATACATATATACATATATACATAATATATGTATATATGTATATATATATATATATATATATATATATATATATATATATATATATATAAAGATGATGAAAATAGCAGCAAGAACAGAAGGAAAGTGTGAGGATGGTGGCCCAACAAAAAAGCATTTGCATGTGCTTCTCCAAACTCACACAGGTAGAATTACACTCACATACTATGAGGAACTCAGTCTGCAGACAGTTTTAAGGAAACACTAGACTAATACACCTAGGCTTGACAAAAGCCTATACCCAGAAGGTAAGGGAAGTGAAGGTTTAAAAAAAACAATTGAAGATTTGTGTAGAGAACTGTCTCTTAGCCTTCCTTATTATAGGAAGGGGTCTGACAGCCTGATACTTACCACCAGGAAAAGATGTGTCTAAAGAAATTAAGTGAACTGGCAAGGGAGAAACAGAGTGCCTAATAAAACTACAACTAATGATAACGTTAGGCTCTACTTGGTCCAAAATTTGGACTTTCTAAAATTACTTTTAAAAGAAAATTTCCCATCAGCAAGCTGACCACACACAGAGAGTGCCTATCGGTTTTTCCCAACCTCCCCTAACCCATCCCGGTTCTTAGCTAAGAGTAGGTGCTTCGGTTGCCTGCTGCTATATAACAAGTTATCCTCAAACTTACAAGAAACCACAGAAATACACATGAAGAGCTCCTAAGTTAATTCTGGGAAGTGTGCATATAACTCTTAAAACTGATGCTGTGAAAAGATAAACTCTTGTAGCTATGACTCCCCTGGAAGAAAGATGCTGTGCTCCATTCAGTAGCTCCTCCCATGTGCCCTTGTCTGAACCATCAGAGTAAGTACATTATGTTTACAGTATTATTTGGCTAAACCATGCCATTATTGATGGCCTAGGCCATGCCAATGAGGTTATTCCCAGAGCCTCATAAACAGACGCTTTCCTAGAATCCATATTTGCCCCATTTGTAATGTTTTCCATAATTTCCAGAAAGCTGTTTTGAAAACACACATTTTAATCACTTGCTATGGTTTGGATGGGGTATAAATGTGTAATGATGGGTAGTACATGTGGCTGTGTAAAATTACATTCTGTTCTGACTTTACTAACCCCTCCTTTGCTATGTAAGGGTCATGATAGTGCAGAGGCTAGAAGCTTGGTTCCAGTGTGATAAGGCTGAGGTGGTGGGGCTCTTAAGAGATGGGACCTAGTGCAAGGGACTAATGCTGATCTCATGGATAGATTATTTGATGGAGGCCATCCAATACTTGCTCCTTCTAAATGTGACTGATTCTCCCTCTGTATCTCTGTCATGTTTGATGCAGCAAGGGCCTCACCAGTGAGAAACCAATCAGATGGAGCTGATCTTGGGATTCTTCAGCCTCCAAAACTGTGAGCTAAATGGGCCTTTTTTCTTTATAAAATACACTATCAGGTATTCTGTCATGGCAACAGCAAACAGACATCATTTAAAATATTTCAGTGGCTTCCCATTGCTCTTCTAATAAAGGTAAGTTCCCATATCTAGCATGCCAACAAACTTCATTTCTCCCACCATCTGATAACTCTATTTGTTTTAATTTCTTAACCCTGATGCTTTAGAAAAGCTGCACTCTTGTCAGCTCTGACTCTTCCAGAAGAAAGAAGCTTTCCTGGTGAAAGAACCAGCTCTCGCTTGGCCTGTGAAGTTAAATGTTTCTGATTTTAGCAGGTGTTTCATAGGAAGAATAGTAAGAGTCTCTTCTTGAATACGGTGAGAGCTATACACTGAATTTTAAGCTCTTTTTAATAGTTTCTACAGAGAAAGACAGAATAATCCCTGACCAAGACTGAACCAAACTACACCAGATGTGTTAACTCATGTCAAAACATGATCATCTTTAAAAGGTTGTTAGTAAAAGCAACCTAGAAAAGAGAAAGGCACATATTTATAGTTTTTAAAAAAAAACAAAAAACATTTCCACAGTTATGATAAAGGATGTCTTGACTCAGTGCAATGACCACCAAGCCAGAAGTATAACCTATAGGGGATATGCACTTAGCTGTTTCCAGGGCTCAGTAACACCAGACAACTTCCAGCTAACTTCTTTCCTAATTAGACTTATTAAACAGCTTCTTTTTGGTAAGGTGTTCCATTTTCATTTGCTAACAAAAAAATCAATTAAGTCAACCAAATGGCTAGCTTTCTTATTTGAAAATTTTTTTTTTTTTTTGTTTTTTTTGTTTTTCGAGACAGGGTTTCTCTGTGTAGCTTTGCGCCTTTCCTGGAACTCACTTGGTAGTCCAGGCTGGCCTCGAACTCACAGAGATCCGCCTGGCTCTGCCTCCCGAGTGCTGGGATTAAAGGCGTGCGCCACCACCGCCCGGCTCTTATTTGAAATTTTTAAAGCAAGTTCACATTCTAAGGTTGGTCACTGGCCTTCCATGAGCTTATAGGACATGAGTTCATTATGAGAATCATATTTAGCTATAATCATGCAGACCATCAGGTCCATCATAAATTTGATGATGGAGGGCTACCTCAAGAATTATTCTAGATGTCTATCAACTCCCCAAAGAGACATGCTAGAATGTCTGTTAAGTATATATTGCACTAAAATGGCAGCACTAATACATGGGGAGCCTGGACTTCTGAACTCCCACCAGGTACTTACAAGTTGCATCTCTTCCTACCTCTTTCAGAGGACAGAGGAAAGGACCAGTGGACTCAAAGAGGAACAGAATCACCTAATTGGGCAATGAGGGGAAGTTAACCAAATCAACCAACAAACAGCACCTCAAAGACCTATGAGACCATAACTGAAGAACATTTGTTTCACTGTGGTTACAGGGAGAGAGGAGAAACTGGGAGGGACTGAAAAAGTACTCAAAAAAAAAAAAAAAAAAAAACCAATGGGTGAAATATTCCGAAGCTTGGAAAGAGAAATTAACCATCAGAATCAGGAAGCTAAGTACCCAAAAAGATAAATTCAGAGAAATCTACCCCAAACTTAAAGTTCTGAATACTAAAGATACTGGAAATAGCCAGAGGGAATGATGCCTTCCTAAAGGAAGAACCAATTGAAATGACAGTGGATTTTCACTCAGAGACCACAAGGTCAGAGCAGTTCACTAAATACTTTCCACGTGCCCAAAAGGTCAGCCTAGAGCTCTGTTCCCTGTCAAGGTTTCCTTTAGGGAGACAGGAGAAATCAACATTCCCAGATATGAAAAACAGACTGTTGCTAACAGACCTACCTAAAACAAAAGCTAAAATTTCTGCAGACAAAAATAAAATGATACCAAAGAATCTTGAGTGATAAGGAAAAAGCCAGGTTAGCAAAATATCAGTCACCAGGCTCTTTTCCCTCATACATTTTCTGTATCTGTTTGAAAATTGAAGCAAAAAGCATACTATTGCCTGAAATATGGCTGTAAGCATATTCAGATGAAATGTTTAAGACAATTACAATATAGAGAGTGGGAAAGGGATATAAGAGAAGGTATTTTATACTTTATTCAAACCAGCTGTAAAATCTCAGAAGAAAGTTTCAGGGAAGCATAGCTAAGGAAATATGTCTTAGATGTCTAGCATGACTGAGAGGAAAAATCAATAAATTGGACTTGATGAGAATTGAGATGTTTTCTCTGTGGGATTGCAAGCTACAGAATAGGAGAGAGGTTTTGCAAGTGGTATCTCTTTCAAAGTCCTAACATCCAACATACCTAAGTCAGTCAGGTGTGATGGCTCATGCCGATGACCCCAGTACCTGGAAGGCTATGGGAGGAGGATGACTGAGAACTAAAGTCCACTATGGTCTGTGCAAAGAGCTTCGGGCCAGTACCTGCTATATCACCCAGGAATGCCACTCTTAAGCATTTATCCCACAAAAATGAAAACTTGTGTTCACATGAACACATCAATCAATGGGTGAGGGTTATTGAGATGGTTCAGGGGGCAAAGGTTTTACAGCCAAGCCTAATGAACTGAATTCAATCCTTGAGGACCACATGATGAAAGGAGAGAACTGATTCCCACAAGGTGTTCTCTGACCTTTGCCACACCAACACTATGTCATGTGCATGTACACACGAGTGCACCTGTACACACACGCGCGCGCGCACACACACACACACACACACACACACACACACACACACACACACACGTAACAAATTGGAACTATCCTAGTTGGCTTTCTATTTCTGTGATAAGCACTCTAACCAGAACAACTTGGGGAGGAAAGGGTTTATTTTATAATGTCCATCATGGTGTGAAACAGGGCAGGAAGTCAAGGTGAGAACCTGGAGACAGAACTAAAGCAGAGGCCCCGAAATAACACTCCTTACTGGCTTGTTCTCTATGGCTTGCTCAGCCAGGTTTCTTATACAACCCAAGACCACCTGTCCTTGGGGCTGGGCCTTCCCACATCAATTATTAGTCAAGAAAATAGCTCCACAAACTTCCCTATAGGCCAATCTGATGGCAATAGTTTCTCAACTGATGTTCCCTATTCCTAGATGACTCTAACTAATGTCAAGTTGCCAACAATAAAATAAAAACACCACAGCACAGGAGGAATAAATGGGTGAACAGTTCAACTGTGGTATATCCACACTTGGAAATGCTATTTAGCAATAAAATATAAGAAATCATTGAACTCTGCAACAAAACCTGAATTCATCTCCAAAGAATTGTGTCCAGCAAAAAGAAAAGGAGAAGAAAAAGCCAACCCTCAAAGCATGCATATTGTATGTGTGACTTCAACTATGAGAAATCCCTTGTCAGTGTTGTTTTGATTTTTGAAAGATAGACTCAGCCTAGGGACTCATATGTTTGCTATTCTCCAGCACTATAAAGTTCTTTAAAATACAAAAGTACAGAGAGAACAAATTAATGCTTCCAGAAGCTGAAGACAGGGTTCTCTAAACTGACTCTAGAGAACAGTGCTTTAAATGGGGCAATTTCTCTATTATTCTGCATGTATGTTTACGGTTATGACAATAAGAAAACAAAAAATACAAGAATATTACCTATCAAAGATGAATGGAAATTCCTTACAAATTGTGTTTATTGTTTCTTTATGCTTCCTATTAAAATAAAAATAATGGCTGATATGTAGAACTGAACTGTATTGCAAAATAAATTTTAAAAAGAAAAAAGAAAAATTAGAAGTAAAAAAAAATAATGAATAGTTACTGAACACATCATGAGCATTTTAATACTGCCTCACTTGATGTTCACAGAACACCCTGAGGCAAACAGCATCATTCCATTTGTACTTGTATCCAGGGCTCAGAGAAGCTATGCAGCTTATCTAAGGTCACACAGTTGGTTATCAAATGACAAAAGTCAAGATTCACATGACATTCCTGTTTCTGAAACTAGTGGTCTTGATGTCACTGTATCCTTTGAAGGTAATGTGTTGAACATCACATGGGCAGGACTTTATTTTGGAGTAAGAGCTAGGAACCTGAGATTTTGTTTTCCTTTCATGTAATTTTGTTTTTTTTTTTTTTAACATCCTTCCTAAACTGCTCACATGCTTAAGTGCAGATCCGTTTCTTGTATTCCAGAAGCATCACAGTCAAGTTGAGCCTTTTTGACTTCACCAGCTGACCTGATAAAATCCAATGCTTCCTAAAGTTTCTAAATAGTTCAGGGAAACACTGGCAGCCCCTGACTGTAGTACCCAGGCTTTGTTCTATTCTTCTGACTCTCAAGAAAGAAAGAATATCTGCCCTTCACCTACTTCCATCCTCCATGCTGCCCGGGGTTTCTGGGCAGTGAAGGCAGAGGGGTTCAAGTTCCATGAGTAAGGAACACATTCATTTTAAAATCCTCCCATGGTGTGACTCCTTAGCCTGCCTTACCAAACATCTCACATTTTCTTTTTTTTCTCCTTTTTTTTATTAAGAGATTTTCTATTCATTTTACATATCAACCACAGATTCCCCTATCCTCCCTCCTCCCACTCCCAGCTTTCCCCCCAGCCCATCCCCCATTCCCACCTCCTTCAAGGCAGGGTCTCCCATGGGGGGGTCAGCAGAGCCTGGTACATTCAGTTGAGGCAGGTCCAAGCCCCTCCTCCCTGCACCAAGGCTGTGCAAAGTGTCTCACCATAGGCACTAAGTTCCAAAAAGCCGGTTCATGCACTAGGGACAGGTCCTGGTCCCACTGCCAAGGCCCCCCCTAAACAGTTAGCTGAGGAGCCCCCATGGTACTGGACTAGGCCCTCTGGATAAGTGAGAGAGTTGTTAAAAATCTCACATTTTCAAGACTTGGGGTTCTCCGTGGATATAGAGGGTTTTCTAGAATCCTCAACCACTGGAAGTGCCACAGATATTCCAGTAAAGAAAATGTTATGCAAATCAGCACTTATTCACTAAGAATTTCTCCCTCAGGCCTTGGGAAAGTTTTGACTGTACCTTAACTTAGTTATTTCCTAGGCACATGCTAACTGAATTTAATGTGTGAAGTG
The DNA here is from genome assembly GCF_007827085.1 of Peromyscus californicus insignis. Taxonomy (NCBI): domain Eukaryota; kingdom Metazoa; phylum Chordata; class Mammalia; order Rodentia; family Cricetidae; genus Peromyscus; species Peromyscus californicus. The sequence goes on from NW_026294562.1 coordinate 96,120,600, forward strand.
ACTTAATCTCACCCAGTCACAAAGTGAGCATTTTTATCATTTCCATCTTCTATAAGAAACAGACATGTAGAGTTAAGCCATCTGCCAGCTTTAAGCTACATATGGTATGGGATTTCGATCTAAACGAGTTTTGACTCAAGAGCCCAAAAGCTTAACCATCATACTTCACTTCTGCTTCTTCATTTAATTACAATACCTATTTTATAAACTTATTTCCATATGCTTTAGGGAACATTAGAAAATAGCTGGTCAGAAAATAAAACAAAAGTAAAAAATTGCCTGAGAAATAGTGACTTAAATTTTTATACACCAATAATTTGCAAATTACAGAAAAGATGCAAAAAACCAAAAATTAGAACTCTACTCTGCCTCCAGCCACGTTCCCCACTGGTTAGCTTGATGGTTACTGTCTCTCCTGTGCTTTCTTTCCTCTAGCTACACATAAACATGTGCACACACACTTAACTTACACATTTTTTTTTCTCAAAACAATCAAGAAAAAGTTACAGGCATGAGAATCCATTACTCTTACTTCCTAAGTAAAAGGACACTCTCCTTATAGGAACTCAAAATTGGTAAAATTAACACTGAAACTATATAACTTACAAATCGCATTCAGAGTTGTAAAAGGTCCCAATAATGTACTTTAAAGCAAAGCAGACTATAATGCATTCTGCTACAAGGCACATCTGAAGGCAAGGGATATGTTTCACTGACATTAAAATTTCTTCAGTCTGAAATAGTTCCTCAGTCTGTTCATAATATTCAAAAATTTTAGGAGCTGCAACTACTTATTTTGCAGAGCTCACAATTTGAGTTTACTTGTGTTTCCCCAATATTAGATCCTGTTACTTTGGCAAGAATAACATGAAATTATGTTCTTGTCTTCTTGGAATACCAAAAATATAATGTTGGTGTTGGCAAGATGACCCAATATAATATTGGTGTTGGCAAGATGACCCAGTGCATAAAGACACTTTCCACTGAGCCTGACAATCTGAGTTCAGTCCCTAGAATCCAGATGCTAGATGAAGAGAACTAGGTTGTCCGTGTGTGTGTGTGTGTGTGTGTGTGTGTGTGTGTGTGTGTAGAGAAATATTTTTAAAAATTAAAAAAGAACCCAATGTTGATGTGTACTATTCTTATTTACGTGAATTTTCATCACTAGGATAAACTGGTGAGTACCAAACTTTTCATTGTGATTTACATAGTCCTCAGTTTATAATCAGTAACTATTTTATAGAGATCATGTGAAATTATGTAAATATTTTGTTTCACATCAAAACTTTGCCTACTACTTTATTATTTTTATGAAATGATATTTGATGTCTAACTTTCTATAACTCCTCCTATTTTTATTGGTTAGTATATAATATAATATAATATATTGTATTAGTTAGTATATAATATAATAATATAGAGCAGTATTTCAGATATCCTGCATATTAGATATTTACATTATGATTCATAACAGTAGAACAATTACAGTTATGAAGTATTAATTAAATAATTTTATGATTGTGGGTCACCATAATATGAGGAACTATATTAAAGGGTTGCAGCATTAGGAAGACTGAGAAACACTATATTCAAGGGAGCTTATCTCGTATTTTTTATTTATGTATCTCACTATTGACCATTAGCTCTCATTTCAATCAATGGGTTATGATCTATTACTGTCATTGAAATCAAGTTGTCTCTCAAACTAGCTACTATTCTCTCTTACCAAATCCATAATTTAAAAAAATGCTTCCTTGCTTTACAATAATCAAGATCTTCTGGTTTACCTCATACTTATCTTGCCATTGCCTGGAATCAAAATTTTGTTTTGCTAAGAAGTTTGAGTGCATGTGTATGAGGGTGTGAATGTGTTTGTGGGAAGGAAGCCAGAAGTCAATGTCAGATGTACTTGTTAATCTTCTGCCACTTTGTTTTTTGAGACAGGGTCTCTCATATCATAGTTGGCTGTATTAGTCAGCTATCAAGCACCCGTGATCCTGTATCCACCTTCACAGCATTGGGATTACAGATGCACACTGCTACATATGACTTTTATTTGTATTGGCTCTGGGGATCTGAATTCAGGTCTTCATGCTTAGAGAGCAAGCACTTCATATTTGTGGTCATGTCATAAATCCCCCAGTTTCTCTTACTGGAGAAAAATATTTGGCTTCCCAATATATCTGGGTCAACCATTGCTGTAGGGCTCTCTGGCTTTTAGGTTCTCGCAGAACAGAACTTGGAAATGCAGAAAAAAATGTATGTAAGTACTTCTGTCTGTCCATTCATATAGATACAGAAAGTAATGTCCATATCTCTTTACTCCATGGGGTGTGTGCGTGCTAAAACCTCTGAGTTCATCATAACTGACTAACTCGAATTTAACACCACTCTATTCACACTGAACTCCATCTTCTCAGTATTCAAGACCCTTCTCTGACAGTGAGAAACTTGGTTCTCATTACACTTGATATTCTTATTTCATGTGTACACAGGACACACTCGAACACACACACACAAACATACCCAAAGTGGGTGGGGGGAAGGAGGGAGAGAAGGGGAGGAAGAGGGAGAGGGACATTACCAGACCACCAAAAAGTAGTCAGGTGAATGAGAGAATGATGACAAATTTAATTCTTGTGAGAACACTGTGTCAGGGCTGTGCATTGTTCTTTGGAGACACACCAGGCTTTACATGTCTAAGACAGGATTCAAGACAGGACAATTTTTTGTTGCTTTTTTTTTTTCATTATGAAATCTTTGGGTATTTTTAGAATGATGTAGAAAGAAAGTGTCAATTCTTTCATATCCTCTTACAATTTTTTTTCCCGAGTAATAAGACAGAATAAGGCCAGGAGCAAATATTTTATAATAGGCTATAAGCTTTTAAGGAATAATTAGAGTGGATCATGGACTCCCATAGTTTGAAATCCAGTCTTACCAGAAAGTTAGAGAGTCATGAAATGTGTGCTATTGTTTAGTGAGACAGGATCCCATAACTCCTTGCCTGGTCTCCAACTTTATATAGCCAAAGATGACCTTGACCTTCTGATTTTTCTTTTCTCTACTTCCTGAGTGCTGGGATTACAGGTTTGTACCACCATATCCTGGCTTTTGGAGGTGCTGGTGATTAAACCCAGGGGGTCTACTAATTGAGCTACATCCCCAACTCAAAATTTAAGATTTTAATGGCAAAGAGGAACAAAAGAGTTTGCTTGGAATTCTGACTGTTTATTCCCTATGTGGAATTATATTTCTATAATGAAATTGTAATTAACTGAAGTTCAAATTTTTCCAAACTACTTGATACATACTGTAAAGTTCTTATTTGTTTACATAAAATATACTGAGCAGTAGCAAAAGCACAAGGCCTAAGGTAGAGTGAGAATAATAGCAAGATACACCCGATGGAGGCTCTGCTATCAGATGTACTCACTACACTAAAACCACTAGGCCTTACTATTGAATCCCTAAATAGTACTGAAATTAAAATTACAAGCTCTGGGGTCAAAGTGACTTGAGTCAAATCAGTTTTGGAACCACTGACTTCCAGTGCTGAATGTGTCTGTTTTCTTATCAGCTAAGTTTTAGTAAAAAAAAAAAAATTAGTACACACTGTAAATTTAATGTAGTTCATAGACTTTTGCAATGTTACATATAGAGGTTAGAGGAGGTCCATCCCCATAGTCACCAGTTTAACCAGAATTTATTATTCCTATTTGGTGATAATAAAACCAATGTTTTATAAAGATTTAATAATTTCTAAAATAATTCATAAATAAAACCAAGGATGGAGCGGGACATTTATTCAATTTTCACATTAACAGCAATGTCACAGAATTTTCTGGGGTTGTCACTTTTCAGACATTCTGTCCCTTTGATAATGTCCCAGTTTTGAGTGTATAAAATATAATCTCCACAATCCTCACTTCCTCTTATGAGTAACTGGGATTTTTAAGACTCACTCCAGAAAGTGATTGGAGGAGGAAAAATTTGGGAAAAAACTCAATGACTCCCTCTTCTGGGGACAGTGATGAGATTTTCAAAGGCCATATGACTGCCTTTTCTTCAGTCCACAGATCTGTCTTACACCATTGATGTCACTTGGTTTGGCTTAAGGGAAACCTCCCTGCACCAAACTTCTTCCCTAGAAGAGTCAGTGAACCAACACTCCTGGAAACTGCAACTGGATTTCAGAAATTACTCCCCTAGTGTGACTTCACTTAAATGAGCCTTCCTATTGCAAAGCTGAGCTCTGTTGGAGTAAAGTGCTAGATGAGAGGAAGGTTAGGACAATGGCATTATTGAATATACGAATCAAAATTACAGATGTGTGGATGATAAGAGGAAATGAGTACAGAACACAGTGAGGGTGAAAGAGACACCAGTAGAGAAATACAGAGGCAGAGATTAAGGAGAACATACACAGGCAGCTGTGGTGCATATATATCAATAGATGAGTGAGAGCTTGCACATGGCTATGTGACTGCCACTCACTTACTGCAGGGTTAAGCCACAGGGCATCACCTGGAACTTAGAAATGCAGCAACTTGGACTCAACCCATAATTAAAATCTGCATTATATCAGGACCTGAGTGATTTGAATATGCATTAAACTGAGAAGGGATTATAACCGTATACAAAGTGATGAGAACACATGGTTGGGTGGTGGAAGGGGGCTGTCTAGTGGATGAGATAGAGATGTGAATGCATAGTCAAAAAAGCCAGGAGAGTGTATCTACAGAGTAGCCTGGGGATAACTGAGCTGATTGTAAGTTTCATATTAGTCTCCATTCAGGCTTAGTGGTATGAGACAAAAGAGAGTTTCTTTGAAAAATGAAGTTGTGATAGATTACTACAAAATTCTAATATTACTATATATTGGGTTTTTAACTTTAAGCTTTTGGCACTAACTGTATATTTTTCTTCCCTTCGTGCTGTTTAATTCATCTAGGAAAAATACAGGAAGGTATCCAGAAATACTCTAGGATAAGAAGCCAATCCAAATTGGTTGGCTTCTGAATATCCTCAGTTTTCTTCCACATTCTTCAGTAGTTTTCTCATAGACCCCTTTACAAGCTCCACTGTTCCAGAGCATCCCTTGGATATTCTTGTTTCCAGGCTATCCTTAAAAATAAACTTCTAATATTACAATTCGGAGTAAGCAAGAACTTAAGTCAAGAAAGTGGTTCCATCCAGGAAGAGAGAGTTGCTGCATTGGGAGAGGTAATTCAGACCTTCTGGGCTGGCTTGGTCTAGTGATTACACATACATCCATTATATACTTTTAATTATTAGATGTGATACTTTTTCTGAATGTGTAATGGGTTTTCGATTAAAAATAAGAGAAATCTAAATGCAAATGATCTCTGAGGAAGAAAAAGATAGAGTATTTAGCTTTCCAACTTGACCTGTCACAATAAATTCAGAAACCTAAATTTGAGCACCAACATAGCACTCTCTGTTTTAGCTACTCTTAATATTAACTGAGGTATCTCCCCAGTCTGAGGCACTGGAAATGATTAAGAAAGGACTATACCTGTCTGTCACAGAATACCTAAGCGTGCTTGCTGCAATAGTTCTGGATTAACTCTAGATAGGGCACTGCTCTACTATTGTCTTAAATAACAGTTACTATTCTGCTTGGCTAACAATTGTGCCCTTAGAGATCTGGGGCTGGTTATCTTCATCCTGCCTAGGTATCACTGCAGGCTTATGAGCAGGAATGTTGATAAAATGAGCAACCATGAAATCCGATGTATTTTAGCAAAGCACCCCCTCCCCCGAGGCTCATAAATCTAGCTTTGTTGTTAATCCTTTCTAAAACAAATGAAGTATGGGTATTTAATCCAAATATATTAGTTGCATGTTTACCCCAATGAAAATAATAAAGATAAATACAGCAGTGTTATTACAGAGGCTATAAAATCCATTTGGTAAAAACTAATCTTCTTAGTTTGCAATTTCAGTATATCAAAATGTTCATAAAATATTTATTTATATATTTTGTTTTTGTTTTTTTTTCTAGGCAGAGTTTCTCTATGCAGCCCTGGCTGTTCTGGAACTTTCTTTGTAGACCAGGCTGGTTTCAAACTCAGAGATCTACCTACCTCTTTTTCAATTCTCCATTATGAGACATTTTCAGAGTTTTATATCAAAAATATTGTGTTGCACATTAAAGAGGAAACACACAAGTTTATCAAACTCCTAATTCACTCTTGCATTCTCTTTAGGCTCATTTCTAGTTTTCAATTTTTCTATGACAAAGCAAAGCCTTGTTCCTGTTGCCAGTGTAAAGTGTTTTCACTTGTAGTCTTACATGCAAGCTGAAGTGCAATTTTGTTGTGTTGTTTCTCACTGGGATGAGAAATACTAAAATGGAGACCAAATTAGTCTTGGCTGCACTCCTGCCTTTTGAAGAATGGTCAGGCTGTATAAGGAGCTAATGTTCACTAAACGAGTGGAGAGTGGCTTAAGATAATGCTAAACACACATTTGGCCTCCTGTCAAAAGGCTCTTTGGTAGATTGGACATTTTCTTAGAAACCAATGAGCATCTGAGAAGCAGAATTGCATTCTTAGGTTATCTAAACACCTAGAGTGATTACTATCTCAAGAATAATGCTCAAAGATTGATAGATGGCTACAAAGATACACAGTCTCCCTCCCTCTCTCTCTCTCTCTCTCTGTGTGTGTGTGTGTGTGTGTGTGTGTGTGTGTGTGTGTGTGTGTGTGTACATGAGCACGAGCACTCTCATGTGGTGAGTACATGTGCATGAGATATTAAGAGATCAAATCCAGGGGTCTGTGCATGCTAGGCAAGCAATTGACTAAATGAGTTACTTTCCCAGTCCCCAAACCACACACTACATGAGGCCTCAATATTAAGATAAAGCACAAAAACAGGACTGTTTGTAATGATTGAATTTTCTGGCACTAATTCAAGATTGGAGGCAAAACTGTTTTATATGTAAATGTTACTGAAAAAATATGACAGTAGATAACATGAGAGTAAATGGTGTCTTCACACAATGAGGAAATTAGGATATATCTCACACAGATTGGAGTCAATAGGTTGATGCCTATGAAGGAGTTTGAAAATTCAAATATCAGCGTGATAGACTTAAGGAACAGTAAGAGAAGTTTCAATTTACATTCAGACAAATGACACCAAAAAGCAGTCATCATAAAGGTTGTGTTCCCCACATCGTAACAAATATGAACTTGACTCTGGATTTGATAATAAAAATTCACTATGTTCTTTGTTTATTCATTTGAGACATGTCTCAGGTATCCCAGAGGCTGGCCTCAAGCTTATTATGTAGTGGAGTGCTAGGATTACAGGCATGTGTCAGCAAACTGGATTTGTACAGTGCAGGCAATGGAACCCCAGGCTTTGTGCGTGGGAGGCAAGCACTCTACAAATTGAGCTATAGCCCTAGCCAAAATACACTGTAGTTTTAAATACATCAGCTCCAATTCAAGATTTATTGTGAGATTTCTTAGTCTAAGATGCCGCCATGATTGACAAGACAGAAACCACGAAGAAGTTGTTCATGATAAACAAACAAAAAGAGGCTAGGGCCTGTGATGCAGCTCAACAGGTAAACATACTTATCATGCAAATTTGACAACCTGCTTGACTTTGGATCCTTGGAACCCATATAAAAAGCCAGACGGAGAGGCTGGTGACTAAAACCCAGCATACCTACAGTTGATAGGGGTGGAGACAGGAGAATGCCATAGAAGCTCACAGGTCAGCCAGCTTAGAGTACACATGCAGCTTCAAACATTCAACCCTGAGAAAATTATTCACTTCTCTGGGCCTAAATCTTATCTGTAACATAGGTATAAAAATGACACCTATTTCAGAATTATTGTGAAGACTAAACTAGGTATTTCCTCATTGCCTGCTCAAAGAAATTGCTCACAAATATTAGTTATTTCTAATAGAGGGGACAGAAAGGAAATCTAGAAATCAGACAAATCAAAATGATTTTAGTCCCTCTGAGCCTCTCATTTTTCAAGCTGAAGATTATTGGTTTAAAGGGACAAAATTGTTGCCTAGTTTCCATTAGTACTTTTTCTTTATACTAAGTGTATAAGGCCTTAAAAACAAGAACAGCCTTCCTACCTCTCTGGAACAAAGTCTCCTATATCCTAGGCTGGCCTTTAACTTATTACATAGTAATCATAATATTGAACTCCTGATCCTCCTCTCTCCAACTCCCAAGTACTAGAATTAGACTGAATGCTGCCATCCCAGGTTAAGGCAGTATAGGAGATTGAGCCCAGAGTCATATATATGCTAGGCAAGAACTCTACCAGTTGAGCTATATCCCAGGCCCCCGAGCAGCTTCTTTATAATGATATTGTAGTGTGAATGTGCTCATCATTGAAATATAAAATAGATTCTGGAAGTGTACCTTAGTTGACAGAGTGCTTGTCTTTTATGCACAAAGCTGAGTTTGATTCCCAGTGCCACCTAACACCAGGTGTGGTGGGGCGTGCTGGCAATTTCAGCAGTCTAGAAGTAGAAGCAAGATCATCAGAAGTTCAAGGTTATACTCAGCTACATAGGGAGTTCAAGGCTAGCCTGGGATAAATGATACCTTGTCCCAAAACAAATAAAACTAAATAAAATGATCATTTATTTATTGTGTTAGCAAATCCTCATATAATTTTAAATCTCACCCATAGTTTTAGTATTGTCTTAACACTCAAATTTCATGTTTTTTCCATATTGTAAACATGAATGGGATGAGAACACCCTCAGTGAGCTTGTATAACATAGGAAATAATTATGTTGGTATGGTAAAGACTGGTAGAGCATGGGCAGAGAAGACTGCATTAGCAGACTAGAAAGAAGACTCCATCTTGCTGGCTCTAAAGAAATAAGCTGCTATGCTCTTAAAAGGTCTGTTACAGAGACATCTTATAGCGAGTGTGGGAGATCCTTCCACATAAGAATGAGAGCAGTCCCTGGCTGAGCCAGCAAAAGTACATGGTTTTCTAAAAAAGACCAAAAAGAACACAGTTCTATAGCCAGGTAGAAATGAATATATTAGGACACTGGAGAGGAGGCTCAGTGGTTTGGTACACTGACTGCTTTTGCAGAGGACCTGGGTTCAATTCCCAGCACCCATAGGGTGGCTTACAACCATCTGTGATTCTAGTCTCAGGGTATGTGAAGCCCTCTTCTGGCCCCTGTGGGCACTGCATGCACATGCTGAACTAACATACATTTAGGCAAACACTCTTACACATAGAATTAAAATAAACAACAACAACAAACAACTTTAAAAATATGATATTCACCAAAAACATTAATAACAGTTCATACAGGAGAGGATGTGGAGCAAGGGGAACATTGTATAAGTGTAAACTTATACAGCCACTTTGGAAATCAATATGGTAGTTTCTCAGAAAATTGGAAATAAATGTACCTGAAGACCCAGCTATACCACTCTTGGGCATAAACCCAAAGAATGCTCAATCATACAACAAGGACATTTGCACTATGTTCATAGCAGCATTATTCATAATCTGTCAAGGTGCTAAGAATTCAAAAAAGTAAAGTGAATATTTTAGTGTAAAGACACAAACAATTATCTCACTGGTTCACACCGTAGAGCATGTGCTAAGGATTGCTCTGGAACTTTCACAAGTAATTTATTCACCAGCACCATACTAAGGCATGTATTGTTTGTCTCCCTATTTTATAAGCAAGCTCAACACATCTTTAATCACCCTTATTTTATTTTTATAAAAGTACCTGAAATATCACACAATATGTTCCTTTATAATGTTTGTTGTCTATTTCTCCCATAAGAACATAAGTTCCATTAGGGTAAGGATTTCTGTCTACTCCTACCATCAAATGTGTCGTCAGCACCCACTGTAAGTGTTCGGTTGACGTTTGATGAACAAATACTTGAAGTCAGCATTTCTATCCTCAAAGTGATTGTTTCAAAGGAAGTCTGGCTGATCCTTGCTTGAACAGTGTCACAACACAGCAAACTATGCCATGCAAACAGGAGTCTTTGAATGATCAGGGAGATAAGCTGACAGCTATGCAGAGGGCTGTGATCCCAAGCATCAGGACTTTTGAGTGTTCTAGAGGAAGTACCTGCCACACCCCAGTCTGCCTTTTAAACTATGATAAGTTGACGAGGACCATCTGAGGCATTATATACAGCTTGGGGCTGTAAAAATCTCATCTACAAATAGGACCTTGACTGTTATTGTCTTTAATGTGTTGTCCAAGGCTTGGAGAAGTAAGTGTCACAGAGAAAGCAGGGCTCAGTGAGTGCCAGAGAAAAGAGAACGTCAGTTTGTACAGCAGTGCTCACTCATTTTTATGTATTAATGTCGCTAGATCCTAACGACTCCTTCGGGGGAGGGGGTGAGAAGGCGCTGCATCAACAGCACAGATACTAGGAGTCAGTTGAAGGCAAATATCAAACTCCTTTATTTAATAACAGGGAAGGCCTTATATACCCTCCTCCCAGCACTCAGTCTGTCTCACAATCTGGTGGCATTGTGTGGTCGTCTCTCATTGGCTGGACACGATCAGGAACTCTGACAGCACCTGTTGCCCAGCCATCAGGCAGACTCCACATGATCAGGAACTCTGACAGTGACCAGGAACTCCGACATCACCTGTTACTACGCCCTCAGGCAGACTCCAGTTTGGCTCATAAGGAAGTAATTTATGTGCATGCCTTGGCAACTGGTCTGAGCCAATTCCCTGGACCCTATGGGCCTGTCCTACTACATATTAAGAGAACCACTACACTTGCAGATTTGAAAGCTGGCATGCAGAGTCTGTAAGAAGTCAGCAATCATTTTACATAAGATGGGAGAGATTGGTATTCCACCCAACAGGAATGTACTCAGTGCTGGCTCAGCCAGGCATTGGGTACAGATTACACAATGATGAATAGCATGCTCCAGCCTCAAGCAGCAACTGGAAGTGCTGGGGATGACACAGACACAGATGACACAAATGGCACCAAACACTATGTCAGAGTTAGACAGAGCAAGCTAAGAAAAGATGCACAGACAGAGACCATTTACTCAGACTAGAGGGTCTTCAGGATATTTCCAGAGAATGGCAGTCAATCATATGCTAAAATGATGATCTGGATCCACCCAGTAAACAGGGCAGAAAAGAGAGAACAGAAAAGTAAAGCAGAAGTGAGGATGTGGCGGAAATAAAAAGTAGTAAGTGGACCAAAAGCAATTAGGCATGGCCCCAGTGTAAAGTGTAAGGGGAGAAAGACAAGGGTCACAGAGGGGTTCAACATAAAAGAACTCTGACCTTCAGCTTGTTCAGGACAAAAGACAGTTACTAGAGGATTTTAAGCAGTGAGGGCAGGGGAGGGATCTGGGATCAACCAAGAGCTTTGGGTACGTCTGTGGGGATGTTTCCTGGAAGAACTACTCCTCAGAGTGGACAGTGCCTTCTGCTGGCTGCCCAGTGATAAGGAAGTCTGAGGAGATTGCAGGGCTGGCTTTGTCTGCTCACCTTCACTCCCTGCTGGTGAGTGCATGAACTCAACTGCTGCTGCTCTCCTTCTCTAACATGAGAACTAGCTTCCTTGGTCTTTCAAGATGGACTGAAGACCAACAGCCCTCCAGAAACCCTCCAGGGCTTCTTCAGTTCCAGATTGAGACTTTTGAAGTATCCAGTCTCATGGACAGAGTAGCTACCACATTCTCAGCCTCTTTAGCCTGCAGACCGCCATGGCTGGACTACCTGTCCTGGGCTGTGTAAACTAATCTAATAAATCCTCTTTGTAATCTATATTCATTCATTGGTTCTGTTCCTCTAGAGAACACTGACTAATGCAGTTGGTGCTGTGCTAAAGGAAAAAGTACACTGTGTCCAGTTGTCCTATTTTGGGCCATTTTAAGATGGATCACTGAGTTCAGATCATCATCACATCATCACATCAAGTTCTTATCTCAGCATTCCCCTATTTTCATAACTGGGGCTGGGCCTGACAGCTGCTTGGGTGATGCAGGATTTTTACAAAGAAGTATACAGATCCAAGAGAATACAAGAGCCCCACCACAGAGGTCCTAGACACTGTAAACTTCTAGATTAAAACAGCCTTCTCATCTTTAATTTGATGGGAAGCAATAAATGAAGCAATAAATCCACTTCACTCTTCAAAGCAGTTTGAACCGAGGCTTCTGTTTCCAAAAGCCCAAAGTTATTGCTTATCTCAAGGTATGAGAACTGTCCCATTCAAAGCTCTCTGGACTAGCTAAGGACAAAGGTCTTCAGTGTGGGGTCTGCTGGCTAGACTGTGTGGGATTCCTACTATGCTATGGGCCAACTATGCATGAAAGAATTCTGGGTAAGGCAGGTATTAGGGTTTGAATGGCTTCTCCAAATTCCATAAGAATGTTAGCCCTCAAAAGTCATAGTTAATGCAGTATGAGAGGTGAGATCTTTGGGATATGATTGGTCCTGAGGGTTCTTGCCTCATGAATGAAGTTATCCATCATGGATTAAGAGATCAGAAGACTAACAGGCTGTTGTGGAGCTGTGCTATAAGAAGGAATTCTCTCTTGGTCACCTGCACAGTCTTGCTAATCTGATGTCCTGTACAGTCTCAGTACTCTGTTACACACCAACCACAACCAACAAGTAGGTCGCTGTAGATGCAGCCCCTTGACCTTCTGCCTTTGAGATGGGCCTTACCTGGGCATGTACAATCCAGTGGGAGAGAACCTGTGGCCAGAATCTGAAGGAATTCTTCATATGGGTAGAATTATAGGTCACAGAATTGGAGTGAAAGGCTATAAAGGGATGGTTCTCTCTCACCCTCCAATTTCCAAATAACCATTAAGAGGCTTATAAATGCTTGGCCAGTGGCTCAGGCTTATTATTAACTAACTCTTACACTTGAATTAACCCATAATTCTTATCTGTTTAGCTATGTGGCTTGGTATCTTTTCTCAGTACGACATTCTCATCTTGCTTCCTCTGCATCTGACTGGGGACTCCTTGGCTCCACCCTCCTTCTTCCCATCATTCTCAGTTTGACTTTCCCACCTAATCTCTTCCTGCTCAGCTATTAGTCAATCAGCATTTTATTAACTATGAGAACAATGCACATTTACACTATACAAAGATTGTTTCACAGCATTTTCCCATTTTTGTCTAATAAAAAGGAAGGTTTTAACTTTAACATTGTAAGATTATATACAACAAAAGCAGTTATCAAGTAAGAATTATAATAATACTATCTAACCATTTGCATTTGGCAAAATTAGAGAAAATACTTAATTTTGTATCTTATCTTGCTGAGTCTGAAGTTTTGTATCTAATTTACTTTCTACTATAATTATAACTATCTAGTCTTCAACTCCATCAAAGACCCCAGAAGGATGAAATGTTACCTAATGACAGGGACCTTAAATTGCCTGGACAGTCACCTAAATTTCCTCTGCAACTTTGGGGCAATCCATCTCTGGCCTACAGGTTTAGCATGTCTGACAGATTTTGCTGTGAAGCAGGGAATTTTGAAGGACTGTCCTACCTTGTCTTGGCAAAGTTCAGCAGTCACCTTTCTTGTGTCCTGCTGGTCCAGTTTGGACAGTAACTGTCAGCAATTGAGGCAAGGGCAATTTCTTTGCCTACATGACTAGCTTTTGCCATAAAGAAAATAAACTCCATGTGGAGGTTCTTTGAGGCCCATCATCCTCTTCGAAATAATTGGTGCTGCCAGGAGCAGACATGTCTCACTATTAACAAAAGTCTAAGTTCTTAAAACATTTCAAGTGCCATATTCTGTAGGCCTTTGAAGGGTTTGAAGATTACCTATCTCTCTGAAATATATCTCTGTATGACCTTGAAACATATGAAACATGATTATACATTTGCCATTATTGATGACTATTAATCTGTGTTTCTTAATTATATATTGCATTTTTAAATGAGCTGCATAAACACAATACCCAAAACAAGAGTAGAAATATACATATAGTATAACAAAATTAACTTTAAATTTGTATCAATAAACCAAAATCCATACTAATGTAATACATGTAGGATTAATAGTTGTTTTTTTGAATTAAAGTAGATTCAATAATCTACTCTTTCATTTTATCATAATAATCTACCCTTTTCCCCATCATTTCTATATTATATTCCCCTTTCTTCTTTAGAAAGAGATGGACTATGACCGATAACAATTTATAACCATCCCCCTAAACAAAGACAAACACCCATAATCCATTTTTTGGAATGTGGCATAGTTCTCTAGACTACTTACTATTGATTGGGGACACTGGTAATCTTTTTGGGACCCTGGGGAAATTTAGGATAATTGTTGAGTTTTGGCTGTAGTATTCTGTGAGGTTTGATTATCTCAGTCAGTAGCTTTGAAGTTGTATTGAATGCTGGATTATCTGGGCCATCATTTTTATTGCATCTGGTCCCTTGTTCTGAAAATACACAAACTTTTAAGGGTAACATACATATCTGTATTAATACAAATATATAAACTATGTATTGTACATAAGCCAGACAAAGATAATTTTTATTTTATGTTTGAGCAGAGAAAATATACGTTACATGTCTTGTAGTTACTTTAGGTTTATTTTTCCACGTCTGTAGTTAGGATTTCAGGGTGCTTCCTTGATCAAACTTGATGTTCCTTAACTCAGAATGAATCCATAGCCTCTCATTTCCTGTAGAAATAAAAATACAACTTCTCCCCCAAAGTGGCATATCGTTTGGCTTAAATTTTGGAGTCAAGATATTTTTTAAATGTATAGGTTAGTTTAATATAGCAGTTTCCATAATCCAAGGTTTCTTGGTAGTTATTATTTGCTCATAGATAATCAAAATATATAAAGACAAAACATTAAATTATAGAACCCAGATCCTCTGTGTATTTTCAATTTTTATGTGACTTATCATATTTTCTTTACTCTATTTCTTTTTAAAGGATTTTCTCTACCCCTTTTTCTTCTCTCCTCCAAGCCTATGTATGTTTTTGAACACACTGTAAAATATTCAGAGGTTTTTTTTATTTTTATTTTTTTGCGTCTGAATCTGTCTTTATTGCATATCTCTATCATTTTCTCACCACATGAGCTTTTAAACTGGTAAGCAGGTGTGGCTAGGATCAAAGGGCAAGCTTTGGCAGCTGACTGCACCATTCCATGGTTCTGAAAGCCTAGCTTCATTGTAGAAGTCCTGGCAGGAGCCACTTTTAATGTACCAATTCTGGGGAGTTTGGGGGTCTACACTGCCAGTGCTCATAAACCTCATTTAAATGCTCAGTGGCAGAGCCTCTTAAAAGAGGTGCACATTTTTTGCCACTCAGGAAGCTGTCTCTTAAAGGAGCCATGCCTCTACTTGCTGCCAGCAAACAGACCCTACCTGAAAAAATGCTACTACCAAGAAGCTGTGCTTGACTCTCTTCTTTTGTGTGTTTAGAATCCTTTTATAAGCTTTCTCAGGTTTTATGTGGAAATTATTACCCCATGTTGAGTGCCATATGTAAACAGATGGTTCTCTCCCATCTGCCAGTTCCTGAATAAATACTCTGAGGCTTATTTATAAATGCTCAAGCAGTAGCTGAGGCTTATTACTAACTAACTGTTACATTTAAATTAACCCATAATTCTTATCTATGTTTAGCCACTTGGCTTGGTCCCTTTTCGCAGTATGACATTCTCATCTTGCTTCCTCTGCACCTGGGTGGAGACTCTTTGACTCCACCCTCCTTCTTGCCATCATTCACAGTTTGGATTTCCTGCCTAATCTCTTCCTACCTAGCTATTGGCCAATCAGCTTTTTATTAACAATGAAAGCAATGTACATTTACAGTGTACAAAGATTGTTTCACAGCAAAAGGCCTTTAGTCCTGGAGGCAGACAGGCTACAGCACTCCTGGCAATCCCTCTGCCTGTGAGGCCTATTATGACAATCTTTTCTGATAGCTTGAAGGCAAGGTGGCACCAAGCAATAGTATTAAGGGACAGATTTCCTAGATGCTAATGCTTAAAATCATTACACATTTGATTTGCTCTTCATTTGGTGGTAATGTTTCTTAAAAGGGTTTAAATTGTGTGTATATTTTAACTTTACTCTGCTGTAAGCTTTTTTCTATTCAGTGACCATTCTGTGCATTCACAATTTAAAATGAAGAACCCAGTATGTGTGTGTTTTCTTGCTGTGTTTGTGGAGGGCTGGAATTTTGATCAGGAGCTGTGTCAGATATAAAGGCTTGTTACTGTTCATCACAGGTCCATGTTCACACGTAAGAAACATAATCAAGAGCATCTGGATCCAGAGGTTCAGGCCTCATAACTTTTTCCACTTCTCAAGTGGCCTTTCTTTTGTTTGGTTCCTTTCTGGTATTGGGTTCTAATGTTTGGAATCAAGATATCTGCTAGAAACTTTACATTAGCACCTCATAACCTCCAATTGCAGTGGAAAAGTATGGGTTTTCTTTGTTTCTTTCTTTTTCTTTTTCTTTTTTAAAGAGTTCCAATAAGACTCCTGGGCCTACTGGGTCATGGCCTTCCCCTAAAGCAGTCCTGGGATGTGCTAAATGAAGGGGACAGAGACACATAAGTTTGGTTATCTTTCCAAACTACTTGTACAGAGGGAAGGGAGGCTGAGCCCAAAAGGAAAAGGAGATCTTTTTATCAGAACAGGAGTGCTGCATTAGCAAATTCCAATTTTTTTCCTTCGGGGTGTTGCAGGCTAAGATGACTAGGGAAAATCAGGTTCTGCTTTAGAAGAACCAAACCTTTGCATCTACAAAGTCAGGACTGATCAGAATACATTTAAAATGACACTAGTGGGTGGATGGGCGGGGGACTACAGAACACAACATAGCACTGAATTAAAAAAAAATCCATTAGCTTTTAAGGTTTTAAAAACAAAGGGCTTTTGACTCTCCAGTTTTACCGCATTATTGTTAACAATGTATCCTACTGGGTCTGGAAATTATGGTGATATTGAAGCAGAGGATCAAAACAACTGAAAGTAAATTAGCATAAAACCCTTACATCACAAACCATTGGGGAGTGTGAGGTCATCAGGGGCTGTGAATCCCTGCCAGCAGGATAGAAACAAAAGAATTTTCCTAAGAATTCTTAGGCTTTGTTTTCCTCTCACATTGTTAATTGAGCCAAATAATAATAGCACAGCAGGGGAAAATGATTTTCAGAGCTAGTGTAATTTTGTGATTCCTGTGCAAGACCATGTTTGGGCTCTGAGTCATATAGCCAGGTCTTCTAAACAGCTGAGATGTGGGTTTGCAAGTTGTGAGTAGATGTGTAGGCATTTGCACACTTTTTTCCAGGGACACAGTAATAGAGGAAAAGGCAAAGTTCAAGTGCAATATCTACAGGTTGTGAGAGTCATCTCAGTGATTGTGATGGTTAATAATGAGTGCCAACTTGACAGAGGCTAGAATTACTTAGAAGACAAGACTCCAGACACATCTGAGGGATTTTCTAGTTTAGGTTAATTGAGGCAGGAAGAGCCACCCTAACTGTGGGCAGCACCACTCCCTGGGTTGGGATCTCAGACTGTATAAAAATGAGAAAGCAGCTGGCCAAGACCATTCATCTCTTTCTGCTTCCTGAATGTGGAATCAATGACACAAGACATTTCAAATTCTCTTGCCACACCTCCCCCATCTGCAGTGTTAAGAGTTATGATTAGGGAACCAAATAAACCGTTTGTCTTAGTTAGGATTTCTATTGCTGTGAGGAGACAGCATGACCACAGCAACTCTTACAAACGAAAATGTTTAATTGGAGTGACTTGCTTATAGTTTCAGAGGTTGAGTCCGTTGTTATAGCTAGAAGCATGGTGGCACAGGCAGACATCAGGCTGGAGAAGGAACCCAGAGTTCTACATCTAGATTGGCAGGCAGCAGAAAGAGAGAGATACTGGGCCTGACTTAAGCATTAGAAATCTCAAAGCCCATCCCCAATGATACATTTCCTCCGATAATGCCACACCCACTCCAACAAGGACACATGCCCTAAGCCTTTCAAATAATGCCACTCCCTATGAGCCTATGGAGGCCATTTTCATTCAAACCACCACCCCCTTTTTCCCTCCTTGTTTGTGCCAGGTGCTTTGTCATAGTAACAAGAAACACATCTAATACAGTGATAAAGTGAGAGAGAGAACCTTCCCCTAAGGGGTCCTGGGAGAGCCCAAGTTACATTTTAAGTCTTACTGTGCCTGAAAGATTCATGAAACAAAATGCCTCTGATCTGTAAGCCCCTTTCCCAAGGACAGATAGTTCCTGACATGGTGAAGGCTATTGCTTATGGGAGGTAACAAGCCACATGTCTTCACTCCCCTAAACAAGTTTGTTTGATGCAACTACATGGGATATGCTTGATCAAATGTGGGCAGAAGTTCCAAGACAAGAAATACATCATGATGTATGATTGCCCCTGACTGGACCTAATAGGAAATAGTTTATGCCACTGCAAACTGTGACTTGGAGCCATTTTCTGAGAAACCAGACTTGAACCTAGCCAGAGAATCTATCAATCTGGCCAGTATTTAATTAAAGCTTGATTCAGATTTGTCTTTAAACTGTGGTAGTGGTCTTATTCTCAACTGGTGGGATTAACAGTCCATGGCTGGATCCACTGTGGATGGGTACAGTGGCTACACTCCAGCAGCAGTGGTGTGGAGGAATACTATGTCTAAAAGCATTGTCTGGAACCAAACGACCTGCTAAAATCGGTATTAGTCAGCTTTTGTGATGATAAGAAACATCCCCTGAGTCTTAGCTATTTACACAATAAGCACCACTTTATGGCTCACGGTTTGTGGATCGGGCTGCTGCTCTGCCAGACAAGGTTGCTGCTGCTATGTCTTCTCACTCCAGGACAAGCTGGAAGGAGCTCCCTGTGTGCTGTGCCCAAGACAGAGCCCCAAGGCTAAAGGTAGCAAGTGGTAGCACATGATGCACCTCCAAGTCACCACATGGACTGGCTTAGTATCAAGTCTGTATTCTACAAGCTAAGGAAAGTGTCTAATAGTTAAGGTTTCTATTGCTATGAAAAGACACCATGACCACAGCAAGTCTTATAAAGGAAAATCATTTAATTGGGGTGGCTTACATTTTCAGAGGTTTAGTCCATTATCATCATGGTGTGGCTTGCAGACAGACATGATGCTGGAGAAAGGAGCTGAGAGTCCTACATCTTGATCCATAGGCAACAGGAAGTGGCCTGACACACTGGGTGTTGTTTGAGCATATATGCAACCTCAAAGCCCACCCCCATAGTGACACAATTGCTCCAACAATGCCATACCTACTCCAACAAAGCCATACCTTCTAATAGTGCCACTTTCCCACGAGCTTATGGGAGCCAATTGCATTCAAACTACCACAGCAAGCAATAAGGCCAAGTCCAAACTTATTGATGTAAGATCCTAACAAGACTGTGGAGAGTCACATCACATAGAATGAATACTAGAGTTTACCTCAGTCTGACTGCTCTGCCACTCACTTTCTGGTGGCAGTGAATACATTATTTAAGACTCAGTTTGTTTCATGGGGAGACAACACTGTTTGCTTGTTTATAGATTGTATTCCTCACTTTCCTTGTTATTGTGACACAATACTCATCAAAAGCAACTTAGGGAAGGGCGAGCTTATTTTGGTTCTCAGTTTGAGAGGAATCCGTCTTTGTGGTGGGGGAGGGACAGTAGCAGGCACATGAAGTATCAGGTCACTTTGTGTCCACAGTCAGGAAACAGAGAGAGATGAATACTGGTACTCAGCTCTCTTTTTCTTCCCCCTTTTTATTTAGGCCAGATCCCCAGTCCATGGGATGGTGTTAGTTTGTGTCTACTTTCCTCAGCTAACCCCTTTAAAGACACACTTAGAGGGGTGTCTCCTAGGTGATACCAGTTCTAGACCCCTTGACCATGGAGATTGACAATCACACAGAATGAGGGCTCAATCAGAGGATGCATGTACAAAGCATGGTAGTGCCTTTTGAGAGAATATGTGTTTGGCAAAAGAAAGTTTCCATTGTATTATTGTTAATCTGAAGCACTGTATTATAGGCAAGGCTTGTGATGAAGGCAAAGACCAGCGCTGGTGAGAAGGCAGGATAGAGAGGCTTAGGTTTGGTGGACATAGGACAGAAGATGGAATTAAATCAGGTTATAGAGTTTAAGGTGGTAAGAAGATAAGGGCGCATCAGACCCAATGTTCATAAATGCTATACAATAGAGAAACAAAGGAGTGCCTGATGAACAATGAGTTCAAGCCCTTCCCCAACAGGCTTGCCATGGTCTGAGGAAGGCTGAGGCTTCAACAAACTCAGTTGGTCACCCAGCTTCCTGCAGAACCGGAAGACTGGAGACCCCTGAAGATCACACCTGCCAAGCCTCACTCCTTGCAAGTTCTGCCCATCGATTCTCCTCTGGCTACTACCTCCTCCACACTGCTCTGCAGCCCCTTTTGCAGAACCTGCACCCCCTTCCCACCATCTCCAGTGTTCCTATGGTACTCAACACTAATCACATCTGACCACCCCTGCCATCCCTAGGTAGGGCTGTCTGTCTTCCTCACAGCCTTTCTGCTACATCACAATGTACAACACTCCCTCCCCAGTTAATCTTTTACCTCTCTTCCCTGCTACCATTCCTTGAGGACCACAGCTTCTCTTGCTCTGGGGTTTCCTTTGCAGCCAAGTCCTGCCTCTATGATACTCCAATAAATGAGGCCTGGTTGATATTTTATCCTTGAGTATCCTGGCCAGCAGTCTGGGGAAGCTGTAGAGACCTGGTCTCACATTCAATATGTCTACTGAGAAATTATATCTGAGGGCTTATGAAAGGTGAGTTACTTTGAAAGTATACTCTGTGTTCTGCCCCAGAGCAGATTATGCTAGTTTATCAAACTACTCTAGTAATTCTGAAAACAGAACTCTGTATGACATAATGTCAGAGACACAGTGGGTTTGCTGCCATTTTCAGGAGAGTTGAAGCAGAATAATCACAGCATGAGACGGGAAGTAAAGCATGGTATGGTACTGAAGTCGGCACCCTCATGGAGGAAGCTTCTTCTTCAGAGCAGGAGGCTATGCTATTGCCCTGTTCTTCCACATTGTGGCAGGACATAGCAGGGATGAATATCCTTGACTGAGAAGTTAAGATCTGCTTGCAAGGCCTGTGCACACATCTAGCAGGGGTCATCAAAGGCAATGGGGCCTCAAGCCTGGCCCCTCATGTCAGTATGGCCCCCTAGAGCATAAAAGCTATTCTCAGAATAGGGACAAGACAGGAAAGAATGGCTGCAGAGGCCAGGCTTTGTCTACCTCCTGCCTTACCTTCCTTCCTGCTGTCTCTGACCCTCTCACCTTCTCAGCTTCACATTCACAAATTCTCAAAGTGTCAAAGTCCATAGGATACTGAAGCCTGGCTAGACTCCAGAGTCTAGTATTGTTTTTGTCTTTGTGGGTCCTAAGAACTCCTCCCAAGGGGGATGGATCTCAAGCTGTGAAATATTGTCAGCAGGGGCTTTTCCCAACATATTTTCAGCATATAGTTTAAACACACAATCTTCTAAAATTATACAGGATTTGTCACCAATTTGGCATCTGTGAGTTACCCATGTGATCTGTACACCTTATACCAAGCACAAGGCATGTTAGGCCAAAGGGATTCCAGCCTCTTCCTCTTTCTCAATCAGCCAACACTGACCACCTGCCTGTGGGAGCCCACAATGACTCCAATTTGTGACTTAATTCCATTTTGACTCAAGGTCAGGGAGTTCAAGATTGTCTTTGCTCCTTAAGGCTGGATAACAGGATATTGGCCAAAGGTGTGGTTGCCAGAAGTCTTGAGAATTAAGGAGGTGTTTATGCTTGTTTATTCCTTGAACCATGGTGTCCTTGAAAGGGTGAGGTCTTTTGCCCCCCTTGCTTTGAGTATAAAAAGGCTGTGATAAATAAACTTGGGGCTGCTGCAATATTGACTGTGAGTCCCCCCGAACCTATTCTGAGTCTCTGTTTCTGTTTTTCTTAGCTGTTTTTTTCTCAATTCTCACTCCCCTATTCAAGACTATTGAATAGGTCAGGCGGGACCCAACACATGTCACCTAAATAGAGCAGACTCAGTTAAAGGCACCACAAGTGAAGGGAGTGCTTGGATTAATGTCAAAAGTGGAAGTACAGTGAGTAACCTAGGAGTAAATTGTAAATATGGGACAGGGTAATAGTAGACAGCTGTTTATACATTTGTGTAAAGATGTTTTAAAAGCCAGAGAAGCTAAGGTAGGATAGCAGCAAGTACAGAAATTTTTTGAGTTTTTGGAGAGGCTGTGCCCTTGGTTTCTGGAACACAGGACCTTAGACACAGACACATGGGGGAGAATTGGTGTGAAAATATGACAGCATTATGATGTTCATGGGCCTGAAAAGGTCCCGATGGATGCTTTTCATCTGTGGGTACCAGGATAGTTTGGATTTGTGCCCTGAATGGCAGAAGGGTGTTTCCCCCATGACAAAAGTGAAGCAAAACACTCCACACTACCAGAGGAGGTGCTAGACACAGACATCTTTACAAAAGTGTTTAATGATGATCAGTTCAATCCTGGAGATGAAGCTGAGCTTGAGGAGCAGAAACATTGTGATGAGACTAAGGAGGAGCTGAAGGACTTGCAATATTTACTAGTTTCCCTTTCACAAAAATTGGAGGGTCTGCAGGTCTCCTCTTCTCAGAAGGGCACTCCTCTTCCTACTGTAGTTGCTGAATTAGATCCGCTTGGGGTGCCATCTATCAAAGTGGAAAAATTGTCTATGATTGCTATGGTGCAAAGGACTCCTGGAGCTTGGCAAACACTTGCCGTTAGTCATACCATCTCCCCTGCAAGCTAGTGTTACAGAAGCAGCTAGCAGAGGGAAGGATGTACAAGGATTTCAAATGTTCCCAGTAACACGAAGACTCCAGGGTAATATTGTATGAGTGCATGCACCGATTCCATTTAAACATCTCAAGGAATTAAAAATGGTGTGCTCTCAGTATGGGCCTACTGCACCCTTTACACAATCTCTGCTTGAAAACATGGCTCTAGAAGCCTTGCCTCCCAGGGATTGGAAACAGATGGCCAGAGCTAGCCTATCAGGAGGGGATTATTTGTTGTGGAAGACTGAATTTGTGGAGCAATGTCAAGCCACAGCTGATTTAAATCAGGCCCAACAAATTCCCATTATTTTTGATATGCTTGCTGGAGACGGCATTTATCAGGAGACAGATCAGCAGTTAAATTCTGATGTGGTAATATATGCCCAGGTTAATGCAGCTGCTAAGAAAGCTTGAACTAAACTTCCATCTACTGGAAGGCAGACCAAGGACTTGTCAAAAATAATGCAAGGACCTGAGGAATTATTTCAGGACTTTGTCTCTAGGCTAATGCAGAAAATAAGCAGGTTAATTGGGGATACAAGAGCTGAGCTTTTGCTTGTTAAACAGCTAGCCTATGAAAATGTTAATGCTACCTATCAGGCTGCTTTGAGACCTTTTAGCAAGAAGGGCAACATCTCTGATCATATTCGACTTTGCTGGGATGTTGAGCCTTTGTGTACTCAGGGGTTAGCTATGGCTGCTGCATTACAGGGAAAAAAAAATTAAGGATGTTCTCTTCTAACAAAGAATAGCCCAAGGCAAGGGAGAGCTATGTGGACTCCTGGAAGTTGCTTTGGTTGTGGTCAGATGGGCCACCAGGTCAAGCAGTGTCCTGATAAGGGAAAAGGCATAGGGGCAAATAAGGAACCTGGATTGTGCCTGAGATTTAAGAGAGGGAAGCATTGGGTTAATAAATGTATAGCAAAGAAGGATGCCCAGGGGAATTCTCTGCAGGGAAATGGATAGAGGGGCCAGCTCCAGACCCTGAGACAGTGTTATGGGGTACTTCAGCAGTTTGTCCCTCCACTAGGAAATCCATTCTGGACCTCTACAGGGCAACCCCAGGCAGTGCAGGATTGGACCTCAGCTCTTCAATCTACATGGTTTTTAACTCCTGAAATAGGAGTGCAAGTCATCCTTACTAGCGTATATGGGTCTTTCCTGAAAGGCAATGTATGGTTATTGCTGGGGAAGAGTAGTACCACCATGCAGGGTGTCTTTGTTGCTCCCAGAGTGATTGATGCTGATTATGTAGGAGAAACCAAAGTTATAACTCAATCACCTAATGGAATTTCTGTGGTAGAGACAGGCCAGAGACTTGCACAATTAATTTTACTTCCCTGGGTGCAAACAATAAATCAGGTTAAAAGAGATAAAAGAGAAGAGGCGGATTTGGTTCATCTGATGCCTATTGACTACAGGCCATAGTTCCACAGCACCCAGAGTTCACTTTGTTTATAAATGAAAAGAGCTTTCCTAGTCTTCTAGACACTGGTGTGGAAGTGTCTGTTATTACTGTCAGTCAATGGCCTTCAATGTGGCCAAAGATAGAAACTATTACACAGCTGTAAGGGATTGGTCAAACCCAGAGTCCTAAGCAAAGCAGCAATAAACTTTCCTGGAAAGATGAAGAAGGTGATGAAGAAACTTTTTGGCCATACATTGTTCCTCACTTGCCTGTAAATTTCTGGGGTCGAGGTGTTGTGCGCCAAATGAGAGAGTATTTGTATAGCCCCAATGCAGTTGTTGCTAAACAAATGTTTCAACAAGGACTGTTACCTGATCAGGGGTTAGGAAAAAACAGTGATGGCCAAGCATCACCCTTGCTTCCTCAAGAAAGGTCTAATAGAGCTGGATTAGGCTATTCTTAGGAGGCATCATTGAGCAGCCTGTACGCCATGCAGATCCTATATTTTGGAAATCTGATGATCCTCTGTGGGTGGATCAATGGTCCCTAACAGAAGAAAAAATATAAGACACCCAGCAGTTAGTACAGGAACAGCTGGATGGTAGCAATCTGCTGCAGATAGATTTTGATATGATGACACTTCAGCAACTTTGCTCAGGTAAAATGGAAAGATCCTTGCACTGGATTATGGAAGGGCCCCTGTTTTAATAATGGGAAGAGCACATGTTTCTGTTTTTTCACAGGAAGAAAATGAAGCTCAATGACTGCCTGAGTGGTTGTTACAGTATGTGGATCAGAAGAATGCCAGCCCTGATGGTATTGTAGCTGCTGATGCTCCTTCCGATGATTTGGAGTGAGATTTACTGAACTTATGTTCCTGATCCTCCAATGTTTCATTATGAAGTCTGGGAAGGGAAGCAGATTATGGTAATGGTTAATGATTCCCAGCTTCTTGATAGACCTACTGCCCAAATTTCCTAGACCTCTTGTATCTTGAGACATGGAGGTCACCTTTGAAAGTATGGCATTCATCTGTTTTTTCCTGGAGGAAGTGGAGGCCTGGAGAACAGGTGCCTCAGAGATTTCCTCCATATGGGAAAGAAACTCATTAGAGCAATCAAACACTATTATGGAGGCAATGTGTGACTAAACCCCCTCTTCAGTATGACATCACTGGAATTCAGAGACATGTGCTAGACTGGTTGGGAAATCAAATTGGAGGTACTGAAGAGGCCCTCAGGCTGATAAGGAGGTGTTGCTATAAAGATTTTGCTGCTAGTACTTGGTGCTCAGGGACTAGAACAGCTCAAGTGTATCTTTGGAAGTTTGTGGCAGCAATGCATTGGATTTTAGGAGAGGGAAAAGAAAAGGTTCAGAATTATGGAGCTACTCATACCTCTCCCACCAAAAAAAAATTTCTTGTCCATTGATTTAATCAAAATTATGAGATTGTAATTTAACCAATTGTGTGTTCACTGTTAATTATACTATAACTATGGTGTTCACCTGTTAATGCTTGTAACCTCTTCTATTTACAATGAAAGTGTTACTGGCTGGAAAAAGGTAGAGAGAGGAATTTGGTATGATACTAATGAGTCCTTAGATCTGATGCAGTTGCATCAGGAGATTACTGATTTTTAAAAAGGCAAATTTGGACTTTGGTGCAGCTAAAACCACTGTAGACATCCTGGACCAATTTAAAAAGGCCATTTTATCTTAGTCATCCTTTACTCCTTTATTAGGAGGTATTGCAGCCATGGAAACATGTGTATTGCTAGGCATTATTTGCTTACTTATGATTATCATGCTACTTGTGAACTCTCAGTGGAAAGCTGATTCAGAGTTCCATAGAGTTAAGCTCTGCACCCTCCCTTGAAATTTTCCAGAGGTTAGTACTCGAAGACAGGAAAGTCCTTTTTACCACCTTTCAACCTACGACAGGGCATGAATTATGAAATTCACGTGCCAAAGACAGGTAAGACTGGATGATTGAAAAAGTGAATCGAAGACAGACACAGTCATCTGAGGGGTCCAGAGGACCTTTAATAAACAAACAAACAAACAAACAAACAAATAAATAAATAAATAAATAAATAAATAAATAAATAAGGAATTGTGGGATCCCATAGTGACTCCACTTTGTAGCTTGATTCCATCTTGACTCAAGGTCAGGGAGTTTAAGATTGTCTTTGCTCCTTAAGGCTGGATAACATGATGTTTGGCCAAAGGTGTGGTTGCCAGATGTCTTGAGAATTAAGGAGGTATTTATGTTCTTTGAACCATGGTGTCCTTGAGAGGGTAAGGTCTTTGCCCCCCTTGCTTTGGGTATAAAAAACTGTGAGAAATAAACTTGAGGCTGCTGCAGTATTGACCAAGAGCCCTCTCAAACCTATTCTGTGTCTCTGTCTCTGTTTTTCCTAACTGTTTTTTCTTCTTACTCCCCTATTCAGGACTATTCAACAGGTCAGGTGGGACCTGACACCTGCCCATGTGTTGGGATCTATCTAAAGGTTTCATCATTCATATATGGATGAGATATAATCCCTGTTTCCAGAGAGCTCACAACTTATTCAGGAAAACAAACAGGATTAGAAAATAGCATTACAGCAGTTATTGTAAAGGTGTATCTTTTCAGGAGAGCTTGTGGCTGAGTGTTGTATTAGCCCAGTTCTGGTTACTATAATGAAATATCTGGTGCAGGATAGTTTTTATAAAGAGGTATTTAGTTCATAGATTTAGAGACTCAAGAGCATGGTGTTCATATCAAATCAGCTCTTGTGAGGGTTTCTTGGATGCACCACATCTGGCAAGGGCATGTGTGTGAATATGGTATGACTTTTCTTCAGCAGAATTGAATAATGTTTATTTACTCTAGATAGAGAGGGAAATTAAAAAATATGATTCCAACCATGTGTAGTTTGGCAAGCCAATGAGTTTAATTAGGGTGTTATATGGGAATATGGACAGCTTACACCAAGTGTTGTCCAAGCCACCCCACTGCAGCAGAGTCTTGATTCAACTCCTAATAATAGTTAAACACATATATTCTTTAGGGAGCGTAGGGATCTCATTTGCTTTGTTAGCCTCACATACCCATTTCCATGATAAAATGATAGTTGGCCTGCTCATGTGAAGTGCTATGATCACAGCTGCTCTAATTTCAAGATGGCAATGGCCATGGCATGCCTAGAGGACAGGGTTCAATTGTAAGGGAATGTCATCTCTCCATGTGAGAAGCCAAAGAGGTTGGTAATCCCAAAGTGTTGTTAACTGTTTATTATTATCCGCAGTGGCTGCCCCTTAAGCATGGCTGTCCTAATCAGAGATTGCAACTCCATTGCTACCAGCAGTGGTCCTGCCTCCAGGCCCACAGCCTGAGGGGATTCTGTTCCTTCAGGCACTGATTCTTTCAAAGCTACTAAGGGAAACTTTATTTAAATCTGAAGAACTCATGGTTTAGGATGAATTCTGCTCACTCAGAGAGGCTGAATAGCAAGTAGCTAATCTTCTCCCTTTGCTGGTATCTTCCAAAAAAATTCAGTGTCCTTCTCTAAGCCCCCATTTAAAAAACCCTTGCTACCTGTGGTTCCTCCTTACTACTTCCTATCAGCTACTTGCTGACTCAGCCTCCTGCTCACAGGTTAATTTTATTTGATCAAATCCATCTTTGAATTGTTAACAAAAGCAGTAGGAAAAAAATGCAACACACTTTAAAATAATATTCCACAACATCAAAGTCCCTTCTTGACCCAATGACCCAAGGACCTTTGAAAAATACATTTAAACCATGTCCAGCCTATACCAGGTAGAATCCTAAAGAAGTCAATTTAGAATGCAGCTGGAGGTAGCCCAGACAAAAGGAAGCACATGTACAAGGGCAAAGTGACTCCACAGAGTGCCACATTTTCAGGGTCTGTTGGAAAGCCCTGTTGGCCAGAGGTTGCAGTCTACCATGTCCAGATAGCTCTCTCAGAGCTCAGCAAAATGTGGAGGGCTCCCTCCACCACTGAGTGAGGACTTCCTGCTCTCTAATGAACCTTATTTGGAGAATGTCTGTAGGTCTGGATGCCTGACTTATCTCAAGTGTAGCCCTTGACACAGTTCCTTGCAAGAGCTTTCCCCCTGCTGCCCATATGGTAATCAGACATTGTGCTAGGAGCATGTGATAGGACTGTGCTGTCACATATGATAAATAGGCATTGTAATAGGAGTTCTGTGATAGGAGCATGCTGCCTAATGCAAATTAGGTGATGTCCCTGTCCTATATATCTCCCTCACTCTGGAATAAAGCTAACTGTAACATTAAAGCTCTCTCCTGGAAGGTGCTCACAGGCCAGACAAAGCCCTGCTTGCTGTTTCTGACCCCTTTGCCCTCATTGCCCTGTGACCAATGGCCACAGCGAAGGAAAGGAACCACAAAGGTGCTGAAAGTAGCTCATATATAAGTATTATGCTAAGAAGCATTGCTATGTTATGGACTCCAGACAGGTATTAACCAGGTTGTGGAGGGTTCTGCGTACATTCTAAGGAACTTGCATTCAAAGCTGGGGGGGCTGGGAAGCCAAGGAGAGGCAGAGACATGAACTGTCATCCCCTGTGGCAAGAGGGAACCAGCAGCAGGTCAGACCTACACCCACACTGTCACAGAGTACAGGACTGCCTCGGAGGCTCTTCAGCCACAATGCACGACCGCACTTTCTTTACAGACCTGCAAGCTTCTGTATTGCCAAACTCCATATCAACACAAGAGGGCACCAAGATGGATGCTCCTGAGCCCCAGGGTGGATAATGCTAGGCAGTGCAGGGGTGCCTCATGTTTTCTTCAGTACTTCTCTAAAGAACTGAGACTCCTTAATGTCCACTGCCTGGCACCATTTCATTCCAAACGTTCTTGGGAGCACCTGGGCCAGGGTGAATTCATTGACATAATGGAGGGCAAGAACTACCTACCCACATTTGCCAGGGGTGGGAGGGAAGAGAAGCTGAGGTGCAAGTATACTGGATGATTTTATACCTCTTGCCTTAATTGCTTTTCCTCCAAGGAATCACCATGAATCAGTGGGGATGTCAGGGAAGGCTTTGCATTTACCTGTTCTGGGCAGAGCCAGGATCTCATTCTTAAGGGACTACTCTGGGCTTCACTAAGAGATCAGGAAGTTGTTGTGATATCATTGTGCTAGGCAATCACCACATAGGAAGGCCAGCCTAAAAGGGAACCCTCTGAGAACTCTCAAAGGAGGAGAATCAGGGTTTCTGATCAGGGCTTCATAGCCTCCTTTAATCATGATCACTACACTAACTGTAAATATTATACATGCATCATACACAAAGTACTATGTACCATTGTAGTCTTCTGCAATATTAACTTATTTAATTCTTATAATTCTTGAAGGCAGCTGAAAACCAATACCCTTTTTATATTCCTCCCAGTGACAGTCATGATTATTTCTGAGCATAGTCACTGGACATTCCTGTGATCATGACTTCAGGGGTTGGAGGCTTCTCACATTCTTTTTTTTTTTTCCTTTTTTTTAATTAAGAAAAATTTTCATTCATTTTACACACCAATCAAAGATCCCTGTCTTTCCTCCTCCTGCCTCCCAGTCACCCCTCCAAACCCACCCCCTACTCCCTCCCACAAGAAGGCAAGGCCTCCCATGTGGAGGCATATCCAGTAGAGGCAAGTCCAAGCCCTTCCCCCTGCTTCAAGGCTGCAGGAGGTGTTCCATCATAGGTAGTGGGCTCCAAAAAGCCCACTCATTCACCATGGATAGATTCTGATCCTACTGCCAGGGGGCCCCCCAAGCAGATCAAGCTACACAACTGTCTCCCCATGCAGAGGGCCCAGCCCAGTCCCATGCAGGCTCCATAGCCGTTGATCCAACTTTGATGAGTTCTCACTAGTTTGGTTTGGTCGTCTCCACAGGTCTCACTTTCTTTGCAGTGCCCAGCTCAGTTAATCTCAGCAGTAAGGTCCAGTGTCTTATCTTCAGGCTAGCCTGGCATCCATGCTATGCCTGGAGTTTGTTCCATGATTGGGACTCCCACAGAGTTGTTGCTAATTCTAGTAAAAAAAAAAAAAATCCAGCCCTGTTGCCAGTTCCAAACTCATTACAAAAGCTGGGCTTTTCAGTGATTTCAGCTATGGACACGATGGACTGGGACCACACACTAGCTGAGGATTGGTGTAGCAGTCTTGAAGGGCTGGCTGACAAATAGAGGACTCTCCTATAGCCCCACTGTATAGAAAGCATCTTGGAGATCCCAGTGCTAGGTACTGAGTCTGAGGGGACAGTTCTATGTAAGCATCCAGCTTACTGGAAGAATTATCTCTGGAATAACTTCTTGCATTCTACAGAACAGCTGAAAACTACAGCTAGTAACAGCTAATTGATATGTCTTAACACAAAGAAATGATACATATGTCAATTATCCTCTTATGATCATTACACATTGAGCACATGTATTAAACACGTGTATTAAATGTAACTCATGAATACATGCAATTACTACATGTCAATTGAAATATGTGTTTAAAAGCTTGTCTCTCTGGGGTAAGGAGGGCAGGAAGCAGTTGCATCCTCATAGATCATCAGCCCCCTTGCTTGAGAACATATTCATGTATCGAGAAAACAAAGAATTATAAGAATAAACTATGGGGCATTGCCATGCTTGACTGTTAACCTATGAAAGCTGGCAAGAAAGCCATGTAAGAAAGCAGGCTGGTGTGGGAGTCAGCAGAACTCCAGGCTCCTGGGAAGGTACCAGAACAGGAGGTGATGGGCAGCTGGGTCAGGGGAAATGGGGTGTCTTAGTTAGGGTTACTATTTCTGTGATGAAGCACCACGATCAAGAGAAATTTGTAGAGGACGGTATTTATCTCATTTATATTTCCATATAATAGTTCATCATCTAAAGCATTTAGGGCAGGAAACTGGAGGCAGGAACTGATGCAGAGGCCATGGAGGAGTCCTATTTACTTATGTTCATGGTTTGCTTAGCCTGCTGTCTTATAGAACCCAGGGCCACCAGCCCAGGGTTGGGACCACCCAAATGGGCTGTGCCCTTCCACATCAATCACTAATTAAGAAAATGCCCCACAGGCTTACCTATAGTCTGATCTAATGGAGAAATTTTCTCAAATGGGGTTGCCTCCTCTCAGATGACATACAATTACCCAGCACAGGGGTATAAGGAAGAACAGCAGTCAGAGCTTTCAGGTGAGCCACCTTGAAGAAGGTAAGAACCAAGAGGTCAGAGGCTGTGAAGTCCAAGGCTAGATAGAGAGGCCCAAGGCACTACCCCAGTGTCAACACCAGTCAGCCCATCACTCCAAATACTCACAGAGTTTGGAATCATATTTTTTCAGACCCTCCTGTTCTCCATCTGCTTTTCTCCTTTCCCTGTACATATTAACATACTGAATAACATTGACTATAAAATCTATATAGTGGGATTGGGGATTTAGCTCAGTGGTAGAGTGATTGCCTAGCAAGCACAAGGCCCTGGGTTTGATCCTCAGCTCCAAAAAAAAAAAATCTATATAGTATCTAGTAAGTGCCAGGCCCTCTGCTAAACATTTATGATCTCATGTAAGACTGACAACAGACATTCTTATTTGGTAGGATCTATGATTGTGTGTCTAAAGAGTTGACTAATATGGCTTAAATAAATTTAGCAATTTGTTCAAGGATACATACACAGCTCAGAAAGAATCAGGTGAAACATAAATTCAGTGGTCAGACTCTGGAGCCCTGAGTTTCCAATGTGAAAAGATCCACTTCTGAGTTTGAGTCAGTGGAGGGTTGCCTAGGGCTGCTTCAGAAATCAAGCAGAAGGCAAAGTCGGGCTCTTGCCCGCCAGTCCATTCCAGCTCAGCACTCTATGTGGTACAGGCCTCCAGGGAGGCAGTGACCACAAGCTAAGAAACACTGACTCTGCCTTCACAGGGATAGCAAACACATAGGCCTATGGGCTATGGAAATTGAGCGATTTTTCACTTAAAATCATCTGAAAACAAACTTTGATGTCTTCAAAATTATATATTCATAGAACATTTCTAGACTGTGGGATAGGACTAGATGGTAATGATTTAATTGATGGTTTAGTGTGTAGATAAAATGAGTGTCCTGAATCCTCCTCATAATTATCTCTCTGAGGAGCCCTGGCAGTTGTAATTACTGTCTGAGGCCAAAGTTACAAACCAGTTGTAGTTTTAAAACAAAATATGTTGCAGCCTCTGCAGGATCTTTAAGGAAAAGTCGGTCACCTCCAGTACAGGCATCCCCGTAGGGCCAGTCAAAGAGGGAGTGGAGTAGAGCCTTGGAAAGGGGATGTATCCTCATAGTTTTCCTGAGTCCCTGCCCACCACTGTCACTGTGCACTGCTCTGTCCTCTCTTCCTCACCAGAGGACATCTTTCCTCTCGCTCTTTGTTTTGCCAGGAAGAGTTCTCAGTTCAGTTAGTAGATACTACTAACACTGTGCCCTAAAGGCTGGACCATAGACTCAACAACATGGGGGCATTTCTTATGTCAACTCAGCAGTGGTGCTGGAGCCCTTACATTGAGGAAGACCAGTGGCAGCACGACAATTGCAAGTCTGTACCCTGTTGGTGACCCATAGATCAAATTAGACTCTCTGTCTATACTTGGTCAGAACAGACAAGAATGACTGCCTCTACAGATCCAGTGAGTTGAATCATTCCCAAATTCTTTTCAAAGGTTATTGTTTAGATAGTTATGCAAAACATTATGTGTTCATTCAGCACCAACCACAGAAATCTGGAGATGAATAGAAATGAATGAATTATTCTGGTGAGCCTCTGAAAGCTGATATTGGTTCGTCATTTTAAAGATTCTTACCATTTTATACCTAACATCTTCACTAAAAAAAATCAGCCCTTGAAATTTGTTATTTTTCCATGTTGAATGCATAATTAGATATATTTCACTTTCACCTAGTCTCAGGTTAAGCTCATCACAACTACCCTCTTCCTCTTTAGCATTTTAAGAATTGTTTTCATGGATAAGACAATATTCTGGGTACTATAGAAAGACTAGGTAATTCCATGATATACAGTGCAGACATGGTGCCTGTAACCACACTGGACTGTGGCTTTTGGGTTATCCTGCACTTGACCTTGAATTCAGCAACTATCTAATCTGAGACATCAGGAGCTTCATCTAGAGATGAATAGTTCGGGGATAAGTGCACATGCTATAGTTGAAGAAAGTGTATATGAGCCACTAACTTAATAGCTGAGCTGGACAGAGACACTTGCCCCTGTCAACTCTACAGTCTCTCAGGCATTCAGCATTCCTGGGGAGCCTTCCATGCTCACAGGTTGTGCTTCTCTGTGACTCATTCATAGTATACCCCAAAATATAGGTCCCGAGTTCTATCCTTGCCACACAGAATTCTTGCTAGGTATGAGTCAGACAGAACACAGCACAAGGTAACATCATAACTGTTATTAAACAAACTCTCTACTTAGCTGTATGGATGAAATCAGCATGTGCCTTAGTCTGGCAGAGTGTCAGGCACCTGTTCAGAGAAATTTGTTTTATTCAGAAAATGAGTCTTAAAATGCTATAGAGAAAGAAGGTGGCTATGAAGACCATAAACATGGACTAAAGGAAGGCCAAAGACTTCCAACCCTACCCTCAAAGGGGAAAGGGAGGTCAATTTCAAGTGTTCTCTTTTAAGTGAGGATGTTGGACAGTGGAATGATGAGAAGCTACAAAATGATGAAGTCTCAGCTTCCATGGGTACACCAGCAGAATCCATTCATGCCATCCATTTTGTTTGTCTCCTCTCACGCCACCATTTTTCTTCTTTATTCTTACTGGATCACACATTTATTCCTCAGTGCATGAACCTTGTATGGCTGTGGTTGGCCCTAAATATTTATTGGAAGAATGCATTTATAAACCCAAGAGGTACTTGCACTGGTATCAATGGCCAGGGGAGGGCAGCAAAGGGTAGCAGAGTGATGGCAGCAGAGCTCCCCACCCTCTGCCTCTTCCTCCCAGCTATGTGCTCTTTGGTAGATAGATGCTTGGCATTGATGCAAGGGTCCCATAACTCACGTTGACTATTTGTGGACATTGAGGGCAATAGGACTGGAGAAAATTGCTGACAAGTGTCCATTGAATCTTAGTGTTATAAAGGAGGGAAGCGATTTCCTTTGAGTGAAAGCTGGAGAAGCCCCGGTCCAGTGCTGGGATTGAGATATGTGGAGAGTTGATAGCCAGAATTCCACATGAGGTAGGTGAGCATCACATGGATGATCCTCTTCCACAGGCAGAGTATGGGGATTTAGAGAAAAACCTCCTTGTCTTCCATTTTCATCAGAGAAAAGAATGTTGACAGTCATATGCAGAGATGTGATATGCTGCGTGGGACAACAGCCATCAGGTGTCTCTAGACAGACCATCTCTTGTCTGGAAAGGTTCCATAGGACCTGTTGGTATGGGAAGGGCTTGGATCTTTTCTCGACTTGCTGCTATGTGGCACCTATGCTGGCTTGAGTCTCTTGGAATCCCATGATGGAGTCTCAAGTTGAGGGTAAACTTTGAGTGGACAGGGAAAGTCAGCTGGAAGGCTGGACAGGTCTTACCAGGGAAGGAGATGATGCTTTTAATGGTGTCTCAGATAGCAATTTATCTTCAGGGTTGGGCCTATTTGGTCCACATTGTTTCAATAACCAGAAAACTTGTGGCTATGAAATATGTGGAAAATCTGACAGGGCCTGAGGAAGTTTTCCCTTGTGAAGCATTAATCTAATTAATCTTTATCAATAAAAATCAGGAGTCAGATTGGAGTAAGAACCTGAAAGATCAGAGAAGCAGGGAGCAGTCACCAGTCACCTCCTACCTCTACCATGTTCCACCATCCAAAAGTTTGGAGATCCCCTCTCTGACCTGTCTTACTACTTCCTCTCCTACAGTCCTCCAAACTTCTATGGTTAATTTAAGTCAGGTAGTGGCTAGCTCTGCCCTCCGACTCCAAGCAAGCTTTATTTGTCAGAACACAATCAAAATATCATACAATATTCCCCCCCTTTTGTCTAAATAAAAAGCAAAAATTTTAAGTAACATAGAAGAACTATGTACAATACCTATATACAAATATATACAGGCAAGAATTACATTAACAATGTCCAGTCCATTTGCACTTGAGAAATTCGGAGAAAATACTCCATTATCTCTCCTATCTTGGTGAGTCCAAAGTTTTGTACCTAATTCACTTTCTATCCTAACTTGCATTACCAACTCAAAAACATTTTCTTATGTCTCTCAATCTCACATACTTTTCACCTCTTTTATGAGTTTCTTTTCTGAATTTGGTAACAAGGAAAACTATAGCTATCTAGTCTTCAACTTCATCAGAAACCTGGGAAGGATATATTACCCGAGTAAACAGGAACTGCAGAGCAAACAACTTCCAAAACTAAGAAATGACAAAAACAGCTGGCTGCCTGGACAGTCACCCAAGGTTCCTCTGTAATGTTGGGGCATCCATCTTTAGACTGCAGGCCTAGAGTATCTGACAGACTTTTCTGTGAAGCAGGAATTTTGAAGGATTGTCCTGTCTTGTCTTGGCAAGGTTTGGCAGTCACATTCTTTCTGTCCTGCTTATCCAATCTGGACAGCAAATGCCAGCTGTTGAGGCAAGTGCAATTTCTTGCCCAGTGGCTAACTTTTGTCACAAAGAAAGTGAACTCTATATGGAGTTTCTTTGATGTCCATCATCTTCTTTGAAGTTGATTGATGCTGCCAGGAGCAGACATGCCTCATTGTCAAAAAAACAAAAACAAAAACAACAAAAAAACCCAATATTATTAAAACATCTTAAATGCCATATTCTGTAGATCTCAGAAGTGCTTGAAGACTACCTATCTATCTAAAATATATATCTGCTTGACCTTGAAAACATACCTAACATGACTATAAGTTTCATTGTAATAGTTGACTAACTACTAACCTGCATTTCTTTATTATCCTAAATAGTTGGTAATAATAACCCTCAAGGACTATAAATTTACATTAAATTGTTAAATGAGTTGCATAGGCACAATAGCTTAAACAAGACTAGAAATGTATGTACAAAAATAACCTCAAATTTATATCAATATTCAAAAATCCATACCAACATAAAATATTTAATGCTATTAGTCACTTTTTTGGTTTAAAAGTAGATTCAATGATCTACCCTTTAATCCTATCATTTCTATATCCCCCTTTTTCTTTTCAGAACAAGATCCCTCTAGTCTCCTTTGTTCAGCTTTTTTCCTGACCATTACCAATAACAACTTTTAACCAACCCCCCTAAATGCAGACAAATATCCATAACCCACTGAATGACCCCAAACTGCCTACCCCACCTATTGGGAATGTGGACAATGTGTTCTTAAAATTACTTCCTGTTGTCTGGGGGGTGACAGCCTCTTTAGGGGACCCTGAAAAAATTGGGATAATTGTCCAGTCCTGGAAGAGCTAGCTGTATCATTTGTTACCCAGTTTCTGTGTAATGGGTAAGTGCAGGACTTATGTCAAGTCCTGGTTAGAGTAGTCTGTGAAGCTGGACCATGTTGAAATTGTCCTGAGCAGTTTATCGTCCAAAGCTGATCTTTGAATGGTGTTTGTCAGCTTACTGGTGTTACCACAAAGCAAGTGGAATCGTCATTGTGGGGCCCCATCCTCCTTTTGGAGACTTCAAAGGCTTCTGTTAGGCATGGTCATGGTTCACTGCAGAAAACTTAAACATTTTAAATGTCATATGAAACATATCTCAAAGAGGTTAAAGGACCATAATTTGCTATGCACATCCAGAGTACAAAAACTTAATTCCTAGTTACCCAATAGAGACTCAAACCCAAAATCAAGTACAGAAAACTAGATGAAGCCTTTTTCTAGAATTAGTTAGTACTCCATATGACCATTAATATCATGACAAAAAGTTTATATATATATTAATCTCATAAATTTTGAGATAGTATTTATACCTTAAGAAAAGTTTTAAAGAATCAAAATAAAAACCAAAGAATTATGAGATTAGTGGCAATAGAATAGTCCCTTAATTTTGATTTTTCTTCTGTCCCCTATCAGGTGGCTCTTCTGCCATGAGACAGAGATTTTGTATTTTTCTTTAATAAGCACACTTGGGTTTAGAGAAGGAGAGAGTCATGCTCCAACTCCAAAGCCAGCTTTAATTTTTAATTGAACTCTGACTACAAAAAGACCATTTGTATTATATGTCTATAGAGAACAGTGGAAACAAACATTTGGGAAGATTTATGAAATTTTATCCTGTTGGAAATGTGATATTTTTGCTGGATGATTCATCCTTTTTCTTCATTTGTCCAATGGTCTTCAGATTCCTTAGCTGGATGCCTTCATTTTCCTGAAAAGGAAAAAACAAAACTCTGCCCCAACCCTAACTTTGGGGAGGTTCCCTTTTGGCAAGTTATGTCTGATCAAATGAAAAGCATTTTTTAGTTTTATAGTTAGTTTAGATTGAATGATCACACTGTTTGATGAATATCATCTCTTTTAATCAAGAGATCAATCTTGTTCTAATCTAATCTTTATCAATTTTGATGGTATACATACCTTTTCTTTTCCTGTAGAAACAAAAGCAAAACCTCTTCCCTAATGTCACACATATCCTTGTTTCCATCTGAGGTTAACACATCTTTAAAGTATGCAGGCCGATTTAATTCAGCAGTTTTTTTTCTATTATCCAATGTCTGTCCACAACTGTTGTATCTTTCTTACTAGCATCTAGAAAATTTAAAGTTAATAAAGCAATGTGCCATCTAGCTCTGGGGTTCTTTATTATTCCTTTCTGTTTCCTAAGCATATCCTTTAGAGTTTGATTAGATCTTTCTATATCTGCTTGCCCTGTAGGATTGTGTGGTATACATGTAATATGCTTTATGTCATAATATGCGAAAAACTGTTTCATTTTACTAGAGACATATGCTGGAGAAAAGTCAGTCTTAATTTGTACAGGTATGTCCATGATGGCCATAACTTCTAACAAATGGGTAATTACAGAATCAGCCTTATCAGAACACAAAGCAGTTGCCCAATTAAATCCTGAATATGTATCTATAGTATGGTGTAAGTATTTTAATTTTTGAAATTCTGAAAAATGAAACACATCCATTTGCCATGGACTCCACTTCCTCACTTTACAATTCCACCATCCTTGTCTCTCTCTCCAATTGGTATGCCTGCAGACACCATCGCTCCTTTGAAAATGCTTTCCTCAATGAGAGGCCACCATAAAAACTTCTGTAGTCAGTCCAGCCTGTGTTCAGAATGACAAGGAGCTTAGGGACAGGACACAATGTTGAGGAATAATTTTATGTACATGCATGTTTACACCCACAGATGTGCACATGCACATGGAGGCAAGAAGATAACCTCGGGTATTGTTTGTCAGCCACCTCCACCCATTTTTCTTTTGAGATAGAGTCTCTCATTTGGCCTGGAGCTCACCAAGCAGGCCAGATTGGCTGGCCAGAGACAGGAATCCACCTGTGTCAATTTCCCCAGCATTGGGAATGTAAGCACACAGGCTGTTTAAATGGGTTCTGTGGACGGAATCAAGCCCTCATGCTTTGAGGACAAACTCTTGACTAAGCCATTTCCCTAGCCCATGGAACAATTTAAAAACATTATCAAATTGAAATAGAATTTATTTGAGCAGATTTCCGGTTTTAATTTGCATGGTCTGCTGTATATAGTGATATTTATGTAATCTCTGCATCTTTCTCTGACCCCTGCTCTTTCACTAACTATGACAGTCTTGTCTGCCTAAGATCCTGAGACTTGCTGACACTCTTCCAGAATTTTGTTCAGGTCCACATTCTTGTCCTCACCAGGGAGAGGTGGTAAGATCTGGTCCCTACCAGTCTGAACTGAGGTCCCTTATCTTCACATTAAGGCCACAGCTGAGTCTGGAGTCATTCAACACTGATACATAGGCCATCCAGAGAAATCACAGTCTCTCTTAATTCAGGAAAAGCTGTTCAGCCAAGGGCTGAGCTTTCTGACATGCTCTTTGCCAAGGGATCTGGGAGCCTAATTAGTCTTTGGTTAGCAGATTATTGGCACATTTTCATTGAAAAACAAATTTCGTGAACAAGCCTGCCACTGTATGGAGCAGTGTGTGTGTGTGTGTGTGTGTGTGTGTGTGTGTGCGTGCGTGCGTGCGTGTGTGTGTGTGTGTGTGTGTGTGTGTGTGTGTGTGTGTGTGTCCCTGTGTCCTTGTAGGAGGGTAATAGTTAAAATCTAAGTAACTGTTATGAACTCAATGTGTCTTTGAGAGGGACATTTTTTTGAAAGAGGTAAGTACAGTATACCAAACCTCCTTAATCTTCCCTTTCTCCCATCATTCACTTCCCCCCTTTTCAATCTTTATTCCAGGCCCCCTTCCATGCCATTGTGTAGTTTGGTAAACAGCAGGGCCATCCATCTGGCCAACATTGGACATCTGGCTATCATTCCAAACTCCTCCCTCTCTGACTTTCCAATTGATGTTAACTCATAACCATCAAGACAGTCTCCTTCTGCCTTTCCTCAGCTTTAGCACACTCATCCTGAACACTACTGCCATCTCTGTCTCCAGCCCCCTGCCCATCTCCTCCAGATGGTCACCAGGGTCCTATTGAAAAAGCATGTTGCCATTCATTTTAAAATCATTCCCAAGTTCCAAATGAAAGGACACACTCCACCCTCCCTTTCTGGTACCATTTGTGTCCCTCCTGACAACCCTGGTGTTCAATCATTTCAACTGCTGTCCCAGGTGCTGGTCCGCTCCATTCAAGACTCTGCCTTTGAATGGAAAGATCTCCCCTTCCCCTCCTCATGTTTGCTCAATAGAGTTCTTACACATTTCCAAGAGCCTGCTCAAACAGGGTCAGCATGTGTCTGCTTACCGCTCTCCCCTACCCCCCCTTCCGCACCATGAAAACACCCATTATATACTTGGTTACATTACACTGCAACAGTTTACGGTTCATCTACTGCCCAGTCTTCTGGAAAGCCAGCACTCAGTCTTCACCCCTGAAGCTGCAGCACTCAGTGGAGGACCTGGCCCCTAGTAGGGGTGGAGGAGACCTGTAGAGGAAGCTTTCCTAGTAGCTGGGACTTACCTTCAACACAAATTGCTACTTCTTTCTTCTCTGGCTTTACACCATGTTTCTTCAATGACAAACAGTTAGTGTCTCTATGCTGTTTAGCATCTAAGTCAGTGGTTTTCAAACCATGGGTCACAAACCCTCACAGGGGCCACATATCAGATATCCTGCATATCAGATATCCTGCATATCAGATATTTACATTATGATGCATAATAGTAGCAAAATTATAGTTATGAAGCAGGAATGAAAATAATTTTGTG
This sequence comes from Peromyscus californicus insignis, assembly GCF_007827085.1. Lineage (NCBI taxonomy): Eukaryota > Metazoa > Chordata > Mammalia > Rodentia > Cricetidae > Peromyscus > Peromyscus californicus. The sequence continues at coordinate 96,161,358 of NW_026294562.1, forward strand.
GTTGGGGTCACCACAACATGAGGAGCTACATTAAAGACTCTCAGCATTAGGAAGGTTGACAACCACTGATCTAGTAAATCAAGCCACACAGCAAAGGTTACATATTTGTGGTAAGACAACTTACCTGTGCTCAGGAAAATTTAGTAATACAAACACAGGCATGCAGCATCCTATTCAGAGTCTAAAACCAAGGGATGATGTTGATTCCTAGTGAATATCTGTGAAGCAAAGCCTGGAATTTCAGAGGAAAGGCTGGAATATGCAGCCTCAAAACAGTGTGTAATTTTATTTTTATATCACGGATCAAACCTAGGGCCTCACACATGCTACCACTGAACTATAGCCCCTGCCCCAAATGTATATATATACTTGATTATGATTTGATTCCATTATCTCCCCCATCACTTACTAATTCTAGAACAAAACTGAATATGCTTCTTTGAATGTATGCATCCCTTAACTCAGCAAATTCACTGAAAATACTTACCCATTGCTGGATATGTGAAATTTATTTAATGATTCTAAAAATGCATTCCTTTTAAAACTGAAATAAAAATGTAAAGAACCCAAACACTCTACATGCATGAACATTTTTATTGAACCTTTAAAAAAGTTTTACAGTTATGTATCTCTAACAATGTCAAATGTATTTCTTTTCTTTCTTTTCTTTCTCATTTTTTCTTTTTCTTGGGGTGGGGGCTTCTTATTAGCCTAGGCTGTCTTAGCCTCCTGAGGGATGGGACTATAGGCCCAGAGTACCATGCCATCTTAAATGTGTTCCTTCCTGTGGATCAGAGGCATGCACAACAGAGGGACAAATATATCCCACTCTAATCCAGGTGTGATGGGGAACTTGTTCCAATATTGTGCTACAGCTTACATTTGCAACACCAAAATCTCTGTGAACCACTAGAAACTTGAAAGGGGGTAGGGCAGAAAAAGAGGGAGGGGAGAGGAAGGAAGAGGAGGGGAGGAAGGGAGGAGTTGTGGAGAAAGAGGAGGAGTGATGGAGAAACTTGGAGTAACTCCACGAAGTCCTCCTCATCTGAGTGCACTGCAATAACACTGTAGAAGATTAGCTGCTGGGGTGAGGGATGCAGCTGAGTTGGCAAAGCACCCACCAAGCTGGCATGTGCGAGGCCCAATGTTTGATCTTGTCAACAAAGAAAAATTAGAATATAAAAATCTTAAGCTGTGCATGATGGCATACACCTGTCATCAATCTGAGCACTCAGGAAGCTAGGCTGGGGGATCATGGGCTCAAGGTGAATCTGAGAGTCACTGTCTTGAAAAACCAATGGGTGGAAGGAAAAGAAAATCAATATGTCCTGGGCTGAAAAGGAAAGACACTTGCTGAGCATATTTTATTGCCAGATCCTTTGTCAATCTCTTTCCTATGTGCGCCATCTAATCACAACAGGTGCTTACAGCTTGGCACTAATGCTCCTGTTGACAGGGGAGGGAGCTGATCCTCAGAGAAATCAGGTAACTCACTCAAGCTCGGCAGCTCTAAGTGGCAGAGCTGGCACAAGGCTCTTCCTGTTAGACATTAGTGACAACAGCATACTGGGTAGCCCACTGGGATGTTTAACTGGGCCATGGATTTCTCTCTGATTAAATGATTTTGCTGTCTTCATTTCTGGTTGCTTCAATTGCAGTGGTATGTGCATGGATCTGTTTTACACATTTCTATTTCAAATCAGACTTCAGGAATGAGTTCAAAGAAAATCTAAACAGTTAATAGGAAGGGGGCATATTCTTCAGTGGCATACCCACTGGAAGATGCCCGTGCTCCTGTAGGCAGTCCTGATGAAACTCATTGAGTCATTTCAAAAAGGCATTGAAAATAGGTAGGGGATTGATTGGGGAGAGAAAAAATCAATAGGAACAGGAGGGGGACATGAGAGGATAATGGGAGAGAGGATAAATATGATCAAAATACATTTTAAACATGTCTGAAAATATAATAAAACACAGTATTATATAATTAATATATGTTAATACAAATTTAAATAACTCCATGCCTTGTGGCTGGTTGCTTCTGTAGCACTTGTCTGTCTTCCAAGTCTATTCTAGTCTTTCTTCAGTCACATGAAGTAGTCTTACATAACAACCCCCAGCCCACCCCAATAGCTACCAGTAAACAAATCCCATTAGTCACATAAACCCCCAAACTATATATTGTTCTCTGAGCATGGAGGGGGTTAGAGTTCCAGGGAGCTCAGTGCTCAATTCTCATTCCTTCTAGGATGGAACTGAGTTCAGCCTGGAATCTGGTCCAGATCTATTGTTCAGTTGCTTCCACACTATCCTAACTTGTGGAGTGCTCATTTGTGGAACTTATGGTTCTACCACTCTGTATTTTCTTAGTGTCCTACTTCCCCTAAATCACATCATAACTATGTAATAAAACAATGGCTGTAGCTTCTTCACTAAGGCTATGGCATCCTTAGCCACAGGCTCTTAACTGGTTTATAGTGAATTCTGTCAGGTGGAATGGGCCTTAGTTCTACTCATAAAGTTGTTGGTTACCAGAGTTGCCAGTATTACACCACTGAGCATACCTTGCCTGGAAGGTCAGTAGTGCTGCACTCAGGGTCCACAACTGAGTAAGACTGTTGATGACTTTCCTCCTTTAACACTGTGCTTAGAGCCCAGCACCATTTCTAGGGTTATTTTTAGTATTGATTCTGCTCAATTTCTGCTATTGATGGAGATCATACTTAATAGGGCAGTGTCCTGGGAACCCACGAATTCAGACACAATCTGTGATGATGGGGAGGTTATATATCTGTGCTTGGAACTTGAGAGAACTATTGACTTAAAACAGTACAAGGAACATCTTCTGGACTTAGTAGTACTAATTACTCCCGTGTGATTTAAATGTCCTTTTCTTCCCTATTATTCCCTTTCTTACTTTTCAAGCAGCTCCTCTGACAGCAGTGACTAAAGCTAAAAGTGATTTTCCTGTAACAAGGAGAGGCTTTCTCAAGGTCTTTGCTATTAACTCTTTTATGCCCACTGCTGTGTGGAGAAACAAAAAAGCTGGAGCTGATGTGGTGGTACACCATGGGTAAAGACTTAGATTCTGCCCTACTCAAGAGAATTGATGTTGGTATGTCTGAATTTCCTTTGTTACAGAGAGTATAAGGTTTCACTTAGCAGTTATTTCTTTCTCATTCCTGATGAGATTTCTATTTGGTGAGCCTGCATTCACACATGTTGGTTTAATATTTGAAAAGAAACAAATGCCACACTATTTGTAAATAGAAACATAAGAGCTATTGACTGTAATCCTGGAAGTGAGTAGTCTGCAACTTCTATGAATATGGCATTGAAAATGCAGTTGAAAGATCGAATTCTGTGACCTCAACTAGAAACCCAGGTATGGTGATGTCTCCATGCAGGCTCAAGGGGGAAAAGTAAGGGCATGTTCTCCTATGGCTAAACTTCATGCTTTGGGATCCTGTGATACAATCTCCATAGCCAAGGGGCCTTGACTGTCAACTCATTCCTGGACCTTGGTATACCAAAGTGAGAAGCAATCTTATACAGTTCAATTCCATCACCAGAGTGACCCCGCCTGATAGGCCAGGATCGTCTATGCAGGATCCTACTCCAGTCCTTAAAGTTTGCAGTGAAGAGGTCTTCTGTCCCCTTTTGGGATGACAGTTCCACTACAGGGAACTCATCCCCCTGCAGAGAAGGTTCTAGAGATAGGCTACAAGTAGATCATGCTCAGCATTACGTTGATGAATTCTGGATGTCTATCTAGGGCAATTCCATTTTCTCTTTGCCTGGCCCAAGTCATCCTTATGTCCTAATGTGTCTGTGGACACAAATAATGATGGTACTTTAGTCTTCTGGGCTTCAAAGTACCTTAGACTAGATCATCTGTAATCTGCACAAATTTTAACCCACAGTTCTGGAGACTATGAAGTTCAAGATGAAGGCTTGGTGCTCTGGTGTATGGTGACTGTCAGCTTTAAGCCTTCACAGGCCACACCCTTCTTGCTATACCTCTATGTCGTAGGCTTCCACAATACAGCCCTTTTATACCAATGGGGGCAGAGACCCCTCACTTATCATCCCCTATCTTTTAATACTACCTCATTGGAGATCTGATTTTAACAAGACTTCTTCCTTTCTTTTTTTTTTGAAAAAAAAAAACAAAACAATCATTCAGTCCATCACAGAGATAAAATGTACATAAGGCCCAGAGAAAAACACAAACAGATGTGGATTTCTTTGGATCCAAATTTCCATGTCCCCTGCAGAGACTTCATTAAGCATTAATAACAGGAAGAAAAATCCAGAATGTTTGCATTTTATAATTTGTAGGCAGTCTTAATCTTTTTGGATGGCATTTATTTGCTTGATTGGTTTTATGACCTTTCTCTAGTCAACTGTCAATCTGAACATTTATTTATCAATACTGAAGTACCTAAGCAGCTGACATTCAGATTCTCAGCCACACGAAGCAAAACCACTTTGATGTTTCCTGTCTCATACAGAATGCTTGTTTTGGGCAGTTGGAGTATGATGCACCATTGCACAGCAGGTACCTGAAACTTGAGATTGTTTTATCTAATTGCCAACAATTTGTGAAGTTTTCCTTGGTTTTGAGCAAACTCTCCTTTAAGATTTTCAGTTATAAATGTTATGTCCTGAATTCTACCTAAAAGTGGTGAAAGGTGTTATTCTACTATTCCTGACTGCCAACTTTCAGCAAACAGCAGGGATTTATTTAAAAATCAAGTGATAGGAGTAAAATATAAAGTTACTAGTGTTGAATTATTTTTAATTACATTTATTTTGTGGTGTGTGTGTGTGTGTGTGTGTGTGTGTGTGTGTGTGTGTACATGCATACATGAAGTGTTAAGGAATAAGCATGTACCATAGCATGCATATGGAGGTGAGAAGACAGCTTGCAGGAGTCTGGTTCTCTCCTTCTCAGAGTTGGGTCCTGGGAATTAAACTTAGGACATCAAGCTTGGTAGAAAGTGTCTTTCCCAGCTAAGTCATCTTGCTGGCTCAATTTTCACTTTCCTTTTAAATCAGTTGAAATATAGGGAAGGAGATGGAGAAGAATGGGCATGTGACTGAGCTGAGAAACTGCCTTTTTCAACACAGGGAGCAATTTTAAATGGAGAACTTTCCCCCCTGAAAAGTCTCACATAGAAACAAAAGGAAAACAGGTTTTTCCTTAACTGTAAACAACATTCACATATCCTGAGAGTGGGATGTGTTTCTCTTAGCTATGTTGGTGCCAACATGTAAGCTGTTATTTGCACATCAATAATTATTTCATTAGGAAAGTTTTGCAGAGAGTTTACCATGTGTCGTGTGTTTTGGAAGGTACTAAGCACACACCAGTCAACAAGACAGAAAAATGGATCCCAGGGCAGCCAACACCTCCTGTGCCATTCCTCTATCACTTTGAACTTTGGAGTACCAACTGTGGTTGTTTGAAAATAAATGGCCCCCAAAAGGAGAGGCGCTATTAGGAGGTGTGACCTTGTTGGAGGAAGTGTATCATTGTGAAGGTGGGCTGTGAGGTCTCTTTTGTTCAAGCTTCCCTCAGTGTGACTGTTAGTCAACTTCCTGTTGCTTGCAAGATGTAGGAATCTCAGCTCCAGCACCATGTCTGCTTGCACACTGCCATGTTCCCCACCATGATGATAATGCACTGAACTTTTGTACTGTAAGTGAGCCACCACAATTGAATATTTTCCTTATAAGAGCTGCTGTGGTCATGGTGTCTCTTCACAGCAATAAAAATCCAAACTAAGACACCAATAAATCAGGCCCTGTCCTTTCCCTCCCACTACTGGTAGAAACAATAACCTTAGTTTTATCCTATCAGTCATTAATACTGGTGATCTGTGGGAGGCAGCATTTGACAGGATCATCTCCTGGAAGCCTCCTTTCTAGGAACAGTGACCTCTTGGAATGACCTCTGTCATGTGCTCCACTTTTGCCCTGGGCTCCTTTCCCAGGCTAGGGACAGTCCTTTCCCAAATGATTACCAGCTTAGCATCTGCAAGTGGTTCTTTCTGCAGTGTCATAAATCACTGATTCACTTCATCTATGAAGAAAGAATCTACCCAGCCTATGTGTCAGCAAGTCCCTTCTGTATGCCGTTCTGGAGATGGGTAGAACTGAAGTTCAAGCCCACTGTCATCCACCTTCTGTGTGGTAACTGATGGAGCATAACCCCAGTGGACAGAAGGTACAAAGTCATTTGTGAAAGAGAGGGTTGTCAAGACACAGTTAACTTTCTACTCAGCAGATGTTCAGATGGACCGAAGGAGGAACTAAGTGCGAAAGTGGCCCCTAGATTAACATGATCTGCAGGAACAAGGGAGAGAGAGTATGTATCTGTACAGGTCTGTGATGGCACCCGAGCTCCCACAGCTCCATGTGTCCTTTCCATCCACACCCTTCCTTGAAAATTGCTCCAATTGCCTGCCTCTGTTGGGAACAGCAACTTTCCCAGAGTATGTAAGTCTCGTGCACCTTTGGGAAGCAGCATATTACAAGTTCCCTGGTCTTGTCAGTACCTTTCTCAAGTCACTGTACTCCCTACACTGTTGAAGAAGTGGGTTAGCAGTTACATTTCCTTGACCCAGTCTGGGAAATCAGATGTTTTATCCTGGGAGTGTGTAAATTTAATATTCTAAGTGGGCTCTGTTGAGCATAAGAAAATATCTAGAAATGCTTTAAAGGGGGCACTGATGCAACTTTAAAGCCAGACTTGGTAACTGATGTTTGCTTTAGGTTCTTCAAAGCTCTAAATTTATAGCCTCACTCAGCCTAAGGAAGACAAAGACGACTCTGGTCATTACAGGATGTCCTGCACTATCACATTGCCCTGGGGAAAGGGTGTAGGAGGCTTATTCAGGTGATCTCAGCAGCCAGCTGTGATGGGGTAAAACCTTTCTGGCCTAATACACTTGTCTGTACAAAGCAGTGGGAGAGGAAGATGGATCCATACTGAGCACCCTATTATAGGATTATAGTGTAGTAGATATACTATAAATATACAATATAAAATATTATAATATTTTAAATTATGTATTATAATAATATAAATAGGCCTATTATCACAACCTACGAATCGGCATAAAATCTTTACTATATATTTTGAGTGGATTATCCATCTTTATTATTTCAGAAAAGTAAAGCATAATTTAACCAAATGGTATCTGCATCTGGTTTCTCGTAATTCCACATCTTAATCCAGACATTATATAGCACTTCAAAGGGAAGCCATGCAAAACATGGAACTATTGCCTGTTAATCTCCTGAAGCTCTGGATGCAGGTCAACCTATCAGAAGAGTGAGAAAGGGGTGAGGATATGACCAGATCAACACTATCTTATCTTAGATGTGTAGAGGAAGATGCTGTGATAAGGGAACCCTCAGCATTCTGTCATCTCCTGAAGTTCCACGGAAGGGACATTCTTACCTCCAAGTCCCAGGAAACCTTTTCTGGGGAAGCTTACATAGCTTTCTAAGCTGATGGCACTATGAAGAGTAAGGGGAGAGGTACTGGATGACCTTTGGTTGTGCAGTGAAGCCATGCCGAGTCCCAGAAAGAGAAGCGGATTTTTGAACTCATTGGTTCTGAAGATTCCATCTGCTAGCTGCCCTGGCAATGTCAGGATATAGTAGATAAAGCCCTGAGTAGATGGCCAGATCTCTGCAGGAATTGGGGTTCATTTATAACCTGGTCCCTTGGTCCCTAGCAGCATGGAGTTTCTGTCAGGCCAACCTTCTTACACACTAACTCCCAACTCTTGCTCACTTTTATTCACTCTGCTCTGTGCTCCATAAAAACATACACACACACACACACACACACACACACACACACACACACACACACACCAGAAATCTTAGGATTAAGCAGCAGTTTTGTGTTTAAGAGAGCAAAACAGCAAGTTATCTTTACAGTAAAGTTAAAGGAGAAAGGAAGTAGACCTTAAATCTGTACACCCGAGCCAGTTGGTGGTGGCATGAGTCTTTAATCCCAGCATTTGGGAGGCAGAGGCAGGTGGATCTCTGAGTTCAAGGCCAGCCTGGTCTACAGAATGAGTTCCAAGACAACCAGGGCTACACAGAGAAACCCTGTCTTGAAATAAAAACAAAACAAAAAAATCTGTATACCCAAGTTCAGTCAAGTATTAAGTGGGCCACTCTTCCAACCTAGGATGATGCTTACTAGGGATCCTAGCTGTTGCTATAAAAAACATCACGGGTGATATTTCCTTATGTTACAGAGTCCCATAAGGACATAGAGCAACCCATCAGAATTTATGACACACAATAAGGAGAACTTTACTAAGCACTGGTTAGGTGTCAGCCATGGAGCTGCATTTCTCATAGATTAACTTTATCTGTGCTGGGATATAGCTCAGTGTGTAAAGTGCTTGCTCAGAAGTAAAAATCCTAGGTTCAATCCCCAGCACTGTGTAAAATGGTGGCGGTGATGTATGCCCATCCTCTTAGCATCCATGAGGTACAAGGGGATTAGAAGTTCAAGGTCATCCTTGACTATATAATAAGCTCAAACTTAGCCTTGGCAACATCTCAACCCTCCCACCCATTAAAAACCTTAATCTTTCCAATGACCCTTAGAGACAGGCAGTTATGACAACTTTACAGATGAGAAAAATCAAAGGTGAGGAGCAATCAAACAGTACGTGGCTGCACAGCAGTGTGAATCTAGGTCCATCCAACTCCAGCACACATACTTCCCAGACCTGCCTGTGACCACCTCCATCTACACAGTGGCTGACAAAGCACAGTCCACCTCCCGCCTTCTTTAATCTCATCGGGTACCATTGTCCTAATTTTGTCAGCTGCACGTTTATTTTTAAAAGTGAAAGCAGAATCTTCCCCCACCCCGAGAGAGATCTAGAGTTCAAGACATGACTTCAAAGACAGGCAAGAGGCCACAGGGAAGGAGCAACTTCACTCGCCTTTCAAATTGGGGACATATGCATTTCATCTCCTTAGTTCCACTGCAACCATTGAGAAACAACCATTGTATTTGCTGAAGTAATTCCAGCCACTGTACAAATGACTCCCATGTTTCATTACTTTAACCCTCAAGACATTTATTTCTCACTTACATAACTGTTGAACACAGACTTGCAAAAAGCTGAGAGCTAAGGGTTTAAGGAGCACCTTCCAGAGACCTAAATTACACAACATTCTTCCCTCTGAAGTGGAAGAAGCCTCCATGGTGCTTCCTATCCCACACCTGGCATCCCACACCCCACCAAGGTTTACTGTCTTCCAAGAACACTGAGAAAGTCCTTCATGGAACAGAGCTCATCTCTCAGCCCCTGGTGGACCTTACTCCTTTCCCTTTACCTGTCACAGAGCTTTAACACTTCTGACCACAAAGGAGAATTTAAATCAGAAGTGACTTCTAATGGTACAGGAGGTAGATTACACTGGCTCTCATTGTCACTTACCAGTGATCTCTCTGGGCAATTTACTAAGCCCACATATGGAGTCCTCTGAGAATTCCACCAGGAGCCGAGGAAATGAGCCATAGTTCCCCTGGCTCTTTCTCAAGTGGCTCACAGGTCTTGAGGTCTCCTTTAGGGATTAATTTTGATGCCAGAAAAGAGAGGTTTACTTCTATGACCCAGGGGCAGAGATATACTCAGGGGCCTGCAAATTAGGGGATCCTAGTCTATCATTGAAAATAACTGGGACTCTTCATGCTTGAAGTCTCCTTTAAGCACCATTCCCTCAAAGGAGGCATCCTCTTGTCCACAGGCCTCGGTTGGAGCCTCTCTCCCTCTCCAGTTGCCTGCATGTTTACTCCATCACATTCACCTGACTGTCAAAGGGAGATGTATGCATACTGTTCCTGTCCCACAAGCCACTTCCCAAATAACCATCACAACAAACAGGCTTAATATGAATTATAAATTATTGGTCAATAGCTCAGGCTTGTTACTACCTAACTCTTACATTTAAATTAACCCATATTTCTTATCTATGCTTTGTCAAATGGTGAATGGCTTGTTATCTTATTTTCTATAGGTCCTGTTCCTTGGCATCTGGCCTGAGTCTCCCTGACTCCACCCTTCCTCTTCCCATCATTCTCCTAGCTTGGTTGTCCCACTTATAACTTCTTCCTGGCTACCAGCCAATCAACTTTTTATTAAACCAATCTGAGTGACAAATCTTTACAGTGTACAGAACAATTATTTCACAGAATTTCCCCACTTTTGTCTAATTTAAAATGAAGGGTTTAACTTTAACACAGTTAAAGTTAAATTATAGGAAAACTATAATTATAATTATATAGTCTTCAACTTTATCAAAGACCCCAGAAGAATGAACTATTACCTAATAACAGGGACCTCAGGCTGCCTGGACAGTAACCTAAAATTTGTCTGCAATGTTCCTCTGCAACTTTGGCTTACACACCTAGCATGTCTGACAGACTTTTTTGTGAAGCAGGGTATTTTGAAGGACTGTCCTACCTTGTCCTGGCAAAGTTCAGCAGTCACTTTTCTTGTGTTCTACTGGTCCAGTGTAGACAGTAACTGTCAGAAATTGAGGCAAGGGCAATTTCTTTGCCTACATGACTAGATTTTGCCATAAAGAAAGCAAACTCCATACATAGTTTCTTTGATGGCCATCATCTTCTCTGAAGTAAATTGGTGCTCTCAGAATCAGATGTGTCTCATTGTCATGAAAAGCCTTAGGTTATTAAGCATTAAATGCCATATTCAGTAGGTCTTTGAAGTGTTCAAAAACTGTCTATCTATCTAAGTATATCTGTATATGACCTCCAAAAGATACTTAACGTAAGTTTGACTATTATAGATGACTGTTAATTTGTTTATACATTAAATGAGCTGCACAGACATAATATGCCAAATGAGAGTAGAAATATACTTATAGTATAACAAAATTTATTTTAAATTTGTATCAATAAGCCAAAATGTATACCAATATAAAATATTTAAGATTAATAGTTGTTTTTGGATTAAAGTAGATTCAATAAACTACTGTTTAACTTATCATTTCTATATCCCCCCTTTTCTTTTTAGAATGGGATCCCTGAATCTAATCTCCTTTGTTCACCTTTTTTTCCTGACCATTCCCAATAACAACTTGTAACCAATTCCTCCTAAACGGCAATTAATATCCATAACCCATCTTTTGAGAATGTGGGCATAGTTTTCTAGACTGCTTCCTGTTGTCTGTGGGGCACAGACATCTTTGGGGGGAACTGAGAAAATCAGGATAATTGTTAGGTCATGGTTGGAACATTCTGTAAGGCTGGATCATCTCAGTCAGCAGCTTTGAAGCTGTTCTGGATGTTGGATAACCTGGACCATCCATTTTATTGCTGTCTGGTCCCCTTGCTCTGATAATATGTAAACTTTTAAAGATAACATAAATATCTGTAATAAGAAAAGTATAGACTACATATTGTACACAAATCAGCCAAAGGTGATTTTTTGTTTCATGTTTGAACAGGTAAAGTATACTTCACATATCTTGTAGTTGTTTTAGATTTACTTATGTTTGCAGTCAGATTTTTCAGGGGGTCTTCCTTGATTAAATCTGACCCATATTAATTTGGAATGAATCCACAGCCCCTCATTTCCCATGGAAATAACAGCATAACCTCTCCCCCAAAGAGTAACATATCTTTTGACTTAAATTTTGAAGTCAAGATATCGTTAAAATATATAGGTTGGTTGAATCTAGCAGTTTTTATAATTTAGTGTCTCTTAGCAGCCCAAAAATTCAAAGAAAACACAATAACATATGAGATTCAGACTCTCTGTGTATTTCCCATCTTTACATGGCTTTTTTCTTTTATATTACTTTACTCACTTTAAGAACGTTATTAATTTAGTACCATATATTTCTTTTTATGACTATCTATACCTTCTCTTTTCTCTCCGAAGCCTATGTATAATTTTAAACACACTGTAACACATATAGAGGAATTATTTGGTCTGAATCTGTCTTTATCGTATATTTGTAATCCTTTTCTGTCTGCATGAGCAAAACTTAAACTGCTATGTAACTTAGAACGTGGCATGCTGGCAGCTGGCTCCTCCCCATCAGTTCCTGAGAGCCTAGTCTCATGGCATAGGTACGTTTACCACCAGCTCTGAAAGCCATGTTTACCATCCCAACTCTGGCAAGTTTCTGAGTCTACACTGTCACTGAGGAGCATGTTGCTCACCGCTCATAAACATCATTTAAGTGTTTGTCAGCAGGGCCTCCCAAAAGAGCAGCCCATTTTAGTCACTAGCACCAAGCCAGGAAGCCCTCTCTTAAAGGAGCTATGTCTTTGCTCACTGCCAGCAAAGAGAGCCCACCAGAGAAAAAGCAGTTACCAAGAAGCCAAATTTGACTCAGTTTTTGTGTGTTTAGAATCCTTTTTAAAGCTTTGTCAGGTCTTATGTGGAAATTCCGGTCCCACGTTTAAACGCCAATATGTATGCAGAGTTTTCCTGTCCTGCAAGCTGCTTCCCAAATAACCGACACAACCCAGAGACTTAATGTGAATTATGAAAGCTCAGCTGATACCTCAGGGTTGTTACTACCTAACTCTTACATTTAAATGAACCCATGTTTCTTATCTATGCTTTGCCATGTGACTTATGGCTTGCTACCTCATTTTCTACACGTCCTGCTTCCTCAGCAGCTAGCTCATGTCTCCCTGACTCTACCCTTCTTCTTCCCATCATTCTCCTAGTTTGGCCCTCCTACCTATAATTTCTGCCTGGCTACCAGCCAATCAGCATTTTATTAAACCAATCTAAGTGACAAATCTTTACACTATACAGAAGGACTATTCCATAGCAGGCAGAGGTGCCCAAATTGGACTGTGTTCTCCTTTGCTCTCAGGGTGTCTATGTGGGGAGAAGCTGTCTAAACTGGGAGAACAGAGCAAAGTTCTCTGTCTGGAACCTACATACCCTTGGTCAATGACCTCTGCTCGCTTCCTGGTGTTCCCATTCCTAGCAGTTCAGTCTCTGTAAGCTCAATGAGCAACTCTCCTATGTGTCCTGGTAGCTCCTTGTATGAGGAACAAAGCTTATGGCTATGTATTTTAATGACTCACACTCCATTACCTCTCTTGGGTCAGTGAGAGGGCTCAGTGGCTTAAGGTACTTGTTTTCAAGTTTGACAACCTGAGTTTCATCTCTAGGACCCACCTTGGAGAAGGAGCAAACCAACTCCCAAAAGTTTTCTCTGGTTTCCACACATATGCCTTTGCATGTGCACCACTAATAAGTAAATAAATAAATAAGTTTATATTTTAAAAGCTTCTGTTTTGAAATGTCTATAAGAGCTACAAAAAAGTGGTCTCTCACTCACATGTGTGGTTCATGTGTCTACATGGCATGTGATCCTTAGAAATGCTCCTCAGTCAAAATTGGTTTTGGGAGAATACCCGAGTAAATGAATCAGTAAGCAAAGATAAAGAGAAGAACAAAGGAGAAGTGACTGAGAGGTGAGTGGATGAGGAGGAAAGCAGCAGGATGATGACCATAATGCATTCTCCCTTTCTTTGAAAATAAAACCCTACTTCATAGTTAGGCATATAATAAAAAGAATATATTTATTATCCTTCTCTGAAACTGGACATGTCCAAAGCCCTGTGACTAAATTGCACATAAGAAGCAGTGTCTTGGGAGATCTCAAAGAGAACCCTGAAAGAAGCACTGTGTGTTCTTTTGACCCTTGTCTTGTTCCACATTTTGTGGCATGAAAGATAAAATGTTTTTGAGGTTAGTGGCCACATTGTACAATGAGGTAACCACTGGGATAGTTAGGGAGAAAGATAGGAGGAGTCTGGGCTTTCTGTTGACAATTGTATACACCCTACACTGTCTTCCTTTGGACTTGCTGTATATAAGGAAGAGAGAAATTTCTTATCAACATTTTGTTGGTTTGTGCTTTGTTATTTTTATTAAATAAACCTGAACCTGATGCTAAGCAACATAAGACTCACAGACTAGGGCCAGAGGCAGTCCTAAAATTGAGGGCTCCCTCTCTATCTCATGTAGATGCCCTCCAAAAGCCAACCCAAAGCTGTAGCATGAAGTCAGAGAATCCTGATCCTTTTAAAAGACAATAAAAATGAGGGATGATCCCTGATCCAAACATCCTAGGTTGGTTGAAAGAACATACGGAACCTCAGATTTCATGCAAGTCACAACAGTCCAGGGAAATGTCACCAGGGACAGTGCTCGTGACAGAAGAGCCTGCCATATTCATTCTGTTACAGCTTTGCATTTCAGTAGCAAAGGGTGTAATCTACAGAGTGGAACACATGGGGGTAGGTCATACCACCATCAGGGAGTGCCAATGTGCAATGGGCTTCCGAGGATATGACAGCATCTCACTCCAGTAGTCTTTGCCTAGTCGCTCAGCCTTGTTGCCTACTTGACACACACAGTTACCTACACTGTGAAAATGGGCTGCAACAGGTTTTTCTTAAAATTTTGGTATACAGAAATAAAATCAACAACTCAAATGAATGGAGGAAATTCAGAAGTAGGGGCCTATTAAAAAAAATCTCCAATTTAAAACTACAGTCTATGCTAAATAGCAGAAAGACCTAGGGTTCAATACTGTATCCAACTTTCCTAACACTGGCATGGGTTCTTTGACTCCAAAAACCTCTGCCCAAAGAACTCCCTGATGTGTGCTAATGATACCACTTCTGGTTCTGGAGGATAAGCTGGCTTCCAGATATATGGAATGAAATGGAAACTCTTAGGAAGGAGTGTGTGATGTAACACCCACTCAAATTTCAACAAGAGGCAACCAAGGATGGCAAGGTGGAGCCCAGTAGGGAGGGTTAGTGGGTCTTCTTGCTCCTTGATTCATTAGAGATCACTGCCATCATCTTTTCCACATCTCTTTTGACACTCAGCTTTGGTTCTTTTGGTCAACTGAGTTCTCAACTGTGAAAGGCACCCAGCTCCTTTAACTTAGGGCTGACAGCCTGAAACTTTTTGTGAGTAGATCTTGCTTTGTTTCATTTTATTTTTTCCTTAGCAATAAAAAAAGTTACTTAAAGTAATTAGAAGTATGTGGCACATTCTTTGACTCCTTGGGATAACCTCTTTTTCCTCCCAGAAAAGACAAATGATTTCTATTCTGTTTGTGTGGGGAGAAGAAGGGATGGGAGTAGAGTGTTTGGGATATTTAAGTATATGCCCATTAAACTCAAATGCATGCAGAGGCTGGGTAGATATTGCCATGGATTTTTCCAGGCCAGATTCATGAGTTTACTGATAATTAAATTGAGGCAGAGATCACATAATCAGGTTTGTTGATGTAGGAACCTTGGCAATAGCTTGGGAAGTGCTAGCCTAGCCTTCACAGCTGGTGAGCAGCATCCCCTCCTGGGACCTGACACTATGTTGTTGTGTGTGTGTCAAGAGAAGATAGGACAAAGTCTATGCCCAGCATGGGCTGTCACACTCATGGGCAACTGTGTCATAAGACAAGGCATGATTTGTGTAGGGATCTACTGGAAAAGCATTGAGGTCACTGATGCCACTGTGCTAACATTTCAGGGGTAGATGGAAAACTTTTTAGATTCAAATAATATTTGTGAGATTATATTAGGAGCCAGACTGATTTTTTTTCTTTTATAATTGTGCCCACACCACGTGGGAGGCTTCTAATTAACAAAGAGACTTTGCATTTCAGTCTAATGACTAGTTTAATATGTATAATTCCCTGTTGATACTTCCTTTGCAATTAAAATGACTGTTGGAGTAGGAGAGCAATGAAAGAGATATCTTGATAGAGGGAGACCTTATAGGGTAAGGGAGAAACCTGGCACCAGGGAAATTGCATGAATCCACAAGAATGACCCCAGATTAGACTACTAGTAATAGTGGAGAGGGTGCCTGAACTGGCCTTCCCCAGTAATCAGGTTGGTGAGTACCCTAACTGTCATCATAGAGCCTTCATCCAGTAACTGATGGAAGCAGATGCAGAGATCCACAGTCAAGCATCAGGCCAATCTCCTGGAGTCTAGTGGAAGAGAGGGAAGAGAGATTACAAGAGCCGGGGAGAGGGGTGTCAAGATTATGATGGGGAAATCTACAGAGACAAGTGAACCAACTTCGTAGGACCTCACAAACTTTTGACCACCAGCTGTGGAACCTGCAAGGAACTGGACTAGGACCTCTGCATATGGGTGACAGTTGTGTAGCATGGTCTGTTTGAGGGGCCCCTGGCAGTGGGATCAGGATCTATCCCTGGTGCATGAGCTGGTTTTCTGGAGCCCATTCCCTATTGTGGGACATCTTGCTCAGACTTGATGCAGGAGGGAGGGGCTTGGTCCTGCCTCAACTGAATGTACCAGGCTTTGCTGATTCCCCATGGGAGGCCTTACCCTTTTGGAGGAGAGGATAGAGGATGGGTCAGGGGCGAGGGGAGAGGGTTGGTGGGGGAGCAGGAGAAATGATGAGAGGGGGATCTGTGGTTAGTAAGTAAAATGTAAAAATCACAAAAAAAGAAATAAAATAAAATGACTGTTTTTAAAATCTGTCCTTTAAATACACAATTGGCTACAATGCAGGCTATAAATATCTTCCCTTTGTTGTATTAATTAAAATGACTAGGATCTTACACATTTCTGTGTTTGCTTTCAGACTGAAGTGGATGGAAATGATCTTCATTAAACACAGTGCAAGAAGGAAAAAAAGATTGAAGTTATATATTTAGAAACATTGGTGGTGTGGCTAAAGTAATCATTCTGTGTTTGGATAGAAACTTTCCACTAAAGGAGTGAGGCTTCTCAATGAAAACAAGACCCGTGAGACCACAGTTTGACACACAGAGATATCAGGAAGTGTGCAGAAATGGGAAGGGAAAGAAGTGGGATGTGGGAAGGTGGAGGAGAAGAAAGATCAGAAAGGGGGGGGAGATGAAGGTATTAGAAGTACTGTAGTGAGAGGACTCTACTGCATGTTTTGGACAATGTGACTCCCTGTCACCCTGTCTTCCATGTGTTCCCCTTTGGTCACTCTGTGTCCTGGAACCCCAGATGAGCATATGGCTGTTCCCTAATCTGCCCATTCTGCCTAGAAAACAGCGAGATGGTACAGAAAGAGAGAGAGAGCTCCTGGCATCTCACCGGTCATAATCCATGACAGCTATGGACAAGTGAATCTGGTCGATGCTTTCAGGAGGGACATCAAAGACTATGGCTTTATTGTAAACAGGATTAAGTGTGTTTCTCTTGGTGGATATTTTCCTTTTCTTCAGTCGCCGGCCATCACACATCAGTGATACTTTCATGTAGGGATCTGTAGACACAAGAATAGGGCACTGTGAGGATAAATGCAGATGCTGGGTGCATATGACCAATAGGGGAAGACTTCCTTTCTCTGTCTCGAGACTAGAGTTAGAGTTTGAGGATTTTAATTCATGTGATATGTGATGTGGGCAGCAACTACTTAGAATAATTAAATTATTCATTCAAGAAAAAAACATTGGACACTGTCTCCTCAAAATTCATGAAACTTAAAAATAGGGTGAAAACATCTGTTGCCAAATTAGAAAATATTCCAATGAGAATTCAGGACCCATCTGTCTGTGAAAGGAAGAGAAAAAGACATTTTCCAGGAGTCTGAGCCACCCATGGAGGCCTTTGCTTAAAGATTGGGTCTGGAAGAAGGGGAATGCTTCTAGCTCTATGAGCTCTGAATTCTTAGAGAATGAGACAGTCTATGGGGTGGATGGCCTCAAGTACTGGGAGCTCCTGGAAGTGTATTTGCAAAGGAAAAAGCTAGTCATTAATCAGTAAGAGAGAAGACAGGTGATTGTTCATAGCATAACCATGGCAGAGCAACAGGTGACCAGGCTGACTATGCTCTGGAGGGGTCACTTTTGGTCCCACTAGCCCCTCACAACCATGCAGCTCAAAAGGCAGTCCTGTATCTCCCCGCCTAACCACATACTGCCCTCACTCCTCGCCCCTTCCAGAAGGTACTTTAAGCCACAGGAGTTGTATCCTTTTTTTTGTTGCTGTTTTATTTTATTCTGGTTTTTTCTTACTTAGAAATAGCCTGGAATGTGGAACATCGAATGTAACAATATCTTAGAGTAAATATCAGTCATCGGGCCTGGAGAGATGGCTCAGAGGTTGAGATCACTGACTGTCCTTCCAGGGGTCCTGAGTTCAATTCCCAGCAACCACATGGTGGCTGAGAACCATCTAGAATGAGATCTGGTGCCCTCTTCTGGTACGAAGGCATACATGCAGGCAGAACACTGTATACATTAATAATAAATAAATCTTTAAAAAAATATATTAGTCAGTAACAAGATTGTCACACAAGCATAAGACTTGAGTTAAATCCTATCTTCCAGTCATACATCTGGGCATGGTAGGTGGCATGTAATCCCAGTGCAAGGTAAGTGGAGACAAGAGGATCCCTGGTGTTTGCTGTCCAGTCATAGCCTAACCAGTGAGTCCAGGTCTCAGTGAGAGAACCTTTCTCAAAAATCAAGGTCAGGTATGACATTTATTCCAAAATATTGGTATATTTTATTTATTTATTTAGGTCCATTTGATTGGAAAGTATTTTACCAACCCTTTACTCTGAGACAATGTCTGTCATTGTAGTTGAGGTGTGTTTCTTGTATGCAGAAAACAGATCTTGTTTTCATATCTTTTTTGTTAGCCTGTATCTTTTTATAGGTGAATTGAGTTCATTGATATTAAGGGAAATTAATGACCGGTGCTTATTAATTCCTGTGACTTTTGGTTTTGTTGTTGTTGTTGGTAGAGTATGTGTGTTTCTCTTCTTTGGGATTTGCTGGTATGAGATTATCTATTGTCTTTGTTTTTGTGAGTGTGTGAGTGTGGCTAACTTTCTTTGATTAGAGTTTTCCTTCTAGTACTTTCTGTAGGGCTGGATTGGTTTTTTTGTGGAATATATTGTTTTTTCCATCTATGGTGATTGAAAGTTTTGCTGGGTATAGTAGTCTGGGCTGGTATCCATCGTCTCTTAGTGTCTGCACAACATCTGGCCAAAACCTTCTGGCTTTCAGAGTCTCCATTGAGAATTCGGGTGTAATTCTGATAGTTCTGCCTTTATATGTTACTTGGCTTTTTTCCTTTGCATCTATTAATATTCCTTCTTTATTCTGTGTTTACTGTTTTGATTATTATGTGATAAGGGAACTTTTTTTGGTCCAGTCTATTTGGTGTTCTGTATGCTTCTTGTATCTTCATAGGTATGTCCTTCTTTAGGTTGGGAAAGTTTTCTTTTATGATTTTGTTGAATATACTTTCTGTGCCTTTGAGCTGGTGTTATTTTCCTTCTATCCCTATTATTCTTAGGTTTGGTCTTTTCATGGTGTCACAGATTTCCTCAATGTTTTGTGTTAAGACTTTGTTGGACTTAATATTTTCTTTAATTGATGAATCTATTGCCTCTATCTTATCTTTAACACCCGAGATTCTCTCTTCTGTTGGTGATCCTTGCATTTGTAGTTCCTGTTCACTTACCCAGATTTTCCATTTCCAGCATTTCCTTGGTTTGTGTTTTCTTTACTGTCTCTATTTCAATTTTCAAGTCTTGAACTGTTTCCTTCACCTGTTTGATTGTTTTTTTCTTGGTTTTCTTTATGGGATTTATTGAGTTCTTCCAATTTTTGGTTTGTATTTTTCTTGATTTCTTTAAGGGAATTTTTCATTTCCTATTTAATGGCCCTGTCATCTTCATTAAGTTATTTTTAAGGTCATTTTCTTCTGCTTCATCTGTGTTGTGGTGTTCAGGTCTTGCTGTTGTAGGACCACTGGGTTCTGGTGGTGCCATATTGCCCTTTATGTTGTTGAATGTATTCTTACATGGCCATTTACCCATCTAGGTTTGGGGTAATTATAGGTACAGGTGTTGATTCTTGTGATGTCTTTGTTGGATGGGTCTTTTGTTCATTTATTGTCTGTTTCCTTTTTTGGCCTGAATGTTCAAGGGTTCCGGTGATTGGCTGGTTGTCAGGTTGAGTAGGCTTGTCTCAGCTAAAGTTTGTGAGTTTGGGTGTCTAGATCCAGCATATCGACCAGTTGTTTTGGCTGGTGTGGGTTTTACTTGTGCCTATGGGTTCTTTTCTTCCCACTGGTGTGGGTTGTGCCTGTGCCTGTGGAGTCTGTTATTCTAAGCTATGTAGATTTTGTCTGTGCCTGTTCTTCCAACTGGTATGGGTGGTGCTTGTGTCTATAGGGTCTGCTGATGTTGCTGGAGAGGGCTGTTCATAGGGAGACTCTCTTCTAATTGGAGCAGGTGGTGCTTGTTCCTCTAGGGACTGCTCTTCCTCCAATAGGTGCAGGTGGTGCCTGCACATCCAGGCGCTGCTACGGACTGGCTGCTGGTGCTCTTCCTCCAGTTGGTGCAGATGGTACTTGTGCCTCTTGGGACCTCTGATGCCATGGGGATATTTGGCTGGGCAAAGGATGGTGGGTTAGTGGGTTTGGGAAGTCAGGTTGGGTTTTGTAGGTTACAGAGTCCAATAGGTGGCAGTGTTGGTGGAATCTACAGGAGTTTTACTTGCTGAGCAGCTGCTGGGGCTGAGTTGGAAGTGGAAGGGGCATGGGATGTGCCCTGAACTTAGGTCCTGGAGACCTGGGCTGTCTGGCCAGGAGAACTGTAACTCACTTATTCTGCAATCAGTGCAGATGGTGCCTGTGCTTCCAGGGGTCCCTGATGTCATGGGGGATGTTTGGCCTGGGAAAGGAAGGTGGGTTAGGTTGGTTGGGGTGGGTGGGGTAGGATGTTGATATATTTTATATTCTATACTCCAGACTGTTTCTAAGCAAGAAAAATAAAGATATAGTGCCTCTTGCTTAAAGTACCTTTTGGAAGGTGTGAGTAGTCAGGGTGGCATGTAGTTAGGCAGAGAGATACAGGATTCCCTTTTGAGTTGGACAGTAGTGATGGGCTAGTGGGGAATGACTCCTGGGGAG
Source organism: Peromyscus californicus insignis (assembly GCF_007827085.1). Lineage (NCBI taxonomy): Eukaryota > Metazoa > Chordata > Mammalia > Rodentia > Cricetidae > Peromyscus > Peromyscus californicus. The sequence continues at coordinate 96,182,365 of NW_026294562.1, forward strand.
TAACACATGAGATTGACCTCTGGTCTTTATATGAACATGCATACACATGTATGCATACTCCAGCAACAACCAAAAAATACACTGCATCTCAGGCTCTTTGAATTCATTCAGTCTTTGTACCAGTGGTCTGTGTATTAGTGACAACTTGGTCAAAGCTGGTACAAATGTGCATAGTATGAACTGCATATTGACAAATTCTGGTCAAGGTTTACAATTTAAAGGTATATGCTTGGTTCACTGAAAAAATAGCTATATTTCACTTTTATAAGGAGCCAGAATGTCTCAATTCTTCAATGAGCCCAAGATAGTGAAGTCTGAGGAAGGGTCTAACTGGGTAGACTACCTCAGAATACACAATCTGTGGGTTGAGTCCCAATTGTGGGTATGGAAAGGCTCAAGATTCAATTAACATCATGTAGCATCTTAACACACCACATCTTATACACATTAACTCAGTTTATCATACAACTCAATGGGCCAGATATGATCTTACTCTCACTTTACAGATGGGAATTTGAATCCTAGAGTGGTTAAGTGACTTGTCCAAGGACACACAGCACTTAGAGGTAGTAGGGATGTGATTAAACCTAGGCAACTTGGTTCCTGACCCAAGGTACCATAGTAGGAACTTCATAATGTGCTGAATGAGAATTAGATGAGGAACTGAAGAGTGCCCCACCTGATGCTCCTGTTATGTCCATTGCCTTTAAATTCCTTGCTTTTACAATGGTGATGGTCAGCCTGCCAGCTAGTGGAAGGTAGCAGAGTGAAAACATAAGATCTCCCAGATACATATTGTCCTGTTAAGAAAGCACAAACTGAAGCATTAGAAAGTGTCTTCAGCCCACATGCAGGAGGCTCAGCAGCAGGGCAATGTTCGAAAGGACACTCTGCTCCTTTTGTTCAGTTCATGACATCCTAATGTCATAAAGAAACTCCACCCTTGTACTGGGATAGCTCTACATCTATGGAAGTACAATATTTATGATGGTAGAGCTGAAGAGGATGTCCACAGGAAGCCACCACATACCCAGCCCACATGTACAGCCTCATACAAGCTCCCATAGTCCAGAACGCAGCATTCTCAGAGTGACCGTCCATGTGGCTCTACTCACATGGCTGTTGTGATCTAGAGACAGTTTTCGGAACAAAGCCATGCAAAGAGGAGCCTACCAGGGTGTTCACCCTAGCAGATCTCAGAGACTCCACCTGCAACCCCACTTGGCTTCCTGTGGTCTTTCCAGCCGTGCTTCACTCTAGCCCATATGCTTGCCCCTCTACACAGAGCAGTCAAATGAGCCACACTGTCCCCACTGTCCCCACACACTCTGGCATAACCCAGTCTCACCCCCATTCTACACTGCCATTTGTACCCTTAGCATGGTAAACAACCTCTGTAGATCAGGAGCATGTGAAATATATATATATATATCATGGAATTTTCTAGCTCTAATTAACTCTGGACAAAGACACTGCATGAACCTGGCAGTGACAGTCTCTGACCTCATGTTCCCACATAATTGGACATACCAGGACACAAACCTAGTCCTGCACAAGACCCATGCAGGGAGAAAAGTTCAGAACCTGGAATTTAGGGAGCCTTGATGTCTGTGCCTTGAGGTCCTACTTAGCCACATCCCATCTTGAGTTCATCACAAGGAGCTTCATTCCCTCTACTGGGATCCTGGGAAAGACATCTTGAGTAATGCACAGCCAATCCAAGTAGGTCAGAAGTTATGCATCTCTCTCCTGCCCCCGTCTCCTTTTAAAAGCCCAGGAGAGTCTAACTATGAAGAGGAAAAAAAGCCAGTTCATTTAGTTTCAATTTCTGTGAGACACCTGAGGTTATAGATCTGGGTGCCTGTGTCTAATTAATACTGTTTCATACTGACAATGCTCCGGGGACTTGGGTTCTGGTCCTTGACATCCACAGCCTCCCCCCTCCCATTCTAGATTCTTGGAGGATGCTTCTATTTTTAGAAGCACAGATTCAGCTTTGGAAGGTCACCTTGCCAGCCTCCTGACTTGACTGCTTCCACAGAAGGAGGAGGTAAAGGATCTGTTTGGTAGCTAAGGCAGATGGATTGGTCTGTGTCTTCAAGCATTGCCTGGCTCATGCAAATAAATCACCTCACCTTGCAGCCCAAGCTGCCCTGGTTTCTGGAGCCTTGACCTCAGGAGACCTGGTGGCCAGACCTTTCCCTGTGGGGAGAGGCTGGGGGACACTGTACAGAAGTGAGGTTTCACACATGGCAGGTGCTTGTTGCTGTGTGGTACTGTGTTCTCCTCTGCAGGAGCCTAACCCTCTCTTGGCTGTTTATACTCAAGTCCACTTCTGTGTCCTTGATTTCTAGTCTCCCTTTCCACAGCACCTTGCTCTCTTGTCCTACCTCATCTTGCCCAGAGAATCCCAATTTGAAAAAGAAATTCTAGAATTGGCCCAAATTATGCCCATGAAGGTTTCCTAATCAATTCTTCCAGCATATATTTCCTGGGGGTTCACACTGTATATCTCACTCTAAAAGATTTGCAATGTGAAACATACTCATTTTACTTCTGACTCTCCAGGAACACAGTTATATGTGAAGTGTCAGATTCCTTCTGTACCACTTCTGTACTAAGTTTGTCATGGTGTTTTTCCCCCACTATGAGTTCCATTTATAAATATTTCTATTGTAAGACTGTGTACTCAGGAGTTAAAAGGAAAAATAACAACAAAACTCTAAGATACAATCCATAATTGTATCTTTAAAAACACATAAGGTAAACAAATAATCATCAAAATGAATTCTTGACCCTCAAGTGATTTACAAAGAAATTTTGTGTGTGTGTGATGTGACTCAGATAGTCCAGCACTTGTCCAGCAGGCAGCAAATAAACCAGGGATAGTGGCACACTCCAAGTACTGGGGAAGTATCAGCAGGAGGGTCAGAAATTCAAGGTCTTCCTTGACTGCATATGGAGTTCAAAGACAGACTGGACTACATGAGACCATGCCAAAAAAGAAACAGAAAGAAAGAAAGAAAGAAAAAAAAAAGAAAGAAAGAAAGAAAGGGAGGGAGGGAGGGAGGGAGGGAGGAAGAAGGAAGGAAGGAAGGAAGGAAGGAAGGAAGGAAGGAAGGAAGGAAGGAAGGAAGGAAGGAATCCAGTGAACATTTTCTAAAATTTTACTTATAAAAGTATTTATTTACATAATAATTAAATAAAAATAAAATGATGCTGGAGTGGTGGTTCAGTAAGAGTGCATTTACCTCTTTAGAGGGCCTGAGTTCAGTTCCCAGCACCTGCATCAGAAGGCTCACAATCTCCTGTGACTTTTCCTCCAGAGGAACTGATGTTACTGGCACCTGCATTCATATGTGCATATTGACATGCTTGAACAACACAGAAAATTTAAAGTAAGAATTCAAAAGTAAAATGACAGTAAAATTTCAATATTGAAAGACTTAAGTAAAGCAATAAAATATCCCCCACCCCTTCCTATATACACATCCTAATGCCACTCTTCCTCGGAGTAACACTGTGAATAATCATTAGGGCTTTCATTCATTAGTTCATTCACTTAATCTTTTTTTATAGATTTATCTATTTCATTTTCTGCATGTGTTTTCCTGTGTGTATGTATGTGTACCATGTGTCTGGTGTCCACAGAAATCAGAAGAGAGCACCATATCTCCTGAAACTGGAATTATAGATGATTGTTAACCACTAGTGTGGCTCCTGAGAACTGAACCTAGGTCCTCTGCAAGAGCAACAAGTGCTCATAACCATTGGGTCATCTTTCCATGCCCTCATTTCCTTATTCTTAGATCATCTATTTTGGCTACAAGACTCCCAGAGTCTTGGGGCTGAATCTGCAACAGTAACTCAGAACCATGATCCCTTGAGGAGACATGAGCTTCCCAGGCAGTGGGCCAGGAGACCACTGGTATCTGATGGTAATGTTGCTTTCTCACCATCAGGTGATGCAGGTTTGGGACCAAGAACCTGTGGCTCTCTATCCATGAACATTCCCTTGAATCAGTACTTCCCAATCAGAAGTGAATTTGCTCCTCAGAGGGTATCTGACACAATCTGGAGCAACTTCTGATTGTCACCTTTGAGGACTGGGATGTGTTACTGGCATCTAACAGTCAGATAGATTCCAGGTATGCTGCAAAAGCATTACACAGGTAAGCCACAGTTATCTAGTCTAAAATGTGACGTGTGCCAGTGTTGAGAAAACAATGTGTACGGGAGCGTGTAGATTCTTAGTAAATTGTCTGGAATGCTGAGAAGAGTCAAATATAAAGAAATGGTGGAATGCCTGCCTTCTTTTTGAGCCAAACAGAATCAGAATGCAGAAGATCACTGGGTACTGAGTGCCCTGGAGGATACAAGGGGAAGGGAAATGCCATGCCTCATTGGCTCGTGCTTGGTGTGGTCAAGTGCAGCACTGTCAGCAAGGCACATTGGGAAATTCTCAGAATTGTGTGTAAATTCTCTGTCTACCAACTTGTAATCTCTTCTCTGATTGTGCCTGTAGTAGTCAATGTTAGTTGTATTTTCTGGCTGGCTAGTGCACTTTTATATTCTTCCTGCATTGTCCTAGTGAATTCCTATTCCACTCTGTGGTATCCTAGAAGGGTGCTGCTGAAACTATGCTTACCACGATATTATATTCACTACCCTGTGCTTTGTTGGGACACAGGATGGGTACATAACTCAAGTGGGTTGTTCAAGTCATCCCTAAGATTGATAACTACATATTTTTTAAAAATCTCATTTTACTGATGTTATTCACTACAAGACAGAAGACTAAAATTGTGTGCTTTTTGCATGATATATAATAAAATTAGAATAATATCACTTTAAGTTGACTTATATATGTTAGGGGTGTGTAATACATACCCCAAAGAAAGAACTAAAATAATACAAGGAGTTTGTGGTTAAAAAAAATAAACATGAGATAATAGAGGTGTGTGAAAATATTTAGTAATCAAAAAAGAACAGGTATACATGGGAAGAGGGCAGAGTCAGAGAGAAAAATCTAATAGAAATAAAAAGCAAATTATAAGATGACAAATTTAAACAAAACTATCTCAATAGTGGCATTAAAAATAAATGGTCTAAATCTTTGTATTTTAAAACCCCAGAAGCTTGGACATTATATAATGTGACTGATCGAAGCTCAGTTAAAGCTTTGACTATCCACTTAACCTTAGATAATCAATATCATTTTTGAGTTAACTCTTCTCAGATTTCTCCTGTGGGGGATTAATATCCAACATGGGCTGGGTGATGGTTGTGCAGCCTTTAACTCCAGTACTCTGGAGGTTGAAGCATGCAAATCTCCAGATTCAAGTCCAGCATGGTCTACAGAGTGAGTTCCAGGACAGCCAGGTTATATAAGAAACACTGTCTTGAAAACCAAAAAACTCTTTCTCCCCCTACCTTCTACCTATGGGGTTGATGATAATGAAAGTTAAATAATACATACGGGCAGTAGTGATAGTTCAGCTGGTATGGTCCTTGCCTTGCAAGCTTGAGGAGCAGAGATTGATCATCAGAGCTCATGTCAAAAGCATGTTGTTCTGGCACAAGTGTGTAACCCCGGCACTGGGGGAACAGAGACAAGGCAGATGCCTGGAGCTTGCTGTCCAGGTAGATGAGCTCCAGGTCAATGAACCACAAAGTTATGAAACCTCTGCTCTCCTGTCTATTCTTCCTCCCATGAATATATTCCTCAGTGTGACTGGCTCATTTGAGGAACCATATTTTTAAATTACTCCTTTGAAAAATAAAATCTTGTAAAAAACAGAATCAAGTGCAATCCTAGTTGTAAGATTTCTCCTGGGTACCCTTTATCTTTACCCATAACAATTACATTGAGGGCCCAAACCAGGTCCTTTTGTAACATGGCCTCTGTTAATTATCTGCTTATCCTATCTCAGACACACCAATAGTATTCTTGATACTACCCCAAGACACGGCAAAATTGGCAAAAAATAAAAAGTATGAGAGAGAGGCCCTTTTTCAGTGACAATCCTATTGATAATTTGCATGCACAGTTAAAGTAACTTTTGGTTGCACTTTATTTATAGGTATTAAAATGATTAATTTGCATTAGAAGTATGCCTGGAGAATGACACTTCCCAAGCCAGTGCTGGGACACAAGTGAACCTCCAGTCCTTATGGGATAATGGTGGAGGCTGTGATCAGTCAAAGTTTTCCCCACATATGACATGTTCTTTAAGGATTCTAGATTTAGTTCCCCTTAAGGAAGAATTTTTGTTGACCCTAGGAATATACAAGGGAATTAACACCACATGTGTGCAATGCTCTTTGTGGTCAATTACAAACTTCTCAACACTATCTTATCTGGTCTTTTCTAGTTCCCTGGTTTAACATGACATTTAATAGCTCCAATATTTAGATATCTAGCCTAGTTTCCTCCTTGCATTATAGATTCATACATCCAATATCATCTTCAGATCCCCAGCAAGTTGTCTAACAAGCATCTCAATCTTTTTTATTTGTTTATTTTTACTTATAAATGCTCAGCCAATAGCTCAGGCTTGTTATTATCTAACTCTTACATTTAAATGAACCCATATTTCTTATCTACACTTTGCCATGTGGCTCATGGCTTATTACCTCATTTTCTACACATCCTGCTTCCTCAGTGGCTGGCTCATGTCTCCTCTGACTCTGCCCTTCTATATCCCAGAATCCTGAGTTTGGTCATCCCACCTATACTTCCAACCTGACTATAGACCAATCACTGTTTTATTAAACCAGTTCAAGTGACAAATCTTTACAGTATACAAGAGGATTATCCCAGAAAATTTCCTCCTTTTTGTCCAATTAAAAAAAGTTTTAATTTTAACATAGTAAAATTATATACAAAAACCAGTTATTAATTAAGAATTAAAGTTACAATATCCAGTTCATTTGTATTTGGAAAAATTAAAGAAAATATTAGCCATCTTATCTTTGTGAGTCCAAAGTATTGTACTTAATTTATCTTTTATCATAACTAAAGAAAACTATAACTATCTGGTCTTCAACTCCATCAAAGACACCAGAAGGTTGAAATGTTACCTAACAGCAGGGACCTTTGGCTGCCTGAACTGGTAGACTTTCCTATGAAGCAGGGAATTATGAAGGACTGCCCTACCTTCTCTTGGCAAAGTTTGGCAGTTGACTTTCTTGCATCCTCCTGGTCCAGTTTGGACTGTATATTGTCAGCAATTGAGGCAAGGGCAGTTTCTTTGTCCATATGGCTAGCTTTTGCCCAAAAGAAAATAAACTCCATGGGTTTCTTCAATCCCCATCATCTTTTCTGAAGTAGATTGGTGCTGCCAGGAGCAGAAGTGTCTCACTGTCATGGAAAGCCTTAGGTTACTAAACATATTAAATGCCATATTCTATACATCTTTGAAGTGTTTAAAGACCATTTATCTATCTAAATATATCTGTGTATGACCTTGAAAACACACCTAACATGACTATAAGTTTGACTATTATAGATAACTATTAATTTGTATTTCTTAATTATACATTACTTTTTTTTTTTTTTTTGGTTTTTCGAGACAGGGTTTCTCTGTGTAGCTTTGTGTCTTTCCTGGAACTCACTTTATTGACCAGGCTGGCCTCGAACTCATAGAGATCTGCCTGCCTCTGCCTCCCGAGTGCTGGGATTAAAGGAGTGTACCACCATCGCCCGGCTATACATTACTTTTTTAAATGAGCTGCATAAACAAAATATCTTAAACAAGAGTAGAAATATACATACAGTATAACAAAATTAACTTTAAATTTGTATCAATAACCCCAAATCCATACCAATGTAAAACATTTAAGATTAATAGTTGTTTTTTGGATTAAAGCATATTCAATGATCTACCCTCTTATAGTATCATTGCTTTATCTCCCCTTTTCTTTTTAGAATGAGATCCTTGAATCTAATCTCCTTCGTTCTACTTTTTTTGTGGCAATATCTATGCCCTACCACACCCCCACCAGCTTTCTACTTCCCACCATCACGTGAGTAACAGCTTACAGTGCTTCCACACCACACAGGAGAGGTCTGTGTGGCTTGCTGCCTCTAGCCCTCTGTCTACCTAGTACTCACAGCGCCAACCCTCTCTGTACCACCATCAGGGTGTGGCATCAATTCTCTGAGAACCTGGAAACATTACTGGTTACATTTGGGAAACAAGGTCATGTTCCCAGATGTTTCAGGAGCCTCTGTGTTCTCACGGCCTCTGTCCTTGTAATTCTACTGTCATCCCAGCATTGATATAAGCCCTGACCCTTCTGACTCAGGCCCTCTGTCTGTCCTTTTCCCTACTCTTACTTCTCAGCTGAGAACATCTAACCCCTCTGTGCCTGAGTGCTTCAAACCTCACGCCTCACCCTCCTATGCACTGTTGACCTCTTGCCTAGCTTTCATAGTGGGAAGTAGGGGTTTGCTGTTAAGAGGAGAAATTACCAAGATGCTCATCAAAAGCATGTGCCAGGTGTCTTGGTCTACCACCACAACCATCCCTTTTCATTGCAGATCATTTGGCAGCATATTGGTGGGTGTCAGGATTCTGACAGAGGGCTTTCTTCTCCTACACAGCTTTCCTGAAATAAGAGTATTTATAGGATATATAACAGGGGCTTTTCTTCCCCAGTTTGGGGAGGAGGCTCAGTGGTTAAGAACACTAGCTGCTTTTGTAGAGAACCCAGGCTCTGCTCCCAGCACCCACATGAAGGCTCACAATTGTCTGTAACTCCAATTGAAGGAGGTCAAATGCCGTCTTCTGGCATCTTAATGTTAATCACCCTTTACAAATGGAGCTCATTTCCCTCACTTGCCTCCAGTCTTCCTACCTAGCCCTTTCCATCTTTGAGAGGCAAAACCTCCCATGGGCCGAAGTTAAAAAATCTAGTTGTCACTCTATGTTCCTCCTCTCACCCTCCCACATCTGCTAGTCATGTCATTTCTCCTTCTAAAATATCTAGAAACTTCCCAATTTCCCCCTCTACAGTGATACCCTACTGCAAGGTGACATCATTTTGCACATGCACTGCAGCATGGCTCTGAGCCTCAGGTTCGGTCTACTCTGATCATTGGCAAGAAATTACATGGAGCTGATTCAGAAAAGGGCTATCTGGAGAAGTGAGGAGACATCGTAGTGCCCGACCCTCCCGTATGGCTAGGGTTTTCCCTTCAAAGGCTTCTGGAAGGTGGCTGGAGAGCTTTCTTCTCACCTGTGTAGACTTGAAGCCAGCTGCATCCCAGTGCTGTAGTGGCAAATGGGACCAATGATGATAATAACACTAAGAGGAACTTGATGGAGCCACTTTCCCTTCATATGAGAAAAAAAACAGCTTTGTTTGGTTTGGAATCTGACAGACACTCACTCTGACATACTGAGTTTGGCAGTATCTCACCATGAGAGGGCCTACCAGATACACAGCTTTTCTCAGTACCAAAGGCAAATATTTTCTGTCATACTGGCGCCAACCAACTGGGAACACAGAGTAGAGCTTCACCACAGGGCAGTAGTCGTAGGTCCCAGCTGGCAAAGGCAAGCTATCTTCCCAAGTATAAAAACTAAGCCACTTTCCCAAAAAGTCAAACATGGTTCTCATCTCAGATATGTTATCAGGAGCCATTATTGATGGGTACTTTCCAAATCTTTCAAAAATCATTGCTTATACTTGCTGTACAAGAGTGAGAACCACATACATGCACACCTACACACAGTTATGAACATGTATTCACCGCCCCCCAATACCAGAACTCATTTAGTTAATGGGGTCATTCAAAGTTGCTACCAGATTAATATTGCTCCCTTTTATGACCAAGCTACTAGACTTAGAACAGGAAGTTTGTGTGGGCACAATAAGTGTGACCTAAGCATGACATATGGTGAGTTCTCTCCTGAAATCCTTGCAAATGATCTAGATGATTTAGCCTAGATAATAATAAAGGTGAATTCATATCCAGAGTGACCACTATGGTCACACCAATGGTGTTAAAGTGAATGATTCAATTACCTGGGTCTTATCCAGTTCCATTTTTTTAATAGTCAAGAAGAAGCAGAATTTGATAGGATACAACAGACTTCATGAGTACATGGGAATCTAGAGTCAAGATCCATAAAAATCCTGATAGATGAGATAGATAAAGCCTAATTATATAAATTTATTAAGATAAATTATTGGAGGACCTAAAAAGTCAATGGTACCTTTGTGGATTTCTGTGGGCCTCTCTAGCACTTTGCTTCTTCCTGTTCTCATGTGGTCTTCATTTACCATGGTCTCCTATTCCTTGTTCTCCCTCTCTGTTGTTGATCCAGCTGGGATCTCCCGCTCCCCCAAGCTCTCTTTCCCTCGACCCTCGCCTTTCATTACCCCCACTCATGTCCAGGCTGTTCATGTAGATCTCATTCCATTTCTCTGTCATTGGGCGATCCCTGTGTCTTTCTTGGGGTCCTGTTTTCCGGGTAGCCTCCCTGGTGATGTGAGTAGCAGACAATTCATCCTTGTTTCATGTCTAGTATCCTGCTATGAGTGAGTACATACCATGTTTGTCTTTCTGAGTCTGGGTTACCTCACTCAGGATGATTTTTTCTAGATCCATCCATTTGTCTGCAAACCTCATGATGCCATTGTTTTTTTCTGCTGAGTAGTATTCCATTGTGTATATGTACCACATTTTGTTTATCCATTCTTCAGTTGAAGGGCATCTGGGTTGTTTCCATGTTCTGGCTATTACAAACAATGCTGATATGAACATAGCTGAACAAGTGCTCTTATGGTGTGGTTGAGCATTTCTTGGGTATATGCCCAAGAGTGGTATAGCTGGATCTTGGGGGAGATTGATTCCCAATTTTCTAAGAAAGCGCCATATTGATTTCCAAAGTGGTTGTACAAGCTTGCATTCCCACCAGCAGTGGAGGAGAGTTCCTCTAGCTCCACATCCTCTCCAGCATAAGGTGTCTTCAGTGTTTTTGATCTTAGCCATTCTGACAGGCGTAAGGTGGTATCTCAGAGTTGTTTTGATTTGCATTTCCCTGATGATTAGGGATGATGAGCAATTCCTTAAATGTCTTTCGGCCATTTGAGTTTCCTCTGTTGAGAATTCTCTGTTTAGTTCTATAGCCCATTTCTTAATTGGACTGTTGGGCATGACTGCCGGCAATGGTCGAGAGACAGCCCGAACTGACCTACTCTGGTGATGGGATGGCCAAACACCCTAATTGTTGTGCTAGAAACCTCATCCAACTACTGAGGGATCTGGATGCAGAGATCCATGACTAGGCCCTGGGTGGATCTCTGGGAGTCCAATTAGCGAGAATGAGGAGGGTTTATATGAGGGCGAATTGTTGAGACCAAGGTTGGATAAAGCACAGGGACAAATAGCCAAATGAATGGAAACACATGAACTATGAACCAATGGCTGAGGGGTCCACACTGGATCAGGCCCTCCGAATGGGTGAGACAGTTGATTGGCTTGATCTGTTTGGGAGGCATCCAGGCAGTGGGACCAGATCTTGTGCTCATTGCATGAGTTGGCTGTTTGAAACCTGGGGCCTATGCAGGATTGTTTGGCTTGGCCTGGGAGGAGGGGACTAGACCTACCTGGACTGAGTCTACCAGGTTGACCTCAGTCTGTGGGGAAGGCTTTGCCCTGGAGGAGATGGGAATGGGGGGGGGGGCGTTGGGGGGAAGGTGAGGGGGACGGGAGGGGGGAGAACAAGGGAATCCGTGACCGATATGTAGAACTGAATTGTATTGCAAAATAAATTAAAATAAATTAAAAAAAAAAAAAAAAAAAAAAAAAAAAAAAAGAAACTAGAAAAAAAAAAAAAAAAAAAAAAAAAAAAAAAAAAAAAAAAAAAGTCAATGGTACAATTCCTAAAGTAGATATAGAGCATTGGGAGAGTGGTGTGGAAACCTAGCACAGTAGAAACTTCCTGGAATCCATGAAGCTGACCCTAGTGAGGACTCCTAGTAATAGAAGATACAGAGTCTGAACTGGCCATCTTTTGTAGCCAGGCAAAGCTTCCAGTGGTGGGACTGGGTAACATTTGGTTGAGTTGTTGGTGGAGGAGGTCTCATGGAGATCTCTAAACCACCCAGGCTGATGCTAGGACAGAAGGTCATCCTCTGATACCTGACAACAGGCCCCATTGCTGAGGAAAACTACCACTCAGCTCATTGAATATAGAGAGGTCAATCTGGTGCAGGCTTGGAGCCTTCACCCCTACATTCTAGTCTCTTTGCTGTGAGAAGGTACTCTGCAGGCACAGAAAGAGAAACAAACCTAGACACCAACACAGCCACAAAACCCTCCACCTACAATCTGTCCTGCCTGCAAGATGTGCTAGGGCAATGGTAGCACAGAACATGTAGAAGTGGACAACCAATGTTTGGTTTAACTAGAGACCCACCCAACACAAGAGAGCCCTGCCCTACACTGCCTGGATGGTCAGAAACAGGAGACTGGATAGCCCAGAGACCTAGGGTAGAACCAAACACACTGGCAAAACAAAACAACAACAAAATCAAAACAATGAAATGATCCCTAATGATATTGTGCCGTATTTATAGATCAATGCCTTGTCCAGTCATAATCAGAGAGGCTTCCTCCAGCAGAAAATGGAAAAGGGTCCAGGGAGAGAGAGTCTAAATTGGAGGGATCCACTGGGTCCCTCCCCTGAGAGATCAGGGAATGTCACAGAAGAGAGAGAGGATTAACTGTGGGAGTTAGAGGGGATGGAGTACACTGGGCGAACTTGGCCCACTGAATCAACTAAGCCTGGCACACAGAGACTGAAGCAGCAAACAGGATCTGCTTGAGTCTGTACCAGGTCTTCTGCGTGTATATTATGGCTGTTAGCTTGGTGTTTTGTGAGACTCCTAACAGTGGGAGCAGCTGTATCTCTGACTCTTTTGCCTGTTCTAGAGACTCTTTTACTCCTATTGGGTTACCTTGTCCAGACTCAATATGAGGGCTTTTGCTTTGTCTTATTGTATCTTGTTTTGTCCTGTCTGGCTGTCTTCTCTTGGAGACCTGCTCTTTTCTGAAGAGGAAATGGAGGGGGAGTGGGTCTGGGGAGAGAGTGGAGAGGTTGGTGAGCTAGGAGGAGGTGAGAGAGAAGAAACTTTGGTTGGGATGTATTGTGTGAAGAAGAATCTATTTTAAATTTAAAAAATTAATTTATTAAGATAAATTATGTGAGGACCTAAAAAGTCAATAGTACAATTCCTAAAGTAGATGTAACCTAATACATATGAGAATCACAGGTTGTATTCTTATTTCGGCCAAAAACTAACTTTTCATTAGGCTACACCAACAGAGTTATACTTTGAAGAGGAAGGCTGTTGCATCAGCCTCCCTTCCCCACTTGAAATACAAATTCTTTTCTTGGCATCTGGATTTGGATGTAGCTGGAATGTAAATAGTGATAAGACAAGCCACTATGGGAAAATCATAGGAGCAGTGAGTAACTGGTAAGCCTGTAAGCCTTAAGGAAAAAATAATAATCAAGAAACAAGATTCCTGTTGGCATGAATGTGAATTTCTGTCACACAGAAGAGGGGATGGATTTTCTCTTAATGGTTCCAACAAGAAGAATTAGGGTCCATAAGTGAGAGCCACAGAAGATCTCTAATATTCTCTTCTATCACTATCCCAAACCATAAGCTGTCTTTGAAAGTGGTGTGCTTCCCCATCTGTTCAGTAAGTTTCAATATGTTAGAAAAGAATCAAGTATCAATAAAGCAGTTGAACAAATGGAAAGGGCTTTTCTCTCTTGCTGTTCTGATCCCCTGTAATCCCATGGATCAGACACAGACATAAGGGGACAGGTAATGAGGCAGGCAAACATAGAGACAGGCTTAGTAACCTGAGTCTACTTGGCTTGCACACTCCTCTTCTAACAATGCACCTAAGAAACCTTTTAGAGTGTCCCACCTGCATCAAGCTACATGTATATCTACTTTTAACAATGGAGATATGTTATTTCCCTTAGCAACTCCTTGATCATGCCCTGTTCCATTCAAACATGTCCTACAACATACCCTACAAAAAGGGAGGTGGGTCCATCTTGCTTGAATTAGTTTTGGGTGCATGTTCAGTAAGACAAACTGTGTCCTCTGAGTAAACTTATGTGGAACCCTCTATTTACCATATTATGCCTATGCATGATTGGATATGCATATTATTAAAATCAGATGTATCACAGCAAGGGGCATTGACGTGAGCAGTCTTATGTAATCCAAGCCTGTCAATCAAAACAGAGAAACATGGACATGAAGCTCTTTCATAATCTAACTCCTCCTTTTCTTGAGAATTGTAAAGGAAGACACAAATAATAACCAGGACCCCTTGAGTACTCTCACTCACACAGTCAGCTGTCACAATTGCAGTGCATATTTCTTTTTCATCTGTATTATCATTTTGCTTTTAAATAAGGTTTCCTTGCTACTTTGCAGTCTATGTGCACCTTTGGGACAATTCTTTAAAAAAAGGACCAAGAGCCGGGCGGTGGTGGCGCACGCCTTTAATCCCAGCACTCGGGAGGCAGAGCCAGGCGGATCTCTGTGAGTTCGAGGCCAGCCTGGACTACCAAGTGAGTTCCAGGAAAGGCGCAAAGCTACACAGAGAAACCCTGTCTCGGAAAAAAAAAAAAAAAAAAAGGACCAAGAACTTGGGAACACTTGGCCCAGACAGTAAGAGACATTATAGATTTCTGGGTCCAGACTGTTATGTTATCAGAACCATGATTAAGGATGTATGTTTAGGTAGAGTGTGTGACTGACTTGGAGGGAAGAGCTGGAGATGAAGTCTGTTGCTTAATGATGTTCGTCCACATCCTAGGAGCATAAAAGGAGATGGTAATATGCAGCTGAGTCCCAAACCTTTGTGTCCCAGGCAAAGGGATTTGGGGCATGGGACCTTCTTTTGTCCTCTCCCCTCCCCTCTCTCTTCTCAATATTGCCTTCCTAATAGATACTTTGAGACCCCATATAATTTTTTTCATCCTTCTGATTTCCCAGGGGTCATGTCTAGCTAAAAAATGGTCCTTGGATAAAACAATGACAGCCATTTTAAAAAATTAAAGAGCCCCCAAAAGGCTCTAGCATTTAATTTGAATGTCAGTAACTATTCAGAGGAGTTTAAAAAAAACCAGACCCTCCAATCTCAATAGAAAAAGTCACAAAAGTAATTTTAGATGAAAATTTGTTTTTAAAGGCAGTGGGAATCTCAGGGCATCCTCAGAATTGAGCATTGTGTGCTGGCTTTGGGTACAGCATATTTCACTGGCTTTTGAAGAAAACATTATGATGACTTGAGAGTGATTTTGAATTCACCCTGCATCCTCAGCACCTTCGTCATTCTGAAACTTTCCATCTAAGAATTCATGCTGCTTATCGAAATTGAAGATGGGACTCCAGTAAAGACGCCTTGTGGAGAAAAGTATGGTGGAAAATGAGTCAAACCAACATGTCTGTGGTGTGAACAGTCACACAGAAAAGCCCATTTTTATTCTGCCTTGGATGAGATTTTGCCCAATGATAATTACAGGTCATAGGGCTGTTTTGTTGTTGTTAGTATTATCTGTGGTTGGAGACAAGCACTATGCATCTTCGACTCCCTTTCTGTCCCTATTAACTGCTCCCATCCCAACTGCATGATTCTGACATCCTAATACTTGTGTTCCTTATCTCATTATTCAGGATGTCTCCAAGCCTGTGCTTTCTGCTCTGGCAATTCTTTGCCCATACTTCTATTATCATATGAATTTAATAGGGCTGGCAATATAAGTCAGTTGGTAGAGTACTTGCACAGAATACATGAAGCCCTGTGTTTGACCCTCAGTACCACATAAAAGTAGGCATGGTGGTACATACCTGTAATTCTAACACTTGGGAGATAGATACAGAAGGATCAGAAGTTCAAGGTCATCCTCAGCTATATAGCAAGTTCAAGAACAGTCTAGGCTATACGAGATCCTGTCCTTCTTAGCGGATCGGAAAGAGGGAATAGTGTTTCTCTATATAATTCTGGCTGTTCTGGAACTCACTCTGTAGACCAGGCTAGCCTTGAACTCAGAGATCTGCATGACTTTGCCTCCGAAGTGTTAGGATTAAAGGTGTGTGTGCAACCATGCCCGACTGAGATCCTGTCTTTAAAAAAAAAGATTCTATATTGCCCAATTCCAGTCATCTCTCCCAGTACCCCCACAACCTGAACCCTCCTGTTCCTATCCCCACCCACCTCTAGTTCATGCACAAAAATCTATTTCTTCCAAGGGAGATCCATGCTTCTGCACGTGAGCCCTCCTTGTGACTTAGCCTCTCTGAATCTGTGGATTGTAGCATGATTATCTTTTACTTAGTAGCTATCTAATGTCCGCTTATAAGCGAGTCCATACCATGCTTGTCTCTCTGGGTCTGAGTTACCTCACTCAGGATGATTTTGTCTAGTTCCATCCGTTTGTCTGCAAATTTCATGGTGTCATTGTTTTTAAAAGCAGAGTAATACTCTGTTATATAAATATACTACATTTTCTTTATCCATTCTTCTGTTGAGGAACATCCAGATTGTTTCCAGTTTCCAGATATTATAAATAAAGCTTCTATGAACATAGTTGAGCAAATGTATTTGGGGGCACAATGTAGAAACTTAGTATAGTGGCAACTCCCTGGAATCTACAAGAGTGACCTTAGTGAAGTATCCTAGTAATAGGGGATATGGAGCCTGAACTGGCCATCTTCTATAACCAGGCAAGGCTCCCAGCAGTGGGACTGGGACATAATCCTAGCCACAAAAACCTTTGACCGACAATCTGCCCTGTCTGCAAGATATGCTAAGGTTATGGTGATGTGGCCAACCAATGACTGGTCCAGAGCCAGGGCACTTGCACAAAAGAAGGGGAGGAAGGATGGTAGGAGCCAGAGGGATCAAGAACAACATGAGAACAAGGGTCACAGAATCAACTAAGTTATCCCTGAGAAGCCTGCTCTTCTTTTTTTAAAGGAAGCAAGGGGGAAGTGGATCTGGGGGGAGAGCAGAGGTGGGCGGAACTGGGAAGAGTGGTGATGGGGATCCTGCAGTTGGGATGTAATATATTACAGAATAATAATAATAATAATAATAAAGGATAGTTGTGAATCTGAGACGCAGAAGGCAAGAGCAGTGTATTCCTTTTGCCACATTTATCCAGGGAAGTTAAGTAGGAGAGGTAAATTATTTTTCTCAAGGTCACTGGGCTACTTGGTATGGGAGCCACACTCCCAAGCAGGCAGCCTGACTGTTCCCAGTTCCCCCATGTAGGGGGCCTGTCACAGCCAACATTCTCTTTGAAGCTTACAGGGAAGGTAGTCACAGGGAAGGTGGTCACATTCTTTTTTGAATAGTGAAGATTTGGGGGAACTGGGAACAGTTGGACCAGGAGGGGAAAAAAAAAGAAAGAAGAAAAGGACCTAGATTCTTCTTTTTGCCACACAATATCCTCACCCTCAGGAATGACTTTCTGTCCCACCCGTTATCATAAAGAACTGTTTTTGCTTTTTCAACTAGTGGGGGAAAAGAGAGAAAGGCACTAACTCAACTAAATCCAATTTGAGAACTGAGGCAAATGGTGCTTTAGCCAACAAGGATCTACATTTCGTCCAAGTGCAAACATCAGACTACTCTCCTCTATGTCCAATTTGCTAATACTGTTGAGGGGAGAGGAGATTTGGTACAATAAAGGGCAGTTTCAGGAAGGTATAATAAGGGACCATCTTAGGGACACTTCAAATAGGGGCAATCGTAGGCTGTGCCTGAACCCACTCTTTGTGATAACATATGTCAAGCAATTGGTGCCACAGCTGATTAACACACATGCTAACTTATTGTCTTCTCACAGTACTCTTCCTGGAGCAGGGCCTGGCACAGAGTGGGCCCATAGAAAATTAGCACACTGGTGGATGAGGGCATCAGTCTCTTCAGGAGGGACAGACAGACTGATCAGAGGCAGCTCAGGGCAGGGACTCTCTCCTCCAGTTCAATTGTTCTTCAAAGATACTCTACAGTCTGATTTACAGTGTGGATAAGGGAGACAAGGCAATGCTGAAAGAATTCCCCTGGCAGTAGACAGAACTTTTCAGGAAAGATGACTATCATCGTAAAACATCAGCCCACAGTGGGCTGGCCCACAGTCACAAAGTTGATCAGTGTCAAGAATGGGTCTCAGGCCGGGCGGTGGTGGCACATGCCTTTAATCACAGCACTCGGGAGGCAGAGCCAGGTGGATCTCTGTGAGTTCGAGGCCAGCCTGGGCTACCAAGTGAGTTCCAGGAGAGGCGCAAAGCTACACAGAGAACCCCTGTCTCGAAAACCAAAAAAAAAAAAAAAAAAGGGTCTGCAACATATTTCGCATTCATCCCCATGAGCTCCATGTCTTCACTAAAAGATGATTTTTAGAATGTGTCAAATGATACTAGTAGAATTTCAAAACAATTGTGTTAGTTCAACTTTTCCAGGATGACACACATGGGTGGGGTAGGAGGACCAGCTCTTTCTCCATCCAGTACTCTGATACACATGGGACTTCATCTTGTTGTTGTTGAGTGAGTGAGTGCGTGCGTGCGTGCGTGCGTGCGTGCGTGCGTGCGTGTGTGTGTGTGTGTGTATTACGATCAATACACATGAGTCTATTAAATGGGTAACAGAATGTATTAAGATATAAATTGAGGAAATACTCACGAATACAGAACTGAGTAGACAGCAGAAGTTGTCCTCTGATCTGACTGGGAGTGAATCCACCTCACAGGCAGAAGCAGGGAGAAGGGGCCTGTGACCCTTCTCCAACTCCTTATATGAGGTCACATACAATGACAGGAAGCACCGCCTCCTTTGAGCCATATAGCCCAAGGTCATGGGCAGAGCAAAATACCTCTACATGTGTGTGTATGTGTGTAGGAACACAGAGCTTGTGCACACTAGGTTAGTACTCTAACATGGAGCTACACACCCCTTCATTTAAATGCATTTACTCATTTATTTAGCAATTACTTGTTGGATATGTACTATGTTCTAGGCATTACAATAGGTGCTGGGAATGCAAAGAAGAGAAAGGATAAGAATCAACACATAGCTCCAGAGAAGCTAGAAAACAAGGAGGGCCCTAAAAGGGATGCATGGATCACCTTGGGAAGGGGAAACATTTGAAATTTCCATGAATAAATTGGGGATGAATGGGGGGTGGGCAACAGAGGGGAGGAGATGGGCGATGAGAACATGAAGGAACGGGATGGTTAAGCTGGAGGAGGGAAGGAGTGGGAGAGCAATGAAAGAGATGTCTTTATAGAGGGAGACCTAATGGGGTAAGGGGTGCTAGGGAAATTCTCAGGAATCCATAAGGATTAGACTACTAGCAATAGTGGAGAGGGTGCCTGAACTGGCCTACACCAGTAATCAGATTGGTGAATACCCTGTCATCATAGAGTCTTCATCCAGTAACTGATGGAAGCAGATGCAGAGATCCATAGCCAAGCAGCAGGCCCAGCTCCAGGAGTCCAGTTGAAGAGAGGGAAGAGGGATTCTATGAGCAAGGGGGGTCAACATCATGATGGGGAAATCTACAGAGAAAACTGAACTAAGCTTGTAGGAACTCACGAACTTTAGGCTGACAACTGTGGAACTTGCATGGGACCAGACTAGGCCCTCTTTATACAGGAGAGAAATATGTAGCTTGGTCTGTTTGAGGGGCCCCTGGCAGTGGAGTCAAGATCTATCCCTGGTGCACAAGCTGGCTTTCTGGATCCCATTACCTATGTGGGACACCTTGCTCAGCCTTGATGCAGGGGGAGGGGCTTGGTCCTGCCTCAACTGCATGTACCAGGCTTTACTGACTCCCTATGGGAGGTCTTACACTTTTGGAGGAGGGGATGGGGGAAGGGTGAAGGGTGGGGAAGCTGGGGGGCGGGTATCAGGAGGAGGCATAAGAGGGGGATCTGTGGTTGGTATGTAAAATTAATAAAATAAAATTTTAAATAAAAAAAAAATCTGGCTGTAATGGAATAGCCATTCAAACTGCCATTGTAGCACCCAGAGAACTAAGAAACACTATCAGACTGAAAGGGGTGACTAATAAGAAGAGGATGATCAGAACTGGTGAGAGGAAATGCAAGTTTAAACAGGGTGGCCAGGGAGCCCTCAGAGAAGGCGCTGTATGAGAAGAGACCTGAAAGAAGCCAAAGTTGAAGGATGAAGACTGACAAGGGAAGCAGCTAGTTAGAGAAAGTGGTCCTGGGGCAGGAGCAGGTCTGAGCAATGGCAGGAAGCTGGTGTAGCTGGAGTGGAGAAAGTGTGCAGGATGGTGGCAGAGAGGGGAGAAATGTGGGGAAGGACAGGTCCCCATCCTGGAGGTCATGAAGGACTCTGGCTTTGTGCTGTTCTTCTAAGGCAGGGTGTCATGTATCCAATCCTGTCCTTGAACTCATTACTGAGGATCACCTTGGATTTAGATTCTCTTGCTGGGATTACGAGTGAGCACCACAACACCAGTTTATGCTGTGCTGGGGAATAAACCAGGGCCTTCTGCATGCTAGGCAAGCACTCTACCAACTGAGCTACATCCCTAGCCCAGGATTCTGGTTTTACTCTGATGAATAAAGGAACCACAAGAGGACTATGGTCAAATTAGTGATAAGATTCAACCAAGAATTGAGAATAATCACCTCTGCTTCTATATAGATAGCAGATTAAGGAGCTAGCAGAGAAAATTAAGAGCATGTTTATGGCATTCAAGTGCTGTTTTTTAGCTAAATTCTTGAAACTGTCTTGATTTTGTAAGGTCTCTAGTCATTAGAAAGTATTGCTTCATTAAATAATGCAGCATATCAGAGAGGGTCTACTTTCATTCAGAAAGAGCTGTAAATGGGGACTAAGAAAATACTCTCCCCAGGAACTCAGGGATAACAAAGCAAGAGACCTTCTGAGTTTAGGACAATATAGAAAAGTGTAAGAGAAGCCAGATATGGTGGAAGAGGTACATACTTCTAGCACTTGGAGGACTGTGTTTAAGGTTAGCCTAAGCTACATATTATATTCCAATCCAGTTTAAAGAATAAGGTTTATTTTATTATTTTTAATTATGTGTATGCATGTGGGGCTGTGTAATGGGTTATGTGCATATTAGTGTTGGAACCTGCAGAGGCCAGATGCATCAGATCCCAGGAACTGGAGTGACAGGCAGTTGTGAGCTACCTGACTTGAGAGCTGAAAATTGAATTCAGGACCTCTGCAAGAACAATAAACGCTCTTAACCAATTTCTCCAGCTTTCAGGGTAAGATTCTACCTTAAAACAACAACAATATTATAGAATACTAGCGGGCTGGAGTGATGGCTCAGGGATCCAGAGCAATTCCTGCTCTTCCAGAAGACCCAAGTTTGGTTCTCAGCACTCATGTTGGGAAGCTCACAACCACTTTTAACTCAAGCTCCAGGGGTCTGATGCCCTCTTCTAGCCTCTTAAGACATCTGCACTCACAGGCACATACCTCTACATACACACACAGACACAGACACAGACACAGACACACACACACACACACACACACACACACACACACACACACACACACACTAAAAATCAGTTAAACAAACAAAACAAAAACAAAAGTGAGAGACAGAAAGTAACCACCCTGCAAAAAGAGCTTGAAAAATTCAACAGGAAGCCTTTCCTTTATTTTTTGTGCCCAACCTTACCCACTGCAGGCCTCTCCTTCAGACCTCCAGCAATCAGGAAATGAAGGCTTTCCCAGCTTCAGGAGCCTCCAGACATCTCAGAGGAAACAGCCTGAATTCTGTGAAGCTGCCTTTTTTATAAGTCAAAAATAGCATACTGTAAATTTTATGTTGTCCAACTGATGACACGGCTCAAGGTGAGGACTGTGAGGACTGCAGCCCTTGATGCTGCCATGAAATGCCCCCAGCTTAGCTGATGGGAACTTGTCCCCAAAGAGAATGGACTCTGAGAGACCCAGGCAGCCAAGGGTTCTGACAAAGACTAAACTTGCAGAATCAGGGCCAAAGCAGGTAAGGATGTTGCCCTGGGGGACTGGAGCTCAGCACAGGGTGGCACCAACAATAAGCAAGCATGAGATTTGAGGTGAAGAAAAATCACTCCAGGGCAAAACAGACAGGACTGGAAAAGATAGAGTGAGACGTGTCGTCAATTTAGTGAAAACTGTGACAAAGAAGGCAGCACAGTAGCTGCTCTTCACCTCTTCCACTGAGTCTGCTCTAACCCTGAAACCAGGATGGGACAGGGGTTCATAAAACAAACAGTGTCACCAAAGCAATACCAAGCAAGCCAATAAAGTGATAGGCTGACCCTTACATAAACCCAGACCTGGGTTCCAACAGGAGACACGCTGGTATAAGAGTCCTCAGAACATGTCCCCCTAATTCTGTATGTCATGGCGTGAGGGAGAGTAGGCGACAGGACTGTTGAGGAAGACAGAGGTTGACCCTGTCAGGGTTTGCACATCAGATCAACTGTAGCCAAAGGACTTTGCTGACTGCGCACTGGCAGCCAGCTCAACATGGTCTGTGCGGAGCTGTTGGTCTTATCTAAGAGTGACAAGGAGCAAACAAAGTATCTCAAGGAAGAAGGTAGCATGGTTTTTCTGGGAATCACTGTGGCTGCAGTATAGGGAACAGACTACCAATAAGACCAGGAAGTCACTTTGATCATATCTTCTCAATTTTTCCACTTGTGACATTTTTATACCCAAGAAATTTCTTTACACTTTAGGTGTATAGGCATCTAAAATAAATATATGAAAAAAACATTAACTGAGAATAAATTATGACAAAATTTATTTTAAAACAATTGTTTGGTTCACATACAAATCAAGAAAAAGCAAATTTGCATAGGAATGAAAAGGAAAAGCCTGGTTATTTTCACATGATGAATTAAATCTTGCCTGGTCTGATTATGCATGCTGACCATCTCAACACTCAGGAGATGGAAACAGGAAGGTCAAAAGAAGCCTAGCTACACAGAGGGTTCAAAGCCAGCCTGGGCTACATGAGACCTTGTCTCAAAAAAGCAAAGCAGGGGATGGAGAGATGGCTCAATGATTAAGAGTGCTTACTGCTTTTCCAGAAGATTGGAGCTTGGTTTCCAGCACCCATAATCGGTAGCTTATAACTGCCTGTAACTCACACTTTCAAAAATGCGTATTGAGTTATAAAAGGGCATACATATATCAATTTGCATTTTTATAGGCATATCCAAGAGAAACTAATAAAGTTGATAAAATATACATGGAACATTTAATATTTTATTCGTGCATTCTATTGTATGTCATTCTCCCACCCAAACCAAGTCCCCTGAAGACCAGCACCAAACTGCTTTCTCCATGACAACTGCCGCATCTTCCTAGCTCAAAGCTATTTCTGCATTTCATAATTTCACGTGCATCCTATTTGCATTGTTCCTTGTGTTTTCTAGGTTATGGCTTATTTTTTCTAACAACTTCCCAATATATTATTTTTATAGTTATAATATTTTATTTTATATTAACCCCTGAGACCTAGGAAAAAATTTGGAGTTGTTACCACAGGTCAGTTGATTCACTGGGTATTCTGAAATGACACCAATATGAACCTCAGTCCTTCATTTTTGTTTGTTATTTGGATTGATAAAGGCACCTTATGTACTCAAGCTTTAAACTACAAATCTCTGGTGCCCAGAGATAACAGGGGAATGAGTACCTCACAAAGTGTGCTGTTGAAGGCAGTATTGAGAGTTGAAGGTCCACTTTCTGCCTAGCTTACAGAGACCCTCTATCAGTACATCGTAGACATTCAGTGCTGTGTATGTAACCCAGCTACCCTTCTGGGGAGAGGCTGCTCTCTCCTCTGTCTCTGATTTTCACAGACAACGATTGTACAGGAGCTCCTCTGTTTACACTGCTCCTGAAAAAAATAAAACAAAACAAAACAAAAAAAAAAACCTACTTTCTTTGAAATCATGTTATGTCAGAAGTCTGTCTGAGGCAGAGAGGGCTCTACTATGCATAAGATATCCTATTACCTCACAAAAACATACATTTTTCAACCCCCCGGAGGGTGGTCAAGGGTCTATTAAAGTAATTTGAACTTGGCCATACAGCACACATGCCCAACATCTGGGCCCCCCTTAGGCTGAGGGCAGATGTACACCTTCTATTGTATCAGCTCTCCCCACCCCCACCTGCTTCTCCCCACTTTTACAGAAAGGTTTATTTCCCAGGAAACACAGTCTCAAACCAATCTCTGCCAGCTCACCCATTCACAGGTTCTGAAACAGAGTTGTTTGTTGTGAAACAGAATATTTGTTTAACTATGTACAGATGTGTTGCTTTTGTTTATGCTGTATTTGTTTAACTACATAAAGATGTATTGCTATTTCACCTTGCCTGCCTAATGCATCTGATTGGTTTAATAAAAAGCTGAGAGGCAGAGCCAGGCAGATCTCTGTGAGTTCGAGGCCAGCCTGGTCTACAAAGTGAGTTCCAGGAAAGGCACAAAGCTACACAGAGAAACCCTGTCTCGAAAAACCAAAAAAAATAAATAAATAAAATAAAAAAATAAAAAGCTGAATGGCCAATGGCCAATAGCTAGGCAGAGGATGAACAGGCAGGGCTGGTGGGGTGAGAGAAAAGGAGTTCTAGCCAGCTAGATAGGAAGGAATCAGGAAAGCAGGATGGATAGTACATAGATGAGGTAAACAAGCCTTGGGGCAGCACATATTAATAGAAATGGGTTAATTTAAGTTTTTTTTTTAAAAAAACTAGCTAGAAACAAGCTTAAACTAAGGCTGAGCATTCATAACTAATAATAAGTCTATGTGTCAAGATTTGGGGGCTGGCAGTCCAAGAAATCATGCTCTAATTGTTGGTCACTTATTAGTTATTTTTTCCTTCCACTCTCCTCCCTCTTAAGCCTGACATGTCAACTCCTGGTGATATTTGCAGACAGAATCCTCCCAGCCCTGAGTATCAAACACTAGTCTGTATTTTGGGTGAGCCTACTATTTGAGAATATTCTGCTTACTAGAGTAGCAAAATGTTGACAAAACACAGTTCAACTCCATCTCAAGTTTCTACTACCATCTTCACAATCGATGCGGATTCTTGAAAGTGCATCATTAATCCCATTACATCATCTTATCCAAGATGATGGCTGGTATTTACAAAAGGAAATGCTTGCCTCATAAAATCAATAATAACAGGGTAAGGCTCTGAGTGGAATGGACAGTCTGGAATTCCAGTCGGACACACAGCTCCCACATGGGCAGTGTCACTCAGAAGCTGCTCTCAAAAGTAGGCCAGGTTCAGCACTGCATTGGGCCCTAGGTAGCAGCCATCAGGCAGGCTGCCCAGAGCCTCAAGGCCATTTTGCACTGACTGGGGGAGCTTGACCCTGGCTAGCCACATCTCTGGTCAATTAGCACAGAAGGCAGACTCTCAGAAACACAACCACTGCCCCAAAAGACACACTGATAGTAGGTTTCTTACAAAGACCTTGGAAACGACTGAGCTTTTGGTTTCTTTCCCACCAAATTTCATGTTGCTCAGTCATTAAGTAGGCAATGGGCTGGGGATACAGTACTTGCCTAGCATGTGGTAAACCTTGGGTTCGAGTCTAGTACACACTGATAATCTACCCTAGCACACAGGAGCTGGAGGCACAAGAGGCAGAAATTCAAGGTCATTTTCAGCTGTACAGAAAGTTAGCACCCAGCCTGGGAAACAAGAGGGAGATGGAGGAGGGGAGGCAGGAGGAGAGGAAGAAGAGTAGAGGGGAGGGGAAAGAGGAAGGAGAGAAAGAAGGGGGAGAGGAGATGGAAGGAGAAGGAAGGATGGACAGGTGGGGAAGAGAGAAAGAAGAGCAGGGAAGGAGAAGAAAGAAAGAGGTAAAGTTGACCTGGCCACAGACTGCAATGTGGAGGTCCATGAAGTGCCCGTGAGGCAGCGTGGGTTGAGACACAGGAGACACAGGGAAGAGGAGATGGAGATTTATGGTCTATGGGATAGACTAGTGCACACATACATCTCAGGCCAGAGATGACTTTGGCCCTCTTTCAAACATATTATTTATATACCGTTTCAGTACTTATTAGAACAGTGGTCAATTCATCTGCCTGGTAGAGAAGAAGTTTCTGGAAGAAGTGTTATTTTCTCCTCTGCCACTCAGGCGGCCCAAATCTGAAATTGCACTGTCAAAAGACATGTTGCCTGATGAGCTCTCTGCAATCTGAGCTATGTAGAAGTGTCATCACTCTTCCTAATTGGCTTATTAAAGTACTGTTTCCAACCATAGGCAATGTTTTCCCAGAAGGACTACTGATTAATAGTTCTTTTCACCTCACTGTTCAGTACCATTATTGATTAGGTCTCTGGAAATCTGTCTGGGCAGTCTGTTCCTTATTCTCATTCTGATGTACCATCTATTGTAGCAAAAAAACAGACTGTGGGAATGAAACACCCATTGGGGGTGGGTCCTACTGGTATGAGTGACTCACCGGGTAGAGAGTAATGGGAACTGTCGAGTGGCTCTCACAAGTATGCTAGAATCCAGTCACAGTTTCTCAACCCAGAATGATAAGGGACTGTGAAAAGCAAGGCATGGTAGTTCATGCCAGTAATCCAAGCACTTGGAGGTAAAGGCAGGAAGATGGGGAGCTTGAGGTCATCCCCTACTATGTAGTGAGTTTGAGGCCAGTCTGGGCTACAGAAACCCTGTCTCAAAACAGCAACAAGAAGTAAACCACCATACCAAGACACAAAGTATGCAGAGTGTGTTCATTTTTTTGGCAAGTGTATTCAGGAAATAACTTTGCACATGGGTGGTGAGATGGGAGAATTAGGGGGTAGAGAATGAAGCAGGTGGACTCTGCAAAGTCAGATGATGATAGAATAATGGGGCTGGGTTCTGGGAATTGAAGGAAGTTTTGTTTTGTGTTTTTCATTGTGGTAGAGTAGACATGACACACCACTCACCACTTTAACCATTTCTAAGTGTGCATTTCAGCAGCTATTAGCACATTCAGAACTTGCGACCACCAGCACTCTCCCTCTCCATTAACCTCATCATTCCAAACAGACACTCTGGAGCCATTAAACAACCTTCCCATCCTCCTCCCCTGGCAATCTAGCAGAGGATTCCAAACTATTCCAAACTCAGCTGTGAATTTCTGACAGCCCTGGAAACCACTCCCTATAAGGTGTAGACAGTTCAGAGCCACATCTGTGTTGGCCCTTCTGCCTGAGAGCCCAGTGGTACAGCTGCCCAGCTGTAGCCCTGTAATTTCTTTGGTTGATAGAGATCAGCCTCCTTTTCTTTCTCCAGGGTCAGTCAAACAGACTTCAGTTACTTCTAAAAAACAATTCTAGATAGGGAGAGGAAAGACTATAAAAGGCAGAGATGGTGGGTGACATCAAGGAAATAGTGTCTTCTGTCACATATGCACTCAGAAAGATTGTGACAGAATGTACAAGACTTGTACAAGCTCAAGCCAGACAAAACTCCAGCATGGAGAGGGGAAAGTAGGCAGTAAACCTCACCACTAGCTGAGTAGCCATCAGCATTTGAAAGCTCATGGGAGAAAGAGAGTAAGTATACTTTAACACTGTGACCCTGGTAGGTAGACCATACTCCAGGGCAGGCCCCATGCACAAGAGTAGTAATGCAACATAAACTGGATTTGATTGGGCAGAGGAAGAATACTCAAAGTTGGGTGGGGGTGGGTGGGGAGGGTAGATTTGGGAGGAGGTAGGGAAGGGGACTGAATATGATAAAAATACTTTATATAAAATCTATGGATTAATAAATATATTTTTAAAAATGTTAGAATGGAGACTAACTCTACCAGAGCCACAAAGCCTACAACTGGACAGACATGACATCCAAGAGACAGGGAGGGAGAGACTCACCTCTTAAATGGACCAGTTCAATTCCTAAGCAACATCCAGCCCCACTCTGGAAAGACAGAGAATTTTCTTCTCCCTCCCTCCCCACTCCTCTCTATCTTTGTGTGTGTGTGTGTGTGTGTGTGTGTGTGTGTGTGTGTGTGTGTGTGTGTGTGTGTTAACCAAACAGGAGGTCTGATGGCCATGATACCTTGAAGAGATTAAATGCCAAAAATAGCTCAAGGCATTAAGAATACACAGGGAGTGAGTAGCTCATGAAGGAGAGGTCAGTGAAACCTGGCAGGAAATGCTAATGAGAGGGATTCTTCAGGAATTGTGGGTCAGTGGGACCTTCCTCTACTCAACCTAAAAAATACTCTTCAATAGCAGCAGGATTATAGATCTTCCTCCCTGATCCAGTTTGTTAAGAAGTCTCAGAAGTATGTCAAACTGATCTGCAATGTAGGAAACAAACTATGGTTTAGATGGATTTTCTAGCACTGCCCTGTTTTGAATAAAGCCATGCTGATGGCCAGGTGACATTTGCATGGCCATCTGGTGACATTTAGGGGGGGGACAGATTAATAGAGATTGGTGAGGGTGGTAGAATTGGTGCAGGATCCAATACAAGATTCTCAGGCGGCTCCGTGGAGGTGAGCACATCTCTGAAGGAGGAGGTCCCCTGTTTGTTTGTTTCCTATGAGAATGTGGTCATACAATAATTATTAAATGCTCAGTGACTGGAGGGAGCTTTCCTTCAGTGAAGATGGAATGTTTTTTAATTCTGAAATTATCAATCAACATAAAGTCTGGGTATTAGTGCGAGGTCCCTGTTAGGAAATTATAAATCTCCTGCCTCAGTGCCCTAGAGTCAAAGGAAAATAAATACAGCTAGAATCAATTTGCTTCTTCATGGAATCACCCCTGCTCCAATCCTCCAGAGCCACTGTCCTGGCAGCCTGCAGTCCCCTTCTCCAGTGTGTGTGTGTGTGTGTGTGTGTGTGTGTGTGTGTGTGTGTCTGTCTGTCTGTCTGTCTGTCTGTCTGTCTGTCTGTCTGTGTCTCTCATTAGGGGCTGGAGCTCACTGGTTAGGATGGCATGGCTGGCCAGAGACCCCGGTATGCCTGTCTCTACCTCATCAGAGCTGAGATCACATATGCAGCCACCATGCCTAATTTTTATATGGGTGCTAAGGACAGAACCCAGGTCCTCATGCTTGCATAGTGAGCACTTTGTCAACTGAGTGAGCTATCAACTGCCAGCCCCCCACTACCATCTACTTTCTTCAGTTTCTACATATGCCCACTGCCCAGTACTGGGCTTGTGCTTTTAAAGAACAAATGTTTTGCTGTCCCTTGGCCCGCTCCCCAAAGCTCTGCCTCCACTGAGTTTCTCATGCCCATTTCAATATGACAAGACAACGAACTTCTCTCTGTTCTGCTTTCCATCCTCTTGACAAGCTGCTCTCCACGTGTCAACAGGGAAGGTCAGTGGCTTTCCTTCCAGGCCAGTGGGAGCCTCGCCTACCCTGTCCTCCACTTGTCTGGACCTGCGATGTGTCTTACTGCAGAGATGCTGCCACCAGTGTCACTAACACTGCAAATGAGCCTCCTCAGCTTTAGATCGCTGCCCTGCTCTCACAGGAAAGGATCGATGAAGGCTATTTGAATGTAGTATTGGTTGTAATGATCAGTGCCAGCCACTTTTCCAGACAGGAAGATCAGCCTCCAAAAAGAATTGAGAGAAGCTTCTTTGATGGCTGTGTGCAAGACTTGGTAGTTTGGGAATACCTGGCTGGGAGGGGAAACATGGTCTGTCCAGCTGTTCAGGGACAGGGTCCCCATCCACCGGTAGAGCATCCTCAAAGACACACAACTGTTCTGCTTCTTTCAGTGTATAACAACACAGCAAAGCAGCTCTAAACCTGTGGGTCATAACCCCTTTGGGGTAGAATGACCATTTCATAGGTGTCACATATCAGATATCTTGCATATCAGATATTTACATTATGATTCATAACAGTAGCAAAATTACAGTTATGAAGTAGCAACAAAAGTAATTCTGTGGTTGGGGGTCCCCGCAACATGAGAAACTATACTAAAAGGTCGCAGCATCAGGAAGTTTGAAAACTACTGACAGCTCTTACAAATGAAGTACCATGGACAGAGGCTAATCCGGGGAAAGGCAAAACTTTAAGGATGGATATTTTTGGACAGAGGGATTATGGAAGGCATTCAAGATGATCTACTCTATTTTAATTGTTTTTTAATCAAGCACATTAGTTAATAAAGGAAAATGCTAACACATTATTTTTGAAAAGTAAAATAGGTTTTAAAAAATGAAAGTTAAAGTAAGATTGAGTTTACAATGTCATATAATTTGAAGCTATTCATGGTAGTGCATGCCTATAATCCTTGAACTTTAGAGGCAGAATGTAGGGTAAAAGGGCCAGCCAAAGAAACACATCCTGGCTCTGAAACCAGAGCCAAAGGGAAATAGAGCCAGTGAAAGGAACACACTTTGGCTCTGAAACCAGAGCCAAAGAAACACACTCTATCCCCAAAGAACTCAGCACAAAAACCAACCAATCCCCGAGTATGAAAACCAGCCAGTCCCTGAGCATGAAACGAACCAATCCCTGAGCAAAAAATCCAGTCCATGTCTGAGTTTGTCCAGGCTCAGGCATTGAAATCCAACCAATTCCCACCCTGAAAAACTCCACCCTGGAAAAATTCCATCCCTAAGAAGCCCTATATAAGCCCTGTGCCTATTCAGTTTGCTGCTGCCTTTTTCCACCATGGCAGAAGCAGCTGCCTTCCTGAATTCTTCCCTCCCAATCTCTTAAATAATGCTTGGGTGAGACCTTCTTTCACTGGGAGTGGAGTAGAGCAGAGAAGTAACAACTTTTCTCTGGAGCCAGAGTGGAGCAGAACTGTAACACTTTGGCTAGGGAAACCTTCCCCTAGTGGAGCAGAGTTGTTAAATTGGGGAAACCTTTCCCTGGAGCAGGACTGTAAGCTGCTATGCTTATGGTGACTTTGAGGTATTCCTTGGCTCCTGAATGCCAGGATCCGTTTCCATCTGAGTTGCAATGCTTACACAGAGGGAGAAGAATTAAAGTAGGTTTGAGGCCAATGTGGTCTACATGGGAAGTTCCAGGCCAGATAAGGCTAGCTCCCTGAAGGTGGGATCCTTGAAGGTGGGGGTATCACAGCCACTGATCCCACAGCCCTGTCATTTTTCAGAGAAAAGATAGACATTCCATCTGGGCTTCACTACCATTTTTGCTTGGATTCATAAATACAGCTGTCCTCTCCTCTCTGTTTAGGACACAGGCAGAAGGTCTTATCAAATGTGAACTCCCAGCTCCACCCTGGACCTCACCTACTCTTACCTTCCAATGGAATCCCAGCCATGTGCCTTCATCTGCTGTTTCATGCCCTCCCCTCCCTCATCTTCAGGATCCTCTCAGTATTTAGATATCTAGTCCTTACCATCTTGGGAAAAAAAATCTCTGATGTTTATTCCTCTCCTCCTCTTAATCTAGGCCTTGTCCTCAGGGATCCTACTAAAGTGACTGAACACTTTCCTGTCACAGGATCCATAGGGTTCTTTTTGGACTTTTCTTAACCAATATGAGATCAGCTTTTAACCCATCTGCCCTCTCGTGCTTCCTTGAGACATCATTATAGTGACTTCTGTAATATAGTTGACTACTTCATCTTTTGCCCTGTCCCATTTCTGGTTGCTTTAAAGTCTCCCCCCACTTAAATTCTACACGTTAGTATTCTTCAGGAAGTCATCCCATAATTGCTTAATTTAGCACACTACATTCTAATATCAAGTCATTTCACCAGTATCTAGAACCCAAATAGCATAAATAGTGGATGATGGTATATTATATTTCTACCTTAAGTTCATATACTCATTTGTCTTTCATATGTATAAAATGTCTTTTAAAAACATAATACTTATGTGTATATTATGAGTGAATGTGTAGATGCACACATGTGGAGGTCAGCAGGCATCTTTCAGGATTCAGTTCTTTCCTTCCAGCATATGCACTCTGGGGATTAAACTCAGATGATCAGGCTTAACGGCGGGTGGCAAGAACCCTACCAATGTTTTACCTAAGGACTGATACTCACTATATACAACATCTTTCTTTAGGTTGCTCCTGCTGGAGGCTTGAAAATCACACATCTTTGACTTTTTAAGATGTATCTATTCATGTTACTCGTACGTAGTTCAAAATCCTTCAAAAATGACTCATCAAGACTCAAACACTTACTCTTGCCTACAAGACCCCCTTACTGTACCTGATTGAGTTCTAGTCTCTCTTCCCCTCTGCTTCTCTCTTTTTAGTCACCCTGCATGATCGGCTCCTGGACTTGACAACACTGTTCCTGTTGCAAGACTTTTACATGTCCAGTTTTCTTTGTTGGGGACTTTGCCCTTATCTAGACAAACTCCTAACCCATCCTTTAGTCTTTAACGTGATTTCTTCTGAGAACCCTGGAGCATTCACTGGCATCTCCTTCACAGTGCCAGCCAAACATGTAAGTAACCTGTGCAATTTACTTACGATCTATCCCATCTAAGCTTCAAGACAGTAGGGGCCACTGCACCCTCAATGCCTAGAACACTGCCTCCCATCTACAGAAACAATGAAGGGCAAGAGATAGAACCAGAGTTTACTTTCTGACCCAACAGTCACCCCTTGACTTCCAAAGTAGACTTTGTTTTGCAAGTCACCTATGCAAAAATCCATCCACAGGTATCTGACACCAGGTTGTACTTTCCCCTGTAATGATTTAGGTTTGAACTTGGCACATATTGCAAAAGATAATAAAGGGTTGGTGGTATGGCTCAGCAGGTAAAAGTGCTTGCTGCCAAGCCTGAAGCCCTGAGTTCAATCCCTAGAACCTGCACAGTGGAAGGAAAGAATAAACTCCAACAAGTTTTCTCTGTCTGCCACCTGTGTGCTATACTACACACACACACACACACACACACACACACACACACACACACACACACACACTTTAATGAGCCACAGTAGAAAGCTTAGGGTGCAGCTTGACATGTGCAAGGCCCTGGGTTTTACTCCTAACACAAGGGGAAAAAAGAAGGGAGGCCATGGGAGGGAAAGGAAGGAAAAAAAGATGGAAGGTAGGAGGAAGGGAAGGAGAAAAGTAAAAAAAAAAAAGAATACCTTTTATTCTTAAATAATTGAAAAATCAAGTACTAGGCTTCTAAGAGAAATGTCAGTGATGTGTGACATAGCTTAATTTGTAGGTCAGCTGGAGTTTTGAAAAAGTCATTCAAGTTGATCTTAATACTAACATGTAACCAGGATGTGATGGTTAACCAAGGAGGAAACCAGATGGGAATGTGCTGGAGAGGATGGGCTCTGCAAGAAATGAAGCCTGACTGGCCACTGACCCAGTGCTTCCTGTCTTTAGCAAAGCAATGGCCTAGATTTCCATGTAGCAGGAGAGTGGGTCTGGAGAGATAAAGACTGCAAACATGGATGCTTTCCAAAGCAGCTTCCTAAGAAACAGCTCGCCCCCTCACTCCCTCACCATGTTTATTTAGACTCCCCTTAATTAGAGCATTTCAGTATGCAGGCATAATCCAATCTGAAGGAACATTTCCCTGGAGAGCCATCTGTCAGAATTAGACCACACTTAGCTACTGGACAGTAATGCAGTATTGTAAATACCACAGACTGCTTAGATTCTCCAAAGGCTCAAAACTCATTTTCCAAGCAAGCATACGCCAATCCTGGGGAGGAGGCTTTCTGTCAGGAAGCTGGCTTGCTGTTCTGGACAGTAATGCTTCCAAAGGTAGAAGATCATTAAAGCTCATCCCAGGGGGACGTTCTCCCTGACCAGTGCCACCTTTCTTCAGAGTGAAATTGCTGTCCTTGACAAATCTGTGAAGCTCTCCTTGAGTTGTTGCAGGGTCTAAAGAAGTTTGTCCACTCAGCCCATGTCCTCAGCCATGGGACAATGGGACTGGCAGGGGAGCGATGCAGACGCCACTCCTGCTTCCAGCCTCTGTCTCAGGACTAGGCAGCTCATTGTGCAGATATTTTGATATTCACCCCAAGGCAAGCTGACTGGCCCAGAAAAGTGTAGAGTGGGAGGTGGGATGGGGAGAGGGGTAAGAAGGTCTCTTTTTAACATCTCCATCATGTCCCTCCATTTCCAAGGTGATGTGAGACACAACCCTTCTTGTGTGCTTTCACCCCTTTTCCATCTTTCTGCCATGCCACTGTGTCCTGTTTAGATCTTGACAAGGCTGGTATGCACATCCTTCAGATGCTGCTCTTATAGGATGTTCCCAGCTAATGCTGCCTTGCTCTTGTGAGAATTCCTTTCAGCTCACTGGACCCATCTGTAAAATGACTGGCAAGTTCTACACTCTCCTTTGGGGTGATCTGTAGGCCCCTGACCTCCAAGTAGGATGTCTCTGGGGTGCTTCATACTCCAGTGCTCCTAGACTTCATCTAGCCCACCGTCCATCTTCCCCAGTGCTCTGACCTAAACTTTCTGATTTCCATTCATGTTTAGTGGTTTCACCAAGGAGTAGTCACTCAAAAAAAGGATCATTTGCATAAAATTAACTGTCAAGGTTGGAGATGTAGAGTGCTTGCCTGGCAGACACAAAATCCTGGGTAACTCTCCAGAACTGCAAAAGCCAGGCATGGTTGCATACATTTGTAATTCTAGTATTCAGGAGGTGAAGGCAAGAAGATCCAAAATTCCCCTGCAACCCCAGAAGACTACATAGGCACAGATGCAAATCACACCAGTTGGAAAAACAAGTGTGTGAGTGGCCTCCCAGCTTGACTGCCCCAAAGTCCAGACCCTAAACTCCAGGGCACATTCTGTGGCCCCCTCCCATCCCAGCACCAGCAAGGCATCTGGGCCCTGCCCCCAACTCTGGTGGAAGTCCACTGCTCTGGTGCAGTCACCACGTGCAAGCAGGTAAGAGTCCTGTCTCTAGGCTGCACCACCACCCCTGCCACCCACTGGACTCTATCCCTCCAAGACCCACTACACCACCCAACCCACACATCTGAACATCCTCTCCATGGCCAGCTCTCCCTAGCAACACCAGCACACTACATAGGCACAGGTGCAAACCACTCCAGTTGGAAGAACAAACACAGGCATAACCCACACCAGTTGGAAGAACAGACTACATAGACACAGGCATGGCCCACCAGTTAGAACAGATGAGTAAACGCCACTGTAAGAACACATTCAACAACTGAAGGAACAAATATGGCACCACCAGAAGCCAGTGATCCTACAACAGCAAGACCTGAACATTCCAATGCAGCTGAAACACAAGAAAATGACCTTTAAAATAACTTCATGAAGATGATAGGGGCCCTTAACAAGGAAATGGAAAAAAATCCCTTAAAGAAATCAATGAAAGCCGGGCGGTGGTGGCGCACGCCTTTAATTCCAGCACTCGGGAGGCAGAGGCAGGCAGATCTCTGTGAGTTCGAGGCCAGCCTGGTCTACAAAGCAAGTTCCAGGAAAGGAGCCAAGCTACACAGAGAAACCCTCTCTCAAAAAACAAAACAAAACAACAAAAAAAAAGAAATCAATGAAAAAAACAAGCAAAAAATTGGAGAAAAATCAATAAATTTCTTAAAGAAAGCCAAGAAAGAAAGAAAAAAAACAGGTGAAGGAAACAGTTCAAAACTTTAAAATTGAAATAGAGACAATAAAAAAGAGGAAATTCTGGAAATGGAAAACCTCGGGAAGTGAACACAAACTACAGATGCAAGCATCACCAACAGAATACAAGAGATGGAAGAAAAAAATCTCAAGTGTTGAGGATATGATAGATGAAATAGATTCATCAGTCAAATAAATGTTAAATCCAAAAAAATCCAAGAAATCTGGGATACCACAAAAAGACCAAACCTAAGAATAGTAAGGATAGAAAGGGGAGAAGAATCCCAGCTCAAAAGCACAGAAAACACATTCAACAAAAATCATAGAAGAAAACTTTCCCAACCTAAAGAAGGACATGCCTATAAAGGTGCAAGAAGCTTATAGAACACCAAATAGGATGGTCCAAAACCAGTCCCCTCACCACATAATAATCAAAACACTAAACATACAGAATAAAGAAATAATATTAAGAACCGCAAAGGAAAAGAAAGGGCCAAGTAACATAAAGGCAGACCTACCAGAATTACACCTGAATTGTCAATGGAGACTCTAAGAGCCAGAAGGTCCTGGACAAATGTTTTGCAGACACTAAGGGACCACAGATGCCAGCTCAGACTACTATACCCAGCAAAATTTTCAATTATCATAGACGGAGAGAAAACAAGATATTTCATGACAAAACCAGATTTAAACAATACCTATTCACAAATACAGCCCTACAGAAAGTACTAAAAAGAAAACTCCAACCCAAGGAAGCTAGCTACATCCATGAAAACACAGGCAATAGATAACTTCACACCAGCAACACACACACTATCACCACCAAAACCAAAAAGTAATAGGAATTAACAATCACTGGTCATTAATATCTCTTAATATCAATGGACTCAATTCCCCAATAAAAAGATACAGGCTAATAGAATGGATATGAAACAGGAGTCATCCTTCTTCTGCATACAAGAAACACACCTCAACTTCAAAGACAGACATTACCTCAGAGTAAAGGGTTGGGAAATGATTTTCCAATCAAATGGACCTAAGAAGCAAGCTGGTGTAGCCATCCTAATAGCTAAAAAATTAGACTTCAAACTAAAATTAATCAAAAGAGATGAAGAAGGACATTTCACATTCATCACAGGAAAAATCCATAAAGATGAAGTCTCAATTCTGAACACCTATGCCCCCAATACAAGGGCATTAGTAAAAGAAACATTACTAAAGCTTAAACTACACAAACCCCACACATTAATAGTGGGAGATGTCAACACCCCACTCTCACCAATGTACATGTCTGCCAGACAGAAGCTTAACAAGGAAATAAGGGAACTAGCAGATGTTATGACTCAAATGGACTTAATAGACATCTACAGAACATTTCACATAAACACAAAAGAATATACCTTCTTCTCAGCACCTCATGGAACCTCTCCAAAACTGAACACATACTCAGTCACAAAGCAAGTCTTAACAGATACCAAAAAAAAAAAAAAAAAAAAAAAAAACTGGAATAGCCCCCTGTATCTTATCAGATCACCATAGTTTAAAGTTTGAGTTCAACAACAACACAAACTACGGAAAGTCTACAAACTCATGGAAACTGAACAGCTCTCAAATGAATCACCACTGGGTCAAGGAAGAAATAAAGAAAGAAATTAAAGACTTCCTAGAATTCAATGAAAATAAATACATAACATACCCAAACTTATGGGAAACCGTGAAAGCAGTACTAAGAAGAAAGTTCAGAGCACTAAATGCCTGCATAAAGAAGTTGGAGAAATCTCACACAAGCAACTTAATAGGACACCTGAAAGTTCTAGAACAAAAAGAAGCAAATTCACCCAAAAGGAGTAGATGGCAGGAAATAATCAAACCTGGGCTGAAATCAATAAATTAGAAACAAAGAGAAAAATACAAATAATAAATGAAACAAAGAGTTGGTTCATTAAGAAAATCGAGAAGATAAGACAAACCCTTATCCAAACTAACCAAAAGACAGAGAGAGAATATCCAAATTAACAAAATCAGAAATGAAAAGGAGCACATAGTAACAGACACTGAGGAAATCTAGAGAATCATTAGGTCTTCTTTCAAAAAGCTGTATTCCACAAAATTGGAAAAATCTAAAAGAAGTGGACAATTTTCTGGATAGGTATCACCTACCAAAATAAAGTAAGGACCAGATAAACAATTTAAATAGACCTATAACCACCAAGGGAATAGAAACAGCCATTAAAAGTCTGAAAACAAAAGAGGGATTATATGAGCAAGGTGGGGTCAAGATCATGATGGGGAAATCTACAGAGAAAACCGAACCAAGCTCATAGGAATATAAACTTTAGACCAATAGCTATAGAACCTGCATGGGACCAGATTAGGCCCTTTGCATATGAGAGACAGTTGGGAGCTTGGTCTGTTTGAGGGACCCCTGGCAGTGGGATCAGGCTCTATCTCTGGTGCATGAGCTGGCTTTCTGGAGCCCATTACCTATGGTGGGACACCTTGTTCACCCTTGATGCAGAAGAGAGGGGCTCAGTCCTGCCTCAACTGAATGTCCCAGGCTTTGCTGACTTCCCATGGGAGGCCTTACCATTTTGGAGGAGGGGATGAAGGGTGGGTTGGGAGGGGGAGGCTGGCAGGGAGCAGAAGGAGGGATGAGAGGGGGATCTGTGGTTGGTATGTAAAATGAATTAAAAAAAAGTTCTTTTAAAGTCTCCCAAACCACACAAAGTTGTAACAAAGAAAGAGAATTTCAGACCAATCTCCCCCATGAACATTGAAACAAAAATACTCAATACAATACTGCAAACTGAATCCAAGAACACATCAAAAAATCATCCATCATGATCAAGTAGGCTCATGCCAAAAATGTAGGGATGGTTCAACATACAAAAATTGTAATCCACCATATAAACAAACTTAAAGAAAAAAAAAAAACATGGTCTTCTTATTAGATGCTGAAAAAGCCTTTGACAAAACTTAGCACCCATTCATGATAAAGGTTCTGGAGCAATCAGGAATACGAGGAACATTTCTAAACAAAATAAAAACAATATACAGCAAGCCAACAGCCAACATCAAACTAAATGGAGAGTAGCTGAAAGCAATTCCACTAAAATCAGAAACAAGACGACTGTCCACTCCCTCCATACTTATTCAATATAGTACTTAAAGTTCTAGTTACAGCAATAAGGCAACAAAAGGAGATCAAGGGGATACAAATTGGAAAGGAAGAAGTCAAACTTTTGCTATTTGCAGATGATATGATAGTATACATAAGTGTCCCCAAAAATTCTGCCTACAGCTGATAAACACCTTCTGTAATTTAGAAGGATACAAGATTAACTCAAAAAAAACTCAGGAGCTCTCCTATATACAAGTAATGGACAGGCTGAGAAAAAAGCAGAGAAACAACACACTTTACAATAGCTACGAATAATATAAAATATCTTGGGGTAATAACTCTAACAAAACAAGTGAAAGACCTGTATGGCAAAAACTTTAAGTCTTTGAAAAAAGGAATTGAAGAAGATAGCAGAAAATGGAAAGATCTCCCATGCTCATGGATAGGTAGGATTAACACAGTAAAAATGGCAATCTTACCAAAAGCTATCTACATATTCAATGCAATCCCCATCAAAATCCCAATACAATTCTTCACAGACCTCAAAAGAACAATACTCAACTTCACATGAAAAAACAAAAATCCAGGATAGCCAAAACAATCCTATACAATAAAGGAACTTCCAGAGGCATCACCATCCCTGACTTCAAGCTCTATTATCGATCTATAGCAATAAAAACAGCTTTGTATTGGCATAAAAACAGGCAGGTGGATCAATGAAATCGAACGGAAGACCCAGACATAAATCTATATACCTATGAACACCTGATTTTTGACAAAGAAGCAAAAATTATACAATGGAAAAAAGAAAGCATCTTCAACAAATAACTGGATGTTTGCATGTAGAAGAATGTAAATAGAACCATATCTATTGCCCTGCACAAAATTCAAGTCCAGGTAGATCAAAGACCTCAACATAAATCCAGTTACACTGAGTCTGATAAAAGAAAGAGTGAGAAGAAGCCTTGAATGCATTGACATAGGAGACAACGTTCTGAATAAAACAATAGTAGCACAGACACTGGGATTGACAATTAATAAATCGGACCTCCTGAAACTGAAAAGCTGCTGTAAGGCAAAGGACACTGTCAATGAGACAAAATGGCAGCCTACAGAATGGGAAATGATCTTCACCAACCCCACATCTGACAGAGGTCTGATCTCCAAAATATATAAAGAATTCAAGAAACTAAACATCAGAATATCAAATAATACAATTAAAAACTGGGGTATGGATTTAAACAGAGAATTCTCAATAGAAGAATCTCAAATGGCTGAGATACACTTAAAGAATTGTTCAACATCCTTAGCTATCAGGGAAATGCAAATCAAAACGACTCTGACATACCATCTTATACCTGTCAGAATGGCTAAGATAAAAAATGCTAAGGAGAGCCTATGTTGGAGAGGATGTGGAGTAAGAGGAACACTCCTCCACTGCTGATGGAAGTACAAACTTGTACAGACACTTTGGAAATTGCTGGAGCCCACCATGGTTTCCTAGTGACTTTACCCAGCAGGACTGCATAAGAGGATGGGCCATGGGCCTGGGTACCAGGTATTTGGAAAGGTCTACACTTGACTGTATCTATCCAGGGGGAGGTCTTTTGCCCCTCTACTTGGCATTGTTATAAAAAGCCCTTTTGAATAAAGTTCTGGGCCAGTGGATAAGGATCCAGGCCCACCCTTGGCTATCCTGTGTTTCTATCTGTTTCTCTCCCCTCTACATTTCTATCTAAATCTCTTATTCCTTGGTCCTCAAGAGTCACTGGGGGAGGGGGGGAAATGGTCTCCCACGAGAAATTAGTATGGTAGTTTCTTGGAAAATTGGGAATCAATCCACCTCAAGACCCAAGGATACCACTCTTGGGCATATACCCAAGGAATTTTCAATCATACCACAAGGACATTTGCTCAACTATGTTCATAGCACCTTTATTTGTAATAGCCAAAACCTGGATACAACCTAGATACCTCTCAACTGAAGAATGGATAAGAAAATGTGGTACATTTACACAATGGAGTATAACTTAGTATTTAAAAAAAAAAATGGCATAATGAAATTTGCAGGCAAATGGATGGAACTAGAAAAAAAATCATCCTGAGTGAGGTAATCCAGACCCAGAAAGACAAACATGGTGTATACTCACTCATAAGTGGTTATTAGATGTAAAGCAAAGGCTGACCAGGCCTTTGCCCCACTGCCCCAGAGAAGCTACATAACAGAGAGGACCCTAAAAGAGACTAACGGATTTCCATTGGAAGGGGTAATAGATGAGGTCTCCTGGGTAAACTGGGGATGGATCTGGGATAGAGGGGAGGGAGGGTTTGGGGGTATGGGAAGATGAGGGAACCAGTTGGTTGAGCTGGTGGCAGGACTGAGGGGGAGAGTAATGAAAGAGTTATTTTGATAGAGGGGGCCATTTGGGGTTTAGTAAGAAACCTGGTGCCAAGAAAACTCCCAGAAATCCACAAGGATGGCCCCTGCTAAGACTCCTAGCAACAGTGGAGAGAGTACCTGAATTTACCTTCTCCTGTAATCAGATTGGTGAGTACCCTAATTGTCAAGAGAGAGCATTTATCCAGTAACTGATGGAAGCAGATGCAGAGATCCATGGCCAAGCTCTGGGAGTCCAGTTGACTTGAGGTAAGAGTGATTGTATGAGCAAAGGGGTTCAAGATCATGACAGGGAAACATACAGAGACAGCACACCTGAGCTAATGAGAGCTCATGGGCTCTGGACAGACAGCTAGGGAGCCTGCATGGCACTGACCTAGGCTCTCTGCATGTGGGTGACAGTTGTGTAGCTTGGTCTGTTTGTGGGGCCCCTAGCAGAGGGATCAAGGATTGTCCCTGGAGCATGAGCTGGCTTTTTGGAACCTAACCCCCATGCAGGGATGCCTCACCCAGCCTTGATGCAGGGGGGAGGAGTTTGGTCCTTTCTCAACATATGGCATGCTTTGTTGACTCCCTTGGGAGGCCTGCCCTTTCTGAAGTGAGGTGAACTGGATGAGGGGAATAGAAGGGAAGTGGCAAGAGGGAACAGGAAGAGAGGAGGGAGAAGAAACTGTGGTTGGTATGTAAAATAAATGAAAAAATTTTAATTCTAAAAAATCAGAAATTCAAGGGAATCCTGGGCCCCACAGAAAGTTTCAGGTCACCATTGGATACATAAGACCCTACTGTGCCTCACAATATTCCTCTCAGCCTCTGCTTCCAAGAAGCTCCACTTAAGACACAATGAGTATATTACAATTTTCATTTTATGCTTCATTCATCCACATGCAAATTTACTGTGCTAAGTCACAGGCTTTGCTTTCAAAGGCATCTACCCTAGGCAAAGACATGGGTGTCAGTGGATTCAGAATAGAATTCTTTTTAATTCAGCTCAATTTAGTTTGTTCGCCTTTCAAACATAGGGGTACTGAAAATGTGCAAGTAAAAGGATAGAAACAATACAAGACAAAAGTAAGCAAAAAGTTGTCTGGCTCTATAAACACCAAAGTACACTTGAGGGCAAAAAATATTTTGTGAAAGACACAAAATACTGACAAAAGCTTCAAACAGTGACCAAACCACTAGATCAGGGGTAAAGTGCTTGTGGTATAAACACATGGATCAAATTCAGTTCCCCAGCATCCATGTGAAAAGCTGGGTATGGCAGTGCCTATTTGGCATCCCAACACTGAAAATAGAGATAGGAGGATCCTGGGCGCTCAGTGGCCAGCCAGGCTAGCGAACTAGTAAGCTCCAGATCAGTGAGAGACTTGTCTCAAAAACAAGGTGGATGTCAGTGAGATGGCCCAGTGGGTAAAATACTTGCTACACAAGCCTGAGCCTGGTGACCTGAGTTCAACTCCTGGAACCAACTCCCAAAAGTTGTTCTCTGATCTCTGCAGGCGAGCTATAACATTTACATCCCACCCCACCTGTTTTGCAAACACAATTAGGAATAAATAACATAAAAAGTAAGGTGAAGAGTCTTTATAAAGACAGACACACAGGAAGTAGGTCTCTTTCGGAGAGGTAGGACCACCGCGAGAGGAAGGGTAAGGTTTTTCGCTCTTAGCTCTGACCTCTTGGTTTTCTTCTTTGCATTGGTTCTGTGTTTCTTATTTAATAAGACGGTTGGTTACATCTACACTAGTGTTTATTTGTTATTATTTTAAAAGCATATGCATGCATTATACATGCTGTTGTCTGCATTACAGACTCCATCTAAAACAGTAGTAGTTCTCAATCTTCCTAATGCTGTGACCCTCTAATGCAGGTCCTCATGGTGTGGTGACCCCAACCATAAAATTACTTTTATTGCTTACTTTATAACTGTAATTTTGCTACTGTTATGAATCATAATGTAAATATCTGATATGCAGGATATCTGATATGTGATTCCTGTGAAAGGTTTGAAGAGTCATGGGCCACAGGTTGGGATGCTTTGCTTTGTTCCAATAATTATGCTATTTTGAAAGCTCTCAAGGTCTTTCTCTAAGAGGCCTGGAGCTTCATCCACCCTTTGTTTCAAGTGCTCCATCCCACAGATCTTTCTGCCATTGCTCACTCTAAGTAGTTCAAACAGCAGGGTGATTATGTGTCTGATGAGTAATGAGTAGAAAAATAATGCAGTGAGACTCAGGGGATTCTCACAGAGACACAGCTCAGTAGACCCTAGCAAAGGCCTGTGGAGATATTTTTTTTGTGCTCTAACAAATAAAGCTTGCCTGAAATCAGAAGGAGGAGCTAGCCACTAGTTAACCATAGAGGTCTGGAGGTCTGTACAGATAGACAGGAAGTGGTAGATCTGGGTGGAGAAAGGAAGTGATAAGGCGGGGTGGAGAGAGGAGCTCCCTCTCTTGAGACTGAGGATTTTATAGACGTAAGAACTTGTGGATAACTTACTCTGCTTCTCTGATCTTTCAGCTTTCAGTGTCTTTCAACCCCAATGTCTGGCTCTGGGTTTTCTATTTATAAGACCTTTTAAGATTTGTGTTCCATTTGGAGCCCAACTTGGGGCATCTATCTTCAGCCTACAGGCCTAATATATCTGACAGACTCATCTGTGAAGCAGGATTTTCTGAAGAGCCTTCCTACATTATCTTGGCAAGGATAGGCAGTCCTATCTTTTGTGTCCTGCTTGTCCATTTTGAACAGCATACTGTCAGCAGTCGATGTAAGGACACTTTCATGCCCAGTGGCTAATTTTTGCAACAAAGAAAGTAAACTCCATGTGGAGTTTCTTCAATGCACATCATCTTCTCTGAAGTAGATTGGTGCTGCCAGGAGAAGACATGTCTCATAGTCATAAAAAAAAACTGTTATTAAAACATCTTAAATACAATATTCTATAGATCTCTGAAGTGTTTGAAGATAACCTGTCTATCTAAAATATATTTCTGCTTGACCTTGAAAACATACCTAATATGACTACAAGTTCGATTGTAATGACTAACTACTAACCTGTCTTTCTTTATTATCCTAAATAGTTGGTAATAGCTTTCAAGGACTAGAAAATTACATTACACTGTAAATGAACTGTATAGGTACAATACTTTGAACAAGATTAGATATATGTGTACAGTATTTTCTAACAAAATCAATCTCAAATTCATATCAATATACATAATTTTTATACAATATACAAAAAATCCAATCCAATTTAAAATTAATAGTTGACTTTTAAAAGTAGATTCAATAATCTACCTTATTATCTTATCATATCCATATTCTTGATTGATAAATGTTCTATTATATATAATTGTATTATGGAAAAGTTAAAACCTTCCTTTTTGATTAGACAGAAAAATGGAAATGCTGTGGATGTCTTTCTGTATGCTGTGAATATGTGCTACTCCCATTGGCTAATAAATAAAGCTGCATTGGACTATGGCTGGGCAAGGTGGAGCCAGGTGGGAAAATC
Source organism: Peromyscus californicus insignis (assembly GCF_007827085.1). Lineage (NCBI taxonomy): Eukaryota > Metazoa > Chordata > Mammalia > Rodentia > Cricetidae > Peromyscus > Peromyscus californicus. The sequence continues at coordinate 96,227,050 of NW_026294562.1, forward strand.
AAAGAGAGATAGTAAAAGGAGAAAGGAGAGTAAGGGGAGACGCCAGCCACTGCCCAAGGAGAAGCAAGATGCCAGCAGACTGGTAATGCCATGGCCACATGGCAAAACATAGATTAATAGAAATGGGTTAATTTAAGATAAAAGAGCTAGCTAGCAAGCAGCCTGTAATAAAATATGCAATATTGTTAATTAATATTAAGTCTCTGAATGATTATTTTATAAGCGGCTGAGCAACTGTGGGGCCAGATGGGAGCTGAGAAAATTTACAGCTACAAAGGCCAGATTCCCAAGAAGCACTTAGATGGAACTTGGCTTCCAGAGCAGAGAGTACAAACCAGGGCTTTCATAGGACTTTCCAGTCTTTAGCATCAGTGAACCAAGGAGTCCTTAGGATGTTTAGTCCCACATGTGGTGATATCCTGAGCTGATGTTATCAGCTGGAACCAGCTAGAAAAGCCAATTGCCAGCATCTTCACCCAACTTTGCCTTCAATGAGGTCACACTGGCAAACTGAAACCAGGCTTGCTGGCAGTAATGACAACACAAGAATCAGCAAATGCTACATGTCAGCAATACTCTCCTGGGCCCCACCCTCCAGCCTGGCAACACTATCTACCAGCATACCCTTAGATATGACACAGTTGTGAAATCATATGATCATTGCTTGTGACTTGCAGAACAATGGGATGATATACATTCTACCTAGTGAGTTCTGATTACAGAGTGTGTCCACTTCATCTGTATTCAACCATGCAGAACACACACACTGGACATCCCTTACATCCATTCCTGTCTGGGCAGAATTACATACCCTCCTCTATCCGATCTGGAATATTGATATTGATGCTCATGGAAAATATAGGGAAATTCCCAAATAGGCTATTACAAATTGCTGGAAATGCCTTTGTAAGTAAAATTTAATGGAAACATAGGCTTTAAAGTATTAAATTTTTTAATGGCCTATGTTGTACTATGCCTCTTTCTGAACACAATCTATCCATGTTGGCAGAAAAGGGTTCTCCTAACTTCTACTGTCACCAGGAGAGAAACTGTGATACCCTCTCTCAGGAAGAGTTTGAGAGTATCACAGAAAGCCTCCGAGCTACCAGCCAAGAATCAGACCACCAAGAAAGAGATTTCTGATGTGTCTTGGGCCTATTTGCCTTGGAGCCAGTAATAAATGTCAAGTGCATGGGCCTGTAGTCAGTGTTCATGATGAGCACCAAACTCAGGCTTTCTGAAATGTTGACCTCCTACCAGGAACTGTCCTTTTTCTCTTGACTAAGAAAAATCTCCACCAATGTCCATTATATTATTACTGCTCTGGTTTCCCTGGCTGAAAGCAAAACCCATCATTTTTGCACTCAATAATTTCAATTTTATTCCTCCCTAGGAAATTATGAAGATTAAATTTTATTTCAATGTGAATATTTACAAAGCTCACACTCTTTCCAGAGGAATAAAATTTAACAGAGAATAATTGGTTCATGGATTTACCACTATATAACATCTTCAAGTCCAGTATTCCTAGAGCCTCACCGAATGAGTCCTTCATGGGAACTTCATTTTATTCACTATCTTAATAAGATAAAAGATGGACTTGAATTATCATGTGGTACACACCTGCAATCACAATACTCAGGAGGCCAAGGCAGGGGATTGCCAGTGCTAGGCTAGCCTGCTCTACAAAGTGAGATCCTATCTCACGAAAGTAAACTTATATATCTTATTTTTAGATGCTATCCTGGAGGTGGGGTACCATTCAGGAACAAATTGAACTTGGCTTTTGCATTTAACAGCACAATCGGCCAGGGAAGAAATAAAACTGAACAAATGCACAGAAGAAAACAGTGTATGTAATGGTAGAAGTACAAAGTAACATGGAAAGCAAATTATCAGAAAGACTTTTCCCAATCTGGGATACAGAGAGTTTAGCTTATAGATGGGGCATAAAAGCTTGGTAGGAGTAGCAGGTGAAGGGGACAGGGAGGTAAACCAACAAAGCCCATCATGTGAACTAAACAGAGTGACTTCTGTAAAGCAATCCTAATCCACACTCAGCTGATACTCAGCTATGAATCCCTGGCTGAATCTCTTAATGGGGCATCCATCTAAGGTTCATCTGCCAAATAAAGAGTTTAGATTGTAGGATTTGTAGAACTCTATTAGATGGCAAAGCGAACATAATAAATAGATGGTGTTCAATTACTATAGGTAAAAATAGCTTTTTAAAAAAAAAAAAGAAGCTTCAAGCAGCACAGCAGTTTCCAGCATTAAGGTAAGTATTCACAGAAACCCTTCCAGACAAGAAGTAACACCAGCTTATAAAATCCTTCTAAGTGTGCAGCACAGCTAATGAAGCAGAAATAGAATTTTTCAGTGACAGGAAACAATAACTATGAACCCACAGGGGTAAGTAAGCCCTGGAGCTGGGGTTGGAAGGAGGGGAATGCGCTCTAGTGTTTAGCTCCTGGTATTCAAAGGACCGTGAGACAGTCCTGCTTAAAGCTAGATTCCCAAAGCCCAGGGTCACATTGTTAAAAGATGAAACAGACAGATAGTGGGGATACATCCTGTCTTGGACTTGACCTAGAAAAAGGAGGGAAAAAAACCAACTCTGTAACCAGTTTCCAACCAATAATACAAACTGCCAACCACCCAAAACTCTAAAGCTCAGGATTTAGTTTAAACTGTTCATTTTGACATCCTATAGACTCAATCTTAAATCACGGTTGGATTAATGAATTTTAAATGCATACATTGAGATTTTTATAAAGTTTCAAGCCAGATAAATTTATAGTCACAAATAAAATAGGCAATAAGATCTGATGAGTCATTAGCCAATAGAAATGCCAAGAAAAAGAGACAGAGGTGCCCAGATCTCAATTGGAGCCATGAGGAAAAAAATACAAAAGCAACTACATATAAAATACATAATACATACACACACTTATAAATGTATACATTGTAACTGACGTTTTCCTGGTCCTACCTACCCGGCTCTCACAGTCCCACATTCCTGCATCCACTCATACCCAAATGAACACAAAGAAGCTTAATATTAATTAAAACTGCTAGGCCATTAGCTCAGGCTAACTTCTGACTAGCTCTTGCACTTAAACTCAGCCCATATCTGTTAATCTATATGTCTCCACGTGTTCCGTGGCTTTACCTGTGTGCCATTACATGCTGCTCCCTGTACAGCAGGCTGGCGTCTCCTGACTCAGCCTTCCCTTTCCCAGAATTCTCCTTATCTGCTTATCCTGCCTATACTTCCTGCCTTGCTACTGGCCAATCAGCTTTTTATTTATCAACCAATCAGAGCAACACATTCACAGCATACCGAACATCCCACAGCAATACATACCTATATATGCATGTGAATGTATAAAAAAAATGGAAAGTATATTGGGGGGGAAAGATGATCAAATAAATTAGACAAATACAAAAATGTTTAAATAATGAAAAAAAAATAAATGGCTAAGAATTTTCCAGAACTAATTCAAGAAAAGATATTCAGATTCAGGACTATATTCTGACCAGGATAAACAAAAAGAAATGCCTAATAGCAATGTTGTAATAAAGTATAGAACACTAAGAAGGAAAAGAAGATCTAGAGATCAATAAAAAGGAAAATTAACATACGCAGTAGTAAATGGCACACTAAATATTGACTTTAAAAAGGAAGTTAGGAAACAATGGAATGATTACATCATATCCCCCAAATCAAAGTAACAGAGAGTTTTATTCACCTAAATTTTATTCCCAGAAAAGTAGCCTTCAAAGAATAATCTCAAAACAAAGACACATTTGGGAGTGTTGGGTTTGACTGGAGGTTATGGCCAGTCTACAGACTTTCCAAGAAACAGACATCCCAGTTTCACTCTCCTCACTTCTTTGCTGTCTAACCTCAGGAGAAGCCAAACACCAAGGGAGTTTTTACAGCATGGAGAGAGAGAAATAAAAACCTGAGGCCAGCCGGGCGGTGGTGGCGCACGCCTTTAATCCCAGCACTCGGGAGGCAGAGCCAGGCGGATCTCTGTGAGTTCGAGGCCAGCCTGGACTACCAAGTGAGTTCCAGGAAAGGCACAAAGCTACACAGAGAAACCCTGTCTCGAAAAACCAAAAAAAAAAAAAAAAAAACCTGAGGCCTCCAGGGGCACCAAGCAGGAATGAATGGAAGGTACAAAATAGTCTTCCAACTAAGGTGATGAAGTAAAAACTACTTTGCTTTCAGAGCAAACAAAACAGCACATGAGAACTTCATGTACCAGTCACATGTTTCAATGCAGAACACATCAGCAAACTGAACTCAGCAACATACAGAAAATGCAACACATCAAAGCAAGTTTGGGAAGCTGGGTGGTGGTGATGCTCGCCTTTAATCCCAGCACTTGGGAGGCAGAGCCAGGCGGATCTCTGTGAGTTCGAGGCCAGCCTGGGCTACAGAGTGAGTTCCAGGACAGGTGCAAAGTAACAGAGAAACCCTGTCTCGAAAAACAAAAACAAAACAAAACAAAAAGCAAGTTTGGATTAATCTAGGAATATAGGATTGAGTAAAAATTAGAAAACGGATCAATATAATTGACCATCATAGTAGATTAATATAGTTGTTGTAGTAGATTATACAGTTACAGCATTTGAGAAAGGGACAACCTTTCATGATGTAACTCAGTCCACCAGGAACAAAGAGAGACTTTTTTATTTGAGACAAGTTTTAACTATGCAGCTCGTTGGCCTCAAATTGTAATTCTCTTGCTTCAGTTTCTTGAGTGCTGGAATTGACAGTGTGAGATACCATACTTGGCAGAGGAATGCCTCCTGAATATGTTGAAGGTGCCCACACAATACCTCTAGGAAAAAAATCATACTCTACAGGAATGCAAAGACATTCTATCTAAAATATGCAACAATTCAAAGATGCCTGCCCCCATATTTACTAGTTCAAGCCCTACTGGATATTCTAGTTTGTACATTAAGCAACAACAACAAAACCAAAAAGACTAAGAAATAAAAGGTACAGACCAGAAAGCAGCAAAGCCATCATAATTCATACATGACTGATTATTTACAGAGAAAATTCAGAAGCACTTATAAGAATTGAATATCACAAGAGAAAAATACAAAATTTCACACATGTATCAGTAATAGGTCACAAAATGCTACTTTAGAGGTTATCACTTAAGGTAACAAAAAATGGGTAGCTATCAACAAATCCAACAAGAGTCTGGCAAGAACTTTATGTAGAAAAACCACAAGTCCTGAATGCAAGGCTTCAAATAAAGACTACATAAATGGAAAGAACACTGTGAATGCAAAATGTGAACTTTATTAAAACTGCCCCATAGACTTCACACACTCCAAACTCAGACAAGAACCTTTGCTCTTGCTAGGCAAATGTTCTACCTAATCCCTCTAGGACAAAACATGTAATGCCATGTCAGTGCTATACAAATGCATTTCAAAAATATTTTCAGTTGAATTTGAGGATTCAGAGTCCCAGGGAAGACTACAAATTGTATCAGTGTATTGTTAAGACAAATTGAAAATGAAAGGGAGAAAATTCTAACTTTTAAAAATCTGTATTTTCCTGCGATCTAGTTTTTGTAATATATTGATAGTTTAAGATCCTAAAAGAAAGAATTTTTGTTTGATAATGCAGCTCTAAAAATTATGTAAAAATCAAGTATCAGAGAAAACTGAACCAATAGAAATTTTTGCTTTTTTAGATGTTAAGGTGCATTATGGAATAAGAGTAATTGGCAAACCATGCCAAGTGAAGGTGCAGTGCAGCAGAACAACAGCTGGGAAAAGGAATCCAGAAGTAGATTTTGGTCCCTCTGGATCCCAAGGTGAAGAGGGCAACACTGGACTCAAGAAAAGGCACGAAGAGTAGCCTCAGGGAATCTCATCAGGCAACTTGAAAGCATCAGTTCCCTAAGAAAGTCCAGTTTTGCTCAGCCTGGAGCTTCAGGCAGGCTCAGCAGGGAGTGACAAGAATGTAAATGGAGGAAAAGCATCCCATGGGATCCCATGTTTGAAATGTAAACATGGCTACATAGACTCTCTGCCTCCTCCCCTAAGTCTGACATGAGACTTGACCTTCTGTGGATCAATTCTATCCTCTTTTCTTACTGACTTCATTATAATTTTAATTGATGAGTTTTATGTTTGAAATTACAATTCGAAGTCTGTAGATGAAATTCTGAACGGTCTTATTAAATCAGAAACACAGAGCCAAATATAGAGTTAAAGCCTAAGAGATCAGAGCAAGAGCCCGACTCCCTTTAGCTTACCACTCACTGTCTTCCTTCCCCTGAGAGAGAGACCTTCTTCCTGGGTGACTTGTCTTTTTATTGCCTTTCTGTTCTGCTTTCTCATTGGCTTTAAACCCAACCATGTGACTTCCTTCTCACTGCCAGTCTATACAGACCTCCAGGTCTCTATGGTTGGTACTGGGATTAAAGAATCAAGGGTCACCATGCTTGGCTGTGTCCTTGACCTCACAGAGACTCTGCCTGCCATGTGATCGATTAAGGGCGTGGGCTACCACTGTCTGACTTCTATTCCTGGTTTGATAATGACCTCTGATCTCCAGGCAAACTTTATTTGTTAATATACAGATAAAATCACATTTCAGCACAATTAAAATATCACCATAGAGGTCTTCTCAACCACTCCCAGCCAGGCTCAAGGTTAAAAATGAGGAAATGATCCTGGAAGCACTGTTGAGTCAATAGGAGAACCCAGTCATGGACTTGATACTGTGTCGATTCAGGCAATGGACTTTCTGCTGTAGAATACAGTGAACAGGAGGCCAGGACCCAGTTAGTACAACTTGAGATATCTCTGAAGAAAATTTTGTGAGGACTGATAGAGAAGAACTAAGAAAAAGAAAAAGGGATTCCTTAACAATTTAGCAAGTTATTCTTGTATATATCAAAATCAGTGTTAAAAATCTATCCCTCCAGAACATAAAGAGATTCCTTAAAAAACAGAAAAGTATCATTGTGACTTTTATAGTTTGCTCTCAAATAACATAATGTGTAAGCAGTCTGTTTCAGTGAAAACTAAGCAGCAACCCCTTCACACCAAATGAAGAAATGTTAGGCTCACATTGCTGACTTACTCAATATCCTTCCAAATGATGCACTCCCTGGGGAAATCAGCTAAGTCGAAGCGGTCCACCACCACTTGACCAATCAAGCCATGGTGAAAGAACCTATCAAAGTCATACACAGAGAAGTGAAGCTTTCGAGCTTCAAGGTCATTGTAGGGAACAGGAAGTAAAAACACCTCATCTCCTCGTCTGGCTCCAGTAACCATGTTAATTCGTGAGAGCCTGTATGGAGACCTCAGCATCCCACAATCCAGCAGCCTTCCCTCTTCAATGGTTCACCCCCAGGTGGAAGAGGTTCTGTAGCCGGAGAAAATACGTAAAGTCGTCAAACCAAGATTATCCCTCAGCCTGGGTCTCAGCCCAAGACCAGGAGATTAGGCTCTACCTGGAAAGCTGTTAACTTGAAGGTGAGCTGGTAACTGTGGGCACAGGTAGCGCCTCTCCCAATTGGACGCATCGCTACCATAGGCGTGTACAGCGTCTTCTTACCTGGCGAGGACTTCTGAGTACCTCAACAAAGTCTGTGGTGCTGGCTGCTTTACTGGATTCATCCCCTGGAAAATGGCAGGATACTTGGCTTCCATCTTCGGCACCGAGAAAGACAAGTGAGGGGCGGCCTACCAGGGCTTGGGCCGGGGTGGCGATTGGCAACCGATGCCGACCCAGGCAAGAGATGGCTGCGTCCAGGTGTGGCAGAAGGGGATGCCCTGGAGGCCCTGCTCTTCTAGGCTAAGCTGCCTCCTGGGCTGGGCGGTAGGATCTGGCGGGTGGCTGGGGCAGGGCCTCAGGCTCCAAGGGGTTCCACACCAGGTTCCCCTTGGGACTCTGCTACACACCACGCTGCCATTGATACCCTGGCTTCTGTGGCATTTCTTGCAACTTTGAGTGTCCTGTCAAGTGCCTTGGCACCATCCTCCCTAAAACTCAGTCGCTGGAGCTGATCACAGGGAGTGGTATGGAAGAAATAAAGCTCTTGCCTGCCTAAGCCTTGGCAGGCCTGCTCCTCTTTTTAAAACAAGGTTTGCATAGGGTAAGAAAAAAAAAATAACATTAATTCGCTTGTATTTGTATGCCACCGTGGCATATACTAATTTCCAGTGTACTGACTGAAGTTTAGTCTTAAGGAAATGTCTTCAGAGGCTTTGAAGAATAATTCCTCCTTTGAAAACCAAAAGATTAAATGTCTAGCTTAATCTGCTCTAAGTAAGTTGTCACCATCTTGGTGTTCCTGAATCTCTTATGAGGTAATACAGACATCAGTGATGGAAAGCCTCTGTGTTTGCAATAGATAACACTTTTGGTGCCACATTCCCACTGTTGAAAATGTTCTACTATTCAGGATGGAGGCTGTCTGATCAGTCATCTTTATGCAGACAGTCTGCTCTGTTTGAAAGAGGGAATGTTTCTACAAGTCTCATGCCCAAATCAGCAGTCACTGTAGAGACATTTTACTGGGACATTTTAGAGAATCAGATGGGATAAAATTTGGGTTCTCAGTAGTCATGGAGGAGAGCTGTATGGGTTGTGTTCAGGATGACTAAAATACAGTAAAGGGACAGGAGAGATTTAGTTCAGTGGTTCAGAGTGTGAACTGCTCTTGCAGAGACCAAAAGTTTGGTTCCCCAAATCCATTTGATACAATCTCATGTCTAAGAACCACCTATAACTCCAGATCTGTGGAGATCCTTTGTCTCTGGCTACCACAGGCACCTGCACTTAGGTATGCACATCCACCTCCACATATACTTTTTGTTTTTTGAGACAGGGTTTCTCTTCACAGCCCTGGCTGTTCTGGAACTCTCTCTGTAAACCAAACTGGCCTTGAACTGAGAGACTGGCCTTGACTGTTTCCTGAGTGCTAGGTTTAAAGACATGTGCCACCACTTCCCAGCCACAAATACATAATTTAAAATAAAACTTTTGAAGTACTATAAAATAAACATTCAAAGCTAGGTGTGTTGGTACATGGCATGTATCTCAACACTTCAGAGGTAGAGACACATAGATCTCTGTGAGTTGCAGGCCAGTCTGGTCTAGATAGCAGGTTACAGAACAGCCAGAACTATATGGAGACTCTGTCTCAATAAATAAGTACATGCAAATTTGTTTGGTGCTGTGGAAGAGTGCATTTCCTAAATTCTGAGGTCACAGAGAAGATGGCCTGGAATGTAGTCAAATGTGCATGCCAGTTCTGACATGAGAGGCTTCCATTCATAAATGCCTAAAGGCTGGGAATTAAAGAACCAAGGACATAGTAGTTCTGGCCCTGTGTTCATATCTGTGTAATGAAGGGGTATCTCAGCAAGCAATTCAGAGTTTTTGTTTTGTTTTTAAATCTAGGTACTTATTTATTTCAGCAGAAACAGTCATTTGTAACAGGAACATGGGGTGCCTATTAACTTTTGGATCTTTTAGGAAATAAAATGTGGGTCTTTTCCATTTAAATATTTAGCTGTGATATTATAAGTCATGACATTTTTCTATATTAAGCTTGTCTGGTAGAAATCACCCCTTTCTCTTGTACTATCTACACCCAAAGACAGGGTTTCTACTTGTAGTCTTGGCTGTCCTGGAACCCAATTTGTAGGCCAGGCAGACCTCTAACTCAGAGATCTGCCTGCCACTGCCTCCTAAGTGCTGGGATTAAAGACCACCACCGCCCAGCTTCCTTGTAGTTTCATTTCAGTAATTCAGATAATTTATTGACTGAAGCAAAAGTGTTTGCAGGGAGTGTCGGATTGAGAAGTTTCATGTGGAACCCTTGTGTATTTTCATCCAGAGGTTTGTCCAACAAGCTCTTTATTTTCAGTTGATTTTCTAAAGAGATATTGTCTAATCCAGTTAGGTTGCATGAAGTAAGGAAATCACTGGCAATCATTTTCCTTTCCTGATAAACTCAGACTTTACTGTATTTGTTCCTATCCGCTCATAACTAGAGGATAACTGGTCTTCATGGTCCACCAGATTTTATTGAGATTGAGACCTTCAGTCTTTACCTCAGGGTGAGGACCTAAGCATGTGGCTCTTGCTAAAAGTGTCTGTGGGACAGCATTCCCCCCTCTGCAGCTGACAACTGAATAGGGAAGCTGCCTCAGGTAACAGTTCATATCACAGATCTTACAGACCACCCACTACCTGATGGTTTTGGATGGTTGTGGTTCCATGGAGTATATGAGCACTACTAAAGAGGCTCTGTGGCAGACATGTACTGCTGTGTGGTTTCTAAGGCAAGCTGGGTCTCCAAATAGCATGACTGCAATGAGGTTTCCCAGAGACCTACTTGCTTCAGACCAGTTTGGAAATTTCCTCTCTGAATGTGAGTTTGGAGAGAACCTGGACTTTGTTTTCTGTTTTCTTTAGATGCTGACAGCACTTAGGCCTGAGAATAAGAATATACATTTCAGCCGGGCGGTGGTGGCGCACGCCTTTAATCCCAGCACTCGGGAGGCAGAGCCAGGCGGATCTCTGTGAGTTCGAGGCCAGCCTGGGCTACCAAGTGAGTCCCAGGAAAGGCGCAAAGCTGCACAGAGAAACCCTGTCTCGAAAAAACAAAAAAAAACAAAAAAAAACAAACAAAAAAAAAAAGAATATACATTTCAGTTCTTGGAAGAATGCCTCATTGGCATTGTCCTTATTTTATAGGTGACATCCAGGACCCAGAGATTGTGGCAGTCTTTAAAAAAGCTAAGAATTTATTAAAAGGAGAAGGGGTTTAGAGTAGCAGGAAGCAGGTTAGAATTAGAACACTTCTGTAGGGAGCTGGAGTTACGACCTCTAATGTACTGCCTGCAAGAGGAAACACAGTCATCAAGAGCTGCTAAACTTCTGTGATTGGAAGACAAGTAGCTGGGAAATAGGATCGTGTTAATGATGTTTCTGCCATATCTTCCCAGAAATAATCAGTTCTTATTACTCTTATTTCCTTACAGAGTCAACTGTTCATTTTATTTCAAAACTGGAGCATGTCGTCATGAAGACAGATGTTCTACATTGCACAATAAACCAACCTTTAGCCAGACCATTGCCCTCTTGAACATTTACCATAACCTTCAAAACTCTGCCCAGTCTGCTGATGGTTTGCGTTGTGCTATGAGTGACTGGGAGATGCAGGAGCACTATGATGAGTTCTTTGAGGAAGTCTTCACTGAGATGGAAGAAAAGTATGGACAGGTTGAAGAGATGAATGTCTGTGACAACCTAGGAGACCACCTGGTGGGGAATGTGTATGTCAAGTTTCGTTATGAGGAGGATGCAGAGAAAGCTGTGATGGACTTGAATAACTGCTGGTTTAATGGACGGCCAATCCGTTCAGAGCTGTCCCCAGTGACTGAATTCAGGGAAGCCTGCTGCCGCCAGTATGAGATGGGCGAGTGCACAAGAATGGGCTTCTGCAACTTCATGCATCTGAAGCCAATCTCAAGAAGCTCAAAAGGAAGCTGTCTTGGCCCCAGTACAAGAAGCATAGATCCAGGTCCCGATCCTGGGAAAGGCATTCTTCATTCAGAGACATTAGACATGGTGGCAGCAGAGGAGGTGGAGGATGAGAGCATGACAGGAGGCAGTCCAGATACCTCAAGAGAGATTGGAGATTCTGAGCCCAGCTGTTTATACCATGTGTCTGCTAGACAGTATTGTAGTTGGTTGACAAGCCAGTTCATATTGGGAGTTTTGTTTTTTTTTTAATATCACTAAGACTTCTTTTATTTATTTATTTATTTATTTATTTATATTGGTTTTTCAAGGCAGGGTTTCTCTGTGTAGCTTTGAGCCTTTCCTGGAACTCACTCCGTAGCCCAGGCTGGCCTCAAACTCACAGAGATCCTCCTGCCTCTGCCTCCCAAGTGCTGGGATTAAAGGCGTGCGCCACCACTGGCAGGATTTTTTTTTTTAAAACAACCAAAAAGGGATGAGTCTGAATAAAATTTGTAGTGATAAAATAAGAAAAAACAACTTATCAAATACAGGGTTTAGGGTCTTCCTGTGAACTTTAGTCTGGTGTTTCTGTTCTGGTGGAAGCTCAAGCTCAGCCCCTGGCATCCATATACCCAAAGAGTCTGGGATGATTAGGTGGAACCCCAATCTCTCCCCAGACCCTGCCCCTTCAAAAAGCTTACCAAGAAATAGCCCATCCCTCCAGAAAGCCTGTCAAGGGTAAGCTCCTCCCCTAGGGGCTACTCAAGACCTGATAGCCATATTTGCCAAGTGATTCCTCTCCTGCCATCCCAAGGGTCACCTAGGATTTCTTGCTCTGTTTATTAAACCTGGATCTATTAATTTAGATTTGTAGGGCCCTGGTCTCCTCCCATATTGAGTAAAGCCCTTGCCTACTTGCCGACCTTGACCAGATGTCGTCCCTATGATAATTCCCTGCCGGTATGCACCCTCCTGAATGCTTAAGGGAAGTTCCTTGTTTGTGTATCCTGCATATTGGACATTAACAGATTAGATGCAAGATTGTAAACATCAGTATCGAACTTCTGCCCTCTGGGGTTCTCCCATTGTGCTGTAAGCCTGTATTTAAGATTTCCTCCCTCTTTCAATAAATGGCATTTGGCATTCTGCTGAGGCAAGTGACCCGCTGTCTTTGTCTCTGTGTTTTGATCCACAGCCCCTTGCTCGGACATAGTGAACGGGTGGTGGTAGTGGTGCAGGCGTTATCACTACATAGCTTGATTGGCTTATTACATCAGCAGCAACAGAAAAAACCAATGAATGGGGATTCAAGACTTACCAGTTTTGTTGTCCTGTTAGCAAGCAAGTTGATCTTGACATAAGGATCTGAAGCCCCAGAGAAGTCCTTGGCTGACAAATTGACATCTCTGTGTCTTCAGGATGAACTGTTTCAAGTGCAGTCATAGTTTAAAATGAAGTTCAGTTTCCCACAGGCTTTGCTGTTACTCTTGTCATTTCTGACCAGTGACCTCTGCTTATATAATTCTGGTTTAATTCTACCAATCCCAGTCAACTGCTCCTGCCTCTGAGGCTGTTGGATATTAAAGTCTGGGTTCAACAGGTTGAGTTGTCTTCGGATTGAGATTTGCCTTAAATGAAGAGCAAGACACAGCAGAAGTATAACCTCATTAGCTATCTGTCTTTCAGAAACTTGTGCCTAGAATGTCAGTGTGCTGTTATATTTTGAGAAGTGCTTATGTCTGTGGTTACTTTCTTTTTCTTTTTAGCCTAAAATCAAAATGTTCATCGTATGAGTAATGTGAACAAAACTGCTCCCTACAGCTTTAGGCTAAAAAGTGAGGCTTGGTATCAGGAAATGAACTTGCAAACATGTGATCCCAGAGCTTTAAAGGTTTTCATGTACTTTCTAAATGGTCTAATGTGCATTAGAGCCTATCTGGCTGGGAGGATATGAAGATTTGCACAAACAAGCTTCTTTAAGAAGGAAATTAGTCACTTTTAGATTATATCCCCAAACTGAAATAATTGACTATGTGTTGTGTTAGAAAGTGCATCTTTCTCAAGCTAGGTGTGGTGGTGGCTGATACCTGTATTTCTAGCATTTGGGAGGCAGAGATGGAACATTTACCCCTGAGTTAAAAATCAAGCCGGGCGGTGGTGGCGCACGCCTTTAATCCCAGCACTCGGGAGGCAGAGCCAGGCGGATCTCTGTGAGTTTGAGGCCAGCCTGGGCTACAGCGCAAGATCCAGGAAAGGCACAAAGCTACACAGAGAAACCCTGTCTCGAAAAACCAAAAAAAAAAAAAAAAATCAGCCTAGGCTAGAAAGTGAGACCCAGACTCAGAAACGAAACCAAACCAAAGATAGCTTTCTCTATATTACATGAAATTTTCTACTACTGGCTTACAGCTTTGTAAAGACACAAATTCTTACTGGTTCAGATAAAATTCTTTCATTGTGAGAATACAGGTTTTACTATCATAAATAATTACAGGGCTGGAGTATATATCTTATCAAGGAATTGTGTTGGCTGTGACGGGTGCCTCTGTAAGGACAGAGACCACGCTGTCTGCTGTTCCACATGGGTTATCAACAAGTGAGAGGTTTCTTTCTAAATATTTATTATATATTTCAGTGTGTGTGAGTTCGTACATGTGTCTAAAGGTGTCCACAAATGCCAACAGAAGAGGATGTCACACCCTCTGAGCTAGCATTACAGGTTGTTGTCTATGCAATATGGGTGCTGGACCCAAATTCCTGTCCTCTGAAAGAGCAGCAAGTGCTCTTAACTGCTGACCCATCTCTCTAGGCCCAAGAGGCTTCACTTCTGAAATAAATACTGTTGACAAAAAAAAGTTAAAGATGAGTGACCATAAATCAGAGATAAATTAAGGAAGGTTAGATGCTGATATTAGCACATTAGACTTTGCTAATGGACTCTAATCTTCACCTCTAAGCTTGAGTTAGAAGTTTCTCTAATGTCCCTTTAAGTCCTGTCTCATCTGAAGTGGTCCTCATAAGGAGGAAGAAGCAATCAGAGATATGGCTGGTTATTTAACTGCTTTTTATGTAGTGCTAGGGAGTGAACTCAGGGCCTCCTACCTGCTACATAAATGTTCCACTAACTGATTTCTAAGATCCTTGTTTTCTTTTTCCTTTGAGATAAGCTCTCAAAAGTTTCTCTTGCTGACCTTGAACTCATTCTGTAGTCCACGTAGGCCTTGATCAGCCTCATCAGTCTGGAGTAAGCCCCATGAGATCACATCAACAGGCCTAGAATAAGGCTGTACCAAAGGTTACTTTTTCTTGTTTTTAGCTCAGGGTGCTGACTATATGCTAAATAGCCAGTCAATAACCTGAATTAAAATAGTGTCTCTAGTGGAAAGTGACAGGGACATCTGAGTTGTCTCTAAGGGACTGGTGACTGGTTGGAGAGGCAGAGCACATATTCACATTTGTTTTCCTTTCCTTGAGACTACCTTATGAAATAATCATGTGAAAATTGGATTTACAGACCCAAAACATGTTTGAAATATTCTTTTTTATAGCTCAGATATTGTCATGCTGAACCTCCTGATTCATCCTAAAATAGCCCCTGATCACTAATCACCCATGTAGCATCCCAAGATTGCTGTCACAGAATGATCACTTGTACCTGTGACACTCAACACAAAATTGCAAAGTGTTGTTTCATGGGTGTGACCAGCTCTTCTTCACACTAACATTGCCACCTCTGCCTCAGCCAAATGAGGCTACACAGGGGCTGCAGGTGCAAGCACTCATGGCTGGGCTGCAGCACCTGTGTTTATAATTCCTCACTTCCAAAGCCTGCTGTACCCAAGCCTTCACTGTCTGCATAAGAGGAAGGCTCAGTCACCACGTATGTTTGGCTATTGTGCTTCCATTCTCTTTGTACTTGCTCCCTCCAGAAATTATTTGATTGTGGGGAAAATCTACTTATAATATCTTACCACTTACTTAGTTGGAAGAAAATGCTTGTAGAATCTACAATTTCTCTTTTGTTTTTGCTTTTGAATTTTTGAGACAGGGTCTAGATATGTAGCTCAGGCTGGCATGGAACTATGTAGTCCAGAATTTTTTTTATTCTTTGTGTCTTTCACATCATGCCAACTGATCCTACCCATCTCCCTCCTCACCCCAAAATAAAACAAAGTAAAATTTAAGAGAAAAAGAAAAGAGCAAGAAAGAAAAAAAAATGGAAGGGAAAAATCACATCACAGAAGTTGCAGTATGACACAGTGAGTCACAAAGTAAACCCCTTTATTCATGTATTTTGCATGCAGGCATTGATGGAAAAGAATCACTCTAGGTCCCTGGTCTCTGCTGTACCATGGATGGTGAACCCTCACTGGGACTCTTTCTGGACATCTCATTACTGCCCTATGTCATGGAGATCCTGCAGCCCTGGGTCCACAGGACTGAATCCCCGCCCCTGTCCCCATACTCCAGCATATCACAGATGTGGTGGATGTTGGGGTGGGCCAAAACATGACCCTGGGTCAGATCTCTCCTGTCTTCATCACTAGGGTGGGCTCTCCAGGATTGCTATGGCTAGTTCACCATTTGCAGCCATGAGCAAAGGGCATGGTCAGTTCTCTGGCTTTCAAATACTTAGCATAGGTTCTCCCACACCTACACCTTCAGGGACAGCTCTATTGTGTTGCCCAGGCATGGTGTAAAGGCCACTCTCCAGAGTACTCCTGTTCTTATGACCTCAGGGACAGCTCTCCCACCTGCCTCAAGTATTGATGGGAGCATTTCTCCCCCATGCATGCCACCACAAGGCAGATAAATAAAGGGCACAGCTCGCTCTCTCTCCCATGCTCACAAATTCGAGGCTGGCTTACCCACACCTCTGCCAATAGGGTTGGCTCTATTGTGCTGCCTAGGTGAGGTGCAGAGCCTGCTCTCCTGAGTGTTGCAGCTGGTGGGAAATGGGCAGGGAAAGTTCTCCCATCTGCCTCAGACATTGATGGGCACTCAGGGGAGGGAGGAGCAGATTGTCCAGAAGAAACATCAGTGAAAAGAAAAATCAATGAGAGCATAAATGAGGGAGTTTTAGGAAAGCTATAGACTTAGTCAAAACACAACAAAGCCAGGGAAATACTTTATTTATGTAATATACTATTCTCTCCCATATGCCCAATTGCAGACTCAGGAAAGCACAATGCATGACTGGCCAGGGGTTCTTTTCTAATCTGGTTAGGTAAAGACTAGTTAGTGATCCAGAAGGCGCATTTGTGTCCTAAGCCTCCAAATGGGTCTCATGCTGGAAGACATTTGTATTACACAATAATTGATGAAAAACAAATAAGAGGTACTGAAAAAGTTGGAAAAGATGAGACATTATCATAAAAATATGTAAGAATCACCTAGCAGTAGATAGCTGAAGGACAGATATCTTTGACAAAAACATATGACTTTAGGTTTACTAAATACCAGTAATAGCTATATACAAAGTTCCTCTTAAGCCCCCTGCCAGAGTACTACCTAAGGCAATACCATCTCCTCACCTAACTGCTGAGGTCTCAGGCCTCCCAGGGTTTCCCAGCCCCTTGATAAATACCTGCTTATTTTCTACTGTTGTGACTTAAAATACATATCAGAAGGCCCTTGGGCCAACACTAAAAAATTAACTATAAAGAGCACTTCCCTCTATCTCTTGTCATGAAACCATGGTGCCCTTCAACCTTTAAATTTACATATTTATTATTTACTTTAAAAAATTTAATTTTGAGAATATTAATTTTACCATTTTCTCCCTTTTCTTTCCTTCCTCTGAGTCCTCTCATATACCTCTCTCCACTCTTCTTGAAATTCATGGCCTCTTTTTAAATTCATTATTATTGCATGCATATATATCCCTAAATATAACCTGTTTGCTCCACATAACATTACTTGTATGTTTTCAGAGCTGACCATTTGGCACTCAACAACCACGTGGTATGCTCTCCCCCTGGGAGGATTACTTCTGCTCCTAGTTTTCCTCAGTTGCCTATAGTTCTCTGTGTAGAGTTGAGTCCTCATGCACTTCTCCCTGTGCAGTTTAACATGTCCTTTGATGTCATTCTTGTTCAGCTCACATTTAGTCAGTCACACTGTTGAGACTTTATAGGTGTAGCTTCTCACATTTCTAGGAGACAATCTCACAGCAAACTCCCTGATCCTCTGGCTCTTACGATCTTTCCTTCCCCTCTTTCACAATGTTTCCTGAGTGTAAATATGAAAGTTTTTTGTAGATGTATCCACTGGGAGTGGGGTCTATTTGAAGTAAGGGAAGACATATGCTTGTTTGTTTGCAAAGAAAGTATTGGGATAGAACATATCAAACGACAGTGTAAGAAACACAAGATGCCTTAAAAGAAATCAACAGTAAAAGACAAAGTCGATGTAATCATGTCATGTTCAACTCTAGAGAATATATAACTGAAAACTTTGGATACAAGTGACTAAATTCTTCCACTAGTGCAAGAGTAAGGACATAAACTATTTCCATTTCTGAGGTCTCAACACACTTTATAGCTTGATAATGAGTAGCTTTATACAAAATCACAATATTGCCGGGCGGTGGTGGCGCACGCCTTTAATCCCAGCACTCGGGAGGCAGAGCCAGGCGGATCTCTGTGGGTTCAAGGCCAGCCTGGGCTACCAAGTGAGTTCCAGGAAAAGGCGCAAAGCTACACAGAGAAACCCTGTCTCGAAAAACCAAAAAAAAAAAAAAATCACAATATTGTGCTAGATACATTAGCTCAGATTGCAGTTAATGGTGTTCCTGAAGATGGTACTGGAGGTTGTCCTGTGCTGCCCCCCATTTCTCTCTCTCTCTCTCTCTCTCTCTCTCTCTCTCTCTCTCTCTTACTTGATTATTATTAAATTTATAAATAAACGTACAGAGGTTACATTAATATACAGACAACATGCTTTAAAACAGGAAGCTGAACCATTGCAAATTCTGACCAATAGGGATCACAAAGTGCCCAGAAGTGCTCCATCTTGGGAAACTACAGGCAGAAAGTAGAGAAAAGCACCTGTGAAGAGTCTGCTCTTGGAAGCTTCTGCCCAGCACTGTCACAGGCTGCCACAGAGTGGAGCACCCAGATGGCCTGGGAAGGGTTCCTGAGTCCAAGAAAGTGCACAGCATCCTGGGAGGTGTGCTCCACTGAGGAACTGTGATTAAGCATCCCTTACCAATGGGCACCCCAAAGCCTCTGGTACACAGCCTGCCATCTGTGTACCCACGTGCTTCTCTTCTACCTGGCCATAGGGTGTTTAGTGGAAGTCCTTAATTGTGGTCTTAATTTTCCCTCTGATCCAGAAACATGGAATCAGCTTCACCAAACACACATCTTCCACTTGCAACCAGTGTGGCTTGGAGAGAAACATGGAAAATGGCATCAGAAATGCTCACAAATGGCTTCCTCGTCTTCTCTAGCCACAAGGTTGGTTTTGCTTTCTAAGATATTAAAAAATTGCTTTTCTCACTTTATAGTGCAAATGTTTATTAAAATATTAAAAAGAGAATCTTCTTTACTGCAATTAAGAACCAGTGGACCTCAGAACAATTTTTACTTGAGGTAATATTCAAGGGTACCACTGACTGGAGGGCCAGCTTTCAGTAGCCCAGTGTATGCAAAAAAAAAAAAAAAAATCCATAAATGCGGCAAGGGCTAGACTTTTTCTATCTGAAAGGAAAATAAGGAAACACTCTTTCTGATGGTAACTTTCACTTTTACTTTATCTTTAAAAAAATCTCGGGGGGGGGGGGGGTTTAAAAAAAAATCTCTTTCTGAAAATCTGTCTCCATATAGTTACATATCTTTTCACAGAATTACATTCTCCACACAGCTACTACATACCTTCACACTTCTTTACACCACCACATCTCTCTTCACACAGTTACATTCTCCGTACAGCCATATACTTCTTCTACATAGCTATACATATTATCTACACAGCTCTCTTACCATACAGCCACATCTATTCCTTCATACACATCTCTCTACCCCCCCCCCTCATATAGCTACATCTCTTTCTCAGCATGTGCGCACGCACACCCACACCCCCACACAAACATACACACTTCAGCAGGCAAGCTCTGCACAAGTCAGACCCATTCTCATAACACATGGTAAGTCACACAGTTTTCTCAGGCTAGGTAGGTCACTTTGACCAGCCAGTGAGTAACACTTTTGGCCAGTCAGTAACACTTGGCTGTGCACATAGCCTGAGTGGTTAGCACTCCCAGAGAGTGATATGGAAATTCAAGACCTAAGCAACTAAACAATTAGTTGGCTGAACCTTGAGCTTTATATCATTGGGAATACATGCAGAAAGCCAACTACTGCAGGAAAGGTATGTCTTAATGTTGTCAGCCTGACTTTGGTTTAACAGACACTTGGGAACTTGGCCTTGAGCAAATCATCTCCAGGGATAACTTAGTCTATTTTGGATTTGCTCTAAAGTCTAAAATCAGCTAAATGTGTAAAAAGCTGTCTTTTGTAGCTGAGAATACTGTTGCTTTCCTATGTCAGTTAGGAAAAATATCCTAGTATTCTTTCTATTCATCAGATTTATACAGCTTAAGGAGAAATCATTTTCCTGACCATCCACAGCCATATGTGCCCAAAAGATTGATATGTAATCATGAGATTACATATACACATCATATGAGATTACATATTATAGTGCAGGTATTGGGGAGATACCAGAGCTGTTTTTCCACATGTGAAATTACAGACAGAAACAACAGTGTTCAAAGTCTATGGCCCTGTAAGTTTTGCTTGAACAGGGTTCCTCCATCAGAGGATTATTCTTCTGGTGGGTTGACACCTGAACTATCAATTGCCATCTGCTGTATACTCCCAAGGCCTCCAGCACAAGGGCCTGCAACAGGAGAGCTTATTTGGTTGAACTAGAGCCAAGTTGCTGGGTCATAGCCAATGTCCACAGCAGGAAAGAACAATTAGCAACTTGAAGCAATTTTGTGTTTACAGTCATTCAGCAAGCAAAGTTCTGTGTAAATAGGTCCCCTTGCCGCCCTTCTCACCCCAGAGCTGGGAGAGGAACTGGACACTCAAGCTGAGCAGCTCCGGGTGGGAATCAGCTGCAGCCTGGCTATAACCAACTCCCAACTTCCTAGAGTTTCCTTGGCTCTTCGATCCGTTTCCCAGCTCCGAGGCCTCCCCGGCTTCCCTAGCTCTCGGGCGCCTGCCGGTGAGGTGGCAAGAGCAGCTCAGCAGCCGCCCCCCTGAGCTGAGCACAGGTGGTGCGCAGGGTTCCTTCCAAGCCTACCCCAGACCACCCCGGCTCCGCCTCCGCGCAACACCTCCGCGGGGTTCCAGCATCAGGCCATGGTGCGCTGCTTTTGGAGACAACCTTGGGGCTCAATGGTCACCCCCTGCCCTCCTCCAGTCTTCATCGCTCTCCTGGCTCAGGCCCGTGGCGCGGCCCCAAGTCCCCATCCCAGGCCCCTCCGGTCGCGCCAGGCGGCGGCGCTTATCTGGGTCGCGGAGCGGGGTGTCTGGCACCGTCCTGCAGGTAGTAGATGAAATCTTGGCAGCTGTCGTGCTCCAGGGCCCTTCGGGCACAGAGCTCGGCCAGCAGCTGCAGACCAGGCCAGCGGCTGGTCACAGAGAGCGTCTCATGCCCCGGGCATGCCCCACACCCATGCCCCCCCGCCCCTCGTCCCCCGCATCCTCGGACCGCGCCAGGTAGGCGGGCTCAGGAGAAAGCCCTCCGCCCACTACTCGCGGCCGCCCAGGGCGGGGTCCCGGTCAGGATTGCGCGCTGAGGACAAGGGATCGCCTGCTGTCTCAAAGCAGACAAGCCAGCGGGGGGTGACGGGAACAGGGGCACTTGCCCGCCACAGGAGAGCCTGATTATGCTCAGGACCCCAAGCTGCGAGTGATAGTGCCCGGGCTCAGGCAATGGGAGCTGGTAGGCGTGCCAGAACCTCTTGGCACCCCATTCTTCCGCCCAGAGGCAAACCTAGCATGCCCACCCACCCCCACTCCCATCCCTGCCTCTGGAGGCTCGCATGGGTCCAATGCACGTTCTTGGGTGTATGAAGTGAAGGCTTGGAGATGGACCACACCTGCTGAGATCTCAGTACCTTCTTCGAACTTGGAAAGCAGGATCTAAGCAGAAACCTCGGGCCTAAGGACATCACGCGCCCAATTGCGAGGTTTCCAGCGAAGATTTGCCACAAAAGAATGGATGCCCAGCGTGGGTTGATTTGGAGAAGGTGGAGGTAATGATCAGAAATGAGAGCAGATGCATGACCCCCTGGGAAAGACGCTGAGGCTCACCTGGAGCTTCACAGGTCCTGATAGGTTTTTCTAAGCAACTGATTGAAAAGGCAAGGGTTGCCAAGCATTTCCCTAGCACAGGAGACAGAGGATCCAGAGTTTGTGGATGTTTGGAAAGACCTCAGTCACTTCTCATCTACCCATTCCCTTCAGTTTTTTAGGCACTAAGCCCAGGAATAACCACGAATTATTGACCTTGTTTGTGTACACAAGGCACTGTGCCACAGCCTTTTGTATAATTTCATTTAATTCTGTAGATAGCCTTGAACGTGTGTGTTGTGTGTGTGTGTGTGTGTGTGTGTGTGTGTGTGTGTGTGTGTGTGTTACCCATGTTATCCCTCTGAAAAAGCAGACTCAGAAAGGTGCTGCATGCCCAAAATCCTAATAAGGGACTAGTCTTTCTCCCTCTCCCTCCCTCAGGGACTGCTTCCCTCCACCCTCTTCCCTTCTCTCTCCCTCTCTTCCCTCCACCCTCACCCCTCTTACATATTTAGATAATCCTGATGTCAAACATCCTTCTAGGATAATTAGACTAGCAACCCTTAGCCATAAGGTTGCGCTGTCTCTAACAATGTCTCATAGAAAATCTTTTGCACACTAGAGATAATGTAGGATCCCAGAGAATATTTGCTCAATAGACAAAATCTGAAGTTCTGTGGTGAGTGGTGCCTAGGCTTTGTGGAGTTTATATTGGGAGTAATAGAGAAGAGACGGTTGTAGTTATAAAGAGCTGTGAAAAGCAGGTTAGAACCCTTCCTATTTTTTTCTTATTTTCTATATTTATTTTTTCTACTTTGTTTGTTTTGAGACAGGGTTTTTCCTGTGTAGCTTTGAAGCCTATCCTGGAACTCACTTTGTAGAGCAGGCTAAACTCCAACTCACAGAGATCCAACTGCCTCTGGCCTCCGGAGTGCTGGGATTAAAGGCCTGCATCACCACTGCCCAACTTAAAAAGTTTTTAAAAGAAAAAAAATAAGACTTTCTGTCTCAGTTCTACTGTCAGGCAACAGCAGAGAGGGAGAGGGAGAAAGACTAGGTCCCCTAATTAGGATTTTGGGCAAGCAGCACCTTTCTGAGTCTGCTTTTTCAGGGATAACATGGGTAAACACACACACACATACACAGCACACACAAACATGGTGTTGCTGCTGCACATGCTTCTGAAGATGAAGCTTAAGAACTTTTAGTTTGCATCGCTTAGAAAAAGCACCCTTTGGAAAAAGGGACTTGATGGCAGCTATGGCACCCTCTTGGTGATGACATTATAGCTGAGTTCTTAAGCATTTGTTACATACCGTGTACTTTACACGTTACTGCATTTCACCTACATTAGCTCTCCATTTTATATATGAGAAAAGAAGCACAGAAAGGTTTAGTAACTTCTTCAAGTAGCTTAGTCCTGACAGCCAAGATTCACATGGAAGTATGCCTGGCCCCAGAGCCTATATTTTCTTTTTGAGGTGTTGTTGTTTATTTTTGTTTTTATGTGAAAGAGTCTTTTGTGACTGAGGATGGCTTTGGACTTCTGATTCTTCCTCCCTTACTTCCTGGAATGCTGGTCTTACAAGAGTGAGCCACCACACCCAGATAGAACCTGTTTTGTATGCCACACTGTTGCATACAAAACTTTGTACATGGAGGTTCACCTCCAGGGTGAAAGTACCCAGTATCTTTACTCTTCCACTGAGATTTCCAAAGTCTCTTATCAACTTCTTCCTTGCCTACTACATGACTTCATTTGCTGAAAATCCTTTCTGAAATATGGTGCCTTAGCTGAATCCAGCAAGCTAGTGTCAGGCAGCATTTCTGGTGTCACCCAGCATGTGGTGCTGTGCTTTTGGGCTCAAGTTTCTACTTTGCTTCACAGATGGCAGTACCTAGGATGCAGCAGATAAAACACTTTGTGTCCCGTGCATCTTTCATGCTGCTCATTGATGACATCCTGCTACCCATCATGCAGACCCTGTGTAAAACCAGAGGTGATGCCGTGATGAGCTCTCAAAACCCAAATTCCATTCTGGAGGAGTAGTTGTGGGTGCCTAATGACAGAAGTTCCATCAATCATAATTTCTGCTGATTCAGTTCTTTGCTTTATACAAATGAGATCCAGAGCTATCTTCTAATGATTAGCACTGGCCTGAAGTACTCACAACCCTCCTCCTCATTCATTATCACACTTGCAGAAGAGATTTGCAATGTCTTGGAGCTCATGTTCCGTGACACCGGCTTTCTTATCTTGGTCGTTAGTCTCCTTTGAAAGCTGTTAGCTTCATCCTTTCCTGTTTGGGTGAATTTTTCTTGAGATGAAATGGAAGCAGTTGGGAACTTGGTAGCAACCACTGTGTCCATCTGAGTATTCTCATTAGCTATTCTTCCAAGGAATGGATTGTTCTACTATGTTCAAGATACTTATTCCTCCTTCCTCGATTGTGTGAGGTTCTTCTGGGTTTTAGGTTTTATAGCTACAATTTTGTAACTACCATTTCCTTCACTTTAAAGGAAGAAAAAGTCTTACTAGGTCTATCATTTAAAAGCCACACCACTGTAGAGAGAACCATGAGAGGCCTGAGGGCAAAGCACTGGGCCCCAGGCCTGGCACTCCTTTACTGTGTCTTCTCTGTGGTCACACAGGTTTGTATTTGTTCATTTGTTCATACTGAGGCCAAAGAGAGGGCAGAGGGTAGATTTCTGAACCTCATCTCCCTCCAACATCAGATAAAAATTATTTTTTGATATAGGATATAATGAGAAATCCATGGAGTCTGTTTAAAGGGTAAAGGATCTATTAGGGAAAATCTCACTGTACAGAACAGAATTGATACAGGTTCTCGAATGCTGTTCCAGCTGCCTGGATCAGTCCCACATCCAAGTCCCAAGATGGAGTGAAGAGAGTGATGCCTACGTGCATCCAAAGTCATAGGCAGGTGGAGCAGTTACCTGCTGCATCTCTAGGGGTGGTTCTTCAAGGTCATAGACAGAACAGCTACTCACTACAATAGGATCTCATCCAACCCAGGTTGTCCTCAAATTCATTATGCACCAGAAGATGACCTTGAATTTCTAATGGGCCTGACTTCTACAGCTGAGATTATACTCTTATAGTGTCTGATTTATGCTGTACTGGTAAACTAATGCAGGACATCCTGCATACTAGGTAAGAGCTCTATCACACTCCTACCTCCAGGTCCCAAATAAATATTTTTACTTTAAAAATAATTTTTTAAAATGTTTGTATGTATATGCTTGTGTTTTAGAACAGTGCTCATGTTGCCCAAGCTGGCCCCAAAGTTGCTATGTAGCCATAGCCCAGGATAATGTCCTGCCTCTATCTCCCAAGTTCTGGGATTATAAGCATGGTCTACCTTGTCTAGCTTTTCCTATCACATTTATTTATTTTTCTCAATACCAGTGTTTATTTTATAATTTATACTTATTTCTTTTATTTTTATTAAGAAATTTTTTATTCATTTTACATACCAACCATAGATTCCCCTCTCATCCTCCCTCCTACTCCCCCCAGCTTTCCCCCCTGCCCAGCTCATTCCCCATCTCCTCCTCTGAAAAGGTAAGGCCTCCCATGGAGAGTCAGCAAAACCTGGTACATTCAGTTGAGGCATGTCTAAGCCCCTCCCCCTGCATCAAGGCTGTGCAAGGTTTCCCACCATAGGTAATGGGCTCCAAAAAGCCAGTTCACGAACCAGGGATAGATCCTGATCCCACTGCCAGGGGGCTCCTTAAACAGACCTAGCTACACAACTCTCTCACTTATGCAGAGGACCTAGTCCAGACCCATGCAGTCTCCACAGCTGTGTGGAGGCCCAAATTACTCAGGGTCAGAGAATCTGAGCTTGCTTTACATAGCAGGGCTGCATAAGGGGATGATTTGACCACAGGCGTGGTTACCAGGTGTTTGGAAGAGTCTACACTTGGCTGTATGGTGTGCTTTGATCTAGCAAGGGGGAGGTCCTTTGACCCACCCCGTGGCATTGTTATAACAAGCCCTTTTGAATAAACAGAAGAGGCTGTTGTGTATTGACTCAGGTCCTCCTGAGGCTATCCTGTGTTTCCTCTCATTGACTAGGTCTCTCTTTCTACCTAATATTTTCTTATCCCTCTCTCCTCCTCATAGGAATTCTGGAAAAGGTGGGAGCTGGCCTTCCACACAGCTGTTGGTCAAAAGTTCATGAGTTTCCACTAGCTTGGTTTGGTTGTATCTGTAAATTTCCCCATCATGATCTTGATGCCCCTTATTCATAGAACCCTTCTTCCCTCTCTTTGACTGGTTTTCTGGTGCTTAGCTGTGGATCTCTGCATCTGTTTCCATAAGTTAGTTACTGGATGAAGGCTCTATGATGAAACTGAGAAGGTTCTATAAGGCAAAGGACATAGTAAAGAAGACAAAACGACAGCCTACAGAATGGGAAAAGATCTCCACCAACCCCACATCTGATGGAGGCTGATCTCCAAAATATATAAAGAACTCAAGAAACTAGACAGCAAAATACCAAACAATCCAATTTAAAAATGGGCTACAGATCTAAAAAGAGAATTCTCAACAGAAGAATCTCAAAAGGAAGGAAGACATTTAAGGAATTGCTCAACATCCTTAGTCATCAGGGAAATGCAAATCAAAATGACGCTGAGATACCATCTTACACCTGTCAGAATGGCTATATCAAAAAAACTGATGACAGCTAATAGTTGGAGAGCATGTGGAGAAAGAGGAACACTCCTCCACTGTTAGTGGGAGTACAAACTTTTATAGCCACTCTGGAAATCAGTATGGTGACTTCTCAGAAAATTGAGAATCAATCTACTTCAAGACATAAGGATACCACTCTTGGGCATATACCCAAGAGATGCTCAATCATACCACATGGACACTTGCTCAGCTATGTTCATAGCAGCATTATTTGTAATAGCCAGAACATGGAAAGAACCTAGATGCCCCTCTACCGAAGAATGGATAAAGAAAATGTGGTACATTTACACAATGGAGTATTACACAGCCTCATAAAAAGAGTTTGGCAATTTTCCTTCTGTTTCTATTGTTTGGAACAATTTGAAGAGTATTTGTATTAGTGCTTCTTAGACATTCTGGTAGAATTCTGTGCTTAAACCATCTGGCCCTGGGCTTTTCTTGGTTGGGAGACTTTTGATGACTGCTTCTATTTTCTTAGGGTTTACATGTCTATTTAAATTTTTAACCTGATCTTGATTTAATTTTGATATGTGGTACCTATCCAGAAAATTGTCCATTTCTTTTACATTTTCCAATTTTGTGGAGTACAGGTTTTCAAAGTATGACCTAATGATTCTCTGGATTTCCTCAGTGTCTGTTATTATGTCCCTCTTTTCATTTCTGATTTTGTTAATTTGGATATTCTCTCTGCTTTTTGGTCAGTTTAGATAAGGGTTTGTCTATCTTGTTGATTTTCTCAAAGAACCAACTCTTTGTTTCATTGATTCTTTATATTGTTCTCTTTTTTTCTATTTTATTGATTTCAGTCCTCAGTTTGATTATTTCCTGTTGTCTACTCCTCCTGGGTGTGTTTGCTTCTTTTTATTCTAGAGCTCCCAGGTGTGCTGTTAAGTCACTAGTGTGAGATTTCTCCAACTTCTTAGTGCTATGAACTTCCCTCCTGGCACTGCTTTCGTGGTGTCCCATAAGTTTGGGTATGTTTTCCATTCATTTTCGTTGAATTCTAGAAAGTCTTTAATTTCTTTCTTTATTTCTTCCTTAACCCAGTGATAATTCAGTTGAGCATTGTTCATTTTTCATGAGTTTGTAGGCTTTCTGTAATTTGTGTTGTTGTTGAATTCTAACTTTAAGCCATGGTGGTCTGATAAGATACAGAGGGTTATTCCATTTTTTTTTTAATCTGTTGAGACTTGTTTTGTTACTGAGTATGTGGTCAGTCTTGGAGAAGGTTCCATGAGGTGCTCAGAAGAATGTTTATTCTTTTGTGTTTGGGTGAAATGTTCTATAGGTGTTCGTTAGGTTCATTTGAGTCATAACATCTATTAATTCCCTTATTTCTCTGTTAAGTTTCTGTCTGGCAGACCTGTTCAGTGGTGAGAGTGTGGTATTGAAACCTCTCACTACTAATATATGATGTGTGATTTAAGCTTTATTAATGTTTCTTTTACAAATGTAGATGCCCTTATATTTGGGGCATAAATGTTCAGAATTGTGACTTCATCTTGATGGATTTTCCTGTAATGAATATGAAATGTCCTTCTTTATTTCTTTTGATTAATTTTAGTTTGAAGTCTATTTTGTTAGATATTAAGATAGTTATACCAGCTTGTTTCTTAGGTCTGTTTGATTGGAAAATGTTTTTCCAACCCTTTACTCCGAGGCAATGTCTTTGAGGTTGAGGTTGTAGTTTTTTTTTCTTTCTTTCTTTTCTTCTTCTTTTTTTTTTTTTTTTTGAGACAGGGTTTCTCTGTGTAGCTTTGCGCCTTCCCTAGAACTCGCTTTGGAGACCAGGCTGGCCTCGAACTCACAGAGATCCACCTGCCTCTGCCTCCCGAGGAGGTGTGCAGAGAAGTATGGATTCTGTTTTTGTATCCATTCTGTTAACCTGTGTTTTTTTTATAGGCAAATTGAGTCCATTGATATTAAGAGATATTAATGGCCAGTGATGTTAATTCTTGTTATTTGTGGTGGTGGTAGTGTGTGTGTGTGTGTGTGTGTGTGTGTGTGTGTGTGTGTGTGTGTGTGTGTGTGGTGGTGGTATTGTATTCCCCAAAATATTGTGCACTCTACTAAACTTATCTGGGGTCAGAGACAGAACAACCACAATATTAAATATAGAGGTTAGGCAATGGTAGCACATGCCTTTAATCCTAGCATTCCAGAGGCAGAAATTCATCTGTTCAAGGATACAGCCAAGCATGGTGACTCACGCCTTTAATCCCAGGGAGTGATGGTAGAAAGCAGAAAGGTATATAAGGCGTGAGGGCTAGAAACTAGCAGCATTTGGCTGGTTAAGCATTTGGCCTGGTTAAGCATTTGGCTGATTAAACTTCAGGCTTTCAAGTGGCAGTTCAGCTGAGAGCCATTGGAATGAGGACACAGAAGCTTCCAGTCTGAGGAAACAGGACCAGCTGAGGAACTGGTGAGGTGAGGTAGCTGTGGCTTGTTCTGTGTCTCTGATCTTCCAGTGTTCACCCCAATAACTGGCCTCAGGTTTGATTTTATTAATAAAAACTTTTTAAGATTCATGCACGTGTGTGTGTGTGTGTGTGTGTGTGTGTGTGTGTGTGTGTGTATGTGTATGTGTGTTTCCCTCCTTTGGGATTTGCTAGTGTGCAGTTATCTATTGCCTGTGTTTTGGTGGCTGCAGCTAAATTCCTTGGGTTGGAGTTTTCCTTCTAGTAGTTTCTGTAGAGCTGGATTGGTGGACATGTAATGTTTAAATCTAGTTTTGTCATGGGATATCTTTTTTCTCCATCTATGGTGATTGAACGCTTTGCTGGGTATAGTAATCTGGACTGGCATCAGTGGTCTCTTAGTATCTGCAGAACTAACGGGGACTATGGAGGTCCAGCCCCTCAATAGTCCCCTCCCAGGGTCTGAGAAGAATCTACAACCAGCTGATAATTTAATCTTTGATAATATGAAGTGAATCTACATACACAAAACTCGTTAGTCAATACACTTTATTCTTCTGAGTCAGTTCTCTCTCTACACAGCTTCTATTCTGCTTTCATGACTAGTTCCTTTCTTGCTTGGTTTGTCTCTGTCTTATCTGTTGTCCCCTCTAAGTACTATCTTAATTCTCTCATCTTATTTCTGCCTCATCTAGGTCCTTCTCATCTTGTTCTTACCCATCTAGTACTTTCCTGTCTGGCTCTTCCTCATCTTCCATCCTGACCTCCAGTTCTCTAGTTAAAAATCCTCTCCAGCCAAAATCCTCAATATCCTCACTTCATTCTCCTTATCCCTCCATTCCCCATCTCTGAGATGTTCAGTTATAAACCCAAGCCATAGAGATCCTTTGGCAGAGCAAGGTCACCAGGCTTGAATTCTTACGGGGTCATAAAGGTAGGTAAGAATTTTCCTCAGACAGTGTCCATCAGGCTTTCTTTTATAACCCAAATGAGTGCTAATGATCAGTTAGTCAAGAAGGGAACTTATGTGCTCAATCTACATTCCTAGAAGTGGTTAGGTAAGAAGTTAGGAGTCTATTAGTAAGGCTGTAAGAAAGGAGGGTCTCACCCTAAATAGCACAAGTAATAAAGCTATCCTCCTGACTCAGGAGACAGGTGGTGTTTTGTTTGGCCTTGGATGCTTGATAGGTATTTTAGATAAATACACTGTTAGAAGTTCTTGGAAGCATGCATAGCATTACAAGAAAAACACTGTAAGAAACAGCTAATATATATACAAAAGCTAAAATATCATCAAGACTTCTTTAGCCATGGCTTGACCTTTGGAGAAGTCCTTGACTTTTCCAAGTAGTAGCTTCTGTGATAGTAGCGGAATTCCATTACATTTTCCTGCGGCTTGCAGCACAGAACGTCTGTCCAGGACCTTCTGGCTTTCAGAGTTTCTATTGAGAAGTCAGGTGTAATTCTCATAGGTCTGCCTTTATTTGTTACTTGACGTTTTCCTTTGCTGCTCTTAATATTCTTTCTTTATTCTGTATGCTTAGTGTTTTGACTATTATGTAGCAAAGGGACTATTTTTGTGGTCCAGTCTATTTGCTGTTCTGTATGCTTCTTATACCTTCACAGGTGTGTCTTTCTTTAAGTTGGGAAAGTTTTCTTCTATGATTTTGTTGAATATATTTTCTGTGTCTTTGAGCTGGAATTCTCCTTCTATCCCTATTATTCTTAGGTTTGGTCTTTTAATGGTGTCTCAGATATTCTGGATGTTTTTTGTTAAAAATTTGCTGGAGTTAACATTTTCTTTGACCAATAAATCTGTTTCCTCTATTGTATCCTCAATGCCTGAGATTTTCTCTTCCATTTCTTATATTCTGTTGGTTATGCTTGCCTCTGTAGTTCTTGTTCATTTGCTTAGATTTTCCTTTTCTTGAATTCCCTCAGTCTGTGTTTTCTTATTGCCTCTGTTTCAATTTTCAAGTCTTGAACTGGTTCTTTCACCTGTTTGGTATTTTTTTCTTGGCTTTCTTTAAGGGATTTTTTGATTTCCTCCATTATTTTTTGTTTGTCTTTTCCTCCATTTCTTTAAGGGAATTTTTCATTTCCTCTTTTAGGGCCTCTAGCATCTTCATAAAGTTGTTTTTAAGGTCGTTTGTGGGGCGTTTACCCAACCACCCCCACAGTTCCCCAGAGTTTTCTTGAGTGCGAGCAGCAGGAAATATTAGATAGAAGGATTTATTGCGGAGAATCTTGTGGAGATAAACAGATAGAAAATAAAGGATAGCCTCAAGAGTGCCTGGAACCTATTCCAACGGCCCCCGACTGTCTCTGCCGCAGGGTTTTTATAGAGACGCCAAGGGGTGGAGCAAAAGACCTCCTCCCCCAGCACAGCCAAGTGCAGACCATCTCAGACACCTGCACTCAGGCCCGTGGTCCTAATCATCCTCTATGCGGACCTGCTGGGTAAAGCCACGAGGAACCCGAGAATGGGCTCGCACAGGTCCCCTTTCTTAATATGTAAAAAATAACTATTAATGGCTTACAGCAATCTCCATAGCTGTTACACCTCCCAATATGGGAGTAGAGGATGATAAAGATGGCATTTCTCTTTTGAATTAGGTCCAAGGTGACTACAGCAGTCTTAGCTGCCTCAAGCCCTTTCTAAACCAAAAACTCTTAAGGCGACTACAAACTTAAAGAATCCCTTAGCTTCATCATTACCATTAACAGGTTAATATAAATATTGCTATACATAGTCACAATTCTCTCAATCTTACAACTCAAAGCAAACTCTTAACAGAACCATTTGAATTAGCATATATGGTGCTATATATAGTTAACAATATATATCTATATATAGCTTACAACTTTAACTCAATCATTTGAATTTTCTTGCTAACAGAACATAGGAAAAACTTCAATGTATTCACATCAAACTTAAATATTTCCTTAACTCCACAAAACCAGGGTGCATTAATATCAATAGGTTTCTGCAAACATAATTCAATCTCATAACTCCTTTTCTTTATAATTTTTTAAACAAAATCTCAAACCTAGTTAGAGGAACCCAAACTTATACAATTCCTACAGACCCATATTGAAAAGCACTATTTTTAATCTAACCATGAACACTTTGAAAACTTTTAGCAAAACATCCAAAAGCAGTTTCTTAATAAAACTCTTTACACACTTTAAAAGTAGTCTCTTAGTATACCCCATTTGCATTTCTTACTAACAAAAACATGACATTAATCCACTCAAACAACTTTTGAAATTAGACTAAGGAATATTAACTCTCCCCCTTTTCTTTATAATTTAAGCAAAATCTCAAGCCTGGTTAGAAAACCCAAACTTTTCCATTTAGGTACAGTAGTATTCTAAACCGCACCGTTTTTGATGTTAGCTCAGGTTTTTCTGTGTTGCGTTGATTTTCCACGGATCTCAGCTGCGGATGCCTTGTGCTGGTTCTGGCGTCCGCCATTCTTAGCTTCTTATCGGCTTCTGGAACTTTTGAAAACCGCTCAGACTGCCTGCTTTGCAGTCTTCTAGGACAATAACTTCTAGATCTCAGGTTTTTTCATCATATACATTAAGCATAGACTCACACTTAACATTTGCACTTTTTCACAAACTCACATATAACATTTTTTGCCTTGCAAAGCATTTAGACTCACATTCAACATTTACACTTTTTTACAAACTCACATATAACGTATTAATATCTACTTATTTATATTCCTTAATGAAACTATAGAACTACTTTTAGCAAATATATTTCTTATTACTTCTTATGTATTTATGTTCATTCCATCTTATTTTGTATTTAAACTTACATTTACAACTAGCATCTTTACTTCTTACAAGCTTATTACTACATGTCTTAGGACTACCTTAGATTCTTCTTGCAAGCTTATATTCTTAAAGGAACTCTATAGATCTATTTTACAAACTTATATAGGGCTACCATTAGCATATATTTAACTTAGCAAACACCTAAAGATTTCTTAACAGAGATCTAACAAGAGAATTTTTATAAACTCATATCTTATTTTCATCTTTTTCTATTTCTTACTCTTTATTATCACTATCTCTATTAGAAAGATTCTCTTAACTAGACAGGAAGTACGTACATCATTTCTAAAGTTTAGAGTTTATAGTCAGCTTTGTTATAAAGCACTGGGATTTAGTGAGTGTTGTTATAGAGTTGTGATACTTGTTGCTAGGGGACTGTAACATCTTCAGGACGAAGCCACACTTCAAAGTTGCCAGTTCTCTCAGCCGTTCTGGACCGGCAGAGATGCACTGTCAGCGGTAAACGGTTTTTAACTAGAGGCTGTCCCTTCACCCAAATTCATAATAGTTCCCCTAAGTGCTTCAGTTCAGACAAATGTTTCTATTACAGCAGTACTTTTGGTTTGTTCTATGGAAAAACTTCACTTCACACTGAGGGTGAAATTACCGTATTTAGCTGCTGTAAAGCTCTTCACCAAATACTGCACAGCTATTAGGTGATAGAAAGTATTTTTCTAAAGGAGCTAATAAAGCCAAAAGTGGCACAGCTACGAACTCTGTTTCCTCACTGTTTGCATTAACCAGTGACAAAACCTCAGAAATACTAATCGAGCCACTTTCATTCTGGTTCCTTTATAGGAACATCATTGGAGCTGACCCTTCCTTAGTTCCACGCTCCTTACCAGACGCTCCGGTAACCACCGAGCTTCATTCTCCTCTTGTGAAAATACACAAACATGTCCTTGACCCCATATTAACACAGGATCGGGACCCTTCCATAATCCCAAGCAGGGATCTTTCCATTTCGCATTACCCTCAGCTAAAGGACCAGGAAGATTGGAATGAGCTCTAATATGGCCCACAAAGCATGGCAGCTTTCTTTTGTGGAATAGAGTCTTGGATTTGTTGAAACATTTTGACTGGATTGTTGTTAGTTCCAGTATTTTTACCAAAACTGTTACTATTCAAAAGAGTTAAGAACATAGATGTTCTTTCATGAAACATATCCTTCATTAGCTTACTCTGAGAAAAAGCATTTTCAGGATTTAGCATTTTCATTTTATTAGCTTTAACTACTGATGTTATTAGCAGCTGTGATATTTAGCATTGATTTCTTATAAGGAACTTTCAGGTGAAGCTTTTTTTTAAGACAGATTTTTCTGAAGTTTGTTTCCCATCTATAAAGCAGTCATTTCTTTTTTGAATGCCTGTTTCTTATCCCCTTAATTAGATTTGCAAAGGAATTACTCATTGCAGGCAGTTTGTTCAAAAGGCAAAGAACTTTTTTAATTTCAACATAAATTTCTTCATATCTAAGACAACGTTCAGTGTATAAACTGCTTTCCCTTGTTTTAAGGATTTTAAAGTGGCTTGTTTGATCTTAAAGGTAGCTTTTTGTCATCCAACTATCGTAAAAACTTTGCACAGCTATTAGGGTAAATAAGGCATTTTACCAAGGGAGCCCCAAACCGTGAAGCACCTAGTTCCGTATCCTTTCAATTTTTCCAATGGAACTGATACTTAAACTCTTAGACGACTTTCCTCCTTATTCTTTTAAAGGCTGTATTTTAAGTTTACCATGAACGTATTTTGGAGCTGACAAACGTGTTTCAGGGCAATGTCGCCATCTTTAGCAGAAAAACTACCCTTCCCAGAATGCATTTTCCTTATATCAGTCCCTTAATGCAAGCTAGCTTTTGGATTTCATTTCCCATAGGTTTTTTTTTTTTTGGGGGGGGGGGGGGATCTGAGAGTCAACTTCTAAGTTCTTTTTTTTTAAACCAGACTTGCTTACAAATTCTTGCCAGGGAGGTTTGAACAAAGTTTTTTGGTTTTGCAACGGGAGATTTGAACAAGCATTTTACATTTTCAATTATGGGACATTGGGAGGTTTCTGGTCTCTCCTTCATTTGACACTGGCCCCAGATCAGAACCTCACCTGCCTCATTAGCTGGCATTGAAACTGGCATTTCTAATAGCAACTTTCCTCGGGGCTTGTCTTTGTCTTAGCCAGTCAGTGAAAAACAAGATCATTTACAACAGCTTTTCCATAGCTCCTTCAGAGAGATATTCTCCCACTGATCTCATTTTGCTTGTTCCTTCCTTCCCCAGATGCAGAGCTTCAGCTATCTGTCTGCGGCTCTGTACCTCTGCTAGCTGCTTTTGGAGGTAGGGGCTTTTTTCTCCCCCCGAATCTGCCTCAAATTCTAGCAACTTTTCACAGGTCATGTATTTTCTGGGGAGGAATTCTGTCCCTTCTGTTTCTTTGGAGTCTTTTTCCCAGACAGTTCCCAGTTTGGTCTCAGTTTATCCCCTCTACCCCAGAAACAGTTTCCAACACTACAGTGGCAGCTTTCCCTGCTACTGAAGGTAGGGTTTTTTGTCCGTTTGTTTTCCGGGTCTGCGTGGTTTGTGTACAGACTGAAAATCTAACAAGGGAGATTTTTGCCATTTCTAAACTCCCATTAGGACAGGTGTTTTTCCCTCAGGCCTTTCACCTGACCCAGTGCCCCAGTGGGTTGTGTTTGCTTGTCTGGGTGCTCAAGGACAGAGCTTATGCCAGAGGCAATCACCCCTTCGGGCTACACTCCCCTTCATCTCACAGGAGTCAGTTGAAACAAAGCTTTTCTCAAAGAGATGCTTTCTCTGACAAAAAAGAAAGCTTTACTCCTGGATAGTTCTGTTCTGCCCTGGCTGGGCTCTTTCCCCAGACAGCGTTCTGACTCAGCAGCACAACTGCTTCAGACACAGTTCAGCTTTACTGTTTTCCCAGAAAGGTCCTTACTCTGATAGGAAAGCTTTTTCTCAGATTTCTTTTTGCAGCTGTGGACCTATCAACCTGGGACTTGTAGGAAAGTGGACAACTGTGCTGTTCCCACTGGCTTTAGTTTTGTTTGTTCATTAGCAATCTTCCCCTAGATCCTGCACCTTCCTGCCTCAGCTCTGTGCTCCAGGAAGTTTACCACTGCAGGAACCCTAGTATCCCCGAAATGCACTCCAACTCTGAGACGCTGGTCAGTCGCCTCTGGGTTTTTGGTCAGAAGCGCAGATACAATGCTTCAGGGGATCTTTGTGTTAGGAAGATTAGAAGCACCTTTTTTCATTCTGAAACGCTCAAAACCTTTGATGCCTCAGCTCGGCTGTAACTGAAAAGCTTGGCTTTTTTGCTTTTCTCAGGTAAAGTTTCCTGCCTTTTTGGGCTCTCTGTAGCTCTTTACCCACACTCTGCCAAGCGTTTCCCTCAGGGTACTCTGACCCACTGTCTTTTACTAGCATGAAGAGACAGAGCTTAGAAAAGATTTTTAGGAACTTGTCCCTGCCTCCTACATTGCAGGGAGGATTTTTAAAGCTTGAAAGAGAACTTAGAGAGGTTTTGCTGTCTTAAGAGGTTTGTTGTTTTCCCTTAGAGTTAATCACAGGTGGTCCCCATACTAATATCTTCAGGTGATTCTAATTTTTGTCCTTCTGAGAAAGTTAAAGGCTTTAGTTTTTAAGTTTGAGAGCTTTTGAGAAAGATTAAAGCTTTTTAGAGAGATTTTTTTTCCCCAAAATTTTCCAAGAAAATCTTTATAGTTTAAGAGAAAGGTTTTTTTCCCCAGGAGAAAGACCAACTTTTCCCAAAACTTCCCAACTTTAAACTCTGACTTTTTACACCCCCATTTTTGCCTCAGGAAGAAATCACTTTCTCCTGCCGCTTGGACTTAGCATTTCAGCTGTCCCCAGGTCAAAAGCTTCCATAGGAAACTTTTTCTTCCCCGTAAGCTCAGAAGAGCTTTTTTACTACCCGTAAAGCCCAAAGAATTTTTTCCCCAGCTTGGGTTTATAGCCCCCCCAAAGTTAGAAAATTGTAGAGTTTTTCTGTCTAGTTGCCTTACTTATTTTTTCCTACACAATCTTACACTTCTAAGTTTTTCCTAAACTATATTACTACCCTATGCCTTATACTTATTTTTCACAGATAGAAATTGAGAAAGGGATAGAAGATAGAAAATTTTGACAGAAGAGAATTTCGCTGCAGCATCGGACATCCTTCCAGTCCGCTTTCCTTTTCTCTCGAGGATAAAACCCCTGCCTCTCAATAATATATATAAATATATATTTTTTTTCCATAACACCGGCATGCCTTATCCACTGGCAGGGCTGAACTCAGCACTTTCGCCAAAAACTCTGTAATAAAACTATTATTTTCCTTTATCTTTAGTCCCTATTACTTTGTCTTTAGTCCCTGTTCATTTGTCTTTAGTCCCTTTTTTTTCTTTTTTCTTTAGTCCCTGTTCATGGCGCCATTCTGTGGGGCGTTTACCCAACCACCCCCACAGTTCCCCAGAGTTTTCTTGAGTGCGAGCAGCAGGAAATGTTAGATAGAAGGATTTATTGCGGAGAATCTTGTGGAGATAAACAGATAGAAAATAAAAGATAGCCTCGAGAGGGCCTGGAACCTATTCCAACTGGCCCTGACTGTCTCTGCCCCAGGGTTTTTATAGAGACGCCAAGGGGTGGAGCAAAAGACCTCCTCCCCCAGCACAGCCAAGTGCAGACCATCTCAGACACCTGCACTCAGGCCCGTGGTCCTAATTATCCTCTATGCGGACCTGCTGGGTAAAGCCACGAGGAACCCGAGAATGGGCTCCCACAGTCATTTTCTTCTGGATCATCTGCATTGGGATGTTCAGGTCTTGCTGTTGCAGGATCACTAGGTTCTGGTGGTGTGGTATTGTTCTTTACATTGTTGAATATGTTCTTACACTGCCATCTACCCATTTCTTTAATCTGTACAGGTGGAGCTCTGGGTTGCTCTTCCTATAGGTGCAGGTGTTGCCTGTGGCTCCAGTGGTCACTCTTCTTCCCAATCAGTGCAGGAGGAGCAGGAGGGTTGTTTGGCTCCAGTGGTAACTGGTGCTGCAGAGGATGGTTGTCCAGGGGCTGGCGAAGGAGGTTGCTGCAAGGTCTCTGGGGCTGCAATGGCTGGGGGTGAGGGGCACAGAATGTGTCCCCAGGGCTCAGGGACTAGAGAACTGGGCGGTCCAGTTGGGAGATCAGGGCCTTACTTCTTCCCTATCAGTGCAGGGAGTGGAAGGGGGTAGGGTTCCAGTGGTCTCTGGTGCTGCAGAGGATGGTTGTCAAAGGGGTGGGTGTGGGGAGGTTGCTGCCAAGTCTCTGAGGCTGCAGATGGCTGGGAGGGGTGGGCAGGGAGAGGAGCACAGAGTGTGCCCTGGGGCCAGAGAACTGGGTTGTCTAGTCCGAAGATCAGAGCCTTATCTCGCTTAAGGCTCTGGTGTTTGCTGGTGCCACAGGGGATGGTTGTCGAGGGGGTGAGGATTGAACTTATTTTTGTTATTTTAATTATTTTTACTGTTTTTTTTTATTTTTTAAGCTCATGCCATGTGTCAGACACTTTTAAAAATGCTATGAATTAGCTCATATAATCTTCATAACAATTCACTGGGAAAGATGTTAATCACCCCCACTCTTCCCTAAGGAAACTAAGTTTGGAAATGTAAGTAGCAATAGTTTGTATCCTGCAGTCCCAGCATGTGGTGGAGGTGGAGGAAAATGAATCAGGAGTTTAGGGCCAGCCTAGGCAAAATAGTGAGTTTGAAGTCAGACTGGGCTACATGAGACACTATCTAAAACAATGAAACAAAGCCAGGAAGAGGAGGAGGAAGACGTTTAAGTAGCACGCTCAAGTTCACACAGGTAGTCAGCAGCACAGATGGCCTGTGTGAGTCTCAAGCCTGGCTGTTGATCACTTTTCCTCTGCAGATGGCCTGGGTGAGAACCCAGGTCACAAAGTGGTTCAGATGGCCAGAAAGAGCAGTTTTGATCTTGTCCCTTCTCCAGCCTTGCTGGCTGCAGTAGACCCTGACTTTTTCTGCATGTGAAGATGAGAGGGCGAAGCGCACCAAGCAACTGCTGGGTGTCCCATGGAGTATGCTGTGCTTAATGTGGTTTGTTTTTGTTTTATGTGTATGCGTGTTTTGTCTATATGCATGTCTATAGACCATATGTGTTCAGTACTCCAGGAGGCTAGAAGAGGTCATGGGATCCCCTGGGACTGAAATTATGTATGGTTGGGAGCCTCAATATGGGTGCTAAAAACTGAACCCAAGTTCTCTGCAAGAACAGCAAGTGCTCTTAACTGCTGAGGTATGTATCTGGTCCCCAAATAATGTACTTTTAATTATTACTATTACTAGTTAAAATCCTTAATATTATTATTATCCTGAATTTATAGGCAAGAATATCAAAATTCTGAGGCTCCAGTCACCTGCTCAAGGTCACACCACTAGTAAGCTATGGAGAAGAGATTCAAATCCAGGTTAGGGGACCTTCAGAGACTTAAATTCAACTACTACAACGTTCCTCCCCATGATTCTCATGTCAGAATTGCCCTACAGGAGTCCTTCACATTTTTATTTATTTGTTTATTTATTTTTTTGGTTTTTCGAGACAGGGTTTCTCTGTGTAGCTTTAGAGCCTGTCCTGGAACTCACTCTGTAGCCCAGGCTGGCCTCGAACTCACAGAGATCCGCCTGCCTCTGCCTCCCGAGTGCTGGGATTAAAGGTTTGTCCTTCACATTTTTATAACAACTTCTGGAGACTGTTATGATCACCTTGGACAGTCAAATACACATTCTAAAATGAGTATTTATGGTGCCTAGGAAAGTCAAACACACAACTTGAAAACAAGCTATATGTGACTTCCTAAAGAATTGCCTAAAGCCCAGGGGATTACAGACTCCAAGCAACACACTCTGCTCCTGAATTCTGCTCAGCTGGTCTCACCTCCTAAGCAGTGGCATTGCCTCCTGGCTCTCTCCTGCTGCACTTCCTCTCCTACTTCTACAATTCTGTCTCATGCCCATAGGTGTTATCTTCTGCCAACAAAGATGCTAATTTCTCTATCTGCAGCTGTCCGATTTCAGACTTTGCATGTAAACCTCCAGTAACAGCACCTATGTTTTCCCCCACTTGATAATTAGGAATAAGTATTGTTC
The DNA here is from genome assembly GCF_007827085.1 of Peromyscus californicus insignis. Classification (NCBI taxonomy): domain Eukaryota; kingdom Metazoa; phylum Chordata; class Mammalia; order Rodentia; family Cricetidae; genus Peromyscus; species Peromyscus californicus. Next base: position 96,267,036 of record NW_026294562.1, read on the forward strand.
TCCATTGCCAACTTAAAGCACAGTGCTCACCCCAAAGGCAGTAAGACGTGGTTCTTTTCTGAGTCAAACATGAGTGAGGACAGCCTGGGAACACAGATTCAGGTTGACCTGGAAGGATGTAGTCACGTGGCTTTTTATAGTCATGGAACAAAAGAATGTCATAAATCAATGCATTTGACAAATGCATCATGGAGACAACAGGTAAGTGGGTTAAAACAAAATGAGGAAATCTCAGCAATAGGTTTTAGATGTTCTCTTATGCCTTTCTTAGCTCCTGAGGTGGTAGAAGCTAGTGGTCTGCTAAGAAGACATTCCAACTAGTTCTTCTGTGGCAGAGCATCAACTGTGCTTCAGAACTTTACCTGAAGCTCTTTCTCTCATTCTTGTTGCTGCTGTACATCTTCTTTTAGACACTCTAGCCTCTGAGGAATGGCAGAGTCTTCATGTTTCCTGAGTTCTTCAAAAGTGCAAAGTTTCAAGAGAGCCTGTTCAATTTGGTCCCAAAAGTCATCCAGCTTATTCATGAGCCCCATAGCAGGAGAGTGGTAACTGCCAAACAAAATGTTCATCTTCTTTTCCATCTCTGCAGCTCTCTTGGCTTCTGTTGTCACGTGACCCCTGTTTATCTCAAGTCTCTTTTCAAGTGATCCAATTCTGGCCTTTTTGCTAACTTTTTGCCCTTGTGTAGCAGCTCTGAACAGGAAGATACAGCACTTGACTGTGGCATTCTTTCCACACCTGGTTGTAAGCTTCACTGGAGAATTCTCCAAGGTTCATTCCTTGTTTTACCATGTCCATCTCTTGCATGAGAACATCCTGGGCCTTTTTCAGTTTCTTTGGAGAACTTCTCATAAGGGATATGCTCAAGATAGGTAATGTAATTTGTTGGTACCAATCCAACAGTTTTTCCCCTTTTTATTTCCAGACGGCTCATAGGGGTGATGTAGGTCATAATGAAGCATAGTCATCAATTCTTTTTTGATCAATTCTTCACTTCTCTGTAAATCTTTTAGAGGTAGTTTATATTTACAGGTCTTAAAACAGTTTCCTTTACTTCACACGCTCGTGGTATATCCTTCTGAACAGCTTTGTGCATTTGTTTCATTTCCTTTACATGCTCAGCTTCTCATATGGCCTGCTTTCCAGCATCCACATCAGCAGTATCTTCAATGTAGGAATCATCTATTTCATGCTCTTCCAGCTCCTTCTCAGCATTTTCTGGTAGAACCATTTGAAAATCTTTCTTAGGAGCAGGGAGGCCCACCAACCCTACTTGGAGATGTTCACAAGATTCTCTTTCCATGTGCTTCACATAAGAGGACTCACTATAGTCTACCATTCCATCCTCTGGACTAATGTTTAACTAGTGTCTAAATGGTGTTCTACCTAGGGTGGCATTAGTGATTGGTTTGGGTTTTGATCCACTTTGGGGAATCAGCACTTCAGCTCCATTTGGAGGAGTCCTGAAAGGGGGAGAAAGAAGCCTATGTGTGTGGTTGATATATTGTGCACCCCAATAAACTTATTTGGGGTCAGAGAACAGAACAGCCACTATATTAAACATAGAGGTTAGGCAGTGGCAGCACATACCTTTAATCCTAGCATTCCAGAGGCAGAGATCCATCTGGATCTCTGTGAGTTCAAGGTCACACTGGAAACAGCCAGGCATGGTGACACAAACCTTTAATCCCAGCACTTGAGATCTTATGTCTTGCTTGGTAAAGACACACACCTTTAATCCCACGAAGTGATGGCAGGAAGCAGAAAGGTATATAAGGCCTGAGGACCAGGAACTAGAAGCTTTTAAGCTTTTAGTAGCAGTTCAGCTGAGATTGATTCGGATGAGGACTCAGAGGCTTCCAGTTTGAGGAAACAGGATCAGCTGAGAAGTTGTCGAGGTGAGGTTAGCTGTGACTTGTTCTGCTTCTCTGTTCTATCAGCATTCACCCTAATACCTGGCTCCTGAGTTTTTTATTAATAAGACCCTTTAAGATGCATGTCACACATGTGGAGTCTGCACACCCTGCCGCTGTGGGGTCATACCAGAGAAGACACTCTCATGCAGTGGGGTAGTAAGCCCATGTTTCAGTGGAATGTCCACATTGGTCAAGGCCATGAGGTTCTGAGACTCCTGCAGAACCTGTCTTGGGAAGCCAGTGTCAGCGGTGTTCTCAGAGCGAAGTCATTGTTTATGACATTGTACTCAGACAGGATAGTGCTGGAAGTAGAGTTTGTTATTCCAGACTCCTCTGCAGTCTGCTGAGCAACTTCACTGGCCTGGCCTACCTTGACAACTTCCTAGAGTTCTGTATCTGAAATCTGAGGGGCAGGCAGCGCTAGTTTCTCTTTTTAGGAAACGCAGAGATCCCAAGAGTTTGAAGAATAGCTAATCGCAAATCAGATTCTTTTTTCCTTTTTAAATCCTGTTTCTCTTTTCTTATGTCTCTTCCTTCTATTTCAGATCTTACTCCCCATCAAGATCCTGCTGTCATCATTTCCTGAAGTCTGCATCAAGGGCCTGGTAATTCTCCTCAGAAGTATCATAAAAACCAAGAGCAGGCTTCTGTGCAAATGGGATTTCGGCATTATAATCAACTCCTCCTCTTTTTCCTTTTGCTCAAAGCTCTCGTCTCTTCTGAAGGGCAGCAAAGCTTTCTCTCAGCTGTTTGTCACTTGCTTTCCTCTCAGCCTTCTTTCTTTGAGTACTGGCCAGCTGCCCCAGAGAGCATCTCATGTTCATCCTCATCCATATAAACTGGATTTGGCCGAGCTGGTTTTGTTTCTGGATTTGGATATCTCCTCAGGTTTGAGTTTTGGTAGTTATCTGTTGTTTCCTCTTCATTGTGCCTTTGGGCACATTTGTACAGGAGGAATTCATAGTGTTCCAAGCACCAGGCTGCTGTTCTTCCAATGATTGGAGGGATGGTACTCCACAGCGTTGGCATCAGCTTGGCCAAGTACAAGAGTTTTTCCTTCTCTTCTCTAGACCATTCAGTTTTTTTAATACTTGGCTCCAGCCATTCATAACATCTGGCTTTGTAATGCTTTGCTGATTTCCTATGCAGCAATGAGGCAATCATAGAACACTAGTTTTCCCCATATTTCACTAAACTGCATTCATCCTTGGTGTTTCTCGACACACACCCTTTGATCATAAACTGAGGCATCTTTGTGTCTGAGTGTCCTGGCAGGTGCTAAGAAGAAAAAAAAAAAAAAAACACTGGGATCTTAGAATTCAGTTAATGGAACATTTATGTAGCAGGTAGGAGGCCCTGAGTTCACTCTATAGCACCACATAAAATGCAGTTAAACAAATAACCAGCCATATCTGTAATGATTGCTTCTTCCTCTTTATGAGGACCACTTCAGATGAGACAGGATTTAAAGGGACATTAGAGAAACTTCTAACTCAAAGCTTAGAGGTGAAGATTAAAGTCCTTTAGCAAAGTCTAATGTGCTAATATCAGCATCAAACCTTCCTTAATTTATCTCTAATTTATGGTTGCTCATCTTTCATTTGTCAAAAGTGTTTCTTTCAGAAGTGAAGCCTCTTGGGGCCCAGAGAGATGGGTTAGCAGTTAAAACACTTGCTGCTCTTTCAGAGGACAGCAATTTGGGTCCAGAACCCATATTGCATAGACAACAACAACAACCTGTAATTCTAGTTCAGATCAATGGTGTGACATCCTCTTCTGCTGGCATTTGTGGACACCTTTAGACACATGTACATACAGAGAGAGAGAGAGAGAGAGAGAGAGAGAGAGAGAGAGAGAGAGAGAGAGAGAGACTTTTTGATAACCCATGTGGAAAGGACAAAATACTCTCTGTCCTGACAGAGGCACGAGTCACAGCCAACAAAATCCCTTGCAAGCATACATAACTGAGTCCTGTAGGTCTTTACAATAGTAAAACCTGTATTCTCACAATGAATTTTATCTGAACCAGTAAAAATTTGTGTCTTTATAAAGCTGTAAGACAGTAGTAGAAAATTTCATGTAATATAGAGAAAGCTATCCTTGGTTTGGTTTCATTTCTGAGGCTGAGTCTCACTTCCCAGCCTAGGCTGATTTTGAACTCAGGGATAAAGGTTCCATCTCTGCCTCCCAAATGCTAGAAATACAGTCATCAGCCACCACCACACCTAGCTTGAGAAAGAGGCATTCTTCCTAACACAACATATATCAAATTATTTCAGTTTGGGGATATAATCTAAAAGTGAGTAATTTCCTTCTTAAAGAAGCTTGTTTGTGCAAATCTTCACATCCTCCCAGCCAGATAGGCTCTAATGCACATTAGACCATTTAGAAAGTGCATGAAAACCTTTAAAGCTCTTGGGTCACATGTTTGCAAGTTCATTTCCTGATACCAAGCCTCACTTTTTAGCCTAAAGCTGTAGGAACAGCTTTGCTCACATTACTCATATGAACATTTTGATTTTAGGCTAAAAAGAAAGTACCCACAGACATAAGCACTTCTCAAAATATAACAGCACACTGACATTCTAGGCACAAGTTTCTGAAAGACAGATAGCTAATGACGTTATACTTCTGCTGTGTCTTGCTCTTCATTTAAGGCAAATCTCAATCTGAAGACAACTCAACCTGTTGAACCCAGACTTTAATATCCAACAGCCTCAGAGGCAGGAGCAGTTGACTGGGATTGGTAGAATTAAACCAGAATTATATAAGCAGAGGTCACTGGTCAGAAATGACAAGAGTAACAGCAAAGCCTGTGGGAAACTGAACTTCATTTTAAACTATGACTGCACTTGAAACAGTTCATCCTGAGGATACAGAGATGTCAATTTGTCAGCCAAGGACTTCTCTGGGGCTTCAGATCCTTATGTCAAGATCAACTTGCTTACTAACAGGACAACAAAACTGTTAAGTTTTGAATCCCCCCCGTCATTGGTTTTTCTGTTGCTGCTGATGTAATAAGCCAATCAAGCTAAATTAATAAATCCAGGTTTAATAAACAGAGCAAGAAATCCTAGGTGACCCTTGGGATGGCAGGCTAGGAATCACATGGCAAATAAGGCTACCGGGTCCTGAGCAGCCCAGGGGGGCTTTCTGGAGGGATGGACTGTTGCTTGGTAAGCTTTTTGAAAGGGGTAGGATCTGGGGAGAGAGAGGTGGGGGTTTCACCTAATCATCCCAGACTCTTTGGGTATATAGATGCCAGGGGCTGAGGTAGAGCTTCCACCAGAACAGAAGCACCAGACTAAAGTTCACAGGAAGACAGTGAACCCTGTATTTAATAAGGTGTCTTTTCTTATTTTATCACTACAAATTTTATTCAAAAACTCATCTTTTTTGTTTTTTTTTTTTTTTTTTAAAGTTCCAATATGAACTGGCTTGTCAACCAACTACAACACTGTCTAGCAGACACATGGTATAAACAGCTGGGCTCAGAATCTCCAATCTCTCTTGAGGTATCTGGACTGCCTCCTGTCATGCTCTCGTCCTCCACCTCCTCTGCTGCCACCATGCCTAATGTCTCTGAATGGAGAATGCCTTTCCCGGGATCGGGACCTGGATCTATGCTTCTTGTACTGGCGCCGAGACAGCTTCCTTTTGAGCTCTCTTGAGATTGGCTTCAGATGCATGAAGTTGCAGAAGCCTATTCTTGTGCACTCCCCCATCTCATACTGGCGGCAGCAGGCTTCCCTGAAGTCAGTCACTGAGGACAGCTCTGAACAGATTGGCTTCCCATTAAACCAGCGATTATTCAAGTCCATCACAGCTTTCTCTGCATCCTCCTCATAACGAAACTTGACATACACATTCCCAACCAGGTGGTCTCCTAGGTTGTCACAGACATTCATCTCTTCAACCTGTCCATACTTTTCTTCCATCTCAGTGAAGACTTCCTCAAAGAACTCATCATAGTGCTCCTGCACCTCCCAGTCACTCATAGCACAGCGCAAACCACCAGCAGACTGGGCAGAGTTTTGAGGGTTATGGTAAATGTTCAAGAGGGCAATGGTCTGGCTAAAGGTTGGTTTATTGTGCAATGTAGAACATCTGTCTTCATGACGACATGCTCCAGTTTTGAAATAAAATGAACAGTTGACTCTGTAAGGAAATAAGAGTAATAAGAACTGATTATTTCTGGGAAGATATGGCAGACACATCATTAACACGATCCTATTTCCCAGCTACTTGTCTTCCAATCACAGAAATTCAGCAGCTCTTGATGACTGTGTTTCCTCTTGCAGGCAGTACGTTAGAGGTCGTAACTCCAGCTCCCTACAGAAGTGTTCTAATTGTAACCTGCTTCCTGCTATTCTAAACCTCTTCTCCTTTTAATATTTTCTTTGTTTTTTTTAAGATTGTCATATTCTCAGAGTCCTGGATAACAACCATAAAATAAAGACAATGCCAACAAGGCACTATTCAAAAAACTTAGATGTGTATTCTTATTCACAGGCCTAAGTGTGGTGATATATAGTGTACTCTAATAAACTTGCCTGAGGATCAGAGCACAGAACAAACAACTAGTTTAGAAATAGAGGTCAGGCAGAGGTGGTATACACCCTTAATCCTTTCACTCAGGAGGCAGAGATTGTCTGGATCTCTGTGAGTTCAAGACCACACTGGAAACAGAGCCAGGCACTGGTGGAACACATCTTTAATCCCAGTACTGGGAAGCACACACATCTCTAATCCCAGGTAGTGATGTCTGGGCAGAGAAAGGTAATATAAGGCTAGAGGAAACAGGAACTCACACTCTTCAGGATGAGTATTTCATGGAGGTAAGAACTAGTTGCTGGCTGCTCTGCTTCTCTGATCTTTCAGCTTTCACCCTGATATCTGCCTCTGGGTTTTTTTTGTTGTTGTTGTTGTTGTTTTTACTAAAAGACCATCTAAGATTCCACCTAAGCACTATCGTTATCTAAAGAAAACAGAAAACAAAGTTCAGGTTCTCTCTGGTCTGAAGCTAGTAGATCTCTTGGAAACCTCATTGCAAACATACTATTTGGAGACCCAGCTTGCCTTAGAAACCACACAGCAGTACATGTCTGCCACAGAGCCTCTTTAGTAGTGCTCATATACTCCATGGAACCACAACCATCCAAGACCTTCAGGTGCTGGGTGGTCTGTAAGATCTGTGATATGAACTGTTACCTGAGGCAGCTTCCCTATTCAGTTGTCAGCTGCAGAGGGGGGAATGCTGTCCCACAGACACTTTTAGCAAGAGCCACATGCTTAGGTCCTCACCCTGAGGTAAAGACTGAAGGTCTCAATCTCAGTGAAATCTGGTGGACCATGAAGACCAGTTATCCTCTAGCTATTATGAGATAGGAACAAATACAGTAAAGTCTGAGTTTATCAGGAAAGGAAAATGATTGCCATCAAGCTACATTCCTTACTTCATGCAACCTAACTGGATTAGACAATATCTCTTTAGAAAATCAACTGAAAATAAAGAGCTTGTTGGACAAACCTCTGGATGAAAATACACAAGGGTTCCACATGAAACTTCTCAATCCGACACTCCCTGCAAACACTTTTGCTTCAGTCAATAAATTATCTGAAGTAATGAAATAAAAACTACAAGGAAGCTGGGTGGGTGGGTGGTGGTGGTGTACACCTTTAATCCCAGCACTCAGGAGGGAGAGGCAGGCAGATCTCTGAGTTTGAGGCCAGCCTGGGCTACAAATTGGGTTCCAGGACAACCAGGACTACACAGAGAAAACCTGTCTTGGAGGGTGGAGAGTACAAGGGAAAAGGGTGATTTCCACCAGACAAGCTGAATCTAAAAACATCCTAACTTATAATATCACAGCTAAATATTTTATTGGAAAAGACCCACATTTTATTTCTTAAGAGATCCAAAAGTTATGAGGCATCCCATGTTCCCCTTTCTGATGACTGTTTCAGCTGAAATAACGTAAGTAACCTAGATTTACCAAAAAAATAACTAAAATAAAATAAAAAAAAAATCTGAATTCCTTGCTGAGATACTCCTTCGCTACACAGATATGAACACAGGGCCAGAACTACTAACTCCTGGTTCTTTAAGTCCCAGCCTTTAGGCATTTATAATGGAAGCCTCTCATGTCAGAACTGGCATGTACATTTGACGACATTCCAGGCCATCTTCTCTGTGACCTCAGAATTTAGGAAATGCACTCTTCCACAGCACAAAACAAATTTGCAAATATTTATTGAGACAGAGTCTCTATGTAGTTCTGGCTGTCCTATAACCCACTATCTAGACCAGACTGGCCTCAAATTCACAGAAATCTCTGTCTCTACCTCCAGAGTGCTGAGACCAAAGGCATGTACCACTATACCTTGCTTTGAATGTTTATTTTAAAGTACTTTAAAGGTTTTATTTTAAATTATGTATTTGTGGCTGGGAAGTGGTGGCACACGCCTTCAATCCCAGCACTCAGGAAACAGAGGAAGGCGGATCTCTGGTTTCAAGGTCAGCCTGGTCTACAGAGAGAGTTCCAGAACAGCCAGGGCTGTGAAGAGAAACCCTGTCTCAAAAAACAAAAAGTATATGTGGAGGTGGATGTGCATACCTAAGTGCAGATGCCTGTGGTAGCCAGAGACAAAGGATCTCCACAGATCTGGAGTTACAGGTGGTTCTAGACACGAGTTTGCATTAAGTGGATTTGGGGAACCAAATTCCTGGCCTCTGCAAGAGCAGTTCACACTCTGAACTACTGAGCCAAATCTCTCCTGTCCCTTTACTGTATTTTAGTCATCCTGAACACAGCCCACACAGCTCTCCTCCATGACTACTGAGAACCCAAATTTTATCCCATCTGATTTTCTAAAACTGAACTAGACCCCACACCCAGTAAAATGTCTCTACAGTGACTGCTGATTTGGGCATGAGACTTTTAGAAACATTTCCTCTTTCAAACACAGCAGACTATCTGTATAAAAGTGCCTGATCGGACAGCCTTGGTCCTAGGTAGTAGAATATTTTCAACAGTGAGAATTTGGCACCAAAAATGTTATCTATTGCAAATACAGAGGCTTCCTATCATAGATATCTGTATAAATCTTATACGAGATTCAGGAACACCAAGATGGTGACTACTTACTCAGAGTAGATTAAGCCAGACATTTAATCTTTGGGTTTTCAAAGTAGGAGTTATTCATCAAAGCCTCTCAAGACATTTCTGTCAGCCTAAACTTCAGTCAGCACACTGGAACTTAGTATGTGCCACGGTGGTATACAAATACATGTGATTTAAAGTTATTTTTTTCTCTTACTCTATGCCAACTTCAATTTAAAATGAATAGAACCCCCCCCCCCCCAACCCTTAGGCAGGAATGTTTATTTGGTCGGGATTAGCCCCAGAGACTGAGTTTTAGCAAGGACAGTACCACCGCACTTCTGACCGTACACTCAAAGCCCAAAGTTGTCAGAAATGTTTTACCTCGCTGGCCGCAGAAGTCAGGACATCAGTGGGAGTGCGGCGTGGAGCAGAGTCCCGCGTGGAACCTGGTAAGGAGCCCTATGTAGCTCAAGGCCCACAGGGAGCCGCCAGCCAGGTCCCAAGGCCTGACCCATGAAGCGGGGGGCGCACAGACGCGTTAGGCCGCCAGGGCCTCCCACCCGTTGCCATTCACCACCCGGCCCAAGCCCCGGTATGCCGCCCCTACTCACTTGTCTTTCTCGGTGCCAAAGATGGAAGCCAAGTATTCAGCCATTTTCCAGCAGACACCTGCAACACAGCACCCCGAGCTCCAACTACTCTGATATCCTCTGAAGCCATCTCTGGACAAGAAAACGCTGTCCACGCCCATCATGTCGATGCGGTCCAATTGGGAGAGGCGCTCCTCTGTGGGGGCGGGATGAAGAACTCGCGGAGGCTCCGCCCTCCGGCACTGAAGCTAGTACACTCCTGAGGCCTTGGAGGTTCCCATGCGTTGCATGCTGCATGGGTTGCTCCAGGCATGCTCAGAGCTCTGGTTTCTCAGCTCCTGCTCTGGGACCTCGCCTTCGCCCCTTGCTCATCCTCAGGCTCCAGGCCTCCTGCTATAGACAAGGACCCCTACTCGGCCTCCTGGAGGGATTTAAACCTATAGCATCCCCACAGTTACCAGCTCACCTTCAAGTTAACAACTTCCAGGCAGAGCCTAATCCATTGTCTCCAGCTGAGACCCAGGCAGAGGGATTATTTGGTTTGATGAATTCAGCTGCTTTCTCTGGCTATAGAGCCTCTTCCACCCGAGGATGAACCATGGAAGAGGGAAGGCTGCTGGGCTGTGGGACTCTTAGGTCTCCATTCAGGCTCTCAGGAATTAACCTGGTTACTAGAACCAGAGGAGGTGTTTTTATTTCCTGTTCCCTAAAATGATCTTCAAACATGGAAGCTTCACTTCTCAGTGTGTGATTTTGACAGGTTCTCTCACCATGACTTGATTGGTCAAGTGGTTTTGAACCACTTTTTTTTTTTTTTTCCCTGAGACAGGGTTTCTCTGTGTAGTTTTGGTGCCTGTCGTGGATCTCTCCCTCTGTAGACCAGGCTGGCCTTGAACTCACAGAGATCTGCCTGCCTCTGCCTCCTGAGTTGCTGGGATTATAGGCGTGTGTCACCACCGCCCGGCCTTAAACCACTTCTTAAACTTCCCTGAATTCCCCCAGGGAGTGCATCCTTCGGAAGGATGTTCTAATTCATTTTGACTCATGGTCAGTTAAGGCAGCTGTGTGTTCTGTTTACCTGGCTCAGCACCTTAAAAATGGGCTCCTTAAAAATGGGCTCCTGGCCGGGCGGTGGTGGTGCCCGCCTTTAATCCCAGCACTCGGGAGGCAGAGCCAGACAGATCTCTGTGAGTTCAAGGCCAGCCTGGGCTACAGAGTGAGTTCCAGGAAAGGCGCAAAGCTACACAGAGAAACCCTGTCTTGAAAAAGAAAAAGAAAAAAAAAAGAAAGAAAGAAAAAGAAAAAAGAAAACTGAAGTTTGGCTTGGTTATTTCTCTCTGTCTTCTTCAGAGTCATCCTTCCCCGTTCCCATGAGACTAACACTATGGTCTTGTCTCATTAAGTACAGCTCTGACGGCTTTCCATCATTCCTTCCCATGTCTTCCTTCTGTTTTAGGCTGTCACCTTTACAGCTGAAGTCACTGCTCAGGTGTGGTCCACACCTATATTAATTCCCTATTCATGGCTTGATTAGCCACACCCACTGTGATCTCAACATGCTTTCTCATTTTCTACCATGTTGAAAGACTAAGAATTTCTCAAATCTAAGCTTCATCCCTAATGGCCATCATTCACAGTGCTGGAAGGTGCTATGCACACTATCAGAGAAGTTTTCACCCATCTCACCCATCTGTGAACCCTATGATCTACAATAACTATCTGCCTGGTAGTCACTGTATACAACAGTGACCCAAATGTTAAGGGAAGAGACAATCATTTTTTTATTTGATTTAAGGAGATGGTGCAGGGGATGAATATAATCGAAATATGTTGCATGAAATTCTCAAAGAATAAAGAAAAGCATCATTTTAAACAAGATGTTTCCCAATCTTTAAGTTCTATTTTCCCTCTGCTTAATAAATTTGTCTTCAAGTGATTTCTATCATCTCTAAATTTTCTCCTAGACTTTAACCAGGAGTTAAACTAGTTAACCTAGACTTTAACCTTCAACACATTACTTAGAAATATCTGGAGCTAAATGTCTCATTGTGTTGTTTGCATATTCTGTCTTCTACAAAACCACTGTACATGAGCACAGTTCAGCCTGGACTTTTACACCATGCAGCAAGGACCATCTAACTCTAACAACTCACTCTTCATGACTAATAACTCATTCTTCGTTACCATCAGAGACATCGAGAGAACGTTCTTTACCTCCATGTGTCTACCAATAATCTGTCCATCGTCACATGTGGATTCAGTAAGGGGATCTTTGAACAGCTCTCTTTTCTTTCTCAGTTCTTGACAGAATCACCCTAACAGTCCATTCATAGATCTTTCCAAGCACCCATGTCAAAACTCTCCAGTATCTACTGTTTCCTCAGCCTTCCTACTTCCAGATATACACCTCAGTCTTAGTCATTGGAGGAGTCATCTGAATCCTATGTTTGGTTCCATGCTCCAACCTCCAGTATCTAGGAGTGCCCTGAATTGGGAATAGTAATACAAGAATTCTCCTGGATAGGAGCTTCTAAAGAGCAAGGATTAATCTTATTTTAAGCTTCGAGTTCAGTTCTTAGTATATTTCAGTTGTGTGAGGGAATCGCCTTCTCTTGTCCTCAGCAATTAAATCCACTAGGCACTGATCAGACTCTCAGTGTGTCTTCATAGTTGGACCACCTCATAAAGTCCTTACTGTTTAACTGGAGTGATCACTTAATGGTGGCAATATTAGATCTGAACATAGAGCACCCTGATCCTGAGACACATTATTTTAAAAAAAAACACAATAATTTATACTTCTTTATCACTAGTCATTTTAATTTTTAAAAAAGAATTTTGGCATGTGTTGTGTTCTGTGTTTATACATAATAGATTCATGTGAGTGTGTGGGTATGTGTATATGTAGAAGCTAGAGCAGGGTATCTAGTGTCTGTCTGTCTTTTATCGCCCTCTGTCTTATTCCTTTAAGACAGGGTCCCTCACTGAACCTGAGGTTCACTGTTTTGGCTGAGCTGGCTAGCCACTGAGTTCCCAGGATCGACCTTTCTTTGTTTCCTGATGGTGGGGTTCTTCCCATGTGTAGCTAAGCCCAGCATTTTTTTTTACATGGATAATTGGGATTTCAACTCAGGCCACATTGCTTACCCAGCAAGTGCTCTTATCCACTGCTCTATTACCCTTTTTCTTTGCACTAGGAACTTTCTAAGTAACCATTACAGACAACTCCAAGATGTAAAGACCGACAAAATTACCATGATAAATAAAGATATAGAGAAATTAACCTATGATTATGCAATCAATGTTGAGATGAAAATCATTTTTGTTACTGTGGCTTTGAGTAGGAGTCTTGTGTAGAGCTGACTGACTTTGAATTTGCTATGTAGTGGAGAATGGCTTGAACTTCTAATTGCCCTGTTTCTACTTCCCAAGTGCTGAGATTACAAGAGTGTGTCACCCCACCCACTTTAGAGACACACAATATAACTGGGACTTGCAGCTCTACTCATAACTGCTGTGCTGTGGTGTCTACAATTTAATTACAGAGCAATCTTTTTGCATGATTGCACTTCCTAGACAAGTTCAGTCATTTTAACATCAAAGCATTTACTCTTATCCTGGAAACTATGACATGTGTCTTCTCCAGCATATCCTGGTGTTATCTGTATTAGGTCCTAAAGACATTTTTGTCTTATGGTGGGGAAAGCATCTTGTGTACTGAAAAAGATCACAGGAAACTCACACAAACTTACTCACTCTGGGATTAATTTGTAGGGATTAAGATTACCTTGTATGGATTAATCACTCATTGTGATCCATAAGCCAGATATATCAGATTCATTTGAGATTTGATATCCTTTTTTAAATTGGGGATTCTGAGCCAGGCAGCGGTGGCACACGCCTTTAATCCCTGAGCTCAGGAAGCATAGGCAGAGGCAGATGGATCTCTAACTTTGAGGCCTGCCTGGTCTACAGAGTCTTTTCCAGGACAGCCAAGGCTACACAAAGAAATTCTGTCTCAGAAAAAAAATGGAGATTCTGGACCTTCTCCAAGACTTATTAAATATGAATGAATGTCTAAGGTTGAAGCCAAAGATCAACATTTAACTCCATCAAAGCATTTTTACATTTTTGTTTCATTAGGAATTTGTCAAACATTTGAAAGTAGAGAGAATAATACTATAAAGTCCGCATGTCACATGTCAAAACTCAGTCATCAAATCCTATCCAGTGTTTGTTGGTCTATAAGTTGAAGCCAATACCATGCTTTGTAACACCTAGAATAGTTCCACATGTGCCTCTGACACAAAACATATTACTGTGGTCATCCTTAAGAATCATGAATAGCTGGGCGGTGGTGGCACATGCCTTTAATCCCAGCACTTGGGAGGCAGAGCCAGGCAGATCTCTGAGTTCGAGCCTGGTCTACAGAGGGAGATCCAGGACAGGCACAAAACTACACAGAGAAACCCTGTCTCGAACCCCCCCCCCAAAAAAAAAAGAATTATGAATTACATCCAATGTCATTAGATTTCCAGTTCACATGTTCCTTGTTTCCCACATTTGCTAACTAGGTAGTGTACTATATGCTCAATCAGGTCTCTGCTGCAGGTAGAACTGGCTGTTCCCTCGACTGTTACCCAGTTCCTGTGCTGTGGTTTTCTTCTACAGGTCTTCTGAGTTGAATAAAAATTTCTCTGTATATATGTTTCATTGTCATATCCTACAGTCATCCATAAAGGGTTTCCACATGGAAGTAGCCCTTCTGACATCATGCAGTTCTAAAAATGCCTCTAGCAGCTCTACACACCCTTTAGAAAGGGCCACATAGCTCTTGTGACACTTTCTTACACAGTCTCCTGCCTGTGTCACTGCCAGCCTTGAACTACAGCTTGATCTTCCAAGCCCCAAATCACCATCTAATTATTTTTTGACCCATGGACAAAAGGACTGATTATACTGTCCTTATTCTTTAGAAAATATATCTCAGTATATTTTATCATTGTTCTTTTCCATCTTTAAAATATGCCAGTGAGCCTAATGGAATTGGTGAACTCCAGGTCAGGAGAGACTCTGTCTCAAAAGATAAGAGGGAGTATTGGTGAAATTATTAAGGCCGCTCCATGTAGTTAAAAGGAAGAGTTATTTAGTGGGTAACTTACAAATGAAGGGATAGGTAGGTCGCAGGGTCTGGGGAAGGTGTATCACAGTCCAGAGGTGTTCTCTGGAGCTCTGCTCGGTCAACCTCCACCTTCCAGGGTCCCGGAACAGAAAGAGAGCTGGCCCATCCAAATCTCGGGTCTCCAGGGGCCTCCCTTGGGCCCACCTTGTAGGCGTGACAGTTGCCGAAGCTTCAATGGGGGTTGGAACTTCCAGATCAAAGCTGGAATGGCTACCCACCACAAGGGAGAGTAACAGTGAAAGACATACAATATCAACCTATGTTCTACATGCACACACACACACACACACACACATACACAAACACACAAATTAAATACTAAGAAACTGGAATAATAATCCAACTTACCAGAAACTATATATAACAAGGAAATGCATGCAAATTACATTCAACTTAAAATTTTTTATCCAATATGCTATTGATTAAGTGTGTAAAAAGGAAGATTTTAACTCTGACATAGTAAAATTACATATAACAAAACAATTATCAAGCAAGAATTACAGTTACAATATCTAGTTTATTTATAATATCTAGTCTATTTGTATTTGGTAGAATTAAAGAAGATATCCTATCTATCCTATATTTGTAAGTCTAAGGTTTCATATCTAGCTTATCTTTTATCATAACTAAGGAAATTATAACTATCTAGTCTAGTGCTGTGGGATGTCCTGTATGCTATAAATATATGTTGCTATGATTGATTGATAAATAAAATGCTGAATGGCTAGTAGCCAGGCAGGAAGGATAGTGTAGGTGGGGTAAGGAGGAGGAGAATTCTGGGAGGTGGAAGGCTGAGGCAGAGAGACTCTGTCAACCGCTGCCATGAAAAGGGAGATATAAGGTACCAGTAAGCCATGAGCTATGTGGCAACTTATAGACTAATAGATATGGGTTAATTTGAGATATAGGAAGTAGATAGCAAGAAGCCTGAGCCAGTAGGCCAAACAGTTTAAACAATATAAGTGTCTGTGTGTTTATTTTATAAGTGGGCTGCGGGACTTCAGGGGTTGGGGGGAGGGCTTGGCAGGAGGTAAACAGAAACTCTCCAGCTACACTAAATCAGAGCTCAAAAGCACCTCCCATCTGAGGCTGATGATGTGTATTGTCTCATCTTCCATTGGCAGAACAAGTCAGTGTCCCAGACCAACACAGAGAATTCCGATTTAAACTGGATCCATGGGGGAGAGTATGACACGGGAGAGTGATCAGTAGATAACACACAGTGACCACCTCACAGTCCTAACCCCACTGTCTCCTACAGTCCCCCTCCTCCAGCCTTTGCAGCTGCCCTCCTTACAGTGTTTTTCAAAACAAAACTGCAGTAGCTAAAGAAGGAGTTTTACCTGCATCTCGAGTACAGAAGGTATCAAGGGATTCCACTACTACGTGTAGCCTGGTTTGTGCTTAGATTCCACTATGAGGCTTGGGGATGGGGCTTGATGTCTGCGATGCCAGTTAATGTGACCCCAGGCAGCTGTTGTAGAAGTCTGTACCAATAGAGGCTTCACTTCACTATGTGAGATGTCACAGCCAAGTAGAGGAGCCTGAGGGTCATACCTTGTTCTTCGCTGCCCAACCGTGTCACAGATCTATGAAGCAAGATGCCTTTACTTTGCCTTCATCAACTGTACAATCTACTCCTCCCACCTCCCTACCTGGGAAACTTTTTCTGTGTTTGTTAAGATTTGGGCATCCCAAACCATCTTTGACCTCACTATTAGACCAGGGATGCCATTGAAATCCTGGTCCTCCTGCCTCTCCTTCCCAGTTCTGGCATTACAGGCATGTGCCATTGTGCTTGATCTATGCAGTGCTGGGAATTTAGTGCTGGACCACCTGCATACTGGGCAAGCATCCTGCCATCTAAGCCACTTCCCCAGCCCTGTCCTTGGGATTTTTCATTTTTGATTTGATTAGTGTCCCTTCACTGGTTAGTCTTGTGTTCGGTATTGATTAGCTTTTCTACAACTCCAGAAATTCCATCAAGTTACTCAGTGGTGATGCTATTCCTTGTAGGAAACTGCTTATCTTGTTTCAGTGAGATTTTGAGCTCAACTGATGCACTGAGACAGGAATCCCAGTGTTACAAGCAGAAATGTAACAGCGTTTTACCACAACAAAAGTTGACTGGGAGGCATGGGGGTATCCACTTGGTCCATTAGTAGCCTGGCAGCTGGATCATTTCAAGAGCAATTTTCATAACAAAACTATTACCGTTTTATCAGAACAATCAAAGTCATGGTGAAAATCATGGCTGGTAGTTGGTCAGCTTTATTCATTGGGTAAGTAGTGTAAATCCTACATGATTTGACAGGAATGTAAACATTTCTGAAATCATAGACCACTTATGCATATTAGTTTTTTAAATTTCTCCAGAATATGAACCTATGAACTCATGAGGTTTGTCATCCCACTGTGTCTTCTAAACTTAGCTTACTGTCTATCATATAATAGATATTCAGAA
Source organism: Peromyscus californicus insignis (assembly GCF_007827085.1). NCBI lineage: Eukaryota > Metazoa > Chordata > Mammalia > Rodentia > Cricetidae > Peromyscus > Peromyscus californicus. The sequence goes on from NW_026294562.1 coordinate 96,284,294, forward strand.
TACTCCAAGGGGGTGCAGTGCAGATTTTTAAAAAATGACTGGTAGAGGCAAAACCTGGGGAGAGTTTTGGGGACGTGGGCCACAGAATGGACATGTAGGAACATTTTTTAAAGTAGTGGTGCCAGAGATGAGATCAGATTCATGCTTCAGTCTCTCTGACCCTACCTTGAGATAGGAACCTGAGATACTAGATTCCACCTTGAAAGGTATGAGTATATCTCTAGAATACTGTGTGGCCATGGGACTGTGGTCCCCAGTCACCAGCATTGCCATCTGTATCTCTTTGCCCTCATCCCTTCGTGGCATGCCTACAGACCTCTACTGTGGCTTCAGCATTGGCTTTTATTGTGGGATTTTCTTCTGGCTATTCAAACTCATTCTTCCTCCTACTCTGTAGGCTGAGTTGCTAGTATGAAATGTTCTTTAGAGCTGCCCTCAAGCCAATGACTAAAAAGAATGGGTGGAGGAGCCCAGGACCTTTACTTCTTGAGTGGGATAGCTCTGAAATGCATGGAACTCCTCCAGCAGCTTAACGTGTAGCCCCCACTCTGATAACTGGCTTGATGATACACAACATATTACATCCCCAACTTTGCCTGTACGTGTTTTTTCTCCTTCTAAGAAAAACTCTTGCTCTTAAATAGATGCCCCAGTATTTGCTACTGGGGAAACTCAAAACTGTGATTGTCTGGATTATGAAGGCCTAAGTGGTAGGTATTCTTGATGCTACAAAGCCCACTAAACATGTGAGCTCAAATCTTTAAAAATTAGTAATTCTGGCCGGGCGTTGGTGGCGCACGCCTTTAATCCCAGCACTCGGGAGGCAGAGCCAGGCGGATCTCTGTGAGTTCGAGGCCAGCCTGGGCTACCAAGTGAGTTCCAGGAAAGGCGCAAAGCTACACAGAGAAACCCTGTCTCGAAGAACCAAAAAAAAAAAAAAAAAATTAGTAATTCTGGATAGACATTTCAGTAGGCATGAGGTAACATGTATTTGTTGTCCTCATCTGTTTTCCACACGCACAATCTACTATCTTTTCTTGTGAGATAGGATCTTTCCTTGGTATTGAACTCACCAAGTAGGCTAGACTGCCTGGCCATTGAGCCCCAGAGATCCACCTATTTCCAACTTCCCAGTGCTGGGATTACAAGTGTGTGCTGCAACATGCAGCTTTTGTTCTTTCGATTTCTTTGTTATATATTTATCTTGTTTTATGTATGTAAGTGTTGTGTGTGTACACCATGTGCATGCCTAGTACCTAAAGAGGTCAAAAAAGGGTGTTGGATAGCCTGCAACTGGAGTTACAGAAGGTTGTTGGCTGCCACATGGGTGCTGAGAACCAAACCCAGGTCCTTTACAAGAGCAGCCAATGTTCTTATCCACGGAGCCATAGCTCCATCCTTCTCAACTCAGATTTTTGTATGTTCAAAGCAAGCACTTTACTGATGTAATTTGTTTTGGAATGTGGAAAAAGGGTCTTCCTGCACATCCAGGGATGAGATTTTGCTTCTGCCTTTGAGGTATAAATGTCTCCATAATGTCCTCTCCAGCTCTCTCCCTTTACCAACAGGTAATCGCTTGTGGTTAGTTAGAATCAAACATGTAATTAATACTAATATCTCCATATTTTGTCTAAAGAAATGCATATGTTGAGCAGAATATGTTCCACTGTTAAACAGGTAATTCCATTTATTTTAAATTTAAATTAAAATGTGCTCCATAGGTTAGTTCTACAGACAGGAGTGCAGACAAAATTTTTCTGTGATGATTCTACAGCCAGAACTATAAAAACATGAAGGAATCCTGCTATGCAGAGTCTGAGTAGGGGTCTCATGTATCCTACACTGGCCTCCAACTTGCCATGTAGACAAGAATGACCTTGAATTTGGTTGCTTCCTAACCTCCACCTCCTGAGTGTTAGGATGACAGGCATGCACCACCATCCCCAGGTTTAGGTTGTGCTGAGACTGAACCCAGTACTTGGTGAGTGTTAGGCAAGCGCTCTACCAACTGAACCACATCCTGAGGCCACATCTATTGGCTATCAAGGGTGCAATTTATTACATAAAGAGTACCACTAACCAATATCACCTGTTAGTCCTACTAACTAGTCCTTAGCCAGAATGGTATAAAATGACTTCACTGAAGTACAGACGACTGGATCTAACTTGAAAAGAAAGATGAAGAGCAGAGAGAGATGGAGCTGGTACCCTCATCTCTTCTGGTTTCTGCCTAGGGTAGGATGCTTGTTACTCTGTGCCAGTCCCTCTTGCACACAAAGTCCAGCAGAGCAAGATCAAAGCTCTGTTCTAGCTCCACAGCAGCTCCACTTCTGGATGAGGGAGTGGCCAGGCTACACTAATGGACAGCCAGTTTGGTCACTTAAAAGCATCTCCTGCCTTTCTGACCTCCCCTAAATCATTAGGCACAAAAAATACCTTTAACATTCTGGATTTCTCTGGAAGAAATTATAATCTGCAGCAGATGCCTTCAGACTGCAGTCTTTGCATGTCTGGCAATTTTTGTACTTGGGATATGTGTCTGTTTGCTGTGTTGAGTGTGACAGGTACAAGTGATCATTCTGTGACTGCAATCTTGGGGTATTATATGGGTGATTAGTGACCAGGGAGCTATTTTAGGATGAATTGGGATGTTCAGCATAAACACATCTGAGTTATAAAGAAGAGAATGATTTCAATGTTTTGGGTGTGTAAATCCCCCTTTCACATGATTATTTCATAAGGTAGTCTCAAGGAAGGAAAGGAAAGCAAATGCAAGTATCTGCTCTGCCTCTGCAACCAGTCACCAGTCCATTAGAGACAACTCAGATGTCCCTGTTACTTTCCACTAGACACTATTTTAATTCAGGTTACTGACTGGCTATTTAGCATATAGTCAGCACGCTGAGCTAAAAACAAGAAAAAGTAACCTTTGGTACAGCCTTATTCTAGGCCTGTTGATGCAGACCTATAATGCCAGCAAGAGGGGTCTACTAGAGGCTGAAGAACAAGGACCACACATTCAAGGCCTATGTGGACTACAGAATGAGTTTAAGGACAGCCAGAGAAACTGTTGAGAGCTTGTATCAGAGGAAAAAGTAAAAAGTAAACTGGAATCTTAGAATTCAGTTAGTGGAGCATTTATGTAGCAGATAGGAGGCCCTGAGTTCACTCACTAGCACCACATGAAAAAGCAGTTAAACAAATAACCACATCTCAATGATTGCTTCTTTCTCCTTATGAGGACCAATTCAGATGAGACAAGATTTAAAGGGACATTAGAGAAACTTCTAACTCAAGCTTAGAGGTGAAGATTAGAGTCCTTTAGCAAAGTCAATGTACTAATATCAGCATCTAACCTTCCTTAATTTATCTCTAAATTATGGTCGCTCATCTTTAATTTCTTTGTCAAAAGTGTTTCTTTCAGAAGTGAAGCCTCTTGGGGCCCAGAGAGATGGGTTAGCAGTTAAGAGCACTTGCTGCTCTTTCAGAAGACTGGAATTTGGGTCCAGAACCCATGTTGCATAGACAACAACCTGTAATTCTAGTTCAGATGGTGTGACAGCCTCTTCTGTTGGCATTTGTGGACACCTTTAGACACATGTACACACACACACACACACACACACACACACACACACACACACACACACACACTTTTTGATAACCCATGTGGAAGAGACAGAAGACTCTCTGTCCTGACAGAGGCACGAGTCACAGCCAACAAAATCCCTTGCAAGCACACATAACTGAGTCCTGAAAGTCTTTACAATAGTAAAACCTATATTCTCACAATGAAAGAGTTTTATCTGAACCAGTAACAATTTGTCTTTACAAAGCTGTAAGTCAGTAGTAGAAAATTTCATGTAATATAGAGAAAGCTATCCTTGGTTTGGTTTCGTTTCTGAGGCTGGGTCTCACTTTCCAGGCTAGACTGATTTTGAACTCAGGGGTAAAGGTTCCATCTCTGCCTCCCAAATGCTAGAAATACACCAGCCACCACCACACCTAGCTTGAGAAAGAGGCATTCTTCCTAACACAACACATAGCAAATTATTTCAGTTTGGGGATATAATCTAAAAGTGAGTAATTTTCTTCTTAAAGAAGCATGCTTGTGCAAATCTTCTTATCCTCCCAGCCAGATAGGCTCTAATGCACATTAGACCATTTAGAAAGTGCATGAAAACCTTTAAAGCTCTTGGGTCACATGTTTGCAAGTTCATTTCCTGATACCAAGCCTCACTTTTTAGCCTAAAGCTGTAGGGAGCAGCTTTGCTCACATTACTCATATGATGAACATTTTGATTTTAGGCTAAAAAGAAAGTACCCACAGACATAAGCACTTCTCAAAATATAACAGTACACTGACATTCTAGGCACAAGTTTCTGAAAGACAGATAGCTAATGAGGTTATACTTCTGCTGTGTCTTGCTCTTCATTTAAGGCAAATCTCAATCCGAAGACAACTCAACCTGTTGAACCCAGACTTTAATATCCAACAGCCTCAGAGGCAGGAGCAGTTGACTGGGATTGGTAGAATTAAACCAGAATTATATAAGCAGGGGTCACTGGTCAGAAATGACAAGAGTAACAGCAAAGCCTGTGGGAAACTGAACTTCATTTTAAACTATGACTGCACTTGAAACAGTTCATCCTCAAGATCCACAACCAGTCAATTTATTTGCCTGCCAAGGAATTTTGGACTTCAGATCCTTATGTCAAAATCAATGTGCTTCCCAACCGGAAAACAAAACTGTTAAGTTTTGAATCGCCCATCATTGGTTTTTCTGCTGCTACTGATGTAATAAGCCAATCAAGCTAAATTAATAAATCCAGGTTTAATAAACAGAGCAAGAAATCCTAGGTACCCTTGGGAAGGCAGGCTAGGAATCACATGGCAAATAAGGTTACCAGGTCCTGACCAGCCCCAGGGGGGCTTTCTGGAGGGATGGGCTGTTGCTTGGTAAGCTTTTTGAAAGGGGTAGGGTCTGGGGAGAGAGAGGTGGGGGTTTCACCTAATTATCCCAAACTCTTTGGGTATATGGATGTCAGGGGCTGAGGTAGAGCTTCCACCGGAACAAAAACACCAAACTAAAGTTCACAGGAAGACCTTGAACCCTGTATTTAATAAGGTGTTTTTTCTTATTTTATCACTACAAATTTTATTCAGAAACTCATCTTTTTTGGTTGTTAAAAAAAAAAAGTTCCAATACGAACTGGCTTGTCAATCAACTACAACACTGTCTAGCAGATACACAGGTATAAACAACTGGGCTCAGAATCTCCCATATCTCTTGAGGTATCTAGACTGCCTCCTGTAATGCTCTCGTCCTCCACCTCCTCTGCTGCCACCATGCCTTATGTCTCTGGATGGAGAATGCCTTTCCCGGGATCGGGACCTGGATCTATGCCTCTTGCGATGGAGCCTAGACAGCTTCTGTTTGAGCTCTCTTGAGATTGGCTTCAGATGCATGAAGTTGCAGAAGGACCCTCTTAGGCACTTGCCCATCTCATACTGGTGGCAGCAGGCTTCTGTGAAGTCAGTAACTGGGGACAGCTCTGAACGGATTGGCTGCCCATTAAACCAGCGGTTATTCAAGTCCATCACAGCTTTCTCTGCATCCTCCTCATAACGAAACTTGACATACACATTCCCCACCAGGTGGTCTCCTAGGTTGTCACAGACATTCATCTCTTCAACCTGTCCATACTTTTCTTCCATCTCAGTGAAGACTTCCTCAAAGAACTCATCATAGTGCTCCTGCACCTCCCAGTCACTCATAGCACAACGCAAACCATCAGCAGACTGGGCAGAGTTTTGAGGGTTATGGTAAATGTTCAAGAGGGCAATGGTCTGGCTACAGGTTGGTTTATTGTGCAACCGCGAACATTTATCTCCATGACGACATGCTCCAGTTCTGAAATAAAATGAACAGTTGAGTCTGTAAGAAATAAGAATAAGAAGAACTGATTATTTCTGGGGAGATATGGCAGAAACATCATTAACACGATCTTATTTCCCAGCTACGTGTCTTCCAATCACAGAAGTTTGGCAGCTCTTGGTGGCTGTGTTTCCTGTTGTAGGAAGTATGTTGGAAGTTGTAACTCCAGATCCCTATAGAAGTGTTCTAATTCTAACCTGCTTCCTGCTAATCTAAACACCCTCTCCTTTTAATATTTTATTTGCCTTTTTTAAGACTGCCCCACTCTCTTGGTCCTGGATGTCACCTATAAAATAAGGACAATGCCAACAAGGCACTGTTCCAAGAACTGAAATTTATATTCATATTCACAGGCCTAAGTACTTATCTAAAAACAAAAACAGAAAACAAAGTCCAGGTTCTCATGTTTGGAGAGGAAATTTCTAAACTGGTCTGAAGCAAGTAGGTCTCTTGGAATCCTCACTACAGACATGCTATTTGGAGACACAGCTTGCCTTAGAAACCACACAGCAGTACATGTCTGCCACAGAGCCTCTTTAGTAGTGCTCAGATAATTCCATGGAACCACAGCCATCCAAGACCTTCAGGTAGTGGGTGGTCTGTAAGATCTGTGATATGAACTGTTACCTGAGGCAGCTTCCCTATTCAGTTGTCAGCTGCAGAGGGGGGAATGTTGTCCCACAGACACTTTTAGCAACAGCCACATGCTTAGGTCCTCACCCTGAGGTAAAGACTGAAGGTCTCAATCTCAATGAAATCTGGTGGACCATGAAGACCAGTTATCCTCTAGCTATTATGAGATAGGAACAAATACAGTAAAGTCTGAGTTTATCAGGAAAGGAAAATGATTGCCATCAAGCTACATTCCTTACTTCATGCAACCTAACTGGATTAGACAATATCTCTTTAGAAAATCAACTGAAAATAAAGAGCTTGTTGGACAAACCTCTGGATGAAAATACACAAGGGTTCCACATGAAACTTCTCAATCCTGCACTCTCTGCAAACACTTTTGCTTCAGTCAATAAATTATCTGAAGTAATGAAATAAAAACTACAAGGAAGCTGGGGGGTGGTGGTGGTGGTGGTGGTGGTGGTGGTGTACACCTTTAATCCCAGCACTCAGGAGGGAGAGGCAGGCAGATCTCTGAGTTTGAGGCCAGCCTGGGCTACAAATTGGGTTCCAGGACAACTAGGACTACACAGAGAAAACCTGTTTTGGAGGGTGGAGAGTACAAGGGAAAAGGGTGATTTCCACCAGATAAGCTGAATCTAAAAACATCCTAACTTATAATATCACAGCTAAATATTTTATTGGAAAAGACCCACATTTTATTTCTTAAAAGATCCAAAAGTTATGAGGCATCCCATGTTCCTCTTTCTGATGACTGTTTCAGCTGAAATAACATAAGTAACCTAGATTTACCAAAAAAAAAAAAAATCTGAATTCCTTGCTGAGATACCCCTTCACTACACCGATATGAACAAAGGGCCAGAACTACTATGCTCCTGGTTCTTTAAGTCCCAGCCTTTAGGCATTTATAATGGAAGCCTCTCATGTCAGAACTGGCATGCACATTTGACTACATTCCAAGCCATCTTTTCTGTTGCCCTAGAATTTAGGAAATGCACTCTTCCACAGCACAAAACAAATTTGTATGTAAATAAATAATTATTGATACAGGGCCTCTATATAGTTCTGGCTGTCCTGTAACCTGCTATCTAGACCAGACTGGCCTCAAACTCACAGAAATCCCTGTGTCTCTACCTCCGGAATGTTGGAACCCATAACATGTACCACCATACCTGGCATTGAATGTTTACTTAAAGCACTTTAAAGGTTTTATTTTAAATTATGTATTTGTGGCTGGGAAGTGGTGGCACACGCCTTCAATCCCAGCACTCAGGAAGGAGAGGCAGGGGGATCTCTGATTTCAAGACCAACCTGTTCTACGGAGAGAGTTCCAGAATAGCCAGGGCTGTGAAGAGAAAGCCTGTTTCAAAAAACAAAAAGTATATGTGGAGGTGGATGTGCATACCTAAGTGCAGGTATCTATGGTAGCCAGAGTCAATGGCTCTCCCTAGATCTGGAGTTACAGGTGGTTGTGAGACATTAGATTGCATCGAGTGGATTTTGGGAAAAAACTCCTGGCTTCTGCAAGAGCAGTTCACACTCTGAAATACTGAGCCAAATCTCTCCTGTCCCTTTTCTATATTTTTGTCATCCTGAACACAACCCATACAGCTCTCCTCCATGACTACTGAGAACCCAAATTTTATCCCATCTGATTCTCTAAAACTGGCTTGCTACTGACACCCAGTAAAATGTCTACAGTGACTGCTGATTGGGCATAAGATTTTTAGAAACATTTCCTCTTTCAAACACAGCAGATTATCTGTATAAAAGTGCCTGGTCGGGCAGCCTCCATCCTAGGTAGGAGAATATTTTCAACAGTGAGAATTTGGCACCAAAATGTTACCTACTGCAAATACAGAGGCTTTCCATCACAGATATCTGTATAAACCTTATAGGAGATTCAGGAACACCCAAATGATGACTACTAAGAGCAGATTAAGACAGACACTTAATCTTTAGGTTTTTCAAACCAGGAATTGTCCTTCAAGGCGTCTGAAGCCATTCCTTTGGCCTAAACTTCAGCCAGCACACTGGAAATAAGTATATTCCAATATAAGTAAAAGCGGTACTATTTTCTCTCTTACCCTATGCAAACCTTAATTTAAAAAGAAAAGCAGGCTCCCAACCCTTAGGTAGGTAGGATGTTTATTTGGTCGAAACCACTCCCAGTGATCACATCCAGCGACTGAGTCTTAATGAGGCTGGTGCCATGGCACTAATGACTGGACACTCAAAGCCCCAAGCTGCAAAAAACTGTTAAGTCGCCACAGAAGCCAGGGCATCAGTGGGAGTGCGGCGTGGGGCAGAGTCCCGCGTGGAACCTGGTAAGGAGCCCAAGGCCCAGCCCGAGCTGCCAGCCAGGTCCCACCGCCTGACCCACGAAGCAGGGGCGCACGGACGCGCGAGGCCGCCAGGGCCTCCCACCCGTTACCATTCGCCGTTTCGGCCCAAGCCCCGGTATGCCGCCCCTACTCACTTGTAGTTTCTCGGTACTAAAGATGGAAGGCAAGACGTATTCAGCCATTTTCCAGCAGACGCCTGTAACACAGCACCCCGAGCGCCAACTACTCTGATACCCTCTGAAGCCATCTCTGGACAAGAAAACGCTGTCCACGCCCATCATGCCGATGCGGTCCAATTGGGAGAGGCGCTCCTCTGTGGGGGCGGGATGAAGAACTCGCGGAGGCTCCGCCCCCCGGCACTGACGCCAGCACACTTCCTGCCGCCCTGGAGGATTCCGGCCGTTTCCTGGTTCCTGGGCTTCCTACTGCTGCTCCAGGCATGCTCAGAGCTCTTGTTTCTCAGCTCCTGCTCTGGGACCTCGTCTTCTCCCCTTGCTGGTCCTCAGGCTCCGGGCCTCCCGCTATAGACAAGGACCCCTACTCGGCCTCCTGGAGGGATTTAAACCTATAGCATCCCCACAGTTTCCAGCTCACCTTCAAGTTAACAACTTCCAGGCAGAGCCTAATCCTGTTGTCTCCAGCTGAGATCCAGGCTGAGGGATCATCTTGGTTGGATGATCTTGTTTTCTCTGGCTACAGAGCCTCTTCTACCAGAGGGTGAACCATGGAAGAGGGAAGGCTGCTGGGTTTGGGGAAGCTTTAGGTCTCCATACAGGCTCTCAGGAATTAACCTGGTTACTGGAGCCAGATGAGGTGTTTTTATTTTCTGTTCCCTACAGTGACCTTGAAGAGGGGAAGCTTTACTTCTCCGTGTATGACTTTGACAGGTTCTCTCGCCATGACTTGGTCAAGTGGTGGTGGACCATTTCTTAGATTTGGCGCATACTTTGGAAGGATGTCGAGTATGTCACCAGTGTGAGCCTAGCATTTCTTCATTTGGTGTGGAGGGGTTGCTTATTAGTTTTCATGGAAACAGACTGCTTACACATTATGTTATTTGGGATCACACTGTAAACGTCACAATCACTTTGTTTTTTAGAAGCTCTTTGTATGTCTGGAGGGATAGGTTTTAAGAACATTGATTTTAATGTATACAAGAATCATTTGCTAAAACAATTAAGGAATCACTTTTCCTCTTTCTTAGCTCTTTATCAGTCCTCACAACATTTTCTTCAGAGATATCTCAGGTTGTACTAACTGGGTCCTGGAATCCTGTTCACTGTATTCTAAGCTGAAAGTCCATTGCCTGATTGACAGTATCAAGTCCGTTCCTGGGTTGTCCTATTGGCTCAACAATGCTTTCAGGATCAAATCCTCAATTTTAACCCTGAGCCTGTCTATGGTTGAGAAGGCTTAGCATTGTAATTTCAAACATAAAACTCTTTAAAATTCTAAGTCAGTCAGTCTGAAAAGGCAAAACTGACCCACAGAAGGTCAAGTCTCATGTCAGACTTAGGGGAGGAGGTGGAGAGTCTATGTAGCCATGTTTACATTTCAAACATGGGATCCCATGGGATGCTTTTCCTCCATTTACATTCTTGTCAGTCTCTGCTGAGCCCGCCTGAAGCTCCAGGCTGAGCAAAACTGGACTTTCTTAGGGAACTGATGGTTTCAAGATGCCTGATGAGATTCCCTGAGGCTACTCTTAGTGTCTTTTTTGAGGTCAGTGTTGCCCTCTTCACCTTGGCATCCAGAGGGACCAAGTCATTTTCTGGCTCAGGCACCGATCCAATTTAGGACTGAGCCTTGAGTGAATCAGAGACTTAGTCTGCTAATGAAGAAGACCCCCAAATCTTTACCCCAGGACCAAATACCCCCAAAGTACTCTTCAGCCCTCAGATATATTTACAATCCAAAGACTTCCTCACACCTTAGTAGTTCTCTTCACGTGCCCTGAAGTACCTGTGCCAGCTCTGTCATGCTATCTAGATAAGGAAAGTGTGGCCAAGGTCATGGTGGGCTCCATCTTCATGTAGGAAAGGAAGAGAAGGTGTAGAGAACAGCTGTTGATAAAGCTAGAGTGATTTGGGATATTGTGGAAGGAACAGACCTCTTCATCTTAAATAACATTTGTAAACTCAAAAATGGATGCTGGGGAGAGCAAGGATTATCTTCAAATCCCAGCTGCCAAAATCAAGAGGCAACTGAGGAGGATTAAACAAATGAAATAGGAAGGATGTTCATACTAAGATTGAGTGTCCCCAAAATAGCACCCCCTGGGGCATTTAACAAATATATATGGGTATAGAACCCAGCCATGGTGATGAGCTTTGATGAAATCTGATCTCAGGCTTGGGTAGGGAGGTATTGTTCACACCATCCAGACAGACTCTTTTGTAATGATCTGGCAAATGGAGCCAAAAACTTGCTGGAGAAGTTCTAGGTAGCTCAGTGGGGATCCTGGAAGTTGCCACCTAGGGGTTTTGCGGAGAGAGCAACAGTGTGTACACAGAGGCTGACCACAGTCCAGGTGAGGCAGGTCCTTGGGGGAAAGGTCTCTTCAAAAAGGACAGGAATATGGTGTTAGGCTACAGAGACCTCCTAGCCATGAGATCGATAACATTGCAGCCCTCTTTCAGAACTAAGAGTTTCTGGATCATTGTTGGAAAATTATGGACTGCAAAAGAATTAAGAATGTGTGATTCATCATGAAACATTTACCCAGGCTTTTGGATGGCCATAGGAGAAGGGAGGTGCTATGAGTGGAATTACAGACTGTTTCATAATCTGCCTCATAATGTTTAATGTGACTGTCCAGAAACTGAGAACAGAAATCTGAGATTCACTAAGGCTTTGCTTCTATGATGCAGAAGCATGAAATACCCTGTGAATAATGTACACCAGCAGAACAATGAGAGACTAGGTAAATGAGCAGGCATGAAACCACCAGATGAAGAAGAGAACACACTCATACTTTTACTCTTGGTCTTCTGTTCCCATAGTCCCTTCCACTACCCTGAATTTTACTTATATTGTGACACGTGTGTGTGTGTGTGTGTGTGTGTGTGTGTGTGTTGAAGTTTTGTTCCTGCTTTTCATAGCTCTTCTTTGACTTACCATTTTTTTTTTGGTTTTTTTTTTTTTTTTTTTTTTGGTTTTTCGAGACAGGGTTTCTCTGTGTAGCTCTGCGCCTTTCCTGGGACTCACGTGGTAGCCCAGGCTGGCCTCGAACTCACAGAGATCCGCCTGGCTCTGCCTCCCGAGTGCTGGGATTAAAGGCGTGCGCCACCACCGCCCGACTACCATTTTTTTTAAATGTCCTACATGCTTGCCTGCTCCCTGATTTTTTTTTTAAAGATTTATTTATTATGTATACAGTGTTCTGCTTGCATGCCACAGAGGGCACCAGATCGCATTATAGATGGTTGTGAACCACTATGTGGATACTGGGAATTGAACTTAGGACCTCTAGAAGAGCAGCCAGGGCTCTTAAATTCTGAGCCATCTCTCCAGCCACGACTTACCATATTTTACACTCAACATTAATTATAACATTTAACAACAGAGATAAATGCAGTGGATGTGGTTTGTGTATTTTCATTGTATACAATATTTCATTGTTCTAACATATGACCTATAAGCATTCTTTCTCGAAAGATTTTATCCATTGATTTTTATTTTATGGGTAAATGTTTTTTGGTTGATGTGTGTCTGTGCCTGGTACCTATGAAGGTCAGAAGAGGGCATCATTGCTGGAGGTACAGGCAGTTAAGAGTCCCCATGTGGGTCCTGGGAATTGAACCTGGGCCTCTGCAAGAGCAGTAAGTTTTCTTAACTATAGAGACTTTGTTCCAGCCCCTTAGTATTCTTACAATGATGACATTCAGGTTATTAATTGTGATTCAGAATAGCATAACAGAGAATGACTTTATGTTTGTCTGTTGGTTCTCAGTGCCACAGTTTTTTAGAGTGTATTCCCTGTTGAAGTTAAGATACAGGTGTTCAACATTTCCAAGTAGTTACAAGGCCCTTTCCACAGTGGCTCCTCAAATAGGTCCCCTACTGGTGAGATGTCACCATTCCCAGTGCTCCACTTTCTCACCAACTCTTGTTCTCCTCATGCTGGTTAGGGTATATGTGTGTCCATGTGAAGCACCATGACTGCTTTTTTTCTTGGCTGCCAAGGCTGACCATCTTTTATGTGTTTATTTGTCATTCTGGCTTCCTTTCTTATGAAAGGCTGTTCAGCACACTCTTCTGCTGTTTTCTCCTCCATGATGATCTAAGTTCTTTTTATAGTCTGTATGTAAGTCTATGTTAGTTATATGCACTATAGCCATCTGTCAGTTTATGGTGGTGTGTATATTGTGTGTACTCTGTGTGTGACTTACTGTAATTTGTGTGTGTGGAGGGGTGAATGGGTACTTATGTGTACCAAGTGTGGAGGTAAAAGCACAATTTGGGGGCAGGGGCTCGTTCTAGCTTTGTACATTATTAGTTAGGGCAAGGTCTCTTTTGGTTGCTCCTGTGCTTCATACTCTAGGCTAGCCTGCCTTTGAGCCTTTATCCCATCTCACTGTAGGAGTGTTGAGGTTACATACATGCCTCCATCTTGCTTTTTACATGGGTTCTGGGGGTGGAACTCAGGTCTTCAGGCTTGTTTAACCCCTCCTATGGATTGTCCAGGGTCCTGGGGATTTTGCTACGTCCAGCGTGGGATATCTGAGGGGAAAAAAACTACATACACTATGCTCTTATGTCTGTTAACTTTATTCCTCTACAATAAAACTTTATCTATACAGCTACAGCTCCGTCTGGCATTCAGGGCAGGAATAACTCTAAATACATCAAGCTCTTTGTCCATCTACTTTATTTCTCTGAGACGAAATCCTGTCTCTATAACTTCAGTTCTGTCTGGTTCCCTCTCATAGTCCTGCTAATGGCTAAGCTCTTATGCTTCTTACCTCATTTTCATCCTCTGTTTCTTCTCCCTCCATCCTACTAACTCTCTACTCCTGGCTCAAGAGTTCTGCCTTACCATCTACCTCTGTGTTACCTCTGTGTTCTTGTCTTCTCCCTGGTCATGCCATTCTCTCTGCTCTATAGAAAATGCTTCTTTCTTCTCTCCCTGGCCACACAGTTCTCTGCCTCCTCAGGAATGTTGCTCTACATTCCACCTTGATATGTTAAAAACCTCTTTTGTTCTCCGTCAATTGCTCAGGAGAGCCACTAGGCCTTGAGGCAGGGGATGGTCTGAGCTTCATTTGCACAATGAGCAAAGCTATGAGTCTCCAGCCAGCTATTCTCCTAGCCTCAGTGGGGGAGTTAGCAACCTAGAAGTTCAGCAGGTCTGGGGAGCTTAACTGTTAGCCAAATAGTCTGGAAATATTTGGGCATGCAAGAATTTCATAGCAGAAGACAGCTGAAATATTAAAGGCTGGATAATACCAAATATTCATAATAAATGGCTTGCCTTTGACAGACCCTTGGCCAGTCAGAGTATAGCTTTAATACACAGCTGAATATCTATAATATATTCTTGAAGCCCACAAGACCCTCCCTTTACCCACTGAGATATCTGTCTGGACTCCATGGTGACTTTTAATAGAAATTCTTATGCCTATTATCATAAAATGTATCAGTGTGCTGGGGATGCTGTGAATGTGTTGCTCTGATTGATTGATAAATAAAACACTGACTGGCCAGTAGCCAGACAGGAAGTATAGGTGGGACAAGCAGAGAAGAGAATTCTGGGAACAGAAAGGCTGAGGGAGGAGACACTGCCAGCCCCCACTACCATGAGAAGATGTAAAGTACCGGTAAGCCACAAGCCACTGGCAATTTATAGATTAATAGAAATGGGTTAATTTAAGATATAAGAACTAGATAGCAAGGAGCTTGCCATGGCCATACAGTTTATAAGTAATATAAGCTTCTGAGTGATTATTTTATAAGTGGACTGCAGGACTGTGGGGGCTTGGTGGGACCTGGAGAGAAACTCTCCAGCAATATATGGCCCCAACGGTTCGAGTTTCCACCTAAAACCTGAGAAAGCTTAAAAAAAAAGAAGATTCTAAAACAGAGCTAAAATAGGTTCCTAGTTGTCTCTCTCAAGTTAGCCACAGCCTCTGCAGGCTTGAGCTACTCTATGGCGGGTTTGTGGCATGTAGGCTTGACCTATGCCATGTTACACAGAGGTGTCTCCAAGCTGCACACTATGCTGTGTGGTAGATATAGTGTTCTTGCTAGTTAAAAAAAAAGGTTTCTGGGCTACATGCTGCTTTGTCAGAGGCATAGACCCACTGCCTCCCAGAGTCCAGCAGTGAGCACGGTTCCTCCAAAGCTGGCAGTAAATGTACCACCGCCATGTTGGAAAGCTGAGGTGGACAGAAAATGCTACAGTTTAAAGCAATAGATTCACAATAAGAGATTCAGATGGGATAAACCTCTAAATGGTTTACAATGTGTGTAAAAATGTATGTAGGCTTGGAAGAGAGAAAAAAGTAATATATGCAGTTATATAAAGAAATAGAAAGTTTTAAAAATAAAGTCTTTAAAGACAAAGTAAAGGTAATATAAAAAATAAGCCATGTAAAGATAGATATTACACAGAGAATCTGGATTGTGCTGTCTTTGGAATTTTTAACTGCAGAAAGATATTTGATTGTAAAGGCAGATGAGTTAAACCAATATGTATATTTTAAAGGTATCTTAATTTCAAAATTTGGATCTAAGTATAGGTTGCTTTGGAAAGGAGGCTCTGCTTTTGTTTCCACAGAAAGCAAGAGGCTATGGATTTGTTCCAGATTAAGATACATCAGGTTTCACCACAAGACCCCCTGAAAGGTCTCCAATGACACCATGACCCAGATGATCCAACATCCAGAATGGTTTCAAGGCAACTGGCTCAGAAAATACAGCCTCATGGACTACCCCATAATCCTAAAAATTTCTTTATGTCCCCATAAGAATACAGCTCCCTCATCCAGCATGAAGTAGTATGAGAAACTACACCCAAATTCCCAAATGTACCAAGCTGGCTTTGGAGATAGAACTGGCTCACTCCTCTAAATCCAAGCATACTGCTAAAAAAAAAAAAAAAAAAAAAAAAAAAAAAAAAAAAAAAAAAGTCCCATATCAGAAGAGCCCTCTGGTGTGGGAGAGAGAAAAACCAATATTTTTATTTAAAGGTTGATTATAAATTTGATCTTTTTCTAAAGAAAAAGGGGAATATGATATAGATATGATAGGATGAAAAGGTAGATTATTGAAGCTACTTTTAAAGAACAACAACTTGTTTAAAAATGTTTTACATTGCTATGGATTTTAGTTTATTGATACAAATTTAAAGTTAATTTTCTTATACTGTATATATATTTCTACTCTCATTTGAGGTATTATGTTTACATAACTCATTTAGATTGAAATGGATAATTAAAAAATACAGATTAATAATTAGTCTTCTATGATAGTCAAACTTATAGTCATGTTAAGTTTTCTAGGTATACATAGATATAATTCAATTAGGTAATCTTCAAACACTTCAAAGACCTACAGAATATGGCATTTAAAATGTTTTAAAAATTTAGACTTTCTGGACAGTGAGACATGTCTGCTCCTGGCAGCACTGATTTACTTCAGAGAGGAGGATGAGCATCGAAGACACTCCATATGGAGTTTATCTTCTTCTTGGCAAAAGTAGCCATTTAGGCAAGAAACTGTTCTTGCCTGGACTGCTTGATCGACTGGACATGCAGGATCCATAGGAAGGTGACCACTGAACTTTGCTTGGCAAAAATGGTCCTTCAGGTTCCTGCTTCGCAGAGGAAAATGTCAGACATTCTACAGGACACAGAGAGAAGTGACTGAGAGTCTCTAGCCCTGTGGGCTGAAGATAGATGCCCCAACTTTACAGAGGAACTTTGGATGACTGTCCAGGCTGCCAGCTGTCTCTGTCTACTCTTACAAGACTCCTGAAAGTGGCTTGCATCCTTCTCCCATTTCTCAGGTAATATTATATCCTTCTGAGGTCTTTGATGTAGTTGAAAACTAGATAGTTATAATTTCCTTAGTTATGATAAAAGATAAGTTAGATATGAAACCTTAGACTCACAAATATAGGATAGATAGAATATCTTCTTTAATTTTGCCAAATACAAATAGACTAGATATTATAAATAGACTAGATATTATAACTGTAATTCTTGCTTGATAATTGTTTTGCTATATGTAATTTTACTACGTTAAAGTTAAAACCTTCCTTTTTGAAAAAAAAGAAAAGGAGAAGTGCTGGGGATGCTGTGAATGTGTTGCTCTGATTGATTGATAAATAAAATGCTGATTGGCCAGTAGCCAGGCAGGAAGTATAGGCGGGACAAGCAGAGAAGAAAATTCTAGGAACAGGAAGGCTGAGGGAGGAGACGCTGCCAGCCACCGCAATGAGAAGATGTAAAGTACTGGTAAGCCACAAGACACGTGGTAACGTATAGAATAATAGAAATGGGTTAATTTAAGATATAAGAGCTAGATAGCAAGAAGCCTACCATGGCCATACAGTTTATAATAATATAAGTCTCTGTGTGTTTGATTGGGTCTGAGCTGCTACGGGACTGGTGGGTGAGAGAGATTTGTCCTGACCGTGGGCCAGGCAGGACCAGGAAAACTTCAGCTCCATCAGTGTTTTCCACTGTAAAGTAGCATGACTGTATTAACAAATCCCAGTATGTTGTGAATATATTTCTCCTTTATTTTCTATTGCAAGTTTTCAAGTTTGTGGGATTTGTTTGGTAATATGTTTGGGACGGATTTTCACTGTGTATCTCTGGCTGACCTTGAACTCATTATAAAGAGTAGCTCAAGTTAACCTAAAACTTGTAATGATACTCCTGCCTCTGCCCCACAAGTGCTGTGATTTCAGGAGGATGCTACCATTCATGGCCAGAAGTTTTAAAATCTTCATTTTCTGAAATTAAAATATAATTACTTCATTTTCTCTTTTCCTCTATCTCTTCCATGTACATCTCCCCCTCAATATCTCTCAAATTTATGGCCTCTGACCTACCTACCTTTTAAATTGTTCTTATACATATGTATGTATCAAATGTAATTTCTGTCTTCCCAGAATAGAGTTTTTTTTCTCCCCTCATATAACAGAGGCATCTTGAATTGGTCTGCTTGGCTGCCATAACAAGATCCCACAGGATAAGCATCTAAGCAGACATTGATTTCTTACAGTTCTGGAGCCTGAGAGGTCTAAACACAAGGTATTGGCAAGGCTCACAGCTGATAGCGCTCCCTTCCATCTTATTTTCCCAACGTCCTCACATAATGAAGAGAACCTGAGTGCTAATTTTATAAGAAGGGCATTAGTTCCACCATGGGACCCCACACTCATGATTTCCTCTAAATCCAACTACTGTTCAAAGGACCCATCCCAAACTGCCATTACACTGGAGGATTCAACTCCAGTTCATTTATGACACACCCCACATTTATTTTCTGTAGTGTTTCCCCAGTGATGTGCAGTGCAGTGCATGCTCTGTCATATGTGGATTTCCATCTAAGAAGAATCTGCTTTTGGATTCCTTTTCCTATCCGTTGTTCTGTTGCACTGCACCTTCACATTGCATGGTTTGCCAAATACTCTTATTCCATAATGCACCTTTGCCGTGGACTGGGTCTCAGTAGGAACACCAGACCGAGGGAGAACAGGTCGAAGGTACTCAGGATAAGTGAGATTCGGCGAATGACAGACAGACACAGACACCAGAGTATGCTGTGAAACTGCTGCAATTTTACTCAGACCAAGCAGTGTTTTTTATACATTCATTTGAGGAAACATGGCAATCGGCTAGTGGGGCAACAGACATAGAATTAACAATGTGGTCACACAATTTTCTCAGAATGATTAATAGATCTCATGAGTACAGGTGTTATTTCCTCTTTTGTGGTCCCTCATCTAGACAGAGAACATTACAGCCCTAGCTGAAGTTTTTCCTTCTACGTAATTATTAGACCTTTGTTTTGTATCAAAATTAAACCCTTCCCACCATCGTTCTAACCATGGTTTCATTTGTGTGAAAATATTTAACCTTTGCTTGCAGGTGAGAAGGCACCAGGGGGGTTGGGACCTAGCTATTCTTTCCATGAACTGTAACTTATGCCATTCTGTTTTCATGCTATTATGATTCACCCATTGGTTCCCATGTTTATCATAAGCTCCCGTAAAGGGCAATGGCTCCAAATAATTATTATATCTAGGATTAAAGTTAGGGGGTTGCCACCACCGACCCTGGATAATTCTTGTAGGAATGGCTAGTTCCTGTAACTGCTTCCTTGCAGCTGCTGTTGGCTGCACGTGTGGATTGCTCATGAGTTCCTGGACTTTTACTTTCATTCTCTCCTCACTAGAATCTTCGTCTCTCTGAGTCATAAGTTCTTTTTGCTCTAAATCATTCATAAATTCCCCCAAACTTCTAGGACCCTCTTTAACTGTTTGCCTAAAAGCTTGAATTATAGGTGGGGGTATTGAGGACACTTTTGAGGAATCATTATTCTCTTTATGGGGCACATCAGGAACATTGAGAGCTAACTCCCTGAAATGGATACACAAGGAAACAGCAATAGTCACAGCTGCAAAGAGAAAAAAGGCAGAATGCCAGCCAGCCTCTGCAAGCAGATTTTGTGTGGTTCCGTGTAGCCTGGCACCATGATTCGGGCAGATTGATAAGGGGTCGCCGGGGGCATAGACCCGAGGGCCGAGAGCCCCCCTTTCCCACGTAAACACCTCATCCAAGGCATTTGTCACGCGGGCGACACCGTCGTGGGCGTGGCACACCTTAACATCTAAAAAAGCAAAAACTTGCCAGGCGGTGGTGGCACATGCCTTTAATCCCAGCACTCGGGAGGTAGAGCCAGGCAGATCTCTGTGAGTTCGAGGCCAGCCTGGTCTACCAAGTGAGTTCCAGGAAAGGCGCAAAGCTACACAGAGAAACCCTGTCTCGAAAAAACCAAAAAAAAAAAAAAAAAAAAAAAAAAGCAAAACCTTTTCTTGGTTCAGTTTTCACTGATACTTGATTTTTCACATAATTTTTAAGTACATTGTCAAACAAAAATTCTTTCTTTTAGGATCTTAAACTATCACTATATTATAAGAACCAGATCGCAAGAAAATAGTTTTTTAAAAGTTAGAATTTTCTCCCTTTCATTTTCAATTTGTCTTAACCATATGCTGATACAATTCTGTAGTCTTCCCAGGGACTCTGAATCCTCAAATTCAACTGAAAATACTTTTAAAATGCATTTGTACAGCACTGACATAGCATTACATGTTATGTCCTAGAGGGATTGGATAGAGTATTTGCTTAGCATGAGCAAAACATAACCACACCTACTCCAACAAGGTCATACTTCCTTATAGTGCCATTCCCTTTGGGGGCCATTTTCTTTCAAACCACCACAAGGTCTTTATCTCAAGCTTCACTCAGTATGACAGTCAGTCGACTTCCTTTTGCCTCTGAGTCAAGATGTAGGACTCTCATCTCCAGCACCACTTCTGATGGCATGCCACCATCTTCCCTGTCATGATGATAATGGACTGAACCTCTGAAACTGTAAGCGAGCCCCCTCAGTTAAATGTTTTCTTGTAAAGAGTTGTCGTGGTCATGGTGCCTCCTCATAGCAATAGTAAACCCTAACTAAGACAGAAATTGGTACAAGGAGTCAGGTATCGCTGTGATAGGCCTGACCATGCTTTTGTTTGGAGTAAAATGAACCTTGGTACTTTGGGTTAGTAAAGTAGTGGAATGCTTTAAGCACTGCTTAATGGGCATACTAGTAGACAATTGTGTTGATGATTTAAAATGTCAGGAGCTGGCTCAAGAGGTTGTAGAGAATGTTAGTATGTGGCCTAGAGACAGTTTTGGGATATTTTGGTGAAAAAAGTAGCTGCCTTTTGCCCTTCTCCAAAGAGTCCTGCCTGAGGCCAAAGAGAATAATTTTGGATGAATTCCAACAGCAGAAGAAATCTCAAAACAGCCTAGTATAGACTCTGTCATGTGGATATTAGTGGTAACTCTGGTGAATATATATAATGAAGAGGAGAAAACTGAGCAAGGAAAAATATTTGAGGAGAAAAAGGGCATCAGAGAGTGGAATGGAGATAATCCTCTGCTCAAGAAGATAAACGGATTAAGAAATGGAATAAAGGGAGAGGTGACCTCAGGGCACCTGATCCAACACAGCTAAGTTTCCAATTTGTGAAAAGGAACTGAAAAAAAGTTTAGAGCCAGGTGTGGTGGGCACACCTTTAATCCCAGCGCTGGGAAGGCAGAGGCTAGTGGATCTCTGAGCTTGAGGCCAGCCTGGTCTAAAGAACAAGTTCAAGGACAGCCAAGCTTAGGCAATGTAGGAAAACAGAAAGCTGGTAAAGATGTAATTAAACAAGGGAGCCATGTTCCAGCCTTAGTAAGCAGCAGAACATGGCAGCTTTGGTCACATGGTTCTGGCTTTAGAGTTAAAGAGAGAAGGACTTATAGAACAAAGCCCCTGAGACCAGGCATGTGTCAGGGGTGTCCCTGAATGAAGACCTAGTAGACAGGCCATTGGATGAAGCTGTGAAGTTGAAGCCTTGATTGCCTTGAAGAACTTCAGATGTTAGATATGCTAGAGCCATGGGAGTGGAACAAGCCCAGGAGAAAGAAGTGTGTTGCAGTAAACAAAGCTGAATGGAGTGGGAGATGTGGAGAGCATTTTGACATCAGAGATGGAAATGCAAAGTTTGGAGTTTGCCCAACTGGTTTTCAGTCTTAATTTGGTTCAGTATTTTCTCACTGTGCTCCCTTCCCTACCTTCTGGAATGGTGCCATTAAATATTGGAAGTATGTGATCTGTTTTTTTTTTTTTTTTGATCTGTTTTTTTTTAATGTTGATTTTACAAAGGATTACAGTTAAGAGATTACCTGAATTGCAGAAGAGACTTTGAACTTTGGACTTTTAAACATTGTTGAGACTATGATAGACTATGGGGACTTTTGAAGTTGGACTAAATGCATTTTGCATTATGCTATGGCTGTAAGCCTTTGGGGGCCAGGGAGTGGAATATGGTTTGAAAGACAATGGACCCAAAGGGAGTGGCACTATTAGGAGATGTGGTCTTGTTGGAGGAAGTGTGTCATTGTAAGGGTGGGCTTTGAGGTCTTTTTCTCAAGCTTTACTCAGTGTGAGTCAGTTGACTTCCTGTTGCCTCTGAGTCAAGATGTAGGCCACCATGTTCCCTGCCATGATGATAATGGACTGAAGCTCTGAAACTGTAAGCAAGCTGCTGTGGATATCGCTCTGTTTAAATAAAATGCTGATTGGCCAGTAGCCAGGCAGGAAGTATAGGTGGGACAAGCAGAGAAGAGAATTGTGGGAACAGGAAGGCTGAGGAGGAGCTGCCAGCCTGTCATCCAGGGAACAGCATGTAAAGGCAACAGGTAAAGCCACAGAACATGTGGTCACATATAGATTAACACAAATGGGCTGAGTTTAAGTGTAAGAGCTAGTCAGTGGTAGGCCTGAGCTAATGGCTGAGCTATTTAATTAATATAAGCTTGTGAATGATTATTTTATAAGTGGTTGTGGGGTCCATGGGGCTGGGCAGGACTGGAGAAAACTTCATCTACAGTAAGCCCCCTCAATTAAATGTTTTCTTTATAAGTGTTGCAGTGGTCATGGTGCCTCCTCAGAGCCATAGTAAACCCTAACTAAGACAATTACCCTGTCAGCCTATAGAATAATAATTACTATGCATATCTTTAAGATATACTGCATTTACCAGACATGGTGGCTCATTCTTGTAACCCATCATTTGGGAGGCAAAAGCAGGACAATTGCTGCAAGATGGAGTCTAGTCTAAGCTACATATTGAGTTTCTAAGTCCATTTCACAGGGAAAAATCATCTAAAAAAAAAAAACCCAAACAAACAAAAACAATAACAAAGATAAACAGTAGTATCATTTCCTAAAGAGAGACTTCTCCAATTCACCCAAGCAGAATTAGTTACAGGTTTGGCTACGTTTTCATATACCCTTTATACCATCTTTATACATCTGTGAATGTTCACTTCAGGATGAAAACTACTCTAAATACTTGAAACAGAAGGAGATTTAACATTGTGCAAGGGGTCTAGCCTGGGCATCCATAGGGGGATTTTCACAAAACTATGGAACTGACCATCTTAGAACAAGAGCATACTCCATAGCTGTGATTCAATTATAAAGTCAGGGTTGGAAAGTTGGTCACACTTCTGCTGAAATGGCCTCTCTACACTCAGAGTACTGGTGAACAGACCTGGGGCTGCAGCAGCAGAGTAACCACTACTCTCTGGGTCATGTTTTCCAATGGTAAATAATCAGGAGCAGAATAATTAGTCCTTAGGAATTACTTGTGAGTGTATCCAATAAGTAGACCCCAATTTAAATTCAAATTCCTAGCTGAAAGAGAGAGTAGGAAATCTGTTTGAGATCTTTCAGTCTTTGTCAAATAGCAAGGCTCCAGGAAAGAAGGAAAAGGAAGCTGAGCAAACCAGTCTGGGTTACTAGCTATGGTGCCTTGTAGACTATATTTTGATGTGTGTTCTTTCATCAGAGGCTGGAAAAAGGAAGCAACAATGTTTGACTTGTCCTGATCTCAAATGCTTAGACAGACAGTACCAAAAGATATTTCTGGAATGAACAGCTTCTTTACAATCTCCCATGTGAGTTACTACTGAATTCAAAGGAAAATCTGGGGCATTATTAGCCTATTAATTGGCTTGGCACACTCCATGTTTCCTGAGCAGTATGTGCACAAACCTTAAAAAGCTAGATTTTGGCCTTGGGTATGAGTGGTAACTATCTAACTCAGCTATTTCTTCAATGAGAATTGTGCCAACAAACCACATTCTATTCTTGTTTGTGCCCAAACCCCAGAGCTACATATTTGGGGATTTTCCTAAATCCAATTTGATCACAAGAGTTCAAGAAAAAGTCAAAACTATCGTTTTGAAGAATAGTTTCTCGATCCAAGAGGAAAACTGTTGCTGCTAGGCAGAGGCCTGGTATATGCTTCTGTTCTCCCCACTGAATGTCATTAGTAATAATTTCTGAAAATTGTACTTCTAAAAATCTTGTGTCTCCCACTTCCACAACAGACTTGAGTACACACCCTCACTCTGATATCCAAGAACACCTACTATAAAGTCCACTGCTACCCTTGCCAAACAGCTGCTGTTTCTTCTCTCTCTCTCTCTCTCTCTCTCTCTCTCTCTCTCTCTTTCTCTTTGGTTTTTCAAGGCAGGGTTTCTCTGTGTAGTTTTGGTGCCTGTTCTGGATCTCACTTTGTAGACCAGGCTGGCTTCAAACAAAGATCCGCCTGGCTCTGCCTCCTGAGTGCTGGGTTTAAAGACGTGTGCCACCACCGCCCAGCTTTGCTTATACTCTCTTTAAAGAACCTATTCCCCTGGTCAGCCACATGTCCACCTCCATGCTTTCCCCTTGCCATTTTCCTTTATGAAATTCCCACTCTATCTTCTTATTTGAGTGGAATCCCATTTTCTCTGAGTTTCATGACCTCTCTGTTCTTCATAATTGATGCCTTCCCTATCTCTTCTATGAAGTTCTTCCAAGGAGTCCAAATCTTTAGTATTCTCCCATCTACTGTCCTACTGTTTAGTATGGTTTTCTTATATAACTTGAACTCGTTACGTGGTTGGGCCTATATGCCTAGTATTTCAGTTAGAGCATTTGTTATTTCATGGCAGTAACTCATTTTACAATTATTTTGTCCTCATGTATGAATCTAGTAATTCACAAGGGTTAAAATTGTAATCATGAGTAAGAGTGAGTTGGTGATGATGTATTTTTTTCTTAGCTTTTATGATTAAAGAGGCACAATTTTGGTCAACTCGTGTACAGTGCATTCCTCCTCCTATCATTCTACAAAGTTTGATTTGAGACACTGTCTCACGGAGCCCCGGAGGGCATCGAATCCATTTTGTAGCTGAGGATAATCTTGAACTTCTAATTACTCCTGCCTCCTGAATTCTGTGATTATAGGCAGTCAAAAGAGTTGTATGGTCACTATCATGGCCAGTTTTTTATGGAATACTGTGTACAGAACCTGGAGCTTTGTGCATGTTTCAAGCCGTCCATGAACTGAGCTTACATCCTCAGCCACAAAGAACTCTATCCTCCTGCTATTATTTTCTTAGTGCCTACCTGAATTAAATGATGCTGGGACATATGGTGGGTACTTGACAAGTATTTGTTTAGTGAGGCTAAATTGTTGTAAAAAAGTATTGTTATCTGAGGCTCCATGAGACACCAGATAGAATTTCTTAGTAAACTGATTGTCTTTATAAATCTGTATTTCAGGGTAAAAATCTGAATTTGAGGTGAAAGTTTGGAGTCATCAGCTATTGATGCAAACTGAAGTGAGGATTCTGGATGAGATCACTTGACAGTGTTCTGTATCTATGAAAAAGATGACTTGTTTATTTGGCTGAGGTGATGTAGGATTCTAGAAGAAAGGATAGTGTAATCCTCAGTCAGGTTTGGACACAGAACACAAGGAGATCATCACAAACACCATCAAATGCAGCCATCTCTTCCTGTTTTCTTTGAACAAGGCAAGAGATTTCTTGGAAAGTTTTATGATGTCACCAGGATAAAGGAGCCAACAGCAGCATTTATCATTTATGGAAAAGCACGTTAATAATTCACTGTTTCAATTAACATTTGCTGTTAATCAAGATTTCATGTCTGAAAGCCTCATACCCAGGCTCAGCAGGTCGGTTTAGAACCAATCTCCACCTGCCTGCCATGGAACCACAAAGACACAAATGCCAGGTCTTCTTAAATTGGGAGGTGGGAGGTACCTTCCAAAGCAGATGTCCTGAAAGCCAGGCACCCCATGAAGTTAGGGAAAACTTGTAACTCCAAATGGGGTGTAATGTATCCCAACTTTCACCTCAAACTGAGATTTTACCCTGAACCCCAGATTTATAAAGAAAATTATTACTGGAAATTCTATCTGATGTCTCATGAAGCCTCAGATTCACACGCCCTCAATAAATACTTGTCATATTTAGCATCATTTTATTCTGGGCATGCACTAAGAAAATAATAACTAGCACAAGAATAGTGCTGTTTATGGCTGAGGATGTAAGCTCAGTTGCTGGAGTACTTGAAACATGCACAAAAACCCAGTTCCCAAAGGAAATAGCTGAGGTTTTTTTTTTTCCTCTTTGAGAGAGTATACATTAGTTACTACTGTCTCTCTTACAAGTTCTTTAGTAAGAGCTTATGTCTCTCTCTCTCTCTCTCTCTCTCTCTCTCTCTCTCTCTCTCTCTCCATTTCTCCAAGCTGGAAAACATTCTATATTACTATCTATATATTCTGGAATACTAGCATGCTTACTCCTATATTTCATCATTTATAATCTGGTTATTTACTGTTAACCATTTCTACAAAACAAAAAGAAATCTAACAAAATAATACTTTCCTCTGAATAAGAAAAGAGGAAGAAAGGATTGTTTCTATAATTTGTTTTAATATTATTTTTATAAACATTTATTTATTATGTATACAGTGTTCTGCTTGCATGTAAGCCTATAGGCCAGAAGAGGGCACCATATCTCATTACAGATGATTGTGAGCCACCATGTGTTTGCTGGGAATTGAACTAAGGACTTTTGGAAGAATAGCCAGTGCTCTTAATCTCTGAGCCATCTCTCCAGCTCCCTTGTTTTAACATTATTGCTACTGTTCCAAAATGCATAGAACCTCTGCTGGAAACATTTAAATGCAACAAGCATGCATCACTGATCTGGAATAACATTAATGCTTTACTTATAAAGCATCAAGTGATCAGAGATTCTGTTTCTTTGACCTAAATAGCATTTATGTAATATTTCTGTGCCTGTTTGCCCATCTCAAATATGGAAATAGTACAGTATAATTCAGAAGGCTGCTGTGGAATAATCCTCTTGTACATTGTAAAGACTTGTCACTTAAACTGCTTTTAAGAAAATGCTGATTGGCCAGTAGCCAGGCAGGAAGGATAGGTGGGGCATCCAAACTAAGGATGATAGGAAGGAGAAGGGCAGAGTCGGGAGTCAGATGCAGAGAAAGCAAGATGAGAATGCTGTACTAAGAGAAGGTACCAAGCCACACAGATAAGAACTATGGGTTAATTTAAGTGTAAGACCTAGTTAGTAAGCCTGATCTACTGCCCGAGCATTTATAATTCATATTCAGCCTCTGAACTGTTTGTTTGGGACTAGGTAGTTGGGACAGGAAATGTCCCTTTACAGAAGACTGCTTTATTAAAGGACCCAGTGAACAAGTATTTGCACACTGGCTGTCTCCAGAGAACACTAAAGTATTGAAAATATTTCTGCATCACAGGTGAGGTGGAATTCTTTCATACCCTTCGGAAATGCATGCAAGCATATCTCCTGCACTTTTCCAATTATTCATTTCAGATTTCTCATTCATTTAATATTCAACAGATGACTGTTATGTACTAGGTTTTCTTCCAGGACCTGAGGATCCGTTCAACACCCATACCCCTATAGACACTGCAGCTTCATCCTGGGGAAAAACTGAACAGGAATGAATTCACAGCTACACAGTCTTCTGTTATCCAGTCCTCTGTCACTACTCTTCCTCCACCCTTAAATTAGATTATAAACTGCTAGCTATCTTAGATTAGAAAGACCATAGAAAGATAGCTAGTTAAATAAAAAATAACTAAGAAAATATTGGATGGCATAATAATTCTCCATTATCTACTGGGGATATACTCCCAGATCCCAGGCTGAAACTTTAAACCTTGGGTATCCTAGACCCTTTACATACATACAAACCAATTAAAAAAAAAAAACCTCTGATTTTTAAATTAGGCATAATATGAGATTAATTAAAGCAACACTAAAATATAATAAGTACAATAATATACTATAATAAAATTGCCAGGATTACTATCTTTGAGATCATTAAGGAAAAAACAAGGATTATTTTGAACACAAGCATTGCTTCCTTTGTGGTTCTGTTTTTGTTTTGTTTTTCTCTTTTTTTTTTTTTGGTTTTTCGAGACAGGGTTTCTCTGTGTAGCTTTGTGCCTTTCCTGGGACTCACTTGGTAGCCCAGGCTGGCCTCGAACTCACAGAGATCTGCCTGGCTCTGCCTCTGTTTTTCTCTTTTTTGACATTAGGTATCAAATGAGGTACTTTATACATGCTAGTCAGCAACCCCATCTGAACACAAGCCTGTGATACTACAGTAGTTGATCCGATAACTGAGATGGCTACTGAATAATCAACAGGCAGGTGGCATATACTGCATGGATACACTGGGCCACACTGGGCCATGGGATGTTTCACATCTAGGGTAAAACAGACTAAAATGATTTAAGATTTCATTGCTTTCTTCCTCCAACTTTTTACCTAATAGTTTTTGGACCACAATTTATCACAGATAACTGAAATCACAGAAAATGTGCCTATTTTAGTCAATGCTAACCAGAAAAAAATCATACACAAGTGGTTGCCTTAACTTGATATGTCGTTAAAAAGGCATCTTTGAGTCCTTAAAAACTATGATAATGTTTTCCAGGTAGCCTCCCTGGTGATGTGAGTAGCAGTCCAGTCATCCTTGTTCCACATCTAGTATCCTCCTATGAGTGAGTACATACCATGTTTGTCTTTCTGAGTCTGGGTTACCTCACTCAGGATGATTTTTTCTAGATCCATTCATTTGCCTGCAAACCTCATGATGTCATTGTTTTTCTCTGCTGAGTAGTATTCCATTGTGTATATGTACCACATTTTGTTTATCCATTCTTCAGTTGAAGGGCATCTAGGTTGGGGATCGCCCAATGATGGAGAAATGGAAGAGATCTACATGAACAGCCTGGACATGAGTGGGGGTAATGAAGGGCAAGGGTTGAGGGAAAGAGAGCTTGGGGGAGCGGGAGATCCCAGCTGGATCAACAACAGAGAGGGAGAACAAGGAATAGGAGACCATGGTAAATGAAGACCACATGAGAATAGGAAGAAGCAAAGTGCTAGAGAGGCCCACAGAAATCCACAAAGATACCCACACAACAGACTGCTAGCAATGGTCGAGAGACAGCCCGAACTGACCTACTCTGGTGATGGGATGGCCAAACACCCTAATTGTCGTGCTAGAAACCCTATCCAACGACTGAGGGATCTGGATGCAGAGATCCATGGCTAGGCCCCGGGTGGAGCTCTGGGAGTCCAATAAGTGAGAAAGAGGAGGGTTTATATGAGCAAGAATTGTTGAGACCAAGGTTGGATAAAGCACAGGGACAAATAGCCAAACGAATGGAAACACATGAACTATGAACCAATGGGTGAGGGGTCCCCAACTGGATCAGGCCCTCTGAATGGGTGAGACAGTTGATTGGCTTGATCTGTTTGGGAGGCATCCAGGCAGTGGGACCTGTGCTCATTGCATGAGTTGGCTGTTTGAAACCTGGGGCCTATGCAGGGTTGCTTGGCTCGGCCTGGGAGGAGGAGACTGGAGCTGCCTGGACTGAGTCTACCAGGTTGATCTCAGTCTGCGGGGGAGGCTTTGCCCTGGAGGAGGTGGGAATAGGGGGTGGGCTGGGGGAAGGTGAGGGGGACGGGAGGGGGGAGAACAAGGGAATCCGTGGCTGATATGTAGAACTGAACTGTATTACAAAATAAAAAATAAAAATAAAAAAACCCTATGATAATGGTACTCAAGTGTAGCTCTTCACAGTTGATGGCTTCTGGCAGGGTGGGATGGGGAAGGCCTCCGTTTTCTTTAAGGGGCTGGCCACTAGGAATTTGACCATGCTACAATTAGTCCATGGGCAGCACAGATTGGACTTGGTGGGTTTGCGGCGGGTGTCTTTTGGGGGAGGATGGACCTGGGAGGAATGGGAAGCAAGTGTTGTATGAAATTCCCAAGTAATTAATAAGCATATTATGATGTGCTGGGGGAAGGCCTGAGGATGCCCCGAGGAAAGAGAAGTCAGAAGAAGTGCACTGCAGGCATAGGTAATAACTAGTGTGGTGGCTCTTAGGTGGGAATGACCCTCCTTGTCTCAGAAGCAGAAAATAATCTTAGTTAATGGAACTGGAAAGATTAAAGTTTGTGGGGCCTCTTAGGTCATTTGGAGATTTTATTATGAATTAATTTTAAAGCAGTAAAGTAGCAAGAGTGACTTACATTTTTAAAAGTTAACTCTGACTTACAAGCATCAATTCTGTGGGAACAGGATTGCTCTATGAGCTGGAAAAGTAGTAAAGCAGAAAAACACCGATGGTCAACTAGCATCCCCAAGGCAGAGGTTTGCAAAAGCAGATGGATTCACTTAGAGTTGTCTCAGCGACTATTCCTATTGCTGGGACAAAATGCCCTGGCAAAAGCACATAATTGAAGAAGTAGGAAAGAAAATTGAGTCATTTACTGAAGTTATACAGAGCCCAAAAGAAACCTTCATTGATTTTTTTTTTATAAAGATTGACTTCAGCAGTAAATAGAATGATACCAAATTCAGAAGCTAGACAAATAATAATTGAATCTGGTTCTCAGCATCTGCCACCTGCACACTGGGATGACGCCCCCTGGGTCTCAGCTGCCCATGCCTAGCTGGGGCAGCTGCAGCTCTCATTGCTAATGCTTGCAGTGTGGACTTCTGAAATGGCTCTCAGACTTCCAAGTCTGCAGTAGGTGCTCGGTCTGGATGCTGCTTTCTGCATCCCAGATCCCAAGCTGGGGAACACCTACTTTACTCTAAGTTTCTATTAAACCATTATCATATCCCTATACCTAAAGCCTATATTTCTCAACTTTCACCAAATCCTTTTTACAACTTTAAACCTAACTTAGTAAAGAGAGAGAGAGAGAGAGAGAGAGAGAGAGAGAGAGAGAGAGAGAGAATCAGAGAAATAGAGACAGAGAGAGATACTTGCTGAAGCCTAACTTTAACTAATCTGCTTTATATTTACAATTTTACTCCAGAAGAACAGAATTTCACTGTGTCCAATTAATTAATTCCGGGCATGCCCCCTTAACCTGCAGTGTTCCTTCTTTTTATCCTCACTTCTCAAGTCCCTGTTCAGGCACCATATGTGGGAGCATGCCGGAGTCCAGCTCTGACCTGCTCCCACCTTTCAAAGGGTTCTTGGGTGGAGGAGACAAGAATGAGGAAATATTAGGTAGGAAGATAGAAAGAGATGATAAGAAAGACAGAGACACAGGAGCTTTGGGAGGGTCCTGGTTCAACACCCAGTGGCCCAGAGGTTTATTCAAAAGGGCTTTTTATAATGTGCTAAGGGGAGAGGCAAAAGACATCCCCCTAGTAAGATGAAAGCACACTGTACAACCAAGTATAGACTCTTCCAAATACCTGGTAGATACAACCATGCAAAATCATTGCATTATGTAGCCCTGCTTGGTAAAGCAAAGCTCAGAATCTCTGACCCTGTGTAAAGGTCTCATTAGGAAGCCTCTGTGGGCCACTGCATTCTGTAGCTTCCACTGTTCCAGAGTCTACTTCAGTATGCCAGCACTGGGGTCATGAGCCAGAGAGTGCCTACCTGTGTCTGCTGCAAGAGTCTTACAAAGATTCCTCATTGCTATGGCAGTGTTCTCAATCAGTTCACCAACATAGACTGAGTCTTTTTTTTTTTTAAAGCTCCACCAACCCTTGAACAAATAAGTCTGTTACACAGGTAAATCCCAAAGATATCCTGATGCTGAGTCTCCTACACCATTTAATGCCACAGCCCAGAATTACCCAAGGCCACAGCTCAGAACTACACTCTGAGGCTTTTGAGTCATTTTCAGTTCTGGGCCTCGTGTTTACATCAAGATGGATCCAAAAGGTTTTCCTACCAGCAGATCTCTTCATGTAAATAATTTGTCTTTCCCAAGCTCAGTATACCATGAAAGGCAAGGCTGTGAGAACAAATAGCTTTTGCTTACACAAGGAGAAGATGTTCTTTTAAGTCTAGTCCCAGGGCAATCTGGTCCTACTATATTTAATACAATAATTTCAGTATTTGATTCCCAGTAAAGAGAATACTCCCAAATGCTTTCTCCACCAATGGATAGAGAAGCTGCCACAAAGTCAAATTATTATTCCTCAAAACCAAACTTAAGTCTCTATATCCCTGAATTTAAAAAATGTGTAAATGTACAAACCAGTTCTATTAAAGACAGGGGCAATACACGAGCAAAAGAAAACTGACTGAAGGCTGAGAATCCTCTAGAAACATATTAGCTTGGAGGAAGGTGGGGAGCACACCATTTGAGGTGAGGTAAACTAACTCACAAATTAATTGGTGCAGGCAGCATCCATCCTGCAGAGCCTTTTATAGACAGTGTGGTTCCTTCTGCAAAAAAGGCCAGGCACAGGGAGCCAAATAAATGCTTCTTAACGCAATAATGGTGCGCTCTACTGCTCAATAGTGGACAAGGTGCAGAGTCAAGCTGGCACAAATCACTTATTTCCTGTCATACTTTATTATCTAAAATAAAAGTAATGTTTGCATCTTTTTTTTTTTTTTTTTGGTTTTTCGAGACAGGGTTTCTCTGTGTAGCTTTGCGTCTTTCCTGGAACTCACTCTGTAGCCCAGGTTGGCCTCGAACTCACAGAGATCGACCTGGCTTTGCCTTTCGAGTGCTGGGATTAAAGGCGTGCGCCACCACCCCTTGGCTTGTTTTGTTTTAAAAATCATTTTAAAGCCGTCTTTTCAGTTTCCTCTTTAGGAGAGACTAAATTGAGTCCTGCCTATTCTTCCTAACCTAGCATTGGGCTTGGCCCAGGGAAGCCACAAGAAGTACACAGGGGAAATATGCTGTGGGATGGTCTGTATGTCAAATGTGTTGCTGATTGGTCAATAAATAAATCACTGATTGGCCAGTGGCCAGGCAGGAAGTATAGGCGGGACTAACAGAGAGGAGAATTGAGAGAACAGGAAGGCAGAAGGAGTCATTGCCAGCCACCGCGATGACAAACAGCATGTGAAGATGCCAGTAAGCCACGAGCCACGTGGCAAGGTATGGATTTATAGAAATGGATTAATTTAAGATTTATAGAAATGGATTAATTTAAGCTGTAAGAACAGTTAGCAAGAAGCCTGCCATGGCCATACAGTTTGTAACCAATACAAGTTTCTGTGTTTACTTGGTTGGGTCTGAGCGGCTGTGGGACTGGCAGGTGAGAGAGATTTGTCCTGACTATGGGCTAGGCAGAAAAACTCTAGCTACAGAAATATGAGATTGCTGGAGCCGACATGATGTTAAGAATGTACCTCTTGTTTGGAAGGAGTAAGGTAACTTCCTGAGTGAAGAAGAAGGGCATGGGGAGAGTACTGAATGACTTAGGAGAGAACCACAGGAGGAAAGGAGGGAGCTAAGAGAAGGGAGGGAGAGGGAGGGGAGGGTGAGGGAGAGGAGGGTGAGGGAGGGTGAGGAGGGGACTTCAGGAGGACATCTACAGGAGCATCATCTCTAGAGAGGACAGAGCAGTTTTTATGGTGTTAACTGCACACTCTGAGGCTGTCCCTCCTGGACCATGCTACTGTCCTCAAATGACCCCACTCTTCCATTCATTGTCTTACACCACAGCTCTGTGTGAGTCTGGCAGAGTGGTTAGTAGAAGCTTTGTTGCCCTAATCCCACAGCAGGGCTCTGGAGGAGACATTTTTTAAAGGTTTGAGACAAACATCAAAAGTGATTACGGTAGTGAATGTGACACTCCAGGAATCACTTGTGCCTCTCACAGATAAGCAGTACTGGGAACCGAGAGTCCTGCCATTCACAGCATTCCAGATCACAGGGTGAGAGAGGAGGGCAGACAGGGCTCACTGACTGGACAGCTACATGGTACACTGATCATCCTTATCTTTGCTATTGTTTCTTATACTATGAAACAGTGCATTACTAAACTCAAATTTAAAGTTAATTTACACAAATGAATATACACTTCCCTTTTGCTTCTAGTGTGTCTGAGACTCATATCTCCCAGACTGGACTAAAGCTGACTGTGTACCCCAAGATAACCCCAGACTCTTCTGATCCCTCTTCCTTCACCTCCTGAGTGCTAGGATTACAGACCTGCAATACCACACCTAGTTATATACAGTACTGAAGGTCAAATCCAGGGCTTTGTGTATGCTAGGGAGGAACTCTACCAACTGGTCTCCATATCTGCTTCTGCTTCTGTTATTAATGTAGATACTGAAGACATACTGGAAGATGTTTCAAGAGGAGATATTAACAAGAATAGAGGGTTTCTGTGTATCAAGAACTAATTCCGGGCTTGAGAAATGGATGGCTCAGTGGATGAATGAAACTGCTACACAAGCATGACATGAGTTTTGATCCCCAACACCTACATAAAACCATGGCCATACACACTTGATATTGCCAGGCTATGAGAGGCAGAGATAGGAAGTCACTGGGGCTTGCTGCCCATGGCCTAACTGCAGGTTCATTGAGAGATCCTGACTCAAGGGAAAAGGGGGGAGGGGAGTGATAGAACAGGACACCTGACAGCCTCCTCTGGCTTTAGAGTGCACACACATGTATGTATTTGCACATACATATGCATATACCTGCTCACACATCTACCTGTAACAGTCTCTTCCTCCCTCCTTTCCTCCCTCCTCTCTCTCTGACACACACACACACACACACACACACACACACACACACACACACACACACCTGGTATCAGACTGAAAGGCAAACGATAAACTAGGAGACAGATTACTATAACACAGTAAACCTAATATTAATATGTTTAGAATAAAAACTTGGATGGAAACAATAATATTCTTCACCCATCAGACTAGCAAAGACTGCACATGCTCAATACTGGCAAAATTGCAAGCATAATACTCTCTGGACAACAATCAAGGAATTGGTTCCAGAGCTCTAAATATCTTCATAACCTCTGATCTATGAATTTGACTTCTGGAATGGGTTATGAAGAAATGATATTACATAAGGTCAAAGATTTAAATACACAGTTGTTCACTAAAGCACCATTTATGAGAGCAAGCCAAGGGTCTAGTATTTGTAGAATGGTTAGGGAAATTAGAGTGAGTCCATACAGTGGAACATGAAGTCACTATTAAAAATGATAGACACCAGAAGTTTTTAATGAGGGCTTGAGAGATGGTCCAGTAGCTAAAAGTAGACATTGTTCTTGCAGAGGACCTACAGGGTGGGGGTGGTTGGGAAGCAGGGGGCTCACAACCACCTGTAGTTCCAGCTCCAGGGGATCTGATGCCTCTGGCCTCCATAGTAACAATACTCTTGTACATATATACATCATTAAAACTAAATTATTTTTAAAGTTTTTAACAATATACAAAAGCTTTTTAAAGTTATCATTACTATTTTTGTATGATGTGTGTGTGTGGGAGGGAATTTGTTTGTAATGTGTGTCTGGTGTGTGGAGTGTGTGTATGCCTGATATGTATGTATGTATGTGTGTGTGTGTGTGTGTGTGTGTGTGTGTGTGTGTGTGTGTGTGTGTGTATGAGAGATATGAGTGGGGGACATCTTAATCTGGGTTACTATTGCTGTGATGAAACATCATGACCAAAAGCAATTTGGGAGGAAAGGGTTTATTCAGCTTACATTTCCATATTGCAGTTCACCATCAAAGGAAGCCAGGACAGGCACTCAAGCAGGGCA
This sequence comes from Peromyscus californicus insignis, assembly GCF_007827085.1. NCBI lineage: Eukaryota > Metazoa > Chordata > Mammalia > Rodentia > Cricetidae > Peromyscus > Peromyscus californicus. Next base: position 96,319,945 of record NW_026294562.1, read on the forward strand.
GGAACCTGAAGGTAGCAGTGGATGTAGAGGCCATGGAGGGGTGCTGTTTACTGGTCTATTCATCATGGCTTGTTCAGCTTGCTTTCTTATAGAACCCAGGACCACCAGCCCACAGATAGCAGCATCCACAATGGGCTGGGGCCCTCCTCCATCAATCACTTAAGAAAATGCCCTACAGGCTTGCCTATAGCCTGACCTTATGGAAGTGTTTTCTCAGTTGAAGTTTCTTCCTTTCAGATAACTCTAGTTTGTGTGGCAGGTTGACATAAGACTAGCCAGAACTCTGTGTGTGTGTGTGTGTGTGTGTGTGTGTGTGTGTGTGTGTGTGTGTGTGAGAGAGAGAGAGAGAGAGAGAGAGAGAGAGAGAGAGAGAGAGAGAGAGAGAGAGAGAGAGGTTGGTGTGCCATGGTACTGCACACATGTACAGAGGATAACTGTGTGGAGCTGTGTCTCTGTCCATTTTTACATGGATTCTGGGGATTAAACTCAGGTCATCATGCTTGTGTATAAAGTATTTTTTTCTTGTTCTGATCTATCTCACTACCCAATATTGAAAGGTTTTACAAATATTTCTTTTAAAATAAAATTGTAAAATTAGTTCCTGACTATTGCATGATTTTAAATACATGAAATTTCTTTGTGACTCCCAGAGGGAATATGTTAAAATGTTATCAGTGGTTGCTTTAAAAGAATGGGATTGTTTCTCTGCTTCTTTACCTTCATTTTCTCCATCGCTGTTGCCCCCCCCCCTTTTTGGTACTGGTTTGGGGAGGAGGGGACAATGTCTCCTTCTGTAGCCCAGGCTGGCTTGGAACTCACCATGTAGGCTAGGATGGCCTTGAACTGTCAATAATACTCCTCTTGCCTCAATTTCCCAAGTGCTGGGACTGAAGTCATGAAACACTTGCCCAGCTGAGAGTGTGCATTTATAATCAGAACAAAAAGAAAAATATTTCACACAAAAATCATATTGAAGGCACCAAGAACCTTTGGGGAAATGGATGAATTAAAGTCTGGAGTGTGAAATTTACAAACTGAGTTGGAGAATTTTGTGTAGTCTGAAGAGAGAGATGGTTTCAAAGATGGGTCATCACTGACGGATATAAGAAGCCAATGGGAAGGGCTGTGGCAAGCTAAACAACACAAATCTGAAACATAAGAGAAAATAACAATATGGGGACTAAAATATATCAGGTATGTTGTTTCTGCCATTTTTAGACTTGAGTTTATGATCCTAAAATAAAACACCATTGATTATCTTAGGACGTTTATAGGGACAATAACTATTACTCATAAAATAGGCAAATTAAGAGAAACAAGCATGTATGCAAGGTTTTTTTCCACACAGATTATACTGTAGGACTGCATTTCTCAAACTGTGATCCTTGGACCAGCAATGCCACCTGATAACCTGCTCAATGAGAAGCCCTGATTCCCACTGTAGACCTACTGAATCAAAATTCAGGGAATGGGGCTGAAAAGAAAGAGTTACACATACTCTCTGTATTCTCTGTTTGGTTAAACTCTGTGACCACTTTTGGTCCTAATAATTTTTTTTTTTTTGTTACCAACTAGTTTTCTCATGTGGGTATGGCCTTTCCTTATTAAAGAAATATAAAAATACATATTTGTGTATGGTTTTCCAGGGAAGAGGCATGGGTGCATTTCAGCTTTCTTTCTACAAGAATATTCATATATGGGCCTGGAGAGATGGCTTAGAGGCTAAGGGCATTGGTTGCTCTAACAGAGGACACTGGTTCAGTTCACAGCACCCACATGATGGCTCACAATCTTCTGTAACACCAGTTGCAGGGAATCCAATTGCTTTCTTTTGACCTCTGAGGGCACCAGACATGCAAGTGTTGTATATACGTATGTACAGGCACAACACTCATTCACATAAAGTAAGTAGATCATAACACACACACACACACACACACACACACACACACACACACACACACACACACACACACAGAAGGAGGGGGGCAGTATCCAAGAATAGTGACTCACACCTGTAATTATAGAATTGAGAAGGTGAAGGTATGAGGATCAGGAGTCTGAGGCCAGCCTGGGGTATGTCAAACCCTGTCCAGAGACAGAGATAATGACAGAGAGAGGGAGGAAGGGAGGGGGAGAGAGAGAGAGGGAGGGAGGGAGGGAGGGGGAGAGAGAGGGAGAGAGAGAGAGAGATAGAGATAGATAGAGAGAGAGGGAGGGAGAATGAATACACAAGTTAACTTTGTGGAGGTGAGAGTCCCCCAATCACTTCTTCTGTCGAGATTGCACTGGAATTTGGGGCCCAAATCCTGGGTAGGAAGTCAATGCTCTTCTGCCTCAGCTCATAAAACTTCCTCCTACTAATACTGAGACTAGGTTAGATATTCCTAGCTAGAAAGAATGTAATCCCAAACTCCTTTAAACTAGCCTATACTATAAGGGAAGTATGATGAAACACTGACGATTTTGAATAAAGACACCGCTAAATCAGACAGAACCGACAAATACAGTATACAGATCATGACTCAACAGTCCGGCACTGAGAAAAACACAAACTTTAAATGATTTGTAGAGTTTATAATTCATCAACATTAGTTCCTTAGTTGTGGCACATGCTATACAGTAATATTGGATGTTAACCTCAGGGAAAACTGTGTAAGTGATACATAAAGATTTTTGTACTATCTTTATAAATTTTCCATAAATTTAAATTTTTACTAAAACAAAAAGTTGGTCAAAGAATATAGCTCAAGGTATGCAAAAGGCCCTGGGTTCAGTCCCCAGCACTACAAAAAGATGTTAAAATTTTAAATGTACTTTAAAGTTAATTTTCCTAGGCAAGGCTCAAGTTTTCACTCAGACACACATAAAAATGGAACACACTAAAGGACAGTGGCTGTCAATGTCCTCACCAGGTATACTCAGTTTCCTCTTTGACCAAAGTAGAAACCAATGCAGAGACACATCTGCCTGATATTTCCTTCTTAGGTTGCTTGCATAAAAAAGTACCTTTAATTACAATTGTACATATTTGTAGGGCACAAAATGTCATAATTTACTAATAAAATGTGAAAAGGTTAAATCAAACTGATTAACATATGAATTACCTAATGTCCTTATCTTCTCTTTGTATATAACCAGCAATGACACCTTTTAAAACTTGAACCTTTTAAAAAAATTATCCTGCTAGCATACAAAGTGATGGGTTTCACTGTGGCCTTTTCATGAACATATTGTTTTACTTTGTTTCTTGTAGTGATATTTTATTTGTGCTGAAATGTGGTGATATTTTATTTGTATGTTTGCCTGGAGATCAGAGGACATAGCCAGCCATATACAGAAGTCAGACGGTGGCAGCACACGCCCTTAATCCGATCACATGGCAGGCAGAGTCTCTGTGTGTTCAAGGACACAGCCAAGCTGGTGACACACGCCTTTAATACCAGTACCAAACAAAGAGACCTGGAGGCCTGTATAGATAGGCAGTGACGAGGAAGTGATGTGGCTGGGCTGAGAGTCAATGAGAAGGCAGAATAGCAAGGCAATAAGGTGTAGGTTAGATAGGAAGAGGTTGGTTCGGTTCTCTTGGGAAGCGACGGCAGTGTGGTGAGCTAAGGTTAGTTTGGTGGCTATCACTATTGCTCTGATCTCTACGGCTTGCACCCCTGTATTTGGCTCTGTGTTTCTTATTGAGAAATTCGTCTACAGTTTCTAGTCGTCCTTTGTAATCTTCACATCTTTTAAAATCATTTTATCTAAAAATATGTTTCAAAATCATAAATGGATTTTGATTATACTTTCTCCTTCCCCAACTCTTCCCAGGTCTTTCTCACCCTCCTTACCCACCCAACTTTATGCTCTGTCTATGAAACAAACAAACAAAAACAAAACAAACAAACACACCCCCAAACCAGCCCAGGCAATGACTACTGACAGTTAAGACTTAAAAAGTAGTACTCACTCTTAAGTGAATATTAGATGCAAAGCAAAGGACAACCAGGCTACAATCCACAACCCCAGAGAAGCTAGGTAACAAGGAGGATCCTAAGAGGGACATACATGGCTTGCCCCAGGAAGGGGAAAGGGTTAAGATCTCCTGGGTAAACTGGGAGAGGGGAAGAGTGGGGAGGAGATAGGAGGTGGGAACATGAGGGCTCCAGATGGCCCAGTTGGGGGAGAGACAGGTGTTGGAGACCGACTCCGGACAGCTGTGTCTTGAATTTTGTGTGACCTTCCTTACTTTATCAAACCTTGCAAAAAACAGGTTCCTGGCCTAACCGCGGGCTGTACAACTTCCTGGAGTACCTGCTAATCAGCCAGCTGCAGGGGCCTGGGACCAATGCAACCTCACCCTTCCTTAGGAATTTTCCATTCTTCTCTCCTTTTGCTTCCCCTGCTCCCCTCCCTGCCTGAAGCCCTGCTTATAAGCCTCAATACCCAGTCAATAAACGAGACCTTGACGCGACTCAGACTGACTCTGTCTTCCCTTATGCGCCTGGTCTCCTTTCTCTCTTGCCCCCATTGATCTTTCAGGAGGTGCCTCCTCGGGTCTCCCCAATAACCTGGCCCGCGGGACGGGTCAGACAGGGAGGGAGAGCAATGAAAGAGGTATCTTGATTCCAAAAAGCCAGCTCATGCACTAGGGACAGGTCCCACTGCCTGGGGGCCTCCTAAACAGTTCAAGCTAAACAACTGTCTCACTTATCCAGAGGGCCTAGCCCAGTTCCATGGGGGCTCCTCAGCTATTGGTCTACAGTTCATGTGTTTCCACTAGTTTGGCTAGTTGTCTCTGTATTTTTCCCAATCATGGTCTTGATATCTATTGCTTATAGAATCCCTCCTCTCTCGCGCCGATTGGATTTCTGGAGCTCCGCCTGGGACCTGGCCCTGGATCTCTGCATCTGCTTCCATCAATCACTGGATGGAGGTTCTATCATGACAGGGTATTCAGCCATCTGATCACCAGAGTAGGTCAGCTCAGGCACTCTCTCGACCATTGCCAGTAGTCTATGGTGGAGTCATCTTTGTGGATTCCTGGGGACCTCCCTAGCACTCGGCTTCTCCCTATTCCCATGGTGTCTTCATGGGAGACCTTGCCTTGGAGGAGGTGGGAATGGGGGATGGAAGGAGGGAGGACAGGGGAATGTGAGGTTGATATGTAAAATGAATAGAAAATCTCTTAATAAAAAAATGATAGGAAAAAATTAAAAGAGACAGAGATATCTTGAGAGAGTGTACTATTAAGGGGATGGGGAGAAATCTGCAGCTAGGGAAAAGCCCAGGTACTCACAGGACTATCCTCAGCTAAGACTCATAGCATTGGTGGAGAGGGTGCTTGAACTAGCCTTCCCCTGCACTCAGATTGGTGTCTACTCTAATTGCCATCATAGAACCTACATCCAGTGACTGATGGAAGCAGATGCAGAGACCCACAGTCAAGCACTTGGCCAAGATCCTGGAGTTCAGTTGAAGAGAGGGAGGAAGGTTTATAGGAGCAAGGGGGGGTTAGGATCATGATGGGAAAAACCACAGAGATAGCTGACCCAAGCTAGTGGGAGTTCATGGACTCTGGACTGGACAGCTGGGGACCTGGAATGGGACCTCACTAGGCCCTCTGAATGTGGGTGAAAGTTGCATGGCTTGATGTGTTTGTGGGTCCCCTGGAAATGGGTCCAGGACTTATCCCAGGTGCACAAACTGTCTTTTTAGAGTACATTCTCTATGGTGCCATACCTTACTCAGCCTTGATGCAGCGGGGAGGGACTAGGTCCTGCCCCAACGTGGCATACCAGCACATGTTGACTAACCTACCCAAGGGAGGACTTACCTGCTATGAGGAGGGGATGGAGTGGGATGGGAGGAGATGGGGGGGGGGGAGAAGGGGAGGGAAAGGGAACAGGGGTTGGTATGTAAAAGGAAAGAAAAAAATTTTAAAATAAAAAATTATAAAGTTAAGAAAAAAAAAGACTTACAAGGTATACATTGTAGCTAAAGTTTTCCTGCCTGGCCCACAGTCAGGACAAATGTCTCTCACCTGCCAGTCCCACAGCCGCTCAAACCAAGCCGCTCAAGCAAACACAGAGACTTATATTGGTTACAAACTGTATGGCCGTGGCAGGCTTCTTGCTAACTGTTCTTACAGCTTAAATTAACCCATTTCTATTAATCTATACCTTGCCACATGGCTCGTGGCTTACTGGCATCTTCACATGCTGTTTCTCATCGTGGCGGCTGGCAGTGTCTTTCTGACTCAGCCTTCCACTTCCCAGCTTTATTCTCCTCCTTGTCCCGCCTATACTTCCTGCCTAGCCAATGGCCAATCAGTGTTTTATTTATTGACTAATCAGCAACTCATTTGCCATACAGAACATCCCACAGCAATACATATCTACAGATGCTTCCTCAAAGGACCACATACTTCTTAGTGGCAAGCTCTGACCCCCAATTTCAGAAGAACTGAGTCAGAGTAGAAAGTTTCCTTGCAGAGATATGTATTCTACCCTCTGATCCATTATGCACATGTCATGTCCCCCTAGCCTGAAAACTGAAGCAGCAGAGGCCACTATGCCTGGTTCTCCAGCTCAAGAAATGTACAGCTTTCAGGATTCCTGTACTGACCAAGATGATCAGCCAAAAACTTCAGTATCCAGATACATGGGGATGTGGGAGACCTCCAGTTTCAAATCACAGGACCATCTTCTATTTAAAGGCTCTGATTTTGCTACAACATTGTCCTATGGACCTCAGACAATGTAACTTGCTAAGGTAGGTTGTGGCAATAAATTTGGGCTGGTGCCCTATAATTCATTTTTACCTACAACATAGGCTTGAATCTGAAAAAAATTCAACAGATACCTGAAAAGATCTAGGACACAAATGGTGAACTACATAATGGGTATTAACCCTTTCTTCTACTTTTCACAGGTTAGGAAGTAGGTGTAGTTTCAAGTTTCTTGACTGTAGAACCTAGACAAGGGTCTTAATCCTTTTCCATCATAAAATTCTCAATAGCAAGCAAAGCCTTTAATACAGAATACACATTTAATGTGTTTAATAAATGTTACTGATTATGGTGGTTTAATTATGAGTTTCCTAGGTTGTTTCTCTTGAATAGAAAATAGCTGGTACCATGTCACAACAAACACCAACTCTTAGGCCATGTAGTTTCTCTTGGTAAATAAACACAGGTAGAAGCACAGTTGAGGGAGCCAGTTTTCTGGAGCTTTGAATTCAAATCTGACCTGCAACCTAAGGCCCCATTCACCAACAGGTCTTTCTGGTGCAGGACCCAACAGTCTTAGCCAGAAATTACAAAATGATTCTAGTCTGCATCACTTTAACTTTAAAATAAAACAGAACAAATATGAACTACCAGTCTTCAGATGATTGGTGATCCTGGGGAAAATGTTCCCATATGGGAACACATAGAAAGAGATCACAGCAGGAAGAGAGGTGCTCACCAACTAGGACATAGACCCTGGATACATCACAGGGCTATGCAACAGTCTAACTGGTTCCTCAAGAAGACAGCGGTTAGGTCAGACAAGCTCCTCACCCTCTCACCACTGAATGGGCTCACAGAGACATCAATGATCTGAGCAGAGAACTTGCTGTAACAGCCCTGCTAGCCCTCATTGTTCCATCAGGCACAGGCTGCATTGATTCTGAATCTGCTCTTTTAATCCTCTGTGAACCATCCACATGTGTAAGGCATCTACTCTATTATCAGAGCATAATCTTTTCACTTTTCAAAATAGCTTCTCTGTGGACCTAGAAAGCTTAAATAGGGTACCAGAGTGCTAATCAGCTCCTCTTGGGGTGTGGAATGGCAGGCATCCATGTAACAGCCACAATACAGCAGCAAAGTGAGATTCCCTTGTTCTGACCCAGGGATACAGTAATGCTACCTTCAGCTCCTTTTCTATAGACATTGGCCTGTATTATAAATAGTGTAATAGGCAGAAAATGGTGGTGGGAAGATGACATACACTTCACCAGTAGATTTTGTGCCCTTTAAGTTCCAAGTGGAAGTTTCTAGACTAAACTTCTCATTGTGACATGCAAGAAAAGAATTCTGAAACACCTATTTTTTTTCTTGCTATGGAAACACAGGTTCATTTTCCTGGAATGTTTTCCATCAGGATTTATGTGCCCATATTCATTTAATGATCATACAAGACTCTAAGCATCAATCCCATAATCAGGAAAAAAGTGCTACATATTTCTATAGAGTTAGTATTGTTTTCCTTAGGTTAATACACATTTCAAAACATAATGGAAGTAATTTAAATTAGAACTTATTTTAAGACAGAAAATATATCTCTAATTCTGTAGCAGAATTGGAAAAAGCCTAATAGAGGCAGTAAGGAAGGCAAATGACACAGTTCGGTATCTGTGTTCTTAGCAGAGTCAGAAGAGTTGGCCCCCAATGTGTTCAGAAGTAAGTAAAATAGAAGGTAAGGAAAAGCGTGTGTCAGAGGGCTCTGTTGGCCCCAGGCAGGAATGTTCAGTCTCCACTCTATACTCCACATCCAATCTAACAGCCAATCCCTCCAGCCATGTAACAGTCAGAATGGCCTCTCTTGCTCCTAACTCCACTCCTTCAACCTGGTCTAAACCACAGACAACTCTTCTCCAGTCTACTAGTCTACTCTGATTTACTCCCAGCCTCTTTTCCTTCTTTTAACTTTATCCATTTCCACTCCAAGCTTAGTCTTTATATGGCAGTCCACAGTAAGCTGTCAAGTCATACCAAATCTTATCAGATGATATCACTTCCCTGCTCAAAACCCTCCAAGATCTCAGTCTCAGATTGAAACCAAGGCTTGGAAACTGTACATCTCATGCTCCCCTAGCTCTTGTGATCTCTGATCATGCTTCTTTACTGACTGTGTGCTAGCCTAGGCATTGTCATTACCCTATACTGGGCTGTCCTTCAAGCCTGACACAGCATGGCTCTCACTCACAATTCCTTCCATTTCTGTTCAAGTGTAACCTTATTTTATATGACTTCCCTGACACCATATACAAAATAACAACTTCACAGTATCCCATCTTTCCTATTCTGATTTATCTATCTTCACCACACTACTGAACACCACATATATTTGTTACAATTTTATCTCTACTACCATGACTAGCACCAGAAGTTCTATTCTGATAGAAACTTCTACTCTCTGATGTATCCCCAGAATCTAACATTTGTTGAATGAATGAATGAATGTCATATTCAGCATTGTATTAGAAAACAAAGCCCAAATTATAACCAAGAGATAAATCTAAGCACTAGAAGCCACAGAAACATCATAGCAGCATGATTAGGCACTAGAGCAGTTCTTAACCTATGGGTTTTGATCCCTTGCTAACTCTCTGTCTCCAAAATTATTTACATTGCGATTCACAACAGTAGTTATGAAGTAGTAACGAAAATAATTTTATGGTTGGGAGTCAACATGACATGACATGAGTAATTGTACTTAAGGGTCACAGCATTAGGAGTTTGAGAACCACTGCTCTAGAGCAATGCTTTAGTTTCCTTTCTGTTGCTGCAATAAAACATCATGAGCAAAGTAACTTGGAGAGGAAAGGGTTTATTTTAGCCTACACTCCCAGGTAGGAGTCTATCACTAAGGAAAGTAAAGGCAGGAACTGAAGTAGGAGCATGGAGCTAGGGTACTTACTGACTTGTTCTCTCTCTGTGGCTCATTCTCAGCTAGCTTTCTTATACAGCCTAGGTCCATCTGCCTGTGAATGGTGCCACCCACAACAGGATGGGTCCTCCCATATCAATTATCATCAATCATGATAATCTCTTATAGACATGAGCATAGGCTAATATAATTATGGTAATTCCTTAACTGAAATTCCCTCTTCCCAAATATCTCTATAGTTTATTTCAATAAAGTTGACAATACAAACTAATCTGTAAAAGCAGAGTAAGTAAAGAGAAGAATCCACTATCCAAAAGTCTGAATCTCACGTTTACTGTCCACCAGAGAGTTGATATGGACTGTGACTCCAAGTTCAGAAACTTCTTGTCTAAATCTGAACCTATCCTCAATTCCTGGATCAGTCACTGTGATTCTTCAAGCTTCCAAAGAGATTATCATGTATTTGTTTCCTATGTATGCCCAGTGTCTAAATGGTATTAAGAACAGGTCATGTAAGTTAACAAACAAAGGCTGAGTGACTGAACTTTAAATATGTTATGTTTGTAACTTCTAGGAGTTGCAAGCTCTAATAAATGGTGGGATGTAATGCTGGGGCTCTATGAAGGCCATCCCACACTATACCTTTGTCCTCTTCCCAGGGTCTTTATTACATGACATTGTCCAGTATTTACCTGAGAAGAGAAGATCATGCTGAATCAGGAGAGAGAGGTCTACTCTGTGTTCTAGAAAGCACTAAAGCATGGTGCTCAAGCAGGCCCTGCTCTTGACCTTTTAGGTTAAAATAAAGCATCCTACCCTTTTCACCACACAAGATTTTGCTGTTGCAATTTTAAAAAATACTTGAATGTAACTTTTCTGGACAAAATTCTTAATACGTTTTTCTTTTATTTCTATTTCAGTTGCATAAGTCTGTGGTGATATTATGTTCCCCAAAATATTGTGCACCTTAATAAACTTATCGGGGGTCAGAGAACAGAACAGCCACTAGATATAGAGGCCAGAAAATGGTGGCACACATGCCTTTAATCCTAGCATTCCAGAGGCAGAGATCCACCTGGATCTCTGTGAGTTCAAGGCCACACTGGAAACAGCCAGGCATGGTAACAAGAGTCTTTAATCCCAGGAAGTGATGGCAGGAAGCAGAAAAGTATATAAGGCATGAGGACCAGGAACTAGCCTGGTTAAGCTTTTAGGCTTTTGAGCAGCACAGTTCAGATGAGAGGCATCCAGTCTGAGGAAACAGGATCACCTGAGGAATTGGTGAGGTGAGGAAGCTGTGGCTTGTTCTGCTTCTCTGATCTTCCAGCATTCACCCCAATACCAGGCCCTGGGTTTGTTTTTATTAATAAGAACTTTTAAGGTTCATGCTACATCTGGCGTCCAATGTTTGTGGTACGAATTCTTGAAAAAGCTACTTGCCTGTGGCCTTTCGGGCCCCTGCTCAGATCCGAGCTACACTTTGCCAGTTGTGGTGGCACACGCTGGTAGGATTTACTAAAGGAGGCAGAGGCAGGAAGATCCCGACTTTGAGGCCAGCCTGGGAGGCTTCCTAAGAAGAAGCTGTGGCCTGGGCCGGTGGTGGTAGTGAGACCATGGAGGCAGTGGCTGCTGTTCCTCGGCTGCTGTTACTCATTCCTGGCTGCTTCTCATTGTGTTGGTGACTGTGGTGATGCTGCTACCTGGGATGAAGGGTTTACTGCTGCTTATTCAGAGAAGAACTGCCAGGAAAATTTTGGCAAGACAAATGGTGGGGAGAAATTGCTGTGAAGATATTCTCTTCTAGGGAAGAACATTCATGGTTCCGAGAGACAGACATTTATCAGACTGTGATTGCTCCAAACCACAGAGGAGGCACAAAAAAAAAAAAAAAAAAAAAAAAAAAAAAAGTCTACCGGGAACTATGACCATGCCTAACAGCGACTTTGAAATCTTCAAAAAGGTGACAGGAGCCCACAATGATGATTCCACATGGACTATGATAAAGCCATTAAGCTGATTAACACCACCAAAAGATCAACTTTGCTCTACAAACTACTCAGGACAATTTTGAGATGGCTAGCTGAGATGATCCAGATTCATAGACTACTTGAACAAAGACTTGAAATAAGCCCTGCACTTTCCCATTATGCAGAGACTGGACAAATGATACAGCTAACTCTCTTAGGACTTGACAATTAACCCCCAAATTTTTTCTTTTCAGGATTCCCTAAAGATGCCTTCACCCCCAGAAAGCAGGAAGTAATTTTAAGAAAAAGATGCCCACATTCCCAAGAAGTGGGGTGGGTGTTTTTGGTCATTCAATGGCTTATGGATATTGTCATTGTTTATGATAGTTGGTTACAAGTTGTTAATTGTTAATCATCAGGAAAAAAGCTGAACAAGGAGATTAGATTCTGAGTTTTTGTTTGAAGAAAAGGAAAAAGAAAAAAGAGAATATACATATGAGGTAGATCACTGAATATACTCTCAGAAAAAAGATAAAGAAATAATAGGATAAATGGGTGGATCATTAAATCTACTCTAAAAAGAAAAAGGGGAAGATCTAAAAATGACAAAAGGTAGATTATTGAATCTATTATGAAAAGAAAAAAGAGAGAATATGGATATGATAAGATAAACAGGTCAATTATTGAATTTACTTTTAAAAAGGAACTACTTGTTTTAAATAGGATAAGTAATGAAATTTTTTGTCTGAGTTTATCAAATATTACTGGATTGGACATTGTTTATATATATAATGGAGTTTTTCATCTGAATCTGTCAAATGTTAATGGACTAGACATCATTAATGTATTTCTTGACTGTATATATTGTATATACTTATTGGATATAGTTTTTCTTGTATTAGTTATAAGCTTTTTTTAAAATTTTAGACAAAAAAGGGGAAATGTGGTGATATTGTGTTCCCCAAAATATTGTGCACCTTAATAAACTTACCGGGGGTCAGAGAACAGAACAGCCACTAGATACAGAGGCCAGAAAATGGTGGCACACACACCTTTAATCCTAGCATTCCAGAGGCAGAGATCCACCTGGATCTCTGTGAGTTTAAAGCCACACTGGAAATAGCCAGTCATGGCAACACGAACCTTTAATCCCAGGAAGTGATGTCAGAAAGGAGAAAGGTATTTAAGGCGTGAGAACCAGCTTAACTAAGAACCAGCTTAACTAAGCTGGTTAAGCTTTCAGACTTTTGAGCAACAGTTCAGCTGAGATCCATTTGGATGAGGACCCACAGGCTTCTAGTCTGAGGAAACAGGATCAGCTGAGGAATTGGTGAGGCGAGGCTATGGCTTGTTCTGTTTCTCTGATCTTCCAGCATTCACCCCAATACCTAGCTCTAGGTTTGTTTTTATTAATAAGAACTTTTAAGATTCCTGCTACATAAGTCCCTCTTCAAGAGCAGTCTAGTTTCATGCTCTTTCTTCAAGTTGGTCTTTAATATCTGAGCTGATCAGACAGCTCCCTCTACAGCCTCCCTGGCACCTTTGTATCTTTCTTCTTTTATTTTTTCTTCTTTTGTTCCTGTAGTAGTATACTGTATATTTTTGGAACAACAATTTTCCAATACATTTAAGGTCAACTTTCCATTTAAAATTTCATATGGCAGAACTGTCATCATCCTGTTTTCTTGCCTTTCCATTACCTACTATATTATAAGAACTTCTTATCTCTTGCTACTTTCAAATCTAATATAGCCTTTTCAACTTTTTCTAAATTTTCATATCACTAACAAATTTCTCTTATTGGAAAAAACTGGGTTCTGCATTTGTCAGATTTCTGGAGAAAAACAACTAAGAGAACATATGTACATATATTTATATATATGCATATATATAAGATATGGAAATGTGTGTACATCTGTGAACAGATTCATACACAAATATTATGGGACAGACACACAAAAATGGGGCCAAAGAGAGAGAGTTCTTGGCTCCCTTCATTATAAGGCCAGACAGGTACAAGGTCTGCAGTGGCAAGCTGGAGACCCATGAGAGCCAATTGTGTACTCTCCAGTTTGAAAGCCAGCAGCTATTGAGATCCAAAAACTATGCTTTAACTGGAATCTGAAGGCAGGAAAAGCTGGTGTCCTAGCTCAAGTCTTAGAAGTTCCTGCTTGACCACAGCTCTTTTGTTCTTTTCAGGTATTTAAATTGAGGGGCAGAGACCCATCCACAAAAGGAGAATGTGTTTTACTCTGCCTACCAATTCAAATGTTAATTTCACCCACAAACACCCCCACTTACAAACCCAGAAAAATGTCTGACCAGGTATCTGGACACCAGAAAAGCAGTCTGGAGGTAGCTGCTGAGCTGAGTACAGTGTTAAAGAATCTATAGGGTGTGTGTGGTGGTGGAGGTGGTGGTGGGCGGACAGGGGCCCCAAAGCAACTTGAGCACACAGCTGCCATGACAGATTTAGCAGGTTTAGAAGCTGAGACACAGCTCTTGGGACAGGCTTCCTGGCAGGCAACACCCAGATCCAGGAAAAGCTATAATTTGACCCCTCCAAAGGAGATCCTGCATCTAAGGGGAAATACCTGACATTCCAAACATCCCCAGCACACACTTATACCCCCAGACAAATTTCAGTTAATCAGGGTCCTGAACCCTGGAAATCTCCTATCCCCAACCTCTGCTATGATAAAAACCCCAACCTGCCTGGGCCTGGGGCTCTCTGCTCTCACCACCGCTGCATCAGACAGAGAGAGACCAAGCTCTGAGCTTGAAATAAAGGCTCTTTGCTTTTACATATGGGATTTGGTCTCCATGGTAGTCTTTTGGGGGTCCCCTCGATCTGGGCATAACAAGGGGACAGAATTTGCAAGGTTATAGGTGGCTTTATTTACATTCAAGGACAAGACCATGAGTTCTGAAAAGAGAAGTCAAGAGCAAGGCCTGACCTTGCTGGTTAAGAGTGTACATTTTGAAGCCAAAGTCTGGGGCCCAGAGTCTTGTGGCCTAAGCCAAAATATCTAGAACCAAAATATCTCGTATTATTGATTTTCTCTTCACTCTGGTTTCTTCATGTATAAAATGGACAGGGTAATACTATTTATTTCATAGGACTGTTGTAAACCGCAAGTTAATTTATGTAAGTTATAATACATATACTAATTAATGTAGAAAGCAATGCAAAAAGTAAGCTTTCCAATGTAGTTGATATTTTCCAGATTATCTAAATAGAAAACAATGCAGAAAAGTAATTACAGGAATAATTCCTTCCAAGATTACTATATCTTAATAAATCTTTGGCTTTCCTTCCAAGATCACTATATCATAACAAATTTTGACTTGCCTTCCAAGATCACTATATCATAATAAATCTTTGACTTCAGAAAAACAAAGTCTGATTTTTAGAATAAAAGAGCTCTCTTCCTAGAGTAGGGGAGATGGCTCAGTGGTTAAGAACAATTGTAAGAGATTCAGAGATCCACGGCTGGGCGCCAGGTTGAGTTCCAGGAGTCTAATCAATGAGAGAGAGGAGGGATTGTATAATCAAGGGACTTCAAGATCATGATGGGAAAACTTACAGAGACAGCCAGCCAAACTAGTGGAAACCCATGAACTGTGGACCAATTGCTGTGGAGCCCCCATGGGACTGGACTAGGTCCTCTTGATATGCAAGACAGCTGTTTAGCTTGAACTGTTTGAGAGACCCTCAGGCAAGGGGATCGGGATCCATCCCTAGTGCATGAGCCAGCTTTCTGGAGCCCAGTGCTTGAGATGTGACACCTTGTGCAGCCTTGGTGCAAGGGGGGAGGGGCTTGGACCTACCTCACGTGAATGTACCAGGCTCTGCTGACTCCCCAAGGGAGACCCTGACTTGGGTGGTGGGTTGGGGGGGAGGCTGAGGGGTGGGAAGAGGGAGGAGGGGGGATTCTGTGGTTGGTATGTAAAATGAACAGAAAATTTCTTAATAATAATAACAAAAAAGAACACTTGCATGCAGTGCCCCCAGGGAGGCAAAAAAGGGTGATGGATTTCCAGGAACTCAAGTTACAGATGCCTGTGAGATGCCATATGGATACTAGGAATCAAACCTGGGTCCTCTGTAAGACCAACAAGTACACTACTTCTCTGAGGTCAAAGATTTATTATGACATAGTGATCTTGGAAGGACACTTTGGTCAGGGGCAAGAGAGATTTCACCTTTCATCCTATCCCTGATAACAACTGTGATTATTCCCTCCAGGCCACTTGAATACAAGGCAGGCTAGAGCTAGACTAGTCAGCACCACAAGATCATTCCTAGTTGAATTCCACTATGTGAACTGCAGAGAAAGGGATCAGTCCTCCTGGGAACTGGGATTCCATAAAACATCTGATTGCTTAGAGGATGAAGAAAACTTAGAGAGAATGGAATGACAGCATGGAAAAGACAGTGAGCCCATTGGCAAGGCTAGAGTGAATGAGAGCCAATAGCCCAAGAGATCTCTTGAGAATGACAATGCAGTGGCCATAGTCTACATTAACTATTTCTAAGTGCTACACATTAGCAAACACACAAAAAAGATGCTATACTAAATAAAGACTTGAAGTTCAAGACAGCAGATTGATCCAGTTCTATGGGGGCTCCAAAGTCATTGGTTCACAGTTCATGCGTTTTCACTAGTTTGGCTATTTGTCCCTGTGCTTTTTTCAATCATGGTCTCACTCATACAATCCCTCCTTTCTCTCATTGATTAGACTCCCGGAGCTCCACCTGGGGCCTGGCCGTGGATCTCTGCATCTGCTTCCATTAGTCATTGGATGAGAGTTCTACCACGACAGTTAGGGTGTTCGGCCATCCGGATCACCAGTGAGACAGTTGATTAGACTGAACTGTTTGGGAGGCCCCTAGGCAGTGGAGCTGGGACCTGTCCTTAGTGCATGAGCTGACTTTTTGGAGCCTGGGGCCTATGCTGGGACACTTTGCTTAGCCTTGGTGTAGGGAGGAGGGGACTGGACCTGCCTCGGCTGAGTCTACCTGGCTGGACTTACTCCCTATGGGAGACCTTGCCTTGGAGGAGGTGGGAATAGGAAGTGGATTTGGGGGGAGGGCTGGGGGTGGGAGGAGGGAGGACAGGGGAATCCATGGCTGATATGTGAAATTAAGTTAATTATAAAATAAAAATATTAAAAAAAGAAAAGCTATATACATACATATATATATATATATATACATATATATACAGCAGATTGAACACATTTTTGCCTTCTTTATTCTCTAAAGTTCATAAAAAATCAGTGTGTGTGTGTATACTTTATGTATATATATTTAAAGATGATGAAAATGGCAACAAGAACAAAAGGAAATTATGAGGATGGTGGCCCAAGAAAAAAGTGTTGGAACGTGCTTCTCCAAACTCACACAGGTAGAATTGCACTCACATACTATGAGGCACTCAGTCTGCAGACAGTTTTAAGGAAACACTAGACTAATACACATAGGTTTGACAAAAGCCTATCCCCAGGGGGTAAGGGAAGTGAAGGTTTAAAAAAAATTGAAGATTTGTGTAGAGAACTGTCTCTTAGCCTTCCTTATCATAGAAAGGGGTCTGATAGCCCAGTACTTGCTACCAGGAAAAGATTTGTCTAAAGAAATTAAGTGAACTGGCAAGGGAGAAACAGAGTGCCTAATAAAACTACCCTAATGATAACGTTAGGCTCTACTTGGTCCAAAATTTGGACTTTCTAAAATTCCTTTTAAAAGAAACCTTCCCATCAGCAAGCTGACCACACACAGAAAGTGCCTATCGGTTTTTCCCAACCTCCTCTAACCCATCCTGGTTCTTAGCTAAAGAGCAGGTGCTTCGGTTACCTGCTACTATATAACAAGTTATCCTCAAACTTACAAGAAACCACAGAAATACACATGAAGAGCTCCTAAGTTAGTTCTGGGAAGTGTGCAGTTAACTCTTAAAACTGATGCTGTAGAAAAGACAAACTCTTGTAGCTATGACTCTCCTGGGAGAAAGATGCTGTGCTCCATTCAGTAGCTCCTCCCATGTGCCCTTGTCTGGACCATCAGAGTAAGTACATTATGTTTTCTGTATTATTTGGCTAAACCATGCCATTATTGATGACTTAGGCCATGCCAATGAGGTTATTCCCAGAGCTTTCCTAGGATCCTATTTGCCCCATTTGTAATGTTTTCCATAATTTCCAGAAAGCTGTTTTGAAAACACACATTTTAATCACTTGCTGTGGTTTGGATGGGGTATAAATGTGTAATGATGGGTAGTACATGTGGCTGTATACAATTACATTCTGTTCTGACTTTACTAACCCCTCCTTTGCTATGTAAGGGTCATGAT
The DNA here is from genome assembly GCF_007827085.1 of Peromyscus californicus insignis. Taxonomy (NCBI): domain Eukaryota; kingdom Metazoa; phylum Chordata; class Mammalia; order Rodentia; family Cricetidae; genus Peromyscus; species Peromyscus californicus. The sequence continues at coordinate 96,337,915 of NW_026294562.1, forward strand.
AGTGCAGAGGCTAGAAGCTTGGTTCCAGTGTGATAAGGCTGAGGTGGTGGGCTTGTAAGAGATGGGACCTAGTACAAGGGAAGAATGCTGATCTCACAGACAGATTATTTGATAGAGGCCATCCAGTATTTGGCCCTTCTGAATGTGGCTGATTCTCCCTCTGTTTCTCTGTCATGTTTGATGCAGCAAGGGGCACACCAGTGAGAAACCAATCAGATGGGGCTGATCTTGGGATACTTCAGCCTCCAAAACTGTGAGCTAAATGGGCTTTTCTTTATAAAATATACTATCAAGTATTCTGTCATGGCAACAGCAAACAGATATCACTTAAAATATTACAGTGGCTTCCTATTGCTCTTCTAATAAAGGTAAGTTCCCATATCTAGCATGCCAACAAACTTCATTTCTCCCACCATCTGATACCTCTATTTGTTTTAATTTCTTAACCCTGATGCTGTAGAAAAGCTGCACTCTTGTCAGCTCTCACTCTTCCAGAAGAAAGAAGCTTTCCTGGGGAAAGAACCTGCTCTTGCTTGGCCTGTGATGTTAATGTTCCTAATTTTAGCAAGTGTTTCATAGGGAGAATAGTAAGATTCTCTTCTGGGAGAACTATACACTGAATTTTAAGCTCTTTTTAATGGTTTCTAGAGAGGAAGTCAGAATAATCCCTGACCAAGACTGAACCAAACTACACCAGATGTGTTAACTCATGTCAAAATATGATCATCTTTAAAAGGTTGTTAGTAAAAGCAATCTAGAAAAGAGAAAGGCACATATTTATAGTTTTTAAGAAAAAACATTTCTACAGTTACAGTAAAGGATGTCTTGACTCAGTGCAATGACCACCAAGCCAGAAGTATAACCTATAGGGGATATGCACTTAGCTGTTTCCAGGGCTCAGTAACACCAGACAACTTCCAGCTAACTTCTTTCCTAATTAGACTCGCTAAACAGCTTCTTTTTGGTAAGGTGTTCCATTTTCATTTGCTAACAACAACAACAACAAAAAAATCAATTAAGCCAACCAAATGATTAGCTTTCTTATTTGAAAGTATTTAAGCAAATTGGTATTCTAAGGTTGGTCACTGGCCTTCCAAGACCTTACTGGACATGAGTTCATTATGAGAATCATATTTAGCTATAATCATGCAGACCGTCAGGTCCATCATAAATTTGATGATGGAGAGCTACCTCAAGAATCATTCTAGATGTCAATTAACTTCCCAAAGGGATATGTCAGAATGATCTTAAAGTATATATTTCATTAAAATGGAAACAATAATACAAGAGAAGCCTGGACTTCTCCCACCAGGTACTTACAAGTTGTTCTCTTCCTACCTTTTTCAGAGGACAGAGGAAAGGAGCAGTGGACTCAAAGAGGAATAGAATCACCTAATTGGACAATGGGGGGAAGTTAACCAAATCAACCAACAAACAGCACCTCAAAGACCTATGAGACCATAACTAAAGAACATGTGTCTCACTGCGGTTACAGAGAAAGAGGAGAAACTGGGAGGGACTGAAAAAGTACTCAAGAAGCAGTGGGTGAAATATTCTGAAACTGGGAAAGAGAAATTAATCATCAGAATCAGGAAGTTAAGTACCCAAAAAGATAAATTCAGAGAAATCTACCCCAAACTTAAAGTTCTGAATACTAAAGATACTGGAAATAGCCAGAGGGAATGATGCCTTCCTAAAGAAAGAACCAATTGAAATGACAGTGGATTTTCACTCAGAGACCACAAGGTCAGAGCAGTTCACTAAATACTTTCCATGTGCCCAAAAGGTCAGCCTAGAGCTATGTTCCCTGTCAAGGTTTCCTGTAGGGAGGCAGGAGAAATCAACATTCTCAGATACAGAAAAACAGACTGTTGCTAACAGACCTACCTAAAATAAAAGCTAAAGTTTTGTAGACAAAAATAAAATGATACCAAAGAATCTTGAGTGATAAGGAAGAAGCCAGGTAAGCAAAATATCAGTCACCAGGTACTTTCCCCTCACACATTTTCTGCATTGTTTGAAAATTGAAGCAAAAAGCATACTATTGCCTGAAATATGGTTGTAAGCATAATCAGATGAAATGTTTAAGACAATTACAATATAGAGAGTGGGAAAGGGATATAAGAGAAAGTGTACTTTATTCAAACCAGCAGTAAAATCTCAGTAGAAAGTTTCAGGGAAGCACAGCTAAGGAAATATGTCTTCGATTTCTAGCATGACTGACAGAAAAAAATCAATGAATTGGACTTGATGTCATTGGGATGGCAAGCTACAGAATAGGAGAGAGGTTTTGCAAGTGGTATCTCTTTCAAAGTCCTAACATCCAACATACCTAAGTCAGTCAGGTGTGGTGGCTCATGCCGATGACCCCAGTACCTGGAAGGCTATGGGAGGAGGATGACTGAGAACTAAAGTCCACTATGGTCTGTGCAAAGAGCTTCGGGCCAGTACCTGCTATATCACCCAGGAATTCCACTCTTAAGCATTTATCCCACAAAAATGAAAACTTGTGTTCACATGAACACATCAATCAATGAGTGAGGGTTATTGAGATGGTTCAGGGGGCAAAGGTTTTGCAGCCAAGTCTAATAAACTGAATTCAATCCTTGAGGACCACATGATGAAAGGAGAGAACTGATTCCCACAAGGTGTTCTCTGACTTTTGCCACACCAACACTATGTCATGTGCATGTACACATGAATGCACATGTACACACACGCGCGCGCACACACACACATACACACACACACACACACACACACACACACACACACACACACACACACGTAACAAATTGAAACTATCCTAGTTGGCTTTCTATTTCTGTGATAAGCACTCTAACCAGAACAACTTGGGGAGGAAAGGGTTTATTTTATAATGTCCATCATGGTGTGAAACAGGGCAGGAAGTCAAGGTGAGAACCTGGAGACAGGAACTAAAGCAGAGGCCATGAAATAACACTCCTTACTGGCTTGTTCTCTATGGCTTGCTCAGCCAGGTTTCTTATACAACCCAAGACCACCTGTCCTTGGGGCTGGGCCTTCCCACAACAATTATTAGTCAAGAAAATAGCTCCACAAACTTCCCTATAGGCCAATCTGATGGCAATAGTTTCTTAACTGATGTTCCTAATTCTTAGATGACTCTAACTTATGTCAAGTTGCCAACAATAAAATAAAAACACCACAGCACAAGAGGAATAAATGGATGAACAGTTCAAATGTGGTATATCCACACTTTGAAATGCTATTTAGCAATAAAATATAAGAAACCATTGAACTATGCAACAAAACCTGGATTAACCTCCAAAGAATTGTGTCCAGCTAAAAGAAAAGGAAAAAAAATAAATAAAAGCCAGCCCTCAAAGCATACATATTATGTGTTTGATTTCAACTATGTGGAATCCTTTGTGATTGTTGTTTTGATTTTTCAAAGCTAGACTCAACCTAGGGACTCATATGTTTGCTATTCTACAACATTACAACATTCTCTAAAATACCAAACTACAAAGAGAACAAATTAATGCTTCCAGAAGCTGAAGACAGGGTTCTCTAAACTGACTCTAGCAAACAGTGCTTTAAATGGGGCAATTTCTCTATTATTCTGCAGGTATGTTTACAATTATGATAAAAAGAAAACAAAAAATACAAGAATATTACCCATCAAAGATGAATGGAATTTCTTACAAATTTTATCAATTGTTTCTTTATGTTTCCTATTAAAATAAAAATAATTAATAGTTACTGAACACATGATGAGCATTTTAATACTTCCTCACTTGATGTTCACAGAACACCCTGAGGCAAACAGCATCATCCCATTTGTACTTGTATCCAGGGCTTAGAGAAGCTATGCAGCTTATCTAAGATCACACAGTTGGTTATCAAATGACAAAAGATTCACATGACATTCCTGGTTCTGAAACTAGTGGTCCTGATGTCACAGTATCCTTTGAAGGTAATGTGTTGAACATCACATGGGCAAGATTTTACTTTGGAGTAAGAGCTAGGAACCTGAGATTTTAATTGTTTTCCTTTCATGTAGTTTCTTTTTCTTTTTCTTTTTTTTAAACATCCTTCCTATACTGCTCACATGCTTGAGTGCAGATCCGTTTCTTGTATTCCAGAAGCATCACAGCCAAGTTGAGCCTTTTTGGCTTCACCAGCTGACCTGATAAAATTCAATGCTTCCTAAAGTTTCTAAATAGTTCATAGAAACACTGGCAGCCCCTGCCTGCAGTACCCAGGCATGTTCTATTCTTCTGACTCTCAAGAAAAAATATCTGCCCCTCCCCCACTTCCATCCTCCTTGCTGCCTGGGGTTTCTGGGCAGTGAAGGCAGAGGGGTTCAAGTTCCATGAGCAAGGAACACATTCATTTTAAAATCCTCACATGGTGTGACTCCTTAGCCTGCCTTACCAAACATCTCACATTTTCAAGGCTTGGGGTTCTGCATGGATATAGAGGGTTTTATCCTTAAACACTGGAAGTACCACAGATATTCCAGTAAAGAAAAAGTTATACAAATCAGCACTTATTCACTTGGAATCTTCCTCTCAGTCTTTTTAAAAGTTTTGACTGTACCTTAACTTAGTTATTTTCTAGGCACAGGCTAACTGAATTCAATGCGCTAAGTGACTTAATCTCACCCAGTCACAAAGTGAGCATTTTTATCATTTCCATCTTCTATAAGAAACAGACATGTAGAGTTAAGCCATCTGCCAGCTTTAAGCTACACATGGTATGAATTTCGATCTAAACTAGTTTTGACTCAAGAGCCAAAAAGCTTAACCATCATACTTCACTACTACTTCTTCATTTAATTACAATACCTATTTTATAAACTTATTTCCATATGCTTTAGGGAACATTAGAAAATAGCTGGTCAGAAAATAAAAGTAAAAAAATGCCTGAGAAATAGTGGCTTAAATTTTTTATACAATAATTTGGAAATTACAGAAAAGATGCAAAAAAAAAAAAAAAAAAAAGTAAAAAGAACTCTACTCTGCCTCCAGCCACGTTCCCTACTGGTTAGCTTGATGGTTACTGTCTCTCCTGTGCTTTCTTTCCTCTATCTACACATAAACATGTGCACATACACTTAACTTACACATTTTTTTTTCTCAAAACAATCTAGAAAAAGTTACAGGCTTGAGAATCCATTACTCTTACTTCCTAAGTAAAAGGACACTCTCCTTATAGGAACTCAAAATTGGTAAAATTTATACTGAAACTACACAATTTATAAATCCCTTTCAAAGTTGTAAAAGGTCCCAATAACATACTTTAAAGCAAAGCAGAATATACTGCATTCTGCTACATGGTACATCTGAGAGCAAGGGATACATTTCACTGACATTAAAATTTCTTCAGTCTGAAACAGTTCCTCAGTCTGTTCCTGATGTTCAAAAATTTTAAGAGCTGGAACTACTTATTTTGCAGAGTTCACAATTTGAGTTTACTTGTGTTTCCCCAATATTAGACCCTGTTACTTTGGCAAGAATAACATGAAATTATGTTCTTGTCTTCTTGGAATACCAAAAATATAATGTTGGTGTTGGCAAGATGACCCAGTGCATAAAGACACTTTCCACTAAGCCTGACAATCGGAGTTCAATCCCTAGAATCCAAAACTGACTCCTACAGGTTGTCCTCTTGTGTGTGTGTGTGTGTGTGTGTGTGTGTGTGTGTGAGAGAGAGAGAGAGAGAGAGAGAGAGAGAGAGAGAGAGAGAGAGAGAAAAGAGAAAGAGAAAGAGAAATATTTTTAAAAATTAAAAAAGAATACAATGTTGATGTGTACTGTTCTTACTTATGTTAATTTTCATCACTAAACTGGTAAATACCAAACTTTTCATTATTAGTTTACATAGTCCTCAATTTATAATCAATAACTATTTTATAGACAGCATGTGAAATTATGTAAATATTTTGTTCCACAAACTTTGCCTACTTTATTTTTATGAAATGATGCCTGATATCTAACTTTCTATAATTCCTTCCATTTTATTGGTTAGTATTATTATATTAGAGCAGTGTTTCAGATATCCCACATATTAGATATTTATATTATGATTCATAGCAGTAGCACAATTATTATTTTTATGTATTAATGTATTAAGTATTAATGAAATAATTTTATGGTTGTGGGTCACCACAACATGGGGAACTGTATTAAAGGGCTGCAGCATTAGGAAGGCTGAGAACACTGTATTCAAGGGAGCTTATCCTGTATTTTTTATTTATGTATCTCACTATTGACCATTAGCCCTCATTTTAATCAATGGGTTGTCATCCATTACTGTCATTGAAATCGAGGGTCAAGTTGTCCCTCAAACTAGCTACTGTCACTTCTTAACCAAATCCATAATTTAAAAAAATCACTTCCTTGCTTTATGGTAACCATGATTTTCTGGTTTACCTTGTACTTTTCTTACCATTGCCTGGAATCAAACTTTTGTTTTGCTAAGAAGTTTGTATGTGTGAGGGTGTGAGGGGATATGGGTGCATGCTTGTGTTTATAGGAAGCCAGAAGTCAATGTCAGATGTGCTTGTTAATTTTCTGCCACTTTGTTTTCTGAGACAGGGTCTCTCAAATCATAGTTGGCTAGTCTAGCCAGCTATCAAGCACCCATGATCCTGTATCCACCTTCATAGCACTGGGATTACAGATGCACACTGCTACACATGGCTTTTATTTGTATTGGCTCTGGGGATCTGAATTCAGGTCTTCATGCTTGGAGAGCAAGCACTTCATATATGTTGTCAAGTCACAGGCTACTCCGTTTCTCTTAATGGAGAAAAATATTGGTTTCTCAATAGATCCTGGGTACTCATTACAACCATTGCTACTAGGGTTCTGTGGCTTTTAGGTTCTCTCATAACAGAACTAGGAAATATAGAAACAATGTATAGAAGTACTTCTGTCCATCCACCCATATAGATACAGAAGGTCATGTCCATCTTTCCTTACTCCATGGTGTGTGTGTGTGTGTGTGTGTGTGTGTGTGTGTGTGTGTGTGTGTGTGTGTGTTAAACCTCTGAGTTCATCATAACTGACTAATTCCAGTTTAACACCACTCTATTCACACTGAACTCCATCTTCTCAGTATTCAAGACCCTTCTTTGACAGTGAGAAACTTGGTTCTCATTACACTTGATATATTTCTTGTGTACACAGGCACAAACATGCAGTGTGGACACACTCGAACACACACACAAACATACCCAAAGTGGGTGGGGGGAAGGAGGGAGGAAGAGGAAGAGGGACATTATCAGACCACCAAAGAGTATCAGGTGAATGAGAGAATGATGACAAATTTAATTCTTGTGAGAACATTGTGTCAGGGCTGTGCATTGTTCTTTGGAGACACACCAGGCTTTACATGTCTAAGACAGGATTCAAGACAGGACACTTTCTTTGTTGCTTTTTTTTCATTATGAAATCTTTGGGTATTTTTAGAATGATGTAGAAAGAAAGTGTCAATTCTTTCATATTCTCTTACATTTTTTTTTCTGGAGTAATAAGACAGAATAAGGTCAGGAGCAAATATTTTATAATAGGTTATAAGCTTTTAAGGAATAATTAGAGTGAATCATGGACTCCCATACTTTGAAATCCAGCCTTACCAAGAAGTTAGAGGGTCATGAAATATGTGCTATTGGTTACTGAGACAGGATCTCATGACTCTCTCGCTGGTCTCCAACTCTATATAGCCAAAGATGACCTTGACTTTCTGATTTTCCTTTCTCTACTTCCTGAGTGCTGGGATTACAGGCTTGTACCACCATATCCTGGCTTATGGAGGTGCTGGCGATCAAACCCAGGGAATCTACTAATTGAGCTACACCCTCAGCTCAAAATTTAAGATTTTAATGGCAAAAGAGAACAGAAGAATTTGCTTGGAAATCTTTGCTGTTTATTCCCTATGGGAAATTTTATTTCTTTAATGAAACTGTAAGTAACTGAAGTTCAATTTTTTTCCATTCAAAACTAGTTGATACATACTGTAAAGTTCTTATTTGTTTACATAAAATATACTTAGCAGCAGCAAAAGCATAATGCCTAAGGTAGAGTGAGAACAGCAAGATACATCTGATGTAGGCTCTGCTCTTATATGTACTCACTATGCTGAAAACTACTAGAGTGTACTATTGAATTCCAAAACAGTACAGTAGTTAAAATTTACTAGCTCTGGGTTCAAAGTGACTTGAGTCAAATCAGCTCTACACTTTTGAAACCATTGACTTCCAATACTGAGTATGTTTGTTTTCTTGTCAACTAAGTTTTAGAAAAAAAATAGTACACACTGTAAATTTAAAGTAGTTCATAGACTTTTGCAATGTTACATATAGAGGTTGGAAGAGGTCCATTCCCATAGTCATTAGTTTAACCAGAATTTATTATTCCTATTTGGTGATAATAAAAACAATATTTTATGAAGATTTAATAACTTCTAAAAGAATTCATAAATAAAACCAAGGATGCAGCTGAACATTTATTCAATTTTCACATTAACAACAGTGTCATAGAATTTTCTGGGGTTGTCACTTTTCAGACATTCTGTCCCATTGACACTGTCCCAATTTTGAGTCTATAAAATATAATCTCCACAATCCTCACTGCCTCTTATGAATAACTGGGATTTTTAAAACTCACACTCCAGAAAGTGATTAGAGGAGGAAAATTTTGGGAAAAAACTCAATGCCTCCCTCTTCTGGGGACAGTGATGAGATTTTCAAAGGCCATATGACTACCTTCTCTTCAGTCCACAGATCTGTCTTACACCATTGATGTCACTTGGTATGGCTTAAGGGGAACCAAACTGCACCAAACTTCTTCCCTAGAAGAGTCAGTGAACCAATACTCCTGGAAACTGTAACTGGATTTCAGAAATTACTCCCCTAGTGTGACTTCACTTAAATGAGCCTTCCTATTGCAAAGCTGAGCTCTGTTGGAGTAAAGTGCTAGATGAGAGTAAGGTTAGGACAATGGCATTATTGAGTATAAGAATCAAAATTACAGATGTGTGGATGATAAGAGGAAATGAGTACAGAACACAGTGAGGGTGAAAGAGACACCAGTAGAGAAATACAGAGGCAGAGATTAAGGAGAACATACACAGGCAGCTGTGGTGCATACATATCAATAGATGAGTGAGAGCTTGCACATGGCTATATGACTGCCACTCACTTACTGCAGGGTTAAGCCACAGGGCATCACCTGGAACTTAGAAATGCAGCAACTTGGACTCAACCCATAATTAAAATCTGCATTATATCAGGACCTGAGTGATTTGAATATGCATTAAACTGAGAAGGGATTATAACCATATACAAAGTGATGAGAACACGTGGTTGGGTGGTGGAAGGGGGCTGTCTAGTAGATTAGATAGAGATGTGAATGCATAGTCAAAAAAGCCAGGAGAGTGTATCTACAGAGTAGCCAGGGGATAACTGAGCTGATTGTGAGTTTCATATTAGTCTCCATTCAGGCTCAGTGGTATGAGACAAAAGAGTTTCTTTAAAAAATGAGGTTGTGATAGATTACTACAAAATTCTAATATTATTGTATATTTGTTTTAACTTTAAGCTTTTGGCACTAAATGTATATTTTTCTTCCCTTGGTGCTGTTTAATTCATCTAGGAAAAATACAGGAAGGTATCCAGAAATACCCTAGGGTAAGAAGCCAATCCAAATAGGTTGGCATCTGAATATCCTTGGTTTTCTTCCATATTCTTCAGTAGTTTTCTCATCGACCCCTTTACAAGCTCCACTGTTTCGGAGCATCTTTTGGATATTTTTGTTCCAAGGCTGTCCTTGAGCACAACTGTATTACTTAAAAATAAACTTCTATTATTAAAATTCAGAGAAAGCAAGAACTTAATTGTTTCTAAGTCAAGAAAGTGGTTCCATCCAGGAAGAGAGTTGCTGCATTGGGAGAGGTAATTCAGACCTTCTGGACTTGCTTTGTCTAGTGATTACACATGCATCCATATAATACTTTTAATTATTAGGTGTGATACTGCTGCTGAATGCATAACTGTTTTTTAACTAAAAATAAGAGATATCTAAATGCAGATGATATTTGAGGAAGAAAGAGATAGAGTACTTAGCCTTCCAACTTTACCTGTCACAATAAATACAAAAACCTAGCTTTGTGCACTAACACAGTACTTCCTGTTTTGGCTGCTTGTAATATTAACTGAGCAATCTCCATAGCCTGAGTCATCAGAAATGATTAGAAAAAGACTATACCTGTCTTGAACAGAACACAAGATGAGTGCTTGCTGCAATAGTCCTGGATTAACCTAGACAGGACACTGCTCTACTAATGTCTTAAATTTAGTTACTATTCTGCTTGGCTAACAATTGTGCCCTTGTAGATCAGGGGCTGGTTATCTTCATCTTGCCTACGTATCACTGCAGATTTATGAGCATGGATGTTTATAAAATGAACATCCATAAAATGCGATGTATTTTAGCAAAGCATTCCCCTCCCGCAAGGCTCATGAATCTAGCTTTGTTGCTAATCCTTCCCAAAACAAATGAAGTATAGGTATTTAATCCAAATATATTAGTTACATGTTTACCCCGATGAAAATAATAAAGATGAATACAGCCGTATTATCACTGAGGCTATAAAATCCATTTGGTAAAAACTAATTTTCTGCTGAGCAGTGACGGCGCATGCCTTTAATCCCACCCCTCAGGAGGCAGAGGCAGACGGATCTCTGTGAGTTCGAGGTCAGCCTGGTCTACAGAGTGTATTCCAGGACAGGCTCCAAAGCTACACAAAGAAACCCTGTCTCAAGAAAAAAAAAATGAAAAAAGAAAATAACTAATCTTCTTAGTTTTCAATTTCAGTATATCAAAATGTTCATAAAATATTTATTTATATATTTTGTTTTTCTAGGCAGGGTTTCTCTATGTAGCCCTGGCTGTCCTGGAACTTTCTTTGTAGACCAGGCTGGCCTCAAATTCATAGATCCACCTGCCTCTTTTTCAATTTTCCATTATGATGCATTTTTAGAGTTTTATATAAAAATATTGTATTGCACATAAAAGAGGAAACACACAAGTTTATCAAACTCCTAATTCACTTTTGCATTCTCTTTAGGCTCATTTCTAGTTTTCAATTTTTCTATGACAAAGCAAAGCCTTGTTCCTGTTGCCAGTGTAAAGTGTTTTCACTTGTAGTCTTACATGCAAGCTGAAGTGCAATTTTGTTGTGTTGTTTCTCACTGGGATGAGAAATACTAAAATGGAGACCAAATTAGTCTTGGCTGCACTCCTGCCTTTTGAAGAATGGTCAGGCTGTATAAGGAGCTAATGTTCACTAAACGAGTGGAGAGTGGCTTAAGATAATGCTAAACACACATTTGGCCTCCTGTCCAAAGGCCCCTGGCCTCTGCTCTTTAGTAGGCTGGACATTTTCTTAGAAACCAATGAGCATCTGAGAAGTAGAATTGTATTCCTAAATTACCTAGACAGCTAGAATGATTACTATCTCAAGAATAATGCCCACAGATTGATTGATGGCTACAATGAGTCTCTTTTCTCTCTCTCTCCGTCTCCCTGTGTGTGTGTGTGTGTGTGTGTGTGTGTGTGTGTGTGTGTGTGTGTGTATGTTATGTGTGAGTACACAAGCACTCTTGTGTGGTGAATGCATGTGCATGAGGTATTAAGAGCTCAAATCTATGCATGCTAGGCAAGCAATTTACTAAATGAGTTACTTTCCCAGGCCGAAAACCACACACTACATGTGGCCTCAATATTGAGATAAAGCACAAAAACAAGACTGTTGTAATGATTGAATTTTCTGGCAGAAATTCAAGATTGGAGGCAAAACTGTTTTATATGTAAATGTTACTGAAAAATATGACAGTAGATAATATGAGAGTAGATGGTGTCTTCATGCAATGGGGAAATTACGATATATCTTATACAGATTGGAGTCAATAGGTTGATGCCTATGAAGTAGTTTGAAAATTCAAATATCAGCATGATAGACTTAAGGAACAGTAAGAGAAGTTTCAATTTACATTCAGACAAATGACACCAAAAAGCAGTCATCATAAAGGCTGTGTTCCCCACATCGTAACAAATATGAACTTGACTCTGGATTTGATAATAAAAATTCACTATGTTCTTTGTTTATTCATTTGAGACGTGTCTCAGGTATCCCAGAGGCTAGCCTCAAGCTTATTATGTAGTGGAGTGCTGGGATTACTGGCATGTGTCAGCAAACTGGATTTGTACAGTGCAGGCAATAGAACCCCAGGCTTTGTGCGTGGGAGGCAAGCACTCTACAAATTGAGCTATAGCCCTAGCCAAAAAACACTGTAGTTTTAAACACATCAGCTCCAATTCAAGATTTATTGTGAGATATCTTAGTCTAAGATGCTGCCATGATGACAAGATAGAAACCATGAAGAAGTTGTTCACGATAAACAATCAAAAAGAGGCTAGGGCCTGTGATGCAGCTCAACAGGTAAACATACTTATCATACAAATTTGACAACCTGCTTGACTTTGGATCCTTGGAACCCATATAAAAAGCCAGACGGAGAGCCTGGTGACTAAAACCCAGCATACCTACAGTTGATAGGGGTGGAGACAGGAAAATGCCATAGAAATGCCATAGGCCAGCTAGCTTAGAGTACACATGCAGCTTCAAACAAGAGACCCTTTCTCAAAAAGAAGGTGAACACTGACAGCTGAGGTTGTCCTCTGACTTCCAAATGCATGGGAGAGCATGGCATAAACATACCCTCACATACAAAGATTTACATACATGCATACATGCAAAAACAATTTAAAAATAACAGACTAGACCCAGCTAAGGATGTCATCACTGATACTCAATGTCTTCTTACTCCACCTATTACTGTTTCCATGACGTGCGAATTACCAACACCTTTTGGAAACCAAGTATTGTGTGGGTCAGATATTTGTTAAATTAATCTACTTATTAATATTAAATGTATTTCTGTCTGTTCAATATTTTTCTGTAATTCTAAATATCAATGCTATTACTTTGGAAGAAGATACTTCCTACTTAGAGTGAGGAACTGAGTTATGGGCATGGATATAAAATAGAGAGCTGGGGGCTGATGATATGACTGCTCTAGCACAGGTGGCTTCTGGTGGAATAGCCAAGCAAAACTCCAGGCTCTAGAGACCAATTAATCAGATTAAAATCATTAGTTTACTAAATTAAGAGTGTTTCAGCCCTGAGAAAATTATTCACTTCTTTGGCCCTAAATCTTATATGTAATGTAGGTATAAAAATGACACCTATTTCAGAGTCATTGTGAAGACTAAACTAGGTATTTCCTCATTGCCTGCTCCAATTGTCATCAGAGAAGTTTCATCCAGTAACTGATGGAAACAGATGCAGAGACCCACAGCCAAACAATAGGTCAAGCTCAGGTAATCCTGCTGAAGAGAAGGGGGAAGGATTGTATGAGCCAGAGGGGTCAAGGTCATCACAAAAAAACCCACAGAATCAACTAACCTGGCCTCAAAGGATCTCAGAGTCTGAACTCACAACCAGGGAGCCTGCATGGGACAACCAAGGCCCTCTCTATATATGTGACAGTTGTATAGCTTGGTCTACTTGTGGGATTCCTAACAGTGGGAGCAGGGGCTGTCCCCAAAGCTTTAGTTAGCTGCTGGATACCTATTCCTCATACTGGATTGCCTTGCCAGCCTTAACATAAGGGGAGGTGCTTAATCCTACAGCAACTTGATATGCCATATTTTGTTGAAATCCATGGAAAGCCTGTCATTTTCTGAACAGAAATGGAAGAGGAGTGGATTGGGGGGGGGTCGTGGAGGGGACAGATAGGAGGTGGAAGGAGGGAATGGGATGAGAGGAGGGAGGGGAAACTATAGCCAGGATGTAAAATAAATAAATTGAATTAATAAAAATAGGATATCCACAGTGAGTTTAATGAACTCAATTTTAATGAAAAGTTTTAATCTTTTATAAACAAATATGTCACTATATAACTGTTTCCTTTCCCTTGGATTATAAAAAAATCTTCTCAAACTTGATTATATAAAATTATACCTATATCTTCTCAACTTTGTTTTTTTTTACATTTAAGAAAATACAGATTTTTCAAGATGAAATAATTTTATGAATGAATACATGGTGGTTAACATAAAAATGTGAATGTTTTAATGTGACTAAACTTGGTCTTGAAGGATTTAAAAAAACAAAAGGACACAAGTACTGGGCAAGGAAGAGGAAAGTGTTGGGGTACTGGGCTAAATGCAATCAAAATACGTTGTATGAAACTCTCAAAGAATGAATTTTCAAAAGTTAATAATTATGGTAGTAAATTTTGTCACACAAAAAGAAAAAAAATCTGTAGGGGTTATTAAGATGGCTCAGAAGGTAAAGGAACTTGCTGTCAAGCGTGATGACCTAAGTTTAATGCCCAGTACTAATATGATGGAAGAATATTGACTTCACAAGCTGTCTTCTGACTTCTGTAGGCATGTCACAGCATGTACATATGTTCACACTGAATAAATGTAATTTTTTAAAAAAGTTCTTAAATCTGTAAGAGATTCCTAACTAAAGTAAAGCTTCAAACAATGACGTTTACATGTGCTTTACTATTACATACTACTTTTTTCAAAGTAGTTAGTCAGTTTAATTAGCATAAATTCCCCACGTTTTCCTATCAATTTTAATATTTATATATACTTGGATATATTTCTGTTTTCCAAGTGACACAGTGCTCACCTCAGGTGAGTTGAAGGTTCCCACTTGCCTCTATTTCATCTCATTAAAATCTAGAAGGAAGGTATCTGCACCATCCCAGGCATATGCCTCAGGCCCCGTTTCCAGAACTATGGTGCAGGTGCATGGAAGGAATTGTTAAGCTTTTGGTGACATCTAGTGAACTATTCTTGAAGGGCAACCTTTGTTCAATGTCAGGAAGCACACCAACTACTCAGCTTCTTCAGCCTGTAGGGCAATTTCAAACAGAAAATCTAGCCCTTACTGCATACAAGATAGCTCTCTACCTCCAATATTCCTCTGGTCCATAATTCAGGGGCCAGCGATAAAACAGTTAGGTGCAGCTGAGGCTGCCATACCTACCTTCTGCCACTGAGTGCTGGGAATACACGTATGTGCTACTGTGCCTGGCTCCATTCCGTTTTTCTCACTGGCCCTCATTTGTTGATTTATATTTTGGCATTCCTCTTTTCTGCTTTCCTGGTAATCAACCTCAATGTATGTCATTAAATTAATTACTTTTAGTGATTCACATACATCTCTTTTAGCTTCATCTCTAAGCTCTCAGCAAAATTATTCTCGTGTTCAGAGCTAGAGAAAAGCAGTAAGAAAACTTCCTATGTGCTACATTTAAAATGTATTCTCATTTAATTTTCATAGCTATCTGGCACTCATCTTTACATCTTATTTCAGTTATTACTTCTTTAAGGTAGCACTTTCTGGTGTCCTGTGCCAATCTCTTACTGCTATTACCTCATAGTTAACTACAACATAATTAAATCTGTATGCATTTGTATAATTTAATCAGCCTATAATCCCTTTTGAATCTAAGGATTAAGTTATGGCTACCAGGTTAACTCAGTTGGTAGAGTGCCAGCCCAGCATGCTCAAAGCCCTGTCTCATTGCCTGGCTAAGGATTACTTTCTCCAGAATGACTCCCCAACAGATTGGCCTTCTAGAAGACACGATTTTTGTAAAGTTTAGTAGGAAAATTGTTAGGCCCACTTTTTAAGACAGTTCACAACTCACTCTGTTTTAACCACAGTTGCTCACAGCTCTATTAGTGTGTTCCCAATATTGAATGCTGATAAGAGGGACAAAATTCTAGACTGAGGATGGCACTAGTGAGCAAATGTTGTCTCCACTAAGCAAGTGGCCTCCAGGCAAACCAGGGAAGCTGTACTGCTGCTCCCCTGTACTGCCCCCCTAAAACTTCCCAACAGTCTCTTCAGTTCCATGGGGTCATTGCTCACTGCAGTTCCTCTAGAGTTAAGTTTTGCGCTGGATAATGACATTCCATATGTACACACACACACACACACACACACACACACACACACACACACACACAAAATGACATATATATGACATATATATGTTATATATATATGACATACATATTTATGGTTGGGTCTTTTAAAAATTATTCTTGCAAGGGCTATCCTGGGACAGAGCTTATCTTTAGATTCAGTGTCACTGCATATACAACAGGCAGATTCTAAAAAGAACTTTTTTACCTCCACAGGGAATGCATGTATGTATGCAATACAGCCTGATTCTGCTTGGTAACTTCTACATTCTGCCCCAAGGAGGAAAACATTGAGAGCAGAGTTATTGTCCTTGAAAAAGAATATTTTAAGAAAATGAACAACACATTGCTTTTAAAATAGAAGCTAAAAGGAGGGTGGGTGTGGAAGTCGTATAATTTAAAGAAAAGTTACAGGAGCCCAACTAGTTATAAATGGCTTCAACATTAAGATTACTATTCATTAAGTAATGTTAATTGTGTAAGTTTTTCATTGCTTCCAGAATAAGTCTGGACCTAGCCTGGGTAGGCATGCCTGTGGTGTAAGCACATAGGAGATAGTGACAAGAGGGAAAAGGAATTCAAGGTCTTGCTAGTCTACTAGTGAATTTGAGTTTACTCTAGGATCTAAGACACTGTCTCAAAAGACAAAACTAAGCCCTAAAGGGGAAAACCTGCAACTTCCTAAGATTTGGAATTCAGATATGCAAATTATATGAAATTTTGATAAACTAGCTGTAAGCCCATCCAGGGAAGGAAGGTTCTAGAAACTTAGCCAAATGCATCACCTCTACTTGAGAACAAAGGAAAATCACTGTAAAAATGTTTCATTTTATTGTTTGGTTATACACCATGTATTGTGCAATCCTCTAATTATCATATTAAAATTTCTGTGAAATGTTTTAAACTTGTATGTTAATATATAAACCATAGAAATAATATAGTTTTTTTCTTTTGACTTTTCGAGGCAGGGTTTCTCTGTGTAGCCCTGTCCTGTCCTGGAACTAACTGTAGACCAGGCTGGCCACAAACTGAGATCTGCCTGCCTCCACCTCAGTCTCACAAGGGCTGGGATTAAAAGCATGTGCCACCATCACCCAGCAGTTTTTTTTCTTTTAAATTGGACAAAAAAAAATTTTATACACTATATTCTGATCATGATCCCCACTCCCAATTTCTTCCAGACTCTCTCCAACTCCTCATATATTTTAATTCTTAAAAATTTAGTTTTGAAGCCGGGCGGTGGTGGCGCACGCCTTTAATCCCAGCACTCGGGAGGCAGAGCCAGGCGGATCTCTGTGAGTTCGAGGCCAGCCAGGGTTACCAAGTGAGTTCCAGGAAAAGGTGCAAAGCTACACAGAGAAACCCTGTCTCAAAAAACCAAAAAAAAAAAAAAAAAATTTAGTTTTGAGACAAGGTCTCACTATGTAAAACTAAGGTGGCCTCAACTCATAATCCTCTGCCTCCACCTCAGGTACCATGCTCAGTAAAATCTGTCATTCAGAAAAAAAAGCATAGAGGGTAAGATTGACCTAAAACTTACTCCTTATCCCATCTCCTCCATTTCCTCCTCACACTAAATATCCTTATCTTGTGTTATCACTCTAATAATGCTTTTTGGTTTTTGTATATTTATGTAATTTATAGTTATGCAATTTCCCCCTTCCTCCACATACTTTATACTTACCCATGTTGATCATGTGGATCTTGTCAATTCACCTTTGCTTCTGGGTGGACCTTCATCCTCTGTGGAACCATTCCTGATAAGCTGTTTACACCCTTTAAACGCTCAAGAGGGCTCTAAAACACCAGTTTTGTGCATAACTCCTTGTGTACTTGTACGTTTTCTAGGGTCTTGTCTTGAAATTTCTGGATCATGAGATAGATACACACCTTTCAGCTTTACTAGGCACTGTCAATGTACTTCCAAAGAGTCTGTGTCAACTTCTACACCTACCAGGAAAGTATGAGTCCTTTTGCTCATTTATTCCTTGTCATTTTTTAAAAAGTATTTCCAAAGAATTCTTTTGGAAGTTATTTCAATATAAAAACATGCTTTCAATTTATTTGACATTTCACTGTTAATAGTACCTTTTATCACAAAATATCTTAATAGTGTGGAAATTATATCAACATTTTCCTTGTAGGTTTGTGCTTTTGTCTTTAAGAATTCTTTACCCACCTATGGTGAATGCATTTAATTGTTTCACTTTTCCTCTTCAGAATTGTTTTCAAACCATCTAGAACATATTTCTGTGTATTGTGTGAGTTAAAGAATCTGACTTTATCATTTGTAAATCAACAGTCATTTTTAAAATGTCCATCCTTCCACCATTGAGTTTTAAAGCTACTTCTATCATACAACAGTGCTTGTATCTGTAGGTAGGACTGTTTCTAGGCTCATGATTTTGGTCTACTGGTCTATTTTTGTCTGTTGATAGTAATATACAGCTTAGATTGCTAGAGCTTTGTAAGAAATCTTGATATCTGATTATACTTGATATCTCCTAATACTTTTTCTCAAAACTATTTTGGCTCTTCTTGCTCTTTATTCCATCATGCAAATTTTAGGATTAGCTATATCTTCCATTATCTTAAAAAAAAAGTTCCTTCATAATTTGTTGATAAAATAAAGTTACTGTTTTGTTTTGGGTTTGGCTTACTATTAACATTGCATCACTGATCAACAATGAATGGTGTTATTAAGAAGGGGAGGGGAGCTATGAGAAAAATATGTTGTGACTTCAGTTCAAGTTGTACTGCTTTTTCAAATTAATTTGGCAAGATTGAGAAATTATGGTAAGTTTTCTCAATCATGAGGTAACATGACTTTCCATTTGTTTAGTTCTTCTTTTTTTCTTTAATAAATAACTTTTCCCCATAAAGATTTTAGGTAGTTTTGCTAGAATTCCTGGATTTAAAATTTCTATTTGCTGTGTTTCATCTTCTGGGCCACTAGATGGCGCATCCTTTAATTCATCTACTACATTGTCAAAAAAACCCATGCTCTAGGATTGTGTGTGTTGCATTCAGAACTCAAGACTTTTGTTGTTGTTGTTCAGGTGTCCAGATGTTTCATCGAGCAATATTACACTGAAAGTAAGTTCTATACCTTTTTCTCACATAAGCAAGGGAATTCCACAGGTATTTCTTGACCTAAGTTTAGGGTGAAAAGAGGAGACCTATGTCTCTCCTGAAGTATCTTGAAAGAAGCCTCTCTGGTCTTTCTCTGCCCAAACCCCCCTTTTCAGTGGGGAACAATCAACAAACCCTTTGCTTTTTTCAGAGAGTTGACCCTGCCCCTTCAAAGCATTTGAGATTCTCAGGTGTTGAAATGGAATCTTTCAGGGATTCTCTGACCTTTGTTCCTGAGAAGCTTCACCCCAGGGGGAAGAAGCCCAATTCTCTCCACCTGAACCAGTATCTATCTCAGGAATGGAAGTCATTATGATTCCCAAATCCACCACTGGCACACTTCTTTCGTAATTTGTTAATGGTAAAAATAAATGCTATCAACAGATAATTTTGGGTTGTTTTGTTTTTCAGGTTGTGGTTGGCCAAATTTTAAATTTAGTATTCCATCGCTGTTCCAATCATGTAAATGCTATTTTGGGGAGTGAGGAGATTCTGTAGATCCCCAAAGAAAAGGCGAAATTGGCAAAACAGTCAAAAAAGTTAAAATAAAGGCCAGCATCCATTTGCTTTAGACTCATTGAGCATTGAGCGAATGGCACCTTCTTTACACAGCGTCTGGTCTAAGTGGGTTTGGTTGCTGTTTGGTTGGCTTTTAGTACTTTTAGTACAAACAGAGATTCAGTTTGATAGACACTCTGGAATCCAGTAGCAAACACCAATTCCCCCCAAGGCTTTCTCCCCAAACCCCAGTTTGGTCTGAAGGGGTCGCACGATCCTTTTTCCACTTTAGGTGGGCAAGATTTCTGTGAAAACACCTTAGAACCGCTTGCCTCATTTATCAGGCAAATTTGGAAGGGAAGAAGCCTTTAAGAGAACTACTTTGAACGACAAGGAAGACTACTACTCAGGTTCAAGTCATACTTTTAACACGAGCTTGTTGAAACGTTTAACAATTCCAAAATGAAATTAAACGGGTTTTAACTTTTTTTTTTTTGCCTCTCAAAAGCATAAAAATGCAGAGGAAGTTAACAGGGGTGCAAAAATCTTAAAACGGTAAAAAAAATAAGAAAAACAACTCTTCTTGGCACTAGTCCTTGGGTGAGTTACCAGCAAACTGTTTCTTCTTTTCTTGACTTTGGACGTGAGTCCTGAGCCCCGGCGGCCTCAGTACCTGCTCCGACCTCCCCCTCGCTCCAGGCGGCTTCCCACTCGGCCTCCTCCCCTGGGGGGCGCCCGGCGGCCCGAGCGGCTGTAGGAGTCGCGCGGGGTCGGGCAGCTTCGTTCCACAGACGGTGGCAGCCCGCGCTCCGGCCTGCCCACGCGCTCGCGGCCACTCGAGTAGCGCTCGCTGCGGTAGCTGTCGCGGCCGCCGTAGCCGTCGGGCGAGCAGCCGCGGTACTCTTCGTAGCGGCCTCCGCCGTAAGATGGCGGCGGACCGCGGGCAGGGCCGGCGCCGCGCGGGTCGCCGTAGCCGTCGAAGGGGTCTCGGTAGGAGCCTCCGCTAGGGTGCTCGGCGTAGTCGCGCTCGCGGCCCCCGTAGCCGTCGCGCTCGCAGTAGCCCCTGGAAGGGCATTCGTCGCGCGCGCTCGAGTGGCCGTAGTCGCGGTAGGTGTAGTCGCGCGGCGAGGGCGCGAAGTCGCGCGGGTCCCGGGCGCTCGGGTAGTCGCGGCTCGAGTAGCTCTCCCGGGGCGAGTAGCCCTCGTCGCGCGGGCCCAGGTACGGGTCGCGGCGCGGCGGCGGCAGCTCCCGGCGCGGAGGGCCCCCGTAGCCGTCTCGCCCCCGCGAGCCCGCGGCCCGCCCGCGAATTCCCGCGCCGCTGCGCGCCGGGCCCGACGGCGCGGCTCTTTTTGGCGGAGGCCCGGCCCGGCGAGGCGGTGGCCCGCGCTTCAGCGGCATCGGGGCCCGGGAAGGCCGCAGGTCGAAATCCCCCGTGTAGCCGCCTTCGTCGGCCGACCCGCCCCGGGAGGGAGGGCGCCGCGGGCCGCCGCCGCCGCCGCGGCTCCCGCGCAGGCCCCTCGGGCGGCCGCGGCTGCGGGGAGGCGGGGGGCCCGCGCCGGCTGCTCTCGAACACCGGCTTGGTGGCCTGGGCCACCTTGATGGCCTTACCATCCAGGGACTTGCCATTCATGTCTCGGGAGGCGGCCTTGGCGTCCGCGGGGTTCTCGAAGGTGACGAAGGCGAAGCCTCTGGACTTGGAGGTTTCCCGGTCCTTCATCAGGAGCACCTCGATGATGCGGCCATACTTGCCAAACGCCGCCTCGAGGGCTTTCTCGTCGGTTTCGAGGTTGAGACCTCCGATGAAGAGCTTCCCTGGACGGTCGGCTTCCACCATGTCGGCGGTGGCGAGGGCTGTGGAGACGGAGCGAGACGCGGCGAGGCACGGAACTCCCCTGCTGGTCGAGGCCGCCTCCTACCGGTCGGGTGGCGCTGTGCGCAGGCGGGAGGGCGGAAGGATGGGCCGGGCGGCCCCTCAGCCACGGGCGGCCCCTGGCTGTGATTGGTCGGCAGCTCCGCACCTCAAGCGGGTGTCGCGGGGCTGCGGAAACTGGTTTGTGGCCTCTTCACACCCGCTCAGCTGGCCCCGGCTTCCCGTCTGGGGCTCCCTCCCTGAAGCGCGGCTGAATAAGAAGCCGTTAGGGGAAGGGAAAAATAAAGTTCCATTGCTCTTAATGAGAAGAATTCCAAAGGCATTCCAAGCCTAGTGACCAAAACGATTTTCAAAAGCAAACAAACACAAAACCCTGGGAAATGAAATTAGTAGTCGTTTAAAGATTTAGAACGAAGTTTATATAAAAAGTTTATTAATAAGATGAGAGAGTTCGGCTTCATTTTTTTTTTTTTAATCTTGTTTTTGCTTTTGCCCGCATGGGAAGGATGTGTTGAAATACGTGAAATAACAGTGAGAGGGAGTCATTATATGGATTTACTCCTTTTCTTGTTTTTGACACATTCTGCTATTTGTTTTGCTTACCTTAGGCTGTTTGGTCTCATATGTATATGCTAAAGTAGTTTTCACATTCCTTCCTGCCAGTTTGTAATATACTTTGTAGTAACCATGATTATCTTGTCTATTTTTCTTCCTTATAGAATGATTTGTCTTTATTTTTCCTCAGCAGTGGAAAAAGTTATGCTTCTATTCTTATTCTGTTTTCTCTTAATGTTCTCTAGGTTTATAAATTTGTTTACCAAGTATTAAGTTTATTGCTTAATCTTTCGTGTGTGTACACATATAACCATGACCCACACATCATGATGCCTAACATTCACCTCACTGAAGCCCTCTCACCTCCTGCTCCTGTCAGGATAGTGCCTTCCTGCCTCACAACTAGGGTCACTATTTTTTCATCTATCACAAGTGAGTTTTGCTCATAGCTGATGTAGTGGTTTGAATGAGAATGGACCTATAGAATCATATATGCTTACTCACTAGGGAGTGGAACTGTTTGAGAATGATTAGAAAGTAGCCTTTTGGAAGAAGTGTAGCCTTGTTTGGAACAGTTGTGACACTGGGCACGAGCTTTAAGGTTTCAAAAGAGACATGCCAGGCTGTCTCTCTCATTGTCTGCTGCCTGAGGATCAGAATGTACTGTCACCTAATTCTCCAGCGCCATGCCTGCCTGCCTGCCACCACACTTCTCAACCATGATGATAATGGACTAACTCTCAGAAATTGTAAGCTAGTCCCCCAATTAAATGCTTTCTTCTATAAGCTGCCTTGGTCACAGTGTCTCTTCACAGCTATAGAATGGTAACTAAGCAAATGAGTTTCTGCTAATGATGTAAATGCTGGTGGGAACCTGGATGACTTTAGTGTGAGAGCTGACCACTTAACCAACGCAGTGATAAGAACTGGAGAACTCCTGAGGAGTAGGAAGGGATCAGAGGTTGAGCTACTTCTAGATTTAGGAAAGGAGAGAACCTTGTGTGTCTGGAGCTTTTGTTCTCTTTTGTTCTAAGGCTTCTCTTAGGTAGACTTGTTTGGGTGCCTCAGTAGCCCCAAAGAGGTCATTGTAATTCAGTACTCTTTACTAGAAGTTTAGTGAAAAAGAAAGCCGACTGATTCTATTAGGGGCCAAGGTGGCCAAGGTTATATATAGCCTAGAAGGTTGTGAAAGAAAGAAGTAGCTCTCTTTCACTAATGGCATCTTGCAAAATAATCTTCTAATGGTACAGGACAGACTTTATTCCTACTTCAAGAGTGTACTCAAAATTTAAAAATCAAAACCTGTCCGCACTGCTTTGAGAACACTGGTTCAGGAGTTGGACTCAAATGGACAAGCAGCCTAGAAGCAGAAGAAAGACTACGGGATCATCAA
The DNA here is from genome assembly GCF_007827085.1 of Peromyscus californicus insignis. Lineage (NCBI taxonomy): Eukaryota > Metazoa > Chordata > Mammalia > Rodentia > Cricetidae > Peromyscus > Peromyscus californicus. The sequence goes on from NW_026294562.1 coordinate 96,361,430, forward strand.
AGTCTAATGCTTGTTCAAAGCGGAAGCACAGATTTAAGTTTAAACTATATCAGTTGAGCTCAACTCCAAGGAAGGCAGAAGTGGTAAATTTTTAAAAGTAGAATAGAACTGCTCGGAACATAAGTGAAAACCGTTTTTGTATGATTTAGAATAATGCAATGCCTGTAAGATAGTCACTTACCAAGCAGCTCAGATAGGCTAGCAGCTACCCACCCTGCTCCCAGCCCTGCCCCAGGCAAGCTCTGTTGTGTTAATGGACCTACCACCGGGCAGCTCAGTTACAAGGGAAGCTCCAGAACAGGTCTTGATATGCTAATGAACTAACCCCAAGGTGATGTTGATATGTTAGTACAGCCACAGCCAATTGAAATAATAGAAAAATTGGAACTTTTAAAAGTGGCCCCTATGATCACATTACCATGTTCCCCAAACATGGTTTCTCTATCTTCTGTGTTGATATCCATTGGCAAGGAGGCTTTGAGACTGGCCACTGTGTGTGGCCCTGGCTTTTGTGACCCTTGAACTTCCAGCACCACTGCTGAGCTCACATATACTGGCTTGTCAGCATTAGGTATTGGCTGACATTCTCAGTGACTTCCTGGACATCCACCAGTGCCATCCTCACAGCCTGCCACAGCTGAAAGACTTCAGAGCGGACATGGTTTGAGCTTGCCAAGCTTCTGAAGCATCCTCACCAGAGAAGATCGCCGCAGTAGTGTTTTCTGCCCAACTAACTGTTCCCTGCTTGGTGAGATGTCTAACTTTTTTTATTAGCATAAAGTATTAGGTACTTTAAGGAGTGTTTGTGTGAATAGGCCAAGCATATTCAAAAGACAAATCTTGTATGGACATCCTAATTGCTAAGTAATTTATATATAGATGGAATATTTTATATATATTTATTTTCCTACTGTGTTTCAGTAGGAATATGGAACTGAAGGAATACATACTTGCTTAGTAGGCTTACCAAGAAGACTCTTTTCCCTTAGAACTGATTTTGGAGTAGTGTAAAATAATGCTAGATTATATTGTATAGATAGTGCCTTGTACACAGAACTCAATTGACCAGCAAAGAGTTGTATAGTAATATTTAGGAGTTCTGAGGCTACTGGACAGCATCCTGCTTAGAGAGCCATCACAGCTCTGGGTATATGGTGGTTTGAATAAAAATGGCCCCCATAGGTTCATAGGGAGTGCACCTATTGGGAGGTATGGCCTTGTTGGAGGAAGTGTGTTTCTGGAGGTAGGCTTTGAGGTTTTGAAGCTCAAGCCAGACCCACTGGTTCACACTCTTTCCTGCTGCTTGCTGATCTGGATGTAGAACTCTTGGTTCCCTCTCCTGCACCATGTCTGCTTGCATGCCACCATGCTTCCCACCAATGCTGACAATGGACTAAACTGAACTGTAAGCCAATCCCAATTAAATGTTTTTCTTTATAAGAGTTGCTGTGGTCATGGTGTCTTATCACAGCAATAAAACCCTAACTAAGACAGGGTGTCTAAATAAAATGCTGTTTTTCTAGCAGTCATGGAAGAATTTTAACAATGGCAAAAAGTCTTGTGTGGGTTTTTACTGACACCATGATGCTAGTCAATAGCCTGGCTATATGGTTAAGTAGAGGAACAATAAAAACCTGAGGACACCTTTAAGGTAAACATTACCATGGGAATTTTGAAGGTACATTAAATTAGAACATGTTGATATCCATAAGAGGAACTTACATGAGAGCCAGTTACAGTGGTACAGACCTGTAGTCTCTGTTTGGGAGGTGGAAGCTAGAGAATCATGTGAACCTTACCTCAAAGTGTGTGTGTGTGTTGGGGGTGGGGGGGCGCAAAACTACTTGTAGCTTCAGAAGGTGGCTGGAATTTACCAACAAATATAGCTATATACTTGTTTGAAGTGACCATCTAAATTGTGAACTGACTCAAATGAGTGGGGGATTATATTATAGGGAGCCCACTAGAGAAGACTACACAGGCATAGTTTATAGCCAGTTGAAAGGCTTTATTCCATCCAGTTGGCTGGGACTGCACTCAGCTATTTGGGACCTAAGCATAGTCTGGAGCATTTAGAGCAAGGGGTTTTTAAAGGCAAAACCCACATCCTGGTATCTATTCTGCTGCTGCCACCAGGGGAGGTTTTTGTACAAGCAAGTAGTTTAACAGATGCAAAGATAAGCAGTTAGCCTGAGAAGGAGTTTTGCACAAGCAGGCAGTTTAACAGAAGCTAAGGTAAGTTACCTGGGGCATCTTGAACTAGAGTTTCTAGAATAGAGTTAGGTAAATTTTCCATGGGAGTCTCCATCAAGGAGATCAAATTCTACTTAAATCTGAAATGACTCAGCAAGAATACAAGATGGAGAAACCTCTGCACTGTCTTTCCCTGACATAATACAGTAATGTAGAAATTGGAGAAAGCTAGATCTTTTTATCTTGTATTGCTGAGATATAAACTACTGCTGAAGACTCTTCTGCCAGTAGAAGAGACAGAGCTTACCCATGGTTATATGCCACATTCCATGTAAGGAGTCCCAGAACAGTTCGTAGGTAGGATTGATTTGGGACAGAAATGTTTTTTTTTTTCTTTCTTCTTGTTTTTATTTTCCTGGTGTTTGAGATTGAATCCAGAGCCTCACACATGCTCAGCAAGGCCTTTACGACTGAACTATATTTCTGGCTTCTACCAACTTGTCTCTACAGAAAGAGATGCAAATTCTGAGAATGCTATCAAAAAACTGAAACGTAAGACCTTAAAGCAATGAGGACCTTCAAATTGCATTTCTTCAATCAAGGAAGATGCTTACCTCACATAATTTCAACAATGAACAGAGAGATGCTCTTTTAGGAGTACTAGTTTAATAGAGATTAGAAACAGTCACTTCAAATATTGTGTAAAGCAGAAGATAAAGACATGAAGAGCTGACTCATATGCTTATACCTTAAGCAAGGCTGATGGAGAGGCCACACAGAGATTCCACTGTTTTGTGGGTGGATATTTTAGAGAAGGATGGAGAAACTTGTTATGCTATTCCCCCACTCCATCTCTTCAACTTTGTTTTCACTATTTGATGGTCACAGGGATGCAAAACCAAGTTTTGGAGGATGGATGATTACGACAGAAGTCATTGTAAATGTATTTTAAAATTTTATGACAGAATTCCCGATGGCTCAGTGAGGCAGGTTGTACCTTCATTCTACTTGATAAAACTGGGACAAATAACAAAAACAGCTGTATTTTCTAAAGGAATTTAAAAACTAAATATTTACTATCTGTGTGCATATATGTCTTTGTGTATGTGTCTGTATGAGGTTTGTGCATGTGAGGGCAGTATCCATACAGGTCTGAGGAGTTGGATGCCCCTGGAGCTGGAGTTACAGTGGTTGTGAGCCACTTGATGTGGGTGCTGAAAATTAAACTTGGTTCCTCTAGAAGAACAGTATGTTCTCTTAACCACTGAGCCATCTCTTCATCCTACAGCTGTATTTTCTGTGGGTAAAAATGGCCTGTTGCTTCTTGTTATGTATGTAACCCTACTTTACTGTAGTACCTTGCCAATTCCTCAGCTGATCCTGTTTCCTCAGACTGGGAGCCTCTGAGTCCTCATCTAGAATGAATCTCCACTGAACTGCTGCTAAAAGCCTAAAAGCTTAACCAGGCTCTAGTTCCTGGTTTTCACGCCTTATATACCTTTCTGCTTCCTGCCATCACTTCCTGGGATTAGAGGCATGTGTCACCATGCCTGGCTGTTTCCAGTGTGGCTTTGAACTCACAGAGATCCAGATGGATCTCTGCCTCCCAAGTGATAGGATTGAAGGTGTGTGTGCCACCATTTTCTGGCCTCTATGTCTATCTAGTGTCTGTTCTGTTCTCTGATCCCAGATAAGTTTATTAAGGTGCACAATATATTGGGAGACACAATATCACCACACTCTACCTTTAATAGGAATGGATTGAGGCTGAGTGTTTGCTAGTCTAATATTTTTCACTGAAATCTAGTCTTGCACAGTAGTTGGTTTCTTTTTTGGAGGAGGGAGGATTGCTGGGAACCAAACCCAGGGCCTGGTGCATTCCAGACAAATACTCTACCACTGAGCTAAATCCTCATGTCTCTGCACAGTGGTTGAACCTCAGGTGACTACTACTAAAAGGGGGAGACCTTAACTGTGAATAGAAGGATGGATAGTAAATGGGGATAAAGGAAGGAATAAATGGGTTCTATTATGTTTTGGGTTGGGGGCTTAAGAGAACACTGGGGTTGGGGATTTAGCTCAGTAGCAGAGCACTTGCCTAGCAAGTGCAAGGCCCTGGGTTCGGTCCTCAGCTCTGAAAAAAAAAAAGAGAAAACTGAGATGGATGACTGGACAATAAGAACTTTATTAGAAGTTATTAAAGCCATGGACACACAGAGCAGGCAACATAGTACTAGATACTCTGATGAGAGTTCAGGCCAGAGATGGACACTGTGGTAGGGTATCTGGAAAGAATCAGGCCCTTATGGCAGAGGAGTGTGGTATTGTATTCCCCCAAATATTGTGCATGCTAATAAATTTATCTGGGGTCAGAGAACAGACAGCCACTAGATACAGAGGCTAGAAAATGGTGGCACTCACGCCTTTAATCCTAGCATTCCAGAGGCAGAAATCCATCTGGGATCTCTGTGAGTTCAAGGCCACATTGGAAAGAGCCAGGCATGGTGACACACGCCTTTAATCCCAGGGAGTGGTGGTAGAAGGCAGAAAGATATGTAAGGTGTGAGGACCAGGAACTAGAAGCATTTGGCTGATTAAGCTTTTAGGCTTTGGAGCAACACAGTTCAGCTGAGATTCATTCTGGATGAGGACTCAGAGGCTTCCAGTCTGAGGAAACAAGACCAGATGAGAAGTTGGCCAGGTGAGGTTAGCTGTGGCTTGTTCTGTCTCTCTGATCTACCAGCATTCACCCCAATAACTGGCCTCAGGTTTGATTTTATTAATACGACTCTAAGATTCCTGCTACAGAGGAGGGAGCCTCTTCTTATTTATACCTTTTAAGGATGGTGTGGGAGACCAGCCCCACAATTATTTACCCCAGGGACTCTTGAGGAATAAGGAATAAGAGACTTAGTTAGAAATAGAGGGGAGAGAAACAGGGAGAAAACACAGGACAGACTCAGATGGGCCTGGATCCTTATCCACTGGCCCTGTCTGTGCCCTAGGGTATTTATAGGAATGCCAAGGGTGGAGCAAAAGACCTTCCCCCAGCACAGCCAAGTACAGACCATCTCAGACACCTGCACTAAGGCCCATGATCCAATCACCCCTTCTATACAGACCTGCTGGGTAAGCACTTGGAAACCTGAAAATGGGATCCCACAGGATGGGATGAGGTTCTTTGATTTCTAGGAGGAACTAGTATGAAATAACCTTAACATCAATACTCTTTGATGCTAACTCTTTCTAGTGCAGTATACCAGTGGGGTGCATGTTGGTATCTGTGAGATGGGGAGAGCTGCTGTAAAGCAGAGGCTAGATTCTAACATTACTTTTATAGGTTCTAAGATGGAGAAAACCTGTAGCATCCTAATAGCCTGAGAGGTTTGGAGCAAGAGATGATATCGTCTTTATTTAACTGTACCAGAAACCAGAAAGGATGAAGTCATCTGTTTTTGAGACGACCCATAGGATCAAATGTGAACCTGTAAACTGGAGTGGGTACAGATTCTCTCACCATCCACACTGGCCCCAGCATCCTAAGAGGAACTCTAAGGTACAGAAGCCCCAAGATGAAGAAAGAAATTTAATCACTATCAAAGAACAGAGGCAATACTTCAACATTACTCAAGAAAGATTAATTATCCTTCCTAAAAATACACACACACACACACAGTAGTTGGGGGGGGGGGACCTCTGTAGCAGGCTGTATCCTGACAGGAAAAATTGGAGAACACATGGGATAACCTGCCAGGTTATTCCTGGGTTGAAAGCCTCAGGACAGTTAAAACTCCACCCTTCTCCTGTGACCTGGGATCTGCTGCTTCCAGTTTATTCTGGGACTGAGCTGTGGTCTAACCATCTAGACATACGAGCAGCATGGCCCATTCTGTGCCTCAAGTTCACTGACAAGGAAGAGAGCAGCCCTTCCTATGTTTAAACTTAATTTTTAAAGTTCTAAAATGCCCACCACACAATTTACCGTCTTACCCATTTTAGGTATAAAGTCCAGTAAGGTTAAGTGCATCCACATTGTGTGCACTTTTGAGAACTCTACCTTGCAAAATGAAAAGTCTGTCAAACAATTTTCAACCCTGGACCCCCAGCCTCTGTCTACTCCATTTTACGCTTATATATTTGACTACTGAGCACTAATGAAAACTTTTAATGTTTCCCTTAGTCCGCATACATTTTTGTGTTGTCCATGAACACACAAATGTCGTCTGTCTGCCTTTGAGGAGTCAAGTCTGCCCGCCTCTAGGAAATAGCTTCAGACTGTTTTAAGTGGCAAGCTGCCATTTAAAACTCCTGGGGAAAACTGCAAGCGCTGTCCAGGGTCCTGCTCTGACAAAGGAAACCCGGCTGGGGCCACCTGCTCCTCAGGGGCATCCCCACCCTTTCCAAGTGCTTCTTCTGAATCTAGAGACTCAAGGCAGCAGCAAACCTGCCAGTGACTGGCTCTCCTCTCGCCAGAAGCAGGCCGTGCCCCTCCCTCTCTGAACTTCCTTCCCATGAGGGCTGCTGTTTGCTCAAGGCTTGTGAGCCACCTCCTCCACAGCCCTGCTTGGCCACCTCCAGGTAGGCTCTGCTCTACAGGCCCTCCAGGTTCAGCTTTGACAGCGCTCCCAGGGCAGAGCTTAAACTGTTCTAATTTGCAGACACAGAGGCCTTGCAGGCCATCCAGTTTCCAGCCATCCTTGCCAAGTGGCCTTCAGAGCTTTCCCACTCAATACCAAGGAGCCACACGTGATACCATGTAGAAAAAAAAATGCTTGGCTGAGCCCTTCCTGAATTCTCGTCTGCCATATCATGAGTTATTTTATTAAGATAGGGTCTCATAACTTTTTTTGAGACAGGGTTTCTCTGTATAACAGTCCTGATTGTCCTGAACTCACTTTGTAGGCCAGGCTGGCCTTGAACTCACAGCGATCCATCTGCCTCTGCCTCCCAGGTGCTGGGATTAAAGGTATGCACCACCACCCAGCCCCCGCTCACCATATAACTCTTGATGGCTTGAAACTCAGACCAGGTTGAACTTGAACCCAGAGATCCACCTACTTCTGCCTCCCAAATGTTGAGGGTTAAAGGCATGCACCACTACACCTGGCTCCAAATCGCTAAATGGTTGGGGTTTTTTGTTTGTTTTGCATGCCACAGTTCTGGGATGGTTCTACAGCTTTATTAAATAACTCCTAACAATCTTTCATAGATAACTACTGTGCCATTTTATCAAATGAATCTTTTTAGTTTTAACCCCAAAAGCCTTATGTCCTTTTAAAATTAGCTTTTTTTTTTTTTTTTTTTTTTTTTTTTTTTTTTTTTTTTTTTTTTTTAAATCAGGAGGCTACAGGGTATTCATTGCAGAATTGCATTCCCACATCTACTGGAACTAGTGACTCAACTGAGAAGTTATTTAAATCCTCACTCCTAGGGAGCCTCACCCCAATATTCTTTATTGAATCTAGGAATCAACATTTAAAGATAGACACAAGTGACTGACATTGGCAGTACTCAGTACACATGTGGATGCCATTCTAATAGGACAAGCTAGAGCACAGCGATGAACTAAGCCATGGCTGTGGGAATGTGGAGGGAAATTGAGGCTTATGAATCTTCTCTAGTGCTGTGCTGCGCTGCAGAGTTTGTCAAGTCCTCCTCTCCCCACCCCCACCATCTGAGAGGAGGAAACCTCAGCTGAGAAATTGCATCCATAAGATGAGACTGTAGGCAAGCCTGTTGGGCATTTTCTTAGTGATTGATGGGAGAAAGCCCAATGGATTGTGGGTGGGGCCATCCCTGGGCTGGTGGTCCTGGGTTCTATAAGAAAGCAGGTTGAGCAAGCCATGTTGAGCCAAGTCAGTAAGGAGAACCCTTCCATTGCCTCTACATCAGCTCCTGATTTCAGGTTTCTGCCCTATGTTGAGCTCCTGCCCTTACTACTTTTGATGGTAAGCCATTATAAACCCTTTCCCTCCAAGTTGCTTTTGGTCATGGTGTTCCATTGCAGCAATAGTAGCCCTAAATAAGACAAGTCCCATCATCAAGTTCATTTCTCTACTTCCAAAGTTTTTAAGCTTCATAGCCAATAAAAACATTTGACACAGCATTTTGTGGGTTTTGCTTTATTTTCTCAACACCTGTGTGAAATACAACAAACATTTTACAGAGAAGTGTGTAACCTATCCCTACTGGAAATGCAATTCGGTATCTCTGGATATAGGCAAGTATTTCATATATGTTAAAGACCATACCACTTGAAGATGTTTTTTAATTTTTAAAGGCACATCAGGTTCTTCAGAAATACTTCCACCAGCCCTCACTTTCTATAGTATAATAGTGTGGCCTAATCGCCAATTGTGGGTTGCTAGTTCTTACATCGTTCATAAATTTCTTGATTTTCTTCCCATGAATTTCCTTGTTGTCCAACCTGAGAAAAATAAAAGAACATCTTTTCTACCTTGAGAACTTTGAGAGGAAAGAAAAACAAAACAGGATGCTTTCTTTGCTAAAGTAGGGAATTTAACATTGGTGGGGAGTAGGAATGAGAGATATGTTGAAGGAGATACAACAAAGTGAAATGGCATATAGAAGAGGAAAATTACAATTAACAAGGGCCCCTGGGAGCCTTTTTCTAGTGAGAATAGGCAACACATTCCACTGTGTCAGCCCCAAGTATAACAGAGCCTCATAATAACCCTGTGAACAAATATTTTTTCAATTTATCCATTTTACAGGTGAGACTTGTATACAGAGATATTAGAGAATATCCCGAGTTGAACAGAGGTGTGGCCAGAATTCAAACTGAGATAGTCTGGTTCCAGACCAATCTATCCAATGTAGCAGGTTGATTCTGAGGACTTCAATAAAAGAATGGGTACCTAAATCCATCAACACAGGACATGTGCCATCTGAGGAGCAACTGAAAACTTACGCTAGAAATTTCATTTTGCATGTTGGAGACCTCAAGACTTTACATAAATTCTTAATTGTGTCATAATTGAGAGCATTCTTCATTAAGTTCATTTGTATCAAACTTTGGCTGTCAGAAAAAAGACTTAAGAGATCCTGACAGCAAACGGGGGTTAATCCACAGTTTTCCAGTCTATAGGGAGGAGAGACAAAAATAAAAATGAGTTTATTCCATGACATAGATCAAGCACTTAAGAGATCTGTGAGCTTTGAAAGATAATTTTAGAAATTAAATAGACACATGAATATAGCTAGAGTAAATTCAAGGACTATAGGAACTTACATAATTAGTTATGGGTTAAACATACCTTTTCTGACATGAATTATAATTCATAACTACAAGTCCATGGAATTATGCAAGCATAATACTATAAAACAGCTGAATTCAATTTGTGTGTGTGTGTGTGTGTGTGTGTGTGTGTGTGTGTGTGTGTGTGTGTGTGTGTAGGCACATGTGCCAGGGTATATGTGAGGTCAGAGGACACCTTTATGAAATAAATTCTCTACCTCTGAAGCCTTTTGAGGGATTACAGGGATGAAACTCTGGTTGCACAATGTGGTAAGCCCCTTTACTTACTGAACCATCTCACCAGCCCCAAGAAGTTAAAATCTTGATCTAAGGATAAACTAAAATATATCAACAGAAGTAGATTTTTGAAACTTAGTACTGAGTGTTTAAAACACAAGAAATAATAAAGCTTCAAGCATAATGTCACTTATGTGAACACGCATCCAGGGTTAGGTGTCTTTTTATTTTATTTTTTATCATATATACAGTGTTCTGCATGCAGGAATACCTGCATGCCAGAAGAGGGAACCAGTTCTCATTACAGATGGTTGTGAGCCATCATGTGGTGGCTGGGTATTGAACTGAGGACCTCTGGAAGAGCAAGCCGTGCTCTTAACCCCTGAGCCATCTCTGCAGCCCTAGAGATAGGTGTCTTAATCAGGGTTCCTATGGCTGTGATAAAACACCATGAACAAAAACAATTTGAAGAGGAAAGGGATTTTTCATCTTAAATTTCCACATCACACTGAAGGAAGTCAGGGCAGGAACTCAAGGCCAGAAACGGGGCAGGAACTGAACAAAGCAGAAGCTATGGAAGAATGCTGCCTACCAGCTTGCTCTCTATAGCTTGCTTGCTTTTCTGTACAAGCCAGGGTCACGTGTCCAGGGATGGTATCACCCACAATAGGTTGAGCCCTCCCACATCAATCATTAATCAAGAAAATAAGATTCAGTGGTTAAGAGCACTGGCTGCTCTTCCAGAGGAACCAGGGTTCAATTCCCAGCACCCATATGCTACAACTGTCTATAACTCCAGTTCTAAGAGATCCAACATCCTCACAACATGCACACATGCAGGCAAAACACCAATGCACATAAAATAAAAGTAAATTATATATATGTATAAATAAATGTGTGTATATATATGTGTGTGTATATGTATGTATATGAAAATGCCCAACAAACTTGCCTATAGGCCTATCTGATGGAGACCATTTTCTCAATTGAGGTTCCTCTTTTCAGATAATTCTAGCTTGTGCCAAGTTAACAAAATACACAAATGAAAACACCACCAAACAGGATGGTGGGTAATAATTCTTGATATGCAAGCATGGGGATCCTATTTCTAATCCCCAGAACTCACATAAAAAAGCCAAGCATGTAACTCCAGGACTATAAAGCATAGAGACAGGAAGATTTCTGGGGCTGTTCACTAGCTGCTAGCCTAGCTCCAGCTTCAGTGAGAGACTGTCTCTAGGAAATAAGGTAGAGGTTGATGTCTTCCATTGGTCTCCAAGCACTTGTAACACACACACCCAAAGAAATTACACCTTTTGTAAGGATAGCCATAATTCTTTTTTGTTTTGTTGTTTTGTCATTTTTTGTTTTTTGTTTGTTTTTCTAGACAGGGTTTCTCTGTGTAGCTTTGGAGCCTGTCCTGGAACTTGCTTTGTAGACCAAGCTGGCCTCGAACTCAGATCTGTCTACCTCTGCCTCCCGAGTGCTGGGATTAAAGGTGTGCACCACCACAGCCTGGCCCTTAATTTTTTTACCATACATTTCAAACTCACTCCCCTGCCTCCAGGTCAGAAGAGAGATAATTAAATCAACCAACCATCTAATCAAGAACCCTTACTCAAGCCAATAATAATGAAGGAACTGACAAAATAACTGAAACACAATCTTCTGCACATGACAGTCTCCCAACCAACTTATTTGAATTTCACTTTCACCTCCTGTTTACCTGGTCATAGAAAAATTTCATGGTCATATTAAGTGCTGAGCATATAAAACTGTTTCAGAGTTGCTGCCCACATGGAAATCACACTAGTATGATTACACTAAAAGCAAAATGATATGTGGAAAAGAGACAGTCACACTGATTATAACACAAGGTACAGGAATCACAGCAAGTACACCTTAAGACAGAAAACACTGAGATAGAGCTATCAATAATCCATTCTCTTACAGTCACTTTACAATTAGGCTCCTAGGGACACTCCTATAACCACAACCCTAGGAATGGCAATGGCAGGTGGGTTATAGTAAATTTCAGGCCAGTTAAGACTACATAGTGAGATCCTGTCTCACAGCAAAAATCCCACACTGTGTATAAAATAATTGTGCAGGACAAAGCTAATGCAGTAATTTGAGGGAAAACTCTAGCCTTACATATCTGTGATAGGAAAGAAAAGCAAAATGTATGATCAGTACCCCACTCAAGAATTTTGAAAAGTAATGGTAAAATAAACCTATGGGAAGGTGTTATAGATCTAAAGATGAAAGTATCATCAATGTTACATTCTTTGAAAGAGAATGAAACAAAATACAAAAGATCAAATTGCCAGTATTAGGGAAAAATCAGTATAGATTTAGAATTTTGGCAGATAAAATATTAAAAATTTGCCAATAAGTTACACAATTTAGGTAAAATGGATAAAATATATCAAAAAGAACTCACTACTGAAAATCCAAACATAAATTTTTAAATTTAGATCTAGAACCAAAATAATCTAAACATAAAATTAGTTTTGCCAGAAATTTTATTAAATTCAAAGAATAATTGTAGTCTTAGAAAATTTTTCTCAAGAAACAAAAGGGATAAATATTTTTAGCTAATTTTATGAAATTAGTGTAATCTAAACAAAATTTAATGACAACTGCATAAGAAATTAGAACCTAGTCTTTTATAAGCAGAGATGTTGAAGTATGTATTTTAAATAAATCTTAGCCAAGTTGATTTTAGCTCCAAAAATCTAAGGATTTGGTTCTAATATAAAAATTTGGAAAGTACCAAGAGAGAATAAAAGCCAAAATTATCTTGAAGAGAAAGACAGGAAGACTCATTTTAGCAGGTACCAGAGCTCACTGCAAAGATGTATTCATCACAGTGCACTACTGAGTGAAAGCCTGACTTATGGACAAGCTGTCCCTGACAAGCAGGGATGAGAGAAAAAAGTCCTTAAAATCCTGCTTGAAAAAAGAGAATATGTGTAGAAAAACACTAGATTGGCTCCTACTGCCAGTCATTTTAAACATGTATTGTGTATGTGTGCATGGGTGGAGGTGTGTGCATGCTACAGTGCTCAGACCATGTGTGGTGGTCAGAGGAAAACTTTTAAGAATTGTTTCTTTCCTACCGCTTGGGTTCTGTGGGTTCTAAGGATTGAACTCAGGTCCTTGGCAGCAGGTGTCTTACATACTGAGCCAGTTCACTAGCCCTCCAACTTTATTTTTTAAAATTCAATTAAAGACCTCAATGCTTCAAATTTGTGTTTGAGATTTAAGTATTTGGCATTTCTGTTTCCTGCCCATAAAGCATAATCTTTGACTCAGATCAAAGAGGTGAAGCAAATCTCAATGTCAACTAAGAAGTTGAACAATCTGGAATTGAAAGAACACAAGCATATAGAAAGGATGAGAGATTACAAGCTCCTTAAGAACTTTGCCTTCTACAGAAAGTCTTCAGTTTAATATGAAAAAGTAATTCAAGGACAATTGGGATATCTGAACAATGGAGGACCCAAATCAGATACTATTTAATATTTACCTATCTGAGGTACTGAGAAAAACAAAAGGGTGAAATGAAGATCTATAGCAAAGTACATACAAAATACAGGCCTATATATTTGAAATTCAGATCCTTATTTCTCAGAGTAACTTACATTCTAGCACCATTTACTTTTCACTCCCTCACAAAATCACCTTTATCTTCACCAACAAGACCTCAGTTTTATAATGGAAAACTGAACTTACCCTAGCCTCTGAATGTGGCAGTTTGGATCTTTTAAAGCTTCACACAAAATATGCAGGCCAGCATCCTCTAAGTTGTTGTTCCCAAGGTCTAGGCTCCACAGGTTTGGGTTATTCACAAAAACAGGAGCCAGATCCAGACAACTGTCACTGGTGAGAATACAGCCCATCAACCTACAAATACATTAAAGGAGGAAAGAGTTATTCAGCAGCAAAGCTGAATTAAGTTCTTCTAGGAGAGTTGCCCAGGCAGTTAAACCTTTTTTCTATGTACTAATACAACCCAGGACACATCTGAGATGGCTGAATTACCAGTAGAAACAGAAGGAATTTCTTAATGAGCAGAAGAAACCAGTGTGTGAACAGTTGTCTCCAATAAACAATGCTTCCAAAGTCAATAGAATGTTAATGTTCCTCCATTTTAAAAAATTTTCCCCAATTTTAAAAGATTTTTATATGTATGGGTGTTTTGCCTACATGCATGTGTACAATATGCACTCCCTGTATTCAGGGAATCCAGAAAACTGCTGGATCCTCCCAGTACTGGAGTATGGACAGTTGTGAACTCCAGTGGGAGTGCTGGGTGCAAACTCTGGTCCTCTAGCAGAGTGGCCAGTGTTCTTAATCTTTGAGACATCTCTCTAGGCATTAACAATTTTTAAAACATTTATAAACTTTCTCAAGAAGTCTTTACGTCTGTAGGACTTCAGTTTATGTTTTTGAAATGTTTGGAGGTCTTGGGGTATAATAGGTCAATTGTAAAGGCCCTAGGTTCAATCTACTATTACTGCTGCTTCTCTCTCTCTCTCTCTCTCTCTCTCTCTCTCTCTCTCTCTCTCTCTCTCTCTCTCTCTCTCTCTCTCTCTCTCTCTCTCACACACACACACACACTCTCTCTCTCACACACACACTCTCTCTCTCTCTCTCTCACACTCTCTCTCTCTCTCACACTCTCTCTCTCACACACTCACTCTCTCTCACACACTCACTCTCTCTCTCTCTCTCTCTCTCTCACACACACACACACACACTCACTCTCTCTCTCTCTCACACACTCACTCTCTCTCTCTCACACACTCTCTCTCTCACACACACACACACACACTCACTCTCTCTCTCTCTCACACACACTCTCTCTCTCTCTCTCTCTCTCTCTCTCTCTCTCTCACACACACACACACACACACACACACACACACAAAATTAAAATTCTGTCTTTTGGCTATGACATGACTGTTGTACTCAGGAACTCATAGCAGCTGTAGTTACCTGCCCAAGATCAAAATGGATGGAAAAGGGGATCTTTAGACCCCACCTCTGTTGATTAGTTCTAGGAGGAGGAGTATTTTCTTTGGGGGTGTGGCTGCTGGTAGTTGCCTGTGTTCCAATAAATGACTCCATATCTTGCATAGGAGTACTACCAATTAGACTCAGTGAGTTCTAAAATAATAATAATTAAAAGAGGATGTGAAGTTGGGAGGGAAGCAAGTTGTGGGGTTATTGGGGAATGGTATTGGATATAATGAAAATATATAGATGTCTAAAATTTTCAAAGAATAAAAATGTTACACTAAAATAACACTAAATGGGACTGGAGAGATGGCTCAGTGGTTAAGAGCACTGACTAGTCCTTCCAGAGGACCCAGGTTCAATTCCAGCACCCACATGGCAGCTCATCAATTGCCTGTATCTCCAGTTCCAGGGGATCCAACACCCACACATAGACACACATGCAGGCAAAATACCAATGCACATAAAAAGATAACATTAAAGAAAAAACAAAGCTACATAAAGATATTTCTTCCAGGTCCTCTGCCACATTCACAAACCTTATCTCACAGGGCACATACAGGTCTGTAATTTCTAGTACTTGGGAGAAGGATCATGAGTGATCAAGGCCAGCTTTAACAAGTTAGTGAGATCCTATATCAAAAGACATACATGTAGCTGGGCAGTGGTGGTGTACATCTTTAATCCCAGCACTTGGGAGGCAGAGGCAGGTGGATCTCTGAGTTTGAAGCCAGCCTGGTCTACAGAATAAGTTCCAAGACAGTCAGAGCTGTTACATAGAGAAACTCTGTCTTGAAAAACAACAAAAAACAAAACCTCAACCAACCAAACAAAAAACCCCAAAACAAAAAAGCAAAAAAAGGTATACATGTACCCATGCACCCACCCCCCAATATGTCAAATCTGTTGTAGTTCCTTCACTTGCTTTTCCTTTTCTTCAGCCTATGATATCTTCACATGGTATCTTAGTGTTTCTATTGCTATGAAGAGAAATCATGACCACAGCAACTCTTTTTTTTTTTTTTTTTTTTTTTTTTTTTTTTTTTTTTTTTGAGACAGGGTTTCTCTGTGTAGCTTTGCGCCTTTCCTGAAACTCACTCTGTAGACCAGGCTGGCCTCGAACTCACAGAGATCCGCCTGGCTCTGCCTCCTGAGTGCTGGGATTAAAGGCATGCGCCACCACCGCCTGGCCCCACAGCAACTCTTATAAAGGAAAACATTTAATTAAGGTGGCAGCTTACAGTTCAGGGGTTCAGTCCATTACCATGGCAGGGAGCATGACAGCATGCAAGCAGATATGGTGCTGGCTACATTTTAATCAGAAGGCAACAGGAAGCAGACTGTCTCACTGGTCATGGCTTAAGCATATGAGATCTCAAAGCCTGCCTCTACAATGACACACTTCCTCCAACAAGGCCACATGTAATTCAATAAGTCCCACCTCCTAATAGTGCCACTCCCTTTGGGGACCATTTTCTCTCAAACCATCACACATGGTAAATCCTTTTCATCTTTCAACCCTAAAGTGACTGCATTCACTGTGATATCATTTCATTCCTTGAGACTTTCTTTATCCTTATATTAACACATGTAATATATTCATAATTGGCTTTTACTTACTTGTTTATTTTTATGTCATTGGCATTTATCATTGGATAAGAGCATCACCTTCAGTTCTCTCAGAATTAGACTTCTCTTTTCTATTTTTTTTCAAACTCCTAATTCTTATTAACTGAGAGAACTGAATGGGCTTCCCAGAGGCTATGGAGGTAACCAAGAACCTGTATATTAAGGACAGAAAGGCAGCTGAGCAAAGGCCTTGGATATACTGGTCTCTAAGAAATTGTTTTTGTAGTCATAAAAAAGACATTCGGCTTAATAATTATATCCATTAAATAAATCCTTATCAACTTGAAAAAAAGTCAAGGAAATTCAGAGCAGTCCATCTATTTGCTCTGTCCTGAAGAATGTGTGGATGGGTGTTTGTTAGATGTCACATTAAACTCATTTGAGAGTTGTTACCAAATACCTGAAATAAGGCACTTAAAATGTCCAAGGTGAGGCCAAGCATTATGAAGGTAGAAGGGTGTGGCAGATAATATGCCCTAAGAATTATTCTATTACATAAAGAATATTACCCTAAGAAACAGGAAAGGTAAGGAAAGTACTTAGGGTGGGGAGGACAGCCCTCACAGAAACCTGCTTCCTTAAACTAGGCTCCAAATGGGTAGTGTTTCTTTCTATCACCTCCCCAGAGCA
This sequence comes from Peromyscus californicus insignis, assembly GCF_007827085.1. Lineage (NCBI taxonomy): Eukaryota > Metazoa > Chordata > Mammalia > Rodentia > Cricetidae > Peromyscus > Peromyscus californicus. The sequence continues at coordinate 96,378,402 of NW_026294562.1, forward strand.
CCTCTGGCTAATGACCAAGATTTTAACATCCAAACTTTGGTGGAGGCACATCCCAGCAGCCATCCAGCAGGTGAGAGAACTTCGGGCAGGCACCACCACCACTGCTGCCACCCACTGGACTCTGCTCCCACCAGACACACTCTGTCATCCAACCACACCTGCCCCAGCATCCTCCCCTCCAACAGCCCTCTCTTGTAACATCAACAGACCCTATAGGCACAAGCTCCACCCAACCAGTTGGAAAAACGTCAGCCCCTATAGGCACAAGCATCACCTACATCAGGTAGATGAATAGATAGGTAAATGCCAGAGTAAGAATACATTCAAAAACATAAAGGGCAATATGGCACCACCCAGAACCCAGTGGTTCTACAACAGCAAGACCTGAACATCCCATTGCAGATTAAGGAGAAGAAAATAACCTTAAAAATAACTTTATGAAGATGATAGAGGCCCTTGAAGAGGAAATGAAAAATTCCCTTAAAGAAATTGAGGAAAAGCCAAATAAAATAAATGGAAGAAATAAATAAATACTGTAAAGAAAGCCAAGAAAAAAATCAAACATGTGAAAGAAATAGTTCAAGGCTTCAAAATTGAAATAGAGACAGTAAAGAAGACACAAACCAAGGGAATTCTGGATATGGAAAATCTGCATAAGAAAACAGAACTACAGATGCAAGCATCTCCAGCAGAATACAAGAAATGGAAGAGATAATCTCAGGTGTTCAAGATATGGTAGAGGAAATAGATTCATCAGTCAAAGAAAATGTTAAATCCAAAAAATTCTTAACACAAAACATCCGGGAAATCTGTGATACCATGAAAAGACCAAACCTATCAATAAAAGGCACAGAAAATACATTCAAAAATCAGAGAAGAAAAATTTCCCAACCTAAAGAATGACATGCCTATGAAGACAGAAGCAGCTTACAGACCACCAAATAGACTGGACCAGAAAAAAAATCTCACAGCAGAATAATCAAAACACTAAACATACATAATTAAGAAAGAATATTAAGAGCTGCAAAGGAAAAAGGCCAAGTAACATATAAAGGCAGCCCCATTAGAATAACACCCGACTCCCAAATGGAGACTCTGATAGCCAGAAGGTCCTGGACAGACATGCAGACATTAAGAGACCACAGATGCCAGCCCAGACTACTATACCCAGCAAAACTTTCAATTTCCATAGATGAAGAAAGCAAGATATTCCATGACAAAACCAGATTTAAACAATACCTATCCACAAATCTAGCCCTACAGAAAGTACTAGAAGGAAAACTCCAACCCAAGGAAGCTAGCTGCACCCATGAAAACACAGGCAATAGATAATCTCACACCAGCAAAACCCAAAGAAAGGAAATACACACACACTCTGCCCCCCCCCCCCAACAAAACAAAACAAAATGAAAGTAGCAGGAATTAACAATCACTGGTTATAAATATCCCTTAATATCAATGGACTCAATTCGCCCATAAAAAGACACAGGCTAACAGAATGGATACAAAAACAAGATCCACCCTTCTGCTGCATACAAGAAATACAATTCAAATTCAAAGACAGATATTACCTCAGAGTAAGGGGTTGGGAAAAGACTTTCCAATCAAATGGACCTAAGAAGCAAGCTGGTGTAGCTATCCTAATGTCTAACAAAATAGACTTCAAGCTAAAATTAAAAGAGATGGAGAAAGACATTTCATATTCATCACAGGAAAAATCCATAAAGATAAACTCTCAATTCTGAACATCTATGCCCCAAACACAAGGGCACCCACATTTGTAAAAGAAACATTACTAAAGCTTCAATCACACATCAAACCCTACACATTAAGAGTGGGAGACTTCAACACCCCACTCTCACCACTGGACAGGTTTGCCAGACACAAAATTAACTGAGAAATAAGGGAACTAACAGATGTTATGACCCAAATGGACTTAGCAGAACATTTCAACCAAACACAAAAGAATACACCTTCTCAGCACCTCATGGAACCTTCTTCAAAATTGATCACATATTCAGACACAAAGCAAATCTCAACAGATGCAAAAATATTGGAAAAACTGTTTTATGGGATCACCATGGGTTAAAGTTAGTTCAACAACACCACCTACTACAGAAAGCCTATAAACTCATGGAAACTGAACAATGGTCAACTGAATAACCACTAGGTCAAGGAAGAAATAAAAACATCTTAGATTTCAATGAAAATAAATGCTCAGCATACCTAAACTTACAAAACACCATGGAAGCAGTGCTAAGGGGAAAGTTCATAGCACTAAATGCCTACATAAAGAATTTGGAGAAATCTCATTAACAGCACCCCTGAAAACTCTGGAACAAAAAGAAGTAAACTCAGGGAGAGGAGACAGCAAGAAATAATCAAACTCAGGACTGAAGTCCACAAAATAAAAACAAAGAAAACAATACAAAGAATCAATGAAACAGTTCTTTGAGAAAAGTCAACAAGATAGATAAACCCTTATCCAAACTAACCAAAAGGCAGGGAAAGAATATCCAAATTAGAATTAGAAATGAAAAGGTAGACATAATAGCCATTGAGGAAATCCAGAGAGTCATTCATTAGGTCAAACTTCAAAAACCTATACTCCACAAAATTGGAAAATCTAAAAGAAATGGACAATTTTTTTTGATAGGTACCACATACCAAAATTAAATAAAAACCAGAAAAACAATTGAAATAGACCTATTGCCCCTACAGAAATAGAAGCAGACATTAAAAGTCCCCCCACCCAAAACCCCCCCAGGGCCAGATGGTTTCAGTGCAGAATTCTACCAGAATTTCAAAGAATAGGTAATACCAATACTCCCCAAATTGTTTCACACAATAGAAACAGAAGGAACATTGCCAAATACATTTTATGGGGTCACAGTTACCCTGATACCCAAACCACACAAGGATGCAACAAAGAAAGAGAATTACAGACCAATCTCCCTCATTGGTACAGGAAACTACTTCCTGAATAGAACACCAGTAGCACAGACACTGAGAACGACAATAAATGGGACCTCCTGAAACTGAAAAGCTTCTCTAAGGCAAAGGACACTATCAGTAAGACAAAATGGCAGCCTATAGAATAGGAAAAGATCTTCACCAACCCCACATCTGACAGAGGTCTGATCTCCAAATATAAAAAGAACTTAAGAAACTAGACATCAAAATGTAAAATAATCCAATTAAAAAATGGGTTTTGGGCTGGAGAAATGGCTTAGAGGTTAAGAGCACTGACTGCTCTTCCAGAGGTCCTGAGTTCAATTCCCAGCAACCACATGGTGGCTCACAACCATCTGTAATAAGGTCTGGTGCCCTCTTCTGGTCATACATGCTGTATACATAATAAATAAATAAATCTTTAAAAAAAATGGGTTTAAACAGAATTCTCAACAGAAGAATCCTTAGTCATCATGGAAATGCACATCAGAATGACTCTGAGATACCATCTTATACCTGTCAGAATGGCTAAGATCAAAAACACTGATGACAGCTTATGTAGGAGAGGATGTGAGGAACACTCTTCCATTGCTGATGGGAGTGAAAATTTGTACAGCCACTTTGGAAATCAGTATGGTGGTTTCTCAGAACACTGGGAATCAGTCTACCTCAAGACCCAGCAATATCACTCTTGGGCATATATCCAAAGGATGCTCAATCATACCACAAGGACTGTTGCTCAACTATGTTCACAGCAGCATTATTTATAAAAGCCAGAAGCTGGAAACAACCTAAATGCTCCTCAACTTAAGAATGGATAAGGAAAATACGGTGCATTTTCACAATGGAGTATTACTCAACTGTAACACAACAACAAAACAAAACAAAAGAAAAACTATGACCTCATAAAATTTGCAGGCAAATGGATGGAACTAGAAAACATCATTCTGAGTGAGGTAACCCAGACCCAGAAAGACACAAACATGGTATGTACTCACTCATAGATGGATATTAGGAGTAAGGTATAGGATAACCAACCTACAATCCACAGCACCAGAGAGGCTAGACAACAAGGAGGGCCCAAAGAGGGAGGCATGGACTTCCCTGGGTAGGGAAGGGAAATAGAAGAGATCTCCTGGGGAAAATAGGGGCAGGAGCAGGGGCATGGAAGGATGGGAACCTGAGGGAACAGTTTGGGCCAGCTGGGTGTGGGAGGTGGGTCGGGGGTGTGGGACAGAGGGAGAGAGTAACGAAAAAGACATCTTGATGAGGGCATTTTGGGATTAGGGAGAACCGTGGTGCCAGGGAAACCCCCAGAAATCCACAAGGATAAACCCAGCTAAGATGCCTAGCAATAGTGGAGAGGGTATCTGAACTGGCCATCTACTGTAATCAGATTGGTGACTACCCTAATTGTCATCAGATATTCTTATCGAGTAACTGATGGAAGCAGATGTAGAAATCCACAGCCAAGCACTGGGCTGAGCTCTGAGAGTCTTGCTGAAAAAAAGGAGAGATTGTCCAAGCCAGGGGGATCATGATGGGAAGAACCCACAGAGACAGCTGACTTGAGCTTGTAGGAGCTCATGGACTCTGGAGCAACAGTTAAGGAGCCTACATGAAACTGATCTGGGCATGTGTGTGACAGTTGCGTAGCTTGGTCTATTTGTAAGGCTCCTAGTAGTGAGATTAGGACCAGTTGCTGGCATTTAGCTGGCTTTTGGGAACCCGTTCCCCATGCTTGCCCAGCCTTCATGCAGGGAGAGGAACTAGGTCCTACCTCAACTTGATATGCCCATGGGAGGTCTGCCCCTTTCTGAATGGAGATGGAGGAGGAGTAGATGGGGAGAGGGGAGAGAAAGGAGGAGGGGCAGACTAAGGTCAGTATGTAAAACAAATGGAAAAATGTTAAATAAATAAAATACCCTTTTGTGGGAACCTTTCAATTTCACACTATAACAGTTTTCATTATTCAGTTCAGTTAGGACAATTCTTCTGGGTATGTCAAGAAGCTTAAGCTAATAGTTTAAGAAATGCTGGGTTTATGGGGCTGAAAGATGGCTCAGTGATTAAGAGCACTGTTTGCTCTTCTAGAGGACCTGGGTTCATTTTCTGGCACCGACATGGATGCTCACAGTTGTCTAACACCAGTTCTAGGGCTCAAACATCCTCTCTTCCATGGATGCCAGGCATACATGTGGTACACAAACATACATGCAGGCAAAACATCCATACACATAAAATGAAAATAAATGCTGGATTTAAATGTCTAAGAACTTAATCATGAAAAGATCTCCTAGGGAAGTAGGCTGAGATTGCTGACACCTCAGTCTTATTTTACTTAGCACTTAATATTTACATGATGAAGTATTAAATATCCCAAGTCATTAAAGTAATTTATGGAATGATTTAAAGTAGTTAAGGATTTCTGGAATAGTACCAAGTAACAGGAAATCTCAGTCATAACATGTATATAAGCCATGCAAATGCTTGTATACTTGCTCACAAAGAGAACTTAGGAATGAAAATGGCTATGTGTAAAACTGGACTTTAGGGTAATGAAGTGGTTATCTCCCTGTATCCAGTGCTCAAGAAACAGAAGGAAAAGATGGTGACTTTTAAGATAGCCTGGCTACACAGTGAGACCCTGTCTCAAAACTTTTCAGGCAGTTTTTTTACTTTAGTTAACAGGAAAGGGCATCGTGAGAAGGGAGGTAGAGATTTTAGGAGAGGTAGGAAACAGAAGGCAGGGACTAACCAGGGGAGGCAAGGAAACTAGCTGGAGAAGGGTAGGGCATTTGGGAGGTCAATGGGGGCAAGGAAACAAATGAAAACAGAATAGAATGGCACATACATATGGAGACAACCCCATTACTTTGTATGGGAATCTAAAATTTTAACTTAAAAAGTTAATTGTAGGATTAAAAAGAAAAAATATATAAATTATAATCTCAAGAAAAAATTTAAAAATATCCCCTTCCATTTTCTTTGGATACTGACCTAACAGGAAAATTACTTTAAATATTACCTGAGGGATGGAAAGATGGTTCAGTTGTTAAGAGCACAGGTTCAATTACCAGCACCCGAATGGAAGCTCACAACTGTCTTTGTCTCCAGTCCCAGGGAATCTAGAACCTTCTGGTTTTTGTGGGTACCAGGCATGCATATAGTACACACACATTTATGCAGGCAAAACATCCATACATATAAAACCATAAAATGATAATTTAAAAAATTAAATACCTTTTGAAAAACAAACTCGAAAGGAAAACTAGTAGAAAAATTTTAGCTTTGTGGATATAGCTGATAAACAGATCTACTAGGGCACAATCAAAGCTAAAATGGCTCCTATTCAGTCTGATGCCAATGGACCCTTTACTTTACCCAAGGGAAGCAGATCATGGGGGCCATAGTAACTGTGGGTTTTACTTTTGGTTTCAGTCAAACAGGCTTCTTTAGCTCATCTCCAACAGAATGAGAGAAAAGTCAGGTCTATCCTCTTTCTCTGATATTCATATCTCACTCAGTTCTTCCTTTCATCTTTTCCCTGCCCTCCAAGACAGCTCCTAGTTAAAAGCACATAATAGAGTCACAGAAAACCTACTCCAACTCCTGAACAATGCAGGTTGGCTGCTGAAGGATGTGACACAGAAGCTTGATCCCACTGTCCTGAAGCTTGTTTGATCCCAGGTCCAGATGTATCAAACTCCTGTTGTTCCGAAGAGCATCGGAGAGAAACTTACTACCAACCGAAGTCACACAGCAACACCTCAACCTACAGGGAAGCACAGTATGAGGAAAGATGAAGTCAGTATCGACCACCCAGTAAAGGTCCCATATCTGTTCAATACTCCTCATATCCGATCTCTTTTTGCCAGCCTGTCCCACATGAGGCACTCATGTCTATATCAAACTGTTACAAACTGGATTTATGTTCTTCAGAGCCAATCCCAATGATTGTCTCTGTTTCCAGTTTTCAGAAACAGGGTCTCAAATCTGCAGCAGAGCTGGCCTACTCATTGTAGTGCAGGCTGGGTTTGAAACTCAGTAATTCTCCTGCTCAGTCTCCCTAGTTCTAAGATTACAGGTATGAACCACCACAATTGGCTCAGCTTTTTATAGTATTAATCAATTGGTGATCTATTTTCCTAAAAAAGCACACAGAACTCTTGCAGAAGTAGTTACATGGATTAGAGAGGCAGTTATGAGGAGTGCAATAGGAATAAGCTAAGTATTCTTTCTTTGTATTTACTAGTGGCATTTAAATTTTTTTTTCATTTTTCTTTATTAAGAAATTTTCTACTCACTCTACATACCACCCACAGATCCTACCTCCTCCTTCCTCCCACCCCCCAGCCCTCTCTCCTAAGCCATCCCACATCCCCACATCCCCCAAATCAAGGTCTCCCAAGGGGAGTCAGCAGAGCCCAGCACACCGAGCCTAGGCAGGTCCAAGTCCGTTCCCACTGTACCAAGGTTGCGCAAGGCATCACAACACATGCACCGGATTCCCACAAGTCTGCCCATGCACCAGGGACGGATCCTGATCCCCCTGCCTGGGTGCCCCCCAAACAGTTCGAGCCAAACAACAATCTTCCATATCCAGAGGGCCTAGTCCAGTCCCATGGGGGCTCCATAGCCACTACTAGTGGCATTTTTAATCAAAAGACATGTTGTACCATTAATAATTTTGGTATGACATGCCTTATATATGGGGGTAAATTAAGTATAACCATTACAACAAAATTAATTTAGAAAAACTTAAAATGTAAATGTTAAATTCAGAATAAATTTGGAATAATTTAACATGTAAATGCTAAAAAGTCAAAAAATATGGGATGACAAAATTACATTTCAAAAAGGTATTTCTAGTTAGGATAAAAATGTCAGGATTCATGAGGCAGAATGATTTGCAAAAAATATTAAACATCTGGGCTGGGTTAAGGTAGTACATGCCTATAGTCCCAGCACTTGGGAGGCTGGAACAGGACAATTGCCAAATTCAGGATTAGCCTAGATTACATAGGAAGTTCAACACTCACCCAAGCAACACTAGACCATCTCTTAACTTCAAAATTTAATAATATGTAAATTATCATAATGGAAGTTAGAAGTAAAGCAACAAGCTAGGAAAATTATCTTTAGTATGTAAAAGTAATCATGCGTGATAATAATCAAGTATGACATTTTAAATAGAAAACACCTAGAAGAAACTGGAGCCTTTGAAGAAGCAATTCCTAGAATATGAAAAGCCCTATGTATCTGCAAACATGCTCAAAGTCATTTAAAAGTTGTGTTCTTAAAGATTTTATTTTAATAGTGTGTATATGCAATGGCATATGCAAACACATGTATATGCATTCATTATAAACTATGTTGTATTGGGAAGGTGGCAGCAAACACTCACACAAGGCTCTGGAGAGTACACTGTGGATATCTCAAGGCATCACTGAGAAGCTCTATCCCTTCATCTCCCAAGATGTTGTCTGCCAAACATAAGTGTGTCAGTCTCTTGCTTTTGGTGATAGCCAAGGAAAGAGCCTTACACACAGCTTTTGTGATGCCACAGCTTGCTAAGCTGAAGGGAAAACAGATGAGAAAAGACAGATTCATCAGTTTCCAAACATTTTGCCTTACTTCAGGAGGAAATTATCTGATACTTATACTGTTCACTTTTCCTGTAGAATCAACCTCAACAGACATTTAAATTGTGAATTCCATTGTATCTAGGTACAGGAGAGAATGAAACAAAACTGGAGAAATCTAGAAGAGTATGAACATAAAATAAAAAGGAAAATAATTTAAAAATCCAAGTTAAACATGAAAAGGTGGGGGCTGGAGAAATAGCTCAGTTGGGAAGTTTCTGCCAAACAAGCATGAGGATCCTCGATCATCAGCACCATGTTAACAGGCCGAGTATGTTAGCATGTAGTTATAAAACCCAGTTCGGGGAGGGTGGAGATGGGCAGATCCCTGGGGCCTGTGCTGGCCAGCAAGACTATCCTATTTGGTAAGTTCCAGGCTAATGAAAGATTGTCTCAAAAAATAAGGTAGATGACTCCCGAGGAACAATACCCAAGGCTGACTGACCTCTTGGGTATCATCCGAGTTGACCTATCACACTCACACACACACACACACACACACACACACACACACACACACACACGAATTTATATATAGTACCTATGCAAACACAAGTATTGAAAATGCCTCCCCATGTAACACATGCATACAGGCACACACACACAAAGAGAAGGGAGGGGAGGGAAGAGGGAGGAGAGAGGGAAGAGGGAGGAGAGAGGGACAGGGGAGGAGAGAGGGACAGGGGAGGAGAGAGGGACAGGGGAGGAGAGAGGGACAGGGGAGGAGAGAGGGACAGGGGAGGAGAGAGGGACAGGGGAGGAGAGAGGGACAGGGGAGGAGAGAGGGACAGGGGAGGAGAGAGGGACAGGGGAGGAGAGAGGGACAGGGGAGGAGAGAGGGACAGGGGAGGAGAGAGGGACAGGGGAGGAGAGAGGGACAGGGGAGGAGAGAGGGACAGGGGAGGAGAGAGGGACAGGGGAGGAGAGAGGGACAGGGGAGGAGAGAGGGACAGGGGAGGAGAGAGGGACAGGGGAAGAGGGGAGGAGGAGAGAAGAGGGGAGGAGGAGAGAAGAGAGGGCAGGGAAGAGAGAGAGGGCAGGGAAGGGAGAGAGGGCAGGGAAGGGAGAGAGGGCAGGGAAGGGAGAGAGGGCAGGGAAGGGAGAGAGGGCAGGGAAGGGAGAGAGGGCAGGGAAGGGAGAGAGGGCAGGGAAGGGAGAGAGGGCAGGGAAGAGAGAGAGGGCAGGGAAGAGAGAGAGGGCAGGGAAGAGAGAAGAGAGGACAGGGAAGAGAGAAAGGGCAGGGAAGAGAGAGAGGGCAGGGAAGAGAAAAGAGAGGACAGGGAAGAGAAAAGAGAGGACAGGGAAGAGAAAAGAGAGGACGGGGAAGAGAGGGCAGGGAGAGAGAGAGAGAGAGAGAGAGAGAGAGAGAGAGAGAGAGAGAGAGAGAGAGAGAGAGAGAGAGAGAGAGAGAGAAACATACATACAGCAACACAGAGACAGAAGAGACAGAAGCAGAAGCAGGGACAGACAGAAGCAGGGACAGATAGACTGACAGATGGGGGGAATGCACGCGCGCGCGCGCGCACACACACACACACACACACAGACAGAGACAGAGAGAGACAGAGACAAACATGGAAGACGGGAACATCTGCTCATCTAGCTTAGTATTGCATGCTTACCATGTTCAAGATTCTAGGTTCAATCCCAGGATCAAAAGAAAAGAGAAAAGAGTACAGGAAGAACTCTGAAGATCATTCAGGAATGATAAACATGCCAGCTAACTTTAAGCCACATATTCCTATCCAGTTCATAGGTTATAAGCAAACCAACTCACGACAGTCTTTCTAGGTGACAGTTGGGGTTTTCTAAAGTCTGACACAGCGACTTCACTCCGTCATTTGACAGATTGTTGGTGGACAGATTCAGAAATACCAGGCTCTTGTTGCTTTTGAGAGCCTCTGCTAGTTTTAGACAACGGTATACGTTCAGGTCACAGGATTCCAACCTGGAAGGCAACACAGAAAAAGTGACACATTTTGGAGAATTACAACCTCTGTTCACTCAGCTAGAGGGTGGCAGTCTCCCACTTTTGGAGATCTTGGCTGAAAATTCAGCTTCCCTACATAAAACAAAAATATTTAAGTGGGACTGGAGAGGAAACATCTTTCCCATCTCCCAAGGCCTTAAAAATATAAAATAAACTGCTTTAAATCCACTAAATGGTATTTTTCTTTTCATCAAGAGTAGAGGAGTTTCCTCCACCTACAACTTAGAAGGCAGAAGGATGACTGCTGTGGTGGTGGTACTGTGCACGGATTTCTAGAGCAAAAATGAACCACAAGTCAGGAGCCAGAGTTGTGTCTCCCATGGGTTTTATTCATGAGTCAACCCATACTTTTTTTTAAATTTAAGAAATTTTTTTTTAATTCATTTTACATACCAGCCATAGATCCCCCTCTCATCCCTCCTCCCACTACCCCAAGCCTTCCCACCCCCATTCCCTTCTCTGACAAGTACATTCAGTTGAAGCAGGACCAAGCCCCTCCCCACTGCATCAAGGCTGAGCAAGGCATCCCACCATTGGGAATGGGTTCCAAAAAGCCAGGTCATGCACCAGGGATAGATCCTGATCCCACTGCCAGGGGGCCCCTTAAACAGACCAAGCTACATAACTGTCTCCTATGTGCAGAGGGCCTAGTCTGGTCCCATGCAAGCTCTACAGCTGTCAGTCTAGAGTCTGTAAGTTCCCACAAGCTTCAACCCACATTTTCTAAAGGACCTAATTTTGTTTTAATATTGAAAACTTTATTGTAGAAGGACTTGTAAATAAAAACAAACATCACCCAGTGAGGTTAGTCATACCCAAAGTCTATACATCTCAGCGAACCTCCAGAGTTAGAATAGGACTTAATTTTTGTGGATGAAAACAAAGGAATACTCCTCAGTTGGCAGAGTACTTGCCTAGCATGCACAAAGCCATGGGTTCTATTCACACCACCGCATTATAAAATCAAAGAAAATAAAAAAAATCAGAAGTAAAATTGCTTCTGAAAGAGAGTGCATGGGGGGTTCTTTTAAATTCCTGCACAGAAGCCTATGCAGAAACTTGGCTGTGTGCCCAGGTACATGTAAGAGTTGGGTGACAGAGCATTCCAGGCATGCCCTTTATTTTGTTTACTTTTTCTTAAAGCAGGGCCTACATTCCTAGCCTTTAAGTAGTCTCTTTTAACTCAGTGACTAGGTTCCCTTCATCAAAAGTCAGGGTTTGTATCAGTAGGAACAGGAGCAGCTGTGTCATCCTGCCTTTTGTCACTGTGACAAAATAACTAACAACTACATGGAGTAAGATTTATCTTGCTTGTGATTTCAAAAGATTCAGTCCATCATGGCAGGGAGGGGGTGGGCAGAGGCTTAACATGGTGGCTAGGAAGGAGGGGGAGGGAGAAAGGAGGGAAGAAGGGGAGAGAAAAAGAAGAGGGAAAGAGGGACACATTATGTAGCTTTGTTTGGTCTGGAACCCTCTATGTTGGCAAGAATGACCTTGCCACTCAAAAGATCTGCCTGCCTCTGCTGGGATTCAAGGTGTGCACCACTATACTAGGCTTTCTCTGGATATTTTAGGAGCTAATCTATTATGAAATATAAAGTGCTGTAGGATGTCTTTATGCTGTGAATGTGTGTTGCTCCAATTGGCTAATAAATAAGCTACTTTGGCCTATGGAAGGCAGCTTAGAGGCAGGTGGGGAATCCAAGCAGAGATATAGAGAGAAGAATGGCAGAGTCAGGGGAGATGCCAGCCCACTGCCCAAGGAGCAACAAGATGCCAGCAGACTGGTAACGCCATGGCCATATGGCAACACATAGATTACTAGGAAAGGGTTAAGTTATAAGAGCTAGCTAGCAAGAAGCCTGAGCCATAGGCCATACAGTTTGTAATTAATATAAGCCTGTGTGTTTACTTTGGATCAAGTGGCTATGGGACCGGTGGGACACAGGAAAACTTCTGAATACATCTGGCATTCCAACATGGGATAAGAATTTCCACCTAAAACCTGAGAAAGCTTTAAAAAGGGGTTCTAAGATGGAGCCAAGAGCAGCTTCCTGGTTTGTATCTCTCATGTGGGCCGAGGCACAGAAACACTATGGCATTTGAGCTGGAGCACAACATGGCAGATTCCTGTCACAGTACACAGAGGTGTCTCCAAGATGTGCAGCATACTGAGTGGTGGATTTAGCTTTTGCTAGTACAGACAAAAAAAGGTTTCTGGGCTACATGCTGCTTGATGGAGGCATAGACCCACTGCTTCCGAGTTGTCAGTGAGCATGGCTCCCAGAGCTGGCAGTAAACATACCTCCATCATGTTGGGAAACCGAACAGGGTGGAGTCAACAGTCAAATCCACTGCACAGCTTAGCAGTTTAAGATCTCTCCTGGTCAGGAAAGGATTACATATATACAATAGGACAGATACAGATGGAAAAAAACCCCTAAATGGCTTACAGTGTGTATAAAAATGTACGTAGGCCTGGAAGAGAGGAAAAGGAATATAGGCAGTTATATAAAGAAATAGTTTTAAAAAATAAAGCCTTTGAAGAGACTATAGAAATATTAAAAAAAAAATAAGCCACATAAAGATGGAAAATACAGAGTCTGGATTATACATTTTGTTTTCTTTAAATTTTTTGAGTGTTAATGAGCTAACTGCAGAAAGATATTTGTGTGTGTATATATATATATATATTTGTGTGTATATATATACATATTTGTGTGTGTATATATATACATATTTGTGTGTATATATATATACATATTTGTGTGTATATATATATACATATTTGTGTGTATATATATATACATATATTTGTGTGTATATATATATACATATATTTGTGTGTATATATATATACATATATTTGTGTGTATATATATACATATATTTGTGTGTATATATATATACATATATTTGTGTGTATATATATACATATATTTGTGTGTATATATATATACATATATTTGTGTGTATATATATACATATATTTGTGTGTATATATATATATATATTTGTGTGTATATATATATATATTTGTGTGTATATATATATATTTGTGTGTATATATATATATATTTGTGTGTATATATATATATATTTGTGTGTATATATATATATATTTGTGTGTATATATATTTGTGTGTATATATATTTGTGTGTATATATATTTGTGTGTATATATATTTGTGTGTATATATATATTTGTGTGTATATATATTTGCATATATATTTGCATATATATTTGCATATATATTTGCATATATATTTGCATATATATATTTGCATATATATTTGTATATATATATTTGTATATATATATTTGTATATATATTTGTATATATATATTTGTATATATATATATTTGTATATATATATTTGTATATATATGTATATATATGTATATATTTAAAAGGTATCTTGACTTCAAAATTTGGGTATAAGGATGTGTTGCTTTAGAAAGGAGGCTCTGTTTTTGTTTCCACAGGAAGCAAGAGGCTGTGGATTTGTTCCAGGTTAAGATGGATCAGATTTGATCAAGTGAGACCTCTTGACCCTTGACATATGGTATCTATCAACAAAAGTTATAGCCAGTCTTCCCAGGACTTGACTATTATCTCAAATTTTCTCAGGATCCCCGTAAGATTGTCAGTGCTCCCAATCAGCAGGAAGTAGTATGAAAAGCTACACCCAAATTCCCAAAATATTATGTATAAATGTTTATTTTTATATAAAGGGGGTTGATTATAAATGCAATCTCTTTCTAAAGAAGAAAAGGGGATAAAGATATGATAGAATGAAAGGGTAGATTATTGAATCTACTTTTAAAGAGCAACAACTTGTTTGAAATGTTTTATATTGCTATGGATGTTAGTTTATTGATCCAAATTTAAAGTTAATTTTGTTTTACTATATATTTCTACTCTTGTTTAAGATATTTTGTTTATACAACTCATTTAAAATTGTATTGTATCATTAAGAAATACAGATTAATAGTCATCTATGATAACCAAATTTATAGTCATGTTAGTTAAGTTTTCTAGATACACTGGACTTTGCCAATAGTTGAGACAATCTTTCAACTTTCCTGCTTCACTAAAAAGTCTGCCAGAGACTCTAGGCCTGTAGGCTGAAAATGGATGCCCCAACAGTGCTGAGAAATTTTGGGTGACTGTTCAGTCAGCCAGATATCTGTCATTTCTGGAATTTTGGAAGTTGCTTACATTACACTTCTTATCTACTCAGATATTATATCCTTCTAGGATCTTCAATGGAGTTGAAGACTAGGTAGATATAGTTTTTCTTGGTTACAAGAAAAGAAAAATTAGATATGAAACTTTAGATTCACAAAGATAAGATAGATGATAGAGTATTTTATTTAATTTTGCCAAGCAATAGACTAGATATTGTAGCTGTAATTCTTGCTTGATACCTGTTTTGTTTTATGTAATTTTACTATGTTAAAATGAAAACCTTCCTTTTTGATTAGACAGAAAAGGGAAAGTGCTATGCGATGTCTTTCTGTATGCTGTGAATATGTGTTGCTCTCATTGGCTAATAATATAGCTACTTTGGCCTATGGCAAGGCAGATTAGAGGTGGGCAGGAAATCCAAGCAGAGATGCAGAGGGAAATAGGGCAGAATTGGGGGAGATGCCAGCCTGCCACCCAAGGAGCAACAAGATGCCAGCAGACCAGTAATGCCATGGCCATGTGGCAACACATAGATTAATAGGAATTGTTTAAGTTGTAATAGCTAGCTAGCATGAAGCCTGAGCCATAGGCCAGACAGTTTGTAATTAATGTATGCCTCTGTGTGTTTATTTGGGACTGAGTGGTTGAGGGACCAGGTGGGACACAGGAAAATTTCTGACTACATAAAACATCTACCATGAGAAAGAATAGGTCTTTCTTCTCTTGAGATAAAATTGAATTATTGTGAAACATTCCCATGAATATTACTCATAATGTGTACCTGTTCAGTATGTCCAGATACTGAAATGAGACAAGATCTGAAATGTCTCTCAAGTAAACTTTTCCAGAATATTTTATCCCTACATTTGCAAAATTCTTACAATAAGGGATTCTAGTTAGCAGAAAAGCCTGGAAAGTATTGTTTTTCAATACTTTCACAACTCATATCATATAAAATCAGAGTAAAATATCAAAATGCAATTCTAAAAAGTTCTGCTTAGCATGATCTATGCACAAACTGGACTATTAGGAGCATTCATATTGTCCAAATATGATGAGATCTAAAGCAAATAGGAAGTTGGATACCACCCTACATGAACTATTTAGAGGAGGCCTACAAGACTAGTAATTATAACACCCATGTGGCCACCCACATTTGGAGAACAACCACTCTTCCATAATGTAGTGTTATATTATTGCAAACTTTGAGAACTTGCAACAGAACAGTCACTGCTGGCCCTACTAAGTCATGTCACAAAATATCCCACTTAAAAGCTTACTATCTAGATCCACATCAAGCATCATCATTAGAAGACATTATTCAGATCAACAGAAAAGGGCTTTTTATCAAGTCCTGCTACTTTCAGTGCCAAAGTTTTTGTTTTAGAACTACTTTAGCCAAAACTAAGAACATCTTTCCTACCAAATAACACTGGGATTTTTGCTATTGATATTTCCTTTTTAGACACAAGAACCAGTGGCATACATCTCACTTGACTTCCACATAATACAGGTTTAATTCTAAATCTATTTGCCTGCTGGTTAAGTTTCTATCTCAATCTGACCCACTCGCAACTGTATACAACCCATGTTCAAGAATCTCCCATCAACTCCCAAGATGTGCTACATTAAGTGAATTCCATCTTTTAAAATATGGCTAAGACTTAAAAAAAAACCCATTGGTCACAGAATTTACCTATTTTAAAAAGGTCTTACTCCAGACTTTGCTATTTTTCCAGTACTTGGATTTTAAATCTTTATTTGTGGGAAGCAACTTACCTTGGCCCTTCATGCATTAAGGTTCAGTCTTGACTCACAGATCGTTCAGAGATTATAAAAACTTTTAAGATGAATCTATTTTTCTGGTTTTATGTGAGAAACTGACTTAACTGACTTTCACTAGAAAATAGTTTTCTTAAAAGCTGTCATCCAATGTGCAGTCCAGGTATAATGGCTAAGGCTCTCCTATTTCTAAAGAGCAGCTGAGTGCCACCAATAAGAGGGACAGCACACAACAGTGAGTGCATACCTTGACAGTTGACAGTTGCCACACTGTTCTTTCTCAGCCTTCTAGGCTTGTTTCTGACCCACAGTTGAGGATGGTAGGGATTCATTATCAATAATCAAGTACAGAGCATTTTTTCTAACATGTGTTCCTATTACTATTAATCAAAGATACAATATATCCCAGAATTGAACATTTAACATTTTTCTCACTTCATCAGTTCTTGGTCTATTCCTTTACTTCATTGGGAAGATAAAGACACAGAATTATACAATTAAAAGTGTTTTATGAGGAATGAGTGAGCAGTCTTACTGGGGAAAAAAATGAACTAGGAAAATAGGTTTCCACTAAGTATACAGCACTATGAACACCAAGTTGACTTCAACTTTTTTATTGGAAAGACAAAAGTTATAATGAAAACTCAAGCTTACCTCAGCACCCGTAATTTACATTGTTGGGATATCAAGTTTTGGCATAAGCTTTCTAACCCATTGTCTTCTAAGTCAACATCTTTCAGGTCAAGATGTGTCAGGGTATGGCAGGTAGTCAAAAAACTAAAATCCTGACAGTTATTCAGGAAGCAGACAGATCCAAACCTTCATAAGAAATACATACAGAGTGGTTATACAATCATCTCCACCCCCAGTTTCCTCATCTGCTTTCAGTTCTTACTCTCATCTCTTATCTGACTCTGGGTTTCTCATATTGCAGGTAAGGCACCAAAAGAATTTCAGAGAACTATTGAGGAAAACAACATATGTTTGGATTTGTAACATGATAGTTGACATTCTTAACTATTTTGACCTCACAGGAAATGAAGATGGTAATATTGGGAAAGGTAGAGGGAAGCCTCTGAACTTTTAGGAATGATTACCACAATTATCAAGGTCACTCCAAATACTTCAGTGACAACATGAACTTAGAATGCTTAAATCCTTTCCATAATCAAAAGTGAATTCACAATTAAGATCAACTATCAGATGTATGTCATTAGCAACATATACTGTTGCAGACATGCTATTATCCTGTGGGCTTCAGTGAATATACAGAAGCAATATAGAGAGTAAATACAAAGGTCATCTTCCAATTTTTCATTACTTCCTTCTAATTGCATTTGTGTTTTGACATACTTGACTCTCCTGCAGTGCCCAGTCTGGCCCTGAATTCAATCTGTCCATACTGCATCCTAACTACTAACCATCTGGAGACCACTTCCCTCCTTTTCATCTCATTACCCAGAATTCTTCTTTTCTACATTCCTTCTATCCCCAACTAAGCACCCATAAGAAAATAGTTTCATCTATTTATAAAGCTAACTATCCTCCTAAGTCACTATGTAAACAAAAAAAACTGCTTCCAATTTATAAGGGGAAAAGGAATTATCACTAAGGAGCCTATGACTGAGAACAGTCACCATGGTGTCAATTCCTTGGAGGGACTCTTCTGTTTTAAAAAAGAAGCAATTAGCCAAAAGGCAGCATTGGTTATTAACATTTGCACTAATGACATCTGGGGAAAGACAATGTGAAGGAGATGTTTAGAGATGAGTAAAAAGGTCACACATCCAGTGGCCTCTTATCTACCTACAGGTTTAGATAATGATTAAAATCTGAGGTCAGAGCTCATAACAACGAGATTCTAAGGAAAAATATTTGGCAGGAAGCTAGTCTCTAAGACAGCATCTATTTTGGTGATGCTAGGAACAAGGATGTATTATTTGTTTGGTGCTAAGTATATACGACTAACCAGAAAGTAGACATTAAGCACACAACAGGCACTAAATACAGAGGAACATATAAGTGGTTCCAGTCCCCAGGAGAGCCAACAAGAAGTGATATGCAAACATGCGTATTTTAAATCGAGAGATTCTGGAATCAAATTAAGATTTTAGGACTGACAATAAGCATGGGTACAGGTGAGGAGCAGGTGGAACATTCATATGCTGTGGGCATAACTGTTATAAAACTGTTTAGCATATATTCAACAGATACATCTATGAACGAGACAACTCACATTTTAACCAAAGATGTAAAAAACTCAAACAGCTAAACAATATTCATAGAAGTCTCATTCTCAATAACTGATAATTGAAAAAACCCACAAGGGGGTTTTATTAACAAGACAATGAACTAAAAATTGTAATGTAGTTACACAATGCAATGGCAATGCTTATCAGCAATGAAAACTTAGTCAATATACAACAAAGATAAAGTTTTACAGCATTTTATTGAAAACAGACACAAATACACACTGTGTTTGTTGAATGGTTTCTATAATGAAACAAAGCTAGCTGGATTAGAAAATGATTTGCCTCAGACTAGTGACATAAGAGAACTGAATAGGAAGGTGTAGATGGAGCATTTTCATCTCAATGTTCTACCTTATTTTTAGTGTTAGCTATAAATATGTTTATGATTGTCAATAAACTTGTTTGTCACATTTAATGCAATTGATTTTTTATCAAATATAAAACATTCAAAAGAAAATTAATATAAAATAAGTTCTGTGTCATGTCTTTGTAAGTGCTTTTGTGACCTAAATTTAAGGTCATAGTTCTATGCCATGCTTCATCTAGAAAATTCCCAATGGATTCTTAAAACCACATGCCAACAGATTCTACAACCATTGCTATCTTTCCCAGAACAAATGAAGTCATGCTCCTATGTCTTTAGACATCTCCATTGTTCATGTTCTTAGAATATTTTGTACAATGGTTTTTATGTATAGTCACACATCACTTAATGAAGATTTTATTTTATAACATTTTGTGATTTTGGTCTTGTGCAAACATGAACGACTGTCTTTACACATACTAACTGGGTCTATTAGGAAACAGGGTGCTATGGGACCACTATTACCCCTCATTGACCAAAAACTATGTGTCATATGACCGTTTCTATTTACTACTGATTTTTCCTAACAAGTAAGGGTGGAAGGTAGGGCAAAGAAAAACAGTGGGAATACTCCATTAAAATTTCCCACATGTCTGGTGGTGTTGGTCCATGCCTTTAATCCCAGCACTCGGGAGGAAGAGGAAGGTTGATTTCTGAGTTCCAGGCCAGCTTGGTCTACAGAGCAAGTTCTAAGACAGCCAGGACCATTACACAGAAAAACCCTGTTTTGAAAAACCGCACACACAGAACAATTCCCCATGTAAGACTTACAGTAATTTTTGTAGTTTACACCTTGGATGACTTAATTCTTCACTTAAAATATTCATCAATGATTTATTAAGTCTGCTTTCATACAGGTCCATTTCTTTCAGGGATTCATTTTTATGAAGCACAGAAAATAGATCTTTCCAGTAGTGAATGATTCCAGCAATAGCATCCTCGAAGCTGTGTAATTAGAAAAAGGAAAGACCAGCCACTTTTGCCTTAGAAGATGCTATTGTATAAAAACACGCTATGAAAGAGCATTAGGTGCATTTTTGCTATGGGTAGCCCACCAGGACATCTTCTCTTGGCTACCCCAAGGTTTTATTTACCTGAGCCCTCCTCCCCCAAATTCTCATCCATTTGCTCAACATATATGTAATAAGAACTACAGAGACTTCACTTTGGAGGGGAAACCTCAGGATGAAGAAGTCTGATTCACACATCTGTATGTTCTTTTTATTTTGTTTGGGATTTTTTGTTGTTCTTTTAATTTTGAGACAGGGTTTCCCTGTATATCCCTGGCTAGTTAGTCTAGAACTTGCTACATAGACCAACCTGACCTCAAATTAACAGATCTACCTCTGCCTCTGGAGTGCTGAGATTAAAGGTGGGATCAACCACATCCAACCTTATATGTGTGTCTCCTCCAGGTGTATGTGCATGTGTATGCACTCATATGTGGAGATCAGAGAGCAACCTCAGTTGTTGCTCCTCAGGTGTAGAACTTTGTTTCTGAGACAGGTTTTCTCACTGGCCTGGAAATTGCCAAATAGGCTATGCTGGCTGGCTAGTGAGTTCCAGGGATCTGCTTGGCTCTGCCTCCCCAGCACTGTGATTATACCTACATGTCACTCTGCAAATGTGTTTTTTTTTAATGTGGGTTTAGGTATTGAAATGTCTTAATGCTTTTAAGGCAGGTGCTTTCCCAACTGAACTATCTCCCCATCCCTCTGTACTGTAATGAAATTGAAATGAACAAGGCCGAGATGTCACTTCATGGTAATATCTAGCATGTTTTAAGATGGTGAGTTCTTTAAGCCCCAACTTTGGGGTAGGAGAATAATGAATGATGCTGCGGAGTGGTAGAATATGACTTGAGTTCTTAGTTTGTGAAAACCATTCAAGAGCTTCTTATTTACAAATATCTTAAATGGTGAGCCACATTGAGATAAAGGAATGAAATGTGTTCTCTTAACAGAGGGATGTTTTTCCAATTAGACAGTGGAGCAGTTTTTTTCCAACACAAAAGTTGAAAGCCAAGGACCTATAATCTGATGGTGACCTCAGTCATGCCTATGCCTTCATATAACTCAGCTTTTTCTTAAGTCAAATTGAAAAAGATAGTATCAACCCCTGAGGAAAGTGGGAGATCAAATACATCATCCATCAAATGACTGGCACTTATGTGAGCAACAGTTGCTGCCTAATAGCTATTGTTCAATATATGTTTAAATCAATTACCTACTTATTTTCTAGATAAACACCCATATATCTCAGTTTTGGAATTTTGGAATTGTAACCTCATAGGTAAGTTACCTATGTAAGAGTTCACAATTCTGTTGGCATCAGAATTAAACTGGGCAATATGTTAAGCATCTTGTCCACTATATAACTGTATGCTACAGAATACACTCTTCATTTTAGTTAAATATATAAATTCAAGTCTTTTCACAGGTTTAGATGGAGAGAATCAGAAAAGCCACCTTGATGAAAGGGATAGGGTAAAATCATACATAGAAGAGCAGAGTTTAGGGGGCAGGACAGATAGAGAACCCAGTATATTAGCCTCAGAAAGATTTCTGGATGGATTTTCTAAGAAATTATTACTTCACCTTAGTTAAGCAAAGGTTCCTTCTGTAAAATCTGCTTCCTTCACTACTAGTAAAGTGAACACTTACCAAGTTTTAGCTATGGGTTTTAAGTCCAACATAGTTTTTAACTCTGCCATTGCAGTCAGTTTAATAGTTTGTAGAGAGTAGCAGTGCTTAAGGCAGAATGAATATATATGCAACTGGGCTTCTTCATCAACCTTCACAGCAATCTTCGGGAAATAGCTCAGTGCCTGAGTTATAAATTCTTTATCTTGAGTCTCGTACAGACAGTGAAGCAAGTCCATAAGTCTCAGCTGTGATAGATAAGAATCATCCTTTTCTAATGCTTCCAAACACATAAGTAACTCCCCTTTTATGTCCATGGATATTGTAAATTTGAAGGTTTCCTCCAGTTGTCGTACTCGGTCTTTATTCAGTAGACCGAACAAAAAGCATTTCATCTGTTCCAAATGAGGGTCATGAAAACGGTTGCTTTCAAGTAACAGATGCAAGTTTTCAAAACGTTTGATGGGATAGTCTTTTTCTTCTGGATTCTCTCTTAACAAGTAGAACAAAGCTGCAAAAAACTCCTGAATATGGAGGTGAGTGAATGCAAAGCAGTTTCCATACTCCGTATCCTTCTGAAGAACCTTCACATTCAGGAAGACTGAGATGTCATCTCTAGTTAACTCATGCTTTCTGAGATTTTTCTTGTAGAGTATATGATTCATAGTCCAAATGCCTTCAGCAGCTGCCTGGCACAGGCTCCTCAATAGTGTTTCATTGGGCAGAGTAATAACACTCGAATTTATCTGTGAAAATAAGCTGCAGATATAGCATGTGAACAGAGCTGTGGTGGTTTGGCAGATCATAGCAATATTGCCACCTTTCTCCACTTGCTCCTTCAGACAAGTACAAACCACCTGGCACATATGGCAGACATGGCACATGTTGAAAAGTCTCTCATTCTTTCTAATTGAACAGATCGCATCCATAGTCCATGTCTTATCTTTCAACAAATGGTGAATATAGTCCATCCTTGCATTCTTAGACAGTCCTGGCAGCTTCACACAATGAGGTTTACGTAACAAGGGCTTCAGTCTCTTCCAAGCTGTGGGTCTTGCTGTTACTAATAAGAATGACTCAGGAAGCATCACTTTCCTCAGCAAACTGCTAATAAGAAAGGACACTGGCTGCTTCTGGGTCCAATCATTACATAGTGCAAACTCTGGCTCTTCAAAGGAGAAGTCCAGCTCATCAAAACTATCGATTATAAAAAGGAGATTGCTGGGCTTGGACAGGATCTGTTCAATGGGGCCTTCAGAGCGAGGCCAATTCTTGGATATTAACTGAGCAAAGCTTTTCTCTTTCACTTGGCTAATTTCTCTCCCACTGAGATAAAAAGCGTAGGTAAATTGCTGGTAGAGATTGCCATCTGCCCATTCTAACATTGCCTTTCTCAACAACGTTGTCTTCCCAATTCCAGCAGTTCCCTGAAGGATTACTGTTTGTGGTGTCTTGTAGGTTTCAATATCCACTTCAAAGATACGGTCCAACAACTTTTGGTCTTTCTCAGTGATTCCATGATTCAAAGTTGCAGATTCTCCAAGCAAAGAGCTCTTATCCCATATAATATAAAAATTTTCCTTTATTACAGTTCTGTAGTCCCTTCTATCATCTAAGTCAGGTAGAATGGAAAAGAACCAAAGACACACATGATCAAAGCATTGAATTCTCTTTAGATTCACAATGTTAAGATGCTCACTGCCCACTCATGCCCTTCTCTCTCTGCCCCCCCTTCCTCCTTTCTATCCACCTTCCCTCTTTCTCAGCCATATAGGTATTTGGAAATGAACCCAGGACTTGTGGAAGAGCAGTAAGTGTTCTTAAGTACTTAGCTATCTCTCTTCAGCCCCCTAGGCTAACTTTTGACTAGGCATTTCTAAATACTGTTTGCTTGATATGCTGAAGTCAATACGGTTTGGATTTTGACTAGGTCATAAATCCAGTCTTATTGACTTTGAATGACTGAGAACAAGTGGCCCATTGGAAGTAAACTGTTTAACTTATTAACGGTCCTTAGGAACTAACCCTGCCATCATAAAGCTATAAAAACATACAAAAGCTGACCAAAGTCTTTGTCCCCAGAGAGAGTTTCCTCTTCAGAAACATGGTCTTCGATCATCTCAACATCCTCTGACTCCATGGTCCTTTTTGTCCCTGAAACAGGTGCCAAGAGTGTTGTTAGAGTTTTCCTGCCTGGCCCACAGTCAGGACAAATCTCTCTCACCCGCCAGTCCCAAGCCACTCAAACCCGATCAAGTAAACACAGAGACTTATGTTGGTTACAAACTGTATGGCCGTGGCAGGCTTCTTGCTAACTGTTCTTACAGCTTAAATTAATCCATTTCTATTAATCTATACCTTGCCACGTGGCTTGTGGCTTACCGGTACTTTACATCTTCCTTATCCTGATGGCGGCTGGCAGTGTCTCCCTCACCCAGTTTCCTGTTCTCTCAATTCTCTTCTCTCTTAGTCCCGCCTATACTTCCTGCCTGGCCACTGACCAATCAGTGATTTATTCATTGACCAATCAGCAACACATTTGACATACAGACCATCCCACAGCACAAGAGGATCATGAGATTTATCAGCAATAGAGCATTAGGAATGGTTAGAATGGGAGCCAGAATTTTTCTGTGTTGTGATTCTATGGCAATCTGGATTTAGTAAAACTAGAGTCAAGAGCTTCAATCTGCTGCAGCTCAGCTAAGAAGACAATGTGGTACAAACACTGGGTGGACCTCTTGCCCTCTATCTGCTCTAACATCAGGCACAAAGTTCCCTTGCTAGTTCTGACTTCAGAGGGGTTAAATAAAGTTCAAAGGAGATAATGTATATGTACACACACACACACACACACACACACACATGTAAGTATAGAGCCTTACATATGGAACCTGGATGCTACTCATGCATTTTCAACATCTGGAATTTCACATAAGAATCACCAACAGTACTTATTTGAGTTTGTTGGCTCATTACTAATTTCAGCAAATAAGTTGATCATATCTGAGATTCCTCAAAAGTTTTGATTTGGTTTGTAGTTTAGGCACAGGTACACTCAGTAGGCATCATCACTCAGTTCCTTAAATGATTTTAGTAGATACATGCAGGCAAATCATTCCCAAGACCTAGCCAGAGTAACAGCATTCAACCCTATGCTGCTTCTTCAGTGTTCCTCAAATGATCCAGTGTCCAAGAAAACAGCTTGTCCCAGATAGGTCCTTAGCATCACAGTTGGACTCTGTTTTACTCTTTTCACACATATCTCTTAGGTTTACCTTGCCAAAGATTGAGGGCCACGTTCCACGCCTGCCTTCTTGGGTAGTATTTGTTCATCAGGTAAACCAATTTCCCCCACTTGACCTTCAGTGTGACTTATGGTATTGAGCAGTGCCCAGGATCTACATTCCCCTTTAGGAGTAACTTGAATTTATTTAATCCCTCATTGTTCAGCTGATCCAATTAAAATAGCCCAAATTCAGAAAAGGAAGAAAATAGCATCAATGTGTCTGCCATCTTATTCTTGGGTCTGGATTAAGCTTTGTGGGGAAAAATAAAGACAGAATTAATGAGACCTGTGGAAGAGTGTGAGTAGAAAATGAACTCTCTATACATACAGATTAATCCAACATATATTTACTGTGGTCCACTGTATAGGACCAATATTGACCTCAAATCTTCTGTATGTTTTATCAAAAAACAGCCTACCTGCTTCTCTGTCTGGAGGGCAAGGGCTCACTGCAGATCTTTACCTCTGCCTCTTCTCTAAATCCATTTCCCCCAGTCTCATCCCTAGCTCTGACTACCTGCTGTAGCCTATTCCTCCTCTCTGCCTCTATCTCCAGTGGATCACAAAGATCTTCTCCAGTCTTCCTCCCCACTCATCCTGTTATTCCAACCCCCATCTCTAGAAGACCTTCCTTGGGAAGCTCCCAGCTAAGAAGCAAGGAGGCCAGTG